>NC_083894.1:31951184-33151184 GCF_032452875.1 Bos javanicus | reverse complement strand
TGAACTTGGCTGTGCTCTCCCCATGGGTTAGGGCACCGGGTTAGGTAGGAGGTCTGCTTCTGTCCTGGGAATCCAGATTTGATTGTTTCACTGGGCTTTGTCCCCAACAATGACAGGATTCTGGGGAATGAAAACAACACTGGTTTGACAGCTTCAGCAAGTTTTTAAGAGCCCAGAGCCCAGCGTGACTTTGGGGCTCCATGGGCTGTTGTTCACTCTTAGCACAGTTTCACGCCCCTACTCGTGTTTTCTCTCTGCTTCGCCTTTCTCTAGTACTGATCTAATTTATGTGCTTTAACTTCGTTATGTGGTTTTATAAGCAGCCTTAAGTCCTTTTTGAAACAGGACAGGGTAAATAAATAGACAGAAAAACAGGGCTCTGAAAGGTTAGATGCTCTGATATTGGCTGAACTTTGTGCTAATATAAGAAAATGACTCCATTCCTCAGCTATCATGACATCCAGAATCTTCCATGGCTGACGACAGAGAGAGGATCTGCTTATGGGAAAAGGTGACAGAACAGCACAGCCTTGACTTTGACCTCCACCCTGGCACTTCTGGGGCTTCCCCCAGCATCTTTCTAAGCTTGCTGCTGTTACCACCAAACCTTAGGGTGGGGTGGGGGCCAGGGATGCTGTGTCCCTTTAACTGTTTTGCTGTGGTGGACTGGTGACCTTTCCTTTAAAACTCCCTGCAGAGCTTCTCAAGCTCTAAACCCAGAAGGTCAGAACATGTGAAATGATTTCTAAAGAGATAAGCCAAATGGAGGCAGAACAGGGAACTAGGTCATCCAAGTGACAGTTTAGGAATTTTTATTTCATTTTCCATTAGAGGGGTGCCTCTTCCCTAGTCTTTAGCCCACCTTAAGACAGTGCTACCATCTTAGGATACATGCACACATCTCTTCCAAATCTAGAGAGCTGGCGAGCAAGGCCTAGACAGAAAGAGGGAATGTCCTTATCTGCCAATCCTTTCCTGGTTTCATTTTCTATCTATGCATCTGCCTGTCTTTACACTTGGAATGATGCCTTTCAGGGCTGTTCCTGTCAAAACAATACACTGCACGATGACTTCAACTTTCACACAAAATTTGATCAGGGCAGTGGTCATTTTCTTAATACTAGTTACAAACAATAACCTCAGATATGCAGATGACACCACCCTTATGGCAGAAAGCAAAGAAGAACTAAAAAGCCTCTTTATGAAAGTGAAAGAGGAGAGTGAAAAAGTTGGCTTAAAACTCAACATTCAGAAAACTAAGATCATGGCATCTGGTCCCATCACTTCATGGCAAATAGATGGGGAAACAATGGAAACTGAAAAACTTTATATTTTTGGGCTCCAAAATCACTGCAGATGGTGAGTGCAGCCATGAAATTAAAAGGCACTTGCTCCTTGTGAAGAAAAGCTATGACCAACCTGGACAGCATATTAAAAAGCAGAGACATTCAGTTCAGTTCAGTTCAGTAGTTCAGTCATGTCCGACTCTTTGCGACCCACGGACTGTAGCATGCCAGGCCTCCCTGTCCGTCACCAACTCCTGGAATTTACTCAAACTCATGTCCATTGAGTCGGTGATGCAATCCAACCATCTCATCCTCTGTCATCCCCTTCTCCTCCTGCCTTCAATCTTTCCCAGAGTCAGGATCTTTTCCAATGAGTCAGTTCTTCACATCAGGTGGACAAAGTATTGGAGTTTCAACTTCAGCATTAGTTCTTCCAATGAATATTCAGGACTGATTTCCTTTGGGATTGACTAGTTGGCTTTCCTTGCAGTCCAAGGGACTCTCAAGAGTCTTTTCCAACACCACAGTTCAAAAGCAGCAATTCTTCGGTGCTCAGTTTTCTTTATAGTCCAACTTTCACATCCTTACATGACTACTGGAAAAACCATAGCTTTGACTAGATGGACCTTTGTTGGCAAAGTAATGTCTCTGCTTTTTAATGTGCTATCTAGGTTGGTTATAACTTTCCTTCCAAGGAGCAAGTGTCTTTTAATTTCATGGTTGCAGTCACCATCTGCAGTGATTTTGGAGCCCAAGAAAATAAAATCTGTCACTGTTTCCACTGTTTCCTCATCTATTTGCCATGAAGTGATGGGACCAGATGCCATGATCTTAGTTTTCTGAATTGTGAGTTTTAAGCCAACTTTTTCACTTTCCTCTTTCACTTTCATCAAGAGGCTCTTTAGTTCTTCTTCACTTTTTGCCATAAGCATGGTGTCATCTGCATATCTGAGGTTACTGATATTTCTCCCAGCAATCTTGATTCCAGCTTGTGCTTCATCCAGCCCAGCATTTCGCATGATGTACTCTGCATATAAGTTAAATAAGCAGGGCGACAATATATAGCCTTGACGTACTCCTTTTCCTATTTGGAACCAGTCTGTTCCATGTCCAGTTGTAACTGCTGCTTCCTGACCTGCATCCAGATTTCTCAAGAGGCAAGTCAGGTGGTCTGGTATTCCCATCTTTTTAAAAATTTTCCACAGTTTGTTGTGATCTGCACAGTCAAAGGCTTTGGCATAGTGAATAAAGCAGAAATAGGTATTTTTTTCTGGAACACTCTTGCTTTTTCTATGATCCAGTGGATGTTGGCAATTTGATCTCTGGTTCCTCTGCCTTTTCTAAACCCAGCTTGAACATCTGGAAGTTCACAGTTCATGTACTGTTGAAGTCTGGCTTGGAGAATTTTGAGCATTACTTTGCTAGCGTGTGAGATGAGTGCAATTGTGCGGTAGTCTGAGCATTCTTTAGCATTGCCTTTCTTAGGGATTGGAATGAAAACTGACCTTTTCCAGTCCCGTGGCCACTGCTGAGTTTTCCAAATTTGCTGGCATATTGAGTGCAGCACTTTCACAGCATCATCTTTCAGGATTTGAAACAGCTCAACTGGAATTCCATCACCTCCACTAACTTTGTTCATCGTGATGCTTCCTAAGGTCCACTTGAATTCCCATTCCAGGATGTCTGGCTCTAGGTCAATGATCACACCATCGTGATTATCTGGGTCATGAAGATGTTTTTTGTATAGTTCTTTAGTGTATTCTTGCCATCTCTTGTTAGTATCTTCTGCTTCTGTTAGGTCCCTACCATTTCTGTCTTTTATTGAGTCCATCTTTGCATGAAATGTTCCCTTGGTATCTCTAATTTTCTTGAAGAGATCTCTGCTGCTGCTGCTGCTAAGTCACTTCAGTCATGTCCGACTCTGTGCGACCCCAGAGATGGCAGCCCAACAGGCTCCCCCGTCCCTGGGATTCTCCAGGCAAGAATACTGGAGTGGGTTGCCATAGAGATCTCTAGTCATTCCCATTCTATTATTTTCCTCTATTTCCTTGCACTGATCTCTGAGGAAGTCTTTCTTATCTCTCCTTGCTATTCTTTGGTACTCTGCATTCAAATGGGTATATTGTTCCTTTTCTCCTTTGCTTTTCTCTTCTCTTCTTTTCTCAGCTATTTGTAAGGCCTCCTCAGACAGCCATTTTGCTTTTTTGCATTTCTTTTTCTTGGGGATGGTCTTGATCCCTGTCTCTTGTACAATGTCACGAACCTCTGTCTATAGTTCATCAGGCACTCTGTCTGTCAGATCTAGTCCCTTAAATCTATTTCTCACTGCCACTGTATAATCATAAGGGATTTGATTTAGGTCATACCTGAATGGTCTAGTGGTTTTCCCTACTTTCCTCAATTTAAATCTGAATTTGGCAATAAGGAGTTCATGATCTGAGCCACAGTCAGCTCCCAGCTTACTGTTTTTGTTTTTGCTGACTGTATAGAGCTTCTCCATCTTTGGAGAAGATTGAATATAATAAATATATATCAGGTTGAATGTAATCAATCTGATTTCAGTATTGACCATCTGGTGATGTCCATGTGTAGAGTCTTCTCTTGTGTCGTTGGAAGAGGGTGTTTGCTATGACCAGTGCGTTCTCTTGGCAAAACTCTATTAGCCTTTGCCCTGCTTCATTCTGTACTCCAAGGCCAAATTTGCCTGTTGCTTTAGGTGTTTCTTGACTTCCTACTTTTGCATTCCAGTCCCCTATAATGAAAAGGACATCTTTTTTGGGGTGTTATTTCTAGAAGGTCTTGTAGTCTTCATAGAACCATTCAACTTCAGCTTCTTCAGCATTACTGGTCGGGGCATAGACTTGGATTACTGTGATATTGAATGATTTGCCTTGGAAACGAACAGATATCATTTTGTTGTTTCTGAGATTGCATCCAAGTACTGCATTTCGGACTCTTTTGTTGACTATGATGGTTACTCCATTTCCTCTAAGTGATTCTTGCCCACAGTATTATATACAATGGTCAGCTGAGTTAAATTCACCCATTCCAGTCCATTTTAGTTAGCTGATTCCTAGAATGTCAACATTCACTCTTGCCATCTCCTGTTTGACCACTTCCAATTTGCCTTGATTCATGGACCTAACATTCCAGGTTCCTATGCAATATTGTTCTTTACAGCATTGGACTTTGTTTCTATCACCAGTCACATCCACAACTGGGTGTTGTTTTTGCTTTGGCTCCATCTCTTCATTCTTTCTGGAGTTATTTCTTCACTGATCTCCAGTAGCGTATTGGGCACCTACCAACCTGGGGAGTTCATCTTTCAGTGTTCTACCTTTTTGCCTTTTCATACTGTTCATGGAAAGAAAGCTGAGCACTGAAGAACTGATGCTTTTGAACTGTGGTATTGGAAAAGACTCTTGAGAGTCCCTTGGACTGCAAGGAGAGCTAACAAGTCCATCCTAAAGGAAATCATTTCTGAATATTCATTGGAAGGCCTGATGTTGAAGCTGAAACTCCAATACTGTGGCCAACTGTTGTGAAGAACTGACTCATTGGGAAAGACCTTGATGCTGGGAAAGATTGAAGGCAGGAGGAGAAGGGGACGAGAGAGGATGAGATGGTTGCATCACTGACTCAATGGACATGAGTTTGAGTAAACTCCAGGAGTTGGTGATGGACAGGGAGGCCTGGCATGCTGCAGTCCATGGGGTCACAAAGAGTCAGACATGACTGAGCGACTGAACTGAACTGATATGAACAAACCTGCTGCTGCTGCTGCTAAATCACTTCAGTCATGTCCGACTCTGTGTGACCCAATGGACGGCAGCCCACGAGGCTCCCCGTCCCTGGGATTCTCCAGGCAAGAACACTGGAGTGGGTTGCCATTTCCTTCTCCAATGCATGAAAGTGAAGTCGCTCAGTCGTGTCTGACTCTTTGCGACCCCATGGACTGCAGCCCACCAGGCTCCTCCGTCCATGGGATTTTCCAGGCAAGAGTACTGGAGTGGGGTGCCATTGCCTTCTCTGGAACAAACCTGAGCTATTCTCAAACTGTAAGACCACCCATCCCCTTCCCCCACAGGTGGTCTTTCCTTTCCTAGAATCACTTTCAAACCAGATGATGCTTCACAGCCTCCAGCACCAGCCCTGGTTTTCAGTTTTAACTCACAATTTTCCCTTCCAGTCTTTTTTTTTATTCTTCACAAGAGATTTTTCTTCATTCATTCAAGCACCTTCTTTTCCATGTGGTCCAAATGGTAGAGGTTATAATCTATTACTACTAGTACAAAATGAAATCAATCAACATTCTTATGATATTGAAAGACTAGGATCATTCCTAACACTACTTTGCTTTACTTCTGACTCCTAAATTTTAAGTCATCCATTCCTTCAATATGCAATATCTCAGCATTATTGAAACAATGTTTTATATCTAGAGATTTTCTAAACTTTGTAGGGAACTAGATCTGTAAACTCGTTCCAAATAGGAAAAGGAGTACGTCAAGGCTGTATATTGTCACCCTGCTTATTTAACTTATATGCAGAGTACATCATGAGAAATGCTGGACTGGAAGAAACACAAGCTGGAATCAAGATTGCTGGGAGAAATATCAATAACCTCAGATATGCAGATGACCCCACCCTTATGGCAGAAAGTGAAGAGGAACTCAAAAGCCTCTTGATGAAAGTGAAAGTGGAGAGTGAAAAAGTTGGCTTAAAGCTCAACATTCAGAAAATGAAGATCATGGCATCTGGTCCCATCACTTCGTGGCAAATAGATGGGGAAACAGTGTCAGACTTTATTTTTGGGGGCTCCAAAATCACTGCAGATGGTGACTGCAGCCATGAAATTAAAAGACGCTTACTCCTTGGAAGGAAAGTTATGACCAACCTAGATAGCATATTCAAAAGCAGAGACATTACTTTGCCAACAAAGGTCTGTCTAGTCAAGGCTATGGTTTTTCCAGTGGTCATGTACGGATGTGAGAGTTGGACTGTGAAGAAGGCTGAGCGCCGAAGAATTGATGCTTTTGAACTGTGGTGTTGGAGAAGACTCTTGAGAGTCCCTTGGACTGCAAGGAGATCCAACCAGTCCATTCTGAAGGAGATCAGCCCTGGGATTTCTTTGGAAGGAATGATGCTAAAGCTGAAACTCCAGTACTTTGGCCACCTCATGTGAAGAGTTGACTCATTGGAAAAGACTCTGATGCTGGGAGGGATTGGGGGCAGGAGGAGAAGGGGATGACAGAGGATGAGATGGCTGGATGGCATCACTGACTTGATGGACGTGAGTCTGAGTGAACTCCGGGAGTTGGTGATGGACAGGGAGGCCTGGAGTGCTGCGATTCATGGGGTTGCAAAGAGTCGGACATGACTGAGTGACTGAACTGAACTGAACTGAGATCTATAAACCGGAAGATTTTTTTGTTGTTGTTTATTAATATGAAAAAACGATTATTTATGAGGTTTACAAGTTAATTATTGTCTGAAAAACTGAGTATTCTTCCTCTATACAAAGGTAACCAACTTAACTTCTCATTAGAAAAGAAAATAACCAAACAACAAACACAAAATAAGAAATTAGCCAGAAAGCTATGGCTTGTTTCCCACTCAGAAAAAAATTTTAACTGGTGACAAATAGGTACAATTTCCATAAGTGGATATTTTTTTTAAACTTGTAAGGTTTCCATTTCTTTTTTTTTTTTTTTGGTTTCCATTTCTAAAACAAGAGTTGAGACACTTTTCTAAGCAGCTTAATCTGTCAGAAGATTTCATATCAATCTTTACACCCTCAGTACTTTCTATTTTGCTTTTCCAGTCTTAAAAGATGAATAGCCATATCAAATACTTAGAAGTAATTCCCTGCCTTCAATGAGGTACTTCAACCAAAGACCTGTGGTCAGAGACATCTCAATGTTGAAAAGTCATTTTTGCCATACAACTGGATTTCAAAGAATTTTTGAGACTAAGATCATAGAGGGGCTTCCCAGGTAGCGTTAGTGGTAAAGAACCTGCCTACAAAAGCAGGAGACATAAGAGACGAGGATTTGATCCCTGGGTCTGGGAAGATCCCCTGGAGGTGGGTATGGCAACCCACTCCAGTATTCTTGCCTGGAGAATCCCACGGACAGAGGAATCTGGCGGGCTGCAGTCTATAGGGTTGTAGGAGTCGGACATGACTGAGCGACTGAGCACGCACAGACTCAAGATCATAGAGATCTTTGGATACCATCCTTGCAGAATATTGAGGCTGGAAACAATTAAAGGACCTGCTGAAGTTTCCAGAGCTAAAGTGTCTACATTAAGATTGATGGCTGTTGATTCACAGGCCACTCCTTTTCTCACCTCACTGCCCATATTGGTTTCTTTAACGTCTAAATAGAAGTGTATCTGCGCCTGGAATTTTCTTTACAGAAGTAGATGATATATATACACAAACACTTAACACGTAATATATATATACACACATGCAAGATAATAGAATTAGGAATTAAAGTATTCAAGGAATGACTCTGTGTTATGTACACAATTTTAACTGCTTGTCTCAGGTGTCTTAAGATATGCACAGAAGCAAATCCTGACCACTAGTAGATGGAATGAATGAATGTGTCTGAGGGAGAAGAAAACTAAATGCAGAATTAGGGAAAACAATGAAATTTAGATGTGGTCCTACCCTTTATTTATCTTTTCTTTGGCCATGCCCGAAGGCTTGTGGGATCTTTGTTCCCCACCCAGGGATCAAACCCTGGCCCCTGGCAGAGAGAGAGCAGCATCCTAACCATTGGACCATCAGAGAATCCTTGGTCCTTTTATAAGTTCATGAAGGATAGACATGCTTAAATAATTCTAACATAAAGCAGATTTTGATGAACATTGTTACTGCTGACAAAGGGGTTCAGGACCCCTGGATGTGAAAAAACAATAGCAACACAAACAGGGAAAGTTATCAGTAAATACAAACAATGACATGTGTGTGAGTATGTAGTGGCTGTGTCGTTACATGTGTAGAGATAAGCAGTAGCTGACCATTCATATATATTGAATTTTTTCACTGCATTCCAAGTATCCAGTAGGCAAGGATGGTGTCATCTGGGATGAATCCTTGTGTCATTTTCAGCTTTTATATATATTATATATATATATATGTATATACTGCAAACAAATGGAGATTATTCCAGTGATGTAGGGCTTGATCAATATTTGAAAATTCATTGAAGATAATCTGTCATATTAACAGAGTAAAAAAAACCACATTGTATTAATTGTATCAATTGTTATGTATTTCAGGTAGAATTTCAAGGAGATACAGAGGGTTCATGACAGCATTTGTGTGTGTGTGTGGGCGCTCAGTTGCTCAGTGGTGTCTCATTCTTTGTGACCTCATGGCCTGTAGTCCACCAGGCTCCTCTGTCCATGGAATTTTCCAGGGAAAATTACTGGAGGGGATTGCCATTTCCTCCTCCAGCCATTTCCTCCTTCAGGGGATCTTCCAGATCCAGGGATTGAACTCAAGTCTCCTGCAGCTTCTGCATTGTAGGGAGATGCTTTACTGCTGAGCCCCTGGAGAAACCCTATGACAATGTTTACAGATAGCAAAGGGTTTGAAGAGTTATAAAGGGCCTGTGCTGTGCGTAGTTGCTCATTCGTGTCTGACTCTGCAACCCCATGAACTGTAACCTGCCAGGCTCCTCTGTCCACGGGGATTCTCCAGGCCAGAATACTGGAGTAGGTAGCCTTTCCATTCTCCAGGGAGTCTTCCCAACCCAGGGATCGAACCCAGGTCTCCCACATTGCAGGTGGTTTCTTCACCATCTGAGCCACTAGGGAAGCCCAGTATAAAGGGCTTGCTGCTGCTGCTGCTGCTGCTAAGTCGCTTCAGTCATGTCCGACTCTGTGTGACCCCATAGATGGCAGCCCACCAGGCTCCGCTGTCCCTGGGATTCTCCAGGCAAGAACACTGGAGTGGGTTGCCATTTCCTTCTCCAATGCGTGAAAGTGAAGTTAGTCATGTCTGACTCTTTGCGACCCCATGGACTGCAGCCCACCAGGCCCCTCCATCCATGGGATTTTCCAGGCAAGAGTACTGGAGAGGGGTGCCATTGCCTTCTTTGATATAAAGGGCTTAGGGGAGGGAAAATCAATTATATGGTGCTGTCACGAAAATGTGGCCTCAGGGTAAAGATGGAGCCAACTTTCACCCTTTCTGCGAAAAAGCCAGGCTTATAAAAACTTTAAAGTCAGTGTTTTAACAGTAACCTCATAAGGAATATTTGGTTTTATTCTATTTACATCTGATGAAGGAAATGCATTTCTAGTCCAGACCTCTCCTCTCCACCAGTCTGTTTACCATCC
Organism: Bos javanicus; assembly: GCF_032452875.1. Lineage (NCBI taxonomy): Eukaryota > Metazoa > Chordata > Mammalia > Artiodactyla > Bovidae > Bos > Bos javanicus. Next base: position 33,141,540 of record NC_083894.1, on the reverse strand, counting down.
TCTTGGATGTCTCAAAGGTACCCAAAACTCAACGTGTCCAAAATGGAAACTGGTTCCTCTTCCCGTGTTCCCTAGCTTAGTAATGGCACCGTCGCCCACACAGTTATGCAAGCCAGCAGCCTGGAGCCAGATTATAACCTCCTGGAGGGTGGGGACCTGGGCCTGTCTTATTTTCTGCTGTTTTTTCAAGACCTAAAACAGTGCACGGAACAGAGTGGGTTTTAATTACTGCCTGCAGTCTGTAGATTGCATTCACTTCCCTCCTTCTCCACCATTGCTACTCAATCCACCTCCCACAACTTCTTACTGGACCTGTTGCAGTAGCCTCCTAACTCACCTCCCTTGACCTCTGTCTTCCACTCTAGCCAGTGACCTTTTCAAAACACAAATCTGATCCTAAGACAAGTATTCTTGCCATGGCCTCTGAGCACTCTTCCAGCCTCCTTGCAGGCTACGATTGTTCTTGTTCTTTAGATCCAGTCAATTAGCCCCTTTTTACAATGCCTCCCGTCGCTGCTCTCTCCTGCCACGGGGCCTTTGCACATATTGCTTTCTCTGCTTGGACCATTCTTCATCCGTTTAACTTCTATTCATCCTCTGGATGTTACTTTCAGAGAAGTTTACAGTACTAAGTCCTATAGGTCCTGAGGAGACTGTATTTTATAGAAGTGCTAGTCAAAACATCTTGAAAAATGCTGACAAGAGATATCTCATAGAACTTACTGTGGTTTCATTTTAATGTTTGTGTGTAAATTATTTTCTGCCTAAAGTTTTTTCAACTTGTAAATTTTTGTTTGTCTTCCTACATGAGACCAAAGATCTAATCAAGGACCATCGATGCTGTAACCATTTCTCCCTTTCTTTATGAAATTTTGGAAAGTATCATCAAATATGTTTCCCTCTGTTTTTTTTTTTTCTATTAGACATAACTTCTGAGAAGAATTTACTCTTACTCTGTTTTTGGATTAACCCTTATAAAGATCATTCCCCGTACAATATGAATGTTTAATGATGCTTAATTAAAATATCTCAAGATGGTAGACTGTGAGGTCCTCCTTCCTTTATGTTTATTTATTTGTTTATTTTTGTCTGTGCTGGGTCTTCATTGCTGCATGCGGGCTTTTCTCTGGTTGCAGAAAGTGGGGGCTACTCTTAGTTGCATGGGTTTAGTGGCTTCCTGGCATGTTGCTCCATGGCATGTGGGATCATCCTGGACCAGGGATCGAACCTGTGTTTCCTGCATTGGCAGGTGGATTCTTTACCACCGAGCCACCAGAGAAGCCTTGTCCTCACTTTATAAATGCTCTATAGGATGGTTTAAGTATAGTTCAACCTGTTCATTATTTGGAAGATTCAATATTGTAAACATGTCAAATTTCCCCAAAATGAATCTATCAACTCAATGCAATTTCAATAAAAAATTTTTTCAAAGAATTGAAACATGGATTCCAAAATGTATATGAAAATGCAAACGGCCAAGAATAACCAAGAAATCTAACCAAAGGAAGGACAAAGCTGAAGATTTTATGTGACTAGATACCTAGATATCTAGGTATCTATACATCTAGATGTATTAAAAAAAAATATGATAATTAAGACAGTGTGGCATTGGTTCAAGAGTAGACTAATAATGCCCTCCAAGTCCATCCATGTTGGTGCAAATGGCATTATGCTGAGTGAAATAGGTCAGACAGAGAGAGATAAACACCATAAGATATCATTTATATACGGAATCTAAAATTTTCAACAAGTTAGTCAATACAACAAAAAAGAAGCAGACTCAAAGAGAGTGAACCAGTAGTTACTAGTCCGGAGAGGGAAGCACAGAGGGGCCATATAAGGGTAGAGCTTTTGTGTTTTGTGCCCTTAGTCGCTCAGTCTTGTCCAACTCTTTCGATCCCACAGACGGAGGCCTGCCAGGCTCCTCTGTCCATTGGATTTTCCAGGCAAGAATACCAGAATAGGTTGTCATTTCTTTCTCCAGGGAATCTTCCCAACCCAGGGATCGAACCCAGGTCTCCTGCATTGCAGTCAGTCTCTTTACTGACTGAGCTACAAAATAGAGGGTTAAAAAAAGGGTTATCATGGGACTATATGAAATCATGTGTGTGAAACTTTTAAAAATTATAAAGCACTATAGAATTTAAATAATCTTTCATTCAATACAATAAATAAATATATAAAAATACCTCCCCCCACCAATAGACTAATAGACCAATGGAAGATTGACCTCTATCTGATACAATCTGGTAGGGAAAATTTTGTGCTTCAGGGAAAACTGCATTTTCTGTAACATCTTCTCTGGGTTATCTGACTTTGATTTTATGGTGGCTGTTTTAGAACTCTGAGGGAGTTCTTTGGTGATCTAGTGGTTAAGACTGGACAATTCCTCTCCATGGGAACTGGCTTGATCCTTGGCTGGGGAACTAAGATCCTGCATGCTGTGTTGCTAGGCCAAGTAAAAACCCTCTTCAAACAAACAGAAACTCTGCAACTTGTAGATTACTGATAGAAATACAAAACTCGTGAAAATGAATTCTGTCTGATGGAGGGACACACCCTCAATCTTAAAAAAACTGGTTTTGCTTCAGTTTTGCACATTTATTAAAGTATTCCTGATGTGTGCACGTGTCTATTCTTGATTCACCTCGGAACACGCTGAAATACCTTGCCACTTTTCCTTCTTAATTCATTAAGTAAACCTTTAACATTTGTTCATTTTTATATCTGTATGAGTCATTTTTTATTTTGAAAAATTATGTTTACAATAAAGTTAATCTCAGACGGACTGCTAACTTAAAAGTGAAAGTAAAGCAATAAAGCTTCTAGAGGACTATAAAGGAGCTGATATTTCTGACTCTGAGGCAGCAAAGATTTCTTAAATAGGATACAAAAGCACCAACTATAAAAGATTGATAACTCAGATTTCATTAAATGTAAGAATCGCTTTTCACCAAAAACACCACTGAGAGAGTGAAAAGGGAAACCGTTGAGTGGGAGGGAATATTTGCATTAGATTTTTTTTTTACAAAAGTATAATATACACATATATATTATATATATTCTACAAATCAATAAGACAGACAACTGAAAAGAAAAACGGACGAAAGAAATAAACAGGCAGGGCTTCCTTGGTGGCTCAGTGGTAAAGAATCCGCCTGCCAATGCAGGAGACATGGGTTCGATCCCTGATCTGGGAAGATCCCACATGCCACAGAGTAACTAAGCTCGTGTGCCACAACTATTGAGCCTCTGCTCTAGAGCCTGCGAGCCACAACTACTGAGCCCGCATTCCAGAGCCCCTGCCCTGCAACAAGAGAAGCCACTGCCGTGAGAAGCCAGCACACCACATCGAGAGAGTAGCCCCCCTTGCTGCAACTAGAGAAAAGCCCAAGCAGCAACTAAGACCCAGCACAGCCAAAAATCAATAAAATTAAAAAAATTTACACACACACACACACACACACATATATATATATATATGAAGAAATCAACAGGCATATCACAAAAGACCATATCCAAATGGTCAATAAACAAGCTCACAACCCTCTTAGTCATCAGGAAAGTACAAATGAAAACCACTTCACACCCACCAGAATGACAAAGTAGGAAAGACTGATGGTACAAAGGTTGACAAAGAGGCAGGGAAACTGGGTCTCTCAGACATTGTGGCTGGGAGTATACACTGGTATCACTACTTTGGAAAATGATTTGGCAATCTCTCTTAGTGCTAAACATACATCCACCCTGTGACCCAGCAATTTCATTCTTAGGTGTGTGGGTGTGTTTACGCATATGTACCAAAAGACATACGAGAATGTCCAGTGAATTTATTCCTACTAGAGGTGGTGACTCAGTGGTAAAGAATCTACCTGTCCAGGCAGGAGCTGCAGGTTTGATGCCTGGGTTGGGAAGATCCCCTGGAGAAGGAAATGACAGCTTGCTCCAGTACTCTTGCCTGGAGAATCCCAGGGACAGGAGAGCCTGGTGGGCTATAGCCCATGGGGTTGCATAGTGCTGGACATGACTAAACAACAGCAACAAAGCCTGTGTTAGTTTCCAGTGGCTGCACCCTTGGTGGCTTAAAGCACTAGTAATTTATTCTCTGGCTGTCAGTTCTGGAAGCCAGACGTTCAACTGTAGAATGAAAAACTGTGCTATAGTCGCACCGTGGAATACTACAAAACGATAAAGATGAACCCATGACAGCTATATGAACGCCGTTGGCGAATTTCTTAAACATAGTACTGACTGAAAGAAGCCAGGCCCCAAATAAATACCTAATGTATGACTCATTTACGTCATGTTCAGAAAATAACAAGACTGATCTGTGGGACAGAAGTCTGGGTAATGCTTACATTTGGAAGAAGGACACCAACTGACTGGGGGTGAGCCAAGAGGACATTCCACAGGGGCTGACCCTGTTCTGCATCTTGAGCTGGGTGGTGAAATTCACCAGGCTGGACACCTTTTTTGTATGTTTCTCCATATAACATTTACAGTACATTTCCCTCTTCACAGTACATTTCTCTCTTCTTTCCTTGATTATAGCTTGGTTGTAATGTTATAATAAAGTTTATTTTCAAAAATCTGTTCCTAGGACTTACCTGGCAGTTCAGTGGTTAAGAGTTTACTTCCAATGCAGGGGGCCCACGTTCAATCCCTGGGTGAGGAATTAAGATCCCAGATGTGGCTAAAATAAAATAAATCTGTTCTTGCCTGGATGGGAGGAGAAGAATGCATTCAGGTATATGTATGGCTGAGTCTCTTCACTGTTCCCCTGAAATTATCACAACATTGTTTGTTAACTGGCTATACCCCAATACAAAATAAAAAGTTAAAAAAAAAAAAAAAGAAAACAAGCAAGCAAAAAAAAAAAAAAATCTGTTCTTATGTTATATAAGCATCTTTCTTTCATTTCCTGAATATTGTTGTTGAAAGTCGCTTAGTTGTGTCCGACTCTTTGCGACTCCATGGACTGGCCATGGAATTCTCCAGGCCAGAATACTGGAGTGGGTAGCCTTTCCTTTCTCCAGGGGAATCTTTCCAACCCAGGAATTGAACCGGGGTCTCCTGCATTGCAGGCAAATTCTTTACTGACTGAGTTATCAGGGAAGCCCTTCCTGAATATATTAGATTTCAATACATATGTGTATTAAAATTATGAATGATTATGACAATATTTTCATTCTCATTATGGGTTTAGGTGGTACCCTCTCTCAGGAATGTCTGTTTAAGGGACATGTGTATGTATTTCTGGTCCAAAAGGTTTTGAAGAAAACTTGAAGTGGAGGACCTGATTGTGCCATGGAACAGACTCTTGTAATTTGTTTCCCCAACTGTTCTCTAAGAGTTTAGTGTCACTATGCTTCCTGGCTAAAGGCATTCCCAAACCTGGAGTGTGGATAGTTGGGGTAGGAAGGCTACTCCAGAGTGAATGATTCAGACTTAGGAGTGGTGTTACGCATTTTAGGATGGGTAAGGAATAGGATTTCCCAAAGAGGCTCAGAGCTTCGTAAGAGGTATGACGAAGGCCAGGAAGCAGGGGGCTTTTAAGGAAAGAAACTCATTGGAACCTGGTGCTGTACTCAGAGGGAAGCCTGGAAATAAGCTAGAGAGAATTCCCTGGTGATCCAGTAGTTAAGACTCCACGCCTTCACTGCAGGGGGCATGGGTTCAATCCCTGGTTGGGAACCAAGATCCTGCACGCCTTCGTGTGGCCAGAAAAGGCAGGAGGAAAAGCTTTGTGCAGAAAGGGGGACGGGGAGGGCTGCACATTCCTTGTAGCCTTTCAGCGGTGGGATCTGGGGGCCTTTTCTGACCTGAGTTGGAAAGGCTATACGTTTGCTTTATCGGTGAGGCAAGCTTTGTTAAACCAAGTACCACTGTTGTGGAGACTGGAGGGAAGTGGTACTTTGGCCGTGGTTTCAACCTCCTCCCAGCCCCCTGGGCACAGCAAAAAGAGCCTGAGTGTGGTGCTCACTGACTCCAGGAAGGGTGCTTGCTTCTCTGAAGGAAACTCTGTCCACCGAGTGGGCAGGAGAAGCCAGAGGCTGTTTGGGCTGCGCCCAATGCATGAGTCATGTGTGTGGATGGCTGTCGCCACACCCCAGAGACTGAGGCGAAGGAGAAAGACACACAGCCCTGCCAGCCCCTGTCTCATCCTCCGTGGGGGGCAAGCACCTTGGCACATCCAGGGTCCCCAGGACGACTCCTGAGGTCATGCTCCTGCTGCTGGGGGATGCCGAGGGGACAGGAGTTGGGGGGTGAGGGTGAGGCCGAAGTTAACAGGGCAGTGATGACTGTGGTTCCCAAGCCCTGCCTCCCACCTGGCCCGGACCTGCACAATGTCTTACAAAGGGAGAGCTTTCCAGCCGAGCGGAAGAGCAGATCCGTGCTGGAGACCCATTGCAAAGCCTGGCGCTGCCCAGGGAGAGGCCCCAGGCCTCTGCTCTGCTCTGCTGCTCTGGGAACACAGGCGGCTGACCCGGCCAGTTCAACCTGCCAGGCACCTTGTCTGCTGAACCGCCTTCCTCTCCCCGTCAGAGCGCCCGGCAGGGCGGGGTGAGAGGGAAGAGCAGCCAACCCTTCTCTGCACCCGGGGCGGGCATGGGAGGTGTTTACAAACACTCGGGGAATCCAGTGAGCTGGCCAGGGGTCAGCAGGCCTGGGGATTGGGGGAGCACAGGCCTGACACTGGCCTTGCTCTTGTCGCTGGGGCCTTCGCCTCCACACCTGGACTCTGGGTCTATAAAGCTGGAGGAAGACAGCCTTTTGGACTCCGGGGCGGCCTTGATCGACAAATGTACTCAGCCTGGAGGAGGGGAGTAAGTCACCCAGAGGCGCGTGGAGGGCAGGAAGCCAGCTCCCAAGCACACCCTGGGCTGGACCTCTTGACATCTCTCCTCTGACGGGTTTCCAACTCCAGCCTCCCTTGAGGCCCCCTTCTCTGAGTTAACCCCTGCCCGTGTCCGGCGTCTAGAGAGAAGGATCTGGAGGGGAGTTTTAGGGGGTGGTGAGGCTGCCCTCTTCTCCCCCAGCCTCCTGCTTCTGTTTAACCACAGAGACTATTTGTGTCTGACAGAAACCCAAACACATGAGGTCACCAGGTTTCTCCTCCCCTCCCCCATCTCCCTCTCTCTGTCCTCGACTCTTTTCCCTGAAGGGAAGTGATGCTTCCGAGTCCTACTCAGCCTGTGGGGCTGTCCTGCTGGGTTTCATTCCAAATCTGTCTCCTGTGGGGGCGGCTGTAACCGCCTGAGGGTGGAGGGGGAGGGGAGGCCGGAGATGAAAACCTTGACTCCCAGGGTCAGTTTTGAGTTCAAATCTCTGTCCAGCTGCGGTGTAGGGGAGCAGGGGATAGGCAGGGCAACCAGAGGGGAGTGTGGTATGAGTTATTTAATCAGTACAACCAGCTTCCCAGGTAGCTCAGTGGTAAAGAATCCATCTGCCAATGCAGGAAACAGGGGTTCGATCCCTGAGTCGGCAAGAGCTCCCGGAGGAGGAAATGGCAGCCCACTCCAATAGTCTTGCCATGGAAAATCCCATGGACAGAGGAGCCTCGTGGGCTGCAGTCCATGGGGTTGCAGAGTAGACACGTCTCTGTGACTGAGCATGCGCCCACAACTTAGAATCGTCACCATGGATGGATCAGAGGTGGGGTGGAATAGAGCCAGAGGCAGGCAGTCCCCAGGTGAAACTGAAGGCAGGTATCTGGCTGTGACCTGCTCTGCTATTGGCTGCTGGGCTGCTTCTGCTCAAATAACTGCCTTACGGGCTGATCACGCCACTGCTCAAAGTCCCCTGGAGGCCAGCTCACCTGGTCTGGCACTCTGTGCACACTCCTTAGCCTGGTGTCCACGGTCTGCACGATCTGGGCTGGTCTACCAGGGCTGTCTTATCTCCCCCACCCACCCCCAGGGTGCTCCTAAAGTATCCCACAGTCCAGCCCCACTGGGGTACCCTGGCCCCCACACTTTTGCTTTGACTGTCTGTTCTCTCCTGAAAAGCCCTCCTCCACACTCCCTTCTCTGCCGTCTCCTTTAGGGCCCAGCTCAATGTCACTTCCTTCATAAAAATCCACTGACTATATACATGTTAGCTATTATATCTAGAATGGTTAAACAACAAGGTCCTGCTGTGTAGCATGAGGAACTATGTTCAATATTCTATGATAAACCATAACAGAAAGAATATTTAGAAAGAATGTGTGTATAACTGAATTACTTCCCAGTACAATAGAAATTAACACATTGTAAAAAACTATGATTTTTAAAAAATGCACTAGCTTAGAGAAATCACGATCTTCTCAAAATACCCTAAGCATTTTATGGATACAGGACTCCCTTTACAGCATTTCTCAGGGTGTGCCGAGGGACCAGGACTCATTCAAAGGACTGTGCGCTCTCAAGTCTGTAGCACCCAGTACGTGTTGGGCGCCAAGTAAGTTCTCAATAAATCTTTAAAAGTAATGAATGGAGCCACGAGGTTGAATGAGGTTAACAGGTTGTCAAACAGGGGAAATGGCACTAAAACAACAGAGTTCTGCTACGTTTTCCTGCCTCTTAGATGGCTGGCACCTCCTTTCCTTTCCCCTTCCGATCACTGTTAAACATTTACAATGTACTAAATAGGCCTTTCCCACACTGTAGCACCTCTCAGGAGGAAACCTGAGGCAAAATGTCTGTCTTCTAATTTCTCTCTCTCTTTTTTTTTAAATTTTATTTATTTGGCTGCACCAGGTCTTAGTTGCAGCAAGCAGGATCTTTGATCTTTAGTTGTGGCATGCAGGATTTAGTTCCCTGACCGGGGATCAAACCCAGGCCACCAGCCTTTGCAGCAAGAGCCTTAGCCCCTGGACCACCAGGGAAGTCCTCATCTTTTAATTTCTTACATGGTTAAAAGCAAGCACACATGGTTGACTGGCATAACTTGCCAACTCTTCAATTCTGTAGCACTTCCTGAATACCTACTGTGTGTCCAGGTTTCTGCTGGAGGAGACAAGTCACCACCTGGTCCTGCCCTGAAGAGGACTGTTGGAAGCCAAAGCTTGGAGAAATCTGAGTGAAGCCTTGCAGTGGATAGGATGTAGGTTGGCCAGAGAGAGAGGTGGGCAGGGCAGCCGCGGGCCAGCCTAGCGATTAAATGGCTGAAGTGGGAAGTTTATCTGGGCTACAGTTTGTTCAAGAGATAGAGGAGAGGGAATCAGGGTGGGGCCCACATAGGAATGCCTTGGAAGCTCTGTTAAGTCTCAGGTTAATGCAGTTGATGGAGAGGTAATGTTGCAGAATTCCCAGCAGGCAATGTGCAGTGTGGCTCAAGAGGAAGGGAGCCTACAGACCAGGTGGGAAACTAACAGCAATCCAAGATCCGGGTTCTGAGGATCTGGGAGAAGCAAGGGATGCAGCAGACACACTGGATGAGAGTCAGACACCCTGGGCTCTAGCCCTGGCTCTGTTGTAGGGCCTTGAACAAATCACTTCTCTGCTCCTCTGGGCCTTTCCTTAACTCTAAAATCTAAAAACCTTCCTCGACCTCTGCAATCTGATGCTCAATAGATACTTGAGCCCCCAGGATATTGGAAATGAAGGGAATCGCCAGTCTAAAGGAAACTGCGAACCAGGAAGTGCCTGATGGAGAGCCCAGAGTTAAAGAGCGAGGAGAGACTGCAGAGGGTCCAGCGAGGAGAAATGGGGAACTCCGAGGGTGGGGGTGGGGGGAGGGCCTCTGCTCCCGAGGAGGTCCGTTTGGCAATCCCATTTCCAGTTCCTCCTTTAGTCCCCTTCCCTGACTTAGCCTCTCAGCCTCACCTTATTTGGTGAGGGTGGGGCAAAGTAGAAGGCTCCCAAGCCACCACAGGTGCCCCCTGCTTGTGCCTTCACCTTTTCTGGCCTTCAAAACATCCTCATCAATTGCCACCTACCTGGCACCTTCCCCGAACCGACTTTCCTCCGGAGTAACGGCCCCAGCGGCCAAAGTAGGAAGAGCAACGAATTTGGGATCGCCTTCGCAGTCACTCGCATTGTTTTTGTTCTTTAGTCGCTAAGTCGTGTCCGACTCTTTTGCGACCCCTTGGACTGTAGCCCACCAGTCTCCTCTGTCCATAGGATTTCCCAGGCAGGAATACTGAGTGGGTTGCCATTTCCTTCTCCAGGGGATCTTCCCTACCCAGGGATCGAACCTGGTCTCCTGCATTGCACGCGGATACTTTACCACTCATCCTCATAGCTACCATTTATTGAGAACGCACCCTGTGCCAGGTAACATGACATTTTTTTTTTTTACAGCAGTCTCTGAGGTGGTTGCTCTCTCATTTTACATATAAAGAAACTGAGACCCAAAGGTAACTAAGGAATCTGTACAAAGCCAAACACCTGCCAGAGGGCAAGACCAGTCTGGAAATGAGGTCTGACTCCCCTAATCGCTGCTCCGGCCAGATCCGGTTGGGCTGGGCGACCTTTGGCCGTTGGGGACATCTTCCACCATTTAGCATCACCTCTTGGCATCACCGACTGCATGGACATGAGTTGAGCAAGCTCCGGGAGTTGGTGATAGACAGGGAAGCCCGGGCTGCTGCAGTCCATGGGGTCGCAGAATCGGACACGACTGAGAGAGTGAACTGAACAGAACTGACCACCCCTTAGGGTAGAAGTCTCCAAGGCCCGCCCCCTAAGGGGCGGAGTCGGACAGGTCCTGCAGGTGGGGGCGGTGGGCGGGGACTGTCTGGGGGCGGGGCACAGAGGGGCGTGACCGGAAGCCTTAAAGAGGCTGCGGAGACTGGGGCCGGCGGTAGGGGCCGCCGGTCGCGGCGATCACCTCTACTTTTCGTTTGGGTAGCAGAACCGCCACCATGTCCCTGGCAGCCTCGGCGGGCCGGGGCCCCGGGGCCGTGTGGTCCCCGACGCACGTGCAGGTGACGGTACTGCAGGCGCGAGGCTTGAGGGCCAAGGGTCCCGGGGGCACGAGCGACGCGTATGCGGTGATCCAGGTGGGCAAGGAGAAGTACGCCACCTCGGTGTCGGAGCGCAGCCTGGGCGCGCCCGTGTGGCGCGAAGAGGCCACCTTCGAGCTGCCGCCGCTGCTGTCGGCCGAGGCCGCGCCCGCCGCCGCCGCCACCCTGCAGCTCACCGTGCTGCACCGCGCGCTGCTCGGCCTCGACAAGTTCCTCGGCCGCGCGGAGGTGGACCTGCGGGGGCTGCACCAGAATCAGGGCCGCCGGAGGACCCAGTGAGTGTGCGGACGGGTGGCGAGCGCGGGGAGACGGGCGGTGCGAGCACGAAGCCTGGCAGGAGCGCCGAGACCCTTGGAGAATGTGTCTCTCCAAGGGGACGGCCGGGGCCACGCCTTTGCGGAGGGGGACCCTCCTCAATCCCCCCCTCGCTCGGCCGGTTCTAGTATTCTCGCCTAGCTTCTCCTTGGGCTGTACCGCCCCGGCTCTCCCAGTAGGTGGGTTCCGGTACCTGGGGATTTTTTTTTTTTTTAATCTACGGGACGGCGCTCAGCGCCTGGCATTTAGTAATCACTTCATGAATTTTTGATGAATTGAAACTATGTGTGGGCTGATGAATTCCTCTTATTCGCTGAGTAGCTGTGTATATTTGATGTAGGGTTCAGCTTACGTGTAAAGCCTCCTGGGTATTTCATTGTACTGGACATCGAGCTGTGAATGGCTGGGCCGGAGCGCTGGGAAAACCAACTGGAGCAGTTAGATCCACTGACACCAAAGCCCTAGAGGCTCGCTCAGGGGCCGAGCTAGGGGTGGGTGTGGGTGTGGGGTGGGGAAAGGGGAACGCGGGCTGCTCAGCGAGGGCTATCCCCTACCCCCATCTCACCAACGCCTTAGGGGTTGATCGGGAGAATTTGCCCCTCCCTCCTTCCTTTCCTCCTCTAGGAATGCTAGAACAGTTTGGTCTTAACTTTCAAACCAAAATACCCTAACCATGTTTGCCCTCGGCCCCAAATTACTGAGGATTTCCCAGTGATGGCTGGAACCAGGGCCTGCGGTTAGCCAGGCTAAACTGAAAAGTAGGCCCTGTTTCGCTCTGGAGTTTGCAAAGTTCTCTCTGGTCCTACTGAATCGGGGGTTGGGAGGGGCAGGATGGCTGCCCACCTGTAGCTCCCCTCCCTCCTTAAGATGTTTCTCTTAGGGTAACACACTCCTGCAGGGAAAGCAAAGCAAACTCCTGTGCATTCTGAAGTGTTACCGGTTTGTTTTCTCTCAGTGTTTGGAATGGAACATTTGATTATGCTCATCTGTTATACCCAGAGCTAGCCTCCTTTAGGGCTTCCTCTCTGGTTCAGCAGTAAAGAATTCACCTGCCAATGCAGGAGACGCAGGTTCCATCCCTGGGTGGGGAAGATCCCTAGAGAAGGAAATGGTAACCCACTCCAGTATTCTTGCCCAGAAATCCATGGACAGAGGAGCCTGGTGGGCTACAGTCCGTGGGGTCCCACAAGAGTTGGACATGACTGAGCAGGTACACACACACAGCCTCGCTTAGCTTAATTGGTTACTTTGCTGGACGTTAAATATGCTAGTCATGTTATCACCTAACTCCTGTGGTTTATGAAGCACTCTGATTCACGCTGTATGTTTTAGATATACATGGTATTTTAACTTTCCCTTGGGAAGGAAGCAGGAAGAGCCGGAGGATTTGATGTTACCAGACTCTCTTTTCTGTAGGTTCTTGCAAATGTTATAACTGCTTCCTTTATCCAGCCAAAGATGAACAGGCATTTCTGAGCTCGAATCAGATAAAAAGGGAGAGCCTAGAGGTGAGGATGGATGGGGTATCTTTGTGGCATCAGCTTACAAGCTGTAAGGTGAGCAGCAGCATCTTTGCTGACCAGGGGCTGGAGCAGTCCTAACTTTCTGCTTGATTAAATGACATTTGGGGCCTTGGATGTACTGTCCTTTGCCTTGTCCTGTCCAAGATGTGTGGATATCATGTCTGACTCTACCATCTGTTTCTTCTTATTCCCTTGAAAAGTAGATTGGATCTCCCTGCTAGAGATAGGGATTCCAGATCTCTGGGTCTGGTGCCCACTCTGGCCCTGGCTCACTGTTGGGCTTCAGGATGCTCCGTCTCTAAATACCCAAGTTTCCCCATGTACCGATGGAGCTTGTGGCCAGATTTGGCTGATATTTATAAGATGTTTCCGGGTTCCTGGATTAATGGAGCCCCATGTATTGATTCAAAAGGTCCTGTTACTGGTTTGGGAGGAACAAAAACCTCCTCAAGTTCCCCTATTTCAGGAAAGGTTCAGTCTCTGCACCTTCATTTTTCCCATCCTCTCTGATGTAATTCTAAACCTTGGTAATTACTCCTGTCCCTATTATATAAGCTTGTGACCACTTAGTTACAATATCAGCTTGTAGGAAAACCATGCTTAGTTGATTTTTTAATAACTACAAAGGAAGCCTTCTTCACTCCTCCAGCAGTAGGCAAAATCTCAAGCTTTCCATCTGTCACTTCCTGGGACTTTCCAAGATGCTAGGGGAACTCAGTTAAACCAGGCCTGTCTGATGTCCTGGTACTTCACTTGGGTGCCCAAGATAGCTGTAATTTGCAGCATGAGACATACACTTTTAGGTGGAAGTTTAACAGAAAGAATCTGGTTGGGCTAGGAGGATCATTTGAACTGGTTATTAAGGGTTTGACTCCACCTTAGACATTAAAACCAAAATCAAAAGAAAAGCTCACATCTTGGCCTATAGTTTAATGTGTGTGTGCGTGCATGTATGTTAATCTTTACAGAAAATAGTTGTGGTCCAGAAGTTAAAACTCAAAGTGTTAAGAGATAAATTTGCTGATATTTTCATTTGTTCTCTTAATAAGACCCCACATATCAAACATTTGGAATCAAGAGAATATGCTTTTTGTAATGACTCAGATTTTGCCGACCTTAGATTAGGGTGATGATCAGTTCAGTTCAGTTCAGTCTCTCAGTTGTGTCTGACTCTTTGCGACCCCATGGACTGCAGCACGCCAGGCTTCCCTGACTGTCACCAACTCCCAGAGCTTACTCAAACTCATGTCCACAGAGTCGGTGATGCCATCCAACCATCTCATCCTCTGTCATCCCCTTCTCCTCCTGCCTTCAATCTTTCCCAGCATCAGGGTCTTTCCATTGAGTCAGTTCTTCGCATGAGGTGGCCAAAGTATTGGAGTTTCAGCTTCAGCATCAGTCCTTCCAATGAATATTTAGGACTGATTTCCTTTAGGATGGACTGGTTGGATCTCCTTGCAGTCCAAGGGACTCTCAAGAGTCTTCTCCAACACCACAGTTTAAAAACATCAATTCTTTGGCGCTCAGCTTTTTTATAGTCCAGCTCTCACATCCATACATGACTACTGGAAAAACCATAGCTTTGACTAGACGGATCTTTGTTGACAAAATAATGTCTCTGCTTTTTAATATGCTGTCTAGGTTGGTAATAGCTTTTCTTCCAAGGAGCAAGTGTCTTTTAATTTCATGGCTGCAGTGTGGTGATACATATCTTTAAAACACTAAACAGAGACGGACGTATAGATAGGATCCATTTAATAGGGAAGAGTGTGTGGCCCCTTTAGGTAAGAAGAAATTGAAAGGACCTGATTTTGCACTGATATTAATGCAATTGTCCCTTATATCCAAGGGTGATTGGTTCCAGCTTCCCTCCCCCCTCAATGCCACAATCTGCGGATGCTGAAGCCCCTTATATAAAATGGCTTCATCTTTGTGTATAACCTTTGTACATCCTTGGAGAAGGAAATGGCACCCCACTCCAGTATCCTTGCCTGGAAAATCTCATGGACAGAGGAGTCTGGTGGGCTGCAGTCCATGGGGTCGCAAAGAGTCAGGCACGACTGAGTGACTAACACTTTTTGTACATCCTCCTGTATACTTTAAATCATCTCTAGATTACTTATAATACCTAATATGATATATATGCCACGTTGTTGTTCTGTGGCTCAGTTGTGTCTAACTCTTTACGAACCTATGGACTGCAGCATGCCAGGCTTCTTGTAAGTAGTTGTAAATACCATGGAAATGCTATATAAATAGTTGCCCGTGCATGAATCCAAGTTTTGCTTTTTGGAGTTTTCTGGAGGTTTTTTTTTTTTCTTGAATATTTTTGAGATATTTATATTTTGGTTGAATCTGAGGACCTGTGGATACAGAGGGCAGACTCATCCATACTTCTCTGTGGTCTCAGCTGAACTTTGGTTAAATGGAAGTCAGTTAAGTCCCGTGATCATGAAACAGACGTGAATCTGAGAGGCAGAGTAAGGGGACCAACATGCGGGCTTCTCTGCTGTCTAGTCTTGAGTAGCTAGGGGTCCTAGATTGGACAAAAAAAACCAAACTCAAAACCAAGCATCTTTTAAGAATACCAACAGCAATAAAAATGGGGGCAGTAATTGCTTAAAGACAGATTAAAATAAATATTCAGGCTGGTGACTGGAAGGCCATTGTGTAACCAGATAGGATGAAATTTGATACAATAGCCTTTCAGATATGGAGAGAGAGTGAATGATGGAGGGTCATTTTCTCATCTTTCTTGAAGATTCAAGAGAGCATTTGGCTGCATAGAAAGGATTTGGATGCTGGTAAAGGTTAGACATTTTGAAGAACTGTAAGTGTAGTAAGATGGTGTAATATGTTGCCAAAGGAAATTCAGGTGATTAAGAAGAAGGGTGAGACCATTGTTTTTCTGGGAGAGTGGGAGGCAGAGAAGTCACAGATGAGCACAGAGATCTCAACTTCACAAATCTGAGCCGTCGGCATTTGCGCTTGTAGAACACCTCTGGGTTTCCTAAGCACTTCTCGGCTTTTTGTAACGGACTGGAAAATTTGAGCAATGCTGTTACTGGTTAAGTATTTGTGTTTTTTTGAGATTCCTCTTAAAGATGACATTGAGGCTTTACTGGAAACCCTCCCATCTCCAAACTGGCAGAGGCCCCCTCCACCCAGTATAGGAAACTGATGGCTCAGTGTCCAGGATTGGTGATCTATGGGCTCTGGAAGAAGTAACCCCAGCCTGTTCACAGTCGGGGAATGGAGTGATTCAGAGGGGAGGGTGCATCAAAGTCACGGTTCCTGTGATGTGAAAGGTGTGCTTTATGTGATATGATTTGATGGTGATTTCATTTACAAGGCATTCAGTTAGCAATGCAGAAAGTTCTCACTGCCTTTCCCCCCGCTTGTTTTTAAAGTTCATCCATACTTTTAGTAATTATTTTTTAACACCTACTATTTTTGAGGCACTGGGTAGACAGCATAAACAATGATCCCTGCTTTCAGGAAGCCCAGAGCCTTGTGGGGAGATAGACAGTAAACACCATGAATATTCATTGGAAGGACTGATGCTGAAGCTGAAGCTTTAATACTTTGGCCACCTGATGCGACAAGCTGACTCATTGGAAAAGACCCTGATGCAGGGAAAGATTGAGAGCAAGAAGGTAGGGGGTGACAGAGGATGAGATGGTTGGATGGCGTCACCGATTCAATGGACATGAATCGGAGCAAACTCTGGGAGATAGTGAAAGACAGAGGAGTCTGGTGTGCTGCAGTCCACAGGGTCTCAAAGAGTCGGACACAGCTTAGCGACTGAACACAGATGAACACAAAGATGAGTAATCTTGTGCTGCGATGAGTGTGGTGGAGGAAGAGAACAGGGTATCATAAGAGAAAGAGCAAAGATTGCAGATGGCCTCTCTGAGGCAGAGGCCTGGAGGATAAAGAGGAATTTTTCCAGTGAAAAGTAGAGGAAGGGGAGCAGCCTGTGCAAGGCCCTGAGGCAGGAAGACCTGGGAAGCTGGAGAGGTTGCCTAGATTGAGGCTGAAGAGGAAGGCCGGGCTTCCTTCAAGAGCAATGGAAACTGCTGAGTGTTGAAAGCAGAGGGGTGACGTGATCCAGTTTGTGAAAGTCTGGCTGTCTGATGGAGAGCAGATTTGGAGCAGGTTTAGCCTGGAACCCGACAGGTGGGCTGGGAGGCTCTGGCAGGAGGAGGGTGACAGGCGTGGGCATGGACAGTGGTGGGTGGGTTTCAGAAATATTTCCAAGGTTCATTTGGCCTTACTGGTGGTGGATTGGATGTGGGTGGGGGAGAGCGAGAGGAAGTGATAAGAATGAACAAATAAAATAAGGAGAACTTGCTGTTGAATGTGAACCAGGAAACGGTGATGGCTTGCTTTCCCCAGCAGTCACTGTGATACAAGAGTGAGGTCAACATGTCTTGGCAAAGACAACATGGGCCATGATGCCTGTGTGTCGAGTCTTCTGTTGGAGCAAATGAGTAGGAAACACCATCGAAACCAGGGCGTGTACCTGTGCGTCCCCAAGTGTTTGCACTTTTAGCACAGGCCGAGTCTTTGTTCTGTAATAGCGTAACTGATGTGACCTCACCGGTTGCGCCAACACGGCAGGTGGAGTCACTGCCACAAGGAACACAGGACCGAGAAAAGGAAAAATGATACACAACACGAGGGGAAGTAAACCCGTCAGTGAAAAACACAACTCTGGAGGCAAGTCAGTCAACCATTCCAACCATGTAAAGGTTTTTCGCATCAGGGGAAGGTGAACGTACAAAAAAGCCTTGTTTGGCTCAACTTCCCTTTGGTTACAAAGACCTCTGTTGTATTTCTACAACCACCATCAGAGGAAGGCTTTTATAAATAGTATCTCTGTCATTTTAATTGTAGTTATTAATTTAAAAATGTTATGATTGCATTAAAAACAATACATGTGCTTATTAAACTGTCATTAGCTCTAACCTGTATTTGCTGACATCATCCTTCCGTCCCCCTGGACAATAATCTTTGGTCTCCTTTTCCCTGCTCTGGTTTTTAATTGCTCTATGTCTGAGGAAGCTGCTTCTCACCCTGTACATTGGGAAGGATGCTGGCCGTGGTTTAGCTCTAGAGGGTTCGGATGTCCTCCGTGAACGGAGGGAGTGATTCGAAGGCATTTAAGGCCTTATTTCATCTCACAGCCAGGCCCTGGGTGGCCTTTGGTTCACAGCCTACTTGGATCTCTAAGCCTCAGAGCCTTTGAATTCCAACAGAATTAACAACCAGAACCTTGATCAGCCTTTGAAGAAAACCGGCATCGGTGTGGAAAGACTCGGTGAGCGGGTTGTGCTTCCCTGAAGGTGTCCTAGGTCGGACCTTGTGCCGCAGCTGGAGACCAGGCCAGCTGACACTCTTTCCCCTTGTCCAGGGCCCACTTCCGTCTCTTCATTTGCCGTGTGACCTAGCCCAGGTGTTCCAACATCTCTGAATGGGCAAGTAAGTGGTTACAGTCCCTGGAGACATAGGGCAGGCGGTCATTTGCCAGTGGGATGTGGAGAACTGTTTAATCTTTGTTAAACACTTCTACCCCACAGACTGGAGCCCCGCCAGGCTCCTCCGTCCATGGGATTCTCCAGGCAAGAATACTGGAGTGGGTTGCCATTCCCTTCTCCAGGGGATCTTCCCGACCCAGGGATTGAACCTGGGTCTCCCGCATTGCAGGCAGAATCTTTACTGTCTGAGCCACCAGGGAAGACTCTGCTTCTTGGTGGGGAAGCAGAGCATCTGACTCATCTGGTTATCAAGGTGAGTCCCAAGGAGGAAAAAAGAAAACCCATATACCGAGAGCATTTCAAAATCCTATTCTAACAACAAACTTCAGTAAGAATGAAGAGTTCCTTTCATGTAAGAGGAAACCCCACAGCCTGATGCTGTGGGAGGCGGCACTCTTGAAGAAATGGCCTGTCCCTCACACAGAACACGGTACTCTGGATCACAAGAGGCCTTTTCAGACCAGGCCTTCTGGAGGCCGTGGTGGTTCTCCCTGGGGTAGCCACGTCTCTTTTCATAAACAAGAAGTTTAAAATTAGTGTTCTAATTTCAAAAATTTGTTGTTGTTGTTCAGTCACTCAGTCATGCCTGACTCGTTGCAACCCCATGGACTGCAGCACCCTGGGCCTCCCTGTCCATCGTCAACTCCCGGACTTTGCTCAGTTGCATGTCCATTCAGTTGGTGATGCCATCCAACCATCTCATCCTCTGTCTCCCCCTTCTCCTCCCGCCTTCAATCTTTCCCAGCATCAGGGTCTTTTCCAATGAGTCAGCTCTTCACATCAGATGGCCAGAGTATTGGAGTTTCACCTTTAGCATCAATCCTTTCAATGAATATTCAGGGTTGATTTCCTTTAGGATTGACAAGTTTGATCTCCTTGCAGTTCAAAGGGACTCTCAAGAGTCTTCTCCAACACCACAGTTTGAAAGCATCAATTCTTTGGCCCTCATCCTTCTTTATGGTCCAACTCTCATGTCCATCCATACATGACTACTGGAAAATCCATAGCTTTAGCTATTCGGACCTTTGTTGGCAAAGTGATATCTCTGCTTTGTAATATGCTGTCTGGGTTTCTCATAACTTTTCTTCCAGGGAGCAAGCATCTTTTAATTTCATGGCTGCAGTCACCATCTGCAGTGATTCTGGAACCCAAGAAAATAAAATCTGTCACTGTTTCCACTTTTTCCCCTTCTGTTTTGCCATGAAGTGATGGAACCAGATGCCATGATCTTAGGTTTTTGAAAGTTGAGTTTTAAGCCATCTTACATTTAGCCGAGTGGATTAGAGAGGAAGGGTGGCCTCGGTGTGAACTTGGGGTCTGGCTTGCCCATCAGCACTGCTGCTCAGCACCGGAGAAGCAGGTCACCTGCCGCTCGGGGGCTCGCTGTTGCCTTTGGCAAAGGAGCCGCTTTTAGGCACTAATGAGATGTGAAATTCCTTTCCTGCAGAGAGAGGCGTGTAGATAATCTGTTAGAGAGAAATCAAGGGCTTTCATCTCCAGGGTGTCCCTGAGGGACACATTTAGGAATGTGCCCATGGGGAGAAAAAGGGCAGCTGGAATTAAGTGTCTTTTCCTGAACACTGCCCTCCCTAGTGGAGCCAAAGGAAAACGTTTTATAAGAAATGCCAGAAAAACTTTATAGAGGTGCGACGGCTGCACGCTTCATTTTTAAACTTCTTGTTTATTAAAAGAGATGTGGCTAGCCCAGGGAGAGCCACCACAGCCTCCAGAAGGCCTGGTCTGAAAAGGCCTCTTGTGATCTGGAGTACCATGTCCTGTGTGAGGGACAGGCGGGCCCCAGGGCTGTTTCTTCAAGGGTACCGCCTCCCACAGCACTGGGCTGTGGGGTCTCTTCTTATACCAAAGGAGCTCTTCATTCTTACTAAAGTTTGTTGTTAGAACAGGATTTTGAAATGCTCTCAGTATGTGGTTTTTTTTTTCCCTCTTCCTTGGGACTCACCTTGATAACCAGATGAGTCAGATGCTCTGCTTCCCCACCAAGAAGCAGTCTTCCCTGGTGGCTCAGACGGTAAAGATTCTGCCTGCAATGTGGGAGACCCAGGTTTAATCCCTGGGTTGGGAAGATCCCCTGGAGAAGGGAATGGCAACCCACTCCAGTATTCTTGCCTGGAGAATCCCGTGGACGGAGGGGCCTGGCAAGGCCCCAGTCCGTGGGGTCACAAAGAGTCGTTGGACACAACTGAGTGACTAACACACACCCCCCACCAGGGGTTCCCGAAGAAAGAAGTGTGAGTCTGTCTGGGGGGCTGAGAGAGGACCGAAAGCGCTGTGATGTCTACCGGGCTGGTTTGTTTCCTTTGTCCTGGCCAGGAGGTGGTGAACCAGACCATCTCATTTCCTTTCTCCATCCTTAAGGTCTCTGTGCCTGAGTGACAAAGGACCCCACGGAGACCCTTCTTTGGCAGATCACATAAAATACATTACCTTGAGGCAAAAGGCAAGATACCGGATCTGGTGTTAGAATATTAATTTTTGTGGCTTTTTGAGATATGGTCAAATAAAACATTGGTAACTAGATGATAGGAAGAGTGGCAGACTTCCATGTTTATAAATGTGTTAATATTTCTAATTCTTAGCAAATCTTAAAATACTGATGCTTGGTTATTTCCTGTAGTCTTTACCTACACGGAGTTGAGTATTGCTTTCAACTTAGAAAATATGCCTTGATCCTTACACTTCAGCCAGTTATGTCATCTTGGCATGTGCCTGAAATCATTTGGGGACCCTCTGTTTCTTGTCTCTCCCACCTCTGTAGAAGTTCTGAAGAGTTCTGAGGGTCATTACATCTCATGATAAATTACAGAATTACATACTGATCACTTCACTTCACGAAGGACAGGGAAGCCTGGCATGCTGCAGAGTCCATGGGCTTGCAAAGAGTAGAACCCGACTGAGCGACTGAACAACAACATGATATTTCAAAATATCGTATCTGCTTTTTAATTTTGGAAATTGTATCATACAAACTAATTTTATAATTGAGTTTTTTCCCCACTCCCTTCAAATGCAAATCATTGTTATTTGTGTTTGATGGTGTCAGTTTGGATCCCTAGGAATACCGTCAGTCTGAACTGTTGGTATCTTACATTCCCTTCTGAGAACGACATGCATGGCTGAAGAATGGTATAAATGCACTCACCGAATACTATGCAGCCATTATAAGTAGTGGATGTGGGGACTGTACGACAGCTATATTTAACACACTACAAAGAGAATTGCGTGTGTTCTCTGGTTATTACCAAGTCATGATCATAGCTAACACCAAGTGTTTATTAAGTGCCAGGCACTGTTCTAAGCTCTTTACATATATTAAGCCATTTAAGCTCAGGTGGTAAAGAATCCACCTGCAATGTGGGAGACCTGGGTTCGATCCCTGGGTGGGGAAGATCCCCTGGAGGAGGGCATGGCAACCCACTCCAGTATTATTCCCTGGAGAATCCCCATGGCCCGAGGAGCCTGGTGGGCTACAGTCCCTGGGGTTGCAAGCAACTTCTGAGTGGTTCTGAGCGACTAAGCACGCACAATCTTTGTAACATCCTTTGTAAGCACCTTATCGTAGGTGCTTTTAACCTTGTTTCAGAGGAGGAGCCAGAGAAGTCAAGTAACTTGTCTGAAGTCTCTCAGTTAAAACATGCAGGAAAAATACTTCAAGAAAATACATCAAAAGGGAATGGTTGAATTAGCATTAGAGAGAGTCAGTTAAAACTTTTTTCCTATAACCTGCTTTAATTACTTTCTAAGGGACTTTCTATAGAGCAAATAGTATGGGAAGATCAAAAGCATTTTCAACCTGCTTTTTATACGATCTTTCCTTTCCTGTATCATTTTCTAACTTTTTAGGATTGAATTTGATGGCTACAGACAGCCTTTCAGTGGTGCAGAATGGCTGTTTCAGGGATTAGGGTCAAAAAGGAACCATTTGCAATCTTCATAATTTACCACCAAGTAGCTGGTGATGGGCAGATGGGAAAGTCCACCTGGGGAGGGGAGTGGGGCGGCAAGAATGACTGATCGGTGACTCTGTATTCAGAGTTAGGTAACGAGGACCAGTTACCTTGGTCAGTAACAAAACCTGTTAAACCACTTAGCTTCTGCCGGGTATACCCCACAAGCGTTTTATAGGTCTTAAACGTCTTTGTCCCTGTTTGCTATGCATTGCCTCTATACTGCCAAGAAAAGAATCTAGACACTTCACCCACGTGGAGTCACTCCTTCTCACAACCCCTTTTAGATAGCCTCCTCTGCTGACCCTGTGAGATTCTCAGCCTTATTTTTCTTCCCCGGGGAAGACAGTGAAGGAACTGATTTTTAAAATTTTTCCATCAAGTGCGTCCTCATCTCAAACACATGAAACTCAGGTGCTGTTCTGTCCTTCCTGCTTCTCCCCTCACCGGAGGCCATGATCCCCTGAGTCTTGAAGTTCAGTTCCCATGGGGATAACTCACGCTACAAGTCAGGGTGGAGACTTTGCACCGGAAGGGAACTAGGCAGTCCGTCCTTGACCCTGGAGCCCATGTAGACAGCATCCCTTGAAATGAACACTAACACATTAAAACAAGGAGCTAGTGGTCGTCCTTGCCTTTGTGTTTCCTGGAGCTTCGTGTGTCTGATGGGAGGGTAGAGCCTTAATTCATTTTTCTGGGTCCTCAAGTAGGTGGTTCTTATAGCCCCATGGGATTTCACTTAGCTGAGAAACTTTTTTGTGTATAAGTAAGTGTAAGTGTTAGTCGCCTAGCCATGCCCGACTCTTTGCGACCCCATGGACTGCAGCCCACCAGGCTCTTCTGTCCATGAGATTTTCCAGGCAAGGATACTGGAGTGGATTGCCATTTCCTTCTCTTTGTGTATGACAGTCCTTACTTGTGGGATTCCCTGGTAGTTCAAAGGGTCAAGAGTCTGCCGGCAATGCAGGAGACCCGGGTTCAAACCCTGGGCCAGGAAGATTCCCTGGAGAAGGAAATGGCACCCCACTCCAGTATTCTTGCCTGGAAAATCCCATGGACAGAGGAGTCTGGCAGGCTACAGTCCATGGGGTCACAAAGAGTCAGACACAACTGAGTGATTTCACACATGTCCTTATCTGTGATGAAATTGTATACGCTAGCAGGAATTTCTTTTCGTGTTAAATTATTTTCTCACGCTTCATAATCAGAAAGAAAAAACAGCCGTTGATTCAGTGTAACAGACACTCCGTGACCGTCGGGTGAGCCGGTCCCGTCTCCCACTGTCTGGCCTCTTGGTTCTGTGTTTCCAGCGCCCGCTGTGCCAGAGCGGGCACGGACCACATCTTTGTAGCCATTATTTCCCTGTCTCCGCCTTGAATCTCTGAAGCTGTCATTTTTTTTTTTCTTCGTCTACCCTGTGGAATGTTTTAAAGGAAAAAACATGTCTGCTTCAGCTACAGACAGATTATTTTGGAGGCGTACCGGCCTGTCCTTTACACAACCGTAAGCCCGCACGTCTGCTGGGATGCACTGTGAGACCTTTCATTTCCCCAGAGCAGGAACCACACTGCCCACATTCCGATGGAGGGCCCCTGGGATCAGCTTTCCTTGTCCTGAGAAACCTACATGCTGAGGGAAACCAGCCCTGGGAATTGCGCGTGGTTGGGTTGTTTTAGCTGTTTCAAAACTTGAGTGTTTAAAAACCCAGGAGATTTGACAATGTGTATCTGGACTCTAGTCCCCCAGTCAGGCCCCTCGGGAGGCAGACCCTGTGTCCTGCATTCTGTACCCTGTTCATTCTCTTTTTTTACATTCCCTTGTTGCTTTCTTCATAAGACATCTTTTTGAAAGGGTAAAAGCCTTAAATGAACTTTTCTGTATTTTTAGCTGTTTAGCCTTGTTGTATGTTTGACCAAGAAGACCCCAAACCAAAAAATCCCCAAACAGTTGGGCAGCCTGTTTGGATAATAGGCATTTTTTGCTTGAATGTTTATTCCCAAAACCCTCGCCTGACTGAGGGACATGGAGATTAAAGTTTTCATTTTAGACCATTTTGTATGATTGGAATTTTTACCCTATGCCTGTTATTATTTTTTCATTTGTTTGTTTATAGAGGTATACTTTTTCGATTTGTTGTAGGTCATAGCATAGGAGAAAAGGTTTTTCTGCGAAACAAAGATTAAAGTTAGTATAGTTTCCACAAAGTCATAAAGTTGTAAACCACACTCATCAGTTCGTTCAGTTCCATGTAATTGATTCCTGTTGATCTGGATGAAGTAGACAGGTTTTTCAGTCGAGTTTTGTCATTTATTGGGCTTCCCAGGTGGTACAGTGATAAAAAATCTGCCTGCCAATGTAGGAGACGAGAATTTGATCCCTAGGTCAGGAAGATCCCCTGGAGTAGGAAATGGCAACCCATTCCAGTATTCTTGCCTGGAAAATTCCAGGGACAGAGGAGCCTGGAGGGCCACAGTCCGTGGTGTTGCAAAGAGTCAGACATGACTGAGCACAGCACAGCAAAATTTTTGTCATTTGTTATTTGGTTTAGTGGTATTATCTAAAGGCTATCAGAAACTTATATTTGTTAAGAAAAGTTCCTTTTACGAGTCTTCTTGAAAATCTTCATTTTGTAAAAGCATCACTGTAAAATAACAGTTGCTGTTATTACTTTACAATATAGTTTATATACGTGTCCTGTCTCTTGCTGTATATTCAAAGATCCTCTTAACTTTGGAAGAACTAAATTTTAATTATAAGTAAAGATGACTGTTTATAGAGGGGATCCTTTTACTTTTCACTTTTTTGATGTGTTGCAGGATTTTTTTAAGAATAGAGGCTTAAAAATAAACCTTCTGCATTAGAATTATGGCTTTCTGTCTGTACTCTGCCCTTTGTACTGGGAAAACCCAGCCCTAATTTCTGAGATAACTCAAACTTTCTGGGCTGATGTGAAGGGTGGTGCTGGGTCCTACCCAGGCTGACATCACATGCTGTGTGGCCACGCTGGGACCTGATTACTTATGAACTACTTCCGTGACATGCTGGAATTAAGTACACTGGACATCAAACTCACAGAAACACTGAAAAACTGAACCGATGCTTCAGTGTTGAAACCCACAAATATGTCCTGGTTTGAAATTTTTTAGGGTGAGACATTTCTGGATCATGGTTTTCATGAACTATCAAATTATGCTTGTGTCAAAGCTCCCTTGCTTCAGCTGTGTGGATTTAATGATCAGGGTAATGTTGCTGCAACAGTTCCTGTCTTCCCTTCCAGCTTTGATAAATCCAGCACAGATTGAGAGGGGGCTGCCTCCCTGCCTGGGATTCAGCCTGCCTTTCCCATCCTTAAATATCCCAGTGGTTGTTCTTGGCTACCTGGCCTTTGGTTTGGGGTTTGCTGGTGAAAATAAGCGACAGGAACAGTCGGAGTGCATGTTCACACCTCCTGGTGGCGTTGGAAATTTCCAAAACAAATCCCACTCTTGTGCCCAGGGACTGAACCCATGCATCAGGTGGTAATAGGCCCTCGGGGAGGATCCTGGGGTTGGCTGCAGCTTCACTCAGAATAAACAGGCTTTGATGTTGATACTTTGGGGAAGGCAGCCCCATCCGGGGGAAAGGGCAAGTGGTATTCTTTGAAGGTCAGGAGTCTTTGCATCCCCTGGGAGGGTGAGCAGAGAGGCTGTGAAAGAGCTGGGAGGAGGCCCTGGTGGAGAGGTGAGGTCTCCCCTTGTGGTCTGTGTTGTCATTTGAGCCTCCGAGTTCAGCTCTCAGCAACTTCCCCTTTTCAGGTGCCTACCCTTGGTATTTACTAAGGCTAGCCACTCCTCATCACCAAGGCTACCACGTCAGCACATGACTGTCAGGAGAGAAAGATACAAATAATCCTCTCAACATCTAAGTGACAGATATGCAAACTGTTCTCCCTGAGGCCCTGGATGTGTAATGGAAAGACACCAGGCTGGCAGGCGAGGCTGTCTGTAAAGACCGTGCATCTCCCTTCTCCTCCAGCTGTGAACTATAGTTTTGAAAATCCTAAATGCTTTCTTCTAAAGATCCAAAACTGCAGCTCCCACCATGTTCTCAGGCCTTGGTTGTATTTTGCCAACCCAGTGTAAGTCTGGACTTTCCGTACAGCCTTGAGACTTAAGGCTGAGGTCAGCGATAGGGGCTTTCCCCCTTCTCGTCTTTTGACTTAGAACATTTAAATTGGAAGCTTAAGCCTCCTTCATAAAGAATGTTAATTCCAGCCCTTTTTTTCCTGTATATCATAAGAGATGGCCCATCCAGGATGAGTTCAGAGAGAGAGTGCTAAGTTGGAATCTTGGTGTAGAGAAAGGAGCTTTAGGGAAACTGCAGAGCTGGTTCAGAGTCCTGGCTGTGCCTTTTAACAATTGCAAGACCTTGTACAAGTTACCTAACTTGTGAGCCTCAATTTTCCTTATCTGTAAAGTGGGTATACTGTCTACTTCATGCCATTCTCATGAGACTTAGAGGACATTTCTCAGTATGTTTCTGCTTCCCTCTGCCCCTTTAAGTGCAGAATGAGCTAAGACAGTGGGGGCAGCAATACGCCGGGTGAGTAAGACAAGCTGAAGGTGAAAGAGGAAATTGTGTTTATTTGGGCAAAACCATCATTTCCTTAAAGTCCATAGCCCTCAGCTCTTAAATAGGTCACCGAGAAGAACATGAGAGTGTGGTTCTCAGTGTGTGAACCTGACCCCGGGGGTGGCTGTGGGGAGGCCCTGTATTTGGAGTTGTTTGTTCAGTGGAAGTCGTGCCACTCACCGGGCTCACATTTTTGCAATTCACCCGATGGAACATGCCAAGGAGAGGTTTCCTTTCTCTGCAGTTTGTCTTTCCTGGGCTGATAGGATGTCATTTGCCGTATCGTGAGGTTGTTTGCAAAGGACCAAGTGAAATACTTGAATCATGCTTGAAACATTCCTTTTTCTGATCATTAAGCTGGAGATGGGCGTCTCCTCTCAGTTTCTTGTTTTTTCCCCTTGTGGTAAAATACATGTAACAGAAGTGACCATTTTAACCATGTTTCTTGTTCTGTGGCATTACTTACTTTTACACTGTTGTGCAACTGTCCCCACCACCCAGGTCCCAAACTTTTTATCCTCCAGCTGATGCTCTGTACCCATTAAACGCTAACTCCTCATTCACCCCCACCCCCAGCGCCTGGCACCCACCATTCTCTTTCCTGTCTCTGAATTTGACTCGTCTAGGGGCCTTAAGCTACCCTGGTGTCTCAGACGGTAAAGAATCTGCTTGTAATGCAGGAGACCCGGGTTCGATCCCTGGGTTGGGAAGATCCCCTGGAGAAGGGAATGGCAACCCACTCCAGTATTCTTGCCTGGAGAATCCCATGGACAGAGGAGCCTGACAGGGTGTAGACCACGGAATCGCAAAGAGTCAGACACAAAGGAGCGAGGAACACTTTCATGCAGGGAAAGCCTCACATCCCTGGAATCATACAGTATTTGTCACTTTGTTTCTGGCTTATTTCACTCTTTTTTTTTTTTTTAAATAGATATTTTTTACTCTGTTTTGCAGTTTCCATTACTCCCTGGAAGGGACTGTTCTACAAACCCTTGCTTTTCTCTGAGATACTCTTGTAAATTTGCACTTTATCTTTGTAGCTGTTTTACCCCTTTGAAGGAAAAAACCAGTCAGAGCCAGTCATAGGAAATGATTTGATGGAATGTGTATATTATTCTTAAAAATAACTCTCTACTGAATCAGGATTTTAGGTGACTATACACTAAGTACCGCTGGAGAAGGAAATGGCAGCCCTCTCCAGTATTCTTGCCTGGAGAATTCCATGGACAAAGGAGCCTGGCAGGCTACAGTCTGTGGGGTTGTAAAGAGTCGGACGTGACTTAGTGACTATGACTTGTACACTAAGCACAGAATCAGATCCTGTACTGCCTAGTGGGTGTCTTCCCAGAAATAAAACTATGAGTTCTGCCCTCCCCTCCCCTCCCCTCCCCTCTCCCCACGTTCCCCAAAGAAGGGAGCATAGGATGTGTTTCTATATGAGGCTGGCAGTAGCAGAGAGGAGGCGCCAGATAAAGGACTGTGAGCATTGTTTTAGGCTCTTAAATTCAAAGTTAACCTCTCAGCCTTTCTCCTCCTAGGTGGTACACCTTGAAATCCAAACCCGGGAAGAAGGATAAAGAGCGAGGAGAAATTGAGGTTGACATCCAGTTTATGAGAAACAACATGACTGCGAGCATGTTTGACCTTTCCATGAAAGACAAGTCTCGGAACCCGTTTGGGAAACTGAAGGACAAGATCAAGGGCAAGAATAAGGACAGCGCGTCCGATACGGTGTCAGCCATCGTCCCCCACGTGACGCCCTCGGCTGACAGCGATGATGAGGCTCCTTCCAAAGACAAGAAGAAGAAGTCAAAGATCAAGACCTTGTTTTCCAAGTCCAACCTGCAGAGAACGCCGCTTTCCCAGTCCATGTCCGTCCTGCCAACCTCAAAGTCAGACAAAGTGATGCTTCGTCCTGGAGACTTCGAGTCCCGGTGGGAGGACGATGACGAGGACGAGTCCTCTTCTGCCTCGGATGGTGAGTCTCCTCCTCCTTCTCACTTGGCTTCTCCCCCTCCTTTGCTTTGGGAGAGAAGAAACGAACAAATCTTGGTGGTGGGGGTGGGGATGGTGTAGATGGTGGTGGTTACAGTAATGGTGATGGGGATGGTGTTGGGGGATGGTGTTGATGGCAGTGGTTACTGTAGTGGTGATGATGGTGGGGATGGTGTAGATGGTGGTGGTTATAGTAGTAGTGATGATGATGATGGTGGTGGTGCTTTTACTGATGGTGCTGGAAATGCTGGTGCCAGTGGTCATCGTAGTGGTGATGACGGTGGGTACTTAAGAGTACTAACTAAGGTTAGGAAGTCTTCTCTATTTCTAAGTCCTCTAGTTTCTGCTGCTGCTGCTGCTAAGTCACTTCAGTCGTCTCCAACTCTGTGTGACCCCATAGTCAGCAGCCCACCAGGCTCCCCTGTCCCTGGGATTCTCCAGGCAAGAACACTGGAGTGGGTTGCCATTTCCTTCTCCAGTGGATGAAAGTGAAAAGCGAAAGTGAATTCACTCAGTCGTGTCGGACTCTTAGCGACCCCATGGACTGCAGCCTACCAGGCTCCTTCATCTATGGGATTCTCCAGGCAAGAGTACTGGAGTGGGTTGCCATTGCCTTCTCCCCTCTAGTTTCTAGGAATATGTAAATTCCTTTCTCATAATGTCTGGCTCTAAAACTGATGAGCATTCGTACAAGCTTTTGGGGCTAGCATGCAAGGTTTTTGTTTGCTTTTTTGTTTTTAGATTAAGGATAAAACCATAGAACCTTACAATAATTCTGATAGTTCATTAATTCATCAGGTATTATATTGAGTTCCCTTGAAATACGTTCCTAATGAAAGCTGAGGAATCCAATTCCCTTAACTCTGAATTAACTGGGTATTTTGAAATTCAGTGACCAGTTCCCTACCACTGGCCAGATTCTGCAACCCAGCCAAGAGCACTGCCCTTCTCCCTGGTCCTTGCAGAGTTTCTTGACCTCGACACCATTGACATTTGGGGTGGGTAGCTCTTTGTTACGGGAGCCTTCCTGTATTCTGTGGCATCTCTAGCAACATCCTGGCCTCCGCCTGCTGGATGCCAGTAAACACCCCGCTCAGCTGTGACAACCAAAATAAGGACTCAGATGCTGCTTTCTCTTAATTTCTAACCCCCTTGGTTCTTGGGTCTTCTCCCCGCAGTCTTGTCTCACAAGAGGACAGCAAGCGCAGATCCTAAGCAGCTGAACCAGGTCAACTTCAGTCTCCCCAAGAAGGAAGGCCTCTCCTTCCTGGGCGGCCTCCGGTCTAAGAACGATGCCCTCTCCCGCTCGAACGTCTGTATCAATGGGAACCACGTCTACGTGGAGCCGCCCGAGGCCAAGACCGAGACCAAGGATGTCTCCCCGTCCCCCTCCCCATCCCCCCAAGACCTCAGGAAGAAGCGGTGGTTCTCATCTACGGAAAACCTGGCCTCTCGGCCTTGGAGGGAGCCTGGGGAAGCAGGCGCGGTGCCTCCCGAGTCTTCCACAAAGGACGCCCTCAAGTCTATGTCCCTGCCGTCCTACCAGCCGCAGGTCAGCAGGGACCTTCGGGAGAACGCGGCCCCGGCGACCTTGGAGGCTGCAAAGGAAACCAAAGAGAGCAAGAAACAGGAGAACAAGAAGCCAGCTCTGCCCTTCCTAGTGCCGGGAAAGAAGGACACGGCCAAGGGCAGCGAGGGTGAAAGCCCTCCTGCTGCCGCCTCAGGGAAGGAGAGGGAGGGAGCGCCCACCGCGCTCAGGGCCGGGGAGCACCAGCCGGGGCCTGCCGACGACCTTGTGAAGAAATCGGACAAAGAGGCTGCGCCTGTTGCCGCTGGACCGGGCCGAGCACTGAACCCCTTTGAAGACGAGCAGCTCCCAGAACCAGAAGCTGACCCAGAGCCCAAGGCTGCGCCTGTCCCACCTGTTTTCTCGCCCAGGGCTCCCCAGACCAGAGCCGTGAAACCCCGGTGAGTCTCGGCCCTCCCTGCGGGGACCCTGGCAGTCAGGCCTACTGTAGAGCGGGCCTTGCTTGTTGGTCTATGATGGTCCCTGTAGCAGCCGGGGTTTACTAGTCTAAGTCGCTCTTAGCCAGCCCCTCCGTGTCCCAGCCCAGGGCCTCTGCCAGCAGGCGTGGTCTGTCCCTTGTCCGGCATATCCCCAGTAAGTATCTTTGCCCCAGATATCTTAGCCACAAGTGTTTCCCCTGCAAATATTTTTTGCTTCTGGCAAAAGTAGGCAGGACTGGTCTGTCCATCTCAGTGAGATAAGCAGAGCATAGTGGAGCGCCCAGGTTTTGTAGCAGATTCTGAGTGTCAGGGTCTGGGAAAAACAACAGGTTTGCATGGTGGTGGTACGTGCAGAACTGGGGATCAGTCTGTTCTTCCTGCGTATTTCGTTGGAGGCAGATGTATTCTCTCCTTGCACTTTGGTGTGGGTTTGCTGACACAAGAGCCCCTTGGTCCCCTGTTGAGTGTGCCTGGGCGGTCCTCTGTGTGTTCACTCTGCACCTTGTTGCAAGAGCCTCGGGGGTTCTGCTTTTTGGCATGACTCATATTCACCGTCATGGTATTCCTACTGGCTGGGGTGGGAGAGACTTTTTTTTGAGATTCTGCCTATTTTGATTTCACAGACACAGACACACACAGACAGAGACACACACACACACAGAGTTCCGCTTCAAAATCTGCCTCTTGCCCTGTGGTGTGCCTTGAATGGCTCTGAGTTTTTTCAGATGGTTTTTTTTATCACCAGAAGAGACTGCAGGCTGTTGCTTTCCCGGGACCTTTCTGTTTCTATTGCAACAGACCTTTCTGTAGCAGATGTGCTTGATGATAAAAGCATGCCTTTTATGGGTTAAGTATTGGTGTTCCTTCTTTAACTTCTGAAGGTACTGCCCCAATATATAGTTAAAAAAATATATTGGTGTTGCTTCTTTAACTTCTGAAGGTACTGCCCCAATATATATTAAAAAAAATATATTGGTGTTCCTTCTTTAACTTCTGAAGGTACTGCCCCAATATATATTAAAAAAATATATTGGTGTTCCTTCTTTAACTTCTGAAGGTACTGCCCCAATATATATTTAAAAAAAAAAAAAAAGAGTTCTCATCTTTGGAAAGACTATAGTTTTACATATCTCTTGCCTCTCATGTTGCATCTGCAACTGACCTGCAGGTTTTATTTTGTCCTTTTTGCAGGCCGGAAGTGTCTCCAGAGGCTCGGCCCGCACCCAGGCCCCCTCCTTCCACTAACTCCCCCCTCTTTCTTTCCACTCTCGCTTCCGGCTCTGGGCAGGTACCTGTCTCTTCTAAAACGGGGCATGACTCAGAGACACCATCCTCTGAGTCCCCTTCGGGCTCCTCCTCTATCTCCTCTCCCATAGCGGCCCCCATCTCCACATCCACCCCAATTAAGAACTGGCCCTCTGCAGACCCGGGCCAAGCCAGCTCCGAAGAACCGCCTTCGCTCCTGGAACTAGAGTTGGAAAAGGAGACTCAGACCCGAGTTCCAAATATTGATCTCCACGCTGTGGGCTTGCTTTCCAAGCAGACACCCGTTCCGCTGACTGGAGGGAGGGAAGACTATTCACCAGAGAAGACCAGTACTAACGACCTGGCACAGTCTCTCCGGACACAGCCTGAAGAGGGACAAGAAGGAGGGCTTCTGGGGTCTCCCTGGCAGGAACAACAAAGTGATATCGCTTCATCGGACGAGGCCCGAGAAGTAGCATCTGCCCTTGCGCCCGGGAGAGGCAGGAGGGGCAGCCCCGCTGGAAAGCCCCCAAGCAGGGAGGACCCAGACTCTGCGAAGGATGCAGGTGGGGGTGGCAGGCTGAGTCCTGCAGTTAAAGAAATGGCGCCCCGCCTCCACACGGGGGAGTCGGCCCCCACACCCGACTCCGCGATGACGCAGGGACATGAAGAGATGGATCCGGATGCCCGTGGTGGCGGAAAGGATACCAAGAAGCAGGCGCTGTTTTCCAAGAAGCTCTCCACAGAAGAGGCTGGGGAGGAGAACCCCAGGCTGGTTCATGGGGACAGAGGGGTCCCACAGGAGCCAACGCCACCAGAGGCCACTCCCAGAAACGCGATGGACATGGGAGACTCCCAGGAGGGGGCGGCCGTGACCGGACCGCGGCTCCCGGCCCTGGCGACTCACACTCCCTGCCCCTCCTCCAAGGGGAGCTTCTCAGGGGGTCCCCAGCCGACGATCGGCTCAGGGAGGGTTGGTCCCCTCTTCAGGAGTCAGGGAGACAACACCCGGATGGCATGGAACCAGAGCAAAGCCAGTGACCATGAAGGTCTGCTGTCCGACCCCCTGCGGGGCCTCCAGGCCCCCTGTGAGGCCAAGCCCCCAGGCGTGGCCCATCTGGACCTGACCCTGCCCTCCATCCCAGAGGTTGAGTCGGAGGACGAGAGAGGCGATCAGCCTGAAGGTGGCGGAGGGGCGGCCCTGGTGGCAGGCTGGGGAGGAGGGGCTCTGTCCTCCAGCACGGGGCCTGTCCAGCTTGAGGGGGAGAGGACGCCCAGTGAGGAGGCTGGCGGGTCAGCAGCAGGAAGCCTGCATGACCCCACGCCGGGAGCAACCGCCCCGGCTTCTGTAGAACAGACCCCAGGACCCGGCAGCAATGGCGGGAAGGCAGGACCAGCCGGAGATGGGAGCCCGCCTCGGCCTCCAGCCGCTGCCCTGGGGTCCCCTGTGTCCAGCTCCCCCACCCCTCCCCCGCTTCCTGCCACACACTCCTTTACCCCCTCTGCACACTCTGACACCCCCCATACCAATACAGCAGAATCTCAAAAAAAAGCAACAGCCGAGGGCTCCGCGGGTAACGTGGAAAATCCCGGCAAGAGGAAGCCGCTTCTTC
This sequence comes from Bos javanicus, assembly GCF_032452875.1. Classification (NCBI taxonomy): domain Eukaryota; kingdom Metazoa; phylum Chordata; class Mammalia; order Artiodactyla; family Bovidae; genus Bos; species Bos javanicus. The sequence goes on along the minus strand of NC_083894.1, from coordinate 33,107,775 downwards.
AGGCCCGGGTCTCCCCCTCAGAGACACAGCCGAGCACTGGAAGCAGGCCGGCCAAGCACAGGTGAGAGCCGGTGTGGACCGGGGGGAACTGTCCTCGGGAGTGTAAGCCAGCCCCCCTGCCCCGACTCCCCACCCCTGCTTCTGTCTCCAGGCGTGAGGGCCTGCTCATGCACAGCTGTCCTGGCAGTGCGTGTCCCCCTGGTGTTGACAGCAGAGCGTCTTTGGCAAGGCCGTCCCCTGGGCTGGGAGCCCCCCAGAGACGACACCCCTGTGTCTTGGAGCAAGAACGTCGCAGCAGCGGCCATCCTGAGACAGAGTGGGGATTGTCCTGCCCTGTCTGATATGGAGCTCTCCTTGCAGAGAAGCATCAGGAGCCGAGTTTTCTTTCCTGGTCTCAGAGGCCAGCTGAGACTTGAGTGGGAAAAACCAGCCGGGTGGACAGCTTACTCTATGAAAACCCCACCCGGTGGGAAGCTGGCTTGTCTGTTGGAGCTCTGCAGGGCTCCAGGGCTCTGCGCGTGTCTCCAGGCTCCCCTGCTGCCTGCCTCGCTGGTTGCCACCCACCCCCCCACCCCCGAGAGAGGTGGTCCCTCGGTGTTGTGGTTCCCGCAGGTCTAAGGGTCCTTTCCCCCTTCTCTTCCAGACTTCATCCCGTGAAGCCGATGAACACGACAGCCCCCAAGGTCTCTAACTCCACCTCGGGAACTACCGCGATCGTGAGTGAGAACTTGATCAACGAAGCCGGGATGAAGGTATGTCTTTTCTGGGAGCAGGCAGGTTAGTCTGAGTCTCCACGGCAGACAGCTCCCGGGGGTGGTGGGGAACCCCGGGATGACTCAACCACACATCTCTGTCTTTGGATGATCTTTGGAAGCCCCTACATCTCCCATGGCATACTCAATTTTTCCCCTCATAGTCATTTGGCTGTTGTTGGATTTGTGTGTGTGTGTGTGTGTGTGTGTGTGTGTGAAGCAACACGATTGGCAACCAGTACTTCTTTTTAATGAGAAGAATATGTCACCTCCCACCCCCCCACCCCGGGTCATGCAAACAGACATTCTCCTTTTCCCCATGCGTCCTTTCGTATCTTTTGGCAAGAAGGTAAAATTCTTGTAGTTGTAACTGTGGCACAGATAGCCTTTTCTTGTAACTTTATTCTGAAGTGATTTCAAACTTGAGAAAAGTTGCAAGCGTAGCACAAAGAACTCCTGTACGCCTTTCACCCCAATCCACCAGCTTATTGGCATTTCACCAGATTTGCTTTATCACGCTCACCCTCTCCTTCTCCATTCTCTTTGTATGTACATACACTTTTCCCCCCTGAATTATTTGAGAGTAACTTGCCCACGTCATGCTCCTTTTACCCCTAAATACTTAAGTGTGTAATTCCTAAGAATAAGGGTACTTATCAAAATGAAGAAATTTAACAGGCATATCACACTGTTTTCTCATCCGTTGTCCGTATTTCAATGTCACCAGTTTGTCCCAGTGGTGGCCTTTCTTCTTTGTTTCCCAGTCCAGGGTCACCAAGAGACCCTGATATCTTGTCTCGAGGATCTCCTTTACTCTGGAACGGTTCCTCACCTTTTTTTGTCTTTGGAGACGTTGACCTTTTTCAAGAGTTTAGAACAGTTGTTTGGTAGAATTTTCCCATTTGGCTTTGCCTGACGTCTACTCGTGGTTTGGTGGAGGCTGGGTCTTCTCGGCAGGTATTAACTACAGGAAAAACACGCCCTTCCCAGTGTGTCGTGTAAAGGGCCCATGGCACCCTGTCCTCTTAGTGGGGTGTTAACTTGGTGACTTAGGTTAGGTGGTGTCCACTGGGTTCTTCAGTGCAGAGTAGCTGTTTTTTCCCCTTCACAGTTAGTAGGAAATATGTGAGGAATTCATTTCAGGCCATGCAACCTCCTGCTCTTTATCAACTTCTGGTTCATAGGCCTCAATGTCCACTGATGAATGTAAGATAGTAGCAGAAGGATGGGTCTCCAGCCCCATTGCCTGTGTGGAAACTCTCTGAAATCGTCTTGTTGGCTTAGTTTTTATCATGCACACTTCTGCACGTTGCTACTTAATTATTCTTTGAAATGGTTATGCTCGTCTGTACTTGCCCACTCCCCAGTTGGGTAATTGGCTATTTAGCTTGTTCTCTGTTTTTCGATATGAATAACACTGTAGTCCATAGTTTCTTGCATAGGACTTTCCCCTTCTTGTAGTTGATTTCCTTAAGCTGAATTTCCAGGAAGACTATTGCTTGATGAGAGGATCTCTGCCCTGTAAAAAGCTTGAGTGGCTACCACTGAAAAAAGCAGCTCCTCCCCCCAAAACCAAAACCACCCCCCACCTCTCACCCCCATGAGTTCTGCTGGGGAGAGTGTCTCCATCCTGCCCTTTCCGGTTCTAGAACCAGAGGGATTGAGTCCTGCCTTGCTACCAACCTCTTTGTCTTTGGCTCATTGTCACAGGGACGGAGGAGAATGATCTACTGAGTGACAGGGGACTGTTAATGAGAGGAGATGTGTTGTGTTTCAGGCACGTGGAAACACGTTGTGTTTCCTAACCGACCCTGCAGACTACAGTTGGGAGACATAAACTTCATTTCTGTTTTACTGCAGATGTCTAGAAGTTTCACTTAATCATAGATTGTACAGTCCCACGGACTCCAGGATGTCAAATAGTTTTTGTGGGGTTTTTTTTCTGTTTTTGGGGGCAATTCGGGGGCACACCACTTAGCATACAGGATCTAAGTTCCCTGATTAGGGATCGAACCTATGCCCCTTGCAGTGGAAGCACGGACTCTAAACCACTGGACCACCAGGGAAGTCCCAGTTTTTGTGTTTTTTAAAAACAAAACTTTTGCTCACATCTCCTTCACTCCTGCAGGTATTTTTAAGTGCGGGGTGATGGCTGATGCCTCTGGCTCTGTTGCACCTTTGCCTCTAGCAACTGGGCTGAAGGTTGTCCACTGAAAGCCAGAGATCTGAGTTCTGGGTCAAGAGGCAGAGTGGTGATAAGAAACTGTTGCTGAAAACCACTTAGCATTTTCCAGCCATCTTGCCATCTCCTCCCTGTAGTCCGTGCTAACAGGGCATCAGCCTGAAAATGATCGGCTGTATCCAGAATTGTGTACCTATGGTCTTTCAGCCCGAGCCTAAAGATGGACTGGCTGTAACTTCCCCAGCCCGGCTTGGCTGGCTTCTTTGGCTGTGTTAGGAGAAGCAGCCCTTGTCTTCCTGGCATGCATGATATTTACCAGGAAATGGGGCAAAAGAACAGGACGAAAGGGACGATAATGAAAACCAGGGTCATTTCGCAGCTCCCCACCCCTCTTCCTTTAACAGTGGAATGCAGCTTGGCTCCAAAGAGAAACAAACACCTAGCTTTCGGGAAGTCAGCAAGACCCTTGGTCCCCTGCTCTGTTTACTCGTCCAAGCTCACTTAATCAGGGGCTTATCTCCGGGCCCCGACTGACAGTAACTTGCCTTAAAACCAAGGCAACCGTTACTTATGTTGCTCCTGATCTGTAAGCCCCACTGCTGCCCCTCTGCCTGGCTGTAACAGAGCTGTTGGTCCCGGACCAGACCTGGTAACTCCTCTGAGTAAATATGGAAAGGTTCCTGGAGACTGCCATTGGCCGGCCATAGAATAGGTGCTTTGTACCAAGGCATAAACAGTACTTACGAAAATAACTACTCTTTGGAATGTTGCAAAGTGAGAGAGAGGTTAGGGAAAGAAACTGCATGGCTAAAGTTATGAAAACCTAGCTGAATCGTTACTATAATGGCTTTTTTCTTTTCTTTTTTGGTTATTGTGTTAGGGCCACCATCTTTTATAGATGATTAATAACTAGGAATGTATTATTTATTCAGGTGGCTTTCACACTTCCATTTAAAAATAACACAGCCAACTAGAGCCAAAAAGTCTTCTGTCAAATTATATGGGGAGAGTGGGAGACCAGCGTGAATATACGTCATTCTTGGTAAAACGATGGGGGAAAAGTCCAATGTGAAAGTCCTGGAAGGAAACATGTGCCAATGGGCACTATCGTTTCCTGAGTTGATGGGTGTTTTCTTTGCACCTCTTCCTCTCCATGGCCCTTGCTTACTTTCTGTGACTGCTGGATTGCTTTTTAATTTTTTTAGTCGTCACATAAATAGGAATTTCTGATGATTTCAAAGTCCTGCATCATTTCTTCTTCAGATTACAGAATCCAAATGGAAGACCTGTTTGACATTTTGTAGGAGGTCCCGCTAGTCTTCCCTGGCGGCTTAGATGGAAGAGAGTCTGCCTGCAGAGGAGGAGACCTGGGTTTGATCCTTGGGTCAGGAAGATCCCTTGGAGAAGGGAATGGCAACCCTCTCCAATATTCTTGCCTCGAAAATCCCATGGACAGAAGAGCCTAGTGGGCTATAGTCCATGGGGTCACAAAGAGTCGGACACGACTAAGCGACTAACACTCAGGAGTTATCTTAAGTGTGCATGCCACTTCAGTTCTGTGCCTTGGTCTTAGGGAAGTGTGTAGGGATATGACCAAAGATTTATGTTCACGCCTTTAAATGTGTTCTTATATAATTGTGAAAACTGAAACCAACTTAAATGACCAGCAACAGAGATATGGTTAAAATACAATTAAGTTTAAAACATCCATTTAAAAAGCAATTTTTCTAAAATTTAATGATGGGAAAATGCTCACAAAATACCCAATTTTCAAAAGCCATAAAACTTGATTCTGTATGAGGCTAAAGTTATCACAAAGAACGCCCATTACCAATGAGACCCAAGTGTTAAGTGTTGGAGTTATGGGTGATAATTTTTTCCCTTCTTCTGGATTTGAGATTTTCTATGATAAATAAATATATTTTTTTTCACAGTTCAAAACACGATTCTGTTATTGCGGGCAAAATTAATTTTTTAAAAAATTAATTTTTAATCGAAGGATAATTGCCTCACAGAACTTTGTTGTTTTCTGTCAAACATGAACAGAAAATTAATGTTAATTCATCTTCAGAGTCTGGGGCAGAGGTTACTACTCCATCTTTGAAGCTTGCCCCCATCACCCAGGCAGCCACGGCCTCTGGTTTGTCCAGCTCCTGGAGCACGTCCTGTCCCCCTGGACCCTGACGCCCTGCACCTCAGGTGAAGCCCCGGGTGTGTCAGACCCTGTGGGGACCTGGCGCCTCCTCTCGAGGAGCACTCTCCCTCCAGGTGTCAGCCTCTGCTTCTATCTCCCAGATGCTCCTGCGAACGTCTTCTGTAATCAGTATGTTTTTTTTTTTTTTAAGAGGAGGTTACTTATTTATTTTCGGCTGCCCTGGGTCTTCGTTGCTGCCCGAGGGCTCTCTCTAGTTGCCGCGAGCAGGGGCTGCTCTTCCCCGTGGCTTCTCACTGCCGGGGCTTCTCCAGTGGGAGCACAGGTCTGGGGCGTGTGGGCTCCGGTGGTCGTGCCTGGCGGGGCCTAGGCCACGGGCTCAGCAGTTGCGGTATGCAGGTTCAGTCGCTCCACGGCATGTGGGATCTTCCCCGACCAGGGGTGGGACCCATGTCTCTGCATTGCCTTTCTATCCACCGCGCCACCCAGGAAGTCCTGTAATCAATATTGTTGAACAGATAAAATCTTTCTGTGACAGAAGTATAATCTAAAACTCCTTGAGGATATATTCTTGGCTATTGTTTTTACAAAGACTACTTGTTTTCTTGGTAGGATATGTAAACAGACATGCCACTTTGAAAAAAAAATTGTGATAAAATAAACATAAAATTTACCCCCTCAACTGTATTTAAAGTGTCCATTTTCAGCAGTGTTAAGGGCATTCCTATTGTTGCACAACCAATCTCCAGAGTTCTTTCCCAGAAATGCAACTTTTTTGAAAGGGTTGTTTTGAAAGTCACAAATAGGATGATGGAGGTCCAGAGAGGGGGACCCTGTGAGTGTCTGCCTTCAACAAGCTAAAAAAAAAAAAAAAAAAAAAATTAAAAATGAGACACAGTTTTTGACAAGTATCTCAGGGGCTTCCCTAGTGGCTCAGTGGTAAAGAACCCACCTGCAATGCAGAAGACATAGGTTGATCCCTGGGTCAGAAAGATCCCCTGGAGGAGGAAATGGCAACCCACTCCGGTATTCTTGCCTGGGAAATTCCATGGACAGAAGAGCCTGGCGGGCTACAGTCCATGGGGTCGCAAAAGAGTAAGACGCGACTTAGCAACTAAACAAACACCACCATCTCACCTATTTCTAGGCCTCCTGCTGCATGTATGGAAGCATCAGGAGTTTCTAAGTTAGTAGCCATCATTGTGCTGTAGCCAGGACAAGAGGGACAGAATTTCTCTGGGACTCTGGCTGGCGTGCGGGCAGTTTGCATCACTGAACCGAACAGGGCCTTCTCTCATGCTGTGTCGAGGTTCGCCTGCTCCTGCCGTGACTGCTTCTTGGAGCAGGTAGTTCTAGGCCTTTCTCAGTAAAACTGTTTGACCCGCACGGTGGTGAAACCATGATTACCTCGGAGTTCCGCAGGCAAAACTGTCTTGAGGTTGCCCCACAACCTCGTCTCTTTCAACTTTCGAACCTGAGTCACAGACTTCAGGAGAAGTTAGTTTGGTTTTTTTTTTTTATTTCCTCCATCTCTCTGGAGACTTGGTACCACGTGTTAGTTTACATAACGCTCATCTTGTGTCTCCTTGTGGTTGGGGCCTGAGCAGTGTGCAGTCAGACTCCAGGCCTCCCAGGTGATGATCGCAATCCCTGGGGCTCCTACTCTGGTCAGGAGTGGGGCGGCCGCTCAGCCCCGGCTGCAGCCACTGGACCCCCAGGGGGCGCCACCAGTGGCTGTGTGGTGGCCCTTGGCTTTGACTCTGCATAGGTTTTGAGAGTGAGATGACTTAGACTGGGGTCTCCCAGGCCGTCCTCCTAATTGCAGGTCTCTTGAGCCTAGTGGAGGCAGTAGCAGTCTGTCTGGGATAAATGTTCACGTATTGTACTGGGAGGAGAGTGTTTCCTAGCGTCGTCTGCCACTAGCGTTTCTTCACGGGTCCCCTCAGCCTGGGGCTCGGGTCCGCTTGGATACCTGGTTGTGCCAGTTCTGGTGTTCACAGACCTCCAGTCGTGACATCTCTAAACCCCAGGCCTAGAGGCTGGTCCAGGGGTCTGCAGCCTGTGACTCAAGTATGATTTTCACACTTTAAATCGGTCGTTCCCCAGCGGTCCAGTGGTTAGGACTCTGCACTTTCACTGCCAAGGGCCCGGGTTCAATCCCTGGTGGGGAAATAAGATCCCACCAACCACAGTTCAGTTCAGTTCAGTTGCTCAGTCGTGTCCAACTCTTTGCGACGGCATGGACTGCAGCATGCCAGGCCTCCCTGTCCATCACCAACTCCTGGAGTTTACCCAAACTCATGTCCATTGAGTCAGTGATGCCATCCAACTATCTCATCCTCTGTCACCCCCTTCTGCCTTCAATCTTTCCCAGCATTGGGGTCTTTTCCAATGAATCCGTTCTTCATATCAGGTAGCCAAAGTATCAGAGCTTCAGCTTCAGCATCAGTCCTTCCAATGAATTTTCAGGACTGATTTCCTTTAGGATGGACTGGTTGGATCTTGCAGTCCAAGGGACTCTCAAGAATCTTCTCCAACACCACAGTTCAAAGGCATCAATTCTTCTGCGCTCAGCTTTCTTTATAGTCCAACTTTCACATCCATACATGACTACTGGAAAAACCGTAGCTTTGACTAGACGGACTTTGTTGGCAAAATAATGTCTCTGCTTTTTAATATGCTATCTAGGTTGGTCATAACTTTTCTAACAAGGAGCAAGCGTCTTTTAATTTCATGGCTGCAGTCACCATCTGCAGTGATTTTGGAGCCCAAGAAAATAAAGTCTGTCACTGTTTCCATTGTTTCCCCATCTATTTGCCATGAAGTGATGGGACTGGATGCCATGATCTTAATTCTCTGAATGTTGAGTTTTAAGCCAACTTTTTCACTCTCCTCTTTCACTTTCATCAGGAGGCTCTTTAGTTCTTCACTTTCTGCCATAAGAGTGGTGTCATCTGCATATCTGAGGTTATTGATATTTCTCCCAGCAATCTTGATTCCAGCTTCTGCTTCATCCAGCCCAGCATTTCTCATGATGTACTCTGCATATAAGTGAAATATAAATTAAATATACCAACCTCATGGTAGGACCAAAAGGGAAAAAAAAGAAAAAGAAAAAGTAATGAAACAAAAAACCAAAACCAAACCAAAAGACGAACGTGCAGCAAAGGCCATCTGTGGCCTGTGCAGCCTGAGATACTGACTCTCTGGCCCTTTACAGAAAGCTTCATTGGTCATAGGTTTCCACGGAAATTGAAAACGAATTCCCAGGAGACTCAGATCACAGACTCAATCACTAAAAGCTGCCTCTTCTGTATTTCTTTTATTTACGTATAAATAGTTATTTGTTCATAAATATCTATTTATTTGGCTATGCCAGGTTTTAGCTGTGCCACACAGGATCTTAGTTGTGGCATGCGAACTCTTAGTTGCAGATGTGGGCTCTAGTTCCTTGGCTGGGGACTGAACCTGGGTCCCCTGCACTGGGAACGTGGAGTCTTAGCTACTGGATCACCAAGGGAGTCCCGGTATTTCTCTGAGATGTTTGACCTCTTGGCTGACTTTGTCAATTTTCTTGTCGTCCCCGCTTCCCGCCCCCCACCAAAGAAATACAAGCCCTCGGACCCCGCATTTGCCTACGCGCAGCTGACCCACGACGAGCTCATTCAGCTGGTCCTCAAACAGAAGGAAACGATCAGCAAGAAGGAATGTCAGGTGCGCCAACTGGAAGACTACATCGACAACCTGCTGGTCAGGGTCATGGAGGAGACGCCGAACATCCTCCGGGTTCCCTCTCAGGTTGGCAAAAAAGCAGGAAAGATGTGATCCGCCAGCCTCCAGCATCGAGACTCTGCCGTGGGTCTGTCTCCACCAGCTCCCGAGGCCGAGGACTCGCTGTGCCCGAGAGCCGGGCACAGATTGCCATCTTCCTTCCAGGTTATCTGGCAGGAGTCCCTCCCACCCACGGAAGCCAGGTCAATGACTACAACGGATCTTTTCACTGTCCATTCCCAGGGTTTTATTTTTAAATGCCACTGTGCCTTTAACCACGTTGTAAATATTTTATGGCCTGACCGGAGACATGGTCATAAGATCTGATGCTGGCCCAGAGGTTCAGATGGCACTGGGGGGTATTAATTAATGTATTTTAAACATTGGGATTTTCTTTCTTTGATTTTGAGATTTTTAAAGTACGTCTCCCCCCGGTCTTTAAAGCTGCAGGTGAGATAACAAGGACCAGGCGATCGGGGCTGTGTTGCACATACCTTCTTGGCATTTGAATAGCTCAGGCGTGGCATTTTGGCTGCAGATGCTAAATTTTTGATACCATGTAAACCTACTTGACTCCTCGGACTTAGTCCTTTGTTTCGACTGGAGCAGAGGAGTGCAGTGTGCCTTTGAGATTTATAACAAGCCGCCTTTTCCAGACATCAGCCTCTACACCACAGTAGCCTTTAAAATATGCTCTTTATCAATGGAGAGTGTGTGTCTATGGAGGGAAGCAGACCAGGGGACTTAGAGTCACTTTGCACTCAAGGGAATTGGTCAAAACCCCTCCTCTGGTGATCGCAGGATCCCTGTGACTGGAGTGGCCAAGGCAGTGCCTTGATTAGCATCAAGTGCCCCAGGTGCTTGCTAAAATGGTTGTACCAGGGGAGGGGGTGGGGGGGGGTGGGGGTGGGGGGGGTGTGGAGCCACAGCAGGGGGTCCCTTGGCCCTCTCCCCCCATGCCTTCGCTTGGCTCCCTGGTTTCCTTGGCAGCGCTTCCTGGCATTTTCCCCCCTTAGTATAACATTGTGAAGAGCAAGATGATATCTATTTTTAGATGGCTGTGTTTTTAAAACTAGATTAACACACTTTTTTTTTTTTTTAAACTAGGACCCCTTTTTAACTAATATCACCGGTTCAGATTCTTCGGGGCTTCCCTGGTGGTTCAGCGGCAAAGAATCCTGCCAATGCAGGAGATGGGGGTTCAATCCCTGGGTTGGGAAGATCCCCTGGAGAAGGAAATGGCAGCCCACTCCAGTGTTCTTGCCTAGAGAATCCCATGGACAGAGGAGCCTGATGAGCTACAGTCCACGGGGTCACAAAGAGTCGGACATGACTTAGCAACTAAACAACTCAGACTCTAAAGGTAATTTCATTGTTAGTAACCCGATATGAGAATGTTTTCTATATTACTCATTTTTTGTTGTTGTTCCAGTTGAGACAGAATCTCATCAAATCCCGACATCTCTCCTCGGGAGAGAATGTCATAGGCCAAGGGCGTGGGTAGGGCTTGAGGAGAGAGCAGTTATAAACACAGATCTCTCTGTGTTCATTCTTGTGTTGAAGTTAAGAGGCAAGATGACTGGCAGTGGGATTCCTTCTCAGGATCACATCTGCTGCCACATTAGTTAATACCAGAGCACTTTAATCTGAAGGATGATACTGTAACTTGATTGAACTGATTCACTTTTAATTATCGATAGCTGTTTTATTTAATACCCTCCTACATACTGGGGACCACTGTAAACCTCTCAGACGACTTGTATTTTTGTAGCGCTACGAGATTTATTTACATCCCTATAAAGAGAACTGGATGTTCGCTTGAACTCTGGAGATATATGTGTATGTATTTGATATGCAATGTTTTGTACTTGATGTCAGTGTACTTGGACTGTGATTACCCCCGTGTACTGGGTGGCAGGGGCGCTGAGTGGTTTCTCCTGAGAAGAGCTCACGTGGAGACCCGAGTTCTTCCCGAAAGCTTTTCGTTGTGGGAGATCTGCTGCTAGGACCTCGGGAATGGGTCCCGGTCCGTGTTTAAGAGAGTGAATTCCTCTGCTCTGAGATGCCACTCGAGAACTCTGGAGAATGAAGGACAATCAACTTCAAGAGTGTCTGGTTTCTACCAGCTGCTGGAACAGAATTCCATGGGTAGCATCCCTGCGCCTCTCAAGGATGCCGGTTAACACCTGTCCTTGAGGACTCTACTGTGAGGGAGCACTCAGTTGGGAAAGCTGGAGTCAGCTCTGGGCTGTTCACAGGGGCAGGTGGACTGGAGGGCTGGAGCTTCTGCAGCCGGTATGGGTCTGAGGGCTTACACCCAGCTGTGTGCACCAGGAGAGTCTGGTTTAGCCTCTGGCTGCTGAGAATGCTCACTGAACTGATGGGTCCTTGGAGGAGGCCATGCCCTGCAGAAGCAGGAGCAGCTCTTTCTTGGCCCTGCCTGGCTGCCCACCACCCACCCCCAGAAGACCAGTCAGTACTTCAGGGAAGCATCCAGTGAAATACCAAACACCTTGTGATGAACTTCCATTAGAGGTCAGCATCTGGGGAAAAAAAGTCAATCCTTTGCCCAGTTGTTTCATACCATCTCTGTCGTTGGGCTTTGACAGATGTCCTGCCCACCTCTTTTATTTCCTGTGGGTCAGCCTCCCCGGGTAGTGGGATGGAAGAGCAAGAAAGTCTGCCCTTCGCCACACGAACAGCCATTGACCCAGAGTGGAGGGTGTGTGGGCAGTGACTGGCATACGTGTGTGGTTTCCAGCTCAGCTGACAGTGGGGGCTCAGAAGGGCACGGAGTGGGGAGGGTCCACGACCCTTAGCCACCTGCCAGACTGAAGGCCAGAGGCAACTTGTAAAATTAGGTGCGATCTTCACTCCTTATGCCCTTTCTCTTTTAGACCCATTCACTGGTGAATGGTCCCTCAAGGCTGAAGGATCTGTTGCCGTTGCGGGGAGGGCAGAGAGCTTACCCTCTAGTTTCTACACCAATCTCAACCCTGTGGTTTTCTCAGTATCTATTGTGTGAGCTACTGACGTGACCTCTTCCTCCCTCTGATTGAAAGCTCATCCAGCATTTCTGGATTGTAGAATTCTTATTTCCTGCCTTGTTGTTTTGGGAATTTTTAATTTCTTTGCTTTTGTTTTTGAGAAGTTACCTAAAAACTTCCTACAACACTAAATAAAATGGTACTGGTACTACCTTTCAAAGTTTTGTGTCTGTGGTTTTGTATGGGTGTGATAAGAATTTCTGGCTTCCTGCAGAATCTCTCTTAGGGGGTGACCAATGTTTCTCAGCCCATGAGGGTCTCTCGCCTGGGTTCCTGCTGCTGCCACTCTATCTGGTGCCCAGGGGACCCAGTGCCCTTTCTCCTGTGGGGGTTGGGACACCTCTGATGACCTCCTTATGACACAACCCATATTTTGGGCTGAAAGGGACTCTGGCGTTTATCAGCTGAACATCGTTTGAATTTCCTATCCCTAGTGATACAAGCTGCCACCTTTTCCTTAAGCTGAGCAGAGGAACAAGACACTTTCTTGATTTGCTTCCACCCTGCACCACCTCCCCCACCCCCCACCACACACACACACACCTCTTCACCCCTGCCCCACTGATTTCCCAGAGAGTGAAAGCCTGCCTTTTGGAGCTTCATTTGAATTCACCTGCATTCAGGACTGCCCAGATCTAGGAGCCAGGTCTCTGGTTCCACAAATGTAGCTCATTCATTTCTGAGTAGAGGGGATTATGGCTGTAAAAGACTCCTCCTGAGCTCATTCTACTAATCTCCAACCCTTCCCCAAAGAAGTGAGAGGTCTGCCTGCCTCAACCAAGGGTCCCAAGCTCTCCGGATGGCGGAGATGCTCTTAGGGATGAAAGTCACACTGTAGAGGGACAGACGCAGGTGGACCCAGGTCGCTCCCAGGTGGGGTGGGGGAAGCTTCCCGAGGGCCTCCCCGGTTTGGGTGGAGGGGTCTGGTTATCCAACCGGATGTAGATGGTGGAACCACCGTGTAAAGTGATACAAAGGCGGTTTCTCTTAAAACATACAACCTTCCAGGTTTGGTCCAAACAACCAAAAAGCTCTCTGGAAAGGGTCTCCAAGGAAGGAATGTTTGTACAAATGACCCCCAACTCTCCCCTGAGATTCATCTCCCTTGCTTTTTTTGTGGGGGGGCACCCTGCCCACCTCCCCATGGAAAACATCACAGGGTACCGTTCCCACTCTGACTACAGCCAAAGCATCAGCACCATGCACATTCCCAGCCCTCAGACCCTGCCTCTAAGCCGATCGGGGGTGCCATCTTTTGGATTCTGCAGTCTCCCCGTCCTGAGAAGGTGGGAACAATCTCTTTGCATTCAAGTTCAAAGCTCTAAGCTAAGCTCTGTGGGGCCAGCGGTTCCCAAAGCCACAAAACCTTCCGAGGGAAGATGTCCTCATGTGGCCTTGTGATATGATGTCTGACTATCTTACACACACCTGTATCCTGAGCCCTAGAAACAGTCACGCTGGTGACACCGGCAGGCCCTGGGAACTGAGAGGAAGCTGCTCCATCCTTGCACATCAAGTGCTCACTTCAGGCTGAAACTTGACCACAAAAGGAAGGCCTGTTTATTGAGTTCCTGCATTTCACTCAGCACTGCTGAGTGCTGTTTCCAGTTCTCATCAAGGTAGATAATATCTCCATTATGCAGATGAGGAAACGGAGACTTTCAGAGGCATCAGAACTGGAGTTTGCCTGGGGTCCCACAGCAGGTAGTTAAGAAAGGATTTGAAATCACCTATCCAACCTGGGGTTCTAGAACAGGTGTCAGACTATGGCTTCACTCTTGTTCTTGTGGCCCTCAAACCAAGGGTGATTTTTCCTGGCGGTGCTCTAGTAGTCCAGGGGAAGAACACTGCACTTTTACTCCTATGGTCCTGGATTTAATCCCTCATCAAGGAACTAAGATCCCATAAGCCATGCCGTGCAGGAAAAAAAAAAAAAACACACACAACCCCAACAACAACAAAGAAACAAGGATGATTTCTCCTCTTTTTTTTTTTTCTTAATGTGGGATGAACAAGTCTAGAGATCAAATGGCCAGAATGACCATAGTCAACAGCATTGCACTGAATACTGGAGATTTTTACATTTTTTTAAACAATCAAAATAACAATAATTCATGACATTCAAATTTCAGTGTCTACCCAATTTTATTGGGATACAGCTGAGTTCATCGTCTATGTCTGAGTAATTGTCTATGGCTGTGTCCATGCTGCAAAAGCAGACTTGAGCGGTTAAAACAAAAACTTTCACATCCACCAAACCTAAATATTTGCTTTCGGGCCCTTTTCAGAAAATGTCTGTGGACACCCAGTCTAGGATTAATTTGGGGGGGCAAAGGGATAATATTCTGAGTGACCTGGAATACTGGAGGATGGGAGCAGGCAGGGAAAGTGGAGCCCACGTAACTCAGCCCCACTCAAGACAAGGCCCTATAAGCCATGGCTCCCGAGGAGGGATGTTCCGGCTATGATTGAGCTCTAGGCCTGTGGCCACCTCCTCAGAGTTGCCAGGTGCCTTTCTTCCTGGGAGATCAAGAAACCCAACACAGTGATCCTCAGCCAGGGGGAGGGACAGAATAAACAACAGGAAAGGGGAAAGTGAATATGAGCGAGGGCCCTGGTGGTGCCCTGGACTGAGGCCGTCACCACTGCTGTCAGAGGAGAATCAGCATCTGCTGAAAAGCTGAGATGAAGGGGACCCAGGCAGAAAAGCTCCAAGGCCCAGGGTGGTGAGGAGAGTGGGTCCTCCAGGCTCAGAGTGAAACTGGGTTAGAGAGTCTTCTGAGTTGGAAGAAGCCTGGGGTTAGGCCTTGAGAGAAGCCCAACTCCACCTCCCCCCAGTTACTCACTCCAGATTAGAAATGATCCTGCCGCTGAGGAATTCCATCTATGTGTGGCCTCTGACAGGCCTACCCAGGATGGGTGTCCACAGGAGCTAACAGCCTTGTGGTGTAACAGGCGCTCCTGGGACACAGGAATGAGACAGCCAGGTCATTCCCAGGGAGACTTGCAACAAAGACAGGCAGACCACCGATGAATACACACATGTAACCAGAGATGACTGGCCAGGGGCCGTCCATGGGGACATCTTCCATCGGCCTTTCTGTCTGGCCTCCTCTAGAGAAAGAACTCTGGCCTCGAGGTCAGAATTTCACATCTGGACCACGTCTGAGGCATCTTTTCTAATGGCCTTCCTTCCTCAGTAGCTTTCTGCTCTAATCCAGCCCATCTGGGCACTCAGCATTCCAAAAGCCGATGTGCCAAGTACCCCGTGGGCTCTGGCCTTAGGGACAAGAAACATGGCTCCAGCTTCACAGGCTTGGGGAGGAGCTGGGGAGAGGGCTTTGAGAAGCATCTGTTAAACAGATCATCACTGTCACTGAAGGACACTTAGTTCTTAACCCGGGTCGCCTGCATTGCAGGCAGAGTCTTTACTGTTTGAGCCACCAGGGAAGCCCTAAATCTTCGTAGAGTTTGTATCGGAAGGAAAGGCACCAAGGATGATGTGTATGTCCTGATTTCCCAGAGGAAGACAAATGAATTTCCTAAATAAATGGTTTTCTTCGTGAGAACGTGAGCCTTAGTCTTGCATGTCTTAGGAGAGCACGCCATCTTCTGGCCTGGGTCCTGACTACCTCCCTGCCTGTTTGCGTCTGAGGATGAGGCTCTCTGAGACCATCACACACTTGTGGCTGGAGGAGAATTACCTCTCCACCCCTGGAGTTGCTAGCTGTGTGTGTGCTCAATCATGACTGACTCTTTAAGATCCCATGGACTATAAACCCACCAGGCGCCTCTGTCCATGGGATTTTCCAGGCAAGAATACTGGAGTGGGTTGCCATTTCCTCCTCCAGGGGATCTTCCTACCCAGGGATTGAACTCGAGTCTCCTGTGTCTCCTGCATTGCAGGTAGATCCTTTACCACTGTGCCACCTGGGAAGCCCCAGCGTTGCTGGATCATAAAACTGCTCTTCCACTTTACTATGAGAAATGTCAGGGAAAGCAGAATTTCAAGGCTTCTGTCATGGGTAGATGACTCTGAAGTGAAATCCCACTTAAAAAAATAATGCTGTTAGGTTCATGATCTGCACAAAATTGGGATGACTGGCGTCGGATACTGTTCTTTTGGGGAATGTAAAGACATGCTCCCAGGGCCAGTTATGTTCCTTTTGCTGCTGCTGCTAAGTCACTTCAGTCGTGTCCGACCCTGTGCGACCCCATAGACGGCAGCCCACCAGGCTCCCCTGTCCCTGGGATTCTCCAGGCAAGAACGCTGGAGTGGGTTGCCATTTCCTTCTCCAATGCGTGAAAGTGAAAAGTGAAGGTGAAGTCGCTTAGTCGTGTCTGACCTTTAGCGACCCCATGGACTGCAGCCTACCAGGCTCCTCCATCCATGGGATTTTCCAGTACAAGAGTACTGGAGTGGGGTGCCATTGCCTTCTCCATGTTCCTTTTAGGGACCTGTTTACCCTCCCAGTGAGGATGTTGATTGCACAGTCTGAAACTAACATCTTCTAAAATCAGCTAATGCCAGAGACTGCCTGAAATTCTCCAAGATCAAACTGAGAAGCAGAAATTCCCCACATACTTTCAGCACTGGCTGTGATAACTTCCGTCTGTTTTCTTGGAGTCAGAGGGACTGGCCATGGTTCTTTGTAACTTTAACTCAATTGTCTTATTTTTCAAACACAATTGATTCTAAAACTTTCAAGTGTTAAAAAACATTTATTTATTTATGTATTTATGCCACACTGCATGGCTTGTGGAATCTTAGTTCCCTGACCAGGGATTGAACCTGGGCCCACAGCAGTGAAGGCACAAAGTCCTAACTACTGGGCTACCAGGGAATTCCTGAAAACCTTTATTCTTGATGAGTGCAATTGGGATTTACTTATGAGAAAACACATCCTCTTTGCTGACACTTAAGTTATATTCAAACATGACAAACAAAATCTCTCGTCTGTGAGCTTGGTTTCTGGAACATTACTAGAGGCACACGTTTGCTCGCTTTTTTCATCTGTACTATACCACGCCAGGACCTTCGGAGCTAGACTCTTGGAGCATCTTAAAGCTTAAGGTTTTAAAACATCCCAATCTGCTTAAATTCTTCAGACTGCCAAGGGCCTCACTAACCTCCGTAGTCTTTCTCTCCAACTCCCTTAGACATTTCTTGCCTAGTCTCTGGAAGCCTCCCAGGTTGTCACTCTGGATTTTAATTCAACTTCCTCATTCTACAGGGGAGAAAAACAGACTGCAAAGAGAGGAAACAACGTGCTTGTAGGGAAGCTGCTCTGGAAAGAACACAATTTCCTGCTCTCTCAATACACTACCCTCCCTTTTAGGCCACAAATTTTATACTATGGCCAGAATCAACATTTATTACCGAAGAGAAAAAGGAGAGTCTGAGATACCCTTGGCGCTTTAGAAAGAAGAATTGTTTGTGCCTGGCAACAAATTTTAGTTTGTTACGCGCGTCCACGGCGGTAGAAAGCTCACTCAAGAGTAACCCCCCGAGCCTAGACAGCCAACCTCAAACTAAGTACAGATCGCGGGGAATTCGAAGATACAGTCCACATCAGGAACCTCCTTTCCTCGATCACGTTTCTACCCGAGTCCGCAGAGGAACGGACCGGAAGCCGCGGAGGCGGTACCTACAGTACGGCTGTTACTCTAGCCGGAAGAGGAAGGTGCAACCCTACAAGACTTCGCTCCTACTTCCTGTTTCGGCATAGTTGCTGTTGTGGGAGGTGGGGGCGGTTAGCTGCTTGGGCTCTGGACCGCTTGTGCGATGCCGGGTAGAGGCCGCTGTCCCGATTGCGGCTCCGCTGAGCTCGTGGAAGACTCGCACTATTCCCAGAACCAGCTGGTGTGCTCCGACTGCGGCTGCGTGGTCACCGAGGGCATTCTTACGACCACCTTCAGTGACGAGGGCAACCTCCGAGGTACCTGTGAGGGCTTTTCCAGGGCCATGGATACAGCCTGGGGCGATGGAGGGATTGACGTCAGATGCTTCTTATCTCTTGCCCTCTCCCTGTCTAGAGCACACTTAGATATGGGAGAAAACATGAAAGTGAACTAGTGAACTGCTGATCGGGGGCTGCCATTATCTGTTTTTTTTAGCACCATATCTGTTACATGTAGGTGTTAACGAATAAATTCAGTTCAGTTGAATAAATGAAACAGAGAGAAACAAAGTTCCACTCAATTTACCTAGTCTGCCTGTTTGGAAGCATTATATCAATAGGTCAGTGTTGTGCGAATGCGGGAAATATTACTACCCCGAAGCAGTTTTGAAAACTAATTGGCAAAAACTTATTTTTTTTTTTTCCATTTGTGTTCCAAGTCCCTGACCAGTGCAGCCCTCAAAATCTACAGGCAGGAAAATTGCCTGAATTGAATGTACAGGAGGGGTGGCTGGAAATTTGGAACACTTGGAACTGCTTTAGTGCTAGTCCTAATCTTGTAAAGCCTTCTGTGTATTTGGTACTGCTTGTGGTCATAGAAAACCAGATGGACCTTTTACCTGCAAAGATGAGCACCTTCTGTGAGACGGGTAGTGGGTACCTGATGATTTGGATTCTGCTCCCTGGTTTTGTGTGGTAGGAGGGCAGGGGTCTGTGAATAGAGACTAAACAAGCTATTTGTTCATTATCTTACAGAAGTAACATATTCTCGAAGCACCGGGGAAAACGAACAAGTTAGTCGAAGCCAGCAACGAGGTGAGAATCAACCTTTGATGACACAGTGGCTTTAAAGAAAATTCTCTATATGGTCCAGCTCGTCTCTTGTCTTTTCTGTTTTCAGCATTACTATGTAAAGGTAGAGAAGAAGAGAATGGTAATTAGAAATAAAAGATGGAGGTGGTTCTAAGAGAGGAATAAATTAGGTGGAAGGTTTATGTCTGCTTGGGTATGTTTGAGGTAGATTCAAGGAACCCAGGTCAAAGCTTGGTCACAAATCAAACCAACCTCCAAAAGATGAGGCACTGAAGTGTTGACTTCTTTCCACAAATGTCTTTGTGCTTTTCAAATGGCCTTAACAAGTGTCACTCATCATTGTAGAAAGGTCCATTATTTGTGCATGTGGTATCTGAGGCGAGTTTAACAGAACTTGCTGGGAGCTCCTTTGACTCCTTCACGTATAATATCACGTCATCTGCAAACAGTGATGTTTTTACTTCCTTTATAATTTAGATTCCTTTTAGTTTTCCTCTCTGTTTGCTATGGCTAGACCTTCCAAAGCTATGTTGAATAAAAGTGACAAGCGTGGGCATCTTTGTCTTGTTCTTAATCTTACAGGAAATGCTTTCAGCTTTTCACCATTGAGTATAATGCTAGTGTGAGTTTGTCATATATGACCTTTATTATGTTGTTCCCTCTAGACCCACATTCTGGAGAGATTTTTTTTATTATTATTATCTTAAATGGATGTTGCATTTTATCAAAAGCTTTTCCTGCATCTATTGAAATGATCATATGGTTTTTATTCTGAGTTTATTCATGTGGTGTATCACACTGATTGAGTTATGGATATTGAAAAATCTTTTCATCCCTGGGATAAATCCCACTCAATCAAGTTGTCTGATCCTGTTAACGTATTGTTGGGAACCCCTACAACTCCTGCCATGGGTTTTCCTAGGTCTTCGTCGAGTGAGAGACCTCTGTCGAGTGCTGCAGCTGCCGCCAACATTTGAGGACACGGCAGTTGCCTACTACCAACAGGCGCACCAGCTCGCTGGCATCCGCACGGCCAGGCTGCAGAAGAAGGAGGTGCTGGCTGGTTGCTGCGTCCTAATCACCTGCCGGCAGCGTAACTGGCCCCTGACCATGGGGACCATCTGCACCCTGCTGTATGCAGATTTGGATGTGTTTTCTGGAACCTACATGCAGATAGTGAAGCTCCTGGGGCTGGATGTGCCATCTCTGTGCTTGGTGGACCTGGTGAAGACCTACTGTAGCAGGTACCTGCCTGGTGGGAGACACGGGGGTGGGATGGCTTTAGACCCGAATCCTTTTACTTCGAGCTGTCTCTTTTTGACCAAGTCCATTCTATGAGGATGGACTTCTCCTTCTCCTATGCCTGGTGCTGGTCGGGTGAATCCCAGTTTACGTTTCTAGAATGTTGTATCATTTTCAAACCTCTTCGCTGTCACAGCAGCTTGATGCTGTAGGAAGGTTAAGTATCAGCTTTGGCACGGGGCTTCTGGGTTCTGCCACTCAGGCCTGCTTGACTAAATGCCACAGCCCTGCCTCAGCAGAATCACGTTGTGTGTGACTAGAGCTGAAAGAGTATGAGCAAACTGACAGAGCTGGAGTTAGAAGCTAATTTTTCTCTTTTAATAAGTAGCTGTGTTCTTTTCTTTTTTTTCTGACAAATACGGTAGAAAGCAAAGGCTGTCGGTGTTGAATGACCTTGAGTTTGAAGCTTGGTCACTTCTAAGCTGGATGACTGTGGGCAAGTTTTTAGACTCTTAAATGCACATAACAGGGTGTTGAGTAGATTAAAGAACATTTTGTAAAGCACTCAGAATGATGGCTGATGGTGGGGGCGGCAGGATTGTCAATAGATGTTAGCGCCCTTCTGCACTCTCTTGCCCTTCACCTCTCCTGCAGGAGACTCGCCCTGATTTCTCTTGGTACCTGAATAAAGTTGCTACGCAGCAGGCTTGTGTGTTCCCGAAAGGATAGCATAGCTTGCCTATCTTCTGTGCTTTGGAAGAGCTGTCTCCCGGAGGTACCGAGACCAGACCCTTATTTTGGTTATTTCAGCTTCAAGCTGTTTGAAGCCTCCCCATCTGTGCCAGCCAAGTACGTGGAAGACAAGGAGAAGATGCTGTCGCGAACGCTGCAGTTGGTGGAGCTGGCCGATGAAACGTGGCTGGTGACCGGGCGGCACCCCTTGCCCGTCATCACCGCCGCCACTTTCCTGGCGTGGCAGTCCCTGCGGCCTTCAGATCGGCTGACCTGTTCCCTTGCCCGATTTTGTAAATTGGCGAACGTGGACCTGCCCTACCCCGCTTCCTCCCGCCTGCAGGAGCTGCTGGCTGTGCTGCTGCGGATGGCTGAGCAGCTGGCCTGGTTGCAGGTTCTGAAGCTTGACAAACGGTCTGTGGTCAAGCACATCGGCGACCTTCTCCAGCACCGCCACATGCTGGTCCGCAAGGCCTTTCGGGATGGAACAGCCGAGATAGATGCCGGGGAGAAGGAGCTGCAGGGCCAGGGGCAGGGGCAAGCACTGGGAGACGAGGATGTGGGGAGTAGCTCTTTAGAGCTGCCTGCGGGCAAGCGGCCCTCCAGCCCCGCTCTCCTCCTCCCACCCTGCATGTTGAAGCCCCCAAAACGAGTCTGTCCCGCCCCCCCTGTCTCCATGGTCACTGGAGACGAGGACATTTCTGATAGTGAAATCGAGCAGTATTTGCGTACCCCTCAGGAAGTTAGGGACTTCCAGAAGGCCCAGGCAGCTAGACAGGCCGCCCAGGGTACTCCGAACCCTCCCTGATGCACACTGGGCGTTGAGGGCGCTTCCCCTCATCTGATGACTTGCTAACTGGCCTGACACAGCCAGAGGAATCACTGTCCACAAGCCCTCAGGTGTTTCCATTCTCGTTTAAGGGACCCAAGAGGGGTTGTGTAGTCCCAGAGGCGAAGTCAGAAGGAGCGTGGGGACGCCCAGGTTGGAGAGAGTCCCATCCCTTGGTCCAAGAGAGCGGCTTGCCTCCCTCCGGATTCTGTAGGCTTGCTTTCTCTCGGGCTGCTGGGGCAGTGTCAGGGGCTCTCCGGCTCCCAGGTGGGATTGGATACACGGCTGCCACGGGGCTGGTGGGGCCTCTCCTGGTGTGGATCATGGGTATTCCCAGCGTTACCAGCTCTCAAAGGATGGGAACTGAGCAACCCTCGGCCCTGTGTTTGTTCACAGACCCTGTGGGCTCGTGTGTACAGTGTTAGAGATCCTCTTTCATCACAAAAGGACTGTGGGTGGAGGAGTAAGGTCATAGCTCAAAGGGCTTTGCAAAATTTTAATATATTAAAACACGAGGCATCTGCTAGAAAACCTTCTATTGTATAAAACCCGAGCTTTTAAAAACATGTTTTCTTTGGCACTTTTCATCCCCTCCCTCCCCTTTCCCCAGCGTATTGCAAAAAGCTCTCCAGTGCGAAGGCATTGGCGGGGTATGTAAACAGCAGCCAGCATACGTGGAAGAATAATATGAAGCTTTTTTTTTTGCCTTTTTTTTTTTTTCTGTCTAATATTGTCTGTGCAGCAAGCATAAATAACAGGATCCATCTCGGCGTGTGGGTTTTCTCCCTTTCCCCTGTCTGTCTGCTCTTGCCGTGGCGATCAGGCTGGAGTGATGATCAGGCTGGAGTGATACGGAGACTGGGCTGAGTTTCCCTGTTGCTTTTCATGAGGCCCAAGGTTCCTTCCACTTTGATCGAGTGCTGTAATCAAAGGCTGGTGGTTGCTCTTTAGGTTGGGAAATATGAGTGCTGGTGTTTAGAAGTAGTGAAGGCACAGGTCCCAGGTGATTCACAGGGCCCCTACCCTTTGCCTTGGGGATTTGGTTTGGGCTTCGGTGGGGCAGGAAGCTGGTTTCATTTTTTTTGGAGGTTTCTAATATGGACCTAGACATAAGATCATCGATAAGATTCTCCTGTCTGGCCTCATGGAGGTGGGGAGGCCTCTTAGTCCCTGGGCGGTGGAAGGTTGAGACTGGGGATATGGGCTGTGCCATTAACAGTGTTTTTCCAGCACCACGTGAAGCCTGGCAGTGGCGCCCCTCTTCAGAGCGTTTTCTTTCAGTAGGACTAGGTTTGAGGCAGGACTACCTTCAGCCCCAAATTGAAGTACTACCTCTGCTATCTTCCCATCCTCCCCAGGTACCTGGCAGTCAGCGTCTTAGATGTAGGACCTTAGCTTTGTCCTGAAGTGCCCCCTCTGAGCCCTGCCATGTGGGTCTTGTCCCAGTCCCATGGGAATGGCCTCCAGCCCTAATCCTGCACCCCTCCTTCCACCTCCCTCCCTCCCTCCCTTCCAGAGAGCTGGTTGATCCCAGCTGCCTTTCATGCGGCCCCCATTCTCCTCTTGCATAGTTAATTTCAAAAAGCAACACCTTGTTTCCTCCGGCTTGTCCTGGTCACCTGGCTCATCTGCTAGGCTCCCTAGTTAGCCAGAATCAGGTGAGAGAGAGGCTCTGGGGTGTGGGCACAGAGGGGAGACTTCAGAGGGCGGCTAGGCGAGAACGCCTCACTCAGACTCCATCACCAGTGTTCCCAGTAACGCGGATGCCGCCAGTGAGGCAGGTGTACCTTAGAAGGGGCCCGCCCGAGCTATCCCCGCCACTCTAGGTCGCACCGCAGACCGGCAGGACTTTAGGCCGCAAGCCTGGACGGCAGGTGCTGCCTGGGCCGGGACGGAAACCTACCCCTCCCGCGGTCCAGGGATTGTCTGTCGCTACCCCGGGGAGACGGCCCGCTCTGCAGGGGCGGGTCTGCGCCTTTCCCTCTCCCGGCCTCCAGGACTACAGCTGGAGAGCCCAGGTGCAGCGAGGCACCTCCACTCCAACCTGGGGGCGTACCGATCGACGTCTCTGAGGCGCCCCCCGCCCCTCCGCGAGAAGCGGGGTCAAGACCCTGCACGGCCAGCTCGTGCCGAAGCGGCGCCCGCACCCACCCTAGACGGTGGTCTCACTTTTCCAGAGGCCGGTCTTCATGCAGCCGCCGCCGGCCGCCTCGGCGCCGCTCGAGGGAACGTCATCGTACTTGCCGCCCTTGGGGGCGCCGTTGAGGCTGGCCGAGTTGAGCGGGTAGGAGCGGCGCTTGCTCTCCTTCTCCAGCACGCCGCCCCGGAGGTTGTCGCGGCTGGCGCTGCGGCGCTGGCTCGGCCGGCCGGCCTCGGGGGGCGGTGCGGCGCTCGTGTCGCTGCCCTCAGACGGCGTGAGAGCGGCCTCGCCCTCGAGCCGGGGACCGACGCCCGGGCTGTGGCGGCTGCTGCCCAGGTAGCTTTCGGAAGGGCTGTGGTGCGGGCTGCCACTCTCGCTTGACTGCAGCTCGGCCGTCCCGGCCGCGCCCCCTCGCAGCGCCCGGAGCCGGTTCTTGCCACCGGCCTCCCCCGCGCGGTGCCCCTTGGCGCGGCTCTTGTGGCCCCGACGGCCGTGGTGCAGGTTGTTGGGATGGCGCGGGCCGAGGCCGGCCCGGGGACCCGGGAGCTCAGGCTCCCCGTCCCCGCGGGCGGCCGCCCCCGCCTCGCACGCCTGGCTCTGCGCCAGCTGCAGGTTGGTGAGCTTGCAGGGCCCCGGGGGCTGCGCGTGGCCGCTGCTGCCGCTCGGGGACGACTTGAGAGACGGGGGTCCCTCTCCGAACACCGGGGACCCGTCTTCGGGGCCGGCAGGCGCGGCCCGCGGGGAGGCGCGGGATCCCGAGGCCGGGGGCCGGCAGGCGCGCCAGGAGGCCCTGACGTCCCTGCGCCTGGCACAGTGGTGGGTGAAGACGAAGAGACCCAGGGCAGAGGCCGCCACCCCGTACAGACAGCTGCACACCACTCGGGGCAGCCAGCGCTGCGACACCGTCAGCGCCCCGCAGGCCCACGTGGCCAGGTAGAGGAAATGCGTGGTCACCAGCGCCCCCAGCTGGACTCCCGGAGAATAGAGGCCGTCGCCGTCCTCCGGGGGCCCGGGCGTCACCACCCCTGTGCTTCCAGCCGCCAGGAGGGAACCCGAGTCACTCAGGAGGGGGCCGCTGCTCCTGAGCCTGGTGGAACCCCTCAGCTCCTCCCCCGGCTCCAGGGAGACCCGGCCGGTGCCCCCCTTTGGGCTCTGTGCCAGGGGACCCCGTAAGCGCAGCCCTGCGCACAGGAAATAGATCCAGGTGATGAGCAGAATCAAAGCCACGGGGATGTAGAAGGCGCCTAGGCTCGGGCGCCACACCAGCCAGCAGCTGCGGGGAGATACGGGTGGCGTGTATGAGGTGGGGCCCCGAGGCCGGGTGGGTGGGGAGGTGGCTCGGGCCACATGCAGGGGTTGGGGCTGGGTGACTGGCTGGGCGAGTGGGTGGTGCCCCCCGTGGTGAGGAGGAGGAGGCACCCGCCAAGCCAGGAGGTCAGGGCGGGGGCAAGGCGCTCACTAGGGGCTGTGGTCCAGGTAGTTGTGGATGTTGACAGCGGCCGTGATGCCACAGATAATGAGTGGGATCCCTCCCGCGATCAGATAGAACCTGGAGAGAGGGGGTTTAGGGGTCAGAGAGATGGGGAGCAAGGAGGGGACCTGGTGCTCGGAACCCTCACCGAGGGGTCTCCGCCCCATCCTCCTTGCCCGGGAAATCGTGTGCGAGTTTTGTTTTGTTTTTTTTCTAGGGATGTAAGGCCCCTCTAGGGCAGGTCATAGGTCCCTAGGGGATTTGGCCAAGACTGCTCTAAGGGACAGAAGCCAGAATTGCTTTCTGTCCCCCTAAACAGCGCGGAACTCAGTGCCGCTCTGGTTCCCAGGATCCCTGCCCAGTGCCCTGCAAAGTTGCTCACTTCCTTGCCGAGGTATGCCTGAAAACCCCAAGGAGGCACCCCCTCCATGGCACTGGGCAAACTTGGTGCCACCTAGGCCCTTGCCTCTTCTTTTTTTTTTTTAATGGCCACAAGGTCTTAGTTCCCCCATCAGCAACCTCAGGGCACGGTAGTCAAAGCACCAAGTCCTAACTACTGGACCCCCAGGGAAGCCCCCCGCCTCCTCTTGTGTCTTGGGAGTGTGATCTCCCAGGACCCTGGACCCACCCTGCATCCACCCTGGGAGAACAGCCTTTGATGTCTTTCCCCCACCCCCGGAGCCCTTCCCTACTGCAAAGCTGACAGATGGAAGTGCCTACCGCAGCATGGGTCGCGGGGCAGGCGGGGCAGCGTCCCCTTCTGGTGGAGGGGGCGCCCTCCAGGTGAGCTCCTTGTGGAGGACGCGGGCCTTCACACCCATCCAGAGGAGTGTAGACAGTGAAGAGTAGTGCAGGGTGATGCCCACCTGTGGGGTCAAGGGGTGAGGGCTGGGGGGCGGGCCACCCTGAAGCCTCCGCCCACAGTGTTCTCCCCTGCCTCCCACGTGCCCCGCCCCCAGCTCCACCCAGACCCTCCCCAGGGTCGTGTCCCTGCTGATACCCTCTCTACTTCCAGCCCAGGGCTCTCCTCCACATGCCAGGGTGGCTCCATGACCCTGTCGTTGCTGCCGGCCTCGTCCCCGACTGCTCTTCCATTGCAGGCCCCCCACCCTTCACTTCACCCTGGCTCCTAGTGTCTCTGCTTCTCACCACCCCCCACCCCCAACAAGGCTGGGCCCAGAACCATGGAGCTGGAGCCCATGACCCGCTCCCACTTCCGGCCTGTGTGCCTCCCTCCTCTGTGCCCAGGCTGCTGGCACCCATCCTGGAGACCCCAGCCCTTCCCCTGCTTACCGCCTGGCAGACCATCTGGTAGTTGGTGAGCGTGATGCCTCCCGCAAATACGGCGGAGGTCATGGCCATGTGGAAGCACAGGTTCAGCAGCATGTGCCAGCCCTTCCGGGACACGTGGATGGAGCTGCCATAGAAACAGTGTCTAGTTAGTGGACCGTGCACCCCAAGGTCGGGCCTTTGGGCTCTCAAGACCACCGGGAGAGTCGAAGAGAAGAAGGCAGACATCGGTGTGCGTGCGTGAAATGGGACAGGCACCTTAAGCCCCAGACGTGTTTTTCAACCTCAGAATGCTCGCAGGAAATGCTGGGCAGGAGCCTGGGGAAGGGACACTCGCCAGGGCTGAGCGATCTCCTTGGCCTTTCCTGCACACCCACTCCCCCTGCAGGAGCTCACCTGTGGTTGAGGATGTAGGTGATGATGGTGGAGAAGAGGCAGAGCAGCAGCAAGGCCGTGCAGGGGTACACGACGGGGTGCAGCCCTGCCCCAGAGCCCCCCGCCTCCCTGGGGAAGGCGCTCAGCTCCTGGAAAGACAGGACAGGGAGTGAGCAACAGGAAGCCAGGGGCCGAGAGGACCCCCTGTGGGGTCTGGGCTGGTCCCCCAGGCCGGTTCTCCCCTCCCAAGCCCAGTCAGCCTTGGGCCCCAACTTTGGCCCTTTGCTGTCCAGGTAGCAAAGATGGAAGCACCACCACATTTACGCTTAGAAAGTTGGTCTAGGTGGCATTTCTGACCTGGCTTTCTGGGAACTTTGCAGGTTCTCAGCCTGAAAATCGGAGATGAGGAAAGAGGAAGAAGGTACTATCTATGGTAGAGCCGAACACCTGCTCAGGATCTGGGAGTGCGGGCTATGACGTGTGGTGCAGGAGGTGAGGGGCTGGACAGTCCTGGGTGGGGAGGGGGACAGAGGGCAGACATGCCCAGGTTCATTTTTCACTTTAACAACCCGGGTGTCAGAGCGAAGGATGTGGAGACCTGGCCTGGTGGTTCCTTAGCCATCTCTCTCGACATGGGAATAGAGGACCTCCGTGTCTGTCTTTTTTTCCTTTTTTTCCCCCAAAAGCCTGTGGGGCTTTTTTCCTTCCCCCCTCCCCCCACCCCCAAAAGGGTCTGGGGCTTCCCTTGTGGCTCAGACAGTAAAGAATCCACCCACAATGCAGGAGACCCTGGGTTTGATCCCTGGGTGGGGAAGATCCCCTGGAGAAGGGAATGATGACCCACTCCAGTATTCTTGCCTGGAGAATCCCCATGGACAGGGGAGTCTGGCAGGCTACAATCCACAGGGTGGCAAAGAATCAAACACGAATTATCAATTAACACGTTCACTTTCCTGATAGAGGGCCTGAGGACCTCCCTGTCTCCTGCAAGATGGAGAGGTGTGGGGCAGACCAGAGGGCCAGGTCCCTGTGAGTCCTCCCCACTGCGAGGCCCAATCAGGCACCATTCTTTCCGTATTTCCCTGTGGCCCCAGGTGGTCAGGGGCTCTGCCGCCCTCCACACCCGGCGCCCACTCGGCTCACCATGAGCACGGCCACGTTGCCCAGGTGCTGGCAGTGCAGGGAGCTGACGTTGGGCTGGCTGGAGCGCAGCTGGCAGCCCTCGGAGCGCCAGCCCCCGGGCCCTCCTGGCCCCTCCTGGCTCCACCAGGCTGCCATGGGCTCGGCCCCCTCAGCCCAGTGCCGCAGTGAGACGGCCACCGGCTCGGTCAGGTTCCCCACGCCGCAGCCACCTAGGGTGGGAAAGGGAGGGGGGTCCACTCAGGCCCAGGCGGGTGTGCGGGGGCTTGGGGGGGCCTGGGGGATAGAGTTAGATGCCACATGCAGGCCCGCCCCCCACCCCAGAGCCTCAGCCTAACTGGGGAGCTGCAAGGATGAATCAAAACAAAGGCATGGCGAGCTGGTGGCAAAGGGGTCACAGTGACGTGGCCAGGAAGGGAGGACTTGGGGGTTGAGGACAAGAAGGTGGAAGGTGACACCGAGGGAGCAAAAGCCGGAGTGAAGGGAGGATACAGGAGGGCAGGCACCCCGGGCGGGGAGCTGGCACACCCCGGGGAGGAGAGGCAGGCCCACGTGGGTCTGTGCTTGGAGCCCTTCGGAAATGTGAGGAGTCTGGGATGTGAAACCCCAGGTCCGCGGAGCCTTTTCTCCACCCGTCCCTTCCTTCACGGGACGCCCCTGTCCAGCATCATCCTCGGAAACAGGGCGGGGGGCCACCGTCCCCTGCCTCCAGGGGTGAGGGCAGGGCCAGGCAGGGCGGGGCAGAGCGGGGTCCCGGGCCGCCCCCAGAGTGGGGTAGGGCAGGGCGCAGGCCCTTACTGGTCCCCGCAAAGATGACAGGCGTGGCCACGCCGCGCCTCCTGCCAGGTCCTGTGGCTCCGGGGCGGGAGGTGTTGCCGAGAGTGCGGAAGAGGCGCCCATTGCGGAAGACGAGCAGCTGCAGGGTGCAGTCTGGGGGCGCCGGGGGGGCCAGGGCCGCCGGGGGCGTCGAGAACAGACTGGGCGGCAGCTGGATGGAGGCCAGGGCCACGCTGTTCTGGGGGGGACACGGGAGTTCCTCAGAGACGCCCGGGGTCCCTGGGACTCTGCTGGCCCCCAGGGCCACCTCCACATGTCTCCTCCCCTGCCTGCGTCCCCTCACGCCCCCGGCCCCGCCCAGGCGCCTTGCCTCCCCCCCGCCCCCCACCTGCTCAGCACCCTGCCTCCCCGGCGCCCACCTTGATGTGGAAGGCCGACAGAGACACGTTGGGCCTGCCGGTGGTGCAGCGGAAGCGCAGCTGTTGGTCGGCCAGGGGCTCCGTCTCGGGCGACGGGCTCTGGCCGGGGCCCGCGTGCCGCGTGCCGGGCATGCCCGCCTCCCGCCTCTGGAAGGCCGTGCAGGTCAGGCCCACGTAGCTGTGTGGCTTGATGAGGTAGGCCTCCAAGGCCACGTTCCTCGAGTTCTAGGGACAGGGACCCTGTCACCCTCTCCTGGCCTGCTCCTGCTTGAGACCACAGACCTGCTCCGACTGACCCCTGGTCCCTTGCCTGTCGCCCAGGGCCCGGGAGCCCCGAGTCGGCTGTGGAGTCCCCCCAGTGCTGTTCCGCCCTCCCTCCCGCTCACTCACCCCCGACCTTGCAGCCAGCTCAGCTCCCCACACACCCTGGTCCTCCTGCCCCAGCTAAGCCGGAGAGCAGGGTCCATGTGCCCCCTCCTCATATCTCCACCTGTGCCCGGAGGAGATGCGGTGGTCTCCTTGTTGACTGTTAGTATTTCACCACCCTTCACTGGAAATGTCCCCTCTTATTGGGGATCTGAAGTCTCCATCAGCCCCCACTCCATCCCAGTGCTGCCCTCTGCTTCCAAACCCTCCTCCTGTCCTTCTCCTCCTCCCTGCCCCTTCTTGTATTTCCGTCTGCCTAGCCCTTCAACTCAGGGCTTTCCCAGGTGGCTCAGTGGTAAAGAATCCTCCTGCCAGGCAGGAGAGGTGGGTTCAACCCCTGGGCAGGGAAGAGCCCCTGGAGAAGGAAATGGCAACCCCCTCCAGTGTTCTTGCCTGGAGAATCCCATGGACAGAGGAGCCCAGCGGGCTACGGTCCATGTGGTTGCAAAGAGTCAGACACACCTTAGTGACTAAACAACGACACAGCCTTTCAACTTGGTTCCTGGCACGAAGCCTTGGGTAACTTCTGTGGTGTCACTGGCCTCCCTGTGCTCTGCACTGCCCCTGACAAGCTGGAATTTGATGCCACATGACCGGGATGGGACCCTAGTCATGTTCGGGTTCTTGATAAATCGGGCACACGGCTGGCCCACACTTGGACTTGCTCCTGGATGATGAGGGCTGGGGCTGACCCTTGTCACCTCTAAGGCCCCTCCCTGTGCCTCCCTGGTTGGGGCAGCCTCCCAGCTGGCCCATGGTACCACAGAGATGTGCTGGGCGTGGGGGCTCAGGGCAGCTCCCCCAATGCGCTCCAGGGCGCCCACGATGCCGCTGCAGGCCTTGTCCTCGCGCTGGGCCAGCCACAGAAGGTGCTCGTCCACCAGCATCAGGTTGCTGGCCATGTCCACCATCACCTCCACCAGCTGGGGGCGGGAGGGGAGAGAGTCACAGCAGGCAGGAGCAGGGCCGGGGTGAGAGAGGCTTGAGTGGTTGAGGGGAGCGGGTGATTTCCAAGGGACCCAGAGACCTGACTGAATCTCACCTCTTTGATCTGGTCGACATAACCCAGAAACTTCTGGATCATCTGAGCCACATAGACGACGTCCATCATGTCAGAGAAGCTGGCGGCCTCGGCTGTGTACACTCGAAGTTGGTGGGCCAGGGTCAGCGCGTTGGAGGCGTTGATGGGCATCTAGGTTGGAGACGGGAGGAAAGGGCACCATCCAATCTGGCTCCTTCTCCCCCAAAATGCCCCCCAGGAGCCCCCTTCTCTGTGCTGACACTCGGCGATGGGGCCTGGGGAGCAGGGTCCTGCCCACGCCTGAGTCTGATCCTGATGGGAGAGGCAGATGTAAAGAGCGAGGTCTGCACGACTCAGGCGCCCTCCGGCTGCGCCACCCCTAAGGACAACGGGACGACCTCACACTTTCCTCTTAAGACGGACCTTGCTGTACTGGGGGACAAAGATGATCGGGGTGGCCCTCCCGTCCCAAGTGTGGCCCTGGGGAGTCTGAAACCCCTGGAAGAGGAGACGAGCATGAGACACGGTGCTGGCCCCATGGCTCCTCGCCGTGCCTCCCAAGGACGCAGGGGCCCCCAGCCCCGTGGGGCCAGCCAGCTTCTCCCCTTCCCCTTCCCCTTCCCCATGGCCTCCACCCCCGCTCCGGCCTCACCAGCACGAAGGTGTAGAGCACCCGGGTGATGTCGTTGGTGTACAGGCAGTGGGAGTAGTCCCCCGGCTCCCAGCGGCCGGCGCGGTCGCACCGGCGGGAGGCTCGGGTGCCAGGGGCTCCCCCGCTCAGGGGCACCGAGGTGAAGGGGTACTGCAGGCAGGACTGGTAGGCTGTGATGCCAGCCAGAGTTCGTGGCCACCTGGGGGCAGAGGCAGAGAGTTGCCGATGACCCAGGCTCCTCAGGACCAGGGTCCGTCCCTTCTCTGCCCTGAGAACTGTGAGGCCAGATCCCTTGGGAGCTGGAGGCAGGGTCCAGAAGAGGCTGTGTGGACTGGAGTTCAAGGGCTTCCCAAGCTCCCCCTGAGTTCTTAAGCTGTGTTTGTTGGGACAGTGCTGTCATTGCTACGGGGCTGGCCTTGGAGTTCTGAGTTCAGGTCACTTATACTTTCTGGGCCTCAGTCTTCTCAGCTGTAGGATGGGAGAATAACACCTTCCCTGACTAAGGGAGAGGCCCCTGGGATATTAGAATGTGACATCTGTCATGGGAGAGTTTTGTCAACTATGCATATAGGGAAGCGACTGCACCCCCCCCCCCCCCAAGAAAAACCCCAAACCCCTGTTTGTTCTGCACAGCACATCTTGAAGGGTGATTTTATACAAAAGGATATATGGTCTCTCTAAACACACCAACGAGACTTGGAGCTGAATGACAAGAGAAAGTGTTTTCTCCATCTTAGAGCAGGTCGGGGGACTGTTCACCCGCGTCTCAGAGGCTGGCTGTGGGGGCAGGGGATGGCCAGGGGTGTCCCAAACCTGAAGTCCCCGCGGTTGTTGGCGACACGCTCAGCGGGGCAGTAGGAAGCCGAGGTCTCCAGCACCACAATCTCCACCTTCTTGCTGGCGTTTCCCTGGACCGTGGACACGGAGCACTCCCATTCGCCTGAGGCCCACACGCCGATGTGAGACAGGGTCAGCTCGCTGCGGGCGGGCGGGCAGGCAGGCGAGGGCTGGCTGGAGGTGCTCCTGGCGGCCACGCCACCCTCCCCGAGCGCCCGGGTGCCGGCTTCAGGCTCTTTTCTCTTTTTTTTCGGTTGAGTCATGCAAGATCTTAGTTTCCCCACCAGAGATGGAACCTGGGCCCCCGGCAGTGGGCCACCAAGGAAGTCCCCCAGGCTCTGGGGAAAGGGTACAGGCTCATACTCCTGTAACGCTGGCCTTACGACAGTGTTTTTCTGGGCTTCAATCTCCCCACCCTCATCATGGAGGTAATAAAACCTCTCTTGCAAGACGTTTGCAGAGAGCAAGTCCAATAATACAGGTGAGACCCTCTGTATCCTTGTAAAGGTACTGAAGAAATGTCAGATTTAATCAGTTTTTTCCTATCAGGCAATCTGTAGGGCTTCCCAGGTGGCTCAGTGGTAAAGAATCCACTTGCCAATGTAGGAGACTCTGATTTGATCCCTGGGTCAGGAAGATCCCCTGGAGAAGAAAATGGTAACCCACTCCAGTATTCTTGTCTGGGAAATCCCATGGACAGAGCAGCCTGGCTGCTACAGTTTCTGTGAGGTTGCAGAAGAGTTGGACATGACTTAGTGACTAAAACAACAATTCAATCTGTATCCCTCACGCAGACCATTTCTGACTTAGTTCTGGATCTGCATAAACGTGCCCACAGATATTCCCAGGAGCAGACCAGCTCCTGTCGGGGGTGGGTGGGTGAGGGTTCTGGCTTCCCCCGCCCATGCTCTGGGCTGAGAAGGGGCTGCGGGGCCTGTACCTGGTGATGAAGGTGCAGTCGTGGACCAGGCTGTCGGCCAGCAGGACGCCCGCCTGCTCGTCGCCCTCCACGGGGGCCCGGTTGTGGTACCAGCGGATGCGGGTGTCGTTGCCCAGGTAGCTGGCCGAGCACTGGAAGGGCAGCCGGTCGCCCTGGAAGACCACTTGGCGGAGGGATGGGATGAGGTGGTGTGTGTGGAGCTCCAGGGCCCCCTCTGCGGGTGGGGACACGGGGAGTGAGCCTGAGTGTCAGGTGAGGACCAGGCCCCTCTGTCTGGAGCCCACTCTAGTTCAGAAGGAGGGGAGGGAGTGTTTCCAGAGATTAAAGCAGAGGAAAGGAGCAGGTGGGTTTTGAACAGTAAAAGTGCTTCTTTCCACAGCATGCTTTATCACCCCAAGAGGTGGGACCAGATGAAAAACATAAACCAAGCAGCACTCCCCAAGGAAGTTTAGAAAATTGGATGGAGGATGGGTCCCCAGTGGGGTCTAAGGGAGAGGATGCCCTGGAGACCAAGCCCACCGCCTCAGGAGCCTTGAGGGCTCGGGTCTGCTCACCGCAGCGCAGCTGGGCCTCTTGGAGGCCGGCCAGGGCCTGGGCGTGCAGGGCGCTGGGGTAAGCACAGAGCGTGCGCTCCGACAGCTGCAGGGAGCGGTTGCGGGCCCAGGGAAGCAGCCAGCGCAGGTGGCAATCGCAGGTCAGGAACTCGGTGCCGAAGTCCCTGCAGAGGGTGGAGGGACCCAGGGTAGAGCAGAGGGGTTCCCTGGGCTCCCGGGGTGGGGATGGAGCCCCAGGGAGAGACTGAGGCCGGAGAGGGCAAACTCCGGTGTGTGGGAGCACCCTGCGGTGCTCTGCGGCTTTGCCCAGCCCAGCGTCCGCCCCGCCTCCTCAGAAGGCTGGCCACGTGGTCGCAGTGCTTATGTGTCCCCCTCCTGGCCGAGGAAGGAAGCAGGGGCCTGGGGAAAGGGTACTCACACCGCCTTAAGGGCTGGCAGCTCATCAAAGACCCCAGGTTGCAGACTGGAGAAGATGTTTCCAGATATGTTTCTGCAGGGGAACAGGGAGACGGGATCTTAGGTTCTCCCTGGGCTGGGGGTGAGCCGTGAGAATGCAGAGCCCATGAGGGTCTGGGGAGCCTTCCCTCGAACCGCTCCCCTGCCCCCCGCCTCCCGCCCCACCTTCCTCGCCCCGCACTCACAGTCGGAGGAGCCTGGGGAGGCCCTGGAAGGTTCCGGAGGTGAGACAGCCGATCCGGTTGTTGGAGAGGTCCCTGGAGAGACACGCAGACCCTCAGCATGTCGGCCACGTGGCCGCACACGGGTCCACGCGTGAGGGACACATGTGTGAGGCTGGGGCTTGTGTAGGGAGCGGAGAAAAAGGGGATGGGGTTGGGGCATGAAGTGTCAGCCCCCCGACCCCGTATGTGCGGTGAAGAGGGACGGTGGGTGACTGGGATCAATGGGACCTCCTCCAGGGATGTGGGGCCAGGGCAGGGGGTGGTCAGGACACGCCACTCACAAGCGCTTCAGCTCCCCCAGACCCAGGAAGGCGCCGGGCTGCACCGTGCTGATGACATTGTTTCTCAGGTCCCTGCAGGAGACAAGCGGGGGCCCTGACACCTCACCCACTCGGGGGCCACACGGCCCACCTGGGTGGGCAGCTCCTGCCCTAGTCTGGGCTGGGGTCTCTGTTGCCCTCTAAATCTCTGCTTTTTTCAGTGCCAGCCAGGAGGCCTCATGAAGGACCTGGCTCCTCAGACGGGTGCCCGCGGCCTCCCCGGCTCCCTGGTTAGACCTGCGCAGGGAGGGTGCAGAAGGGCCTCGGACGGACAGACGAATGAGGTGGCAAACCCGGTGGAAATGGGAGGGGAGGGCCCAGACCCTGGTGTCAGGAGGCTCCAGCTGCCACGAGCTGCCCCGAGTTTCTCCATCTCTCAGAGCTGCCATGGCATCGTTTGAAAACGGGTGTGACGGTCCTCTGCGGACTGCCGTGCCACGCTCAGTCCCCCAGCCGTGTCCGACTCTCTGTGACCCCACGGACCGTAGCCCGCCGGGCTCCTCCTCTGACCACGGGGATTTGCCACACAAAGGTACAGTCTCCTCGAGCCTGGCTACGGGAGGTATTCTGGAGTTAATCCTGTGGCCCTCCCCTCCTGGCAGGTGAGGAAGAGTCCCCGGCTGGCTGGCTGTTGCGGGATGCTGCCTGGTATCCATCACCTGGCTGCACCCCTCAGCCCTCAGATGGGGAAGCTGAGGCCATGGGGGCCACCAGCCACCTTCCGCCAGGTCTCCTCGGAGCCCCCAGTGCAGACAGAGGATGGCAGGGGAACTGTCACCTCAGGTTGGCCTCCAGCAGGTCACAGATTGGACTGAAGGAAAGATGGTGACTGCCCCCTGGGCTTCCCAGGGCCAAGGAGCACCCCCCAGGAGTGACCTGCAGGGTGGCCGAGTCTGTGGCTCAGATTCAACCGCACAGCCAGAGTGTCACCCTCCCTCCCCTCTGTCACGTCCCAGAGGGGCGGCAGAGACTGAAGAGACCGTCCCTGGGGACCAGCCAGTGCCCACCTGGCCCCAGCACCCCCACCAGACCCGGCAGCCCTCTGGGACCACCAAGGTGAGGGCCGGACCCCGGCTTGCATCAGCGCCCCATCCTCTGTGTGGTCACAGCAGCAGGAGAGGGGCTGGCCGGACCAGCCTCTCGCCCATACTCCCCGGGGCCCACCTGGGTCTTTCCTGAACCAAACCAGCACAGGCTCAGCGCTCACAGAGACCCCACCAGGAGGCCTCACTGCCCACTGGGAGGGGGCTGCAGGCTCTCCACTCTGCTTCCTGCTTTCCAGCATCCTCTCAGGCCCCCCGGAGCGCCCAGGAGAGAGGCGAGCACGGCTGGGGGTGGGGGGTGCGGTGGTGTTCCTGGAGTAACCCAGCTAGCTCGCTGGTGGGGCCCACCTGCTTTCCAAGGCCTGGCCATCCCCAGCCCCAGCCCCAGAAAGGGGCTCTTGGCTTTGCAGGCCAAAGCCTCGGGGGCACCTCTGGATTCTGGGCAGGAGGGGGTTAACTGACCAGCTCCCTGCTGGGGGAGAGGAAATGGGTGTCCAGGATGGGGAGGCGCCTTCCCACCAAGGGGCCTGTTTTCACACGGGCCAGCCCAGCTGGGGACAAAAACACCCAGAGAGACACAGAGAGACAGAGAGAGAAACAGAGACAGACAATAACAGAGAGAGAGAGAGACAGAGAGATGGAGAGATGGAGTCAGACAGAGAGACAGAGACAGGCAATAACAGAGGGACAGACAGACAGATGGAGAGATGGAGTCAGACAGACACAGAAAGAGACAGAGAGATGGAGACAGGCAATAACAGAGAGATCGAGAGACGGAGAGACAGACATAAACAGAAAGAGACAGAGACAGACAAACATAGAGAGATGGACCATGTCCCCTGCCCAGCCCTGCCCCTGGGCCGGGGTCCTCACACCTCAGCGCCCTCTCCCACCGAGGAACTGGCCTCCATAACCCTGCGCCCCTTGAGAAAGAAGAGGAAGCCATCAGGGTGTGTCCCACGGGGTGACTTCCACCCCCAGGGTGCAGGCAGGGAATGTGCGAGAACGCAGCGCCCAGAAGGCTCCTTCAAGGGTGGAGTCTGGAGATGGGGACGGCCCCCACCCCGAGCTGCCCTTCCTGCCCGCTCCCCGCCCCCACTTGCTGCCCAGAGCCCCACCCGCGCAGCCCCCGCCTCCGATGCCTCTCCGGCCTGTGCCCCCTGGCCCCTCTGGGGGTCTGGCCGTTCTCAGGGCTCTGCCTCCCACCCCGCGCGGGGGAAACACATTCCTCATTGTGTCACTTCCCTTCATGGCCTGCCAAGGGGCCCGGGCTGCAGCCCCCCGCCCCTTCCCTCTCTGCTCACTGTATATTCTCATTTCCTCCCCGCCCCCCCCCCCCCGCAAGAACCCCCACCCAGCTGCCCCACTGATGCTCCACAGATGGGAGCAAGGCAGGCGGCTTGGGCCCAGCCCCTTCCTGCCCCGGGTTTCCTGCAGCCCCCGCTGGCCACCGGGGCCTTTGGAGAGGGGAGCTTCCAGCGAGTGTCTGCAGTCCTGACCCCCTAGTCTCACACCCGCAGAGCAGCTTCCGGGGTGGGCAAGGCAGCCCTTGGACAGAGTGTCCTCACAGTTGGCCCAGATCTACCAGTCCCTGGTCCTCTCCAGGGGGAGAGGGGCACAGGCCAGGGGCAGCTCCCTGTGCTGAACTGATAGCCCGATGGGGGCTGCTCCCCCCCACCGCCCCCAGCAGCTCAGGCCTCCTGGTCCCCAAGGTGGGGGCGCAGGTCTGGGGCTGTACCCTCCCTTGTGGTAGGAGGAGATGCTCACACAGAACCATGGGCCTCTGAGGCCCCTACCGGTTGGTTGGTGGTTCAGCACCTTCCTGGCTGAGCGGAATCCTTTTTTGAGTATCTGCTGCGGGCTATGGAGTCCCGCCCCAGAAGAATGCACTACCCCCCAGTACTATGCACCTGATTTCAGAGGCCCGTGGAACGCAGGTTACAAACCCCTGCTCTGGTCTTTCTCATCCGATCCCTTCATCTCTTAGGTGAGGTCACAAGGACGCACGGATGCGTCCATGATGTGCGTCCTTCTGCAATCTCCCGCCCCCTGTCTGCTTCCACAGGGCCCTCCCTGGTCCTGGAACCTGGCGAAAAGGCAGCTTATGCGCGGAACCTCCCTCCCCACCCCCACCACGCCTAATCCAGACCAGGCTCCCCGACTCCAGACATATCCCTCTCCCTGTATCTGTGCCCACACGGAGGAGTAGGATCCCCCTATGGCAGAAGTTGGGGGGCAGGGGACTCCTGGGAGCAAATCTCACCCTATACCCTTCTTGGGAAAAAGGAGCTCAAGGAGCTGAGTGTGTAAGACTGAGTGTGTGAGTGCAAGGAGCTGAGTGTGTAAGACTGTGTGAGCACAAGCAATAAAATAGCAGATTGATTGATAGGTTGGACTTGAAAATTTTAAACCTTTGCTCTTGAAAGAATATCACCCAAGAAAGGGCAACCCATGGGATGAGAGAAGATATTTGCAAATCATATATCTGATAAGGGACTTTTATCTAGATTATATAAAGAACTTACAACTCAATGATAAAAAGACAAATTGTCCAGCTGAAAAAATGAGCAGGGGATGTGAACAGACATTTCTCCAAAGAGAATATACCAATGACCAATGAATGCATGAAGAGGTGCTCAACACCATTAGGGAAATACTTGTCCACTAAGATGGTTATAATTTAAAAAACAGAGACTGGAATCCTTATATGTTATTGATGGGAGCGTAAAATGGCGCAGCCACTTTGGAAAACAGCTTGGCAGTTAAAGCTACCATTGTTTGTTGTTGTTTTGTTGTTTAGATGCTAAGTTGTGTCTGACTCTTGTGTGACCCCATGGACTGGAACCTGCCAGAGTCCCCTCTGTCCATGGATTTCCCAGGCAAGAATACTGGAGTGGGTTGCACTTCCTTCTCCAGGGGATCTTCCCGACCCAGGGATTGAACCTGTGTCTCTTGCATTAACAGGCGAATTCTTGACCACTAAGCCACCAGGGAAGCCCTACATGACCCAGCAATTCCACTCCTTGGTACATATCCAAGAGAAGTGAACACACACGCACACAAGAACGTACACAGGAATATCCATAGCAGCACTGTTCATAAGCCCCAAGTGGAAACACCCCAAATGCCTATCAACTTATGAATGAAGAAATAAAATATGCTCTCTTCATACGATGGAATAGTATTTGGCCATAAAAAAAGAATGATGTAGAGACTTCCCTGGTGGTCCAGTGGTTAAGAACCTGCCTGCCAATGCATGGGACACAGGTTCAATCCTTGGTCAGGGAACTAAAATCCCACATGCCGTGGGTTAACTAAGCCCACGCACCACAGCAAAGATCCTGTGTGCCACAACTAAGAAACAATGCAGCCAAAAATAATAATTAAAGAAATAAACAGGAAATGACGTGCTAATACATAGTATATGGACGAACTTGGAAAACACTGTGCTTCATGAAAGAATGCAGTTACCAAAGATCACATACAGCGTGGTCCTCTGTGTATCTGTCTCTGTAGATTGGCCAGGTGAATCTACAGAGACAGAAAGTAGCTTAGTGGTTACTTGTGGTTGCTGTTTGAGTCACTAAGTTGTGTCTGACTCTTATGGGACCCCATGGACTGTAGCCCTCCAGGCTCCTCTGTCCATGGGATTTCCCAGGCAAGAATACTGGAGTGGGTTGCCATTTCCTTCTCCGGGGGATCTTCCTGACCCAGAGATCGAACCAGAGACTCTCCTGCATTAGCAGGCGGATTCTTTACCACTGAGCCACCTGGGAAGCCCAGCATTTGCTCAGGGCTGGGAAATACAGAGGGTGGAGGATGGGGGGAGTGATTGGTAAGGATTCAAGGTTGCTTTAGGGGATGATGAAAATGTTCTAAAATTAGATGATGATGATGAATGCACAGCTGTAAGTGTACTCAAAAACCACTGGATCCTACCCTTTAAACGGGTGAACTTTATGGTATGTAAATTAGGTCTCACTAAACTATTGAGTGTGTGAGCTTGTATGACAGTACGTATTTAAGTGTGTGTGTGTGTATGTGTGTGAGTGTGTACCCACACTCGGACAGGGTGGGGCAGCACGAAGCTGGCTCCCTCTGGCCCCCACAGACCTCCCTGCTTGTGGGTTTGAAAACCAAATTATAGGTTTGGAGGCCGCAGAGCAGCTCCCTTGGGCCCTCCAGGACTTTCAGGGTTCCTTAGAAAGTGGGGGGGAGGGCTGGCTGCGGAGTGGGCACGACACCCCCGCAGGTACAGAGGTTGTTTAGGGGAGGCGGGAAAGGGAGAGGTCTTGGGGGCCAGGAGGAAAACCCAGACGGTCCGAGGCTCCCTCCCACCCGCATGCCCCGGGCCCCTCTTGTCTCTGACCTCATCCAATAGGTATTTATGGAGCACATACCCCGTGCCAGGCCTTGGGCCTACAGCAGCGAGCAGGAGGGCTGTCCCTGGACCCATTAGCCTCCCTACCCGGGCCTTCGGGCAGCCTCTGCTCCGCGTTCCTCTCCGGCGGCGCGGGCCGGGAGGGCAGTGGGGGCGGGGGTGGGGTACGCCAGAGCCCGGCCCCCGGCCCCGCCCACAGATTAATGGAAGCCACCTGGCTGGGGAGCCTCAGTCCCCCGCCCGCCCCCCACCGTTCCCGTGAGCATCCGCGTCTAATGAGAGCCCCAGCGCCGCCGCATACCAGCCCCCGGGGCTCATTAATCTCATTAGGCAACGACAAATCATCCCGGGCCTCGGCTCCAGGCTCCCACCCCGGGCCCTCGGCTCCAGGCGTGCTCAGGCCACTGGGGGCTGCGCGCGTCCACGCGGACCCACAAGCAGGCCCGCACGCCCAGTCCGGGGCTCCCTCGGCCTTCACCCCACCCCCCGAGGGGGCTGTCTGCGCCGTGGCCCGCTCGGGTCTGCGGGGAAAGTCCGGTGGCCGGGTCCCTGCTGAACGCACGGAGATGCGCGGGACCCGAGAGACGATCCGATCGCCGGCGAGGCCTTTCCGCGCAGACACTTCGTCTCCACCACCGCATGCCCGGGGCTGGGGCCTGCGGATGAATCAAGCGATCAGGGGTGGCTGGTATGACATCTTGCCACTTAGAACTCTTCTGAGGAGCAGGGGACCGCCTGTACTGAGAGCCCGAAGTGTCCCCCTGCTGTCGTCCTGGGTGAGAGCCTCTTACCCCGGTGATCGCCCATCAGGGAGCCGCGCCTTGCCCTTTGATCCAGGCGAGAAGCCTGCAGCTTGCACAGGCACCCAGAAGGTGA
Organism: Bos javanicus; assembly: GCF_032452875.1. Taxonomy (NCBI): domain Eukaryota; kingdom Metazoa; phylum Chordata; class Mammalia; order Artiodactyla; family Bovidae; genus Bos; species Bos javanicus. The sequence goes on along the minus strand of NC_083894.1, from coordinate 33,067,013 downwards.
AGGATGGAGGGGCAATTACATCCCAGTCTCTTTTCACTCCAGGGCGAAGTCCTGTGCCTTTTCATCACCAGTCCCTTCACCCAAAGGTCCTTCCCCTGGACAACAGGCTAGTCTGCGCTGAGGGGCGGTGGGCCACGGGGCTCAGAGGCAGGGGGTCGCAAGTCTGGGCTCTTCAGCCACAGGCCTGGACTATCCTTGAACCTTGCCAGGCTATTTCAGGTTCTCCTGTCCAGCCTGCCTAGCTGATAAAGGTGTGTCTCCCCACCCCACCCCACCCTACCCCTCCCGGGGCCACGGGTCCACCCATGGGATTGTCTCAGGCACGTTCCCTCGGGGGGCCCTTTTTGTGTCCTCTCCCCTATACCTCGGGGCTCTGCACTGCAAAACAGGGGCCCCTTACACCCCACCCATCTGCAGAGGCCAGAGGGGCACTCGGCATGGGCAGGCAATTCTGGCAGTTCCTGGAGCAGCCCAGACTGAGTTACGGGCGGGCTGATAACTCCCGCGGGACTTGCTGCCTGGCCGTGGGATGTGAAGCTGCCACTGGCTCCACCGAGGCAGCCTGGACAGCCCAGTCCAAGAGGACAGAGAGATCAGTGTTTCCTGGCACCAACTGCACACCAGGCCATGGCGTCTCATTCGCGATGAATAGGCCCACAGTGTAGGGGTCATCTGGTCCGCTGGTTCCCAACCCCGACGGGCATGAGAATCGCCTGCCTACCTTGTCAGCGATTCCCAGGCCCTTGCTGACCTGATCATTAGCATCTCCAGGACCAGAGCCCAGGGCCTCTCTCCACCTCTGGGGAGTGACTGAGATGATCACTCTGTGTGTCAGACTATAGCCGCGGTCCCTAACCCCGGGGCCACAGACTGGTACCGATCCGTAGCCCATAGGAACCAGGCTGCATAGGAGGAGGTGAGCAGCAGGTGAGCAACTGAGGCTCAATCTGTGTTTACGGCCGCTCTCCATCACCTGCATTACTGCCTGAGCTCCGCTTCCTGTCGGATCAGCGGTGGCAGCATTAGATTCTCATAGGAGCACAAACCCTCACCCTAGAATCAAGGCAGAATATCATGAGATTGCCACTACATAGAAATAAAGTGCGCAATAAATGTAATGCACTAGAATCATACAGAAACCACCCCCCACCCTGTCCGTGGAAAATTTGTCTTCCACAAAACTGGTACCCAAAAAAGTTGGGGACTGCTGGACTGTAGCACCCAGTGACTTAATCAGTCACTAATCTGGGTGCTGCTGTGGAGGTATTTTGAAGATGTGGTTTTAACATCTACCGATGAATCTATCAGTTGACTTTAAATAAAGGAGATGACTTTGCTAACATTGGTGGGCCTTGTCCAACCATTTGAAGGGCCTGAGAGTAAAAACCGAGGTTTTCCAGAGTAGTTCTGCCTTCAGACTGCAGCATCCATTCCTGCCTGACTCTCCAACCTGCTGACCGGTCCTACAGATTTTGGATTTTCCAGTCCCCACAATTCACACTACAGTCCATGGGATCACAAATAGTCAGACACAGCTGAACGCATGCACACACACACACACACACACACACACAATTACATGAGACATTTTCTTAAAATAAATTTATGTTGTTGTTTAGTCACGAAGTTGCGTCCAACTCTGAGATCCCATGGACTGTAGCCCGCCAGGATTCTCTGTCCCTGGGATTTTCCAGGCTCTTAAGAATACTGGAGTGAGTTGCCATTTCCTTCTCTAGGGGCTCTTCCTGACCAAGGGATCAAATCCACTTTGACAGAAGTCTCCTGCATTAGCAGGTGGATAAAGAAATAATTTCTTAGAATTCCCCTGCAGTCCAGTGGTTAGGACTTGGCACTTTTACTACCATGGGGCTGAGTTCAATCCCTGGTCAGGGAGCTAAGATCTAGAAAGCTTTGCTGTGTAGCTAAAATATTTAACTACTAACTAAATGTATGTTTATGTAAGGCTCAGACATATCTGACTCCTTGCAACCTCAGGGACTGCAGCCTGCCAGGCTCCTCTGTCCACGGAATTTTTCAGGCAAGAATACTGGAGTGGGTTGCAATTTCTTTCTCCAGGGAGTCTTTGCAATCCAGGAATTGAGCCTGTGGCTCTTGCATCTCCTACATTGGCAGGTGAATTCTTTACCACTAGTGCCACCTGGGAAGCCCAACTGACTGACTAATTTCTTTGCCTATTTATATAAGGACACACACATTCATCTCCTTTCGGTGCTGTCTCCCTCTGCAGAAGGCTGACTGATATAGCGGTGCTCAGCCAGGCTCGAGGCCCTGGGCTCCTCCAGCCCCGCACTGCCTCTCCATCCTGGGGAAGTGCGGGCGCCTGCTGAACCCAGCATCCCCTTCTGCTTCCCCTCCTCTGAAAGCCCAGGTGGCCGTGTCACTGGGCTCTTTGATATTTTTTCCTTCTCCTGAAACACCGTGGGTATCGCCCACACCCAAGGATCATAGAGTTTAAAATCCAGAAGGCACTTTACAAACCACCCTGTCTCTCCACTTTTAACCAATGAGCAAACCTAAGGCTCCATCTGACCCCACCTCGCACCACTCCCCAGTCACGCTGCCCTCTTTGGGCGCCTCAAACTTACCAGCCAGACTGGACCCCAGGGCTTTCCAACCTGCTGCTGCCTCTGCCTCCAGAAGGCTACCTGCCGGTCAGCTTCCTCCCTCCCAAGGGCTCGGGCTCCATCAACTCCAGCAAGGCCTTAACCTCACTACATCAAATAGCATCTCCACTCCAGAGCTTTCTGTCCCCCTTTCCCTGCTGGCTGTTTTTCTCTGCAGCATTCAGGGTCTCCTGATTTATTGTTCAGTTCTTGGCTATTGTCTGGGTCCTGTCCGTGGCAGGTGAGTTCCATGGGGCAGACACCTGGCCTGCTGTGTTCATTCTTGACGCCCAGCGTGCAGCCTGGCACACAGAGGGGGCTCAAGAAACATCTCGAGAGCGGACAACTAGGTGATTCCTAACATGGCAGGGGCATTTAGTCATTACCCCAACTCCCGTCCCACTGTTCTCTGCCTGCCTCCATGGTTTGACAGGGGCCCCTAGTGGCTCAAACGGTAAAGATTCTGCCTGCAGTGTGGGAGACCTGGGTTTGATCCCTGTGTCGGGAAGATCCCCTGGAGAAGGAAATGGCAACCAACTCCAGTATTCTTGCCTGGAGAATCCCACGGACAGAGGAGCCTGGCGGGCTACAGTCCATGGGGTCGCAAAGAGTCAGACACGACTGAGCGACTTCACTTTCACTTTCAGCGTGGTTTGAATGCACCTGCAGTGCAGTGATTCAGGTCCCCGTGGGTACTGTAGGTTTGCGTGGGGTGGCGGGGAGAGGGCCATCTTCTCATCTTCATCAGAAAATCTACCCTCCTGGGACTGAAGGATGACCCAGGAGACGCAGCAAGCGGGCAGACCCAGCATGTCTGGGGCTGATGAGGCAAGACGGAAAAGCTGGAAGCATGTCCTAGAGGCTTCCAGAGGCTTCTGCGGTTAGTCTTTCTCCAAAAGATCCCTGGAGGGAGCATCTGGTTTCTGGCATTTCAGCCCTCTAAGACCTGGGCTGAGTGCAGGAATTATAGCTCTCGAGTGCTTAGCTGCTCCTGAGAGAGAAAATCTTTCCCTTTTTGTTGGTACCTAACAAGTGTTTTTTTTTTTTTTGCTTTTATACAAAGGTTTTTTTTTTTTTTAATTAATAAAACATTTTGTTTAAAAAAAATACTCTGTGAGAAAAAAATAACTATAAAATGCAAACTTGTTGTTATCTTTTAGTTGTTAAGTCATATCCAACTCTTTGAGACTCCCATGGACTCTATCTTGCCAGGCTCTTCTGTCCATGAGATTTCCCAGGCAAGAACAGGGGGATGGCTTTCCATTTTCATCTCCACGAGTGTTTTTTTAAACTTATTTTAAATTTTTGGCTGTGTCACTTGGCATTCGGGATCTTACTTCCCTGATCAGGGATCATATCTGTGCCCCCTGCAGTGGACACTCAGAGTCTCAACCACTTGGACTGCCAGGGAAGTCCCTAATGAGTCTTTTAAAAAGGAATTTGGTGGCAGCCCTTCCTCCCTGTTGGAGCAGACTGGTCATGGCTGTGTGTGTTCACGGCCAGCATCCCGGGACCCCTCCCAACTCCAAGATGCCCAGATCACACGGAACACACTCTGCCTTGCCACCCCCACGAACCCAGCCAGGCCACTAAGCTTTCCCCGAGCCCCAAGGGAACTGGGAGAGGGGCTTGCCCTTCTCTTGGGAAGTGGGCATCATGGAGACAACCTCATGAGATTATTGTCCCGGTTAAAGATCTCACATAGATACTGCTTCTCTCCTACCCTTGAACTTTCTAGCCTTCCCTGAGCCCTCCTTTGGACTTCACAGAAACTCCGACCTGCTTCATTTTTCTATATATGGCATGGTCTGTGGGCTCACGAGACGGTAATCTCTTTGGCTCTTTGAAAGGAGGCGTCCGCCTTATCCTTGAGTAGCCTCCATCACTCTGATCTAAGCATTTTAGGCAAAATGGTACTGGAGGGGACAGGGCCCTGCTGGAGGTCTTGGGAATGCCCAGGGGGTGGAAGCAGAGATGGGAGATGGCGGTGGGGGGCTTGGAGGTCGGGGAGCTAGAGAGGGTCCGGCTCCAGCAGGGACAGGAGGCCCAGGTGTCCCGTGGAGAAGACAGGACCCAAAGCTGTCGTACAGGCTGTGGATCAGAAGCTGCCAACTGAACGGGGAACTGAGAGAGGGCTCAATTCAATCCTCTCCTTTGGTACGGACTTTGCCCGTGATAGAGGCAGGTCCCCAACTCGGGGAAGGAGCTTCTCTCGGGCTAGCAGGACCCTTGCCAAGCGAAGGCCCCACCACCAGCTCCAGCCCCACAGGGCAGCTGATGCAACAGTAATCAGGGTGGTGGGGGAACAGTGAGCGGGAGAATTGGTCGTGACCCGCTGTCCCCACCCTTGGCCAGGACTCTGGCCCCTGGGAGCTTTGTTTATTGCTTGTGTTTAGGGAAGCAGGAAAGAGGCCCCAGTCACACTAAACCCTCCCTCTGCCCGGTCTGCTGGGCCCCCAGCTGGGAGGGGGCGGTGGCTTCTGGCCAGTTAAGGGGTTTGGCCCTTGGAGCTAATTGCTCATTAAAGAGCGTTAATGAGCTTCCCACAGCCCCACCCCTGCCTGGACCAGCGAGGTGTCCCCAGGCCTCTCTGCTGTCCCCGGGGAGGGAGCGGGTCTCTCTTTCCCAGACCAGCCCCTCCGCCCTCCGCTTGGTGGTCAAGTCCAACTGTGGGCCCTGCTCCGCCAGCAGGTTCTGGGTTGCGTGGCCCCTTGGCAGTTAGCACCCCTCACCCTCCCTGGCCCACCCCGCCTGAGCACTTACAGTTTCTCTAGCAGGGACAGTCCCAGGAAGGCTCCGCTCCGGAGGCCGGTGATCTTGTTGTTGCTCAAGAGCCTGGAGAACCGGGGAGAACACAGATGGGAGAAGAACACTTGCCTTCTGCGTAAGTGGCGCCCCCTGAGGTTGTGCAAGGAGCAGCCCCACCCTGGGCTCTAGGAAACCACGGGGAGGAGCCAGCCAATAGCTCGGGCAGAATACAGTCAGCCCACTGAGCCCCAGCTCCGCCATGTCAACCTGCCTGGGATCCCGCAGCCTGGATCTGACTTGGGCTCCATATAAGCAGGCACGCTACTCTGTTTCCACCTGGGAATCACAGGCCCAAGCCCACAGCCCCACCTTTCTCCCCCACCCCGATAGCTCTGTCTTGCTCAAGCCGTCAGCCTTGACCTGAGGACAGTGATGGGCAGAAAGGTCTAGCAAGTAGAACAAGAAGCCCAGTAGGTGTGGGGGCAAGTGGAAGGGATTGCCCTTCCTTGGGGTCTCCATCACTCTGGGAGCTCAGGGCCTCACCAGAAGGGGACCCCTCCCTCCCTGCCCTCAAAGGCCCCCAACTCAGAGGAACAGAGTGCCTGTGCGTCCCTAAGCCTGTCTACAACCTTGACAAGAAACTGATGGAGTCCTGGGCGCCCCCCGCTCCAGGGAGCCCAAGCCTCAGGCTCTGCCTCTGAGTCTTTGTTTATTTATTTGTTTGTACTGGTGGGAGGCGGAAAGGGGGCCCCAAGTTCCTGACGGAACCCACTCTGCCCACCCACTCAGTCTTTCTCTGCCAGGCTCCCCGCTGGGAGGAGAGCGATCCAGACCAGTCAAAGGGCTCATCCCTTGAGTTAATTGCTTATTAAAAAGCTTTAATGAGGGACTTCCCTGGTGGTCCAGAATTTAAGACTCATGCTTCCACTATAGGGGGCGTGGGTTCGATCCCTGGTTGGGGAACTAAGATCCTACATGCCATGTGAGACCAAAAAAAAAGGCTTTAATGAGCCTCTCAGCCCAAGCTCTTGCAAAGGGTTTCCCATCTTTGCTCTGAGCAGTGGAGAGCAGACCTGGGAAGGCCAGAGGGGCAGGCCTCCGGCCTCCTCTCCAGTGGGCAGCCTCGGGGCTGGACAGTAAAAGAGAGGGCAGGGGGCAGGGACTGGGCATGACAGGGGTTGTCCGAGCTCTGTGCAAAGCCTCCTGGAAGTGGGTGGGTGCACATACCAGCCCAACAGTGAAAGGACCCCAGACATCTGCGCTACTCCAAGTTCAAGGAGCATGTGGAGGGCAGACCGTGGCCGGATGGAGGCACGGGCGGGAAGGGCTTTGTGGGTGAAGGGAAAGAGGTGCAGCTCATCTCCTTCCCTGCTTTCTCCGCTCTGCAGAGAGGCCCCCTCCTCCCCTCCTGGACCCCGCCTCACTGTCTCTCCACCTCATCATCCACAGTGACCATGTGGACGGGTTCCGGGGAAGTGCTATGTTTCCAAAGTGCTTCACACACACACACACACCTTGATATTTCAAAAAGCACATCACAGTAGTCATCATATGAATACTTAGAACTTTCTTGAACCCCTTTATTCTCATTTTATGCGTTTTGTTCTTGTTCCATTTAGTCGCCAAGTCGTGTCCGACTCTGCGATTCCATGGACTGTAGCCCGCCAGGCTCCTCTGTCCATGGGATTTCCCAGGCAAGAATACTGGAGTGGGTTGCCATTTCCTCCTCCAGGCGATCTTCCCAAGGATGGTTTTGTTTCCCATTACCTGTGGTGGCTGATTGTAAATAATATTGTCAGTTCTTACAGCTCTAAGGGTCTGGTGGGGCTGGGGTTGCCCCCTTGGTGGTGACAGGCTCCTGATGGTGTGAGTTTTAAATCCAAACCTGCCCCTCGTCATCTGCACCTCATTTCTTCATATAGCCTCAGGGCCTGAGGCTCAGAGGCTGCATTAACTGTCAAAAAAAGGCGAGAGGACCCCTCAGTATCCTTATGTGGGGGAGAGATCCTGAAATACCAGAAGGAAGGGTGAGAAAGGGCATCTGTTTCAGCCTCCCCCACCCCAAGGTCTCTCCAGGGATGACTCCTGCCTGGGTCTTGGGAGGAAGACAGATTAGGATGCTGATGGGGGTGGGGAGCACAGGGAAGGGTCAGGGGTATGGAAGGACAGAGGAATGGGGGAGCCAGGTTATCACAGCCCAGAGCACCAAGGGGGAAGCCTGAGAACACTGCCAAACCTGAATGGCGTACGGGCCTGTTAAAGGGAGCGGAAAGCTGTTTTATTTCCTGCAAATATATCTGTGGATCCCAGTTTGAGAAACATTGACCTTAGGAATGAAAATAAATACCTTCTAAGAAAAAATTATCTCAAAATTATCAGCAAAAGATTTTTGTTTACAGATCGCTGAATTAAAAACAGAAAATTAAAAAAGTCTCCAATTCCCAAATCCCTAATATTAAAACTCAGGATTGTAACTGGAGAACCCCATCCAGACACGTCTAGAGGTAGTGCTGGGGAGTAGGTACCCCACATTCCCCAGACGCTTCAGCCTTTAACCCTTGAACACCTTTCACATACCCCAAATTTAACCCAGAGTCGGTCAACAGAGGTAGAACGCCAGCTGCACATGTAATTCAGAACGTTCTAGCAGCCACACTTTTTAAAAGTTAAAAATTAAGTTAATCTTAATAATAGACTTTATCTCAGTGCATCCAAAATGTTATCATTTTAACATGTAAAACATATGTTATTATGTATTATAAATATATAATTATATTATAAATAGAAAACATTACATATATATTATATATACTTATATATTATAAATACACAATATAAATTATATACATAACAAAAATTATGAATGAGCTATTTTCCTTCTTTTTGTACTGTCTTGGAATCTGGTGTGCAGTGTCCTCTTCAGCACAACTTAATTTAGACCAGCCACATTGCAAGTACTCGGAGGCCACATGGGGCTGGTGACCTTAACCCTCATCCCTGATCTAGTCTGCTTGTAGCCAGCACCGCCCCCCACGAGGAAGTCTGGGCTGCCGGGGAGATCTCGAGGCAGCCGGGGTGCTGTGTGCGTAGGTGTGTGTGTGTCTGTGTGTGTCTGTGTGCGTGTGGCCTGGGAGCAGAGCAAAGGATGGGGCCCAGCACCCGAGGCAGGTGAGGCTGAGCCTCTGGTCCAGGAGAGCTCCCTCCTGGCTCCCGCCCCCTCTGAAGTGGGCTCTGTGGGCCGGGGAGGAGAGGGCACAGCAGCGTGGGAGCAGGGTTGGCTGCAGCCCATGCAGCTGGCTGGGCCAGCCCAGTGCAAACTCCCAGCCTGGAGAGTCTTGAAATGAGATTTTTTTTTTTTTCTTGTGTTCGAGAACATGCTCTCCCAATCCCCTACCCTCTAAGCCACTCACAGAAGTGGGGACCCCAGGCCGGCATCACTGCATCTTCCCCCTCCAATGGACCCTCTCTTGCCACATCTCCAGTTCTTGGAAAGACATCACTGATACCATTATGGTTTAGCCCCCAAGTAGCCAAAATTGGATCTTTTGGTCTTAACAACCTAGATCAGGCTGAGGAGATTTTATTTTCGTCCCAGAGTGTGGGGACTGAAATAATGGTGTCTGCGGGTTCAGTTCTTCGGAGGTGCCCCTTGTGTGTCTGGCCAGGAATTTGGGACCGCGTTTGGGGGAGGTAGGAAGCTGGCAGTCACAAGGCTGCTCATGGGGGTAAATGAAACACACACACACACACAGCCTCATCCATTAGGAAGCAAAATGTTCCCACCACACACGGCTCCCATGGGAGGCAAACAGGCAGGGCGGCCCCAAGCTTCTGTCCAGAGTCACAGACACGGTGCAGTCTTGACCCCTTCTTCCTAATACTCTCAGCCACCTCTCTCTCCCAACAACCTCAGCAGCAGCAGCCTTCCCAGCCCAAGTACAGTGTGCCCGCCAGGAGGGTTTTCTTCCCAACCACGCCACTTGCCTCTCCGGCTGGCCCAGCCCAGCATCCTCAACATCTTCCTCCCTCCCCCCGCCCCCGACTACCACCCAGGGTCACATTTTCACAGGAAGGGGGGCCAGTCCCTGGAGGCCTCTGTTCACTACCCCAGAATCTGAAACCCGGCCAAAGAGAGGGGACACACGGCGTCCATTCCAGAACTCTGTCCGCGCCCGGGTCCTATTTTAGGGAAGAGGAGCAAGCAGCGTTACTGCTAACGACGAGGCTGGAGGCCACAGGAGCGAGTGGCTGGCGTCAGCTGGGGCCCTGTGGCCTCCAGGCAGCCGCAAGAACTCGCCAGATCCCGGCCTGACATCCAAGATGACCCTTGTAGGGGTCCCGCAGGCCCCACTCAGTGGGGCATGGGGCCAGCACATGCCTGCACCGAAGGGGTCTCACACGTGCTGGAAGAGTCGCACGTGTCACCCTCCCAGCCCCCACCTGGCCCAGCACACACACACATGTCAGGGCCCCACGCTCTCCAGGAATTCTGAGCCTGGAATGCAGGCTGCTGCCAGGGTCCTCTGGGCTGGGAGGGCCCCGTCGCCAACACCTGCTGCTGGCACCTTGGCCGTGTCTTTGGGAGACTGTCAGTGTGGGGAGCAGGGTGGTCTGCTTGCTGATGCAAGAAGAGCCCCAGGCTCATAACCATCAATGTGAGACCGTTCTCCCCTAACCCCCCTCCCGTGGGCACAGTACCCAGGGCCTTGGAGCATTTCCAGGCCCATTAGGGCATCTGAAACCTAAAAAAAAAAAAAAAAAATCACTACTGAATATAGGTGCTGCAAGTGTAAATTAATGAAGGTTTAACTACAGAACTACTAAATGTCATATTATTGCCAATTAGCAATCATCGTTCAGTTTCATGAAGGATGTGGGTGCAGTTTAGCATGACTGATGGGACAATGGGGCCTCCAAATGTGAGACTGCCTCTGGTCCACGGGCCTGGTTCTGACACATACCTTTGCCTAAAGGCTGTGCCCATTCCACTGAGCCTGACTGCGGGGCACAGAAATGCTGGAGAGGACACACGGCACTCCCAGACCTCCTGCCATCCTTCCCTTGGCTGGAAGACTGTCCGGTCAGCCCTGAACACCTACTGGTTAGGAGGTCACCCTGGTGGGGCCTCTTCTCCCCAGGCTTTAGAGGGCCATGTCCTGCGACATGGAGACGGAGAAGGCAATGGCACCCCACTCCAGTACTCTTGCCTGGAGAATCCCATGGATGGAGGAGCCTGGTAGGCTGTGGTCCATGGGGTCGCAAAGAGTCTGACATGACTGAGCGACTTCGCTTTCACTTTTCACTTTCACGCATTGGAGAAGGAAATGGCAACCCACTCCAGTGTTCTTGCTTGGAGAATCCCAGGGGCGGGAGAGCCTGGTGGGCTGCCATCTATGGGGTCGCACAGAGTCGGACACGACTGAAGTGACTTAGCAGTAGCAGCAGTCCTGCGACAGCCTCTGACCTCAGCCTTGAAACTGAGCTGTCCAGGCAGGGCCTGAGGTCAAGGTAAAGACGAAAATTGTCTTGCAGTGGCTCCTACACACAGGACCTTCCCTCGGTCCTCTTCTCTAACCTGCCCTCTCTGCAGGGGCACTGCATCTGGGCGATCAGCAGGCAGAAACCAAGAAACTGGAGAAGGCGAACCTACAGCTGTTCATGGTGGGTAGTTGATATGCCTTGACTGGGATGTGGGAGCCCCCGGCACTGGAATTGAGTCTGTTGTGAGCATTCACCCCTGGGCGTCCACTCACTCATTATTCAATCCTACAAGAACACTTATGGTGCGCTTGGCCCTGGGGAACACACCAATCCTACCTGAACACCTGCTGTGTGCTGGGCCCTGGGGAACACACCAGCACTGCAAACACAAATGAGACCGGGTGTCTACCATTTCCCACTCAGGGAAGGTGGAAGAACGTGTGACGGATAGGGTGGACTATTTGTATAGCTGTGTCCACCCGGTTTCAGGAAGCTGGTAACTTACTCCCAATCACACTTCCTGCAGACACGGCCTAAAATCTCACCACGGGGGACTCAGACTTTTAGGCAAAGAAAGTGGGTTTTTAAAAAAATACAAATAAACCTGAAAGGATCTGTTATCAATCTTTTACACCTAAGCATAAATTAGCCCTTTACTCCTTCCATTCAAGAGATTTTCCTTGGGAACTTGGAGGCTCCACTTCTATCCTTTGTGAGCCTGTATCCAGCCTCCACCTTGAGCCTGCAAGGCCCCTGAGGGCAGAGACCAGCTCTCTATGGCCTCCTGGCAGCAGAGGCCAGACACACAACACAGGCAACTGGCGGACTGGGTGGGTGGGCGGGAGTCTGGTGGGGTACAGCTCCAGGGGAAGTGGGGGTGGTCCATGAACCCCCAGTTTTCCCAAGTCAGGAGGCAGTTTCCTCTTTGCCTCCACTTCCCCACCAAGTCTTCTGGGCAGTGATGTTGCACAGTGGTCCCCTAAGCACACGTGTATCAGTGCGGGTGGACGCCTCTCTTCCTGGCTCACTATCCACGTGGAGGAAGCAGATTGGTTATATCCCTGCCCCCAGGGAGGATGGCTCTGATTGGTCAGTGTGGGAACAGGGTTGACCAGGAGCTGGAGTCAAGGGATCTGGCTGGGAGTTGGGTGACCTTGGGCAGGTCAGCCGCAATTGGGGTGCCTTCTTAGGAAAAGAAGGGTCTGAACTGGAAACGCCCACTCCTTAGTGTGATGGCTTTTCCCACCCTGAGTCTCCTGAAATCTAGAGTTTCTGCTCCAACTCACAGCTCCCAGCAGGCGAAGCGCCCTGGGGGCGGAGGGCGGAGCGGGAGGGAGAGAAGCGGGAGGTGGGGGCTCTCGACCTCCTCTTTGCTTTCCAGCTGGGAGACGTCTGGGCCCTCGAGCTCAGGCTGGAACTCCCTCCCGGGCTGCTCCCTCCAGCCGGTTCCCTGCTCCTCCGTGACAGACTGTCCCGTGCCCCTCACCTGGCCCCATCCATCTTGCACACCCGTCTCCCCCAGCCGGCCTCTCCCCACTCCCAGGGCTGGGAAAGCGGGGTCCTGGGAGGCCGCCGGGCGTTAGCTACACTCCGCAGCGTCTCTGCTCCCCCACCCCCATCACCCAGTCCTAAAAGCAAAGGAATGTTCTGGAGTTTGGGAAGGATGGGGGCCCCCCGGAGGAGGAGGAGGGAGGAAGGGGAGGAGGCAGCTTTGTCCTGTCAGTGTCTAAGCTCTAAATAGAACAGAGTGGCTGGGCTGGGGGAATGAAAATAAACAGCCCCTCTGAACAGCCCCGTCTTAGCCGTCAACCGGATTTTCCTTCTGGTTCCCCAGCCCAGGGCCATTTCCCTCCCCTCCCCTCCCCTGCTCTCCGTCTGGGCCCCTGGAGGCCAAGGCTCTACCTCGGGGGTGGGGGGGAGGGGTGGAATGGGGGAGTGAAGGGGGGGGTCTCAGTCCAGGCTGTGTGGCCTTGGGGAACTCGCCTCCCCTCTCTGGGCTTTGGGGATGACATGCTTGCCGGAATGGAAGGATGGAGATCAACTCAGAGGTGGCTGGAACTTTTTCTCCTTCAGGAAAGAGTTCTTACCCCAATGACTCCCATGTGGCATAAACTTAGGAACACTTGCTCCCTTTAAACACATGACCCCAAATTTAAGGGTCAATTTATGGTGAGGTTCAAATTACACTGGTTTGCCTGTGCCTTTGGGGGAAATTCTCAGACTCACCAGGACTAAGGATTGCATCCCAGCTCACCTTCCCACACCCCCGAAAGCCCAGCCCAGAGGGGTGAGCTGTAGTAGCAAAAACAGACTTCCTTGGGGGGTCAGGAGTGGCTGGGTTCTTGCATGGGTTCTGAATAATTCTGCAAATAACCCATTCTGGGTCCTGGCCCCACTCGGGATGAATGGGGGTTGAATTTTAGGTCCACTGTCTCAGGTGCAAGAAGGACTCAACCCAGGGAAGCATGGAGGGCTCTGCTGTCTGCCTGGTGCTTCTGAGATGAGACCCTGGGCCCTGTACCTATGGGCAGGGTTCCTAACACCTCCGGGAATGGCTGATGAGTCCTGGAACCTGGGCTCTGGTGGCCATCAGCAACTCCAGGAGGTGGTCGGGGGAGAGTCAGGGAGGCACATGGATTTCTTCAGGGCTCCTCACTTCAGACAAGCGGGGGGTCCCAGAGCCCCCCTAAAGGGAGAGTGTGTTGGAGTCCTGGGCCTCTTCCCTCTCCTTCCTTCCCTCTTTTCTCCTCGCTCCCTCCCCCACCCCCCTCCTCTCCCGCACAAAAGCTCTCTGTACACAGCCACTTCCTCTGGCTGCTGTCTCTGAGCCCAGACCTTATGAGAACCATATGGGGGAAAGAGGGTGGAAGGGAAGGGGGTGGGGAGGCCGCGTGGGCCCGCCCCTTCAGTCAGCATCTCTCCCCTCCCCTCGGGGCTCCTTGCAGGCCATTGGCACACTTTGCCCCCAGCTCCCCCAACTGGACCCCATGGCTGGGATGAGGGGTGCTTAAGGGAGGGCACAAGGGGGCTGTGGGGAGGGCTGGGAAGGGGCCTCCCTCCCCCATGGTGCTCTGAAGACCACCAAACTCACAGCAAAGGGGCCTAGCCACCGTCAGGCACATCTGCAGGGCCCAAGCTCCTTCTCTCCTGTGGGATCAACCTATGTGGTGGGCAACCCCCCAGACTGAGTGGATGAGGATTCCTCAACTGTCCCATGCCTGCCTCCCATCCCCACCCAGCCTTGGAATGTTCCCAGGTCAAAGGGGCCTGGGTCCTGCTGGGAAGGAACCGGGTTTTCTAAATCAGCCTTTGTGTCCATTGGCTCCCAAGTCCAGCCAGGTGAACACTGACTCTCTTACCTGAAAGGAACACGAGGGGAACCCCACCAGCTAATCCTGACGCTGGCATCAGCCAGCTAAACTGTGCGGCTCTGGGGCAAGATGTGGCCTTCTGCCCACCTGGCCTCAGTTTGCTCAGCTGTCAGATGTTCATGTAGGGGCTGGACCTGCTGGTCTCTTAGGTCTGTTTTGGCCCAGGGCGCCCAGAAACTTATGACACTGCCCAGTATCCTCTGAGGGCCTGCTCAGAGGTCCTAGGAGGTCCTCAGGAGAGATTTCCTTCTAGAGTTATCCATTATCAGTCTCTTCGTGGAATCCCTGAATATCCCCTCTCCACTTTCCCCATCTCCGTAACTCCCAGAGCCCAGAATCAGAGGACAGGCCCATCAGCTGCTGCCTAGGGGTGAGCAGGGGGCTCACAGTGGTCTGTGTCTGCATCCCCTGCCTGTGATAAGCCACTCTCCCCCATGAGAACTTGCCCCTCAAGGGAGGCCGGTAAAGGCTCCTGCTCTGGGCTGGGGGTGGGGTTGGCGGGGACATGCCCACAGCTGCCCCCTGGACCAGCTGTGAGACTAGGGGGTGGGGTGGGCAGACGGATCAGGAAGAAAGCCAAGAGTTCTACTTTCCTGGAAAAACTGCGAATGAAAATCCATTAGAGGAAAGAAAAAAAAAAAAAAAAAGCCAAGGGTGGAGAGAGGGGCCTGCAAAACAGAAGGCAGGACGCAGATAACGGGGTGGGGGCGGAAGGGTTTTCCCTGAGGTGAGCGGCTCTGTTGACAGGGTTGCCCCTGATCAGCCTGGAGGCTGGCTGCAGACGGGCACCTTATCTAGCACTTTCTCTGCCTGGAGAGTCTGCCAGGCTTCCCAAAGTGAAGGCCCGACTTTCCCCTGCCCGCCCAGGACCCACATGGGCAGGGCGGTGCGTGGAGGGGACTGAGAGCTGGCGGCCCATTCTGGAGGAAAACGGGAGGAGAGAGGGGAAAGCTATAATGCAAAGGTTACTGGCCCAAGTCCATTGTTTGCCCTAGGTCATGGGCAGAAAGGGGAAAGGAGAAATTTTGGGGGAAAAAAATAATAAAGGAGGGAAGGGTTTGGGAGGGTGTGAAGGTTTCCGCGCTCTCCGCCTCCATTTGCAGCCAGACTGGAGTGGCTGAAGCCCCTTCCCAGCCCTTCTTCCCTTGAGATGCATGCTGGCTAGGGATGGGTTTACTGGGGGCACTGAACCCCCAGAAAAGAATCCTTGCCCAACTTCTGCTGAAGGAGAATGTGGGCTCTTTTCCTTTAAAAGCCAGCTTGGGGGATGGGTTGCAGTCTGGATCCGGGTTAGGTGGAGTCCGTGGGGTGGTCTCTGAAGCAAATGTCCGTGGTGGGTCCCAGTCTCACCCCAGGGCAGGCTGACGGGCCAGCGGGCTCTCAGGGTGCTCCAGCTTGGCCTGCCCTGTCCGTTGTCCCTGCGGAGATGTCTAGCCAGGCTGAGGGGTGGGGGGCTGTTCTTTGGAAGGTATCTTGGCCCAGGTAGGTCAGTGGCCTGGGACAAAAGGGGGGCGGCCCTTCCTCTGGGGATGGTTAAGGATGGGAAGGTGAGCTAGGAGTCCTGTTGGCTGCCACCCTATCCCCATATCTTTTCACCCAGCGTCTCTCTTGCTGAGAACGTATCTTCTCACCCCACGCTGTCTCCTTGGAGTGGCATCCATGGGAATTAGCCGTGGCTGGAAAGCATTAGTTGCCCAATCATTCTAAGATGTGCTGCAAAACCACCTTTAATGTTTTTCCCCTTCTTTCTGCCGTCAGTACGTTAGGATGCCCTAATGGCAGCACATGTGTGTGAGCAGGGCTGAAAGATCCAGGGCACACATGCACACACACCCCTCTCGGAGCTCAATTCTCATCGCCCAGCAGGGACTCACACAGACACACTGGCCCAATCATTCCACACAGCAAGCATTTTTCTCCTCCAGAAGTGAGTGGGCTGGGGAATGCCCAGGCCTGTCTGGACACTTCCACACCAGTGGACTCTCAGGGGGACGGGAATCAGCTGCCACAGCTGTCTTCCCAGGCCATGGCCCTATCCCCTGAGTGGCGGGAACCCGGGAGAGAGCAGAGGGACACGGCTTCCACCCCGCTAATACACACAGGCACACACCCACCCCAGGCTGGGGAGAATGCAGGCCAGGCGGCCAACGTCAGAGGCTGACCAGTCGTGTCCTGTCAGGAAGCGCACAGCCTCTGAACTCACCCAACCAGAGTCGTTACTGTATTGTTCTGGACACAATCGGATAGACCCTGAGCCAGCTCCAACTCCAGGGCAAGGGGTGGTGGGGAAACGGTCGCCACCAGGGTCAGGAGGACAGGGAAGGGGAAGCGGCTTGGAGGCTGGGTCTAGGACAGGACAGGAAGGGGCCGCCGCCAGGGCCGGACCCCCCACTCCACGGCATGCGTGGAGCTCCGAGCACGTGGTCCGCGCAGGAAATCGCTGCGGTGGGGAGCGGTCGCTAATTCTCCTGCGGGCTGGCGGGATCTCGGACCCTCGTTGGGGAGGCTGGGGGTCGGGTTGTGGCGCAGCGGGCAGAGCCGGTTGCCAATGAGGGCTTAATAAGGCCCGGGCTGAGAAGGGAACGACGGGATGACGGAGGGAGTTTGGGAGGCAGCCTCCTTCCCCTCCGCCAGGTTTCTTTCTCTGCAATCTGCGCGAAGAAGTCAATCGCGAAACGGCCAAAGTTCGTCTTCACATCCGAGAAGGGAGGGAGGAGGAAGGGATGCAGGACTAGGAGCACAGGTCAATTCACAGATGCGCGCGGCGGGACAGGGGCCCAAGAGGAATCGGGACGCCGGGGGTTCTCGTTCACATTAGAAGCGCCTGCACCCCAAGGATAGACATTTTTCCGAACCCACCCTCCTGCCTGAGCTAGAGAGACGGGCTGCAGGCCGGGCTGGCAGGCCCCGGGGTCGGATGGGGCGCCCCCATCTGGAGGATCCAGGCCCGCGGGCTGAACCCGGGAAACTCCCCCAGTGCGTCCAGGGACGCGTCCGCGGTGGTGACGACCACAGGCACCTACTGGGCCGCAGGCGTCGATCTCCGCTGAGCCCTCCTCCCATCCCACCCACCTTAGGTCCCCGAAGTCCGCAACACCAGCCCCGGCTAGAAAGCCAAGGGGTCTGGGCGTCCCGCCAGCGCGCGTTCCCCTTCACCTGTACAGGTGAGTGGGCGCCCCGCGGTGCCTCTCTTTGGGGCGCATCCGTCCCCAGTGCTCCTTCCTCCCTCCTTCCACGCCTGGAGCCCTAATCTTTCCCCTGCTTCTCCCAAGCCTCCTTTCTCGGCTTCTGGACTCAGGCCCGAAGTCTCTGAAGTGGTGGAATCGTCTCTGTCCCCCATTCCCCAGCCCTCCCGTCTAGTCTCCTGTCGTGCCTTCGTCGGGACTGGGGCCCGGCCGGACCGAGTAGGGTACTCACAGGGTAACGGTGCTGTTCGGCAGAAGGCCGGGATCGGGAGGCTCCGGGAGGTCCCCGCCGCCGCACACCACCCTCCTGCGCGCCGGGTTGGGGGCGCCGCCGCTGAGCCCCTTCGGCCGCTCCCCCGAGCACTTGCAGCTGCGGATGGGGACCGGGCAGCCGGGTGCGCCCCGAGTCTCGGGCGTCAAAAGCAGCAGCCAAGGCAGCAGCAGCGGCAGCAGCAGGCGCGCGGGCGCCCCCCGCATCCTGCGTCCCGCGGCGCCCATCAGCCCATCGCCCCGCGGGGACCCACAGCGCCAGGGCTAGTCTGCGCGCCGGCCGGAGGGATCCGGGCGGGCGGGAGGCGTGCTCAGCGGGGGCCCGGGGCGCCCGAGGGCGGGGCGGGGGGCCCTGGGCGGAGGCGAGCCCCGGGGTCCCCGCCGCCGCGCCCCGGGGACATGTCCGGCGAGCGCCCCGGCGGGGAGGACGCGGGCGCGGCTGTCAGCGCGGCGCTGACGGCCCCCGGCGGCGCGGCCCGACTCTCGGCGCCGTGCGCCCGGGCCGGATGAGGCCGGGCCCCTCTGCGTCGCCTGCTCGCTCTGCGCGGGGCTGGGACCTAGCGGATCGCGCCGGGCTCCTGCCGCCGCCGCCGCCGCCGCCGCCGCTCCGTGCCATGGATGGAGGCAGCTCGGCGCGGCGCCGCTGCCGCCGCCTCCAGCCCCCGCCCGCCCTCCCGAGAGGGCGCCCTCCCCTCGCCAGCTCGTCCGTCCGCGAGGCCCTAGCGCCTCCCGATGCGCGGTCAGGCCGCTGTCCTCCTCCTAGTCGCCGCCGGCCCGCCGGGGAGAGGCCCCGCGCGTCCCCCACGCCCGCCCTGACCCTGGACGTCTCCCGGCCGCCCCTCTCCCCGGAGCTGAGGTTCTTCCTCTCCACAACCACAGCCAACCGCTAGCACTTCCCACGGAATCCTGCCTCACTCTTGCCCGTCCAGCCTGCACCCCGATGCTTCTGGGGCTTTCATCGACCCGCGGGCTTGACCAGAGATGTCCCTGGGTGGGAATGAACTTTGTACCCCGCTCCAGGGTTGCTGAGACTCGGCTTCCCCTGACCCCTGACCTGGTGGGCCAGGCTGGAAGCCAGGCGCTCACTCTCGCAGCCCTGCTCCAGTCAGCGCAGGATATATACAAGCTGGAGACGAAGGAGGCTCTCGGATCCTCCGGGTGACCTCGCCCAGCGGGGGTTGCATGTCATTGGGCCAGGAGGGGTCAAAGGCCGAGACAGGTCAGATCTAGGGGCCTAGCTTTTCCACAACCCTGTGCGTGCGCAGGCGCGCGCGTGTGTGGAGGGCGGGGGGCGTGGGTGGGTGGGAATGAGCAGAACTGAGAAGGCAAAAGCAGGGATTCCCACTGGCTGTGGTAAGAGCACTGCAGTGAGTCAGGAGGGCCCGGTCTGGGCGGCTCTGACTAAGAACACAGTCCCTAACATCGTGGGGTGTCAAATCTCCGCAGTCCAAAGGGGCCCTTCCGCCCCCTGGTTTGTGACTGCAAGTTTTGGCCTGAGAATGAGTGAGTGGGCGGGGGCCACTCAGGTGGCTATGAAAACTCTCAGTGAGTCTTAGAGGGGCTGGAATGCAGGCTGGGAACCCGGCTGGGGACAGAGGGTAGCGTGAGGTGTGGCCCAGTGAGCCTACGTCCTCAGTTTCCCCACGAAGGCGGCCTTTTCTGCCACTTAATAGCACCTTTGCGGTGGAGATGCAGGCTGCTGGGGTTTGGGGGACCCCTGAGGCGAGCCCCCTTTCCCCCTCCTCCGTTGGGCCACCAAAGTGGTCTCTCTGATGACTGCCGCCTTCTCTGGTGCCGTGGGTGTGTGTGGCACCTTTTCCAGCACGGTGGCCTGTCAGCGGGGTTCCCCCCACCCACCCCCTTTCCTGGGAAGGGTTTCTTTCCCTTGTGTGGGCGGCAGACGCTGAGCCCAGACACGGACTTCTTCTGGCTCCACAAGCCTCTCCCAGTTGCAGGCTCTGGTTCCTTCAACTTCCAAAGATAAATAAATAGTGATTGCAAATGGAGCAAGGGAGAAGGGGACGGCCCCCCTCCCCCCAGCAGGAGCCCTCCTCAGGGCGGGCGCAGGAGCCAGGCCTGCATTCCTAGGAAGGGTCGTCACAGAGCCACGGCCCACAGGCAGGTCTGCCACCGGCCCTCCTGTTCCCAGGCCGGGGAACTTCTCAGAGAAGAGCAGGGGACGCCTCGGTCCGGGGTCACACAGCCCTCCTGTCATTTCTTCTTCTTTTTTTTTTTTTTTTTGCTCAGCGGAGACACTCTAAGTCCGGAAAGGAATTCCACTGCAACAGCCGCTCTCTGAGGCTGAATCGAGGCCAAATGACATTTAATGAGGCAGTGATTCCTCACAGGTGGGAATGAGGCTCGGGGTGGAAACAGTTGCAAAATGCTGTCCTGTCCTGCTGGTCATCCCTTTTGATCTCTCTTCCCGTCCAGAAAGGTGATGGATGAGCGGTAGAGACAGGGTTGGGGACTTATCCTCCGCTTCCTTTTTTTGCATGCTGTTTTCTCTGAGCCACTCAAAGCTTTCCCCATGAGAAACCTTCCTGGTTATCTGTTCTCAGAGATACAGGCTGGAATGAATGAGTTGCCTGCATGTGCTGAAGTTTGTTTGGGATAGAAAGATGACTCAAGCTGAGCTCCCACCCTCATGACATCTGGTTAGGAAGCTGGGCCCTGGCCCTGATCGTGTGGGATAACCTCTTCATTGAACTCGGGATAAGGTAGCGTGATACAGGGAGAAGGCTGAATTAATCCTGCCTGAAACAAAATGGGGGGTGAGGAGGCCTGATCAAAAATGTTAGTCCAATCTGGGGCAGAAATGTAACTCACCACAACTCACCAGACCATTGTTGTCCCCTTAAGGGCCCTGGGGCTCGCACCCTCTAAGCCCTCTCTCAAGAAGCTTTCCTTGGGACTTTCTGGCCTGATCCCTGGTAGGGGAACTAGAATCCAACGTGCTTCGGAGCAACTAAATCTGAGTGCTGCAAATAAAGAGTCCGTGAGGCGCCACAAAGATTCTGCGTGCTGCCATGAAGACCCGACTCAACCAAATAAACAAATAGAGGAAAAAATGTCCAAAAAAAAAAAAAAGACAGAGTTTGCCTTTGCTGGGTGCTAGCTGCTGGCTAGCCTCTCTCTTGCCTCCACCCGCAATGCTGATCCATTCCCCTTCGTCAGGCAGTGGCTGGGGGGCTCTTCTCCCATGATTGACCAGACCCTCCACTGGGGGCAGCTGAGAGTGGAAGATGGGGGGTCACGATCCGTGTCCCCTTCCTCCAAGCCCAGAGCAGACCAGAGCTAGCACAGGGCAGCCAGCGTTTACTGAGGGCTTGTTATGTGCCGGGCACCTGCAACTACATTTTAGGAGAATTAGCTCATTTTGTCCTCATACCAGGGTGAAGATGGCTGTTTTAGTGGACAGAAGGGGAAGAGGCACCCTGAATAGTAAACTTGCCCAAGGATACACAGCCCGGAAGTGATGGAAATCAGGATTTTTAAATATAAATGTATTTATTTGTTTTGGCTGTGCTGGTCTTCACTGCCATGTGGGATTTTCTCTCTTTTTTTTTTTTAATTAATTTTATTTTGTTTTTAAACTTTACATAATTGTATTAGTTTTGCCAAATATCAAACTGAATCCGCCACAGGTATACATGTGTTCCCCATCCTCAACCCTCCTCCCTCCTCCCTGGGCTTTTCTCTAGTCACAGCAGGTGGGGACCACTCTCTAGTTGAGGTGCTCGGGCTTCTCTTTGCGGTGGCTTCTCTTGTTGTGGAGGACGGGCTTTTGGCGCTTCAGTAGTTATGTTTCCAAGGCTCTAGAGCATGGGCTCAGTAGTTGTGGCACAGGGGTTTAGTTGCTCCGTGGCATGTGGAATCGTCCCAGACCAGGGATCAAATCCATGCCCCCAGCATTGGCAGGTGGATTCCTTTTTTTTTTTTTTTTAACTATTTTTAATTAAAAAATTTATTTTATTTTATTTATTTGGCTGCACCAGGTCTTAATTGTAGCTTGTTCCCTGACCAGGGGTTGAACTCGGGTCCCCTGCATTGGGAGCTCAGAGTCTTAGCCACTAGACCATGAGAGAAGTCCCAGCAGGTGGATTCTTAACCACTGGACCACCAGGGAAGTCCCAGAGTCCAGTTTTAACCACTGAGCTTTATAATTTCTGGGGTAGGAAGGTGCCCTCAGTAATCACTCCAAGAAATCCCCTTACTTCTGCTTAAGGTTGTCTCATTTTGATTTTCTGGCCCTCTCTGAGCTGAACCTTTACAGACATCCACCCCCCAAACCATAGCTAGTGGTAGAATGGGGATACCCAGTCCTTATTCTTCTAGCAGAGTCAAGGGAGACAGAAACTTTCCCAAGGAGCTCCACACCTCGGCTAGAAGAGAATAGTCTCTAAAGACTATGAGAGAGACTTCCCTGGTAGTCCAGTGGTTAAGACTCTGAGTTGCCCATGCAGGGGTCTTGGGTTTGATCTCTGATCAGGGAATCAAGATCCCACATGCCTCGTAGCCTGTCCAAAAGATAAAAATATATACATTTTAAAAAATAAAATGAAGGCTATGAGAGATTATAAACACATATAGAATCAGAGCTCACAATATCCAACACCTCCCAGTTCCAGGCCCTGGTCTCTTCTCCTGGCCGTCAGAGGCCCCACTCAGGATGTCTGAATTTAATTGTTAGTTTTTCCAGTTCCCTCTGTGCCTTCTCATGCCAGAGGCAGGATCCTAACAGAGACCCAGGATAACAGTGGATAAGGTCATGGCCCATAATTGGATCGATAATGCCAGCATGACTTTTCTCCAGGGCGCCATTAATTTAGAAAGACATGGAGGCTCAGAGCCTGTGAACACCACCCCTTTATCCCACCTCCCCACCAGGAAGGCTCTCTGGGGTGGTCCTCTGAGCTCTGTCCTCTCTTCCTTGTCCTGAACTTCCCCATGGGGACTCTGCTAAGCCGCCCGTCCTGTTGAACTCTGACACTGAAGGTTCATGGCAGAGTGCTCATGCCTCAACCCGAAGGAATGAATAGGAACTATGGGAAGCTACCCAGATAAGTATTTGGACCTCTAAGGACTTCCCTTCAGAGATCGACATCGCCCCCTACGAGGTGCCTGTGTATACTTTAGACCCTCCCACAGGAGGGACTCATAATCTCTGTCTCCATGAAAATCTGACTCACCCTTTAAGTGAAATGATGGATGACTTTCTGCACCATGACTGTGTCATGCTTAAGAGCATGAGACTGAAGCTAGATGCAAATCCCAGGCTCTCCATTTTATTGGTCTTGTGACTTTGGGCAACTCACTTAATCTGCCTTGGCCTCAGTTTTCTCATCTGTGCAATGGGGTGAAAAAATATTTACTTCAGAGGGCCGTGTTGATGATGTCAGTTACTTGTCAAAGGTGCCTGTGTGATATACTATAACAATAGGTTTGCTCTTTTAAACAATGAATGAATGGATTTTCTTTTCTTGCCTGTGCGGGGTCTTTGTTGCCGAGTGAGGGCTTTCTCTAGGTGCGGGGTCTACTCTCCAGTTGTGGTTCATGGGTTTCTCACGGCAGTGGCTTCTCTTGATGCAGAGCACAGGCTCTAGAGTGTGGACTCAGTTGTTGAGGCTCACGGGCCCGCTCCACGGCATGTGGGATCTTCCCAGACCAGCGATGGAACCCGTGTCCCCTGCGTTGGCAGGTGGATTCGTAACCACTGGACCACCAGTGAAGTACTGTATTGGTCTTCATGTCCACCCATTCCTGACCCCCAGCTCCTAAAACCCTTGGCATTTACTGAGGGACAGGAGTATCTTCTGTTACTCGTCTGGGTTTATGCTCAGCTGAGTTTATGCTAACGAGGGTTGTACTCTTAGCCTCAGGATGGGGGCTGGTCAAGACGTCTTGAACAATAAGATTCAGAGAGCGTCTGGGTTGGTGAACAGTCACGGTGGCGGGAGGGAGCCCACCCAGGATGGGCATGGAAGCTCCATGCCCCACCCCCCTGCCCACACCCTGCCCTACGAATTGCTTCCACCTGGCTGGAAGTGGAAGCGATGAGTTGTATCCTTTTTTTATATATAATTAAATTTATTTATTTTTAATTGAGGGATAGTTGCTCTATAATATTGTGTTGGTTTCTGCCATACATAAACATGAATCAGCCATAGGTATACTTATGAGTGATATCCTTTATAATAGACCAGCAAATGTGAATAAAGTGTTTTCTTGAGTTCCATGAGCTGTTCTAGCAAACTATAGACTTGAAGAGGGGGTCACAAGAATCTCTGATTTATAGTCAGTCAGTCAGAAGTATGGGCGCCCCAGGACATCTGAGGTAGAGGCAGTCTTGGGGAACTGAGCCCTTAGCTTGTGTGGTCTATGTAAGGTAGTCAGTGTCAAAGTTGAATGAAATTATAGAACTCCCAGTAGGGGCTGAAGAATTGGAGAGTTGACTGGAGTCAGAAAACACCCCAGGGACTTCCCTGGTGGTCCAGTGGCTAAGACTCCGTACTCCCAGTGCAGGGGACCTGGGTTCAATCCCTGGTCAGGGAACCAGATCCACAGGCCACAATTAAGAGTTTGCATGCTGTAACTAAAGATTCCATGTGCCACAAGGAAGGTTGAGGATCTCATGTGCTGCAACTAAGACCCAGTGCAGCCAAATAAATAATAGTAAATTAAAAATAAAACAAAACACCCCAGCCTGACACATTCACATGCTCAGTCAATGTCAATAGGCTGGCTGCTGTGTTTCTTATTGGAACCTGCTTGGTTTTGTCCTGTTATAGTTCACTGTTTACCTATTTCACTCTTCCACTAGAACAGAAGGTCTAAGAGGAGGCTATTATTTTCTTTATTTCTACGATTTCCAGCCTGTTTTAGTGACCAACGAATAGAAGAGACATTTAATTAACTTGCTCAGCAAAGTGTTCCTGAGTTTTTAATTATTTAAACAACAGTTACTGGGCATTTACCATGTGCCAGACACTGTTTCGAGCACTGAATATACAGCAGTCAGTGCATAGACGATAAAGTCCATGGTTTCATGGAGGTAATGTTATAGCAGAGGGAGCCAGATAATATGTAAGTAAACCAATGAATATGTTCATCTAGTGGGTGAGGAGAAGATCAATGAAGCAAAATTAAACAGGGTAAGGAAATGGGGGAATGGAAGCAACCTAAGTGTCCATCAAATGATGAGTATATAAAGAAGATGTATATATACAATGGAATACTACTCAGTCGTGAAAAAGAAGGAAGTTTTGCCACTTGTAACCGCAGAGTGAACTTGGAGAGAAGTACACTAAGTGAAATAAATCAGACTGAGAAAGACAAATACCATACAATAGCACACTTATATGTGGAATCTAAAAAATGTAACAGACTAGTGAATATAACAGAAAAGGTGCAGACTCACAGATAGAGAGAACAAACCAGGGGTTATCAGTAGTAGGGAGAGGGAAGGGAGGAGGGTCAATATAGGGGCAGAAGAGTAAGAGGTACAAACAGCTACATATAAAAGAAACTCTGAGGATATATTATGCAATGTAGGGAATATAGCTAATATTTGGTAATAACTATAAATGGAATATGGGCTTCCCTGGTGGCTCAGCAGTAAAGAATCTACCTGCAATGCAGAAGACGCAGGAGACCCAGTTTCGATCCTTGGATCAGGAAGATCCCCCCCGCCCCGAAGGAGGGCATGGCAACCCACTCCAGTATCCTCGCCTGGAGAATCCCACGGACAGAGGAGGTAGGCCACAGTCCATAGGGTGGCAAAGAGTCAGACATGACTGAAGTGACTGAGCATGCGTGCATAAATGGAATATAACCTTTAAAATTGTGGATCACTATATTGTACACCTGTAACTTATATACTATTGTACATTAATTATACTTCAATTAAAAAAAAAAAAGAGGTGAGGAAGGCCTCTCTGACAAGGTGATCTTAGAGCAGAATTCTGAAGGAATGAGGGAAGAGGCCCAGGGATTTGGGGGGACAGGGCAGCACGGTGGGAGGTCCCCAGCTGTGACCCATCAAGGAAGAGTCAGCGACAAGTGTGGCTGCCCTGCCGGCAGTGAGAGGGAGGGAAAGAGGGTGGTGGACACGGCATCCTTGACCTCAGGTCTGGATCTCATAGGGCGTTGAAGGTCACAGGAAGAATGTTGGATTTTATTCTGAACGAGAAGAGAAGTCTAGAGAGTTTGAAAGGAGGAATGACCTGATCTGAGCTGGGCTTTCACATCTCCTCTCTGCCTCCTGTGTGGAGGATGACTCTGGTGGGAGGACCACGGGGCCCGGAGACTGGCTCGGAGGTCGGGGTGACAATTCAGTGGGTGAAGGAGGTGGTGAGGGAGGTGGGGTGTGGGTGGAAAGTGCGTCCAGTGGGATCCCTGACACAGTGAGTGGAGTGAGAAAAATCTGTCCAGGAGGGCTTAGGCTGTGAGAATGGAATCCCGTTTATGAAGCTGGAGAAGACTCAGGAAGGGTCAGATTTAGGGAGAAAAATCAAGCATTGGGTCCATCACTCTTTGGACCTGGGGGAGTCCAGCTTGGTGCCCTCATGGAGTCGATGGGCCAGTTAGGAGAGGCCGGGATGGACACGAATGGGTGTCCAATCACACACCGTGACGAGTGCTGGGAAGGGAAGGGGACCTTCAGGAGCCCCACGGGGGCGGAGGACCCTGAGGGGGTCAGCACAGGCCTCTGAGGAGGTGACAGTTCAGCGGCCTGGAGGATGATCAGGCCTGGGGCAGGGAGGAGCTTGGCGCCATGGGCTCAGGACAGATGCCTGTCCCTGTGGGGAGCAGGGTCAGGGAGGGTGGATGAGGGCCCCCTCCTGCTCCTGCCTCTCTCCGGCCAGCCCTCGAGCCCCCCGTGAGCTCCTGGGCGCCCCAGAGCTCGGGGACACTGTGTCTCTCTTGCCCGGGATCTCCCAGGGGGCCTCTCGTCAGGTCAAGGTTCGGGGGGCTTTCCTGGTGCCCATGACGCCTCACTTCCCGCCTGGTGCTGGGGCTCCTTGGGGCCCGTGATGGTTGTTTAGATCTTTCTCCCCCACCCCCCAGCCAGGGGCTGCTCCAGCCACAGCCTTTCTGCTCAGAAGCACCGAGAGGATGGGGCCGGGGCCCAGGCCCAGGCCGGCAATCCCTCCCGGAGCCCTACCAGGGTCAGAGTATTCAGGGTCTAGAGGGGTGGAAGCAGCTCTGGCCAGAAGAGTGTGTGTGAGTGTGTATGTGTGTGAGCGTATGTGTGTATGAGTGTATTGTGTGTGTGAATGTGAATGTGTATGTGTGTGTGAGTGTATGTGTGTGTGTGAGTATATGTGCGTGTGTGAGTGTATGTGTGTATGAATGTATTGTGTGTGTGTGTATGTGTGTGAGTGTGAATATATGTGTGTGTGAGTGTACATGTGTGTGAGTGTATGTCTGTGTATGAGTACGTGTGAGTGTATGTGTGTGTGCGAGTGTGCATGCACGAGTGTGTGTGTGTATGTGTGTGTCTGAGAGAGAGAGTGTGTGTGTGTGTGTGTGTATGTGTGTGAGTATGTGTGTATGTGTGTGTGTGAGGTATGTGTGTGTATGTGAGTGTGTGTGTATGTATGAGTGTGTGTGTATGAGTGTGTGTTTGTGTGTATTGTGTGTGAATGTATATGTGTGTGTGTACGTGAGTGCGAGTGTATGTGATGTGTGAGTGTATGTGTATGTGTGAGTGTGTATGTGTGTGAGTACATGTATGTGTGCACAAGTGTGTATGTGTGAGTGTGTGAGTGTATGTGTCTGTGTGTATGAGTGTGTGTGAGTATGTGTGTGTGTGCATGTGTGACTGGGTGTATGTGAGTGTGTATGTGTGAGTGTATGTGTCTGTGTGTATGAGTGTGTGTGAGTATATGTGTGTGCGTGTGTGACTGGGTGCATGTGAGTGTGTATGTGTGAGCGAGTGAGTGTGTGTGTGAGCGTGCGTGTGTGGTGGGGAGGGCTCACTGGCCACCCGCCTCTCCGTGCTGGGCGGGGGCGCTCCGTGGCGCCCCTGGGTGGGCCCGGCTCTCGGGACATCCCCCCCACGGCGGCCGCCCCGTGCCCTGTGGTGGGCAGTGTCAGTCCCCGGTCAGTCTCCGCAGCCCAGGGCCGAGGCTCGCATGTCCGCCCCCGTTGTACCCCAGGGAGGCTGAGGCAAACAGAAGAGGAGCAGACAGCTGGTGGTGGAGGATGCGGTGTTATTCTGGGCAGGTGGCCTGGCAATGTCTGGGGTCACCCCCCGGGGCTCCGGGCTGGGTGGGGGGTGATTCTTCCCCTTCAAAGCCTGTGGCAGGGAGGCCCAGGTTGAGGCAAACCTCAAACATTTGTCTAGAGCCGAGCCTGCTTCCAGCCCTCACCACTATTTACAAGAATTATTTTTATCAAAGGAATACACACATATGGTGAAGAAGTGGAACAGCGCGCAAGAGCTTGTAAAGAGAAGCAAGGCAGGGCCTCTTTCCAGTCCTCCTGCTAGCGGCGGCTGTGACCTGGTCCTCCTTAGACCTCTCTGCTCTTTGTGGACGCAGCCTGGGAAGGAGGCCTCGGGGGTGGGGTGGCTTTCTGGAGCGGCCCCTCCCAGAGGCGGTCCTTAGATTCCCAAGCCCGATCCTCTGGGTCACTGTCACCTCTCCCAGCGCCACCGCCCCCTGCCCGTAGGTCACTTCCCGCCGCCTGCAGCGCGTGGGAAGCCCCTCCAGTCACAAGGGATCTCAGAGAAACGTCCTTACTCACACAGCCTGGCAGAGTGGACTTCTTTTTCTTTTTTTAACTTCCCTGACCAGGGATTGAACCCGGGGGCCCTTGGCTGTGTTAACCACTGGACCTCCAGGGAATTCCCTAGATGTCTAACTGGCTGGAAAAGTTGGGTTTTGCCTGGAACCTCGATTCCCGGCAGCAGCTGTCCTCTTGGTGCCTGGTGGGCCCGTGGGGCTGGGGTTGGGGGGCTCTGGAACTGGCCCTTTGGTGTTTGTCTTGTCACCTCCCTCTGCTTCTTTGTTCCTCTCTGTACTCTTCTTCCTTCCTTCCTTCCTTTCTTCTTCTTCTTCTTTTTTTTTTTTTTTTAGTATTTATTTGGCTGCCCTGGGTCTTAGCTGCAGCGCACGAGATCTGAGATCTTCGTTGCAGTCTGTGGGACATTTGGCATGTGGGATCTTCATTCCCTGACCAGGGATTGAACCCGGGGCCCCCTGCCTTGGGACCCAGGGGTCCTAGACACTGAGCCACCAGGGAGGCCCCCTTCTGTGTGCTTTTCTCTCTCCTTTCCTCTCCTGTGAGACAGTGTGGAGTTTTGATTTCACTCTGGGCAGCTTTTGCTGTTTTTGCGCCCCAGTCTCCAGCCGGCTCTTTCATTTCAAGCTAGGGGAACAGGAAGGGGAGGCTTGGGTGTCTATCCTGGGCTGGCTTCAGAAGGGGAACCTGGCCTTACCATGGCCGCCATGACCCTCCCAGTGTCAGACCCCTGAGGGGAGCCTGTCGGGCTCTCAGGGCTTTAATTGCCTCTTGGAGGGTCCCCTTCCTCAGCCTCAGAGGCTCCTGTTTCATTTCTGAAGGAAGGTGGCAGTTTCCCCCGCCTCGATTCCCCTCCACTTCCACAGTTATCTGCTCCATCCATCAGCGCTCCGCTCACCCCATTGCTCCGCAGAGATTCTAGCAGACTGCAAAGCCGAGCCAGGCTGGGTCTCCTGCCGGTCCCTGATGCTTAATGCGCACTTACTATGTGCAGAGCACGTGACGGGCTTTATCACATTTAAACGTCACAAGGACACCATGAGGCCCGATTTACAGGTTGGGGGGACGGAGGCACCACAGGGGCTTAGTCTCTGGCTCGAGGGAATGTGGCTGGCAGGGAGCAGATTGGGAATTTGGACCCAGACAGACGGGTGTCAGAGTCTTGGAATGAGCTTCGTGGGCATGCGTGCGCCTGTGTGTGTGTGTGAGTACGTGTGCATGCACACAGCTCCCCTCCCCCAGTGCAGTCCCTCTACACCTACGCCTGCAGCTCCTCTCCCTGGGAGCTGGTTCCCAAGCTCACTCCATAAAACCCTTTTGATGCCCTGTGTTCCTCGCAGTGGACACAGTGAGAGGCCTGTTCCCTGCTCCCCACCTCCTGCTCTAGGGAGGCTCCGGGCCTCAGCTCAGAGCGCCAAACAGCACAGAGGCTGCCAAAAAGGGCCTGGGCGTCCCAGGTGAGCAGAGTACTCCGGGAGTGGGCTGGGGGGGGAACGAGGCGGGCAGGGACCCATCACACAGACACAGAGACGCTGTGAGCCTTGGGAGGGTGGGGTAAAGGTGGCTCTCTGTGGACCTCCTGGCCCCCAACCTGGACTGGGAAGAGGGCCATACCAGGGCAGAGGCTCTTTCCTCGCAGAGGGCTGCCCTCCACCATCAGCACACACCCCAAAATCCTGGCACCCCTAGAAGCAAGCTCCCCTCCGTGGAGGGATCAATCTGCAAAGACACTTAGAGCCCTCCATTTCGGGGCCCCTCCTGTCACCTGTGGTTTGCAGGGGGAAGGGTGATGAGGGAGAGTCCCAGGGAAAGCCAGCTGTCAGGTGCAGAGAGGGTAAAAGGTGAGCTGGGTGGGCTCACCCAGAGGCCTCCAAATGGAGGTGCACCCCCCTCTTTCTCCAGGGGAGGAGATGCCCTTTTAGGAATCCAGAGAAAGGCAGGAAGCCTGTGCCCAAGGGTAGATTGGGCAGGCCGGGGCTCCAGCCCCCAAACAGCTGCTGTCTGGGCAGGAAGGTGTCTGTGGGGAGCCCGGGGAGGGGGCGGGGGTCGGCAGCAGCCCCCGGAGCCTATGGCCCAGCTGGGCACCCCCCTCCCCAGAGCCCGCTGGCCCAGCTGAGGAGGGCCATGGGCAGGGCCTGCCTTTGCAGATCTGGCTTTATCTTCCACACACATTGAAACCATCAGGCCTGGCCCTCCGAGCAGCCCGCCTAGCCCCGTCAGCTAGAGACACTGAGCTTTCATCCAAACCAGACCTTCCCTCCTCCAGGTCCCTGCTCAGGGGAAGGGGGGCAGAGAGCTCAGCCCTGGAGCCAATTCCTGAATTTTTTAATTGTTTGTCCCTTCTTCTACTTTCCTCTCTGAAATATCCACGAGGCCACCTCCCACTCTGGGCCCCCTCGCTCCCCGCCTCATCCTCCAAGGGGCATTTAGAGGATGCTAAGGAAAACAGGGAGTCCGGGGGCCCCCAAAGGACAGAGCTGCACCATCAAAGCAGCGAGGGCGCTTCTGTCCTTCCAGGTTTGGGGAAACCAATTCAAAGGCAAACCCCGAATGCCTTTTGCTTGGGGCCAATAAAAATCTTGCTTCAGTGCCGGCTTCCTCCGCTGAAATCAGATATCCTAGCAATAAACAAGTTTGAAAGGCAGGGAAAAGCTCTTACTTTCTTCTTCTGATTAGTTTTTCTTCCAATACCCTCTCCTTTCACAGGATCCCTGCCCCAGAAACTTAAGTGCAGAACTGCACCCTGACTCCAAAGTCCTAACCTCCCCCCCAGGCTCCTGCAGGCACGGAGCTGGCTTTGCTCAAAGGCAGGTCGAAGGGGGCTGGGGGAACAGGCCTTGCAGCTTGGGGAGCTGGCTGCCAGCTTATAGTTCTCAGCCTTTGGCTGCTGGCGGCAGTCAGAAACAAGAAGTGGAGTTAGGACAAACTGGGAGCACTTTTTTCTCAGGTAATCCTTCTGAAGTCCCCTCCATGCACTGCGGGCTGTGAAAAGCCCAGCACCATGGGGTTTTGTGTTGAGCGCACAGTTGGGAAAGCCAGCCAAGGTAGGTTTTGAGGCGTCAGAGAGGCTGGGAGGGCAGAGGATTTGGGGTTTTGCTTCCTTGCCTGGCCCACCAGCCCTCTCTCGGGGGTACCCCTCCTTGTGTCTGTCCCAGGGGAGAGGTCCTCCACGGGCAGCCTGCTGTGAGGAGCACCCTCTAGGAGCTGACTCCTACCGCCCTCCCCTACCGTCTCCACTCCCCCGGATAGCTTTTTAAGTGACTTTACTGTCCGAGATGCCATTCTGTTTGTTTTTCCTTCTGACACTATCTCTCCGGAGAGTTTCTGGTCAAGAGAATTATGTCGAGGCTGCAGATTGCAAGAGAATCGAGCCTAATGGGGAACAGACAGACAAGACACCTTTCATGTCCAGCCAAGTTTTCCTCTCCCCCAACCCCCGTTCTTTCTCTCTCTCTCTCTCTCTCGCAACTTCTCATCTTCCCTTTTTGGCTTCAAAGTTGGCCCTGGTTTGCACTAGTTTCTTCGGTACAGCTGGTGAATAAGGTCACACATTGATTTTATTTTGGAGATTGGCAGCTGGGTCAAGCCTAGCTCTGAAGCTGGGGAGCTCCAGGCAGGAGCGCAGCCAGCCAGCTCGCGGAGAGAACCTTCCAGAAGGCCATCGGCACTCGGAGGGTGGCTTCTGCTCCTTTGGGGTCTCAAAGCTCAGGAGCTGGACAGTGTATTGATTTTTAAATACAAAAAATGGTGCCTAGAGTAACCCCGTCCACCGTTGCCCCGTACCCCCTCTCCGTCCCCACCGTGTGCCATGTCAGCCCCCTGTGTTGGAGCTGACAGAAGACAGTGTCAGCTCTGAGGTCCCTTTTGGGACCCTGAAATGATTTTTTTTTCAGAGAGGGACTTGACCTTGCGAATGAAGACTCAGCCACAGGCGGCCTGAGATACCTACAAACCGGTATAAAGCCGGGCGCGACTGGGTGTGGTTGAGGCAAAGTGCGTAGAAAAAAAAAGAGAGACCCTTTCCCTACCTACGTGCTGCTTGAGGGGAGGGCAGATTAGCAAAAACTGTCTCGTGGACGGTTGGATGCTTTCGCCCTTAGTCACGAGGCTGATGTAATAGCATTCAACTGATTTCATGGTAAAGACAGCCACGGCTCCCAGCGCAGATCAGCTCAATTGCACCGCTGCACTTCTAGTCTCATCGAAGCCCTCTAGGAACAGGGGGGTGAGGCATCCACCCTTGGTGCTTTGGGGCCACTTCTCGTCTCAAGGACAAGGATGTCCTGGATTTTCCGAATGCCCCGTTTGACCTCCTTCCTCCTGGCCCAGCCTTGGGGAACAGAATTCAGCGCCTGTCTGGCCATGGGGGCTAAAGGGCACTATGCACACACTCTGAGCCCTGCAGCCTGTGACACAGTTTGCATCTACGTGAGGGAAACAGGGTAAAAGAAAGCAAAGGGTGAGTCCAGTCAGGCTGGGTTTAATTCTCTCCCTCCCTCCCATCCCCTCTACTTGGGGTTCCAAAGTTTGTTCTGCATTAAGACTTGTCAGTTCTCAACAATGACTGCAGGCTGGAAAACATCTATGTCTTTCATGGTAAGAATTTTCTTTTATGTGACGTTTATAGGGAGGCCCTTGTGGTTAGGACTCGGAGCTTTCATTGCCGTAGGCATCGGTTCGATCCCTGGTTGGGGAACTAAGATCCCACAAGCTGAGCGGTGCAGCCAAAGAAATCAAAACAATAATAAACTAAATGAAGCTTATAAATCTAAGGATATGCCGCTCACTAATTATTAAAGGCTGAGACAGCAGAGCAGGCCAGGGTGGTGTGGTGATCAAGCTCTGGACAGGAATCAAAGGTCTTGAGTTTCTTTCTTGTCCTGCCACCAACCCACTCTGACCTCAGGGAAGGAGCACACAGAACCTCCTCTGGGTCTTGGTGCCCCATGCACAGAGGGACATCGCCCAGCAGCCTAAATCACCCTGCTGGCTGCCGTGAGGGCAGAATCAGACGATGTAGTCATGGTAATTTGTGTGTCATAAACGATTATAAAAGGGGATGGAGGAGGACCATTTGAATATTAAGAGGTTGCTTTGTTAAGAGATGCGGTGAATCTGTGAGGAACTTCCCCAAGACAAAACCTTGAAGGATTCACTGGGGAATTTCTGCGTGTCCAGACTTTCTGGGGCTGGGTACCAGGCCCACCGGGGTCCAGGGGCCTGGACAGCATCGTCAGAGACAGGCTGCACAGGTGGGTGGGATCCAGGATGGCGTGCGGTTGTCACTCAGGAAACTTGCCGTGGACGCTGTCAGGGTTTTGGCGGAAATCTGAATACTCATGCTTGGCCCACGTAACAAGACAAAGTCACAACTGGCTCTCTCTGCGAAAGGTCCTAGTCTGTGGTGGGCATATTGGACTTTGGTTTCCTTTAGTGATCTGGGTTTGAGTCAGCCTCCCAGAGTTCCCCGCCCAGATCCCCTCCTTAGTTCCTCTTGATCTGCAGACACGCACAAGCTTGAGGGGTCTCTTGTTCCAACTACGTCTCTCCCAAAGTTTCCACGGAACCCTCAGAACCCTCAGCCGAGTTTGCAGAGAAGTGAGGTATCTGAAAGAACCTTGTGACTCTGCAGAAGTCAGCCACGTCGCTTGGGAAAACCGTGTCTTTCCTGGCTTCTGTTTTGACTTAAAAAGAATGGGTGAGGGGTGACTGGAGAACCCTGGAGGGCAGCCAGGGGGAGGTGGCAGATGCTGTGAAGCTGGTGGGCGGGGTGCCCTCCCTGATCCCGGCCCCTCTCTCAGATCTGTACCCTCTCAGATGAAGCTGAAAAAGAGAAGGGGTGGGACTTTCTCTGGTGGTCCAGTGGCTGAGACGCCACACTCCTAATTTAGGGGGACCAGGTTCAATCCCTGGTCAAAGAACTAAATCCCCCATGCCACGCAGCCAAATAAGTAAACAATCTCCATTAGGAACCATTCTCCTGATAGATAAATACATTTATTAAAAACAGGGTGATGCTAGATGACAGTCTCTCCCAGGGTAATTTGCCGACAGTGGCACGCCAATGCTTGCCCCTCAGGTAGGCCAATGTCGCCACCTAGAGGTAGCTCTGAGTCTCTTAACAGCAAGAGGCCACATCTTTTCATAATTCCTGAAATGCAAACATTTAACTTTCTGGCCTTTAGAATTTACAGTAATCAGTTCAGTTCAGTCGCTCAGTCATGTCCAACTCTTTGTGACCCCATGAACCGCAGCACGCCAGGCCTCCCTGTCCATCACCAACTCCTGGAGTCCACCTAAACCCATGTCCATCGAGTTGGTGATGCCATCCAACCATCTCATCCTCTGTCGTCCCCTTCTCCTCCTGCCCTCAATCTTTCCCAGCATCAGGGTCTTTTCAAATGAGTCAGCTCTTCGTATCAGGTGGCCAAAGTATTGGAGTTTCAGCTTCATCAGTCCTTCCAATGAACACCCAGGACTGATCTTCTTTAGGATGGACTGGTTGGATCTCCTTGCAGTCCAAGGGACTCTCAAGAGTCTTCTCCAACACCACAGTTCAAAAGCATCAATTCTTCAGCACTCAGCTTTCTTTATAGTCCAACTCTCACATCCATACATGACCACTGGAAAAACCAAAGCCTTGACTAGATGGACCTTTGTTGACAAAATAATGTCTCTGCTTTTTAATATGCTGTCTAGGTTGGTCATAACTTTCCTTCCAAGGAGTAAGCATCTTTTAATCTCATGGCTGCAATCACCATCGGCAGTGATTTTGGAACCCAGAAAAATAAAGTCAGCCACTGTTTCCACTGCTTCCCCATCTGTTTGCCATGAAGTGATGGGACCAGATGCCATGATCTTAGTTTTCTGAATGTTGAGCTTTAAGCCAACTTTTTCACTCTCCTCTTTCACTTTCATCAAGAGGCTTTTTAGTTCCTCTTCACTTATTGCTTCACTAAGGGTGGTATCATCTGCATATCTGAGGTTATTGGATATTTCTCCCTGCAATCTTGATTCCAGCTTGTGCTTCTTCCAGCCCAGTGTTTCTCATGATGTACTCTGCATATAAGTTAAATAAGCAGGGTGACAATATACAGCCTTGACGTACTCCTTTTCCTCTTTGGAACCAGTCTGTTGTTCCATGTCCAGTTCTAACTGTTGCTTCCTGACCTGCATACAGGTTTCTCAAGAGGCAGGTCAGGTGGTCTGGTACCTGACCACCTTCAGCTCTTTCAGAATTTTCCAGTTTATTGTGATCCACACAGTCAAAGGCTTTGAACTTCAGAATCCCTCCTTTTATCTGCAGTGTGGCTTTGGCTGCATCTGTGACTCTCGAGAGTCCCTTGGACTTCAAGGAGATCCAACCAGTCAATCCTAAAGGAAATTAGTCCTGAATATTTATTGGAAAGACTGACGCTGAAGCTGAAGATCCAATACTTTGGCCACCTGATGAGAAGAACCGACTCATTGGAAAAGACCCTGATGCTGGGAAAGATTGAGGGCAGGAGGAGAAGGGGACGACAAAGGATGAGATGGTTGGATGGTATCACCAACTCAATAAACTTGAGTTTGAGCAAGCTCTGCGAGTTGGTGATGGACAGGGAAGCCTGGTGTGCTGCAGTCCATGGGGTTGCAGAGAGTCGGACACGACTGAGTGACTGAACTGTGGCCTAAGGCGCACCATTCTTGTAAGCTGTGCAATGCCAGGATGGGTGTGGTGGCTTCCAGTTGGGTCCAATGCCCTCTCCTGTTAGACTCACTCACTACACCAGATCGTAGAAAATAAATCTTTTAATTGCTTTGTAATTAGCACAGAAGGTGTAATTCAAACTCACATTTTTATTTAATAGATGCTGAATTATCACACGAGAGCTTTGATTGAAACAGTATAGGAATCGTAATGGTTTAAGTTTTATAAAACTGCATTCAGCAGCATTATCATGGGAGTTGTTTTCATACAATTAAAAGACTGGGGTTTGAATAAATAAGAAAAATCCACCTAGAAACAAACGATGACCCAGACCACAGCCGTCTGTCGTGACTGCCCGAGAATTGTGCTTTCTGGGTTTTGAAGAGCTAGCTACACTATTGACAATCTAGAGTTGCAAAATCCTGGCTTATACAGTCGGGAGGGGAAGCTATAAATGCGCCTAAAAAGAACTCCCAGGAATAGGGCCCTCAAAGCCAAGTCTTGTTGAAACTGTGAGCCTGAACTGGCTTTGGGGGAAATCTTTAATTTCTGGGGAGCTACTGGAGATCCACTGGTGTTTGATATGAAATTACCACAGCGAGGACTGCAGTGGGGGGAAAAATTGTATCACTGGACTCTCATCACCACAGAGCCCTGGGTAAAAGCTCAAAGTCCTGTGTTTGGAAGGGATGGTGGGAAGGCCCGAGGCCTGCTCATGGTAGTCACCCTGTAATTTTCAGGGTCATAGGGTGGTTGATGGATGATACAACTCTCATCGGCCACAATATGGGCGTGCAGGATTAACTCGAGCTGGGTCCTGAAGTTACCCAAACTGCCATCTGGAGTGGAGACCGATGCTAACTGGGTGGGATGGAAAGTGGGGGGGACAGAGACCATGCTGCTCCAGCGTGGCAGAGGCGACTGCTCTGTGGGGTCTGTACGGAGCTGGCAACAGAGATTTTCTATCCAAGTGGATGACGAGTAGGAATCCCTCCAACTGTGGCAATTACAGGCAACACCTGGGAAACGCATTCCTGGGCAAAGTTCAAGCCTGAACTCAACTCCCGGCCCTGGCCTAGGCATCTGATCTGCAGAAACGTCTGGATTCCTCAAATCCAGTCCAAAGCCACTGCTTGCAGTGAGCTTCCTGTGTCAGACACTAGGTAAGACGCTTCCCAACCACACACATCGCCCTGGGCATGCTTTTGTCAGGTCCCAGGAGGGTGTGGTGGTGTGGTGACTGGGGGCCCCTGGAAGGCGGAGGCCCAGGTGAACGCACGGTGAGTCTTCTGGATCCGGCTTCGGGTCAGTGTGCCTGGGCCACCTCCTCCGGGGCCTGCAGCTCTGCTGCGGGCTTGTCCGTTTTCTTGGAGTAATCTCGCTCTCCAAAAATGGTGCTTCCGATGCGGACGTTGGTAGATCCCACTTCAATCTGTGGGGAAGAAGAAGGGGCTAAGTTTAAAAAAATAACGAGATGCAGCAGATGCAGCTGAAGGACTGTGGGGCAGTGGTGGTAAACACCAAAGGGGTGTTTACGAAGTACGTAAGGAGAGACTGCAGAGACTGGGGAAGGCGACTGGCACTTAGTGGGGTGGGCAACAGGGGTGGCAGCCGTGTGGGACACAGCAGCATGACAGAGAGCCGTCCTGTGGCCCACACGCCCTTCTCATATGCTGGGGTTTCAGAGGTGAGCAGCCCTCCCTGTGAGTGAGTGAGCACAGGATCGAATTCCATTTTATGTAGAAATACCAACCTTATGGCAGAAAGTGAAGAGGAACTAAAAAGCCTCTTGATGAAAGTGAAAGTGGAGTGAAAAAGTTGGCTTAAAGCTCAACATTCAGAAAACGAAGATCATGGCATCCGGTCCCATCACTTCATGGGAAATAGACGGGGAAACAATGGAATCAATGTCAGACTTTATTTTTTTTGGCCTCCAAAATCACTGCAGATGGTGACTGCAGCCATGAAATTAAAAGACGCTTACTCCTTGGAAGGAAAGTTATGACCAACCTAGATAGCATATTCAAAAGCAGAGCTATTACTTTGCCAACAAAGGTCCATCTAGTCAAGGCTATGGTTCTTCCTATGGTCATGTATGGATGTGAAAGTTGGACTGTGAAGAAGGCTGAGTGCCGAAGAATTGATGCTTTTGAACTGTGGTGTTGGAGAAGGCTCGAGAGTCCCTTGGACTGCAAGGAGATCCAACCAGTTCATTCTGAAGATCAGCCCTGGGATTTCTTTGGAAGGAATGATGCTAAAGCTGAAACTCCAGTACTTTGGCCATCTCATGCGAAGAGTTGACTCATTGGA
This sequence comes from Bos javanicus, assembly GCF_032452875.1. Taxonomy (NCBI): domain Eukaryota; kingdom Metazoa; phylum Chordata; class Mammalia; order Artiodactyla; family Bovidae; genus Bos; species Bos javanicus. The sequence continues at coordinate 33,028,585 of NC_083894.1, read as the reverse complement.
AAAGACTCTGCTGCTGGGAGGGATTGGGGGCAGGAGGAGAAGGGGATGACAGAGGATGAGATGGCTGGATGGCATCACCGACTCAATGGATGTGAGTCTGGGTGAACTCCGGGAGTTGATGATGGACAGGGAGGCCTGGCGTGCTGCGATTCATGGGGTCGCAGAGAGTTGGACATGACTGAGCGACTGAACTGAACTGAATATACTCTTATCTTCCAATCCTGCAACTACTGTAGATCCAGAGGAAAGTTTTACAGTGTGGTTCTTGGAACTTGATCAAATTAGCCTCCGCTCTGGAAGATTGTGTATGTGAGTTGCTAACACAGCACATCTATCAGTGTGTGCTCAGAGCCGCTGCATCCTGGGGGATCTCTGCGTACGATCAGACACTTCATCAGGACTCAGTGTCATATGACCACGCCCAAGCATGAACACAGGGAAATGCCTTTTTAAAAAGCTGCAGTGTAAATTCTTTCGATTTTCCTTTAGATCCCACTTAGGGAATTAAACTGAGTTGTAATTTTTTTTTTTAAATGAGGTGTCAAGCTATAATTTCTATACAGTTCATTTGAAAAAAAAAAGAAGGGGCCGGGGACATCAGCGTAGGTGAGAGACACTGCCGCGTGGCGCCTCGATGCGACGGCGAGGCGTTGCCTTTGGACCCGTCCTGCAGGCACCCGAGGGCGCCCGGGAGATACTCACCGCGTGCTGGAAGTCCACGGACATGCCCATGCTCAGCTCCACCTGCTCGGGGGCGGCGCCCAGCTTCCTGCACAGCTCCTCCCGGAGGGACAGCAACACCTGACGGGGAGACAAGTGTGACGCCATCTTACCCCGGCCTTCTCCGAGGGTGGCTGAGAGGGGCCGAATCTTAACACCTCTGACAGAAACTACTTCTTTATTCCTCATGGCTTCAAGGCCTGTCAAAATCACCACAAATCACTGGAAGGGTTTGTAGAGAACTCTCCTACTTTCAAGAAAACTGTCACTCATTGGAGAGGAAGCCGGAGCTCCTTTTCTCTGAAGACCGTGTGTCAGGCAGGTTCAGACTGAGTGGAGAAGGGTCTGTGGGGGTTTGGGGGACCTATTCCCGTTTTCCGTATGAGGAGAGTTTAAGAGGTGGGTTATCAAGTAACATGACAAGAGATGTGTGGAAAGTCTGTGGAGCTGACGGCAGCAGCCAGCCCCGGATACCCTCAGCAGATGTGAGCAGCGCCCTCACCCCAGGCCCGAGTACCTGGAAGTCTGGGTTCGGTCCTTGACTAAGATCGTGCCCGAAGCTCCCAATGGTCATCAGCCCCACGAACTCCAGGCTGGGGCACTTGGCATTGATGTGTTCCACCAGGGCTGCCATCTCTGCAGGGGGCAGGCCGTGTTTGCCTTCACAAAAGAGACAGAAGACCCACAGGTTCTAGGAAGCCAGAGGAACACCGTTCCCTAGGACAGGGGAGGCGACTCTCAGGCAAGAGGACTTCTTGGGAGAACTTGTCCTCAAGACTGAACTGGTGACTGAAATGGTGAGGTGTCTGTTTGTGTTGCTCCCCTTCTGACCTGGTCCTGAGTATCTCAAGGAAAGAGCTATAAACTGGATTCTCTTTATTCTGCCTCAGCATCTGAGGACAGCTAGAGTAGAAGGAAAAGGAAAAAAATACCCAAAACACTGCTTTTCTTCAAATAGAAAAAAAAATTAATCTAAAAAAAAAAATTATCTGAACTTTCCTGGCGGTTCAGTGGTTAAGATTATGGGCTTCCTGTGTGAGGGTGGGGGGGAAGCCATCGGGTTTGATATCCCAGGTCAGGGAACTAAGATCCTGCGTGTTGGGTGTGCAGTGGAGCCAAAACATTTAAAAAGAAAAACAAAAAAACACCAAGAAGACGCACATTGCCCAAACGCCAGATTAACCAGAGAATTATTTTTCCAAATCTGGTACTTTCACAGTTTCATTAATTTATTAGTGGAATTGTAAAAACAAATAAAAATGAAGTATATATCATACAGTTTTGACTAGAACTTCGCAAAATTTACCCGATCTTGCTCATTAAAAACCAGAGAAGGAATCTGTGGGAAAACATTACTTGTTATGCAGGTATGAGGACAGATTCTGTCCTTCCCTCATTTAACAAAGAGAGATGCTAGTAACACTCCAATCTTTAAGGCATTTTAGGGCAAATGATAGCCATTGATCAAGAAATGCTGTAATGGACTCCATCTGGAATCCGTTTCAGGTTTACCTATCAGGATAAAGTAACATATAATCTTGGAGAAGGCAATGGCAACCCACTCCAGTACTCTTGCCTGGAAAATCCCATGGACAGAGGAGCCTGGTAGGCTGCAGTCCATGGGGTCGCTAAGAGTCAGACACGACTGACTGACTTCACTTTCACTTTTCACTTTCATGCATTGGAGGAGGAAATGGCAACCCACTCCAGTGTTCTTGCCTGGAGAATCCCAGGGATGACAGGGCCTGGTGGGCTGCCATCTATGGGGTCGCACAGAGTCAGACACGACTGTAGCGACTTAGCAGCAGCAACGTATAATCTAGGTGCACGTACAGACAATGCTGATTGTTAAGCAACCCACTCCAGTGTTCTTGCCTGGAGAATCCCAGGGATGGGGGAGCCTGGTGGCTGCCATTTGTGGGGTCACACAGAGTCGGACACGACTGAAGTGACTTAGCAAAGCATAGCATATTAAATGCTTACGTACCAGGCACACATGCCAAGTCCCTACGGTTTTTTATTTAATGCAGGAGCTCTGTGAAGTAAGTGTTCTCACTCTCTCCATTCTAAAAAAAGAGGAGACTGAAGCTCTGGGAGGCTAAGGGCCTTTCTCAAGGCCACAGGGCCAGGAAGTGTGGAACTGGGACGTGGATCCTGGCAGCCTGACTCCGGCCCCAGGCTTGTTACTTCAACCTAAGCTCTATCAGCAAACGACTGGTCTGTAAACACGGATTCTTAGCAAACAGCTAACAAGTAAGATGCATAGGGTCCTGCACCAACAGCTTTACCTCCATCTCCACACTCAAGCCTCGCAGCACCCTCGGAACTACCGCTCTGCTATCGCTGGCAGGTAAGGAAAATGAAGGGTTGGAAGGTCAGGCACGTCACTCAAGGTTCCAGTGCTGGAGCGTGGCAGAGCTCAAACCCCAGGTCTGCCTGTTCCAGGCCCAGGCGCTGACTTCTGTGCTATACTGCTAACCCAAGCCTTGTCAAGATATTCCCTGACTGGTGCCCACAGTGTGTTTTGTTCGATTTTCTCCCAATAATGGAAACATGATTTGTTAAGGTTTGAGAAGTATTACACATGTAAATTCGCAATCTCTTTTGGGAGGGAGGGTGACCTCCGGGAATTTTCAGGATCAAAGTCACACAAGCCCCTTCTTGAGTCTCCTTGCTGGCCTCTTCAGAAACTAAGAACGCATTAAAGAATTAGACGTGGACTGGTTTGGAGGTCCTTGTGCCACCGAGACCCTACACACGACAGCTTATTTAACGGCCCCGCGAGCTCCTTCTGTGACCTACTGCATCGGGTGTTCAGGCCTGCCATCTGTCCCGCGCTCCACCATATCCTAAGGGGAAAAAGTCTGCCACCCCCGTCTGCTCACTTACTCGCCTCTCCGCTGGTGTTTATCTGGACCATAACCTTTAACCTTTCGGGGGAACCTTTTTTCTGCCACGCACTGTTCACTTTGTCCGCCAGCTTCACAGAATCGACCGTCTCCAGCATGGAGAGGTTGGGGACAGCTGTAACGAGAGGGAGGTGAGGTTATAGTAGCTACAACTGCTGAGCCTGTACGCCACACCAGGAGAAGCCACTGCAGCGAGAAGCCCATACAACAGAATGAAGAGTGGCCTCCACCTGCAGTGACGAAGGCCCAGCACAGCCAAGATAAAAAGAAAATTATGTTCATTACACAATAAAATGAACCTCAAACAAAAAAAAGGAAAAGGGCAAAAGTGTTTCCTGTGCTAGCCAAAAAATTTTTACGGGCTTCAATTCCTTCTCGTTTATTTCAAAAACAGCCCAAAAAATACATAATGTGTGCTAGGGTAGGTTTCCAAGTATATAATACCCAGCCAACTGTGAGTTCATTTTGTTCTTATCATGATGTTTCCCTTTAATCAAGAACTAAGATTTCTTTCCCAAAAGAATCCCTGAAGCATAAATGATGACTGAGGGATAATCTAAAATATTTCCTCTTCCACAGAACGGACTGTATGTGATACAATGACGAAAAAAACTGTGTCTTCATATTTAGAGTTTTATCTTACCCATCAGTTTGTTGACATTCTGTTTCTGTAGATGGCCAATGAAGTGCCATTTGATCTCAGGACACGAAGACAGAATCTGAAGAGAAAGAGGTGGTTGCGTTTAACTCAGAGTCTGTGGAGGGCTTGCCAGCTCACACACTTCGCACATTCCCGTCTCACCTTTCCGGTCTAAGCGATAAACCACTATTGCATCTTCAGTCAGGCCCTTAAAGACACTTAGAGAAAAACTGAAGGCTTCTATTTCTCTTCCTTGTTCCTGTCAACTCTCCCCTTCTTTCAGATACTTCCCCTTGAGAAGAAACTGATTAAAGCTTTTAAATCTCAAAAGGATTCAAGGTTACAGCAAGCTTCTAAAATCACCATCTTCAAAAAAGCCACAAAGAAGAAAATGACGGTGTTGAGAGAGAAAATCTAGATGAGAAATATTTGGGGCTCACGGCGAACGCAGGCACTTCTACCATCAGCCTGACCTCCTGCTCTGAAACTCAACTACCAAGGTGGGTCTAATTTCCAACTGAACAGTCAAGATTTAGATACAAAGAATTCAGATTCCACTTACTTGAGGATTTGATGCTTTTTCAAGCAGTTCCTGAACCTACAGGGTAAAAAACAGAGTAAGTCAGAAGCCTGGCACATTCGACTCTTCTGAGAGCAGCTTATGGGCGGGAAAAGGGCCCTCACGTACATAGTTCTCCCCGAAAGTGCGTTGCCCGTGACTGTAGGCCTCTATGACCATGTCCGCAGGTTTCGTTTTGCTGACTGCTACTAGCCGGGGCTGGATGGCTGGGAGATCCTGCCAAGAGGAAAAGAGCCAGATGAGTCAATGTTTGGACTTATTATCCTGATAAGTCCTGTAGGACATCCTGTAGGATGGATCGACAGAGATCTTTACTTGGCATTTGATAAGATCCACTTTTCCAAGACAGCAGGGCTATCAGTATCAAATAATGTTGATGAAATGTCTTTTGTATGCATGGCATCTAAATCTAATATGTTAGCCACCTTAATATCTAGCAGAGCAGAAGGGACTACCCTGGTGGTCCAGGGGTTAAGAGTCTGTGCTTTCAGGGGGGCATGGGTTTGATCCCTGGTTGGGGAACTTAGATCTCACATGCTGCATTGCATGGCCAAAAAATAAATACATGTAAAAACTAAATTAAAAAAAAATCTAGCAGAACACCTTTCTCTCTCAGGAGAGCTGGGCAGGTAAGTAAAAAACTTTATTTGCTAGGAGTGTGGTCTTTAACCAATATTACCAGTATCACCTGGGTCCCCTCCTGACCCACTGGGTGTGAATCTCAGACTGGAGTCTGAGAATCTGCTTTAAAACAAACTCTTCAGCTGACTCTCTTGCATGGCAAGGTTGGAGGTTTAAGAATCACTTAGTTAAGAAAAGGCATCAATCTCTGACTAGAAGGGAGGCCACTTCCAGTTCCTAAAACCCCAAGGTCAACAGTTTTGGAAACTCATTGTGATCCTGGGGTAGTTATCAATACTGCCTACAATACCGCCTCTCAGAAGCAGCCTTAGGGTAACTCTGTAATTTACGTGGCAGAACCAGTGGGAGAAGGGTGTCCCTGGTGATCCAGTGGTTAAGAATCCGCCTTCCAATGAAGTTCCATCTCTGATCAGGGAACTAAGATCCCACATGCCTTGGGGCAATTAAGCCCACCTCACAACTAGAGACAAGGGGGCGTGCCACAATGAAGATCCTGGGTGGTGCAACTCAGACCTGATACAGCCAAATAAAATATTGAAAAAGAAAAGAAACAGTGGCAAAACTGAAGCTTCCCTCCCTTAGTCGGTAAAGAATCCGCCTACAATGAAGGAGACCCGGGTTCGATTCCTGGGTTGGGAAGATCCCTTGGAGAAGGAAATGCCAACCCACTCCAGTATTCTTGCCTGGAAAATCCCATAGACAGAGGAGTCTGGCGGGCTACAGTCCGTGGAGTCACAGAGACTCAGACCGGTCTTAGCGACTTCACTTTCTTTCAAGGTTAACATCTATTTAACAGCCAAGTAAAGGCTATGCTAATGCAGGTCTCTGAGCTCTGATAACCATATACCATAAATGCTTGAACTAAGAACTTTGACTTCTCTCCATTCAAGCCTGGCTCACTCCACACCATTCAAAATAAAACTTGCACTTGAGGGAGGCAGGTACTGACCTTCAGTCTAAATAAATTCCAAGAGAAGACTAAATATAAACAAGGGAGGAAAAAACTCCCCCATAAACTGCTTGGGACTGGATGTCAGTTCCCTGCTGCCTCAAACGTGCAAAAGCAGCTCCGGGTGCTCCTCAAGTCGGGTCAATTCACCCTCTCCTTCGCTGGCGGAGGCGCTGACATTTACTTTATGAGCAATCTACTGGCTGAGACGCTGCCACACACGTGACCCCCGGCAGACCTGGCCTCCTTTGGGTGCACCTGTAGTGGGCGTCTTCTCCTGCAGTCTCTGGATACAGGCCTGGCCCCTCTCCCCTCCGCCAAGGCTGCTGACCCCTACCACGAAGCAGGCTGGACAATGGTCGCGCTGCCTAGAGACTGGTCATTTTCCTGGGATCGCTAACCTTCAGAAAATCTGACAGGAGCTGGGGAACCCCCTTAGCCTTCGCTAGCTTTTCAGTGCCAAGGCAGCGGGCAGGTCCCGCCCCTCCAGGAGACCCCTCTGCGTCACTGTGACGACCCGTTCCCACGCAGGTGTCCCCCTTGCTCGGCGCGGCCGCCCACAGTCCCCGCGCGGTCCCCTTCCTCACCCGCGGCCGCCGCGCCACCGCCTGCTGCACGCGTTCGTTCACGGCTCGCAGAGCGAAGCCGATCCCCAGCTCCGCCGACATGCTGCCAGCTTTCCACATCCCCCAGGGACCAACGTGGAGCCCCGGGCCCGCGCACCCCGGGCAGAGACCCCTTCCGGTCCCGCCCAGCGCGGGTTTCCGTGAGGCCCAATCACCACTAAGCACCGAGTCGTTTTAGCCAATCGCCAGCGCAGGGTGGGACGGAGGTGGTGTGGCGGACAGCCCCGCCCCCCGGCGACGCCATCTTGGGGAGGTCGCCTCGGAGGCCCTGTGAGGCTCTTGGGTGCCGCTGGCGTCCTTCCGGGTGCCGCTGCCGCCGCTGCCCCCGCCGCCCCGCCGCCCCCGCGGAAGCCGAGAGGTGCAGAGAACCTAGTGTGCTACCGAGGTCTTACTCCTCTAGCGGGGAGACGTGACTTTTATCTCAGATATTCTTGGGAGGAACCGTTAAGAGAGAGAAAGCTGTTACTAAAGAACTTGCAGGATTTATATGCGTGGCTGTTTTCCTTTCGTTATCCTTCAACTCAGTGCTGCCCACTGTAAGCCACATACGTAATTTAAATTTTTCGAATAGGCACACAAAAAATACATTTGTCCTCTAACGATGTACAAGTTGAGAGTTGCATATTTATTTGGGGCAAGATGAGGTGCCCAGGAGGCGGCAGCTCAGCTGAGCTGCTACTGCTACTGCTGCTGCTGCTAAGTCGCTTCAGTCGTGTCCGACTCTGCGACCCCATAGAGGGCAGCCCACCAGGCTCCCCGGTCCCTGGGATTCTCCAGGCAAGTACACAGGAGTGGGTTGCCATTGCCTTCTCTCCCATAGCTGAGGGACTGCTCCAAAGAGGTAGTGGGGGAAGGTCAATATATAAGATTTTGGTGCAGGGGAAATTCAATGCAATCACTTTGTAAGAGTTTTTCCCCCTAGTCGGGAGGATCTGATGCCAAAGAAATTTTGTGCTTTCCTAGATGCAAGGATCAGGATCATAAAACCTGTTCCTGAAATATCCACCTATATAAAGACCTGTGCCATCAGATTCCCTGGAGCACAGAGTACCTCACTCCACCCTGAACTCACTCAGGGGGTGCTGAAGGTCAACAGCTGCTTGCATCTCATCATATCTAGAAGAGCACTAAATCCCTTCATGATGACAACAGATACTGGCTGAATATATTTTGTAAAATGAGCGCTTAATTGTATTGAACTCCACCTTCGACAAAATCTTATATATTGAGCTTCCCCCACTGCCTCTTGGGAGCAGTCTCTCAGAGCTATCGGGAGTACTCCCTCCCAGGCTGCAGTCCTCAATTTGCCCCAAATAAAACTCAACTTGTAGCTCTAAAGTTGTGCATGTCTTTTAGTTAACAATCACAACCCTTAGAAAGTCAAGTTACCCTAATCTGGAGTGACTGTATTAGACAGACATTCCTAAAGCATAATTATTCTTAATAGAGTTTATCTAACAGCTCATTGTTGCCGTTCAGTCGTTAAGTCCTTAAGTATCCGACTCTTTGCCACCCTATGGACTGCAGCACACTAGGCTTTCTCTGGAGTCTAAAGAATATTGTGACCACACTGTCAAAAATCATCTTTTTTTTGGCCACCTGATGCGAAGAGTCACCTGATGACTCATTGGACAAGACCCTGATGCTGGGAAAGATTGAAGGCAGGAGAAGGGGACGACAGAGGATGAGATGGTTGGATGGCATCACTGACTCAATGGACATGAGTTTGAGCAAGCTCCCTACTCTGTGGTCATAGTTTTATAGCCAAAATTTAGACCAGAGAGTGCTCAAATTGGCTCTGATAACAAGGGCAGATTGGTCCCAGCAGGGATTGTCCTTCTCGGGAAGTGGGGTTCTTAGTTTGATCAGCCCCAGGCTTTTGATTATAGGAGAAAACTCTGGAGATAAGGGAACTTGGGTCCATTTTCCTAGCCTGTGTCAATAAAGAGCTAATATTTTTAGGCCAGTTTTCTTGTCATTGAATCATAGCTAGGGTGACCACTCATTAAAAATTTTTTTCCCAAGGGGTTCCCAGGTGGAGCGTGGAACCTTAGAGGAAGTGCTTCCCACATTAGCTCGAGAAGTTTGTGTTGCACGCTCAAACCAAACCAAACCAGAACCTCACCTGCCAGGGATCACACTGTAAATAAAACAAAAGGCAAAGAGATGCCCAGAAATCAAAAGCCAAGTGACAAGAGTGTTCCCAAAAGATGGTAAAAGTGATGACCAGAAATCAGAAGTTAAATGGCATAAATGCTGAACGTGACTTTCCAGTCTCACTAGACCTGCGACCTGGCAGAGTCAGTGCTAGCAGCCCTAATTTTTAGTTCTGATACAGTTTCAAGCAATTTCTTGTGGTTCGTGCATTCTCAGTCATGTCTGACTCTGTGATCCTATGGACTGTAGCCCACTGGGCTCCTCTTGTCCATGGAATTCTCCAGGCAAGAATATTGGAGTGGGTTGCCATGCCCCTGTCAACTACAAATTGGCACTTACCAAGAGCATTGCCGGAGAAGGCAATGGCACCCCACTCCAGTACTCTTGCCTGGAAAATCCCATGGACGGAGGAGCCTGGTAGGCTGCAGTCCATGGGGTCGCTAAGAGTCAGACATGATTGGGCAACTTCACTTTCACTTTTCACTTTCATGCATTGGTGAAGGAAATGGCAACCCACTCCAGTGTTCTTGCCTGGAGAATCCCAGGGACAGAGGAGCCTGGTGGGCTGCCATCTTAGGGGTCGCACAGAGTTGGACACGACTGAAGTGACTTAGCAGCAGCAGCAGCAAGAGCATTGCCAACGAGTGAAAAAAGGTGTTTGCCATCTGCCTCTAAGGAGATTGAACCTCATGCTGCTACAGCTGTTGACCTTCAACAACCCTGGAGGGAGTTCAGGGTGGAGTTTAGGCACTCTGTGCTCCAGGGAATCTGGTGGGACAGGTCTTTAAATAGTTGCCTGTTTTTCGTAACAGATTTTATGATCTCAATCCTTTCATCGTCTCATATCTAGAGAAGCACTGAATTCCTTCATAGTGACATCAGACCCTCATGACTAAAAAAAAAAAACCTTTTGTAAAATGAGTGCTTCATGGTATTAAACTCCCCCTTCACCAAAACCTTATATATTGACTTTCCCCCATTGCCGCTTTGGAGCAGGCTCTCAGAGCTATCTGAGCTGCTGCTTCTCGGGCTGCAGTCCTCATTTTGCCCCAAATAAAACTCAACTTGTAACTCTCAAGTTGTACATCATTTTTTTTTGTCAATAACCTCCTCCAGGGGATCTTCTTGATGTGGGGATCGAACCCATGACTTCTGGATCTCCTGCATTGCAGGCCAATCCTTTTCTGCTGAGCTACAGGGGAAGTTGGTTTCCTTCAAAAATGTTACTCTATCATTTCCTCTTTTAGCAACTTCTAGATATCAGTTAAGGTAAGCAGGGCCAGCCATTTCTAATTGTGTGCGCTAAAGTATCAATTTTGAGATATCAAAAGAGCCCCAATTTAGCCATTTTAGGTTGAGATCTCTTTTAGGTATAATTTCCCTGGTTAACTAGGTACTTGCAAGTATGGGCACCATATGTATTGCATGTGAATCTGGGTGGAGTGTTAGTCAGTGGTTGGTTTTCTGATGCCCCTCGTTTCTGTTTTTGAGAGATCCTGTTTCCCACTTTAAGTTGATTGGGATAAAAGTCACTAATGAAATTGTGTAGTGGGCCTGTGTGCTTCTTGTGAGCTTAACTCCCCCAGGAGTCACTCCAGAGTCGTTTCTGCCGTCTTACATGTCTCGATTCTGCCTCCAGCAGTCTAAGACCGCTGTGGCTGCTCAGATGGCTGGATGGTCAGTTCTTATGTGTCACCCCTGGACGAGCAAGTAGTTTAGTGAGTGGGTTTCCTTATGGGACCACTGCATGATATGAGGACTAGGCCTCCACCATCCCCATAAATTTCTCAGTCTCCTGAGAAAAGCGCAACCAGCCAAGAGGAGTCTTGTTCCCTTTTTTCACAGCAAAGCTCTCATACATTCTCATTTGTATCCCGACAGATTCTATAAAGGCAGTCGAATTGAGGTAGTCAGATCAGCTTCTTATCTCACTACTCAGCCAAGACCAGTTAGTCCCCTACAAAGGAGTGACCTTAGCATCTTTCAGCTGAGCCCTGGGTATTCCTCGATTTTTTTTTCAGTCGAGCAACCCCCTCCCCCATACACACACCCAGTACTTTTCCACTGGGTGGTAATTCACCTGGCATCTTTCAGCCACCTCCCACGCAGTACCTTTCCACTGGGTGGGAATTTCTTGGTATCTTTCAACCGAGCGGAGCCGCACTCATGTCTAGACCATGAGTGGGTAAGCCCTGGATGTTTCACCGGCTCCCCGCTCCCCCATATCTTTCCAACTGGGAGGGGGCGGGTAACCTGCTCCACTGCCAAATGAAACTCAGCATCTCAACCGATGTGAGATTTGAGAACCAGGAGAGACTTCCCCAAATTTGTACGGATTCCCTGAGGAGGCGGATGGGCGCAAGGGGCCGCTGCTGGAACCAAAGCTCCAGTTCCTCGTGGAGTCCAGGCCAAGGAAGGAAGTCCACTCTGGGTCGCTTTGTCGGTTGCCCTAACTGTTGACTTAAAAAAAGATGCACAACGTGAGAGTTGCGAGTTAAGTTTTGTTTGGGGCAAAATGTGGACTGTAGTCCGGGAGGCAGCACTTCAGATACCTCTCTAGAGCAGTCTCGCAGAGCTGAGATAATGCCTCCCATTTTGCCCCAAACAAAACTTAACTGGCAACTCTCACTCTGTGCGTCTTTTTAAGTCGATACATTTTACATTGTCCAGTAAATCCAAAGTAAAGTTTCAATATGTAATCAATAGAAAATGAGATGTTTGTATTCTTTCTTACTGTACTTGATTTACAAATCCCAGTGTGTAGTTAGGACTTTATGGCTGATCTGACTGTCCACACGGCAGTCTCCCCAGTGGCAGGAGCCAGCTTCTGGGAGGAGGGCCCAGACAGCTTCAGACAGTCCAGCCTGGGCCCCACACACATTCAGCCTGTTTCTTAGGTCTGTGTGTCCACATCTGGGCCATATGAAAGTCACAGACAGGATGAGGCGCCGAGTAACACAGAAGTTAACTCCATAAAATACTAAGTTTAGTAGTTGGATGATGAAACGCTAGGTGCTTTGGGCAAGTAGAAAGAGATGGATTTTGTTAAGGAAAATACTCTTGGCTGTATGGCTGGACTGTTGAAAGATTCTCAAACGTTAATTCAGCTTAATGAATGAGATGCTATTTTGTTGGAGAAGGGTCTAAAATTTGCTCTCCAGGTTGTCTTGTGACTGGGCTTACTTTGAGCCTTCTGGAAAGAAAGGGCAACGTTCATTCTTCTCTCACTGTCTTCCTGGACCCTGGGAGACTAAGATAGTTTCACGTCTGCTCTGGGAAAATTACTTTGAACAAAACCCAGGGTCCTTGTCATCAAGGACTTCTTTTGGGGAAGTTTCTATTTACCAGGTACACAAAACTGGGTTTTCTGTAAACTGAGGTTGCAGTGATTGTGTTCAAGTAACATGTCTCTGGACTTAATAATTTCTCCTCCTGCCAGAGTGATAAAAATTAAAACATGACTAGCCCTTCACGGTGTGAATATACTCATAGATGCTTGTTGTAGAGATGCAAAGTTGGAAGGTGCTAGCCAGCAGTCAGTGGTGGGAGGAGCAAGATTAAACAGTGATGAGGGTTATGGTGAAGGGTTGTATGGAGGAAGGATTGGGTGAGCATAACACACTAAAATGGATATGCTTTTTATTACAAAATTTTGGGGGGATGTTCTGGGTCTTCATGGTGGTCTGTGAGCTTAGTTGGCATGCAGCATGTGGGATCTTTGTTCCCTGACCGGGGATTGAACCACCCTGCGTAGCAAAGTGGATTCTTAACCACTGCACCACCATGGAAGTTGAAGATATGCTTTTTAGAAAACATTTTAAAAACCATAAATACTCAACAGACCGGGTGAGAGGTCATTATGACAATAAGTAGAAGAATCTTCAGTTAATAGGTCGGGTCTTTGAACTGCAAGGTCAGCCTCCCCACCTCAATGATGTATGTGAATGTGGCTCCCCCAAAAGTATCAGAAGAGTGATTTAAACTTTGGAGTTAATGAGGAGAGTGGTGGCGAGACTGGGTGGCAGCGGCACAAGGCTGACCCAAGTTGAATCTTGGTTTCATCACTAAACTGTGATCTTGGGTAAGCAACTGAACTTCTCAGTTTTTTTGTGGATAAAACAGAGTCCGTCTCGTCTTCAGAGCTGCCGTCAGGACCAGTCAAGGTGACCCATGACACAAGCTTAGCAGAGTGCCCCTCCAAGCGAGTGCTCAATGAACACGCGTCTCGCCCCTACACCTTATCCATTAGACAACCTTTACTGAGACATGTTCTCTGTAGAGAAACCGGAGGAGACCAAGGTGAGTAGGGCAGGATTTCTTGCAGATTCATTTCTAAGGGACTTTTCATCTCTAACATTTTGTGACCTTATAAAAACAGAAGTAAAGACAAAAAAAGATTGTAAAGACAAACGAGGATTCCAGTCTCATTATCGTTTCCTTTAAAAAAAAAAAAAAAAAACCAGCTGTACTTTTGAGTGAATTTTATTCTACCTTTTCCTCCTTTTTTTTTTTTTTTCCATTTCTTCTCTTCCTCTTTTTGGGACATCGACCATCTAATTTAACCTTTCATCTTTCCCTACTATGTGATCCTTGAAAGTCACCTCATCACCAGTAACTGTCTTTAAATCACTCCAGCGGTTTGCAAGGACAAACAGGAAAAGAGATTAGAAAATCAAATACCCAGAGAAATAGGTTTTATAAACAACTTTCTAAAAATCTAGTACACGTTCTCACCATAAATGCCATCAAGCTTTTAAAACATTCACCTCTGTAGTCTAAGGCCCTGAATTGTGGGGGAAAAAACACTTATGGATTTTTAAATTGTTTCCCCTTGAGTTTACTGTGGTTCTTTTGGGAGGATTTAAAAAAAAAGATAACATAATAAAAAAAGTTGTTGCCTGGTTACTTGACACTGAAGAGAAATGGACAAATAATGCCCGTGTTCCAGTTTAAATGAATTCAGTGAGAGAAGCCGTGACAGCAACCCCTCAGCAAACACGTTGTCACACTTGGCTTTTGAAATGGCAATACAGACTCTAGAACCCGAGGCGTGGGGAGGACCTTGAGAGACCATGTGGTCTTTCCTATGGCGAGGTGGACATTTAATCCATCCCAAACAGCAGAGAATGGCCCCAGTTTCTCAGGCCATCAGAGAAGACAACGCTGTCCGTGTTAATCTCTGGACTTGATTCCTATGTGCAGATGACTGCTTCTCCGTTTCACATTTTGTTGTTCAGTTGCTAAGCTGTGTGTCTGACACTTTCCAATTTTAGCCAGTCTTCAGTAAAATCTTTTAAAATGCTCTATTCTGTGAGCCAATTTCCTCTTTGGTCTCTGAGGAGCTAGAGAATACCAACTGACCATGATGCAACCTTTTTTTTTTGGACTCTCAGCACGTCATGTGGGATCTTAGTTCCCTGACCAGGAATTCAGCCCAGGCCCCCTGCAGTGGAAACTTGGGGCGTTTTCACCCCTGGACCACCAGGGAAGTTACCGCTGCAACTTGTAGCTGTTGGACAGCGTTACTTGTCACAGGTGTGTAGGGTAAGTGATTCACAATTTTCAAAGGCTATGCTCCATTCACATTCATTTAAAAATACTGGTTGTTCTCCTGTGTTGTACAATGACGCCATTTTCATAAATGAGCTGTGTTTATTATTTCTACATTGATAATGGGAATAGATATTCATCAGAATATATTTTGGGGTCATGACTTAACTCACTAGGCAGAGATGCTTTATCTCTTTGTATCTCCTAGCCTAATACCTGCTACTGCTAAATTTCACTGTAATAAAAGAAAAATAAATACAAAGACTCATTTTATTTAGCAAGACTGAAAATAAAACTAACACATAAAATCACAGCTTTAGGGTTGTCCAAAAGAGTTCCTCCATCTATCAACCCAGGGCAAATGAATCCAGCATATTGTTTGTAGAATGATTAATATAACAGGAATCATTTCTCAGTTACAAAGAGGGTCATTCAGTCCTCAGGGCTCTCTGCCAGTAGAATTGGTTTTGACCATTCAATTATCAGCTTGCTCAAAAGCAGAAATAGAGAGGAATGAAAATACAAAGTGACTGGCTATCACTTCTTTTAAAAGGCAACAACAGAAGCCGTGACTAGAACCTGCTGAACAGAACTAAAGCATCAGTGGTTGGTGGACAAGCCACTAGTCAGGATTCACTTATCCTCAAACCTGGGTAAGTCAGTAAATACGCCGATCTCACTTCCACCATTTACTCTATAAATGGTGAAGTTATGTGTTGAAAGATACAGAGACCCACAAACTGCAAAAGATCATTTTAAAAAATCCACTTTCTTTTTTTTTTGGATCAATACAGTCAGCCCTTTGTAGCTGTGGATTCATGGGTACGGAGGGTGGTTGTACGACACCGTTTTATATAAGGGATTTGAGCACCCACAGATTTTGGTATCCTCGGGGCTCCCAGTCCCCTATGGATACAGAGGAATGACTATATTGCTAAAGTTCTTCCAGTAATTTCTGCCCTCTCCTCAATTTATTATGATCACAGATCCCTCCAGATTTAGTCAGATGAAAATTAACAAACTGTGGCTTCCTTTCATTCTGTCCTGATATTTAAAAAGTGATTAAAAACAGGTACTGAATATGGATCATTTCTGCAAAGTTTAATGAGTGAGAAACATTCAACCAAGGTGACTTTTCCTTGGAAAATCCTACAAAAGCTGAATTTTAGAAACAGTTCCTTATTTTGATAGAGGTTCCATTTATCAATAGCAGCCATGAGTTTACTGCCTGCCAAATGGCAGGCTGTCATATTTTACATGTTTAGAATTCAAATGTTTTCACATCAGGTTCTCTAGTAAGCATTACCAAAACGAAATCACACAGACAGACTGGTTAGTTGTCCCAAGCCAAGGCAACAGCCCATTCCCATGATTTTCCTATTCAGGCAGGTATAGACAACCACTGGAATTAAGCGAATGGGAACTACAATACTTGTATTTTTGCTTACAGAAGAAGGACATTGACATTGGGGGGGCAGGGGTAGCAGGACTTCACTGAGGCGCTCCTGTGTAGTGCAAGGGACAGGCCATCACGGGACGCTAGTGTTAGAGCGGTGTTCTGTCTAACCACCCCAGCAAGCGTGCTTTCGGACAGGCTGAGATGTCCATGCTGCGTATCCCATTGGAAATAAGTGTTCTCTGAGCTCAGGCAGCCAGTCTCAAAGCAGAAAAATATGTAAGTCAGGGATGCTGGATGTGACACGGTGCTCCTGACAGGTGATTCATGGCATTGAAGTGAGGGTGAGTGTATCTTAATGATGGATGTTTTGTGTTGGTCTTAGGGGACTAACTGCCTTCTGCAAAGACGCCTGAACACATTAACATCCATCACTCCTCGGACATTTTGGATCCCCGCTCAAAGTGCGACCAGGACTGGTGGTTTGAGAATTCAAAGTTCCAGAAATTAGAACAGAGAAGGGCAACATTTAAATTAAGACAAGTTAACCCTTTGTGTCTTCTTAGGCCGGCCGAATGCTCCCCCAATTCCCGGCTTTTGGGACCATCCAATAAATCAGAAGTCTGGGTGTGGGGTCAACAATGACATAGAAATCTGTCCCAGATATCATCACCATGTTCCACCAAGAGGAGGGGGGCACAGTGGGAGCTTCTCTTGGTGTGGGGGTGGGGGCAGCTAGTAACAAATCCTAAGCCAGGGCTTGTCCTGGACGAAATCAACAGGCTTGCAAGCTCAGTCCAGCAGCTGCCCTCCACTTGGTGAACCGGTGCACGACCCCGCCCAACTCCAACTCCAGAACTCGAGGAAACCTCTGTTTCTGGTTTGTGCTCCCTCAACCAAATCCCCAAATTAGTAATGAAAACACATTTGAGTGGATTCTGATGTGGCCCTTCTGACACAGGGACTCGGGCAGGAACTCTTGACTCGAACCCAAACAGCTATCTCTCTGTGACCCCTGAACCCTTGGTCTAAAGACACGAGTTGCTCAGAGAACAGGCTCCCTCTTATCACCGTATCAGATGAACTCTCAGCACAAGTCATAGACGCTGAGGCTGGGACAGCTTTTGGACAACCCATCCTTCTCACCCAGAGGAGCTCTTCAACGCAGAATCTCCACAACAATAAAAAGACACTTGATCTCAAGGAACAGATACTGTTTGCCAAGCAGGGACCACAGAGGCGAACGGGTATTGTGGTCCCACTTCAGTAGCTTTTAAGACACTGGAGAGTTCTTTGTTCCTGCCTTCTTGATACTGAGTGGAACCAATGAACATGTAGAGAAAAAAAACAAAACCAAATCACGGAATAGGTGAAAAGTTTTAAAAAGAACTGGGGGTGGTGGCCAAATCTTGACTCAGAAATGAGGTCAGAAGCCACCATGCTCTGGGGCAGAGAGGGTGGTGTGTAGAAAAGCTTGCAAAGCTAGCACCAGATCACCCTCACCAGAGCCTGAGGAAGTGCCCCTGGGTGGTGACTCACGGACACTTGGCCAGAAATGCCAGGAGAGCCAACATCCTTCAAGGCCGCCTCTCTACTCTCTGCTGGCAAACTCACAAGCACGTGTTTGCTCAGGAGCTGGGCCTCACCCATGGGCATCTCTCACTGTGGAGGCAGCTTTGCTGCCTTTTCCCACTCCAGGGCAGACCTGGAGGTGACCTCCTGCACTTCTCCCACTTCTTGTTGATAGCATCCCTAATTAAGCCAGCCTCAGAAGGACAAAAATCAGTGCCTGGAGGTCAGAGCTCTAACCCACCTTTTCCAAAGCTTAACCTAAGTCGATTAACCTAAGTCACGTAACCTACTTACCTGAATAAAACCCCAGTTCATCAGTCCCTGCCCTGCCCTTCCCAGGAAGGAAAATAGATTTAGGTCCGTTTCTTCTTTTTTTCACCATGGTATGTGGAAGAGAGTCAAAGAAGGTAGGGTGGAAGGGAGGGGACATCCTGGCTCCTCGTTAAAAAATAAAGATCTCTCTCCAGTGCCACTGGAGGCTGCGGACGGAAACACTCAGTTCTCGGAGTCTGCCTCCATGGGCTCATCTTCCAAGACAAAGCTCAGCTTGTCAGCCAGTCCTTCAAACTGCTTGCCCACGCCGCCCGCAGAGTCCATGAACATGTTAGGGATGTCTTTGCCAAAGTAAATCTTGCTGTTGGAAGCAATGGCCTTGTACTTCATCAGCTGCAGATACTCAGGGGTCAGCTTCAGCTGGAAGCAAAAACAGCAAAGACGACGGTGGTGAGGCCAGATCAGGGAAAAGCCTTGGGGGCCATCCCTTGACTTTTCTCAGGGAGAGTGTCTCCGTGAGAACCACACCCCGTCTCCTCTCCCTGGTCTCCCTGTTATATTAGTAACCACGTAAAGACCCTGATGCTGGGAAAGATTGAGGGCAGGAGGAGAAGGGGGCGACAGAGGATGAGATGGTTGGATAGAATCACTGATTCAGTGGACATGAGTTTGAACAAACTCTGGGAGATAATGGGACAGGGAAGCCTGGTGTGCTGGAGTCCTTGGGGTTGCAAAGAGTTGGATATGACTGAGTGACTGAACAACTATTGTATAACCACTACTCTGGGAGAGCGTGAATCTCAGGTATTCAAGGTAAGAACTGTGAGAATTTTAGCAATTTCTGTGTTTAACAGCAAAATTAAGGAGTTCCCTGATGGTCCAGTGGTTAAGAATCTGCCTTCCAATGGGGATGAGGGGGCATGGGGTTCGATCCCTGTCAGGGAACTAAGATCCCACACACTGCGGGGCAACAAAGCCCACGCATGGCAACAACCGAGCCTGAGCGCTGCAACTTAGGCCTGATGCAGTCAAATAAATGAATATTTTTTAAAAATCACCACAATTAAACTTCTATCAGGGTCCAAGGGAAAGGGAAGGCCCTGCCCACAGGGCACAGGAGCCCTCAATCACGGCCAGGCTGGGGAGGTAGCGGTCTCCCGAAAACAGTGTACACTTTCTCTTCGGCAGGCAGCACTGGCCCTTTACCTTATTTGCTTCGGCTATTTTCATGGCAGTGTAGCACTCGGCGTCTGCCTTGGCCTTCTCCCGGGCCAGGAACGCAGCATCTTAAGGAGAGAACGCAGAGAATCAGGGCACAGAGGCCATCAGAAAGCAGGTCCCCGCAACTTCGCCCGGCTGGCCCCGTGATCCCAGGCACACTGCTCTGGTTTCTCTGGGCTCTGATCCTCTTATTTACGAAACTGGGGAAAAGGCATTTTCTCCTATTTCGCAAGTTGTGAAAATTGACCAGGATGCAAAAGTGCTGTGCCAGCGTCTCCCGTGGCAGGGACTGGCTGACCACGTGCAAGCCTGTCGCTGTGCCTGGCAGCGGCTTCTCTGATGGCGTCATAGAAACACACATCCTCTTTCCACCTGCTTACCCCTTCTGGGGCCGGGGAGGAGAGGGCTGGGACATGGCCTCAGCCTCCTGTCTCTGAGCTCTCTGCCCTGGCCCTCTCCCCCTGTGCCACACAGCAAGAGCCAGAGAAGCCAGAAGGTTCTGGATGTGGCCTGAGGTGGAGCTGCCCTGAAACCGACTGGCGTAAACAAAACAGCACAGCTCGTTTCCAACTTCATCTCTCTCTTCATTTCCATCAGTCATTTCAGAAAGGCTCTAGCACTGGTTAAGCTGGCCGGATTCAAAAACAATTACAGGCCATGGTCCAGACTAACACCTATTTGGACTAAGAATGATTTAAGCTTCTACTAGGTAAACAATCCCCTTCCTTAATCTGCTGAGACCAGCTTTCCGTCAAGAACTGATACAAAGTTGTTGATATTTCCTCCCTGTCCTTGGGGGTGAGGCCAACCTCATGTGAGCAACACCTGGACCACAACCCGGGAAGCAAGGTGGGTTCTCACTGTGCAGCCTCAGCAGGGCCCCGGGTGGTGGGGGCCTGCAGGGCGGCCGGGGAGCAAGCGGCCAACTCAACTGCCTTAGCACCTGGTGACTTGTGTTTACGAGAAACAAAAAATGTGTCGCTCGGCTAAAAGCTCCCAGTGAGGAAGCACTGATCCATAAAATCCTCACTGGCTCTTCCGTGGGCCAACAGGGCAGGTCAGGAGCTGTGGAGCCTGGGGCTGGGCCCTGAGGTCGTTTTCGGCCTACAGTTTGCTCGAGGAGGAGGTGGGTTGTAGGATGAGCGGAGGGCTGAGGGCAGGGGCCTGAAGGTGAGTGACACCAGAAAAGCCAGCAAGGAAACACCTTTTTCCAGCTTGTGATACTGGTGTTGACAGGTGTCTTCTTCACACCTGACTTAACATTCACAGGGACCTGAGAGGCCAAAGCGAGAGGGTTCACAGGCCTCTGGGACGAGGGGGCGGGGCAGGCAGGGCAGGCGGGGGAGTGGGCTGCTGCTCTGCCCTGGCTTCCTGGTTTACTTCCGGGCCAGACTTCTGGGGCCCAGGACAGCCAGGACCACGTGCTTCCCCTTTTTCCGAAGCCCAGCCCAGCGGAAGAGTCCTGAAGGCATCCAAGTCAAATCTGATGAATGACTGAAGTGGAAAATTAATCCCACACTGGCCTGCATCTCCCCAAAACTTGAATCAGAGCACAGAGAACGAGGGATGTTCCAAAGAACCCATGACGTCTGAGAACAGAGAAGGCAGGGCAAAGGAAAGGCCTCCCGGGCCCGGCCGCATGGCGGGGTCTGAGGAAGGAGGGGGCAGGGATTTCGGGCTTGCTCACCTTCAATCTCTGAGATCCTCTTCTCTGTCTCCTTCTCCATCACCTTCTGCCCAAAGGTGATTTCGGCCACCTGCGCCACCTTCTCTGCCTCTGTGTGGAGAAAAGCCTCAGAGTTCTGATATTTCAAAAGTGTGCACCTTTCACCCGACCTGAGGCCCTGAGGCAGGGCAGTGGGTGGGCCCAGGTGAAGGGCCACTGGCCCAGAGGGCCGTCATGCGGGTCCCCCGGGCAGGGGTGGGACACCCTAAGGAGCACAGGCCCGCGTATCAGTGCAAGACAGTGAGTGGGGGTGCCCGGCCCCAGGGGGGAGTTACTTCTCTAAGTGAGGAGCCGGCCCCGACCTCGCTTGTAAGTCACAGGGTGTTCCTTCCAAAGGGATATTTTACGGGTTAAGGGGCGAGTTCCCTCCTGCCACTGCACTTTCGGAAGTGGCCAGGGCCGTGGCTGGCAGTCTGGAGCAGTGGTGGAGAAGCCAGGGCTGGGAGGTGAGCCCCTGGATTTGAACCCCATTTCCCTCGCTCCCCTGCCATGGGACCCTGGGCAGTAGTTCAGCCTCTCTGAGCTTCAGCTCAGTGAGAGTAGATTACAGACCGTGGCTTCCTCACCCAGGGAAGGGGAGGGGGGGTGAGGAGCGGGATGAATTGCACACAAGTGTTTAGAAAAATCCGAGGCTCATTGTAAGGGCTCATCAGTGCTACTGTCTTTGTACATGAAGGGTTAGCAGAAGGGCTCCTTTCATTTAAGAGGCTTGTGGAAACACAAAGCTCGACCCTCGGCCACGATCTGACAATTTCAGCTCTGCTCCCGGGGGACGAAGGCTGCTCCTGTGTGAGGCAAGGCTTCGGGGGACCGTGTCCCAGGCTTCCTGAATTGCCATCCCCACCCCGCCAGCCCCTCTGTCGCCTGGACCGCAAAAGCACAGTCAGACCAATGAGGGCCTTCTTCCGCTCTGTCTCGGCTTCCTTCTCTACCACCTTCTGCTTCTGGGCTGCGATCAGGAGCTTAGTCTTCTCGCTTTCCCTGAAGGGGAGAAAAGTGTGCAGCTGTGAGGCCACTGGGGACGAGCTTCCTCGGAACTTTCCTGGCCCCCGGGAAGCCAAGCCCCCTGCCCTGTTGTGAGAGGTAAGCTGTCATTCCTTCCACCCTCGGGAGGTCTGGTCTTGTTTGTAAATCTGCCTGTGCCGAACGGCATATGGAATCTTAGTCCCCTGACCAGGGATTGAACCCACAGCCCCTGCCCTGGAAGTGCAGTCTTAACCACTGACTGCCAGAGAAGGCCCTGGAAGGCTCCTTAGGTCCCAGGTGAAGGCGAATGTGCTGCAGACAGTAACACGGCTAGCCTTCTCCTTCAAAACCCACTTGTGAGCAATAAAGCATAACTGACTTGAGTGACAGGCACCCGCCTGCCCACTCAGTCGCCTTCCCGTCCTCTCTGGCGTGAGCCGTGAAGGGAGCACAAGACTCCCTGACCCTCTGAAGAGCGTCCGTGCCTTCTGGTCACGGAGCCCAGGTGAGCGGCCTGACACGCCTGCCCTGTCTTCAGGGCGACGGCTGCACAGATACTCCAGAGAGGACCACACGCACGCCACGGCTTGGTCAGCCCTGGGATGGGATGAGCAGGAGGTGGGCAGGGCGGTGCTTCCGCCTAGGCGCGGGGCCCACTCACATCAGCTCATAGTTCCTGCGGATGGCTTCTGGGATGTTGGGCTTTGTCACCCGCACAGCCTGGAGAGAGAGAAATACAGCATCTGATGGGGGCATGGGGGTGTGGAAGGACCAGCTCCCACGGGTCCTTGGTCTTCCTGCACAGACAGGACATCCTCTGGAAGAGGGGCTGTGCCTTCCTGGGGGCGGGGGCGGGGTGGGGGGTGTCCCACCAGGGTGGTGCTCACTTGGATGACAAGCCCAGGGGCCATGGAGGTCAGGTCTTGTTGCAGAGCCAGTTTGAGATTTTCATCAATCTGATCTGGAATCAAGACAGACAGAACACGGAGCTGAGATGCTTTCTAGCCAGGGTGGAGGGACGCATGGGGTAGAGAGCAAGGCAAGACACCAGCTCAGGAATGTACCCAACGGGCCAAAGCTCTTCCCGAGGCAGAGCGCTCATCAGAGCTCGAACGTCTGAAGACTCCCTGGAAGACTCTCACGGCGGACACCCACTGGGCCCGCTATGTGGCCAGATGGGAGTGTCCTTTCCCTGCGGCCTCAAGAAAACATCAACCTCGCCCAGAAGGGAACCGAGCTTTAAAAGAACAAACAACAACTCCAGCACATTTCTTGAGTCAGGAAGCGGCCCTTCCCTACAGACAGCAGCCAGAGAAGGTGGCCGCCCATCTTTCACAAAGAAGGAAGGTGGGACGGTCACGTCAGGTATTTTGAAAGGAGTCAAACACACTACATCTATTAATAAATTTCTAAAACAAAAACAGACTCTGACATCAAAAGAGGCCCCAAGGAAGACTAATTCCATCAGGAACTCCATCAGTCAAGGGGAAAAGGACCATTACAGTTCTGGAAAGGAGTCTGAGTCTTTTTTTTAAACATTAAAAAAAAAAAAAATTTTTTTTTTTTGCCTGAGCCACTCAGCTTGTGGGATCTTAGTTCCCTGACCAGGGATCAAACCCACGCCTCCTGCCCTGAAAGCATAGTCTTAACCATTGGACTGCCAGGAAAGTCCTGAGCCTGAGTCTTTTGATGTGTTGTTTGCCTTGGTTCTGATTCTTCTGTCTGTGAGTCATTTTATGGCTAAGTGTCAGAAGACCTGTAACTGATCACCGCTCTAGCTGTGACCCAGAACAGGCTGTCAACGTTGGCCTGGGCCTTCCCTTCCCTGCCCCCACCCACAAGATCCTCAATAAGCTCCTTGAAGGGCCCTGAGAAAAGGACGCCCTGAAACCAGCCTGGGACACCTACATGGAACCATCTCCTTTATTGTCAGCGGCCAGCTGCTTTATGTGGCCATCCTTGGTCCAGGAGCCTTTGAGGAACAGCAAGTCTAACTCCCACCAGCCTCTCAGCACTGAGGCAGAAATGCCTGTAAGGGCAGCACCTCACACTTGACATGGGTGTAACAATTTGACGGCTAGAGATGAACATAACATTCCATATTTTCTATTTTAAATAAGAGACTGGCCAAACTTTAAGGGAAATAGCTCATACCCTCCATAAGCTAATAACATGGTTGTTTCTCAGATTAAATTCTATCTGAGTCAAGGAAGATACCCATGGCCCTGGGCTAGTAACTTTCCAGGAAAATCTAGAGGAAATATTTTACAAGATACCTTACTAACAAATTTACACCAGGACCAAGTTGTTTATGGGTGATGGTTATGCTGACAGACGCTGATTAAGTTAAGAACTGATTAAGTTAAGCAAAGAACTGACTCACTGGAAAAGTCCCTGATGCTGGGAAAGATTGAAGGTGGGAGAAGGGGAAGACAGGATAAGATGGTTGGATGGTATCACCGACTCGATGGACATGACTGTGAGTAAACTCTGGGAGTTGGTGATGGACAGGGCAGCCCTGGCGTGCTGCAGTCCCTGGGGTCGCAAAGAGTTGGACACGACTGAGTGACTGAACTGAACTAAGTAAACACAAAGTCCTGGATAACACTTTCATCAAACGGGAAACACGGATGTCTCGGTGTAGGCGGTGATAAACACTGCATCAAGCTGAGTTAGGGCTAGAGTACTGGGAGGAGGGGAGCAGAGAAAACCTTTCCATTATCAGGACCCAGGATTAGAGACGCGAGTTTCTCCTTTGCAGATGCAAATGGACGCTAAGCAAAACAGTGCTTGCTGGCAAGAATGAACTTCAAAAAGGAAAATATTCCAACGCAAACATAAATCCCTAGCTCCTCTGTACACAAAGCTTTACTTTACTGTGCTGCCAAGTTCATCTGCAAGACAAGACAGTGAGAAGTTTTCTAATGCAGAACAATTTTACATCTTAATTCTCTCTTCATAGAAATTAGAGATCTTTCGTTGTTGCAAATGCTTGTAATGTTCATTTACTGGCACTAGTGCTAAAACGATGACTAGAGAGAAAATTAATGATATTTTATGAAATTCTATCGGGTTGAGGTAAAAAAAAAAAGGCAAAGTTACAGAATTTTTCTAAACAGCACACCAAATCCAAACGTGGGAAGAAACTTCAAAGTCTATAAAGTGAATTTAAACCTATTTTCTTCTGCAGAAAAGTTAAAATGGCTTCTGATGACTTTCCAAATTTGAAACACAGGGCAAAAGGCTGTTTGCCTAGTTAAGATCACCGGTGTGGCCAACGACTCCACCTCTGTCTACAGGATATTCTCACTCCAGGCCCTTTAAATTAAGATTCCTGGGGAAAACCACTGTCTGGTCCTGGCATTAAGAACAGTGGTACCACTGGTTGCAAAGTGCATTTGCTTTTAGCCCTGGCTTCTAGAACACTCCTAGCAGTGAATTTAACAGAACGCTTTACCCCAAATGAGCTGTAACAATTACTGAAATGCTTCTTTTCATTGTTGCTGAAGTCAGGCTATGTTTTCTTGATCAGGAAAAAAGGAAAGAAAGTGTCAACTTAAGACCAAAGTGGGTCCTTCCTGTTTTACGCGTTTTCCTATTCTTCTCTATGGGCACAGGGTAAAAGCCATCACTAACAACAACTGAAACCCACCCAGGCTCTAGGACTCCAAGTAGTTCCAGTCCTTGTCCCACTTTTAGAATTAAATGTGACCCCGTGGGACTTCCCTGGAGGCCCGGCGGTTGAGACTGCATGTTTCCAGTGCGGGGGGTGTGCGTTCGATCCCTGGCTGGGGAACTAAGATCCCACATGCCTTGCGGTGCGGCGGAAATACAAACACACTAAAGCAAACAATAACAAAAATGTAACCCCGTGGTTCTCATCACCCTGTCCTGGTGCCCTTCATCCAGGGTGAGGTGGATGGAGCCAGAAGCCAGAGGAGGGAGGTCTGGACTTCACCTCTGCTCCCAGCCAGCTCTGGGACTTTCTCCCTCGGGACCTTGGTATCCTTATGTTGAAAGGAGGATGCTGGGCTGGGTATTCTCTAAGGTTCTTCTGGAACTGACCCCTCTTCATTACAGAAGGAAGTTTAGGGACATGGGCACATATTTCCATCCCAGGTCTGATGCAGGGCAGGAGTGAGTCTCTCGTTCACTATGACTCCCGTGTCCAACACTCAGCCACTCTCACCATCTTCTTCCATCGGCACCCGTGTTTCCCGGCAGTGCCCCATGTGACTGCCTGCTTCCCGGGCACTGGATCTTCAACACTCCGGTCCCTCGGTACCCACCCTGCCCCGTGGGCAGCTGAATCAGGCAGCAGGTGATCATCTGAAGAGATTTTCTTACCGAAGAGCTCGATGTAGACCTCCTGAAGCGTGTGGACACTGCAGAATTGGTTCAACTCATGGTGGATCTTGTTGAAGATGAGGGCCTTGTCGTAATCGGCTGTGTAGTTCTTCACTATGTCATACACTGAGGGGGAGGAGACGTTCAGAGTGAGGAGGGCGGACCCGCCACGCTCTCAGACACACGGGCCGTCCCTTCCCGAGATGCTGCGACAGACACGGGGGCTGGGTGGGGGGAGACTCGGGGATGATGCCAGGAGAGTGGGCTGCGGGGAGGGGGTGAAGGGGGGTAGGGGAGGTGCACTGCAAGCAGGTACCTGCGTGTGGGACCAGGAAGTTCACCACCTCGATCCTGTCGAAGTAGATCATCACGCCACCGCTGTCGGAGGAAGCGCGGACAGCGCGGTCAGTGCTGAGCTTGGGGATACTGGGCCTCTCCCGGGGTGGTGGTGGTATATGTACGTGTGTGCGTGTGTGGGACTCGGCAGGAAAGGAGGAGGGTTCATGGGGGTCACAGGTGTGTGGATCTCAAGGCAGGAGACCTTCTGAGTTTCTATCATAATCTCCTGAGAAATCATACCTCCTAAAAACATCTCCACAAGGACAAAAGTGAAACTTTTGGGATACAAGAAGAGTAGTTCATATGTTTTGACTCTGCAATGACTTTTGAATAAAGCTACCAATTGCAGGGAAAAGACTAAGGAAGGTCACGGAGTTTTCAGAACTTTAAAACGTGGAATGTTTTGGTCAGTGTTTCTCACTGTTTTCACCATCATTTTAGTTCAGCTCCCTCCCCACCTACCTTCAATATTCATTAGAAAACACTTTCAAACATACAGAAAAGAACAGTACAACACTCATATACCAACACCTGACTTTAACAATCATGAACAATTACCTATTGATTGATCTACTTTTTCTTTTTTTTTTGCTGAACATTTCAAAGCAAGCTGCAGTCAGGATACTTTCCCCCTAACACTTGGCAAGCACCAATCACCTAAGAACGATGACAGTCCCCTGCAGAGTCAAAATACCATTCCTAAAGCTGGGAAATTAGCGATAATTCCTCTTCACCTAACGGGCCCTTCTCTAATTTTTCCCACAAGTTCCCATCATGGACTGAATTTGTGTGAGCCCCAAAATCCACATGCTGAAACTGGAGCCCCCAAAGTGAGTGCATTTGGAGACAGGGCCTTTACAAAGGTGATTAAGGTTGAATGAGGTTATAACGATGGGGCCCTAAACTGACCGGACTGGTAAAGGGAAGAAGACAAAGGCACCAGAGATCTCTTTCTCTCCTCACACATGCACAGCGGAAAGGCCGTGTGAGGACACAGGAAAGCAGTCACCTGCAGGCCAGGAACCAACCTTGCTGGCACCCTGATCTTGAACTTTGAGCTTCTGCAACCGTGAGAAAAATAAATGTCTATTGTTTCAGCCACCCAGGCGATGGTATTCCGCTATGGCAGTCCAAGATGACTAACAGTTTCCATAACATCTTTTAGAGCTGTTCTTTTGGAACCAGGCTCTAATCAAGGTTCACCACTGCATTGCTTATGTCTTTATGTCTCTTTTTCGACCCAAGCCCTCCAAATACAAAGCCTTTGTGATGAGATCAGGCCAGCTATCCTGTGGGAAATTCCGATTCTGTATCTGTCCGAGCGTGTGGTTTACTTTGTTGCTCTGTCCCTGTTCTGACCACCTTGACTTTTCAATCAGACCACTGCAGCGGTTCTCTTTCAATTCCCTGCCCTGCAGTCTTCTCCTACCACCTATCCAACATTCTCCACATTTAGTTCTGTTACATTTATCTTCCTCTATCAAGTTATTTACCTGCTAAAAGCCTTCATCATGGCGTTCAAGGCCCTTCCAAACCTGTCTCCACCACCTACTCAACTCAGAACACAGGGAGCTTGGGGGCAGAGAACTCGGTGAAACCACCCAGGGGGGTGTCCCTTTCCACTGTCGCTTACTGCAGCCAGTCAGATGGTCCTGCCTCTTATTTGTCTTCACAGCTTGATTCTGGGCACCTTACCTTGTCCCACAAGGCACATTCTTCACCTCATCTGTCTGGAGTGTGGTCTGGAAATAGGAGAGACAGAAGATGCTGTAAGGTGAGAAGTGACCAAGAAAGTGACTTCTTTAGGGAATCCCTTGGCCTTGGTCTTGAATACTTATCTGGGTTAAGCTTTGCCTCTGTTAAACGTGAATACCCCCCTGAATCCTCCTTATTTGCAGTGTGTGAGACCAAACCAGGCAAAAGTGCCACCCCAGCTTTGCTGTAAATGCACCACCATACAAACAAGCTGAGTAATGATGGTTTAGTGCAAAGGACCCTGGACTAGGAGTCCCACGACCCTGTTTACATTCACCTCTTCCATTTACCAGTCTGGAAACAGCAGATTATTTAACCCCTCAGCCTGTAAAACCTGTTCAGCCCATTCTCAGGATTACTGGGAGACTCAAACGAGATAATATGCATGAACACACTTTGAAAACCATAAAGCATAGCAAATGGCAGAAGAAACCTACAGGGCAAATGCTGATGAGGTAACCCAGGACACTTTCCTGGGTTAGTTTAAAAGTCATTCTCTAAATCTTCTTATTCCTCTTGTTGGACATACTTCAAAGATGACTAGTCTAATTCGGCCTGGCTTTAGATCTGTCATGGCTAATCCTATCCCTATTTTAGATGTCATTTCCCTTCATTAAGTTCAACAACCCGCACCCCCCACAAGTTATGTTCACATCGCTCATGTTCAAATAAGAACCAACAAAATTATCATGTTTTATTTCCATCTATCTTGGGAGCCTGTGGTTTATCTCACACACACACACACACACACACACACCCTACTTTTCCTTCTATGCGTTCAGAACAGATTCTTCTCTGGCTGTCTTGAAGTGGAGACATAATTCCCACCTGGGACCGATGGGCCAAGGCAATGACCCCATTCAGCTATTTCAACAATTAAGTAAAACTCCAGAGTAGATGGTTCATGGAGCCTCAGACTTTTTAATCTGTATTATATATATGATCTACTAAATGAATTCCTTGAAAAGGCATCATACTTATCCACTCATCCAAGGGCTAAATCATTCTAAATCATGCATTAATCACCACCCCAAATCTGCAGTCATCCAACCCTGCACCCCCAAGCCCAGTATACCTGCACAGACTTATATGATGTGATGAAAGGAAGCATGAGATGGAAGCCAGGGCCGCTGGTGGAAGTCAGCAGGGCACCACCTCTGCAGTGGAGGAAGAGAGAGGCAGGCTCAGTTTAGCAAAGACATGTCTGTTACATCAATATGGGTTGGGCCCACTTTCTCTGCAGCCCCATAAGCATTTAAGAAAGAAGGACAGGTGTCAGAGCCATGTCCACGGATCCTTTTCTTCCTCTCAGCTCGACCCTAATAGTCTAAGAAGCCTGATGGTAAAACCTAAAACCATTATTCACGCTTTTGCAGAGAGAAAAACGGCACACAGACAAAGTGGAATAAAGACAGTAGAATCCCCGGCTATACTTGAGATAAGAGAGGTGTGTATGCTCAGTCACTTTAGTTGTGCCTGATTCTTTGCAACCCCACGGGCTGTAGCCCACCAGGGTCCTCTGTCCATGGAATTTTCCAGGCAAGAATACTGGAGTGGGGTGCTATTTCCTTCTCCAGGGTATCTTCCTGACCAGGGATTCAAACCCATGTCTCTTACAACTCCTGCTTTGGCAGGCAGATTCTTAGCTAAGAGAGGAGGTGTGTTTTGTCACATCTGTTGAGCTTGTGACAATCCACAAGGTCAGTTAAGTTCACTAATACAGTGACCAATTAACGATACTAATGTTGGAGTTCAGTGACACAAACAACCAAAAGAATAATTTTAAGGAAACTTTATAAACCATCTAAATATTTTTTGGGGGGCAGTGGAGTTACCTTTGTAGGCATGCTATATGTGAATGGTAATAGAATTAAAAGTCATTTTGGGAGACATGCTTCCTTGGTGGCTCAGCTGGTAAAGAGTCCACCTGCAATGTGGGAGACCTGGGTTTGATTCTAGGTTGGGAAGATCCCTGGAGAAGGGAAAGGCTACCCACTCCAGTATTCTGGCCTGGAGAATTTAATGGACTGTATAGTCCACGGGGTCTAAAAGAGTCGGACACAACTGAGTGACTCTCACTTTGGAAGACATAGAAGCAGATGGTGGGAAGACACAATTAAAGGGGAGAGTGGAAGCCAATCAGACTTCCAGAACTTGCTATTGGCAGCCTGAGAAAAAGCATCAAAGGGCTTTAATAAGGAGTTCATAGAGGCATATAAGAAGGAGTTCACATAGATTTAAAGCAAAAACTTGGTTATGGAGGTTACTCAAAGGAAAGCAACCCAAGATTTATAAGTGTTTCTTTGCTTCATGTTATTTAAGTCACAGATACATTTTTTTTTTTAAAGAGCAGTCAAAATAAAGTGATGGAATAGGTTATTTAAGAACCACTATCCTAGAGCTAGCCTTGATGGGTACAAATCAACCTGCAGGCCCTTTCATTTTCCCTGAAATGTTAATTTTAAGGCCTAGGTCCAAATTATATCTCAAGTTGCCAT
Organism: Bos javanicus; assembly: GCF_032452875.1. NCBI lineage: Eukaryota > Metazoa > Chordata > Mammalia > Artiodactyla > Bovidae > Bos > Bos javanicus. The sequence goes on along the minus strand of NC_083894.1, from coordinate 32,997,719 downwards.
GAAGAACTGGCACTCCTCAGAGGTGAGCTTGTGGTACCAAGATGCCCACAGGGAAGTAGGAGAAAACTGTTTCAGAGATGATCTTCAAGGAGCATGGTTGCCTTTACGTTTGTCTCTAAACCTAACACGTGTATCAGTTACCATCCATGGCATCAGACTAGTAAGTTTCATATTTACATTTCTCTATATATTTACGTGCATGAGTGTATTCCCCTTCCCTAGTCACTGGCACAAAGCTCAGTCTGAAGACTTCCCTATTGAACACAATATAAATGCAACCGGCCAGCACAATCTGTTACACATTGACTAGGAGAGAGTCACCGAACAGGAAGTCGCAGGCTCTCCCTGTCACTGCCTTACCTGTAATACACCCCAATATGTCCCTCTTCTATCTTGTGCACTGCCGAGAAGAGAGATGCACAAAAGAAACTGGCAGCCACAGCCACAACCGCTCCCAACTGAGCCATCGGCGAACGCTTACCCTGGGGGAAAAGATACAGGAAAATGTGTGTGCCCTGACTTGTGGGAGGAGAGCTCTGGCAGCCAGAGTAGCTCCCCAAGCTGAGCTCCTGCAAGTGGCTCACGTCCAACCTGTAGTAGTGTGAACACCAGGCTAGATCTACACCTCTTCCTCCTTGCTCTCAGTCGACACCCCAGAGCCTCAGCTGTGGAATTTACACTCTCCGCCTTCTGCAAGAGGCAGTGGCTCCAGACACAGCCCGTGGCCCAGGGAAGAACCAGTGCCAGGTGGGCAGTGTTCAGAACACAGCCCTCTCTTCCTGTGAACACCAACGGGCTGTCACCGGAGCCACTCATGTTAGCAGCGGGGAAAGAGGCAGCTGCATTTACGTTGGCCCCAAATTACAGAGGATGTCAAGTGACAGCCAGTTGCGGCTGTGTAATTCTGGTCAGAGCCTCCCAGTCCTAATTGCCTGCCATTTCAAAGGAAACCATTATTGACTCCTTTCGGGTGCTGGAGCCACAGAGACAGCCTGCGAGCAGAGTTCAGAAGGGCGGGATTCTCTGGCCTTTCCTCCACCTTCTCCGTTATTCCTTTGGCCCTAGCCAGATACAGGGCTCTGGGCAAGGATGAAGCCACGCTCCGGCCCCATATGCTTGACTGGCACTTTGCACTTGGCAGGTTCTCCCAGCCCACTTTGGGGGGGGGGCGGTTAGGGGGTCCCCCAGCCTGGGAAGACTGGGGCTCCTGGGTCGACAGCATTCAGGCACCGGGACGCGAAAGAATGAGCATCCAGAGGCTCATTTCCTGAACCCCGAATGATCTGGAAGAAACGACAGTAACTGAGAGCGCGCTGCGTGCTCAGTCGCTTCAGTCATGTCCGACTCTCTGCGACCCCACGGACCGTGGCCCGCCGGGCTCCTCTGTCCATGGGATTTCTCCAGGCAAGAAGGCAGGAGTGGGGGTGCCGTCTCCTTCTCCACACTGACAGCGAGGCTCCCGACTCTGAGCGCCCCGAGGCCCGCAGGCGCGAGGCGTGGACTCTGCCCCCCGGGTCTGACTGAACTCGGGCGCGGACGTCGGTCTGCGAGGCTTTCCGACGTTCCCTCGCAGCCTCCAGCTACCGATCGGCAGCGGCGGAAAAAAGCCTTTCCCTCTCCCGTCCGCCCCCCCGCGCGCCCCGTCCCCGCCCTCTTCCAAGAGAGAGGGTCGCGCGGCCCCTCAGGAGCCGCGGGGTCGAAGCCCTCCCGGGGACCCCGCTCGGCCCCGCCGAGAGGCTACAGCGGGGCAGGAACGAGACGGGAAGGGCTTGCTCGCCCTTTCCCGAGGGACACAGGGCGCTGTGCAGGCGATCCGGGAGGGCCTCTCGTCAGTCAGCTCCGGCCCGGGGGCCTCACCGAGGCCCAGCGCGCGCGCAAAGGGGCGCGGGCCGCGTACCACGCTGTCTGTCCCTCCAGGCGCTCCGTACTCTGCCGAAACCCCCAATGCGACCGCAGAAACCACCACACCCCTCCGCACGCTACTTCCTTCCGGGCCCGTCGCTTCGATGACGCTATTTGTTCACGCGAGAAGACCACACCCCCACCCCCCCACCCCGCGATGGCCGACCCCGCCCCCGCGCCCCGAGCGGGCAGTGTCCGAGGATAGCCTCCAGGGGGCGCCCGCGGCTCGGTCCGGGCTCTCGGGACCCCGATGTGAGACTTTCGGGTGACCCCCGGGAACCAGCGGAGTGGCCGTGGGTGCTCAGACAGAGACGTCAGTTTCAAAGGATTTGAGTTTGGAGTCTGCTCCGGACTCCCCTCCACATTAGATCAAACCTGTTCTTTTTTTTTTAACGCTGGAGCAGGTTACCAGAGTATTGCAACCGTTCTAGCTCTCAGCTCCACTTAACCTGTAGCACCGCTGAATGAAACATCCTTTAAATGTGCAGATTAGCACCATTACGTCGCTAATCAACAGTCCCTACTGTGAACTGCCCTTTATGCTTTTCTAGGAGCTTTCGCTTCTGAGGTCCCTACAGCACCGTAAAGTAGATTAAGCAGGAATTATCTCAATTTTTTTATGAACAAAATCTACGTTGAATGAAGTGCGAGGGTAACTGAATCATAGTCGACTGGCTTTCAGTTCAGTTCAGTTCAGTCCTCAGTCGTGTCCACCTCTTTGCGACCCCATGGACTGCAGCACGCCAGGCCTCCCTGTTCATCGCTAATTCCCAGAGTTTACTCAAACTCATGTCCATTTAGTCGGTGATGCCATCTAACCATCTCATCCTCTGTCGTCCCCTTCTCCTCCTGCCCTCAATCTTTCCCAGCATCAGGTCTTTTCAAATGAGCCAGTTCTTTGCATCAGGTGGCCAAAGTATTGGAGTTTCAGCTTCAGCATCAGTCCTTCCAATGAACACCCAGGACTGGTCTCCTTTAGGATGGACTGGTTAGATCTCCTTGCAGTCCAAGGGACTCTCAAGAGTCTTCTCCAGCACCACAGTTTAAAAGCATCAATTCTTCGGCACTCAGCTTTCTTCACAGTCCAACTCTCACATCGATACATGACCACTAGAAAAACCATAGCCTTGACTAGACGGACCTTTGTTGGCAAAGTAATATCTCTGCTTTTTAATATGCTGTCCAGGTTGGTCATAACTTTCCTTCCAAGGAGTAAGCGTCTTTTAATTTCATGGCTGCAATCACCATCTGCAGTGATTTTGGAGCCCCCCAAAATAAAGTCTGACACTGTTTCCTCATCTATTTGCCATGAAGAGATGGGACCAGATGCCATGATCTTAGTTTTCTGAATGTTGAGCTTTAAGCCAACTTTTTCACTCTCCTCTTTCACTTTCATCAAGAGGCTTTTTAGTTCCTCTTCACTTTCTGCCATAAGGGTGGTGTCATCTGCTAACTCTTCTTTGAAAGTGAAAGAAAGTGAAAGTGAAGTCGCTCAGTCGTGTCCGACTCTTTGCCACCTCATGGACTGTAGCCCACCAGGCTCCTCCGTCCATGGGATTCTCCAGGCAAGAATATTGGAGTGGGTTGCCATTTCCTTCTCCAGGGGATCTTGGCTCCTCACAGGGTCTTGTACTTGTATCTTCCAGCTAGATTATAAGTTCCCTGAGGGTGGAGACAGGGTCTTCCTTCAGCATCCCAGTCACTTCGGTGCTGAGTAAAAACAGACAGCAGCACAGTGGATCCAGAGCCAACATCCAGACCTCGTGTCTCCCAGTCTGCAGCCTTCACTGGTCGACAGCATCACACCGGGACCTTTCTAATTTAGCCACTGAAGTTATTGTGTTCGTGGAAGAGAGAGTCCACGTAATTACAGTCTTCTGTACTTGGAAAGCATTTTACACAGGGAAGATGGCAAGCTGGGGGTGTTGGACAGATTTAGGACGCAGGAAAAGGAAAGTGTAGGTTTTCCAGACATGGCTGCTGGGGACTGGCCTATTTCCAACCTCCTCTCTCACCATCTCCTGGGGGATTGCACTGGGTGAGTTTGTGTTGAGAGGTTTCATTGTATGTTAAGTCCACAAGTGGGCTGCCTGGATCCTCGTGCCCACCTCGTAAGTGAGGGTCTCCTGTCGACCCTGTCACTGCAACCGCACCTCCAACACACACAGGTGGACACAGGCTTGGCCAGTTTCCTGATTGATCCTATCAGAACTTAAAAGCGTTTCCTCTCCAAGTTCAGTGATAGAACTGGGCCCCACATACTTAATGGAAGTTTTGTTAATAGTTCACATGTAACAAATGTTTCCTTAACAGTTAAGTGAATGAATAAGAGAAATGGAAATGCTGGGGTTTATCAGCCGGAGGAATGGGACTTAGCTTGCAGATAAGAGAGTTAAATTAGTTATCATTTAAGAATTTCCTGACTAAACTTTGGAATGATCTATGAACGGAAGCGGTGGGGTTTCTTTCTCAGGAGACTTTTACCAGGTCTGGGTTATTTACTTACGGCCCTGCCTACAACCGTAACTAAATGATGACCTAATATTGCTGAGAAGGGCGTGGAAACTCACTCCGGTATCTTGTCTGGAGAATTCCACGGACGAGGGAGCCTGGTGGGCTACATCCATGGGGTTGCAAAGAGTCAGTCATGACTGAGAGGGACATAATATTTCCAAAAACTCCTTAAGAGGCCTGTGATTTTTATGACTCTATACCCAACATAACCACAGGTAGGTCTGTGTTTAAAAATCCATTAAAAAAAAAACCAACTTGCAGTATAGAGGAGTGGCAAAGTGCAGATACTCCATGGTGAAATTGTGTGTGTTTAAATCCTGCGCCCCCTCCTCTCCCCGGCCTCCTATTAGCTTTGGGACCTTGGGAAAATGACTTCATCTGTGCCTCAGTTTCTTCATCTGTAAAATGGGGGTTAGCTTTACAGGACTATTGTGAGGATTAAATGACAAACCGAGAAAAGCATGTACAACCACCCTTGCCCCATTTTAAGTGTCCAATAAGCATTAGCTCTTGCTGGTTTAAATAAGAACTTTCCTTAATGCATTCTTGTCTGTGAATTCAGATTATTATTATAATTAAAACATTTTTAATTTGCCTGCATTGGGTCTTAGTTGCAGCCGCATGTGGGACCTTCATTTCAGCTGGCAGCTCAGTAGTTTCGGAGTGAGGGCTCAGTTGTCCTGAGGCACATGGGATCTTACTTCCCTCACCAGGGATTGAACTAGCATCCCCTGCATTGGAAGCGTGGATTCTAAACCACTGGACCACCAGAGAAGTCCTGGATTCAGATTATTAATATGACGGAAAGTGAGAGAAGGATGAGCTCTAAGGTCTATGGTTTTGAATTGTAACTAGATGAAGGCTTAACAGAGGAAGTGATAAGGGATTCCAAACTGATACCTCCATAAATGTTTACAATACAGTTTTCATGAAGCATGACTGAATGTTTTCCACATACCAGGCCCTGTGCCTTTCCTATTTTATAGTCTTCAGCTTAGCCCTTTGAGTTCAACTCTATTTTAGAGAAGGATGTTGAAGCTTGGAGAAGTTAAAGGAGTGTCCAAATCACAAAGCTTTTAAGTTGCCAAGGCCAGATTCAAATGAAGTGAAAGTGTTAGTCACTCAGTCGTGTCTGATTCTTGGCGACCCCATGGACTATAGCCCTCCAGGCTCCTCTGTCCATGGAATTCTCTTGGCAAGAATACTGGAGTCGGTTGCCATTCCCTTCAGTTGCCATTCAGGAGATCTTCCTGATCCAGGGATCCAACCTGGGTCTACTTCATTGCAGGTGGATTCTTTACCTTCAGAGCCACCAGTGAAGCCCATAAATTCAAACGACCCCAAGTCTATTTCTTCATTAGAGCAGATGAATTAGAAAATAATGATGCAACTTAAAACACATACATACACACTTACCACGTTTATTTCAGATGTAACTTTGCAGGAATGTAGATCAGTGGTCAGATATTGTGGAACTTTAAGTTGGGCTGGTTCATTTTGGAAGTTGAAGCAGGATTTTGAAAAAACATGCTCACCTCAACTATCCACGTCCCCCAATCTCTGGATAGCTGTTTAGTCCTCCAACAAGTTAATTGTTGATGAAGGTGCCACTCCAACAATGGAAGAGACGCCTTCTTTCCACATTAGAACCCTTTTCATCAATAACTGGGTTAGCCCTGGAGCAACCAGGCAGCTCTGAAAATCTTTGGCTTCAGTTCATCTATATCACAAGAGTGGAACTTGCTGGAAAAAGTTTTGTTTTTTTTTTAATTTTGATTTTTCTTCTTTAGCTAATGCTCTAAACAGAGAATAGAGGTCATCTTTTAGGACATTTGATCCCAGTAAGATTTTGGTTGGGGAAAAGGAGTGAAGAACTGCAACCTTAGTTATTACGAGGGCTACTCAGAACTTTTCCAGCTGGCAAACCTAGGGCTGGTGTCTTGGGACAACAAAAGGATATTTGCTTGGGGCTAATGACATTTCTTCAAGGGAGTTCTGTAAAAGGATCAAAGAGAAATCACGAAAACAAAATTGAGTTGGAAGTCCCCTAGAGATCATTTTGTGACTGTGTTTTTACAGCGTTATTGAGGTATAATTGACATACAATAAAATGCACATAAAACATGTAGTTTGATGTTCTGACATCCATACATACTTGCAAAACCATGACGACAGTTAAGATAATGAACGCATGCATCACACCCTCAGTTTCCTCATGCCCTGTGCAATCTTTCTCTCCCAGCCCTCTCCATGACCCCTGATTCCCAAGCCAACTCATCTCCTTGTTATTCTAGCTTAGTTTGTAGAATTATGTATGTATGGAATCGTGCTGTATGTACTCCTTTTGGAGGGAGGGGGATGTCTAGCTTTTTTTTTTAAACCCAGAATAATTACTTGGAGAGTCATCTAGGTTGTTAACTAGATCAAGAGGTCATTCCCTTTTCATTGCTGTATAATATTCCACAGCACAGTTGTACAGCAGTTTGTTTTAGCCACTCAGCTGTTGATGGACATATATACTGTTGCCTGTGATTTTAATCCAGCCTTTTAATTTCACTCCTGGAAAAACAAAGGGCAAAGGGGAGGATGTCTTCAGAGAGGCGGCTTGATCAATGTCCACAGTGCTTTGGGAGTGATGGAATGCTGAGAAAGGAGTCAGCCACCTGGGAAACTATGCTGGAGGCCTGATGGCCTGAAGTGTGGCTTGGCTTGGTTTGCCTGGGGTGCGCCTTCATTTGAATCTTTGAATCCATAATAATATTAGGAATTTTTAAAAAGACTGTATAGCATTTGTTCTGCATATATTTATCCATGTGTTCAGTCACTAAGTTGTGTCTGACTCTTTTGAGACCCACGGACCGTAGCCGACCAGGCTTCTCTGTCCATGGGATTTCCCAGGCAAGAATACTGGAGTGGGGTGCCATTTCCTTCTCTACGGGATCTTCCCCACCGAGGAATCGAACCCGTGTCTCTTGCATTGGCATGCGGATTCTTTACCACTGAGCCACCAGGGAAGCCCACAGAACTACTGGTGTATATGCTTGGAATGTAGATCTCAGCTCATCTTACTGAAATGAATTCCAAAGAGGGAGATCACTTGTTCTTCAGAAGATGAGACATGGGGAGAGGCTGGGCTGTAAATCTTGGAGGGGAGGACTTTAATGCCACTTAGAAGTCAGGCCTGAAACACCCATGATGTTTGTCAGTTCACATTTTAGTGTTCTTGAGTAAGTGCGCAGGGTGTGGGGGATGAAATATGGCAGGTATTTGATTTAAAAAGCCTGCCCAGATTTAATGTCCTGATAAAATGTATTAAATCTTTTAAGGTTTTAATGAATCTAGTATGTGTTTCATAAATCAGGAACTCTGCTAAGCCGTCTCCTGGTTTAATAAGAGTAAACTCGGAAATTGCTCTGAGCAGAAGCAAAATACATTTATATCACATTGAAAAGTAATAGATTTTTAAGCTGAGGGGGTCTTTCTGGGCCTTTTAAGCTGTTTGCTTATTACATTGCTCCAACTCCTTCAAATATTAAACCCCAGGCAAACACGTGCTTAACCGTATCAAGATGTGAACCAGCACAAAGGTAAAGATTATTTGAAGGAGAGCAGAAAACAAAGCCAGTATTTCCTGATCTGGGGACCTCAGACCAAGCTGCTTTCTGCACCGAAACAGGCTTTGTGTATCTAGGCTTATGGTGGTTGGCTAAAAATCATTAGTAACTGTTATTAAACTTCCTAAGTTCTCTAACTCCTCCATCCTCACCCCAACACATTTGCTGGACTCACCCAGCACATTTGTTGGACTCAAGTGCTAAGTATGTAACACCCTTCTTGGGTTTTACAGCTGTCCAGGGAATGGCTTGTGAAGGTCGCTGGTCAGACTGTCTGTATAGCAGGCGTATAGAAGCCTCTTCTTGTCTCCAACCTAAGGGCCCTGTGGTGCTGCACTTAGTCGCTCAGTCCTGTCCGACCGTTTGCGACCCTGTGGACTGCAGCCTGCCAGGCTCCTCTGTCCGTGGGATTCTCCAGGCAAGAATACTGGAGTGGGTTGCCATGCCCTCCTCCAGGGGATCTCCCCGGCTCAGTAAAGGTTTGCTTTTGTTCCTTTCCCTTCCTTTCTTTCTTGAGTTCCCCCAGCACCCAGGGCTCCAGCTCCAGCAGGGGTGGGGAGAGGGCTCCTGGGGTGGAGTGGGGTGGGTGTAACAGCTGGGTCTCTCTGATCAGGCTGGGATGGGAACCCCCTGGTACCCATTTTGTGGCTGGGGCAGATTCTGGGTGAGATGGTGGTTCCAGGACACTTGCAGGGGGTAGGTGGTGGGGAGGTGGTGTTGGAAGAATGAAGTGGGGGTGGTGGGGCTGGAACATTCCAGAGCACAAAAGCTGGCAGGGCTTGTGAGCTCTGCAGGGGAGGGAGCCGGGCCCCATAAAGCTCAGTGTGGAGAAGCCTGTCCAACCTCATTAGCTGTCACGGGCAACAATACTGATCTGGCAATAAAGGCGATTCCAAACCTGTTGGTCATTAATCACCCGCCTGACAGTTGCGAATGGAAGTGGAAAAACCTCATCCCGACCCCCTCCATCCTCCTCCCACCCTGGCCCAGCTCTGGGGTTTCAGGTTACCTCTCGGTATATATGGGGTTCGCTGCTGGGGGCTGGTCCATCCCCCTCCACTTTTCCAGGGGCCGGGTTCCGCGTGGACAGGCCACAGGTCGGCCAGAGCAGATTCCTGCCCGGGGACCAGGAAGCGAGGAGGTGTAGGGAGGCGCCCCCCACCCCTCCCAGGTCGGCCCCCTGGGATCCAGGCTGGAACTTGGCCAGCAGGAGCGTGGGGTTGGGGAAAGCTTGTCATCAGCGCTCCAGCCTCGTCTTTCCACACCCCCTCGCTCTCCCTGGCACCCCCCCCCCCCTTTCTCTCCCTCCTGCAGCCACCAGGTGCCAACATTATTTCCCCTTCTCTTCCTTTTCTAGTCTTCCCACCCCTTACCCTCCGATCCACCCCTCCCCCCGCCCCAGGCAGATCTCCGCTCGGGAAAAGCTTTCATCTCAATCCTTTACGCCCTGCTCTAAATGTTAGCCCCGTGTCCTTTCCCAGAGTCACATGTATGGTCAAGCCTCGTCCTGAACCGTGGCATTTGGCGACAGGCGACTTGGTTGACAGTGATGGTTTGTGCGTGGGAGGACCGGGCGGGTCTGTCCCGGCGCCCCCTGAAGGCAGCTTGCGGGAATTGCAGCTGAGTCGCCTGGTCGGCGGAGTGGACCGGGAGTGACCAGTTGGGTGGGATAGGTGACGGGCCAGGCCAGGTGAGGACTCGCCAGCTCTGCAAAGTTCCTGGCCTGCTCCTCAATACGCTTGAGCCACGTGACATTTTAGAGCCAGGCGGTGCAACTTTGACTCCATTTCAAAGGACCTAGAGGAAGAGGAGGGCTTCCCTGGTAGCTCAGTGGTAATGAATTCCCCCTGCCAAGCAGGAGACGCAGGTTCGATCCCTTGGTGGGGAAGATCCTCTGGAGCAGGAAATGGCCACCCACGCTGATATTCTTGCTTGGGAAGTCCCATGGGCAGAGGAGCCTGGTGGGCTGTAGTCCAGGGGGTGGCAAAGAGTCCCTGCCCCGCCCCTGCCCCGCCCCCGCCCCCCAGTGACTTGGCAATGGAACAACAACAGGAGAAGGGTGTGAAGAATTAGCTAGGACTTTCTGAAATGATAGCTTGACTTTTTGAATACTTCTTTTGGCTGTTAGGATGGGCAGGCACGAGAGAGAGGAAACTGAATGCTAAAACCCAGGATGGGGAGAAATTATAACATAAGATTGCAAGTGATCTGAATTGATCCTCTAGTTTCCTCATACTTTTCAGACTCCCATGGGCAAAGATTGACCTGGCCTGGCCCACAGTTAGCTGGTACCGTCTGTGCTGCCCACAGCAGAGAATAGCAGCGTCTGTCCCCAGCTGATCCATCCAGACTACTGTGACAGAGATGAATTCCCATGGCCTACTACCAAATGGAACAAAGTGGAAAAGATCAGTTTTTAAGGTCTGTTTCATAATTTTCTTTACATTCCTCTTTCTTTTATTTCCTTCTTTTTTTCCCCCTAATAATATGGTTGTTTTTAATTCTACCTAAACTCCATTACTTTGGCCACCTCATGTGAAGAGTTGACTCATTGGAAAAGACTCTGCTGCTGGGAGGGATTGGGGGCAGGAGGAGAAGGGGACGACAGAGGATGAGATGGCTGGATGGCATCACCGACTTGATGGACGTGGGTTTGAGTGAACTCCGGGAGATGGTGATGGACAGGGAGGCCTGGCGTGCTGCGATTCATGGGGTCACAAATAGTCGGACATGACTGAGCGACTGAACTGAACTGAACATATTAGAATCACTGGGGAGCCTTTAAAAAGTAGTGATGCCTAAGCCACATTGCCTGATACTTTTTTCCCCCTAAACAAGTGACATTAAACTTTTTTTGCCTGTTTGTTTTTGGCTGCACTGCGTCCTCTTTGTTGCCGCTTGAAGGCTTTCTCTGGTTGTGACAAGTGGGGCTGCTCTTCGCTGTGGTGTGAGGGCTTCTCATTGCGGTGGCTTCTCTTGCTGTAGAGCAGAGGCTCTCAGTGCTGAGACTTCAGTAGCTGTGGCATGTGGGCTCAGTCATTGCTGTGCACACGGGCTTAGTTGCCCCGCGGCATGTGGGTTCTTCCCAGACCAGGGATCAAACCCGTGTCCCCTGCATTGGCAGGTGGATTCTTAACCACTGGACCACCGGGGAAGTCCTCTCTGATATTCTTATTGATAACATTGGTCTGGGATGGGGTGCCCCCGTGGAAATACCTTCAGGTGATTAAAATCTCCGGTTGGGCTGAGAACTGTGGGTGTAACAGCTTTACACTCATCATGTCAATTCCCACCGTGAGGTCTTTGCTTTTGAGTTTCCTCTGCCTGGAACACCCTCCTCTTTTCTGTCTGCCTGCTGACCAGCCAGCTGTGGCACTCAAGTCAGCTGCTTCTACTGTGAAGCACAGTCTTATTCGAGAGAGGAAAGCAGCAAAAGATGTGGTCCTAAGCTGGGGAAATAATACACGTCAGTCGCACATAATGTTTCTATGTGAAGATAAATGGTCTAATACCAGAAGTAGGTGCAGTCAGAGCTCAGAGGAGGGAGAAGTCAGGGAGGGCTGGAGCAGCCACAGAAATTTGTGTAGAGGAAGGGGCTGAACTGAGCGCCCGTGGGTGTTGGGGTTTGGGGAAGGAGGCAAGCAGGATAGAGGACTTCAGGCAAAGGGATGACATGAGCGAATGAGTAGAGGCTGAAATGATCTGGGCACGTGCTGGGGACAAGGAGAAGATTTGCTTGACTAGACAGAAAGTTCAGCCCTTCCCCCTCCTTCAGCCTTGCAATCATCCCCACCAGGCTTCCTGGAGCGTCACAGTGGATTCCACTTCATCGGGAGTTGTTTTGTACTGTCTGGTCATTTTCTCTTTCTTCCTTTGCTGTCTTTCAGGCTTTTATTTAAGGGCACTGATCCACGATGGATTTTAGATCGTGTTGGACGCAGCCACGTCCATAGACAGCCCATACTTGTCAAAAGCAGGGATCTACTCCCCCAGTATATCTCTTCCAACTTTGTCGTCTTCAACTGCACACTGTATTTGAAGTTTTTTAAATTCCAAACCCCACCAGAACTAGTTTCGAAGAGCCTCAGACCAGGCCATCTGCGTGCATGCTTCTGACGCACGCCTCTAGTTTTGCCGTATCTGTGTCATCACTCCGAGGTCTCACGTCTAGTAAGAGGGAAGACTTGGCAACAAGGGCTGGGATCTTGGCTTTCTTTGACTCGTGCTGTGCAAGGCATTCTTCTCTTAGCCTCCTGGCTTCTTCGCTTTCCCCTTCTTCATCAGACCCAAAGAGATCACTGTCATCACCATCTTTACTATCTGTAGCTCTGCTGTCTGTGGTGTCTTCCGCACTAGCAGGGCCATACTTGCCCAAAGCTTTCTTCACTCCTGGCAGGCTGACCTTTTCCTTTTCGTAAGATTTGATGTGATTGTGACCTACCACCATAGGTCACGGCACAAGGTGACAGATGATGGGCCCGAGACGGCTTCAGATACTGCCGCGTTGGCTTGTGATGGTATATGTCTCTTGATGTAGATTTTGTCTGCCGTGTAAGTCATTGAGCACCTGGAGGCCGAAGGGGGGTCTCAGGTTTCCATAACCCAAGGTGTGGGCTGACGGGGGCCTGGGCAGCAGCAGAGGAAGAGAGGAGCTCAGTGCCAAGTGCTAAGAAGAAAAAGGACGTTTTGTCAGTTTCATGTGTGTGTCTCTAGCCCCCTCCAACAGATCTGTGAGCAACAGGAAACTGGACCATATTTAAGTTGGGACTTCAGTTCAGTTCAACATATTACATATTAAGTGCCAGTTCTAGGCTTTTGGGATTCAACTAATCCCAAACAGAAGATCTACCTCTTTTGAGCTGAGATTCTGGGCAGGGGTGATACAGATAACAATAAACACTATAAATAATATATATAGGTAAATTACATAGTCTCGTGAAAAGTATAAGTACCAGGGAAAAAAGGAAAAGAACAGGGTAAGAGGAATCAGGAGCGAGCAGGTGAGTGTGTGCATGTGTGTGTTTGTGTGTCAAGTTATTAAATGGAAGGTGTTAAGTGCAAGGTCTGACAAAGCCTCATTGAGAAGGTGACTACCGACCAAAGACTTGAAGGAAATGAGGGGTGTGTCCAAGTGGATCTCAGGGAGAAAAAGAGCCCTAGACAGCAAAAAGATTTCTGTGTTGCAGCAGGCCTGGCCTCTTGAGGAGAAGCACAGAGGCCATATGGATGAGGCCCAGCGTTGGAGGAGGCAGTGATGGGAGAGGAGGCCAGAGAGACAATAGAGATCTGGACCATGTTGGGTCTCAGAAGCCACCCTGTGGGCTTTGGCCCTTGTGGGTTTCAGGCAGATGAGTGACATGATCTGAGTGGTGTTTTTAAAAGCCGTCTTGGGCTGCTGGATTGAAATAGACAATGGGGGTTGGGGATAGAGCGTCGGCAAAGGTATAAGCCAGGAAGTCCATCATGAGATCAGTGTTTCCAGGCATGGCTGAGCCCACGCAAGTGAGTGAAAGAGGACCTTCAAAGCATTCACATGGGAAGGCCGTGCATTATCGTATGTGTGAAGAAGAGCATCATTAGAAGATGCCCACTATTTCGACTGGGCTTCCAGGGTAGCTCAAACGGTAAAGAATCCGCCTGCAGTGCAGGAGACCTGGGTTCGATCCCTGGGTTGGGAAAATCCCCTGGAGAAGGGCATGGCAACCTACTCCAGTATTCTTGCCTGGAGAATCCTATGGACAGAAGAGCCTGGTGGGCTCCAATCCACGGGGTCATAAAGAGTTGGACACAGCTGAGAGACTCTCACAACAGCATTATTTATATTCTTGACCAAACTGAATAAGCCTGACCATCCAGCTTGGCTTCAAGAGACAGTTCTCTCCCTTGGAATTGCCTGGCAGTCCAGTGTTAAGACTGAGCTTCCCCTGCAGGGGGCACAGGTTCGATTCCTGGTTGGGGAACTAAGATCCCACATGCTGCACAGCGCAGCGCCTCTATCCACAAAATAGACATTTGTCTCCCCTAATCAACACACACAACTTTGTTATTGCCTGTAAGGTATGTGATGGGCTTTAAAGATGATTTTAAAAGAGGTTCATGGCATTTCAAGCAAGGTAAGAGAATAGAATAAAATGTATGTCATTCCAAAGTATCCATTTTGAGTGGGACAGTATTTTGATGTCTAAGCCCTGTTAAAACTGTTTAAAAAAAATTCTGTTATAGTATTTCTTCCTCTGTACTCCCCCCTTTTACTGAGCAGGGGCTTGGCACTCAGCGCGCAGTACACTCAGTGAGCACTTGGGGAATGGAATTAAGCCTTGGGCATGCTGGTATGTGCTCATTTGCAAGGCAGTATTAAAAATTCCATTTGAATTTCCAAATCCAGCTAGTTTCAATGGGGCAACGTCTTTTTTTTTCCCTCTTAAAGAGAAGTGAGACTTGCATATTTAAAAGAAGTTCTTTACCTCCACCCCGCCTTCCCTGCCCTCCCCTCCCACCCACCAACGAGAAGCCAAGGTGACCACTTTCTGTTCAGTTTCTTACAAGTCCATTTAAATGAACATGCAGCCAGGGGGGTAATCAGTCTGTCACCCAGTCAGCAACATTGTTGAGTGGTTTCTCTGAGTATTAGTCACCAAGAAAGGATACCAAAGAAATAGAAACCGTCAACTTTGTCCTTGTGTTGCTCCCAATCTGCCAAGGAAACCAGGAACCATGCATGCAATAAGGACATTTACAAAGACACGCTGGTGGGCGATTCCAGGAAGGAGACTCCTTATTGCCAAATGTGCGTGTATCATTGTAAATCCCTCAATAACACGGTGTTCGTTATCCCCGTAATGATCCTCTGAAACAAGATCACGGTGTCCCAGCTGGAAAGAACCCTGCTAAGAACCCATCTCACCCAGACCTCTCCCTCTGGGAGCGGGAAACCCGAGGCCCAGGGATGTGGAATGAGTCACCCTTGGTCACCCAGGCAGCAGGAGGGGCTGGAACCAGGTCTCTGGACTCTCAGCCTTTCCTAAAGTTCAGAATGAGAGGAAGCTTGATGAAGCTGGGAGAAAAGCTTGATTTGGCAGAAGGAGAAAGAACAGGCAGCTAGGGAGAAAAGTGCATAACGGTTTGTCATTTCACAGAGGAGGGGTCCAGGCGGGGAAGATGTACTGGTTCATCTGAGGGATGTGGAAGGGGAAGGGGTTCACAGCAGGGGGACCCCTCGGTTCAGAGTCACAAGAACATTAGCTCTTGATTATTATTTGCTGAGGCTGACCCTTCCACAGCTGAGGAGGCGGTTGGAGAGGTCAGGAGTGCCAGACGGAACGAAGGCCAGCCAGGCGGTAATGACACGGCACAGGCCTCAGTGATACATGGGATTTTTCAGCTGGGGTGTTTCAGTCCCAACCACTGAGCTGGAACAAAGACCCCAGACCAGGGACACCCAAGGGAGAGATTCACCTACTCCTGTGACCCACACACTTCAGCTCACAGCGGGGATCAGATGGGGGTGAGCCTTGCAAAGCCATCCAGCTGGGACCTTCCCATTGTAGCATAGCCTGAAAACCGAGTCTGTCTGGCTGTCCATTTCAGGTCCCTGCTTCAAATGGAAAAAAAGCAGCAGGACTTATGCTGGTGATTCTCTGCAGTGTTCTGGCCGTGGTTCACTGGGCCGCGGCGGGTGAGACGAGGGTGAGGTGGGAATCTGGGTTTTTTACGATGAGTAGCCCTGTGAACAGCCCTGCCAGGGGAGTTGTTGCTGCTGCCCTGAAAATAGTTTAATCAATACTGTCTTTCTAGATTCCATATGTATACATTAATATACAATTAATGTATTAATTAATACTTATTAGTTAATAAATAATGTTTAATTAATATACAAAAAATCTTTATTATCCTCTTTCCGACTTACTTCACTCTAATACGCTCTAGGTTCATCCACCTCATTAGAACTGACCCAAATGCATTCCTTTTTATGGCTGAGTAATATTCCATTGCATACACGTACCACAGCTTCTTTATCCATTCATCGGTCATGATGGACATCTAGGCTGCTTCTGTGTCCTTGTTATTGTAAACAGTGCTACAAGGAACACTGGGATACATGTGTCTTCTGCAATCCCACTACTAGGCACATACTCTATGTTTGGGTTTTCTGGCCCCGAGGCACATGGGATCGTAGCTTCCCGACCAGGAATCGAACCTGCAGTCCCTGAGTGGAAGGTGGAATCTTAACCACTGGACCACCAGGGCAGTCCCAGGGCCCACATTCTGAGGAGCAAGCCTTTCAAAGGGAATCCATGTGAGTCCAACTTTTTAAAACCCTCTCCTGGAGAACGGGCTTCCCAGCTCTTTCTACCTGAGGGCTGCCATCTTTCAGAGTACGAGTACTTTGCATATTCTCCGCCTTTTCTAGACATTTCCAGCCCTTCCTCTGAACCGACCTCTCCTCTGAAGGCTGGTGGCCCTGAGCATCTGCGCTGCTCCTTTGGCTTCAGCATCCGTGGGCCACAGTTGTCCTATACTTGTTATTTCCCCAACTCGACTGCAGCTACCTGGGTCTCCCCCTCCCTTCCTCTGTCTCGGTGGAGCCAGGATTCCATGAGTAACGAAGCCCTGACTTGATCTGCCCTCTTGGAGCCTGGAACTTCTCTCCTGTGCCCTTTGTCACCTTGCTCAGTGGCCCCAAGAATCCTTGGTGGGCGCCATCTCTCTGTCCCTGTTGCCCAGGACTCTGTTTCTAGAACAATTGGATGGAGTGTGTTCCTCTCCTAAGAGAGGGCTGAGTTCCGGAATGGGGGTAAGAGCTCCCTCTTGGCAGAGCTGGGCCGGCCCAGCCAGGCGGCCAAGGGACCATTGATCTGAGTCCAGTGAAAAAGTGGCTTCTCAGGAGCCCTGGATCCAGGCCCACTTCCAGACAGCTTCTTCTTTCAACGCGTTTTCCTGTGTTTTAACTGCACAAACACGCCCGTTCCCAGCTGTCCCTGAGAGACGGTGATGGTGGTGGCGGTGACCACAGCAGGGGTCAGGAGGGGCCGGTGGGGAAGTCGGGCTGGGGGCGCCTTGCTGTATTCGAGACCTTTCCGTGGTCAGGGCTGAGGTGATGTTGTGGGTCTGCAGATACAGTCGTTTGGACTCTGACTCCTGCGACAACTTGGTGACGCCTAGGAAAACATACGTGAGTGTAGGGCGAATTCACAATAGACGTCTCACCTCTTTCTTCTGCCTTTTATACCTCCCTCTCATTTTCATACACACGCACACACACATACACACACACACTCACTCACAAGCACTTAACCAATTAAGTCCGTCGGGCGCTATTTGCGGATGATGGTGTGGAATTGTGCCTGAGTCGTGTCCGGCATCATTAAATGTCAGCATTAACAATACGGCACTTGGCAATCAAGGCTGCTCTGTGGCTGTTAGTCATTAATCACCATCTGACAGTCCTGAATTGGAAACGAGGAGTCTGTTCACATGTGCTCCGTGGACCCAGTTACCCTCTCAGTAATCAGTCTCGGAAAACTTTTCTTTGACTCTCTGCCTGTGAGGGCCCCTGTCCTGGCGAGGGGGCGGGGGTCCTTAGGCTGAGCCCCTCTTCTCCCCCTCTTCCCCCTCCCCTTCCCCTCCTTGTCCTCCTCCAGCTGCGGAAAGGAGCCCAGGTCCTAAAAAAACAGGGGAGAGAGGAGCATATTGTTTTTGGCCTACCCTTTCCCTCTTAGGCCTGTTTTACGTAGCCTTGTTTTTCTATTTTAGCCCCACGGCCAGGAAAATTCTTTTTCTCCCTGAAGAAATTCTGAAAGACAGCAGGGAGCTCAGTTCTGTTCCAAAAGCTGGTGGGGTCAGTTCGTCAAGTGCGTCCTCAGGTGTGAACCCGTGTCTGGTAGATGGGTGGGGGGAACCTGACGAATTTGGGGGATCACTTTCAGCCACATGGGTCTGAATTTCCACGGGTCTTCTGGGTCCCTTTGCAGAATTGAGACCGAGGACTGTTTCTCCTTGGGGTCTAATCTCAACACCTCTCTACAGCCTTACCCATTCGTTTGTTCCAGAAATATCCACTGAGTGCCTGGGATGAGCCAGGTATGGGCTGGACCCTGGGGTAGCAGCGCTGAACACGGACCCGGGTCCCTCCCTTGGGGTGGCGGCTGTGAGTGGGTGAGATGGGGCTCAGAGACAGAGTCTGTGTGGCCCCAGGCTTGCTCTCTGTTGGGGAGTCTCTTCCTCTGCATTCTTGGTGCGTGTGCTGTGAGCCTGCTGGCTCCTCCTCGGACACAAGCATCTGGGAAAATGGTCAGGTTCCAGAGCTTTCCCAGCTGACGTCTCGTTCCCAGCAGCCCCCCGCTCTCTGCCTACCCAGGTGGGGCTGCTCCCCAACAGGTGAGCACTGATGTCTTCAGACATGTCGCCTTCTCCCTGGACCCCTTTCACAAACACATCTAATGATATCTTTTCAGGATTTTGTTCCTTAACTCCAAGGAATGAGTTGAGTGGGGGCTATTTCAGCCACTGTGGCGAGGTGGTAGAAGAAGCAGGTCAACGACGGCCTCGTCCCCATGTGGGTCTCCTCTGCCTGCCTTGAGGGTTTGCCACTCCAACCAGGATTCCCCAGGGTGACCGCCTTGTCCCCAGGACCACCTCTGTGCTGACGAGAAGGAAAAACTTCAGGTATCAGTGCAGGGTGTGCTTTCTTGCTCTCTTCCCTGGTGGCTCTGTCTGTGGTCCGTCCTCTGAGTTTCACCCCTGGGTCTCCTCTCTCAGCCAACTAAGGACTTCAGTTCATAGATACTTACCAATACCTACACCCTTTCGCTGTTTTCCAATTAAATAGAATTCAGCAAACTTTCACTGACTGTCCACCACATACCTGGAGCTGTCCCAAGCACGCAGGGAACACAAGATGAATAAAAGATCCTTCTTGCCTTTAAGGAATTTATGGGCTGGCAGAGGGCTTTCCAGGTGGTGCTAGTGGTAAAGAACCACCTGCCAATTCAGGAGACCTAAGACACGCAGGTTGGATCTCTGGGTCAGGAAGATCCGCTGGAGGAGGGCATGGCAACCCACTACAGTATTCTTGCCTGGAGAATCCCATGGACAGAGGAGCCTGGTGGGAGTTGCAAAGAGTTGGACATGACTGAAGTAACTTAGCACGACTTAGCACGTATGGAGGGTGATGAGGTGTCCTCTTATAGAGAAGAACTAGAAAGAGGATAAAATAAGGGGCTTAAGGGGTTCAGAGCGAGGGAAACCGACAAGTGGCTGGGGTCAAAGGACCATTGAACTCGTGGGGAAGGAAAGAAGGAACATCTGGATGGACTGGTCTGTATGGGTCAGTTTGTGGCGGACTTGAAAGCTGGATTAAAGGTTTGGCCTTAGGTAGATAAGGCCCATGGGTTTCCAGGAGTAAGAAACACACCCTTGCCTATTTCATCAAAAATATATCTTTCAGAACGAGGGACGGCTGAGTTCCCTCTCAAGCTTTACATTCCAGGCCAGAACCATGTAATTATAGGTTGATTTGAGTGATCATCAGCTGAACTTTGGTCTCTATCAGCAGCCATCCGTGCCACAGCTCTGGGAGCTCTGTCCTGGGGTGTCCCCGTGACTCTGAGAGGTCCTGGCAATGCCAGTTCTACCTCCGTCTCCCTCTGGCTTGCGTGGGTTCCCAGCTCTGCCTCGCTCCTGTGGCTGGTGGCCCTGGGCGCGGGCTGACTGGTCTGGTGTCTTAGTCCCAGCATCCCTTCTTCTCCCAATTCATCCCCTCCTGGTTCTTCCAGGGCCCAGCCTGCATTTTTGTCCTTCGTGGGGGCACAGCTACAGGGGATAGTGTCTGCACGGCAGGGGAAAACCTGGCTGCTGATGGGGTGTGGACTTCTGAGCCCGAGACACTCTCCCTGCCTCACCTGCCTGACTGCACTCAGCCTTCACGGCTCAGCCGCAAGGTCACGTTCCCAGAGACTCTCCCTGGCCACCTTGTTCTAAACGAGGACTCCTTGTTACCCGCTCTTTGTACGCACCGCGAAACAGTTTGTCGTTGCTGCCACCACAGTTTACAATTGTTTTTTCAGAGCTTTGTTTGTTTGGCTGTAGTGGGTCTTTGTCGCTGCACTCTGGCTTTCTTTAGTTGTGGAGAGCGGGGGGCTACTCTCTAGGTGTGGTGCTCAGGCTTCTGCCTGCGGGGGCTTCTCGTTGCAGACTCTAGAGTGTGCAGGCTTCGGGAGTCATGGTGCCTGGGCCCTAGAGCCGCTGGCATGTGGAATCCTCCAGGACCAGAGATCGAACCGGTATCCCTTGCATTGCAAGGTGGATTCTTAACCACTGGACCACGAAGGAAGCCCCTCAGTTTGTAATTATATATTGATCTGTTTCGTTTTTCCCCTGCATTAGTCTGTAACCGCCATGAAGGCAGGCGCTGAGTGTCGTTTTGCTCACAAGTGTACAGCCCTGTGCCAGGTGTGACTTGGGTACTCAGGAGGTGATGTGGACTGAATGCCTTGGGTCCGTCTTGTGGCTGGATGATCTCAGAGCTGGTTGGGCATTTACCCAGTGGCCTGCTGCTGCTGCTGTTAAGTCACTTCATTTGTGTCTGGCTCTCTGTGACCCCATGGACTGTAGCCCACCAGGCTCTTCTGTCCGTGGGATTCTCCAGGCAAGAGTACTGGAGTGGGTTGCCATTTCCTTCTCCACACAGTGGCCTAGGGGTAGGGAAACTGAGGGATTTCTCTGTCTTTTTCAGAAGGAAAGAGAGAGCAGAAAATGGGAAGTGAGCAGCCATGAAAATGAATGAAATAGCACCATTTGCAGCAACATGGGTAGATCTGGAGGTGATCATACTAAGTGAAGTAAGTCAGAGAAAGACAGATACCACATGACATCACGTATGTGGCATCTAAAAAACAACATACAAGTCAACTTATTTACAAAATAGAAATGGACTCGCAGACGTAGAAAACAAACTTATGGTTACTAAGGGGAAGTGGAGGAAGGATAAGTTAGAAATTTGGGATTAACATATACACACCACTATATATAAAATCGGAGAAGGCGATGGCACCCCACTCCAGTACTCTTGCCTGGAAAATCCCATGGACAGCGGAGCCTGGTAGGCTGCAGTCCATGGGGTCGCTAAGAGTCGGACATGACTGAGCGACTTCCCTTTCACTTTTCACTTTCACACATTGGAGAAGGCAATGGCAACCCACTCCAGTATTCTTGCCTGGAGAATCCCAGGGACGGGGGAGCCTGGTGGGCTTCCGTCTATGGGGTCGAACAGAGTCGGACACGACTGGTGACTTAGCAGCAGCAGATATAAAATAGCTAAACAACAAGGCCCTACTGTATAGCACGGGGAACTATATTTAGTATCTTGGAAGGACTGATGCTGAAGCTGAAACCCCAGTACTTTGGCCACCTGATGTGAAAAACTGACTCATTGGGAAAGACCCTGGTGCTGGGAAAGATTGAAGGCAGGAGCAGAAGGGGACGACAGAGGATGAGATGGTTGGATGGCATCACCGTCTCAATTGTCATGAGTTTGGGTAAACTCCAGGAGTTGTGATGGACAGGGAGGCCTGGTGTGCTGCAGTCCATGGGGTTGCAGAGTCGGACATGACTGAGCAACTGAACTGAATTGAATAACCTATAATGAAAAAGAATCTGAAAAGGAGTATGTATATATAACTGAGTCAGTTTGCTCCATACTTGAAACTAACACCACATTGTAAATCAGCTATATTTTAATAAAGAAATGAGGCATGAAGAGGGTAAGCATGACTTGGCATTCTTGGGGCCTTCCCCCCACCCCCCTCACCCTGCTCATGATCTGGCCCCATGGAGGATGCTTAGCTTCTCCAATAAGAGACACTGGGAGATGGCCCTGGTTTCAGAGACCAACTTCTCCTTAGATGGAGTCCCCAGACCTGGGAGCCTGGCTTGAAAAAGACAGCTATGCAAGTTCCAGAAAGAACCAAACAGCCCGTTCCTGATCCCAACCACCCTCCACCAGCCTGTTCTTAATGGCTTCTGAGCTTGGAAACCCCAAAAAGTTTTGGGGACCATTCTTTTGCCGTACTCGTGGACGAGCCACAGTGTGCTGGGGAGATGGGAGAGGAGAAGAGGAGGGAAGAAAACAGCTCAGAGCAGGGCTGGCCCGAGGGAGCAGCGGGAGGGGGGTGTTAGTGTTGGGGGTCGGTGGGAGTGCACCCACTTCCTCTTTCCCCACTTTCCAGGGGTCTCCCTGCTGAGCGGGCTTGAGGGTATGAGAGCTGAGGGAGGCAGGGCAGAGGGTGAAGCCCTCAAGGCATGAGGGATGGGGAGGAGACCCTTGACTCCAAAGGTGGTCCTCAGCCAGGGCTGGTACCACCCTGGGGGTGCTGGGATTGTACTTTGTCTCTACGATTGGTGGGCGTGGGGTGGGGAATACCAGCCAGTAGTGTCAATTTTTTAAATTTGGTTTTGATTGGAGTGTGGTTGCTTTACAATGTTGTGTTAGTTTCTGCTGCACTGCAGCATGAATCAGCTATGCTGCTGCTGCTGCTGCTAAGTCGCCTCAGTCGTGTCCGACTCTGTGCGACCCCAGAGATGGCAGGCCACCAGGCTCCCCCGTCCCTGGGATTCTCCAGGCAAGAACACTGGAGTGGGTTGCCATTTCCTTCTCCAAGGCATGAAAGTGAAAAGTGAAAGTGAAGTCGCTCAGTCGTGTCCAACTCTTCGCAACCCCATGGACTGTAGCCTACCAGGCTCCTCCGCCCATGGGATTTTCCAGGCAAGACTACTGGAGTGGGGTGCCATTGCTTTCTCCCATGAATCAGCTATAAGTACACGTAAATCCCTTCTCTCTTGAGCCTCCTTCCCACACCCCCCACCCTGCTAGGTCATCACAGAGCCTGAGCTGAGCTCCCTGCACTATGCAACAGGTTTTTGTTGTTGTTATTGAGTGACTAAGTCATGTCCGATGCTTTTGCGACCCCATGGACTGTAGCCCACCAGGCTCCTCTGTCCATGGGATTTCCCAGGCGAGAATACTGGAGTGGGTTGCCATTTCCTTTTCCACACTGCAACTTCTCACCAGCTTCCCACCAGCTATCTATTTTACATGTGGTGGTATTAATATGTGTGTATATATAAATGCTACTTTCCCAATCTGACAGGTAGTGTCTTGAGACCGAGGATGCTCATCTTTCTGCCCTACATGGGAGATGCCTTCCCAAGTGGGAGTTGTCTTGTTCCCAGGGTCCCATCTGAGAAACACTGACATGAGAGAAAGATAAGGACTCTGATGCTTCACTCTTGGGGGTGTAGGATGCCCGTGGTTTCCATCCCCAGAGCTCCTGAGATCCTCGGGGTGGGGAGAGTGGACAGGCCCACCCCTGACCACGGGGGCGTGTGACACGGCGCTCAAGGACAGCCTGGGTCGCCGCCTCCTCATCCCCCCTCTTCATCCCCTCTGCACCCTGCAGGCCCGCAGGGCTCCCCAGCAGGCCCTGCGCACCCCGCCCCAGGCCTCACGGCTGTGCCGTGTGACTTGTAACTTTTTCCATATGCGGGGCTGCTCCAGTATCAGAGAAAGGGGAAACGGCCTGGAGAGCTAGAAGTGGGTGTGGGCGGAGGTGAGGTGGTGGTGGGGGCGTGTGTGTCGGAGGGTTTGGGGAGAGGCTTTTTTTGGGGGGGCTGTGTTGCTGGGAAGGGGGCGGGGCTTGGGGAAGTGGATGGCCAGCCTCTGGCCTGTTGGGAGGACGCCGTTGGCACCCGGAGAAATCCATCCAGCGGAGCCAACCCTCATTAATCATCCGGGCGGCTGAACTGCCAGCTCCTTTCAAGATCTTTCAAGAAGGGTTTTCACCCAAAATAGAGTTGAAAATGTGCTGGGCCCTACTCAGAATCCCATCAGTCTGGGCATTATGGAAAGTGTCGGGCGGGCTGTGACGGACAAGGCACACTCTGTTGCAGGGGTCCTGACTCCCACAGCCTGTCATATCAAGCGCCTGATCAAATTTGACAGCTTCATTTGTACCTACAGAATAGATAAAAGGGGCTGTTCATTGAAACAAATGGAGGGGAAGGTGGGGGGGAGGAACAGGAGGTGGGAGGGAGAGGGGGCAAGTGTGTGCGGTGCTGGGGGGACGGATGGCCCCGGGCAGGCGGTGGCAGAGGGCCATGGCTACAGGGGCAAGGGGGTGCCAAGGAGGATGCTGCCAAGAGCAGTCTCTCCTGCAACACCCCTGGAGAAGGGGGCGGGGTCAGGGGGAGACAGGTGAGTTTCAAGAAAAGGGCACTGTCAATGGAGACCCACCTGTCAGGGTCACACTGAGGGGCTCCCCAGCCCCTGGTGGGGGGCTCCGGGCCCCAAGGCTGTAATTGGAGCCAGGAAGCTGGCCCTGGAGCAGGAGAGTCCGGGGTGACTGGCTGTGATGCCGGGATGTGGGCCAGCTCGTGGGAGGTGGGTCTCAGCTCCGGGCCCCGAGCTGAGGCTTGCGGGTGGCCCCCAGCACTGACTTCCTGAGGGTTACATCCATAGGTGTCCGTGTTCCTTGCAGATGGCAGCTGGTTGGCATGGGCTGGAGGACGTCCCCGTACCCCTGGCACAGTCCGGCTTTGGCTTTGTTCAGGCTGCCCCACTGGCCTGGAAAGACCCCTTCTTGCTCCTTCCGGGGGGTTTAGTGAACAAGGGAGTCCTCCCAGACCCCCCAGAGTGCTCCAAACGCCTTGCAGTCTTCATGGCTCCCCTTCGCTTGTTAATGTCAGACTTTATGTCATGTTGTTAGCATGTATTTATTTTCAATTAATTTTATTTTAATTTAATTTTTAAATTTTGGCTGTACAGGCTCTTCAACGGGGCGCTTCCCAGGTGACGCTAGTGGCAAAGAAACCACCTGTCCACGCAGGAGATGCGGGAGACATGGGTTCGATCCCTGGGTCAGGAAGAGCCCCTGGAGGAGGGCACAGCAACCCACTCCAGTGTTCTTGTCTGGAGGATCCCATGGACAGAGGAGGGCCACAGTCCACAGAGGATGCAAAGAGTCAGACAGGACTGAAAGGACTCAGCATGCATGCACAGGCTCTTGGCTGTGGTGTGTGGGGGCTTCCCTCAGTTGTGGCCCTCTGGGCTTAGCTGCCCCGAGGCATGTGGGCTCTTCGTTCCCTGACCAGGGATTGAACCCACGTTCCATGCACTGGAAGGCAGATTCTTAACCACTGGGCCACCAGGGAAGCCCTACTAGTGTGTGTTTGTCCAGGTTCTCCTACCAGACCACAAGCAGTTTGGTGCGAGGGTTGGGGGTGTGTGTCTGACGTGTCTTCTCTCCTCTGATAGCATTTAGCACACTTAGCAGGTTTTCAAGGAATATTCTCACAGGAGACTCCACAAGGCTCAGTGGTGACATCAGGAAGCCAGCCTGGGATCAGGGGGTTCAAGGTTCCTGTCTGACCTCTGGTCTTCAGAGGAGAGGGTCAGAGGTCAGCAATGCTCTCCGTATGCTGACCCCGCCCACCTGGCGCCTTTGGAGGACTTAGACGCTCCCTTCCAGGCTGATGCAGCCCAGGCTGGTGGTCATGGGTGGCCCCTGGAGCCCCCTCAGGCTCCTGTGTCTGGACAGCTCTGGTGGCAGGAACATAGATTTCTGAAATTGGATAGACCTGGTAGGGGGTCTTGCCTTTTCTGCTCACTGACTTGGTGACGTTGGGCAAATGTGTTTAAGAGTAGATTTACTGCAGAGAAGAGGTGCTAAGATTAAGTAAAACCTTGTGTGGGAAGTACTTAGCACAGTGCCTGGCATACGGCAAGCACTCAATTAATGTTCGAGAAGGAAGAAGGCCGGGTCTGGTCCGGTTGTCCAGACCTTTTTCCTTTGAACTTCAAGGACATGCTGTTAATGGCACGTGTTTGTTAGTGACCATCGATTCTTATCACTCTGAATTGATCCTTAGTTTTTTGTAAGTTTCACAGATGGAAGCTTTGCCAGAATGCAGTGCCCAGAAGTGCAGTGCATGGAAGTGCAGTGCACATCTACCCCTCTTGTCAGGAGTGGATGTTAAGATGCTGCCTCAGGGTACGTCCCTCGTGGTCCAGTGGTTAAGAATCTGCCTTTCAATGCCGGCGAGGTGGGTTCGATCCCTGGTCAGGGACCTGAGATCTCACGTGCCTTGGAGCAACTAAGCCAGCATACCGCAACCAGAGAGACCCTGTGCTACAACGAAGATTCCATATGCCACAACTGAGACCCAGTGTAGCCACATAAATACATAGATATTAAAAAAAAAGATGCTGCTTCAAGATTACATGGTATGTGGAAGGTCATGAACCTCTTTGAACTTCAGGATCTCCTAGCCCTGGGATGTCTGTCCTACCGGAGCGAGGTCAGCCATGTCCGGCTAAAGCATTCCATCCCAGTGCCTTTCCTGTAATTTCAGACGTAAACTCTCTCCAGGTGAACAGGGCTGTGTGAGCTTGGAAGGGCTTCTGTTGGGGAAGGTCTGGGGAAGCGGGTGGAGGTGAGGGAGTGAGGGGGAGGTGAGTTCTGTCCTGGCTTCCCCCTGACACACTTTTGTGGCCCATGGCAGTCTCTGCATGCCCTCATCTCGCCAGAGAGTTAGTTTTGCCCTGATTATGGGAAGGGCAGGGTGAAAGCCAGTCAGAATGCTCAGAAAGCACCTTTGGGGGGGTTCCCCTCCTGCTCCCCTCTCCTTGTGGGCACAAGGGAGGGTCAGTGACTTGCCCTCGCAGTTAGGAGGGGCCAGAGGATTATGAGCAGAGGTTATATGTGCCATTTTTGGCCTGAGCTGTGTGACTATTCATGCCAGCTCTCCCCCTGCTGAGACTGGCAAGGACGTCAGGGGGCCTAGTTAATTATGTGCAACACTATGATGCTTCTGAGTTTCACCTTGGTTAGACTGAACCAGAGTCCTAGTTATTTAACCAAACTCTGCTTCCAAAAGAATTCTGTGGATGTGATTGAAGTCCCTAATCAGATGACTTTAAGTAGCTCAAAAGGGAGATGACCCAGGGTGAGCCTGACCTAATCAGTTGAGCCCATTAAAAGATGCTTCTCTGAGCTCAGAGACTCTGTAGGGCTCATGCTGGTAGAGTTTCAGCCTATTTGTGATCTTGACTACCTGCCTGCCTTAAGAATTTCTAACTTGCTTAGCTAGCCACCATGATTGTGTTGTCAACACCTTACAATAAATGCCTTGCTATTAATATATTACTGGTTCTGCTTCTCTGGTCAAATTCTAATTTATATGAGATCCCTGTCAACCCATGATGGAGATGTAGTATAGCTGAAAAATAAGCTTTTGTTGTGTTAAGCCCCCAAGATTTCTGTGTTAATTTGTTACTGCAGCATGCTGCTACTGCTAAGTCACTTCAGTCGTGTCCGACTGTGTGTGACCCCATAGACCGCAGCCCACCAGGCTCCCCCGTCCCTGGGATTCTCCAGGCAAGAACACTGGAGTGGGTTGCCATTTCCTTCTCCAATGCATGAAAGTGTAAAGTGCAAGTGAAGTTGCTCAGTCATGTCTGACCCTCAGTGACCCCATGGACTGCAGCCTTCCAGGCTCCTCCATCCATGGGATTTTCCAGGCCAGAGTACTAGAGTAGGGTGCCATTGCAGTATCTAGCCTAAACCGACTTTTGCAATAGCATTAATAAATCCTGAGTCCATCATATCTTAATTAGCTTATTTATCTATCTCCTACTAAACTGAAGCTCCTTGAGGCTAGGGCCAGGGTGTGTCTCATCTTTTTAGTGCCCAGAGGAGACCATAGTACCTCATACGCAGTGGGCACTCTGTAATGTTTAACAAGTGAGTCAAACTCCTGCACTCAGCAGTGTCTCAGCTCTTGGAAGGACCCATGTACTTTCAATTGCACAGTGTCCAGCAGGGTCCCAGCACATGTAGACACACTGGCCAAGACATTCTGATGGGATAGTTCCCCTTATTCTATCCATCCGCAGCATCTAAACCCACCTGGGTACAAAGTCTGAAGCTACTGGCTCAGTGCAGAGTTTTATAGTCAGGACTGCATTTGTATCCTGATTCCACAGCTCTTTCACTGTGAAATCGTGAGCAATTTCCTTAACCTCTCCAAATCGTTTTTTCATGAGAGTGAACTGCAGGTTTGTTGTAAATATTAAATATTTAACTGTGCCATGGCATACACAAAATGATGCTTACAGAGATGCCATAAGGCAGCGGTCCCCAACCTTTTTGGCAGTAGGGACCATTTTCATGGAAAACAATTTTTCCATGGACCAAGTCGGGGGGATGGTTTCAGGATGATTCAAGTGCGTTACACTTATTGTGCACTATTTCTATTACTATGACATCAGCTCTGCCTCAGATCATCAGGCATTGGATCCCGGAGGTTGGGGACCCCTGCTCTAGGGTGTGCCTGGCTTATTGTGTATTTGTTTGGTGCTGCCTGTATTTGAAGTTGTCAAAAGTGAGAAGGATAAGTGTGACTGTGTAGTCATACTATTCCCTTTATGGACTGGGTGCAAGCCCGTATATAACTCACCACACACACACACACACAAATTCACACCTCCACCTACCCAGGAGAACAAACAGGACACAGGGAACGTGCAGGGACATCTTCCAAATGACTGTTTCCATTCTAAAATCTGGCCTCCGATTTAAACTCCAGGAGGATCATTTTATTTTCTGTTCCAAAGATCGATGGAGATCCCCACTGCCCACTCAGAGCAACGGTCCCCCACTGTGGTTTGATTTTCCTCTGCCTTTCATTTCTTCCCTCGCCAGTTCCATTTTCCAAAAGCAATTGGCTGTAGGCTGTGAAAAATAAGATTCTTTATGTAGACCTTGGTTTAACCTCCCAGGATTCTCAACACTATTTAAAATAATAATGCTTGACCCACTTAAGCATCCAAGCAGCCTCCAAAACACGGGCATCACCGTACCCTCAGCATTTTGTCGAATGAACCAAGTATTTTCATGCTCCTTCTTTCCCTGGATGGAAAGTTCACATTACCGTATTCTCGTGGACCCTCCGCCCGCCCTGCATCACGGAGGTGAAGTCACAAGGAATCTTTTTCTGGATCTTCCACATTTACTGTCCTGATGGGAACTTCAGAATTGCATTAGACTGAGGACCACTGTCAGAGCCAACTCCAACCAGCATAGTGCATCACCCTTGAAACATTTAAAAACTCATAGACTATTTCGATTAGAAAGGGCTTAAATGTGGAGGAAAGGGAACTCTTGTGCACCCTTAGTGGGAATTAAATGGGTGCAGCCACCATGCAAAAGATTATGGTCGTTCCTCAAAAACCTAAAAATAGAACTACCGTATGATCCAGCAATTCCACGCCTGGGTATATATCCAAAGAAAATGAAAACACAAATTCAAAAAGATACATGCATCCCAATGTTTGTAGCAGCTCTATTTACTATAGTCAAGATATGGGAACAACCTAAGTGTCCATCAACAGATGAAGAGTGGATAAAGATGTGGTGCGTGTACACACACACACACACACACACACACACGGTGGAATACTACTCAGCCATGAAAAAGAACAAAATCCTGCCACTTGCAACAATGTGAATGGACCTGGAGAGTATTATGCTTAATGAAAGAAGCCAGAGAAAGACAAATGCTGTCTATTATCACTTATATGTGGAGTCTAAAAAAATGAATGAATGTGTAACAAAACAGACACGCAGAGAACAAATTAGTGGGGAGAGAGAAGGAAGGGCAAGAGAGGGGTAATGGAGTAGGAGGTACAAACTGCTATGTATAAAACAGATAAGGTATGAGGATATATTTTACGGCCCAGGGAAATATAGCTATTATTTTACAATAACTTTAAATGGAGCACAATCTATAAAAACATTGAATCGCTATGTTGTATACCCAAAACTAATATAATATTATAAATCAACTATACTTCAACTACAAATAAATAAAATACTTCATGATAAAAAAATGCTTAAAGATGATAAGGACTAACAGTTGCACTTCAGAAATGGGAAAAAAGAGACTCAGAGAGATTAAGTGACTTCTCCAAGGTCGCACAGCAATAATCTTCAGAACCAGAGAAAAATCCAGGTTTTTCTGGCCCCTGCTTCAGTGCTCTTTCTAACTCTACGTATGATGACTACAACTTTCTGGACTTATCAGGGGCCAGGGTGCGCCTCCACTGACCTTGGATCTGGGGACGACCGAGGGGAGGCAGTTTCCTTCTCTCTCTGGGCTGCAGGTTTTTAATGTCTTCTTTGTTTGTTTGGGGCCCTGGAGACTGCGCTGAGGGGAGAGACTTTCGGCTGCTCCCTCAAGCCACCAAAGGACACTCACACCCTGGGTCTCCGTGTTGAATCATACAGTCACTTCATTTCCACTCAGCCGGCAGTTTCCGTTTCTTTTCTCTTAAGAAGTTTCCCAGCACCTCTGTGATCCAAACCCACCGACAGCTTTTCCTGTCTTGGGAAGTATTAATAAAGCTGGCGATAGGCCACTGCCCCTGGGAAAAACTTGTAAAGGCACTTCATCTAGGAAGAAGCATAAACCATTTCCAGGTCTGGAAGGTACAAATGGGTTAAGAGAAGCCTGTTCTTGTATTCCAAGGGGTGGTTCCCGGACCAGGGATTGAACCCAGGCCTCTGCAGGGAAAGCACCAAATCCTAACCACTAGGCCCCCAGGGAACTCTGGGGAGCCTGTTCTTTGATCTGCTGGCTTGGAGCTCTGGCTCAGCCTGCTCATCACCATGGAATGAAGGTCTCATCCATCTTCCAGCTTTCAGAAGAAGACGGGCCTGAGGGGAACTGGGGAGCCTCCCAACAGATCAGGGCTCCCGTGGGAAGGTAGCCCCAGCGAGCTCTCCCTCCAGCTGCTGCAGCCCAACCACTGATCTGCACAATTAGCCCCTTATTATAATTGGTCAAGTTCCCCACTGTCTGCACTGCACAACTGAATGCTTACTAGATCTGCATAAATGCAGTGGTAGAGAATACTCTCTCATTCTCCATCTCATGGGTGTGTCTTGTCTCCCCCAACTAAATTGGGCAGGAATCTGGTCTGAGTTTTCTTCTGTGTTTCCTGGCATCCGGTGTTGCGCTGGTCACATAACAGGAATCCTGTAACTTCTGCCTTGGTGATCCACCTCCTGGAAGTCTGACTCTCCAACACCAGGTCTGTATTTTCAAGCAGCCATTTCCGTGCTGGTCATTAGGTACACCATTTGTCAAAACAAACTGTGCAAGTGGAACGAAGTCAATAGCACTCTTGTGTCCGCCGCCCACTTTTTAAAAGTTGAAATCAACCATGTTGTGGTTTGGTTGCTCAGTCGTGTCCGACTCTTTTGTGACCCCCTGGATGTAGCCTGCCAGGCTCCTCTGTCCATGGGATTTCCCAGGTAGGAATTCTGGAATGTGTTGCCATTTCCTTCTCCGTGGGATCTTCCCGTCCCAGGGGTTGAACCTGAGTCTCCTGCATTGGCAGGTGGATTCTTTACCGAGCCACCAGGGAAGCCCCCAAATGAACCATGGGGCTCCATCAATTTCCCGCAACCCCCCGACCTTGTTCCCACCCCTGTGTGGCAGGGTGGCTTCGATTCTGTTTTTAGCTTGGCCGAGCCCATCGACCCCTCCCCGACCTCCCCGCTCTGCTGGGTGCCTTTCCCGTCCTTGGACTCAGGGGCTGACAGCTGGTTTGGGGGGACCGGAGGAGAGGATGAGGGCATGCTGAGTGTGACAGTAGGGGGGGCTTTGTCCAGGGGCCAGGGTGCGCCTCCGCTGACCTTGGAACCGGGACGACCGAGGGGAGGCAGTTTCCTGCTCTCTCTGGCCTGCAGGTTTTTAATGTCTTCTTTGTTGGTTTGGGGCCCTGGAGACTGCGCTGAGGGGAGAGACTTTCGGCTGCTCCCTCCCTCCCGGACAAAAAAACGGTGCATGCTTTTCCTGTTTAAACAGGGCACAGTTGTGAAGTGCCCTGACTGCATACACCGAGGCCCGGCAACGGCTGCAATAAATCAATAGGAAAATAGAAGCTGCCAGTTAGACTAAACAAGTGCATTTGCAAAGACGGCTAGCTCTCATTAATCACTCTGACAGTCCTAAAAACACATTTCCCCTTTAATGACTGTATTTGGATAATCAGTGCTTTTTCCTCCTCAGTCAGAGTTTGAGTAACAGACAGCTGGTGTTATTACGGGCCATCAGGGAGGGGGTGTGGGGTTTAGGGTCGAGGGGGAGCCGACCACTGGAGGTCTCCTCGTAGGGGCCGGGCTGCCATGCGATAATGAGGGGGAGCTTTTGTGCTGTCATTGATGGCTCCTGGGCAGCCATGTGCAAGTTCCTCCCCAAACTTTGACACCCACCTGCATTCTGTGGACACAAAAGCCTCAGGGTGGGGTTTTGGCGGGGAGGGGTTGGCAGGTTTCACCTGGCTTGGGGAGGAGGCAGCCAGGCGAGGAGCTGGGCCCATGTGATCTGGCTTTGTTTCCGTGAGGTGACTTTGGCTTTCAGGAGGAAAGTTTGAAACCCGGGACATTCCTCTTTATAAATGATGTAACACATTAATGCACAGCGCATTATGAAAATGGTAATTCAAACCCATAGTGCTCCAAATTAAACCATACATTATCGGATGCACTCAACCATCTATTTTGCAAAAAGACAGGATGAATGAAATCAAGTCAAACAGAAAACTGGAGTGCAGCTTCCCCTGCAGAATGATTAATATAGGACAGAGTCACAGCATTATTGGAAGACGGATTCCACGGAAACCCAGACATCCATCAGGAAGGGGTTAGTTCATATGCTGAGAGACACATCCCAAGATGCTGGAGAGGCTAGGGCAGCTAGGGCTGCAAAGGATGGAGGCCCCTGCACCCCACACCTCCCCCGTGGGCTGCAGATTCTCTGAGGATGGGTTTGAAGGGTGACTGGGAAGTTAAAAACAACCCCCTGCAATTCTGTTGAGCAATATCTGAGGGTGAGTGAGGCCTCCCCACCCTTCTCTTCCTCTCCCTGCTGTCCATGAGGCCACAAAAATAACCAGGCAGGAGGTGTGAAATTATGACCCCGAGCCAGGAACGTCCAGTGTCTAAAGGTCCAGCTGTGTGGCTGTCACCCTTCCCAGTGCCTGGGGAACACAGGCCCCCGGTTCTGGCGCCTGGAAGAGATTAGGAGGAGGGGCGGGAGGAGGGCTAGAGAAAGGAGGAGGAGGTGGAGCCATGGAAGGTGGAGGTGATGCTGGAGCACAGAGTTGCTGGATGAATTATTTATGCAAATGAGCAGCTGGTGGGCAGCATTATGGCTCTGAAAACAGCAACTTTGTTTCTGTAGCCCCTGCAAGTAAACACTCCCCCCCCCCACCCCCAGCCCCAGTGAATGAAAACAGCCACATGTCTTGGGACCCTCACCCTTTTATGGTGGGGAGAGCTGGCGGCGGAGGGTGAAACCTGGGCCACTCCAGGCTACAGTGCCTGCCTGCCCTTTGAGTCACAGCGGGAGCTGGAACCAGCCTTTCCAATCAGGCCAAAGGCATCCTTCCTGGTCTGCAAAAGCCAATGATACATTTTCTGGGGGAAACCTCCTCCTCTGAGGAGTTTCTAATGTGCATTCTCACACCTTTCCTGAAGCCAAGTACCTGGAGACAACTTTCTTTCATTATATGGGGAGATACCAAGTCTCTTCCTTTCTCCTGTCCCAACAAGGGGAGCCTGTGGTCCTTAGGAAGGTCTGAAGACCATAGTGTTAGTCGCTCAGTTGTGTCCGACTCTTTGCGACCCCATGGACTATAGCCCATCAGGCTCCTCTGTCCATGGACTTCTCCAGGCAAGAACACTGGAGTGGGTTGCCATTTCCTTCTCCAGGGGAATCTTCGCCACCCAGTGATCGAACCCAGGTCTCTTGAATTGTAGGCAGATGCTTTACTGTCTGAGCCACCAGGGAAGCCCCTGACCATAGTTTAAGAGAAAAGTTTAACTCCCCCTGCGGAAGGAGCAATTTCCAGCAGTTTTAGCAGGCATTAGAAACAAACAAAGGTACCTGAAAGAAAGAGGGAGATTTGAGAGGAAGGGAAGATTAACCAAGAGCAAACAAAATAACAGAGATAAAGAAAAAAATAAAGCAAGTAGCTACAGTTCAGTTCTTTTGAAGCTTGGGGCCAGTTTGAACTCTGAGAAGTCCGGTAAGGATGATCCCTCAGGAAGACTCTGAGCTCCCCTCAGGGGCGACTTCTTCAGGGCCTCCAGCCTCTCCCTTACCCTGTTTATCACTGTGGGCAAGGATGCCAGCAGACCAGCTTCCTTCCCTGGGGACACATACAGGATCTTACTCCAGGAGTACTATTTTCTGCAGAAGATGACTGAGGTTCTCTTGACTAGGGAAGGAATTTTGCCCAGAAACAAAGCTATAGGGGCAACCCCTCAAGTCCCAAACCCCACAAAACATCTTACGCTGAAGTTCTGTCAAATCCCTAGGGAATGACGCCCGATGAATCCAAGACCCACCCTGTGAGGAGTTTGGGGCCATTTGTGGGATGAATCAGCGCAAGCAGAGACCCCCGTGACCTCTGGGTCTCCGGACATTTCTCAAGCACACAGTTTGTGGAGCAGGAATTGCCCTAAAGCCGCATTCTTCACCGAGAACGTCAAGCAAAACAACACGAATGGCAACAACAGCAGCTCCTAAAGCTGCGAGGCGCCTGACGCAGAGGAGCGCGGCTCGGAGGGGACAAGGGGGGCATTTTTCAGCGCGCCCAACAGGTGGCTCCACGCCTCAGGCGCATAAGGCCGAGCATCCAAGCCCCGTGGCCCGCTGCACCCCGAGAGCTGGGCGCCAGGCGTCCTGCATCGGGAACTTGCGAGGGGCCAGCCTCAAGGGGCGCCCCCTGCCCCGGGGAGGGTGGGGTGGGAACGAGAAAGCACCAGGGAAGACGCGCAGGCCCCGAGGCCCCTTGGTCCCCTCCTCCGACCCCGGAGACTCCCAGCGCAGTAGAGGGGTGCTCCGGCCCTTTCCTTATCATCCTGAAAAACAGCACCCTCGCTGTCGCCTGCTCAAGGATACAGAAGCCAGTATCTATCGTGCCAGCTCAAGAAAACGGGGAAACCGAGGGTGGCTTCTACATGCCGAGTCATTGCCGCGCCTTCTCCGCAAATCCCAAACTGGGGGCGCAGACGGCTGGGGCCCACAATCCAGCGCTAGGCTTAGGGAGTCCCCAAGCTGTGAGCAGCGCCCTTCGCGGCAGGTGCGTGTACCCGTCCTTGGACTTCAAGGTGCATGAAAGGCACTGCCAGGGAGAGGAAATCCTCATTTTTTGAGTGCGAAGCGCGGAAAGGCGAGTTTGCGGCGGGCGCCAGTCGCTCGCCTCTCTGCCACCAGGTGGCGCCAGAGGCACGTCGTCTTCGCCGGCCCGCGGGGCCCAGGGACGGTGCTGCGGAGTCTCTGAGCCCCGGATCTTGGGTCCCTTCTCCGCCCCTTGAGTCTCGAATCTAGGCCCTTATCTAGAGGAAAAGTCCTCTTGCACACACTCTCTCCGCCCCGTCCCCAGGTGATGTCAAGGCCTTTGAAGTGAGCTTGGGAGCTAAATAACCGAGTTGGAAAAAAAAATGGGCGGGGGGGGGCATTTTATTATTTGTAGTGCGCTGGCAGTTTGATTTTCTCCCTCACCTCCCGCATTCCCCTTCCTCCCCCACTTTCTTGAGAAAACCCATTAAACTCGTCCTTGAACGGAAACCCGAGAAGGAAACCATAAGGTGTTTTCAATGAGAATAAAAGAAGGGCATCTGCTTAGGTGTCTGGAAGTGGGCCGGTGGGTGAGGCAAGACAGAAACACACCACGGTGTGAATATAGCCAAGTACTCCATTTATTAACAAAATAAGTCTTACCAAGGGAGAGCTCTATTCATCTCAAACGGGCCCCGCAGCCCCCTGCATCAGGCCCAGAGGGTGGGAGGGAGGGGATCGGGAGAAGACCCTGGGCCGAGTCTTCGATCCCAGTAACTGAGGGAGCCCACGGCCAACTCTGGGGACTCTTGGGTCAGGCCTGGGAAGGGGTGACGGGCTCTGCTGTGATCCGTGTGCTCCCTGACTCCCCTCCCACACCCCCAAAGGTGCTAAAAGGGTTGTATTGCCAGCTGATACTGCCACTGGTCTGCTTTGGAAGGATCTAGCAAGAATCACCGACCCAGCCCCCATCGCCAGGACAGGGACCCCTGCCGCAATTATCAGAAAAAAACAATGACTATTAATGCACTTCGCAAACTATAAAGAGCAAAGTTTCATGCCAGCAGGGCCTTCTAGGATTTTTACTTGAATGAGATGAGCCCTGCCGGCCCCCTCACCAGCAGGCGGTGGGACCACCCCGGGGTGTTTGGGGCCTTTCAGAGTCTGGAAAGGGGAAAGGCTATTGGAAGACTCTCCAGCCACTGACTCCTGTTCAGAGCAAGATAGGGGAGAAAGGCTCTAATTTGGGGGACCAGGGAGCAGACCAAGGAGCCCAGAGGGGAAGAGAGTGGCAGGGGAGTGGTCACAGGGCAGAGTCCCGGGGCCACAGAGCTCAAGACCTCCAGCCCCCAAGGTCGCTCCCAACACCCCCGAACGCGTTACAAAAAAATACCTCCTCTCTGTTACTTGTACAAAGAAAAAAAAAAAATCCAACAACAAACCAGAACCTCGAATGGACGGAAACAAGAAGGAATGAAGGGCAGAGGGGCGGGGCAGGGAGGAGGAAACGTAGTTTGAACGTTAGGAAGCATGCAAGCAAGTCCCCCCGAGAGAAAACAAAAAGAAGCTCCCACGCTGCCCCCTCCTCCAGGTAAAACCAAACCAATCCAAAAAAAAAAAAAAAGTGGCAAACTTACATCTAAGAAAAAATAAAACAGAAAAGAAAGGCAGGGGGGCGGGGGGGGGGGGCATGTAGTTACTGCTGTGATTAATATTATTATTCGGGGAGGGGAGGGGCGAACAGACTCTTTGCATACCATTGACTCGTGTGGGTCGTTA
Organism: Bos javanicus; assembly: GCF_032452875.1. NCBI lineage: Eukaryota > Metazoa > Chordata > Mammalia > Artiodactyla > Bovidae > Bos > Bos javanicus. The sequence continues at coordinate 32,960,724 of NC_083894.1, read as the reverse complement.
ATGCACTTATATTCCCAGCTTGTAAGCTAACATTATAGTAAATAAATACACAGTCCGGTGGGGAGGGGAGGGATCTGGGAGGTGGGGGGGGGGTTCCGGAGGCGGGGGCAGGCGGCGGGGGGCTGCAGCGGCGGCGGGTGGGGCGGGAGGGCGCGGGAGGAGGCAGGGCTGTGGTTACTGGTACCCGAGTGCCGAGGCGGAGGCCAGTCTCTGTCCGTACAGCGCGTACGGTGAGTAGTAGGGTCCGGCTGTGGGCAGCGACGGCACGGCCAGGCCCCCGGCTGTGGACAAGTGGCTCTTGCCGTACGGGTGGTACCGGTTTAGCCCCAAAGTGTGTGGACTCCTCAAGGACAGCGACCCCGGGCTGCCGGGGGCGGCGGGCGGGGGCAGGTGCAGGTGGCAGGAGGCGGCGGCCGCAGCGGCCGCGGCGGCGCTGCCCAGGCCTGAGGCCCCCGGGTAGGTGGCCAGAAGTTTCTCGGCGCCGGGCAGGGCTGTGTGAGTCCGCAGGTGGCTGAGCAGCTCCTCCGAGGTGGCGAAGCGCTTGTCGCACGGCCCGCTGGCCGCCACCCAGTTGCAGCTGTGCGGCAGCGGTTCGTTCTGCAGCATGAAGCCGTAGGTGTAGAGCGGGTGGCCCGGGAGCGCCGCCTGGGCGGCGCTGGACGAGAGCGCAGCCGGCTGCAGCGGGTGCCCCGGGTACACCAGCGGGTAGCCCCCCGCCTTCAGGCCGGGCCCGGCCGGGTCGTGCGCGCTGCACGTGGAGCAGCCCGAGCCGCCGAGGTGCGAGGCGCCGTGGTAACCTCCCAGGCAGTAGGGGTCTCGGCATAATCCCTGCAGGAAGGACGGTGGGGAGGCCCCGGTGAGCGGGCTGGAGCTGGGGGGCTTGCCCGGCGGCAGGCCCAGGCCCCCCGACAGCTGGCCTCCCACGAGGCCAGACTTGCTGGGATCCAGGCCAGGCACGAACTGAGACGGGTAGCCGGCGTAGGCGCCCACGATGGAGCCGTGGTAGCCGATGCTGGAGGGAGGCAGAGGGAACACCGAGTGACCCGGCTTGTAGGGCGACACCGGCGCCACGTGGCCGGCCCCCACCAGCGCGGAGGGCGGCTCCGACTTGCGCCCAGAGGCCCCGGGCTCGCCGCCGCCGCCACCGCCGTGAGGGCCGGGGTCCCCGCTGCTGCTGCGGCTCACGGCCGCCGGCTCCGGGCTGGGCTTGGACTCCTGGTCTTTCTTATCCAGCTCCCCGCTGGCCCCGGTCTTGCAGTCAGAGTGGTGTGGGGAGCCGCCCCGGGAACCGCCAGGGGAGGACGAGGACGACGAAGCGGAGACCGGCGCTCCATGCGGGGGGAAGGGCGTGCAGGCGGCGCTGGGCACCCTGAAGCCCGCCTTGTCTCCCGGGGACAAGGAGGAGGAGCTGGAGGAGCTGGAGGACACGGAGGAGGAGCCGCTGTCCTTGCGGGAGTCGCCGCCCCCGGAACCCTTGGAGTAGGGCTTGAAGCTGGACTTGTCCTCGGCCGGGGAGTCCCCCAGCTGCTTGAGCGCCGCAGAGGCCGAGGCGGCGCCCGAGGCCGAGCGGCCGGGGTCCTTCTCCGCTCCCAGCCCGTTGGCCGCCGCTACCGAGTTGAGCTTGGATGAGGGCGGCGGGTCCGGCTTGCCGATCTGCGAGCAAGTCTGGGCCAGCAACGCCAAAGGACTCTTCTTGGCGTCCAGCTGTGGGAGACAGCGGCAAGGGGAGGGAGAAGGGGGTGAGACCAGGGACCCACGGAGCGGCCGGGGGGGGGCGTTACCTGGGGGGCAGGGTGGGTGAGATGGGAAAGGAGGGCCTCGGGGAGACCGGCTGCGAGCGCGGGGGCTGAGCGCAACTGCGCTTACACTGCGCATCGGTAGTGGTGGGATCCCTCGCTGCCCCGGGTCCCGGAGGGCGCCGCAGGCCCTGGGGAACGGGCCGAGGAAGGCGTCCACCGAAGGCCACCCCGGTGGAAGGTGACTTCTCTGGAGTCGGGGCTGGGGGAGGGGCCGTGACTCCCCCCTACTCTCTCATCTCGTCCTCTCTAGGCCCGGGTTAAAAACTTATGCCTTCAGTTTGGGGAACTTCGCTTAGGACGGGTTTCTGGCAGTGACGCCGCGGGGTAGGAGCAGGGAAGAAGCTGGATCTTGAGCCTGGGCCGCCGCGGGCGCTTTCTTCGGAGCCCCCTTCCCTCCTGGGGAGGGCCCCCAGGGGAGCGGGAGGAAGAAGGAGCCGGGGTCGGGAGTGCCGGGGCGTCGTGCGCTCCAACCGGATGGGGCAGAAGCGGAGTGGGACGGGGGAGGGAGGTGGCGATCGGGCTTCAAAGAGAACAAACCCGGGTGGAGAGGTGGGGGTGGGGGGCCGAAAAAAGCCCAGGAGATAGACTCTCTGGCCTGGGGACTGGGTGCCGAGGAAAAGTAAAGGGCCCAGTGGACACTCCAAAAGCAAATCCAATCCGAGAAAGGAAACGCGAAGCTCCGAAGGGCGAGCGTGGAAGGGGAACCTTCTCCCCCGGGGAGAAGCCCGGGGGGGAGAACCCAGTGGGCTCCGATCCCTCTGTATCTCCGTCCCTCCTCTCACTCCGTCGGCCAGTGGGGCCGGACCCGAGGGTCGCACCGAGCCGCGGGGCGCAGGGAGCCGGGCAGTGGTGGGCGGAATGGGGCGGGCGCTCGGCGGGCAGCGACCAGGGGACTGACCTCGATGGGGCTCACGGGCGTGGAGGACAGCGGCTGCAGGTACTCCGGGTGCAGGAGGTGGCCGGTGTGAGCGCTCAGCATCTTCAGTACCCGGATGGGGAGCCGGTTCGCCTGGCGCAGGGGGTCCGCCGGGGGCAAGAGGGACACCGCCGCCGGCCTCTTCCCGCCGCCGCCGCTGCCGCTACCGCTGCTCTCGGGTGTCCTTGGGTTAGATCCAGCGGGCGAATCGCTCATTTGGAGGAGGCAGTGCCGCTGGGGGGGCGGGGAGGGCGGGGGCGCACCGGGGAGGCGAGCTCCCGGGGCGGGTGGGCTCGCTCCGTAGCTCTGAGCGCGGTGCAGCGGTCGCCGCGTCTCCACCCCTCCTCCTCCTCCTTCGCTGCCGCCGCCGCCGCCACCGCTGGCCCGGGCGAGCAACACAAAAACCTTCGCCTTCCGCGAGCCGCACGTCAAATAGCCGCGATCGGCAGCCACACTTCAAAGGGATCGCCGCGCCCGCCCAATCGCCGATCTCGCCGGGACCCCGGGGCGGGGAGAGCGCCCGGCGCCGCCGGTGGGCGGGGAGAGCCTTAAAGGGGCCGCGCCCGCGAGCCGCGGCGCCGCGGCCTGGCCCCACCGCCGGCCTCCTCCCCTGCCCCCAACCGGGCCGCCCCGGGCCCCGGGGTCCCGGCGAGATCAGGGCTTCTCCGGGGACCCTGTCGCTCTGCGCCCTGCCCTTTCCTGTCGCTCTGCGCTTTCTCCCTTCGCACGGCTGGGGTTGGGTGGGGTGGTGCTGGCCGGGGAAGGGGGACAGGTCACCCGCAGTCCGTGTGTCTCTGGGGTGGGGTGAACTGGGTGGGCTGGGGGATGGGGTAGGAGCCCCTGGCGGCCGGCTCCGGGACTGCCAAGTCCCAGCCGCTCCCGGAGGCCGCCTGGGGGCGGGCCGCGCCTCCAGAACCCCAGCTCGGCTCGGGTCCTGCTCGGGTTTTCAGCTCTTTCCCCCCTGACTTGGCTTCCTCCCGGGTGTGCTCACTAGGAAGCGCCCGAACCTCGGAGGCAGCCACAGTTCTCGCGACGCGGCGAAAACCGCTCCAGCAACTTTGAGCCAGCCCTGTCCGCAGCCTGCAAGTTTGAGGACTCCCCTTCCGGGGTGAGATGGTCTCGATAAGGCGCGATCCCCGCTTGTGGTGCGCGCCGCCGGGACGCGCCTGGCGCGCGGTGCCTGCGCACCGATTTATAGGTTCGATGCTTGGGTGTGTCCCGGGTTTCTTACAGCGTGCTGCTTAGGGGCACACAATTCTCTCACGGCACCGCGCCTGACTGCTGTTTCAGGGGTAGCGGGTGGGAAGGGACGTGGAGGGGTTTGCATCCTACAAGAGGCGGGGTCTCTGTAAACGCTGCACGTCGATGCAAGCGCCAAAGAAGCGGCTCCTCCACGCCCCGCCCCACTTTTCTTCTCGAGGGGGAAGATGCCCTAGGTTTTCCCAGGGGAATTTCGGAATTAAAAACTTTTAAATGAAAATAACAGTACCCCCCCTCCACCCTGTCTCCTTCCTCCCGTGCCTTTGGGATAAAGTATGCATTGCGAGCTTCGCACCCGACAGAGATTTCACATAGTCCCTGTCCTGACGTTGGAGTCCCCCGTCCGCCGATCGGAGGGTGAAGTTGGCCCTTTGTACGCAGGCCTTTGGGGAGACCCCTTTCCCGGTTCTCTAGGCGGCCAGTGGAGGCGCGCTGGTGTCACTGCCCCGCTCTGAGCACCCCTTTTCCAGCCCGCATCTGTCACTCGGATTGTCGGGCCTGTCACTCGGGGCATATTGTTCCCGGACTGCCGGTCCCTGACTCTGCTGCTTGTTGATCAACGCCCTGAGATCCCCAGAAGGGCAGAGACGATTTCAAAGGCGTTCTTCCAACAGAAACGAGTATCACAGAAATAACAAATGGCAGTCTTTACGATGCTCAGTAGAGAAGGCACCAGGCACCACTCCCAGGCCACGTCAATCAAACACTAAACTGAATGTACTCCTTGGATCGGTCTGGTTTTTGGACAGGATATCTAGACCTCTAAGAAATTACACAGGCGTTCCCTACCCCGATTTTAATCCTGATAAAATTAGGTTACAATGAATGCCAAGGGATGTCCTGACTGGGTGATGTATTCCATACCGCAGGAAGGAGGGTACAAGAAGGAGGGGGGAGACCCCATTTATTTTGTTGTGGTGCTCCCTATCCCCTGCCCACTCCTCCTCCTCCTGCCAGCCTCTGAGCACTCTGACATCCTTGCCACTGCCAGTGTCAAGTTTAAATGACCACTGCAAGGCTGCTTCAATCTACCAGATGATTTGGCCTTTGGGAGACTTCTCTGCAGAGAGAGCGAGCAGAACCTTCCAGAATGAAGACGGTGGGCCTTGGTAGGCCACTTTGGAGGAGGAGGATCTGGGAAGAGGGGAGCCCTAGGAGACAGGAAAAGATGAAAGACCCCTTCTTGATGATCACAACCAGCCCAGCTGTGAACACCAGCCAAGGACTCCTGCTCTGACCGGGCAGATGTGTGTTCTGGATGATTAATGGGGAATTAGTTAGGAGCAAAGGGGAGGGGAGAGAGAGACAAAGGCATGTAGGAATTTGGAAGGAATAGAGGGGCAAGAGGCAACAGAAAGAGGGGAGAAGAATGCAGGATGATAAGATATTTACTGTCTATTTGGGGAGGGAAGGCGAAGAAGAAGGTAAGGAATGAATGAAAGTGGTGAGGGGAGAGGAGGAGGTGAGGACAAGGTGACCAGTCTTGGGGTGAAGGGTGGGGAGTTTGCCTAGGGAATCACATATTGTCTTCAAAAAACCCTGCTCCCTTAGTTCACAGCTCATCACTAGGAACTGGGGGTGCCAGACAGCACTTCGGTGGAGACCAACCCTGTTGCCCCTCTCCTGGAAAATGCTAGCAAGGGAATAGGGCCATGCTTCCCTTTGGGATGCTGATGAGCAAAGTGGGGCCCCTTTGGCTGGATCCATCTAATCACCTTAGTTGGGAAAATGGAAAATCATACTCAGCCAGGCCAGAGGCCTAATGAAAAGATTGTTGTTTAGTTACTAAGTCGTGTCTGACTCTTTGCCACCCCGTGGACTGTTGCCCACCAGGGTCCTCTGCCCATGGAATTCTCCAGGCAAGAATTCTTGAGTGGGCTGCCATGCCCGTCTCCAGGGGATCTTCCCAACCCAAGGATTGAACTCGCATCTCCTGCATTGCAGGTGGATTCTTTGCCACTGGATGCTAGAGGATTATTACAATCGGTAATTGATACTCATTTAGCTGAAATGCTAACTTCTACAGAGTCCTAAATGGGGTCCTAGTAGCCTATTGCAAGGCCATTTTCAAAGGAATGACTTGTCACCTGGGAGAGAATAAGGTTAAAAGAAGCTGGGCTGTGTTTCCTGGGGTTGATGGGGTGTGGCTGAAAAGGCCATGTGAGACACTGTGTTGTTCAGGGCCCAAGTGCTTCCCTTGCAGAAAAGTGGCTCTTGCGTAGCTAAGAGGCCCTTCCCAGACTGCCCTTCGAGGGAGGGCACCATGACAGTAGGGCAGGGTGGGGCTGCTTGAGCGTACCCCTGCCCACGTGGGGAAGAGTCACATTCTGTGCTTCAGGCTCTCGATATGCTTCAGGTACCTTTGTCATTCCCATGCATAGCATGGAGAGGTTAGTCACTCACCCAAAGGTCTGTGAGCAGTGGGTGACAAAGTCCTCTCATGGAGGTAGGTCTCTGGGAACTAGGCCTCTGTGTCACAATCCTGCAGTGATCCTGGACAAGGAAACCCCTCTGAGCTTTGATTTCCTCAGTTATAAAACCTAAGAGTGTGGGACTTTCCTGGTGGTACAGTGGCTGAGACTCCATGCTTCTAAGGGTAGGGGACCCAAGTTCAATCCCGGGTCAGGGAACTAGAACCTGCATGCCACAACTTAATAAAAAAAGATCACCCATTACGCCGCTAAACATCCCACGTGCCACAACTGAGACTGGATGCAGCCAAATAAAGACATAGAAATAAATATTTAAAACTAAGCAAAAAAAAAAAAAACAAAAACCTAGCAGTGACCGCCTCAGGGTCGGCAGGCCAAACCAGACAATGCATGTCACACTTCTAGTGCTCGGCACAAAGGAAGGCCAGTGATAGCTGTGACCAGTGGTGTCCTCAGCATCTGTGGGGCGATTGCTCAGAGCAGTAGCCCCCAGGCCTGGAGGATCCGAGGCTCCAGCCCAGCCCCCTACCCAAGTGAGAATACCCCTTCCCCGGTCTCCACTCAAACAAGTCTTTGGAAAAAAAAAAAAAACATAACCTCTAAGAAGCCATCACGAAAATCCTTTAGGAAATTCTGAATATTTATAGATTTTTTTTTTTTCAAAATTTCAATTTACGTAAAGAAACCCGCCTGAGTCAGGCTGGGAGGAGCGGTGGGAGGTGCGTTGTGTAGCGTTAATGCGGAGTTTTCCATCGTCAAGGAGGCTGAATTGCCTGAATGATGGGTTCTCTCTACATGACACTCAAGCCCTAATGGCAACAACAGGAAATAATATCTCACTGGGTAACTATTTACATTTTTTTTTTTTTTTTACAAGCTGTAAGAACTCTGAAAAGTCTGCCTCACAGAGGACTTGGTTTTCCTCCCTGGCACTTAATATCTTTCAGCGGCTGGCAATTACTGCCTTGGCCAGGAGCCCTGATTCAGCACTACCTGCGTCTGCCTAGCTTCAGACACAGCCCCGGGCACCGGGAGGCCAGAAGAGCCTGGGGCACTGTGAGAGCAAGCGGGCAAAGCTAGAAGGACCGGCCTTACTGGGGAGCCCACTCTGGTTGCCCTTTCTTCTCTGTTCTCACAGCTCCGATTCTGTTCTGTTATTACACTCATCACCTGGCACCTGCCAGTATTTATTGATCCATCCTCCCGCTGGACCGCAGATGCTTCTGTATAGCTCTCATCCTCTTTGTATTCTGTTGCCTAGAGGGATGTCTAACCATTGTGGTCACTGCAGCTAACACGAGAGCCAAGCATGTGTAAGTGCTTTGCACGATTTCTCTTCTTTAGTCCCCACTGGAGCCCTAGGAGGTAGGTCGTGTGGTTACCCCATTTCACCCAGGAGGATGTGGAGGCACAGAGAGGTTAAGTACCCCCGCCGCCAATTTGAGCTGGTGGGGGATGGGGGCTTGAATCCACGCAGTCTGAATGCCATCCATGTCCAGTGCTAGTTTGTTGATGAATGAATAAGAACTTTACGGAGGAGGGTTATTTAGCTCTGTCTCCCCTCTCCGTGTAAACAAAAAGGTGGATGACTTAGTATTTTTCAAAATGTCAACTGTATGAGCCCATTAAAGGATCTTTCCCCAAATACCTGTTTGCATTCATCATCTCGCAGCAATTTTCTGAGTTATTTTGGGCAGGTGTTTTTTCCCCCCTGCTTTGACAGATAAAGTCGGGGCCTCCAGAGCTTCTGGGGGAGCCTGAAGTCACGTGGTAGTCCTGGCAGAACAGGGCCTCCTGGATCTCCTCTCACAGCCCCACCACCACGGGGATGGGGAGGTGACTCCCTTTGATGAAAGAAGGAGGAATTACCTCCTTTCCCTCCCCCACCTTGAGTTTCCTTTGGAGAAGTGGTGGGAAGGAGCGGACAAAGGAAATGTAGACTGAAGCTTATCTTCCAGCCCCGTGTTTGATCATGGTCCTTGAGCTGGGTGCTTTGAAGAAGTGGTTTCGTTTATCTCCTATCAGCCCTCAGGGAGATAGGCAGGGTGGCTAGGGGGTGGGGATGGGGGCAGCGAAGGAGGGGGGTGCCAGGAGGTGTGCTTTTGAAGTTCCCTCCCTGCACCAGCCCCACCCCATGCATCAACCTTAGCCCTGGGCAGTCACCCTTGACGACTTTGTTCCTTTGGGCCTTCAGGTTTCTTCCAGATTCCCCTTTTAAGTTGCAGATACTGCTGGGAGGAATCATCCTTTAGTAATCTGCCAACACCTTGGCTGTGATTAGCAGAGAGTGTTTGACCCTGGGTAGTAATAACATTTATGGAGCCTTACGGTATGCCGGCCTGTCTGAGCTCCTTACCTGTAAGAACTCATTCACCTTTCACTACAAACCGATGAGGTAGGGAGTGTGCTTGTTTTTATAGGTGATCCCCTGAGGCTCAGAGAGGTTAAGTAACTCACCCAAATTACACAGCTCAAAAGTGGTAGAACCAGGATTCAAATGCAATATCTGTTTCTGAGCTAATCTGAATGCAGGCCTGAGAGAGCAGCAGGAAAGCTAAAGACTTCAGGGACTTCGCTGAAGGTCCAGTGGTTGACTCAGTGCTCCCTGCGCAGGGGCGTGGGTTTGAACCCTGCATGGGGGACTAAGATCCCACCTGCTGCATGGCACAGTCTCATTATCAATATCAGTTCAGTCGTTCAGTTGTGTCCGACTCTTTGCGACCCCATGGACTGCAGCATGCCAGGCCTCCCTGTCCATCACCAACTCCCAGAGTTTACTGAAGCTCATGTCCATTGAGACAGTGATGCCATCCAACCATCTCATCCTCTGTCATCCCCTTCTCCTTCTGCCTTCAATCTTTCCCAGCATCAGGGTCTTTTCCAATTAGTCAGTTCTTCGCATCAGGTGGCCAAAGTATTGGAGCTTCAGTTTAGCCTCAGTCCTTCCAATGAATATTCAGGACTGATTTCCTTCAGAATGGACTGGTTGGATCTCCTTGCAGTCCAAGGGACTTTTAAGAGTCTTCTCCAACACTACAGTTCAAAGGCATCAATTCTTTGGCACTCAGCTTTGTTTATAGTCCAACTCTCACATCCATACATGACTACTGGAAAAACCATCGCCTTGACTAGATGGACCTTTGTTGGCAAAGGTTTTTAAAATGCTGTCTAAAAAATAGCAAATGACTTCAACCATCTTCCAGAATACTGCTCTTCACAACCAGGTTTTTATTTTTATTTCCAGCTAGTGGTAAAGAACCCACCTCCCAGTGCTGGAGACTGAGAGACACAGGTTTGACCCCCGGATTGGGAAGATCCCCTGGAGGAGGGCATGGCAACCCACTCCAGTATTCTTGCCTGGAGAATCCCATGGACAGAGGAGCCTGGCGGGCTATGGTCCATGGGGTCACAAAGAGTCAGACATGACTGAAGCGGCTGAGCACTCGCACCAGGACTGAGAATATGGTAGAAAGGAAGCTGACACAGAGAAGGGAATAAGGTGAACTTTCATTTCATTAATTGAACTGGATTGAATGAATTCATTCAAGTACTGTTTATTGGCTACTTGGTAGGTGCAGGCCTGAGGTGATCCCAGGGGAGATAAGGACCACGGCAGGCCGGCCAGTCCTGGTCACCTCCAAGACATGCACATTTCTGGCTCCTAAAAGGCAGGGAAATCTTCTCCTTTGGGCACCTGTGGGCTTCTTTTGTAGATTAAAAGAAAAAGTCAGGAGGCTTTAACTGAAATCGTGCTCATTACCTTGTACTTTAGTTGCCCATTATTCTTTTTTTTTTTAATTTATTTATATATTGTTTTTTAAATTGAGGTACAGTTGACTTACAAGATTATATTCGTTTCAGGTGTACAGCAGTGATTCACAATTTTTTATAGATTATACTCTATTCAAAGCTGTGATAAAACGTTGGTTGTATTGCCTGTGCTGTACCGTATATCCTTGTGGCTAATGTATTTTAGACATAGGAGTTGATTCCAGTTGCCCACTGTTCTAAAAAGCATTTGCTTCATGTTCAGTTCAGATTCTACCACATTTACTGAGCACCTCTGGGTGCTAGTATGCATCATTTCAGGTGTGTTCATGCATCATCTCTCATTTGTGTATAAGGGGAGTCCAAGAGCAGGGTGGAGGCCCCAGGAAGGGAAGCAGGGACCAGGGTTCCTCAGATGTCCTGCCCCCGTGCTCTAAGCACACCCTCCCAGCCGGAACCACTGGGGCCCCAGAGATCCTGGTAGCAAACCAACTGTTTCAGTTGCACAGGGCAGATGTCACACCTGCTTCTGACACCCGTGGGCTTCAGCCATGAAGGTGATGATAGTTCTCTGATGCCCACCCCCCCTTCTGGTGGATAAGCCTCTCAACTTGCCCAAAGCAGGCCCTTTGCTAGGCTGGCCTCCCAATTAGCAGGGATGTGCAGCTTCAAATTCATTTCAACAAACACGATTAGAGAAAAGGGAAGAGCTGCTCAGGCAGTGGCTCAATTACCGCTGCTTGTATTTGATAAAACCAAATTCCAAGATGTCAGAACAATTTCGAGGAGTGTTTATTTCCATGGCCCTCTGCCAGCCTCTGCTGGGAGATGGAAATCCAAGAGGCGGGGTCCCAACCAAGCCGCTGGCTGCAAGTATCCAAGTATATAGTAGTCCATTCAGAGTGGAGATTTACATAATAAGCCCCCTTTAAAAATGATTTAAGCGATTACTTTTTTTGGAAACATGCACTTATTTATTTATGATTAAGTGCATTCCCATGGCGCAAAATTCCCAAACGATGAGAATGAGCATTGAAAAAGACCTCCCTCTCGCAATCCAGTTCTTCTCCCCCATGCATCAGTGCTGTGAGTGTATTGTCCATCCTTCAGAGGTATTCTGTACATACATTAGCAAATACATATGTATTCTTCCTCCTTTTTATACACGAAGGGCAACACACTGCACACAATGTTCTGCACTTGCTTTTTTTAAAAGCTAATATAGTTTGGAGATTGCATCATGGGCTTCTGCATTTTATTTATTTACTTTTTTAGTTTCACTGCACTGTTACATGGATGTGTGATGAGTTTACTTGGCCATTCCCCTGCGGGTGGACATTTAGATGGTTTCCAGTGTTTGTTCCCGCGGTGAATAACCATACATATGTTTATATGTGTATTTAGACATACAGTAAGTACCCTACAAATGAACCATCAAGTTTGGAACTTTCAAAGATGCAAACATCCGTTCCATCAACATCAGGCGTGAGTGAAATCGCAGCTTGCCCTCCGTCTCCTATTGCTGGTGGCGATCCTTCAGCTCTGCCATCTCCCACCTCCTCTCTCTCCTCCAGTGACTCTTCTCCCCTCTTCACTCGATGCCACCCCTGGATGCCCATCATTGTACTGTCTTACTGTACTTTTCAAGGTACTGTACTATAAGGTTAAAAATCTCTTTGTGTGTTTGTTTCATATGTATCTCTTGTGTGAAAACTACTATAAACCTATTGTAGTACAGTATTAACAGTATTAATACTGTTACAGTATTATAAACCTATGTATCTGATTGTGTTAGCTGGGTACCTAGACTAACTTTGTTGGACTTATGAACAAGTTGGACTTACAAAAGCGCTCTTGGAACAGAACTTGTTTGTATGTGGGGGTCTTACCATATATATAATATATATCATTCTCCATGTGTGCTAATAAAACTATAGGGTAAGTTCCTAGGAATAGAATTGCAGGGCTGAAAGCTATATGCGTTCAAAACAAGCCCCTTTCAAGAAAGTAGGTAGGACCCAACACACCCTTGGAGTGAGAAGTTCAGCCGAGGGACTCAGGGAAGAAAGCCAGGGCAACGCCTCCAGGAACTTCTGGGCCGTTCATCTGGAGAAGGGTCAGGAAGAAGGGTTCCATTTCCATCTCTGGATTTAAGAGAATGTGCCTGCTTCTCTAGCTTTCCTCTTCCTTCTCGTCCCACGTTCTCCCTCATTTAGCAGAAGGAAGAGGAGAGGAAAAATTACGTCCAGCCTCAAGGAATCCATGATTTTGATAAATACACATTTTAATATTGCCAACTTTCCAATCAGTGAACCCCAACAGAAACGCTGGATTGTCTGCACCTTTTTTCGTTCACGCTCACAAGAAAGCAGAAGTTCGTGCCAAAGATAATCCGTAAACTGCTATTGTATCCATGGAGGTTTGTATCTGGTTCTCACTGTGAATTTCCAGCATGAGGCTTGTGATGTGTCTGAAGACATCAAATCATGACATCAGTAATTACTATTAGCAGAGTGCTTGCCAAAGCGGCTGAGCAGTCTTCACTTTGTTCTTATTTGAATATTGTATTTTTGGATAGGTATTGCCTGCAGAATTCAAAGGTACCAAGGGCATGGGTATGTAACTTCTCAACAAGGATTGAGATGATAAGAGTTTTCTGCTTTATCGACCATTTGCCAAGAAAAAAAAAAACTAAAAAAAGAGCAGCAGATGATGCTGTTCTGCAGGTGTTTGGACACCTTAGTTTCTTGCTGCAAAGAAGCACAGGAAAGCCTCTGTCTCCTCTAGTTCAGGCCCAGGGCTGGGCCTCTTTGGTCCACTGAGTCCAAGCTCACTTTTTGTGAGTGACCTTGACCCTGTGACACTGGGAGGAATCAGGACTGCATGGAGTATTGATGGGCCATAGAATCAGGATAAACGTTCATTCCAGACCGTCTAAAGTAGAATTCTAGGGGTATCCCTGGTGGTCCAGTGGCTAAGACTCCATGCTCCCATTGCAGGGGACCCGGACTCAGTCCCCAGTCAGGGAACTAGATCCCACATGCTGAGACTAAAGAGCCCATGTGTGGCACAGCCAAAATAAATACTTAGATATAAAAAAAGAATTGTACCATCTTGAAGACCTTTCTCAGGCATCCTGAAGGTACCCCTTCCACGTTTCCCAACGTCCATCTTGATACATCGAACACAACTGCTTTCTGCCAGGTGTCTTTGTTTTTCTCATTCATTTCCTGAAATAAATAATAAATCAATGCACAAATGATAAAAACAACAGCAACAACCAAAACACACACACACACACACACACACACACACACAACCCAAATAATCCAAACCAGAATAGTACAGTAGCTGCAAACGCTGGGGAGACCGTGTCCTTTTCCTTATGATGTTTATGCCTGTTCCACATCAGGCCCCGGGTGAATTTTTCCCCCACTGCAGTCGACATGCATAATGACAATCTCATTTATGACAGGAGACATGTTTTTGTTTTAAAACAACTGACAGAGCTGCGAGATGGGGAACGACAAGAAAGTGCGATTGGGGGGGGTGGGCGGGTGGGGCTGGGGGAGGCGGGCAGGAGGCTGGTGAAGGAGAATGGCATTTTCTTGATTAAAAAGCTGGAATCCATCCTGTGGAGCAAGTGAGGAAAGGCGTCCAGGAAGAACGCTGGGGTGGGGCCGTGACATAACAACAGTCCTCTGAGGTCTGGACGAGGGGACTTGGGTGGCCTTTGAACTGCCTCTGATTGGGCGGTGTCAGAAGGGACCATGTGTATGAAGGTGCAGAGAGAGTGTGGACAGAGGAGAAAGGTGAATTCCGCTCTCCAGCCCACCTCTCCCTGGGTGATGTCTCCGGTCAGCTCAACAAGCATCCATGAGCCCCTAGAGGTCTGCCCTTGACGTGCTGACTCCCAGTCCAGGCAGAGAAGTGAAGCCAGAGGCCCTGGGAATCACGGGAGAACAGGGAAGTTTGTACAGATGGCTCCTTTCCCCTCGGGTTTAGGGAAGGGAAATACAATGCTCTCACCTGTGTTTGAGGAGCTGGCTCTTTCCTCTGGCCAACCACTGGGAGTTGTAATCTTTTCCTTAGAGCTGTTTAGAACTGTTCCCCCCTAAAAGTCTGGAGGGGAAAATGATAAAAGATGAAGCCTGACCAGGAGAGGAGAAACAGCAAAAATCAAGAACGATCTAGAAAGTGAAGAGAAAGGAAGAACTTGGATGAGAAAGAAGTTAATGACTCCACAGTAAGAGTAACTTTTAAAAAAGTCTCCCATAGAAAACAGTTTTATGGCTACCAAAGGGGAAAGAGGATGGGGGAGGAGCAAATTAGGAGGTTGGGATTAGCAGATACAAACTACTCTTGTGATATAAGTAAACAACAAGATCCTACTGTATAGCACAGGAAACAATAGTCAGTGTCTTGTAATAAACCATAATGGAAAAGAAAACACAAAGTCACTGGAGATAGTGATCAGATCCAGGGCTTATGGAAAGGAATTAGAGTACTCCTGGCATATCTTATTAGAATGTATGTGTGTGTGTGTGTGTATGTGTGTGTGGTTGGGGGGTTCTGTGTGGGAAGGGAAGGGTTGACCAGAAGCAGCTAATTCCACTGAAGGATTGTTAGCTATTTCTCTCCTTGATTTCTGGACATGATTAAGTTGATATGGACATGATATGGACATGAGTTTGGGCAAACTCTGGGAGACAGTGAAGGACAGGGAAGTCTGGCGTGCTGCAGTCCATAGGGTTGCAGAGTCAGACATGACTTACAGCGACTGAACAACAACAGATGTTGATATAGGATCCATTGGACCACTGGGTTAACTCAACCAGCTTTTCTTTCTGAGACTGGCAGTGATACAGCTCTGGGCAACAAAGGCAGGCGATCCAGGTCTGCAGGGCCCTACATCCAGGAGCCTGCCCGTGCCCAGTGGTGGGGCCAGGCTGCCTCCACTTCTTTAGCTCAGACTTGCATAGGATGGATGGTTAAAGCATCGGGTCAGCTCCTTCTTTAGGGACATAAATTCAGACCTTCTTAAAACACCACCCCCTAAACCACCCTGCAAACAATGCTGAACATTGGTTTCTTAAACCCCAATATATTTTGCCAAATAAGAGAGTGTTAATACGCCTCCCTCCCCTTCTCCGAATGAATTGGATTACTTAAAGCATCTTTTCGGAGACGTCAGCAGTTTAATAGAGGCAATAAGTCAGGGCTGCCCTTGTGCTTTATTTTTCTGCCAGTATTTAGTTAATTAAAGAATGCAAATTAAAACACCTTAATTTATATAATATCAATACCAACGCCTTAAAACATTTGGCATAACTGCTCTGGCACGTCCCTTACATAAACTCTTCAGAGCAGTGCTAATAAAAATGAAAAAGGTTGTAAATCACATTTAATTTATTCATCTTCTGTTTGGTACCAAAGTGTATGCCAAAATCAAGTTATTTATGAGCACGTCATAACAATAGGCACTTTTGTTGGTTGCAAATGACACAAAAGGTTTCTCTGAGGGATGTGTGTTTTAATTTGGAAATGTCTCCAGGTGCCTCTATTTTCTGGGCTCTGATTTCTAAAATTGCTAAAATTTTTGCACCCAGAAAAAAAATAGATTTAGATATTGGAAAACATATAGAGCCTAAAAATACGGTGACATCTGCTCAGAAAGACACCTGCAACCATCTGCGTGTAGATAGATGTATACACCAGACGTCCTATGGCACATGAGTCTTCTGGTGAGATAAAAGGTTGGTGATTTATATCTGATTTCTTAAATATTCCATTAAGAGGATTATCTCACAGGAGGCTTGGATACAGATGACATCGGAAGGGATTTGGTGCAAACCTGCTTTTTGAGAAGTGACCCCATGGACTGTAGCCCTCCAGGCTCCTCTGTCCATGGAATTCTCCAGGCAAGAATACTGGTGTGGGTTGCCATGCCCTTTTCCAAGGGATCTTCCTGATCCAGGGATTGAACCTGTCTCCTGCACTGCAGGCAGATTCTTAACCATCTGAGTCACCAGGGAGGCCCCTAAACAGAGATGAACTGCATGTATTTGAATAAATAGCCAAACACCCATCTTCCTCTTTCCCCTCCTTTGCTGATATACCTTTCTTTCTCTGGTGGATCGGAGCCTAGAGTACATTTTTTTTTTATCTAACCTGGAGAATGGCGAAGCTCCCTAATGCAATTAACCTTGTTAATCTCACTACTTCACCCAGCTTTCTTTCACCTCCACTCTTTACTCAGTGTTCTGTGGATCTCAGGGCATGTGGGACAGTGAACAGAAGTTCTAGAAAAACCCTCTCCATCCTGAAAACCCCAAGAAAATTCAAGAATGAAATGCCCTAATCAACTGGTGGCTTCTCTACGTGGGAGCGAAGAGCCCAGTGCAATCCTATGCCCTGTTTTATTCATTTTCTTTTTTTCTTTATCTGTTAACCATCTTGAGATACCAGTTAGCTTCCCTTGCACCAAGGTGCCCAGAACTCACAGGAGCTCCACCAGATACTCTAAAATTTAAAGGAAATACACTTCTTGGATATCACACTAACTAGTAGCTCAAGGTGGTTAACAATTTCAACATTAAACTGAGTTACATTCAGTTTGATTATGTCAGTCCTTGGGAACCTGGGTATTCATCATCATTTAAAATTTTTTGTTTTATTTATGCCTGTGCAGGGTCTTTGTTGCTGTGCATGGACTTTTCCTGGTTGTGTGTGAGCTCCTCAGTGGGATGGCTTCTCTTGTTGTGGAGCACTGGCTGTAAGGTGAGAGGGCTTCAGTAGTCATGGCTCATGGGCTCTAGAGCTCAGGCTTAATGGTTGTGGCAAAGAGGCTAGTTGCTCTATGGCATGTGGAATTTTCCTGGACCAGGGATCAAACTCATGTCCCCTGCCTTGGCAGGCAGATTCTTTACCACTGGATCACCATAAGTCCCTGTTCATTATCTTTTAACATGAACATTACAAGCTTAGTAGAAGAGGTAGAATATTGGGATTCCTCACTTGGGATGATGACGCAGATGTGGCAAATGGCATCTGTCTGTGATCTTAAGATTCATGGGTCCTGAGCTGCCACTAGGGCTGTGGGGAGGCCCTGCAAAACTCCAGAGGAAATGGGTCCTGAAGTCTCTCTTTCTGATCTTAAAAACACTGATAGGCCTCCTTGAAAACACCGACAGACATTGGTTCCCTTTGGAGCTCATGGGATGCTCTGGTTGCCTCAGACTCACTGCAATAGTTACCTATAAACTCACACTCTTCCAGGTGTATGTTCCTTTTTTTGAGGCGGGGAGGGGGTGTGCCAAGCAGAGCCAGAGAAGATCTTAAAGTTAGCTGCCCTCCCATTCCCTCTCAAAATTCCCCTCTACTCCCTCAACCTCCTAGTGTCTCACTGAGTCATGGGAAAAAAGAGCCTGTTGTGGCAGACAACCTAGCTTGAGGGGGTGAGCTGAGCTCTGAGGACATCTGGCATCACAATCCCTCGGTGGTAGGATTGGAGGGTGGTCTGTAAGCACTTTCTTGATGTGTTGGTGCTGAGCCTACGTATCCTTGTGCGTGATCGTGGACATGTTTCTCTCTCCTTTTTTCTTGCTACATGTCATCCTTAAAAGCTAAGTTTTACCTTTATACTTATTTGTACCTCTCTTGCCTCCATAAAAGATTTGAGGTCCCTTACTATCCAAAACACAGATACAGTATGACCCAAAGCCATAAACAAAGTAACAAGATCAGGGTCAAGGACAAAGGAGGAAGGAGGAGGAAGAAGCAGAGTAATTGCACCAGAGAGGGAAAGCTTCAATTTAGGAAAGCAAATGCAATAGAGAACAACACTCAGCTCCCAACTCCCTGGCACCTTGGTGGGCAGTGGTCAGCTCTTGTAATCACTGGATGAGTGCACCCTAAGGGCAGGTTGAAATGCCTGCTGGGGGCTCAGTGCTCTGTGAATTGGTCAAGCTATTGCATCTCTTGAAGTCTCTGCTTCCTCACCTATAAAATGAAGATTCACTTGCCCATGATAGGGGTCTTAAAAGAAAGGAAAGCGAAGTCACTTCAGTTGTGTCCGACTCTTTGTGACTCCATGGACTGTGGCCTGCCAGGCCCCTCCATCCATGGGATTATCCAGGCAAGAGTACTGGAGTGGGGTGCCATTGCCTTCTTCAGACAGAAGTCTTGAGAGAATGCAATTCAGTGATGAGGACAGTAGCTCCCTTAGCGTGGACTGTGCAGCCTCTCTTCTAAGTGTTTTGCACAGAAAAATTTAATCAATTCTAAGTTTGTTTTTTTTTTTTTTGCATTTTAATGTCTCTGACATTGATTTCTTAAAAAGAGCATTGTATCACAGATTATTTTGCAGCATTTTTCTTTTGTTGTTGGACGTGAAATAAGGGTGTAATGTAGATGATTAGATGAAATGTGTTGTTAACTCATTCAGTCCTTACAATAACTTTATGAGGTAGGTGGTGTTTTTGTCCCATTTTACAGATGAGGAGCTGAGGCAATGTAAGATTTAAATGATTTGTCCGAGGGCAAGCAGTGCAACTAGGAATATATCCTAGGCTGTTTGACTCTACTGCCACACCATACTGTGGCCTTTCATCAAATAGTTCAGCAAGAATCATTTCAACAAAAATTTCACCGTTATGTACCGGAATGTACTTACCTGGTCCCTTTAATGGCTGTGTTTTCTGAATGTTCTATTATTATATGAAGTAATGCTGATACTATTCTTACACATTTATTTGTACAAATGTTCCTTACACACCTGTTTATTGTCATCTGACTTTGCTTGCAAAATATGTAAAGATAAATTATGTAGACAAATTTATCCATCATTTCTCTTATGACTTCTGGGCTCTGATTTTTATGCTTTAGAAAGATCTCCACTCTGCAATCATAGAGTAAAATGATTCATTCGTGAAAATATTTTTTTTACTGTTAATAGAATTACAGTTCAGTTTGGTTCGGTTCAGTCGCTCAGTTGTGTCTGACTCTTTGCAACCGCATGAACTGCAGCACGCCAGGCCTCCCTGTCCATCACCAACTCCTGGAGTTCACTCACACTCACGTCCATCAAGTTGGTGATGCCATCCAGCCATCTCATCCTCTGTCATCCCCTTCTCCTCCTGCCCCCAATCCCTCCCAGCATCAGAGTCTTTTCCAATGAGTCAACTCTTCGCATGAGGTGGCCAAAGTACTGGAGTTTCAGCTTTAAGCATCATTCCTTCCAAAGAAATCCCAGGGCTGATCTCCTTTAGAATGGACTGGTTGGATCTCCTTGCAGTCCAAGGGACTCTCAAGAGTCTTCTCCAGCACCACAGTTCAAAAGCATCAATTCTTCGGAACTCAGCTTTCTTCACAGTCCAACTCTCACATCCATACATGACTACTGGAAAAACCATGGAATTACAGTATGATCCAGTAATTCCATTCCTGGATGTATATCTGATGGAAATGAAAGCACTTACTTGAAAATATACATGCAACCCAATGCTTCCTGAAGCATCATTCACAGCAGTCAAGATATGGAAGCAACCTAAGTATTCATCAACAGATGAATGGATAAAGGATGATATGTGATACATATATACAGTGGACTATTATTCAGACATAAAAAAGAATGAAATGTTTCCATTTGTAACAACATGGATGGACCTAGAGGGTATTATCCTTAGTGAAGTAAATCAGACAAAGATAAATACTGTATATTGTCATGTATATGTGAAATCTAAAAAAATAAAATGAATGTATATAACAAAACAGCAACAGACTCACATATATAGTGAACAAACTAATGGTTACCAGTGGGGAGAGGGAAGGGAGGAGGGGCAAGACAGGGGTAGGGACCACAGGTACAAACTACTGTGTATAAAATATACAAGCTACAAGGATATATTGTACAGCAGGAGGAGGACTATAGCTAATACTTTATAATAACTAAGTGGAATATAATTATAAAAATATTGAATCACTATGTTTAACACCTGAAAGTAGGATAATATTATGAATCAGCTATGGTAAAACATTATTTTCAGGGACTTCCCTGGTGGTCCAGGGCTAAGACTCTATGCTCCCAAAGCAGGAGGCTTGGGTTCGATCCCTGGTCAGGGAACTAGATCCCACATGCTGCAACTAAGATGGAAAATCCTGCCTGCCACAACGAAGACCTGGTGCAGCCAAATAAATAAATATTTTAAAATTTCACTTTGTACACTGGAACTATAAGATGCAAAGACGTGTACTTGCCCATGGACTCCAGTGAGGAGACCAGCATAGAAACAGATCACTATAATGTGGGACGCTAAGCACAACCAGGAAACACATCCAAAGCAGAGAGGCAGAAAAGGGAGAGATGGTTAGTTGCTTGAAAGCCTCTGCCCTGGGGCTTGGCTCTGTAGAAGAAGCTGCCCCTGCAGCAGGTCAGAAAGGGACATGTGTTTTCTGGCCTCTGAGAGGAGTCTGTGGGGTGGATTGTCAAATGATAGGTGACAAGCTTCGATACCAGAGAACCAAATGCAGCAGCTCTTAAGGGAACACCACATTCTCAGGCGAGGTTCGGAAGCAGGCAAGACTCTGGGGGCAGAGACAGAGGCAGAGGTTCGGCCCCTCGGTGCTAGGACCAGAGGCTGTGTCACTGGACACCCAGACCAGGAAGGTAGGGAGCTGGGACAGGGCCTGGAAAGGGGGAAAACAAAAAAATAAAAGTAGGAAGGAACCATCTGCTTGGCATAAGAAAATGCAGCCTCCAAAGGAACGGGACAGGGACTCCCCTGGTGGTCCAGTGGCTAAGACTTCCCAACCCCAGTGCAGGAGGCTGGGGTTCGATCCCTGGTCAGGGAACCAGATGCCGCATGCCACAACCAGGAGTTTGCACACCACCACTAAAGACCCTGTATACCACAACAAAGGTCGAAGATCCGGAGTGCCAAAACTAAGACCTTTAATTATTTAACAATAATTAAAAGAACAACAAAGGAACAGTTCAATAGTCTCCAGCTACAGTGGGGGTGGCAAAGGAAGGAGCAGACTTGGAGGGAAATACCTGAGTTTGAGAGCCAATTCTGCCTCTTGGGAACATGGTATCCTTTGAGTCTCAATTTTAACACCTTCTAATGGCCATAACAACATCCCACTTACTACCTCACATGGTGGTTAAAGGACCAATTAAGATAATATATGTGAAATTACTTTCCAAACTCTGCAATGCTATGCAAATGTGAGTTATTATGATGCCTTTCTAGCCAGGTATCTACTCTTTCACTTCCTGGCCCAATGATCTTGGTTCAGTTACTACAGAGGAAGAAGAGAAACACAGGGAACATGGCTTCCCACAGTCACTAAAGAAGCTTGACTTAGAACTTGAAGCTGGCTGAGGGGGCGGGGGTGTCTCACTGACCCCTGACTTAGTGAGGAAGCCTGAGGAAACCCTACGGGAGTCTAGGGTCTCTCCCCATGGGTGGGGATGAAGTCCTAGCCTTCAATACTCAAAATCTTGAACACGATAAAACCTCTATGATTAAAGCTTCTTCTAGCCCAAACAGAAATGGGATGGAAACCCCACTGGACCTGAGTCCCTGCCCTTAGGCCTCTGTGGCCCTGGTCACTGTATGGCCATCTACACCAGTGCAGCGAGGAGGGGTCCCAGGGTGCTCCCAGCTGAGGTCTCGCCGCCTGCAGCCTGAGAAGGGAAGGGCGGCCGTCCCGGGGGAGCGGGGTGGTGTCAACAGGTCAGGCCGGGGGACAGCAAATGCCAACTCCACCTCGTGGGGCCTTTCCCCGCAGAAGGAAGAAGTGCGAGGGGAAAGTGGAGGAGAAGGCAGAGGCCATGAGCTGGGGAGTCAAGCAAAGGAGAGTTGAAACAGAGAGAGGAAGTGAGGACAGGAGGAAGAGGTGAGCGGAAGCCAGCGGGCCCAGCAACAATCGGAAGAACAAAGAAGCGGTTCCGGTTCGCAGGCCCCGCTGCCCCCGCCTTAGTCCTGTGGACCGGTTCTCAGCATCTCAGACTCCCCTCCACGCCTCATCCTCCTGGGAGACCGGCCGGCCCTTCCGAGCAGGGCCTGCCTTCCTTGGCAGCAGACAAAAGGCCATTTCTGAGTTGCACAGAAAGACGTGTTACTCTGCCAGCGGGGCCGGGTCAGGGCTGCCGGGCCCAATCCTCGGGCGAGGGGAGCGCGGGCAGAAGGGGGGCTGTCAATCACCGGGAGCCCTCCGTGAAAGGGGCCCCTTGTCAACTTCCCCCGCCTTTGAAGTGCCTGGGATGGAGGTGCTCAATTAAAAGCCCATCAGTCTGTAAGTAAATCAACGCCTATCAGGCTTGTCACATCAAACAAACGATTATTACCACAGCCCGCCCACCCCATTAATCTGGCTGTTCCTTCTTGACGGCTCAGGGTCAGGGCACCGTAAATCCTGTCCTGGATTGTAGCCACCTGGATCGGGATGAAAGCGCTGGCGCCACGAGCTTCGTTCCCAGGGTCTCCTGGAGGATGGAGGAGAGAGGAGAACCCAGGGACAGAAAAGGAGGCAGGGACACGGGGCAACGTGCAGAGGCCTGGAGCCGGACAGAGGGAGACACACAGAGAGAGGCAAAAAGAAATAGAAGGAGCCAAAAAAAGACATGGAGAGAGCGCCCGAGAGAACGGACCCAGGCAGACATCACTGGAAGACACCCAGAGGGGTTGAAATAGGTGCCATAAAAACTCACCCAGAGCGTTAAGAATGAATAGATGCTTCTAGAAGACAAGGAGGCGTCTAGAGGAAACTTCTCAGTCACTGGGTTCTGAGCCTCAGTGTCAGAGAGCGATCAGGATTAGGCTCCTCCCATCCCCAGGGCAGCCCCCCTCGAATGTGGCTCAGCCAAGGGAAGCGGGGTGCTTTGCTGACGGATGGATGCCCTGTAGGGGACATCTCAATATACAGTGACCAGAAGTGGACTTTGTGCAATGAAAGGATCTGAACAGACAAGCTGGGCTGAGTGTCGAGTTCTGATGCTCTGGTGAGCCAGGCCCCCAAGAACCAGTCTCGTTCCAGGGCATTTCTTCCAGGCTCCGTGGGCTGTGTTGTAGACTCTCTCTGCTCCTGAGACCAGGCTCTGGCTTTCCCCGGGGCAGACCCGAAGGAGGAGGCGGGGAGGAAGAGAGGACAGGACAGCTATGTTTTGAGCTTGAAGGAGCCGCGGGGTAGGAGGCGAAGGACTGGGGAGGAGAGAGGAAGGGGGTTAGTGTCCCGGGTGGAGGAACAAGGCCTGCTATGTAAGGGACGGCAAGAACAGTCTTTCCCCAGACGTCTGTTCCAGAAGGTGCCTCGAGGCGTCCCTCACCCTTCCTCGTGATGTTGCCTATATGAAAAGGGCCAGCATGTGCCTCCCCACTGCTAGAGGAATAATGCCCCAAGGAAAACGGGAGATGGGCGTGGAGCAGGGGAGACTGAGGAGGGGAACTTCCTTCCCTCTCCCCACCACAAAGCTGGATGTTGCTGGTTACTTCTTTTAAAAAATTTTTTTAATCTACTTTTAATTGGAGGATAATTGCTTTATGGTGATGACTTCTTACAGGACAAAAAAAGAAAATCCTGAAGAAGGAAACTGGACCTCTGTCTTACCCCCTACACAAAAATCAACTCAAACTGGACTAAGGATTTGAACATGGTACAAACTACTAGGTATAAAATAAATAAGCTGCAAGGAGATATTGTACAGCACAGAAAATATAGGCAATATTTTATAATAACTTTAAATGGAGTGTAAGCTATAAAAATATTGAATAACTACATTGTTCACCTGAAACTAACATAATTTGCAAGTCAACTATACTTCAATAATTAAAAAAAAATTTAAACTTAAGGCCTGAAGCTGTAAAAACTCCTAGAAAAATCCTAGGTGGTTAACTCCTTGACATCAGTCTCGGTGATGATTTTCTGGGTTTGACATGGAAAGCAAAGGTAAAAAAGGCAAAACTAAGCAATTGGGAACTACAAACTAAAAAGCTTCTGCACCGCAAAGGCAACCATCAACAAAATGAAAAGACAACCCACAGAATGGGAGAAAAGACTTGCAAATCATATATCTGATAAGGAGTTAATATCCAAAGCATAAAAGAATTCATACAACTCAATAGCAAAAGCTCAAACAATCTTATTAAAAAAAAATGGGCAGCAAAATCGAGTAGACATTTTCCCAAAGAAAACAAATATTCAACAGGTACATGAAAAGGTGCTCGGTATCACTAATCATCAGAGAAGTATAAACCAGAACCACAAGGAAAAGTCATCTTTTAGAGTGGCTGTCATCAAAAAGACAAGAGGTAAATGCTGGCAAGGATGTGGAGAAAAGAGAACCCTTGTGCATGCTCACACGGAATTCAGTTGGTGCAGCTACAATGGAAACAGCATGGAAGTTCCTCAAAAGTTAAAAATAGAACTACCATGTGATCCAGCAATTCTACTTCTGGGTGTATATTCAAAGGAAATGAAAACAGGATCTTCAGCAGATACCTGAACTCCCATGTTCGCTGCAGCCTTTTTCTCCATAGCTGAGACAGGGAAGCAACCTAAGGGTCCATTACTGGATGAATGGATAAAGCAGATACAATATCTATATCTATATATTTATATCTGTAAAATATATAGGTATATTAGCTATAAGATATATAGGTATATATAGAAGATATATGGGCTTACCCAGTGGCTCAGTGGTAAAGAATCCACCTCCCATGAAGAAACTGCAGGAGATGGGGGTTCAATCCCTGAGTGGGGAAGATCCCCTGGAGGAGGGCATGGCAACTCACTCCAGTATTCTTGCCTGGAGAATCCCCATGGACAGAGGAGCCAGGCTACAGTCCATACGGTCACAAAGAGTCAGACACGATTGAAATGACTTAGCACGCATACGTCAGTTACATCTCAATAAAGCTGGATCGGGGGAAAAGAAAATTCTTGAAGATACTCAAGACATTTACAGTCAACCCCATCCTCCCCCAGACTGCATGATAGGAAGTGCTCACTGCATACCCCAAAGGCAGGCCACCACCACTGCAGCCACAGGCTTGGGCCAGTGGGCAGGGTTTCTCTCAAGCCAGCTGCCCATCACTCTACCGTAAACTCTTCCTTCTGTCATCAAGACCCAGCAGTACAGCAGCAAATTCCTTATTCCTTTGAGTTGACAGACATGTTGACCCATTGTAAGTGTCAGTCAGACCATTTGCACAGTTGAGAAATTGGATATAGATACTTTACAGTGTGGGAGAATTGTCTGTCCTTCATATTTTCATTCAATCAACCAAAATGTATTTACCAATTTACAGGTCCTTTTCTAAGTCCCAGGAATATAGCAGTGAATTTGATGGGCAAGGTCAAGGGATACGTGCATGCTTTTTTAAAGAACTGGAGTGTTTGAACTCATCTTTATTTATATTGTCTACCTGATGCAAAGAACTGACTCATTAGAAAAGATGCTGACACTGGGAAAGATTGAAGGCAGGAGGACATGGGGCTGGAACAGGGTGAGATGGTTGGATGGCATCACTGCCTCGATGGACATGAGTCTGAGCAAGCTGCAGGAGCTGCTGATGGACAGGGAAGCCCGATGTGCTACAGTCCATGGGATTGCAAAGAGTTGGACATGACTGAGTGACTGAACTGACTGATGCCCTCATCACATAGGTATTTGCTGAGCATCTACTACGTCTATGTAATGTGGACCACAGGAAGGCAAGGAAGAATCAGAAACTAATTCTGTCCTCCCAGAGGAGAGGTAAGATACACCTCACAAATAAATTGAGTGTATAGTTTAAGGTGTTAGATGCTATAAGCCAAGAAAGGACAGGAAAAAGTTCAGAGAGAAAAGATATTTTATCTAGGTTCCTCCTTTCTTAATGAGGGTCTGGGATGCAGGCACATGTTAACTGTCCCATCATGGCAACTTTCAAATCCTCTCTGTAATATGGTACAGTGTGGGCTTTATTTATTATTTATTGCTGATGTTATTGAAGGTAATGACAACATGGTTGATTGTCATTGTTACTGAGGATACATCATTACACCCTTCTCTAGGAGGCAGGTGTTAAAACACTGGAATTCCATTTCAGGCCTTGTTGGAAGTTGGGTATGGTTGAGAACTCCCAGAAATTGGAGATGTGCCTCTCGCAGGAGGCAGAGTGCTGCAGAGGTTAAGTGAGTGCGCTCTGAAACCAGACTGCAATTCAAAACCTGCCTTCCGAGGCTGGCTCTCATGCTTGCCTGCTGTGAGGCCACGGGCAAATCACTTGAACTCCCTGTGTGTGTTTCCCCATCTGTTAAATTGGGGTGATCACAGTACCGGCCTCATAGGGTTATACGACAATTAAATGCATGTAAAGCATTCACAACAATGCTCGACAGACAGTGTCGTGTATACTCAATAATGCCTGTCATTATTATTGCTCAGCTTCATACAAAGTGGATTCTTGAAGGGACAATCAGCGTGATGCTCGGAGGGCACTTATTCAATTAATGCAACTGTCTTCCTGTATTTAAATATCTCTGAAGGTCATTTATATGAACTTAATTTACAAATTCTTCCTGAGTGCAGCACATGGATTCTAAATATTTGAGTAGGTTTTTTTTTTTTTAACTAAAATGATTTTTGTTCACATTTAATGTAATATATGATACATACAAAAGGGTATAGGTTTGCATCCGGTATGTAAATTTAAAGCATCTGTGTGCTTTCCTATCTGATTTTCTGGTCTGTCCTCCAGAAGTGACCACTATCCTGAATCTCATGTTTATTACCCCTTTGCTTTAAAAAAAAAAAACACCTAAAAAAAATCAAAGTATAACATACATCACAGTAAACCCCACAAACTTTCAGTGTATAGCCTAATTATTATTTTTTTTAGAAAGTATGCACTTATATAACTACACCTAGATCAAGATATGACCTATTACTGACACTCTAACAGCTTCTCTGACATCCCTTCTCACCCTCTTTCACCATAAGGTAACCACTGTTCTGAATCATGTCACCGGAAATTAATTTTGGAATTATTACGTATATATCCTTATGTCTGGGTTTCCCTTGTGGCTCAGACAATAAAGAATCTGCCTGCAGTGCGGGAGACCCAGATTTGATCCCTGGGTCGGGAAAATCCCCTGGAGAAGGGAATGGTAACCCACTCCAGTATTCCTGCCTGGAGAATCCCATGGACAGAGGAGCCTGGCGGGCTATAGTCCACGGGGTGGCAAAGAGCTGGCCATGACTGAGCCACAGACACTTCCACTTACTTTATCCTTCTGTCTACCTCCTTTCAGTCAGCATTGTATTTGCGAGATTCATCCACGTTCATC
The DNA here is from genome assembly GCF_032452875.1 of Bos javanicus. Classification (NCBI taxonomy): domain Eukaryota; kingdom Metazoa; phylum Chordata; class Mammalia; order Artiodactyla; family Bovidae; genus Bos; species Bos javanicus. The sequence goes on along the minus strand of NC_083894.1, from coordinate 32,933,215 downwards.
TATCCGTACGTATTAGTTGTTCATTCTTCTTCACAGGTTGAGTGATATTCCATTTGTGAATAAACCACTCAGTTTATTCATTCTTTCTACTGTTAATAGACTTGTGTGTTGTGTCCATTTTTTGGTGGTTATAAATAAGGCTGCCGTGAACTTTCCTGCATATGTCTTCTGGCACACGTCTGTACTCATTTCTGTTAGGTGTAAGAGGAGTGTAATTACTGTGTCATAAAGTATGAACACATTATAATAGATACTTCCAAACAACTTTCCCAAGTGGTTGTAGAGTTTATGTGCCGTACCACCGGCACCGTTTGACTTCTAGTTGCTGTACATCCTTGATAGTACTTGGTATTGTTATTTAAGCAAGAATTTTTTAGTCATTTTGGTGAGTGGAGTGGGCTGTTTTTCTTGATCTGTATTTCAGTTGTATCTATTAATTTTGGTGCTTCACTGCTGTTCAGTTCAAAATATTTTCTAATTTCCATATGTATGGCACATATCTCCCAATCTGTGTTTGCCTTTTCTTTTTATTGATGTAGTTTTTGTTGTTTGTTAGACACGATATTTTAATGCACCTTTTTTTTTTTTTTTACTTTGATCAATGGGTTATTTAGAAAAGTATATTTCTTAATTTCTGGACATCTGGGGGTTTCCTGTTTAAGTTTCTGTTTTGAGTCTCTTGCTCAGTTTAACTGTCATCAGAGAGTGTATCTGAATGACATTTACCCTTTAAAGTACACACATAGAAGTATAAGAAAAAATCTCTAAATTGTGGATTGTATTTTCTCCCTTGATTCTGTCAGTTCTTGCTTTATATATTTTGAAGCTATCTTATTATGTGTGTACAAATTTGTAATTCCTATATTTTTCTGTTTTATCAACCCCTTTTTCATTAGGAAATATTATTCAGTAAAACTCCTTGCCTTAAACTCTGCTTCGTCTGATACTTGTCTGGATACACCACCTTTCTTTAGTTGATCTCTGCTGTGAGTATCTTTCTCCATCCATCCTTTTGGTTTCAATATTTTCCAGTTATCTAGTGCTCTGTTAACAAAGCACCTCAAAACCTGGTGGACAAACCAACACCTCTTTTGTCTCTGTCATAGGTTTTTAGGTCAGGAGTTTGGATCGAGCATAGCAGGGATGTCTCATATCTGTTCTACGATGTCTGGAGTTGTGGCTGGGAACACCTGAATGATTGTGGGCTGGAGTTATCTGATGACTTTTTCACTTACTGGCTGGTACTCAGACCAGGATAACTGGAGACTGGGCTCAGTGAGGACTTTATATGTAACTTGGGGTATCCTGGAAGCCTCTGGGCAGTCAGCCTGCTTATATAGTGGCTCAGAGCTCCGAGAGTGAGCATTTCACTGAATAAAGCCAAATTTGCATAGACTTTTATTACCTAGCCTTGAAAAAATCATAGTGTTATTGCTGCCATTATTTATTGATTGAAGGAGTCACAAGCCTGTCCAGACGAGGCAGGGGAGTTAAACCCCCACTTCTTAATGAGAGGAGTGCAAAAGGATTTGTGACTAGGTTTTAAAACTGTCACACAACTTTTCTTCCTGTATTTCTACGTTTTAAGATGTGTTACTTGTGTGTTGCATATGGCTGGATTTTATTTATTTTTATCCAGTCTCATGATTTTTGTTTTCTAATTGGAGACTTTGGTCCATGTATATTTAAAGTAAATATTGATACTAAGGTTTAAACTGATCTTACTGTTTACTTCCTATTTGCTGCATGTGTATTTTATTAAAGTTGTTCTCCTTTCTTTCCTCCTTTGGATTAATCATGCATTAAAAAATTATTCAATTTCCTTGCTCCATTAGCTTGTTATTGGTACATTATTTTTATCATTCTCTAATGATTACCCTAGAGATTGCAACATGTACCATTATTTTATTATAACCTACCTTAAATGAGTATTTGTTTCACATCCTGGACAATAAAAGAATCTTACAACACTTTAACTCCATTACCTTCTTTCTGTCTTTTGTTCTATTGTTAACATATATTTAATTCTGTTTATATATTCTGAACCCTCCAAAACACTAGTATTATTGTCTTATATGGTAAATAAATATTAATTTAGATTTGCTCATCCATTTTACATTTTTGGTGTTGTTTATTCGTTTGTGCATTATTACATTTCCATCTAGAAGTATTTACTTTCTGCCTGAAAAATCCTTTTAGTGTTCTATATACTACTAATAAATTCTCTCGGATTTTCATTGCTTGAATATATCTGTAGTATGTCTTCTGAAGATTATTTTCACTGAGCATAGAATTTTAGGTTAGCAATTACTTTCTTTGACCACTTTAAAAATTTCCTTTAACTGTCTTCTACTTCCTGTTTTTTTCTATTGCTTTTAGCTGTCAGCTTTGTTGTTGCTCTTTAGAAAAAAAAATGTGGATTTTCCCCTCCCTCTGGCTACTTTTAAGATCTTTCTCTTTGTCTTTGGTTTTCAGTAATTTTCCTGTGATTATCTAGGAACAGTCTCTGTATTTATCTTGCTTGGAGTTTGTAGAAAATCTTTTTTTCCTTTTTTTTTTCAGATTAAAACATTAAAAACTTTTTCTTATTATTTTATATTGGGATATAGCTGATTAACAGGGCATTTTTAAATTAAATTTTAAAAATTGAGGTAGCATTGGTTTATAATATTATAGAAGTCTCACGTGCGCAGTGTTATATGTCTAATTCTGTATATGCAACAGTGTGCTCACCACCAAAAATTCAGTTTCCATCTGTCACCGTTCAGGTGATCCACTTTACTCATTTCCCCTTCCCTCCCCCTGCCCCTCTGGTCACCGCTACTCTGTTCTCTGTTTATATGTGTTTATACTTGATTTGTTCATGTTAATAATTTTGTTTGTTTAGTATTCAAGTGGAATCACACTGCACCTGTCTTTTTCAGTCTGACTTATCAATACTTCAGTTAGCATAATACCCTCTTTGTGCTAAGTCGCTTCAGTCATGTCTGACTCTGTGCGACCCTATGGACTGTAGCCAGCCAGGCTCCTCTGTCCATGGGATTCTCCAGGCAAGAATACTGGGGTGGATTTTGCCGTGGCCTCTAGCGGATCTTCCTGACCCAGGGATTGAAAGCGTTTCTTATGTCTTTGCGGGAGACCCGGGTTCGATCCCTGGGTCGGGAAGATCCCCTGAAGAAGGAAATGGCAACCCACTCCAGTATTCATGCCTGGAGAATCCCATGGACCGAGGAGCCTGGTAGGCTACAGCCCATGAGGTCACAAAGAGTTGGACACGACTGGGCGACTTCATTTTCACTTTCACTTGCGTCTCCTGCATTGGCAGGCGAGTTCATTCTCAGTACCACCACCTGGAAAGCCCAAGGCATGTGGGATCTTAGTTCCCTGACCAGGGATTGAACCAGGGTCCCGGCACTCAAAGTGCTGAGTCCTAACCACTAGACCACCAGGGAATTCCCTCTATTCAACTCTTCTTTCTTGTTTATTTTTTGGCCCAATTTGTTACAATATCGCTTCTGTTTTATGTTTTGTTATTTTCTCTCTCTGTCTATTTTTTGGCCATGAGGCGTGTGAGATCTTAGCTCCTCAACCAGGGGTTGAACCTGTGCTCCCTGCAATGAAAGGCAAAGTTTTAACCACTGGACCGCCAGGGAAGTCCCTTTTCAGTTCTTAATTTCAGTAATTTTCCTGTTTTCATTTCAAATGTGTTTCCATTTGACTCTTTCCTAAACAGATTCCAGTTCTTGGGTAATATTCTCTATCCTTTCTCTTCCTTTTTTTTTTTTTTTTTGGTGGAATGCATAAATAATAACTATTTCAATTTTCCCATTAGATAACTAATATCTGCACCATTGTTTTTTCTGTTTATCTATTTATTTATGTATTTATTTTTCCTCTTGGTTTTGAGTCATTTGATCCTATGTCTTGCCTGGTTATTATGTTTCTAAGATTCATCTGTGTTGTTGCAAGTAGCTGTAATATACTTCATCTGTCTTTACTAATTTCTAATAGTTCACAGTATGACTGGATCACAGTTTGTTTCTTCTGTTTCATTGAAGGTCATTTGGTTTGTAGAATCATTAAAAAAATCATTCACTTTAAGTTTCTTGAAGCCTTTTAAAATAATTAATTCTGCAGTTATTTTGAGCTAGAGAGCCAGCACGTGCAGTGTGTTTTGACCACGCTGGCAATGGACCCTTTCAGTGATGTAAGTACCAGAATGTGCTATGAATACTATTTCTCCATTATGGTCTTACTCTGTATCCCCAAATAAGCGCAGTAAAACTTCAGAACTGTTTATTTGCAGTTGCATTGGCCACGTGGGCGGGTAGTTGGCTTCACATTGAGGGCGCGGAAATCAGGAGCTGGGCAGGATCAGCTCATTCTCTGCGGGGTGAGATGGAGGCCGCTTGATGGAACCAGGTTTATTTAGTCAGTCTCTTCAAGAGGCCATGAACGAAACTGGAATAAAAACTCAGGAGGCTGGTGTCTGAGCATGCTTCTAGTCTCCTGGGAAGCAATTCCAGCCCCAAAGTTCATGTACATCATCTAAAGTCCTCGAGACAGTTTTTCAAAGTGTCTGAGGGAGACGCTGGGTGTTTTGTTGGAACCTGGCCGTGTGGAGGCCGGGTAGGGGGATGGAAAGAACACAGAGCACTTTCAGGCTGATCCGGGTTTGAACCCTACTAGATGCTTACAGCGGAGAAGGCAATGGCACCCCACTCCAGTACTCTTGCTTGGAAAATCCCATGGACAGAGGAGCCTGGTGGGCTGAAGTCCGTGGGGTCGCTAAGAGTCGGACACAACTGAGTGACTTCACTTTCACTTTTCACTTTCATGCATTGGAGAAGGAAATGGCAACCCACTCCAGTGTTCTTGCCTGGAGAGTCCCAGGGACGGGGAGCCTGTTGGGCTGCTGTCTATGAGGTCGCACAGAGTCGGACATGACTAAAGCGACTTAGCAGCACCAGCAGCAGCAGCAGATGCTTACAGCGATAACTTACTTAGCTTCCTTCTTTGAGTCTCTCATCTCTAAAATGGGCATGCTGGTACCTTTTAAACTGGATTCTTGTGAGAATCTTATGCCAAATTATGTTAAAGATAGGGATTTCCTAAGTGGTACTAGTGGTAAAGATGCCACCTGTCATTGCAGGAGACTTGGGTTTGATCCCTGGTTTGGGAAGATCCCCTGGAGAAGGGAATGGCAAACCAGTCCAGTATTCTTGCCTGGACAATTCCATGGACAGAGGAGCCTGGTGGGGTACAATCCGTGGGCTCAAAAAGACACAACTGAAGCAACTTAGCACACACGCATATTAAAGATGACCGGCGTAATGCCTGGAAATAATTTTTAAAAATATTTATTTACTTATTGGCTGTGCTGGGTCTTAGGTGTGGCATGTGGGATCCTCCATCTTCATTGCACCACTTTAGCTGTGGCATGCAAGCTCTTAGTTTCAGCAAGTGGGATCTAGTTCTCTGACCAAGGATTGAACCTGCGCCCCCTTCACTGGGAACATGAAGTCTTAGCCACTGGACCACCAGAGAAGTCCCATGCCTGGCAATATTAGGTGTCCAGTATATGGGGTTGCAAAGAGTCGGACATGACTGAGCGACTGAACTGAACTGAACTGAATAAGGTAGCTCTGTGTCATTGCAGTCACTCATCCTTACTGTCACCATTATTATGCAGGAAAGCTTTGGCCCTGAGCAAGGTTCTAAGACTTCTCAGGGGGCAGGCAATCTTTGCTGCCCTGCTATTCGATTTGGTAAGTTTGTGGTCCTGGGCAATTTCTTAAGTCACCGCTCTTTCCCAAGGCTTGGTCCCTTACAAAGAGGGAAGGAGAAGAGCTCTAACTGATTAGGAATGGGGAAAATCAGATTTAGGCCAAAGCCTTCTATAACAGAGTCAAATGTCTACAAACTGACAATCAAGTTGAAGAGGAAGAGAGGTCATGCCACCATTCGTACAGGGGAAATCCACACATGGCGGAAGATTTTCATGCGATTGGGCTTAAGCCTGTCTTTGAATCCAGCTGATTTTTAAATACACTGACAGCTGATATCCACATAGACTAAGAAGAGAACCAGTTTAGGGAACCTACCTGGTACTAGGGAGATGAACTAATGATGTGCCAATTCAATTTGGTTTTCTGCTCTGGTTCATGGCAGGGGTCCACGGAGCAAGGTTCTGATCAATCATTTTCTAACATCATGCTTGTTCACATGTTGGATCATTTATTCATGAAGCATTTTTATGAAACTTCTCCCATGTGGCCCGCACGCTGTTAGGTGCTGTGGGGAATACAGAAAGATATATATGTGTATATATGTAGAGTGACCTTGAGTTTGGCAAATTCCTTTCTATGGCTTATATATGGGAAAGTAGCTATAAAACATGGAATACAGTGGTGAGGTCATAAGGTCCTAAAAGAAGTACAGATGAGCTTTTCCAGGTGGCCCAGTGATAAAGAATCCACCTGCTAATGTAGGGACACAGGTTCGATCCTTGGTCTTGGAAGATCTCACATGCCACGGAGCAGCTAAGCCTATGTATTACAACTATTAAGCCTGTACTCTAGAACCTGGGAACTGCAGCTACTGAGCCCACTGCACTAAAGCCCATTCTCCACAACAAGAGAAGCCACTGCAGTGAGAAGCCTGCATGCAGCAGCTGGAGAGTTAGCCCCTGCTAGCTGCAGCTAGAGAAAGGCCTGTGCAGCAGTGAAGACCCAGCACAGCCATAAATAAAGAAAAATAAATTAATGAAATGATAATGAAATTATTAAAAATGTGCAGGTTAAATTTTAGAAATGTTCAGAAGAAACAGAGGACATCACCTGTAGATAGATAGCGTGAGGTCTGTTCTTGTTGCCTCCAATCTCACCCTTCTCCATTTAATTCTGTTTGCCATGGCCACCCTAATCATTCTAAAATACCCTCTTCAGCAAGCCCAGCTTTTTCTTAAAACCCTGAAATGATTTTCTGTTTCCCACTGAACCAATTTCAAAGTCGTTTTCAGATTGTCATATTATCTCTAGCTCTGCAGGTATGATTTATTCCTTCTCCTTGGATGAGGGTTGGAGGGATGGGGGTAATGTCAATTGCCTGGCTATTTTCAGCCTTCCTTGTATAGCCTGTGATTTTGGCCTCAGTGTGTCTTCCCTTGGGAATGTTGTCTGTGGGAATCTTTTTTCTTGTTGGTGTCTTGGGTTGTGGAGCACCCATGGTACAATCCTATGCTTTCCTCCATGTGTTTGTATACCCTAATTAATTAGAGTTTTTACCCTCAAGAGGCAAAGGACTTCCACACTTGGCCTTTGAGCTGTAGCCTGAGCTGAAGAATGGACCGTCTGGCTTCTGTTGGTGGATAGATAGCCCAGGTTCTACCAGTTCCTAGTTTCAGGTAGGGAGCCTGGCTCCTGCCTGTGGGCTTTCTGACCTTGACTTGGCATTTGAGCCTCAGCCTCTGTAGCTTGTGTAGCTTGTGTTTTCCTGAAGACCTGGAGGCTTTAGGTGGCTCACTGCCCATTATCTGTATCTCTACCCCCAATCTGACTTCTGACCAAATCCCAGAATGGTGGGCGCTTGTATTCAGTTGCCCATTATCACCTCTATTTGGTTGTCAGGCTTCCCTGGTGGCTCAGCTGGTAAACAATCCGCCTGCAATGCGGAAGACCTGGGTTCGATCCCTGGGTTGGGAAGATCCCCTGGAGAAGGGAACTGGCTACCCACTCCAGTATTCTGGCCTGGAGAATTCCATGGACGGTATAGTCTATGGGTTCGAAAAGAGGTGGACACGACTGAGAGACTTTCACTTTCACTGTCATGGCCATCTCAGGTTTAATGAGTTCAGAACTGGAATCCTAATGTGTTAATACATGTTAATACAGAAGGAGAAGAGGGCAAAAGAGGATGAGCTGGTTGGATGGCATCACTGAAATGGACATGAACTTGGGCAAACTCCAGGAGATGGTGAGGGAGAGGGAAGGCTGGCATGCTGCAGTTCATGGGGTCTCAAAGAGTCAAACACGACCTGGCGACTGAACAACAACAACATTAAAACATCCCAGGAATAAAGGCTTATTGAGTGCCTGTTTCTTAGTGTCACTTTAACAGCTGTGATCTGATTTATGGTGTTAACTATATATACATTAGAGCTATATGGGTCCATACATGACCGTGTGTGTGCATAGACCATAGTTATCTGGGTTGACTCAGATGTACTTTGCTTTAGATACTCTGACAACCTCAAGATTTATAAGAAAGCACTTTTTGGATAACAGCAGTCCTGATGCCAAGAGATCCTTGTTGCATGGTTTGGCCTTACTTATAAAGAGAGGGCAAGTAATTCTCACAGCTTCCCTTCTGCTCCAGACCCTTGAAAAGTGTACTCCACACTCTACATGCATCAGAATCCCTTGGGGTTCTTGTTAAAAAAGACTGATTTTTGGACACCCCCAAGCTAAACTTTCTAGGTAGGGGCCTAGGGAATAGGACTGACAAAGGAGTATTTTTTGATTGTTATTAAGTAACTTTTACTTTCATTAGAAGAGGGTAGCAAAGACTCCCAGCAGATTACAGAATATAGAAGAAAGTCTTTTCTTGCTGCTTTACAATTCTCTGAAGCAGCATAATCCAGCTGGAACCAGAATCTGTGTTTCTTGTTTCATAGCAGGACTGAAAAGAACTGAATGTCACAGAATGTGAGGTAATCCACCCTAAAATGGCATCCTTCAAATTGTCCAACTTCAAGCAGTCAGTATCCTATTTCTAGTTTTTTTTCAGGCTTACTAACTTGAATATCTCTGTCTTCTACTATTCCTTCACATTATGTGCGATTTTTAAACTTGGTATATAACATGGATCATTTTTCTTTCTCATTTTCATATTAAAACAGTCTGAGCTCTCATTCTTTGATGTATGGATTTTTTTTCACTCTTTTTACTAGCCAGAAAGGCATATTTTTAATGTGTTCTTCAGGTTGTTATTAGTATTATTTTTTAAAATTTTGGCCCCACTATGTGGCAGTTCCCCAACCAGGGATCAAACCCATGTCCCCTGCAGTGAAAGTGTGGAGTCTTAACCACTGGACCACCAGAGAAGTCCCTTCACGTTATTCTTAAGTGCACTGTGATTTGAGAACCACTGCCTGAATCTGTTTTCTCCTTTGGCAAATCATTTGAAATATTTATGGGAGAGACTATTCCAAAGAGCTCAGGAAAGAGGGGGCTGACTTACAGCCACCCCTTTCCACACTGAGGTTGCCATGAAAGCCAGGGGGACTTGGTTTGGTCACATTCAATGCCTATGTCCATCTTACCCAGTATGGCTTTGGACCCTGCTAGAACTTTCCAGAATTACCATTGCTACTTAGGCATTCTTTTCCGTGCTTTTCATGTTGGTCTAACCACGTAAATGTCAGCAGAGGATGATGAACCTTATCATTAAACATTGACCAACTGTCCTGGTTTGCCCCAAATTGAGAGGTTTTGTGGGATACAGGGGTGTCAGTGTCCAAGCCACAGAGGTCCCGGGCCAACTAGGATGAGTTGGTCAGCCTAAGAAATGGGTCCTACAGACCTTATGTGTTGAAACGAATGCTTTAGGAAATAACAGATTTGAAATCCATGCGGGTTATAAAATAAAGGAGCCCAGTGTGGGGTGAAATGTATCCTGGGATTAGTCAGATTTGTGGTAGAGGACTGGGCAGTTCACGACATTCAAGAGCAGGCAGATCCTCCCATGTAGCCGCCCTGTGGGAGCGGGTGGCCCCTCTTCTTCCAAATCACGCTGGGCTGGCCACAGTGGTGGGAACACCACATCTGGAGTGAGGAAGTTCTGTTTCTGAGCTCTGAGAGGAAGCTGCCGGTCGGACTCGACAATGAGTTGTCTGGTGCCTTGTTCCATGTTCCTGAGTTGTGGTGAGGGCGCCGCGAGCGCCGTGAGGTCAGGGTCAAAAAGAAGATGGCTGCCAGGGTCAATCTCCTTACCGGGCTTGCACATGCAGCCTTGAGCTCATAATCCGCCGGGTCCACCGCACTCTGCCTTTCACCCGGAGCATTCCTAGCCAGGTTTGGGTGCTCTGGAGTCCTCTTGCCCTATTCCTGTCAGGTATAGGAGAAGGCAGGGGTAGGTATCTCTTTGCTGTTTCCAGGCACAAGTCCTTCTTCCGTGGGAGCAGGAATTCCTTTACAATCTTCATCTTGTGTGCTGTTTGAGTTTTTCTTCTTGAAAATGGTTTTCTTTTGTATTTTTCCATGGGAAATGTCAACAAGGCTTCTCAGAGTAAACTTGTTTTGTGTGTGTGTGTGTGTGTGTGTGTGTGTGTTTGTGTATGTGTGCATGGGCAGGGTTGTGAATGGGATGGAAAAAGATCCACCACTGATTGGGTGGGCTCTTGATGGCTACTGCTTTACCAGCCATTGCATCATTGAATTCTCAAGACAATCCTGAGGATAGTAAGGATCCTTAAACATGTGTAAGCTGGCACACATATAAGTGGACAGCTTGTAAGTGGCAGAGTCAAATGCAGTTCCTACCTTTGACATCAATGAACTTCTCCACACAAAGGAATCACATTGTTTGTTATGTCTATAAAGCTAATGGGAAAGTAGAAATTCTATAAATGTTTGGCTGATCTGATTGCAGAACCAGCCACTCTGGAAATTCAAGCAAAAGAATGATCTGTGGATATCTGTGTTATTTAGGTTTTTTTCCCTCTGTCCAGAGTTACCTTCTGCCTTCGTGGTCTTCCTCACCTTCTCACACACTGGAGACCGTGACAATGGCAGTAACGACCATATGGCTGGCTCTGGTGATGATAAAGGACATTGTCTCCCAACCTAATGAAGCTAGCAAAGGTTTTCGTTTGAACCCAGTGCAACTGTTTTTGTTTCCTTGTTTTCTAGTCCATTCTTTCAAGAGCAGTGTGCATTTTGAAATTAACATTGTAGACTGATTTTATCTGGGAATTCCCCAGTAGTCCAGTGGTTAGGACTCCAAGCTTCCATTACAGGGGCCATGAGTTCATTCCCTGGCCAGGGAACTAAGCCCCCACATGCTATGCAAGGTGTGGCCAAAAGACCCCCACAGAACTCTCTAGACTGCTTTTATCCTTTAAAATCTTGTTTAGAAGTAATTTCACTACACAGAAGCTTGAATTAAACATTTACCTTTCCAGATAAAGAGACTTTCTTTTTGCAAATTCTGCCTGCCAATTTGTATGAGGACTAACCTGTGTAAAAAGAGATTTTTTTTTTAAAGCTTTTTCATTTCCTACTTAAAAATGGGCAACCAACCAAGAGTAGCATTTGAGTGTACTGCCTTCTTATCATTTCCCTATAATCAAAAGTGTGTAATATAATTGTGATATGATTCTGATGATGAAACTTTGTATTTTATGTTGTATGTACAATGAGTCTGTTTCTGTGTAGGGGTTTAACTGTGTACCAGTGTGTGTGTGTGCACACACACACAGATCCAGCCCTGCTCCTTTCCTCCAAACACCTGATGGTAATAACTCTTCCCTCCTTCTCCACGTTGGGAGATTGGGGAGAGAACACAGTCCCTCTTTCCAGGGTTCTGATGCTCCAGTGGGACGTTGGGACACACTGCCTGTCAGTTTCACAGGGCATTGCTGCCTGTGATTTTCTCTTTGCAGGAAGAGGACCTCTGGTCCCACCCAGGCTCTCCGTCTCCTTAGGCTGTGACCAAGCAGCTTGTAAAGACTGCAAGTCTTTCTCCCGGTGTCAGAAAGTACTTCAGTGGACAGTTTCATCATTTTCATTTTGCTGGTGTCACCTGTTCACTTTCAGGATTTCAGAACAAAGCTCTTTGGGTAATACAGTAAGTGTGGGGAGGAGTAATGACACCAGTTTTTCTTTTTTATAAATATATAAAATAGATTTATTGAGGTATAATTTACCTACCATAAAATTCACCGATTGTTAAGTGTACTATTTGGTGAGTTTAGTAAATTTATAATGCAGCCTTCACTACACTCCATTTATAGAACATTTCTGTCACCCCAGCATCACACTGTGTGACACACCCCAGAGTCTCTCGGCACTCATTTAAAGCCCATCTCCACTCCCGGCCTTAGTCCCAGGCAACCACTCAACTACCTTCTGTTTCCAGAGATTTACCCTCTTTAGAACTATCTTAAAAATTTATAATATTTATTCTTTTCTGTGGGGTCTTTAACATATTTTTTTTGAGATTCATCCATATTGTTGCAGGTAACAATACTTCATTCCTTTTTATTGCAGAATTTATTGATAGGATTTTATTCTATGGCTATACCACATTTTGTTTATCTGTGCATCTGTTGATAGACAGTTGGGTCATTCCCACCTTTTAGCTGTAGTGAGTAATGCTGTTGTGAACATGGGTGCACAAGTATCTCTTTGGGTCCCTGCCTTCACTTCTTTTGAGTGTATCTCTGCTGCTAACTGCTAAGTCTCTTCAGTCGTGTCCGACTCTGTGCGACCCCACAGACAGCAGCCCAACAGGCTCCCCCATCCCTGGGATTCTCCAGGCAAGAACCCTGGAGTGGGTTGCCATTTCCTTCTCCAATGCATGAAAGTGAAAAGTGAAAGTGAAATCGCTCAGTCGTGTCCGACTCTTAGCGACCCCATGGACTGCGGCCCACCAGGCTCCTCCATCGGAGTGTATCTCTAGAAGTGGAATTACTATATCACATTGTAATTCTACTGAATTGTTTGAGGAATTGCCAAATTGCCACCTTTAAAAAAAATTTTTTTTATAGCAGCTGCACCATTTTACATTCCCATCAGCAATGCACAAAGGCTCCAATTTCTCTACGTCCTTGCCAACACTTTTTTATTTTCTTCTTTTTCAAAATTTATTTTATACAGGCCATCCTAATGAGTGTGAAGTGGTTTCTCATTGTGGTTTTGATTTGCATTTCTCTAATGATATTGAACATCTTTTCAAATGCTTATTGGCCATTTGTATATCTTCTTTGGAGAAGTGTCTATTCAAGTCCTTTGCCAACTTTTTAATTGGAGTGTTGGTTTCTTTGTTGTTGACTTGTAGAAATTCTTCATATACTCTAAATATCAATCCTTTATCAGATGTATGACTTGCAAATATTTCCATAGGTTTTCTTTTCACTCTGTTGATAGTGTTCTTTGATTCACAAAAATTTAATTTTGATAAAATCCAACTTCTCAATTTTTTCTTTTGTTGGCTGTGTTTCTGATGTCATAGCCAAGAAATCATTGCCAAATCCAGTGTCATGAAGTTTTCCCTCTGTGTTTTCTTCTAAGAGTTTTATATTTTTAGTTCTTTCATGTAGATCTTTCATCTATTTGAGTTAATTTTGCTTTATGGTGTAACGTAAGGGTCCAACTTCATTCTCTTGCACGTGGCTATGTTCCCAGCAATATTTGCTGAAAACTGTTGAGTGGTCTTGGCATCTTGGTTGAAAATCATTTTCCCATATGCTAGGGTTTATTTCTGCACTCTCTGTTCTATTCCACTGGTCTATTTGTCTATCTTTACGTTAGTGCCACACTGTTTTCATTATCATAGCTTTGTAGTATGTTTTGAAATCAGGATGTGTGAGACCTCCTCCAGCTTTGTTATTCTTTTACAAGATTGTTCTGGCTTTTCAAGTTCCCCTAAGATTCTACATGACTATAAGATGAAGTTTTCCATTTCTGCAGAAACATTGTTGGGATTTCAATAGACTGTCCTAAATCTGTAGATGGCTCTGAGTAGTATTGACGTCTTACCAATATTGTCTTCTAATCCACAAAGAGACATATCTGCCCAATTCTGTGTCTTCTTTAATTGTTTTTAGTAATGTTTTGTAGTGTTTAGTGTACAAGCACTTTGCCTTCTGGTTAAGCTTATTCCTAAGTATTTTATTATTTTTAATGTTATTGTAAATGGAATTGTTTTCATTTCTTTTTTAGATTGTTTATTGATAGTGTATGTTAATGCAATGGATTTTTGTATTCCCTTCATAACTTTTAAGACATTGATCCACTATCATTTGACATCTAGGATTTCTTTTGAGAAATTCAACCCATTCTGATTCCCATTTCTTTATATACACCTGCTCCATCCAACCCCACCTTGACCAATGGACTTTTTATGGATTATCTCTTTATCGTTAATGTTTGAAATTTCACAGTGGTGTTCTTAGATGTGAATTTGTTTTCATTCACTATGCTAGTCACTTGGAGAATTCTCATGTTCTCCAGTTCTAGGAAATTTTATTTAATTTTTCCATTCATAATTTCTTTCCCGTGAATTTTCCCTTCTAGTCTATGAAATTCTTATTATTTGGATTCTTATTCTTTGGATTTACAAGTATTTGTATCTTTTCTGCTTTTATTTTCTACTTTATTGCCATTTAGTTATAATTTATGGGCGACTTCTTTCCCTTATAATTTTAATCCTTTTGAATAATGTTATTTTGATGATCAGTTTTAATTTTAAGAGCTCTTTCCTACTTTTGAGTTGTGCATTAGCAGCACTAATACCTTTTTAATAACATCTTGCTTCTGCTTTGTGGATGAAAAATAACCTTTTCTTTCTGAGAATATTATTGCCTTGTCTATTTTCCTTCCAAATTCTTTTCCTTTCTGTTGTATCTTTGCTGAAAGGATTTCCTTAGGGGTCTGATGATCCTTAGCTCTCTGTCCCTGTTTAACTGGAGTTGTTTGTGATGAGGGGGAGGAGGATTGGGTTGCCAAGTGACCTTTTCTACAGCATTCTTTTATTGTAAGTATGTGGAAGTCTTTTTTTTTCCCTACCAGAGAAGTACCATCCAGTCTCCTGCCTCAGAATTCTGTTGATGTGTGTGAGGTTGTACTTGGCTGCTTGCACTTTTGAAATAGAGCAGGAATGGGTAGACAGTCCTTCATATATAAAGAGTAGACTTTCATGGAATTCTCTTATTTTCACCATTTGTCTAGCTCTTGTCCTTTGATGAATCTATCTCCCTGAATTTGTAATCTCCTTGGCTTAATTTTTTTCAGAGAAAGACTTGTAGCTTCCTTGAATAGTAGGGAAGGCAGATGCTTGGCTATTCACATTGGTGAGGAGTCCGGGGAAGTCCATGTGTTCCCAATACAGACTTTCAGTCATTTCCCTTCTTTTCACCCTGACTCCCACATCCTCAGGTTTGTTGGCTGGAAGTTTGTGTGAAAGCTTGGCAATACCACACCACTTTGAATATATTGATTTTGTATTTAAATATCTAGTGAGATGAGTCCCTCCTCACTCTTCTGAATTTTCTTGGCTAGTCTCAGACACTTATTTATATGAGTTTAAAAACTCATGAAAAAGAATCTAAAAAAAGAATATATTATGTATAACCAAATTGTTTTGCTGTACACCTAGAACTATTAACTGTATTTCAATAAAATTTAAAACAAACAAAATTGCAAAGTATTTCTATAAACTTGTTCAGATCTTTATGTAGTCTATAATAATTTGTTGTTGTTGTTTAGTTGCTAAGTCATGTCATGTCTAACTCTTGCCACCCCATGGACTGCAGCCCACCAGGCTCCTCTGTCCATGGGATTTCTCAGGCAAGAATATGGGAGTGGGTTGCCGTTTCCTTCTCCAGGGGATCTTCCTGACCCAGGCATGGCATCTGCATCTCTTACATCTCCTCTATTGGCAGGCTGATTCTTTAACTCTGAGCCACCAGGGAAGCCCGAATAATTTAATTTAGCTTCCCAAATAATTTTGTTGGGGTTCTAATAGAATCTTATTCACTCTTCTATTTCTAGTGACTTGCACAGGGCCTGGATCACATGAAGTTTTCAAAAAAACAAAACAAAACAAAACACCTGTTAAGTGGAAATAAACCTTTGATTCACATGCCTGGACCCTTTCTGTTACACCATCCTGTCTGATTTGTGTTCAGATCACAGAGCCAGCCAGAAGCAGAACCAGAAGTGCTCAGATATCATAACTCACCATCCAGGATTTTTTATACAACACTTGTACCTGAAAAACACTCCTGAGCAGTTATACACAGTCCAGCACAAAGGCCATGCCAGTGTGAATGGAAGGTCATAAGGCCATGGGAGTCAAATTGCTTTAAAATCCCAAAGAAATATCTCTGCCTGGTCAACCCGTCCCACTGGCATCACATGCTTTGGAGTGGAGGAGCAGGACAGACAGGTGATGCCTCCAACCGATGGGTACGTTTACGGTGGGGCAGAAGGAATGTTATCAAGTTTATTTATGGCTTCCCATAGGAGGAGCCATATTTCAATGCCATGAACGTGAGTGCAAAAGTAGGATGGTTTATCTGCCACGTCTGATCCATGTGGAGTTTAAGTCATAAAGTTTATTAGTGTCCCTGATTTAATATGACACATTTCCAGTGCAAATTACTCTGAGATCATCGTGTTCATAAAATATGACAGAAATCTTTTAAGTGTGAGCATAAGTTCTGAATTAATTTAATAACCCAGTCTGGTAAAAGGCATGTGGTTTAAAACACACCATTATGCACTGGACTCCTGCGTTTCTCTTCCACCCATCCCCACTTCTCGTGACATTTTCAGAAAGCCCTTCTTCGTGTCTTGAGTCAGCCAAGCCTCTTCTCAGAACTCAGGGTTTTGCCTTCTCAAGGAGGTTTGGAAGAAGATGTGTTAGCAGGGCCAAGGCAAGGGGCTCTATTCTTCTGTACCCAGGGGCCCTTGAGCACAGCTGCTTTTTGTTTTTAATGGTACCCACCCCAAGGGAATGATTTATTGCCCTCAGTGGGCTGGGAGGTGCATGAGAGAGCAAGCGGCCAAACCACAACATTGGGAAGGCCACGGTCGCAGGGAGAGTGAACACCCGCCCCTCCATATTTCCAGATGGGAAAAAAATTACAGCAGCAGGACACATGCCTGACTCTCAAATGCACATGATATTACCGTGAAACTGTGAAACAAGTTGTTCTCTTTATCTCATGGCAGTGTGAAACAAAACAAAACAAAAAACCAAAATCGTCACTAAGACAAAAACCACAGGCCCTCCGATATAACTCAACCAACAGGAGGTTCAGCCTTCTGTCTTATGGACAGGCCGGTGACATCCCATCAGAGAAATTTGTGACCCACACTCACCACTCTCTCTCAGATACTGCAGGGCCGGGGCTTACTCCACGCCAACTCACTCACTCACTTCCTGGGCATTCTTGTCTTTTTCCTGGACCTTGTGGTCCCCTCTTTGTGCTACTCAAAGAGGCTGGGGCTGGACTGAGAGGACCCTGAGCCCCCTCTAGATGAGCTCTGGTGCAGCCCTCTGCTCTGTCCTTAATTCAGCCTCCATGCAGAGCCTGGAAAGGCCACCTGAGTGCCCAGCGATCAGATCTCTTTCCTGGTTGTGATATTCCTGAGTTGAAAACAGGGCAAAGTGATGCAAGTGGACCAGCTCCTCCCAGATGGCTGCCAGCAGCTCAGAAGGGATGCTCTGCCAAGGTCTGAACTGTGCCCTAGGGCACCCTGAGAAGACAGTGTGGTCCGTGTGACAGTGGGGCTGAGGGTAGATAGTGAAGGTAGTCCAGAGGAGGGGTAGATGGCTCTTTTTGGAATAAGTAGGGATGAGCTGATCAGAGAAGACCTCACCAAGAGAGTGACAACTGACCAGGCCAGGTTCTGAAGAAGCGTCCAGGTTCACCAGGTGGATGACCAGGTGGGCTGGAGAAAGGTATTCCGGGGAGGAGCATTCACACAGCACACGTGGGAGGTAGCATGGTCTTGAAGGGATCTCACACATGGTTTTGAGTTGCTGTGGCATTAGGTGTGGGGAGAGGCAGTGAGTGGTGGGGAGATGAATCTGGAGAGGCTGTCAGGGCCTAAATCCCAAGACACCTTTCATGCCAAGAAGCTTGGATTCTATAGTTGTAGGAAATAGGGAGGGCTGGGAGCACTTTTTTCCAGATGACATGATTTTTTTTTTTTTTAGTTTTTATTAGAGCACAGTTGCTTTACAATGTTCTGCTAGTTTCTGCTGTACAGCAAAGTGTACAGCTATATGTACACATATATCCCCTCTTTTTGGATTTCCTTTCTGCTAAGGTCACCACAGAGAACTGAGTAGCGTTCCCTGTGCTGTACTGTGGGTCCTCATCAGTTATCTATTTTTGAGGGCTCTAAGGAGAATTATCTGTCAGAAATGTTGGTACCCATAAGGAAATAGTGACATTCAAGAGGGAGGAGAATTTCAGAAAGAAGTGATGCATCAACCTTGTGTGTGAACATTGGAAGGAAGCTGGCACAAAGGTGGCTTCCCAGGTGCCACTCGTGGTAAAGAACCTGCCTGAAATGCAGGATGGGGTTCAATTCCTAAGAGATGTGGCTTCAATCCCTGGGTTGGGAAGATCCCTTGGAGCAGAGCATGCAATCCACTCCAGTATTCCTGCCTGGAGAATCCCATGGGCAGATAAGGTCGTAGACCATCCATAGGGTTGCAAAGAGTCAGACATGACTGAAGTGAGTTAGCACACTTGCACGCATGCATGGGAGGAATGAGCCCCATCCTTGGGTGGATAGTGAGGAAACTTCTAGTGTCCTCAGTAGAAGAGGTTTCCACGGAGAGGTGGGGCCAGAGGTGGCCTGCAGTGGACGGAGGGGTAATTGGAAGGTGAGGAAAGGAAAGCACGAGGTAAAACCAACCTGACAGGAGAGGGAGGAGAGCTCTGGGGTGGGAACTAGAGGCGGTGGTCCAGAGAAGATTTTGTTGGCTGGATCTACATCTGCTGGAGGTCACCCGCTGCCCCCAAGTACCCATCACAGCGTCAGATGCGTCGTAGGGACCCAGTAATGGTGTGAAGGATGAATACATCATGCACATTTCCTGGAAAAGGCTGAAGCAACATCACGGATTTGCTCACCAAGGGTTCTTCGCTGTCCAGGGGCGTTCTGGGAACCAGCTGAAGTCATGAGCTCTGTTCCCAATCACGAGCTTTCCCGAAACTCGAAAGGCACCCGGCCAGGGTGTCAACACCTCAGGTCACACCACATCACGCAGAGCCTAATTTGACTTTCAGACTGATGTCAACGTTTTGTTACCTTGCTGAGAAACTCAACTTGAAGATGACGTTAATTTACATTTGCCCGCGTTCAAATAATGCATTCCAGATCAGAGCAGGCAACGACGACCCCGAGGGAAATCCTGGCATTTCCTGGATGGAAATAAAAAACAACAAACCCTTCCCTGTATGCGGTAGACTGTGTGTGTTTTCTGGGCATTCCTTGGGAAACGTTCACCAGCTTATTGGGGAGGGTCATCCCATTAAACTCCGGGCAGTCATGCAGGAAAAGAGACTTGTACTTTATCACCAAGAGGTGATGGAATTGTGATGCAGATGGCATGGTTATGGGCTCCCCAGTTTCAAAACTGCCTCTTCTCAAGGTTAAAATAATATCCCACATAGAGCTGTATAGTAAAAAAGCTATGGTTTTTCCAGTAGTCATGTATGGATGTGAGAGTTGGGCCATAAAGAAGACTGAGTGCCGAAGAACTGATGCTTTCAAACTGTGGTACTATAGAAGACTCTTGAGAGTCCCTTGGACTGCAAGGAGATCAAACCAGTCCATCCTAAAGGAAATCAACCCTGAATATTCACTGGAAGGACTCATGCTGAAGCTGAAGCTCCAATACTTTGGCCACCTGATGTGAAGAGACAGTCCATTGGAAAAGACCCCAGTGCTGGGAAGGATTGAAGGCAGGAGGAGAAGAAGGCGACAGAGGACAAGATGGTTGGAAGGCGTCACGGACTCAATGGACATGAGTTTGAGCAAGCACTGGGAGATGGTGAAGGACAGGGAAGCTTGGCGTGCTGCAATGTGGGGTGGCAAAGAGTCAGACACGACTGAGCACCTGAACAACAGCATAGAGCTGGGCAGGTACCCGAGCTGACTTATGGGGAAACAGGATTCCTGCAGAGCTGGATGTTGAGGCTCGAGACCTTGGTCACAGGGAGAGGGCAATGGCTCAGTTGCTGGGACACCCACCCAGGTCTAGGTGTAGGATGAGCCCTGCTGAGAAGGCGGGCCTATTCCAAGTACCCTGGCTCCCCACGTGTGAGCTTTGTGTGCATGTGGGTGATGGGGGAGGATGCGGAGTCCCTTGATGTCCTTGAGAGTGTTGTTTTCCAAGCCCACCTCTCTCCCCTGAATCCCAGCCTTGGTTCCGATCACTGCCTTCCCTCTCTGCGTCCCTCTAAGACTGTCCTCTTGGTCCTGCACCTTCTCCCGGCTTCTCTTCCTGCCCTCCAGCATCAGAAGGATGAACAGCTTCTTCCTTTGTGCTCTTGTTTCAGCTCTATTATTCTGTCCTCACCAGCTTTTGGCATGTCTTCCTCCATCCCTAAGCTGTAAGGCTCTGGATCCCATCTAACTCAGAATCTTCAGTGTCAGCACAGCCCTCTGGACCTGGCACATTCACTGTGCAGATGAATGAAATTAAAGATAGTTCATGGCCAAAGGCAGTCCACTCTGGTATTCTTGCCTGGGAAATCCCATGAACAGAGGAACCTGGAGGCCTACAGTCCATGGAGTCACGAGTCAGAAACGACTTAGCAACTGACAACAACAACCCATCCTTCAAGGCCCTCCATCTCACCTTCTATTGCCCCTTGGTCAATTTCTTTCAGAACGATGAGCTCTCAATTCTTGCCTTTGTTTCAACCAACATCTACTGAACACCTATTATGGTATTTGGTGCCAGGAATAAATTTGACTAGATTCCTGTCCTCAAGACATTTTATGAATAGTTGAGAATTTAGGTAGGCTAATCAACCACTGAGTGAGACAGATGCTGTTGTAGAGAAACAGTTGCAAAATAATAAAGGCCATTTTTAATAACGTTTGAAAATTTATTTTAGTGAAGGTTTTATCACTTTGGTGCTAGAATGAAATTTTAATGGAGCTGAATGTAAAACCCTGAATTTGCTGTTCTGTTGCATCATAGATTATACATATTTTTTCTAAATTAGAAAATAATGTGCTCATTATAGAAATTCAGAAAAACATAAAAGAATAAAAGAGAAATAAAATTATTAACCTATACTCAGAGATAACTAGTGTTAACTTTTGAATGCATATAGTGTCTTTTTTTCTGGACAAACAAGACATAAAACAGGAATTCTGAAAGTTTTCATTCTTTTTTCCTCTTTTATTACAAAAACTTTGTCATTGAGTATTATGAAAAATGGATTATCAATGACTATATAATATGGTTGTGCCATGGTGAAAATAAAAAATATTCTACTTTGCTTTGGATTTAGAATATTTCCAATTTTTCTTTATTATAATTAGTAGTGAAGTTTTTGTACAAAAACCTGTGTTATTTACCTATTTTTTTCCCTTTGGGATATTCATCTTTTTCCTATTGAATTTTCAAAGCCCCTTTACATGTTAAGAATATCCATCTTCTGACATATCTACGACAAATAATTTTCCTGGTTTGTGTTTTAATTTTGCTTAGTATCAGATTTTTAAACCCAGGAAGGACCTCTGAGGAACTTAAGTCAGAGAACTAGGGACCTCCCTGGCAGTTCAGTGGTTAAGACTCTGGGCTTCCACTGCTGGGGATGTGGGTTTCATCCCTGGTTGGGGAAATAAGATCCCACAAGCTGAGTCGTGCGACCAAGAAAAGGAAAGCAAGAAAACTAAAGTCAAAATATTAAAAATAAAATTTTTATGTGCCTTTCAAATGGCTCACTGACTTGGCCACCGCTCATGCCTAGAACCGGGGACCCTGGGCTCTCGGTGTCAGGAACTCACAGTGTTTCCTCCAGCAACACATCAGTACTGACTGCACAGAGCTGCTCTTTGCTGTCCAGTGGCTTCCTTTGTATTGGTTTGGCTTTTCTAACCTGGAGGGCAGGGATGGTCTCTTATGTCTGGTCTCCATCTGATTCCCTTCCCCCGCTTCCTGCGCACAGCTTAGCACACGGTTAGGAATGGAGCAGTTGCTTAATAAATACTTGTTGGTTAATACACTTTATTTTTTTATTGAGATATAGCTGATTTACAATATTGTATTAGTTTCAAGTGTATGCCATAGTGATTCAATATTTATAGATTATACCCGAAGTAAAGTTATTATAAAATATTGGCTATATTTTCCTATGCTGTTACAGTGTATCCTTGTAGCTTATTTATTTTATACATAGTGGTTTTTACCTCTTAATCTCATACCCTTACCATGCCCCTCCCCTCATTCTTCTCTCCACTGGTAACCACTAGTTTGTTCTTTGTATCCGTGAATCTGTTTCTGTTTTGTTATATTCATTCATTTATTTTTTTAGATTTCGCATGTATGTGATAACATACAGTATTTGTCTTTCTCTGTCTGGCTTATTTCACTAAGCAGTACATTCTAGGTCCATCTACATTGCAGATGCAAAATCTCATTCATTTTTATGACTGAGTAATATTCCATTGTATGTGTATACACACACACTATATCTTTTTTTTTTTTTTTGGCCTCACGGCTTGCAGGATCTTAGTTTCCTGACCAAGGATCAATGCTGGGCCCCAGAAGTGAAAGCACTGAATCCTAACCACTGGATATCCAGGGAGTTCCCAATACCATAGCTTCTTTATCGTTCATTCATTGGTGGACACAAGTTGCTTCCATATTGTGACTACTGTAAATAATGCTGCTACGAACACTGGGAGCATGTATCTTTTCAAATGGGAATTTTCTTTTCTTCAAATATATATCCAGAAGTGGGATTGCTGGATCATTTGGTAGTTCTAATTCTCATTTTTTGAGGAACCTCCATACTGTTTTCCATAGTGACTGCACCAATTTACATTCCCAACATCAGGGTACAAAGGTTTCTTTTTCTTGAGATCCTTACCAACAATTGTTATTTGTATTCTTTTTAATGATAGCCATTCTGACAGGTGTGAAGTGATATTTCATTGTGGTTTTGACTTGCATTTCTGTTGACTAGTGATGTTGAGTGCAATACACTAGTTTTTAAAGTTCAGATCAGTTCAGTCACTCAGTTGTGTCCTACTCTTTGCAACCCCATGGACTGCAGCACGCCAGGCTTCCCTGTCCATCATCAACTCCCAGAGCTCACTCAAACTCATGTTCATCGAGTCAGTGAGTTTTTAAACAGGTACCAATAATAATAATAACAATAATTATACAAAGTGTCTCCTTTGAGGCTTATAACAAATCTGTAAAGAAGGCAAGGCTGATGTGGCCATCCCTGTGTGACAGATGAGGAAACTGAGGATCTGAGAATTTAAGGGAGTCCATCCAAGATCTCACAGCTATACCATGGCGGAATCAGGACTGCAATAAAGTTCTCCTAACTTCAAAGGCTTAGTTATCTCTGCTATACCGAGCTGTCCCTACCACAGGCTCTCTTGTTCTGGCCCACAAACCTCAACAGGGGCAAAAGGTGAGCAGTTGTTTTTGATACTTGCGTTGGTTGAAGACGAGGCTGGAGGCCTATGGTCACCCCTTGTCATACAGGAGCCAGGAACATGGAGTTAGGGCTTGACCAAGTGCCCAGATCAAAGAGTCAAAAGCCCTTGAAGAGGAGCCAGTTGGATGAGTGTGAAGTTAAAATCGGCCTCGCTGAGGTAAAATACAGATAAACACAGGGATTCCCAGGTGGGTCAGGGGTAAAGAAGCTGCCTGCCAGTGCGGGAAATGCAAGTTCAATCCCTAGGTTGGGAAGAGCCCCTGGAGAAGGAAATGGCAATCCACTCCAGTCTTCTTGCCTGGAGAATCCCATGGACAGAGGAGCCTGGTAGGCTACAGCCTATGGGGTTGCAAAGAGTCGGACATGACTGAGCAGGCACACACACATACATATAAAGTGAACGATTCTGTAGCATTTAATAATTGATAGTGTTGTGTGACTACCACTCCTATCTACTCCCAAACGTTTCTATCACCCCAAATAAAACCTGCCCCAATAAGCAGCCATTTCCCATCTTCCCCTTCCCCAGGCCCTGCTCACTCATCTACTTTCTGTCTCTCTGAATTTACCTATTCTGGATATGTCATAGAAATGGTCATACCATAAGTGACCTGTGTGCCTGGCTTATTTCACTCGGCATAATATGTTCAAGGATTATCCCCGCTGTGGCAGGTGTCAGTGCTTTATTTTGTTTTCTGTGCCCGAATGATATTCCTTTGTATAAACATGCCAGCGCTCGTTTGTCCGTTCTTCCGTTGATGGACATCTGGGTTGCTTCCACTCCGCCTGAGGTTTGAGGGCCAGGGGCTCTGAGGGCCAGAATTCTTCAGATTATGGGAAGACTAACCCTGTGCAGACTCTACCCCAATCTGTGTTTGAAACCACTTTTCTCCGTGGGGAGACTTGGGGACCTCTTGTGGCTTTTAAAGTGACTCCAGATGCAGGTTCCGGGAGCTCAGCTGAGCTGCAGAGCTGTGGATACAGGGAGCGAGTTTGCTCAGGGGGATTCTGGGGGTGGGGGCCCGGCGCAGTGGCCACTGAGACAGGGTGGAGATGCGGATTCGGGCCCCGGGCCGCCCCGCTGCTCCCCGCGGGCAGGACGGGGTTGCCGGAGATCATCTCTCCTCCGCTTCGTTAACAGCTTCAATTAGCCCAGAAGCCGGCGATGCTTCATCAGCTGCCTGGATCGGCAGCAAAATTAAGCCGTCACGTTTATGAACTGCCCGGAGAGTTCTGGGAGGAACTCCGCATATTTTACATTTAATAACTTGCCTCTCGCTTTTTATTTACAATGTTAATAATGATTTGGGGGAGGTGCTCTGGGATAAAGCAAGAAGAGAGAGAGAGAGACTTGGACACAGAGGGACGGCAGGGCCTGTGACAAAGGGGTGACCTCTCTTATCCCTGTTATTCCCCACCCTGACTCACCCTTCCTCCACAGAAGGGCAGCCTGGGCTTTTCCAGCCTTGGGGATGAGCTCTGTCCAGAGCCAGGGTGGAGTCCTGTGGGTTTGGGCAGCCTCTCTGGGCCCACTCGTACTGTCTCCAGCCTCTGACATGGCCTGTGGGGTCCAGGGGCCCACATGCGTTTTAGGGTGGCCAGTCCACAGAGGGAGGCTTCTTCCCCTCCTTCCCACCCTCGGGTCTGCCTCACTAGCTTCTCCTATGGCCTGTCCACGGGTGGTTCAGACTGGGCCAAGGAGGTCAATCCCCCCTCCTCCAGGAAATGCTTCGTAAGGTACTTGCATCATGGAAGAGCCCTTTGTGCTAAGTCACTTCAGTCATGTCTGACTCTTTGCGACCCCATGGAATGTAGCCCACCAGGCTCCTCTGTCCATGGGATTCTCCAGGCAAGAATACTGCAGTGGGTTGCCATTTCCTTCTCCAGGGGAAAAGCATTCT
Source organism: Bos javanicus (assembly GCF_032452875.1). Taxonomy (NCBI): domain Eukaryota; kingdom Metazoa; phylum Chordata; class Mammalia; order Artiodactyla; family Bovidae; genus Bos; species Bos javanicus. The sequence goes on along the minus strand of NC_083894.1, from coordinate 32,907,874 downwards.
TCAAAGAGAGTGTTTTCGTGGCTTCATTTTGGATGCAAGGAAACTAAGAGCCAGAGCAGCCAAGTGACATCCCAGGTCGCCAGCTGGTTGGCTGGGGCACCAGAGGGGTGTGGGAGGGGCACACAAAGGGTATGAGGTTTCCTGCTTTGGATGGGGTGGTGGGGAGGCTGGGCCTCTCAGGACACTCTGCCTGCGTTCAGCACTTAGCTCCGCCTTGGACTATCGGGGTGGGGGGTGCAAGTGCTTGGACTCTGGGTCTCAGTGCAGGTCTCTGTAACACAGGAATAATCAGCATCTCCATCTCCTTGCTGGGAGGTTCACTTAAAATCACGTTCCTGAGAGCACTTTGTAAACTATAAATCACCACACACATACTTATAGACCGCCTGCTGCTGGGACGCCCCTCTGGCTTGTGGCACAGCTGGGAGAACTTCAGAGCAGGGGTTTGCAAATTTTTTGGGGAAAAGAGCTAGCAGCTGTTTTATTTTGTAAAAGTTCTTTCTTTTTTTGGCCTTGCCACGAGGTTTGCGGGATCCTAGTTCCCTGACCAGGGATGGAACCCACATCCCTTGCAGTGGAAGCCTGGAGGCTTAACTGCTGAACCACCAGGCAAGTTCCCCTGGTAACTGTCTTAGACTTGGCGGGTCTTCTGGTTTCTGTAGAAACTACAGTTGACCCTCCTTATCCATTGGGTTCAGCATCTTTGGAGATGGAAAATACTTGGGGAAAAAAGGTTCCAGAGAGTTCTAAAAAGCAAAACTTGAATTTGCCACACACAGGCATCTATTTACATAGCATTTACATCACATCAAGTATTATAAGTAATCTAGAGATGATTTGGAGAAGGCAGTGGCACCCCACTCCAGTACTCTCGCCTGGAAAATCTCATGGACAGAGGAGCCTGGTGGGCTGCAGTCCGTGGGGTTGCTGAGGGGCAGACATGACTGAGTGACTTCACTTTCACTTTTCACTTTCATGCATTGGAGAAGGAAATGGCAACCCACTCCAGTGTTCTTGCCTGGAGAATCCCAGGGATGGGGGAGCCTGGTGGGCTGCCATCTATGGGGTCTCACAGAGTCGGACACGACTAAAGCGACTTAGCAGCAGCAGCAGCAGCAGAGATGATTTAAAGTCTATGAGAGGATGTGTGTAGGTTCCATGCAAATGCTACATCATTTTATATAAGGGACCTGAGTGGGGACCCTGGAGCCAACGCCCGTTGGACCCTGAGGGACCATTGTACTCATGTCTGCAGTTGTAGCTGACGGCAGCCTTTGACAACACATAATCGCATGGGTGTGGCTGTGTTCTAATGGAATTTATTTACAGACACAGGCTGTGGCCGGATTTGTCCTGCAGGTCATTTGTCCACTTCTGCTCCCAAGCAGTGTGTTCCTGGAGCTGTAAGCATTGCTTTTGAGAATGCAGGGCTGTCTGGAAAGAGGGTCCCCTGAGATACATCTACTGCACTACAGTCTGATTGCTTCACAAGGACTGTTTTTTCCCCAGCAAATGTTCCCTACCAAGAATATAGTGTGAAAAGCTCTATTACCAATGGCCTCCTGCTGGTCACTCTAGAGGGAACTGACCAGGCGTGGTCTCAGAGCTCTAGGAGCCTGGCTCCACTTGTATTCAGGAGGGGAAAGTAATCATTTTCACCTCCGCTGCTTTCATCATTGACAATTAAGGTAATGCCTCTACACCACAGATTTTGCAGTTGAAAAGGGCATCCAACTTTCTCTTTTAGCTGGCTCTATCAGGAGGGTTTCCATTGCCGTTGTCCTGGAGAATAAGGTGGGGCAAAGAAGGCGGGAGGAGAACCACGAAAATCCTGGTGATGGGAGGAGGGCTGAACAGGGCAGGACAGGGAATCAGTCACTTTCACCATTCCTTTGTCACTTACAGGCTTTCAGCTCAGTGTTGTCCAGACATCAGATCCAATCTTTCCCACCACCTTTAGGTGGATTTTGTTGCCATCTTGCAGCAGGCGTAGCAGCGACCTAGATAGGCTGGTGGCTGCCCATGGGAGTGAGAGGCGGGGTCTGGATTCAGCTCGGTTCTGTCTGATTCCCAAGCTCGTCGTCTTCGCACTCCACCTCACTGTCAGGCAGATTTATTGGCTCTGCAGAGCTCAACAGAAATGCGTTCACCTGTTCTAGGCACAACCTCTTCCTCGGGGGCAAACAGGAGACCGCCAGTGGATGGAAGGTTTGGGTAAAGGTGCACAGAAAACCAGGAATCCACCTCAAAGCTCTGCTCCTCCATCGCCACGTGAGCTTGTGCGCGTCACGGCTGCTTGGCTGGCCTCAGTTTCCTCATCTGGGCCCTGAGATAGCCCTGATGACCCCCTTCCAGCCCTGCGATTCTCAGAGCTCTCCTGCAAATAGCCTGTGGTGGCCAATGCATTCTGCTTCTCCCTTGTCTGGCTGCTCAGCTGGAGTGAGGGAGGGGAGGGAGGAAAAAGCAAGGTCAATCAATTCTAGCCAAGACCAAAGCCTAAGAGATAGGGCGTGGCGTGCTGAAAGATGATGGCTGGCAAAAATCATTAGAAGCATCTTTCAACAATCTATATGCCTTTATCGATCTGGTTATAGATCATCTTCCTCCATTCCTCCCACTCCCTTTTTCTCCCCCCTCCCCAAGATCTTCTGGATCAATACAGCAAGTGCATTGAGACTGTAGCAACACATTTAAAACCTTATAAAAGGTTATTTAGTTGCTAACAGTGCAGTGGTTTCTGCAAAGCCTGCCAAAAGGTTACAGCTTTTTGGGGATCATAAATTACAGACGACAGGAAAAAAGTAAGTGCGGTTTTCTTTATTGTCTCAATGATGGATGGACTCCTGAACAGGGCAGAAAATACATCATATCACCTTTAATGGGCGTGCATTTCTGCAGCCATAACTCACAATTTTAAAATAGAAAATGGTGAAATATGGCGTTGTATATTCCACTTGTGACATATTTATGGGTCCTCGCCTTCTTATAAATACAGTGATTGCTATTTCAAAGCACCATGTCAGGTATGAGCTGAGCGCAAACAGCTGGCGCGGCTGAAAAATTATAGCCAGAGTGGACGTTTTCAAAAACTCTCTCTTGCAGCAGTAAATTTACAGTGTTTGCACTAACTGTTATTAAAACCAAATCCATATCTTGGCAACAGGAATCCATTGCTCAGTAACAGCTGGAGTGACAGTGTGTCCCGACAGCTGGGGTGAGCTCTGAACTTGGCTGCAATGAACGTCCAGGAGGGAAGGTGGTAAGGCTCAGACCTAGACCGAGGGGCTCCACGGAGCTGGTGTCTGGAGCCCAGGCGGGGTCGGGGGAGCCCCCACAGTGCCTGCCTCTGTCTCCTGTCTGACCACTGCATTTAGGCTGCTTCCAGCTCTTCTCCTGGCCCAGCCAGGATCCTCTCCTGACAGTTTTCTGTCTGCATCCCCACTCAGCCCCACTTCTTCCCAGCTCCCTTCTCTCCACCCCAGTGAGTCATTTTAGCATCTGGAGAGGGAATAACAGAGTTGAAAACAGGGACAGAGCCTGTGCATGGCCCAGAGAAGAAAGACAAAGGGCAGAGTCCACCCGGGCAGGCTGGTGTTGCAGAGATGGGGCTAGAGGGGCAATGAGGCTGTAGAGGGAAAGAAAGACAGGACATAAAAGGCCAGATGGTCTATGCAATATAATAATTTCCAATTCAATCAAAAATTGTCAAGCCCCAATTATGAGCTAGGCATAATTTTTTTTTTAAAAAAACTTTATTTTGTATTGGGATATAGTCAATTAACAATGTTGTTTCAGGTGAATAGTGAAGGGACTCAGCCATACATATACATGTATCCATTCTCCCCCAAACTAGGCATACTTTTAAGGGTTGAAAATAGAAAAAAATGAGTAAGACATCATATTTACTCTCAGGGAGCTTGCAGTCTAAAGACTGCCCAAGACACAGCTAGTAATACTACACATGTTTCCTAAATTCTTTTCTTCCCTGGTATTTTATTTGGCTGTTTTAACAACTAAAGAAAGCACAGTAGTATGGGTGAAACTCTGGATATGAGGTTAAATGAAAGGAGACAGGCACAAAAGGACACATATCCTAGGATTCAACTTGGATGAAGTTTAGAAGCAGGCAAAACTGGACCCACAAGAACATAATTTCTGAAATATACAGACAGCTCTTACAATTCAATAAAGACAAAAACAATCCAATCCAAAAAAAAAAAAAAATGGGCAGAAGATCTAAATAGACTTTTCTCCAAAGAAGACATACAGATGGCTAACAAGTCCATGAAAAGATGGTCAGCATTGCTCATTATTGGAGAAATGCAAATCAAAACCACAGTGAGGTTCCACCTCACACTGGTCAGAATGGCCATAATGAAAAGTATATAAATGATAAACCCTGGAGAGGGTTTGTGGAGAAAAGGGAACCCTCCTATACTTTTGGTGGGAATAAACTGGTCTACCCATCATGGAGAACAATATGGAGATTCCTCAAAAAACTAAAAATAGAGTTACCATATGACCCAGTAATCCCACTCCTGGGCATATATCTGGAAAAGAAGAAAACTTTAACTGGAAAAGATACATGAAACGCAATGTTCATAGCAGCACTGTTTACAATAGACAAGACATGGAATGAACCTAAATGCCCATTGAAAGATGAATGGATAAAGAAAACATGATACACATATCATATATAAAATGGAACATTACTCAGACACAAAACAGATAAATTAATGTCATCTATAGCAACACTGGCTTCGCTGATAGCTCAGTTGGTAAAGAATCTGCCTGCAGTGCAGGAGACCTTGGTTCAATCCCTGAGTTGGGAAGATCCCCTGGAGAAGGGAAAGGCTACCCACGCCAGTACTCTGGCCTGGAGAATTCCACGAACTGTATAGTCCATGGGGTTGCAAAGAGTCGGACACGACTGAGCGACTCTCACTTTCACTTTTCACATAGAACATGAATGGACCCAGGGATTACCATACTAAGTGAAGTAAGTCAGAGAAAGACAAATGCCATGATATCACTTATATGTGGAATCTAAACAATGATATGAATGAACTTGCTTGCAAAGCAGAAACAGACTCACATACCTAGGAATCAAACTTTTGGTTACCAAAGGGGAAAAAGGAAAGGGAGGGATAAATTAGGAGTTTGGGATGAGCGGATGCACACTACTATATATATAAAATGGATAACCTGCAAGGACCTACTGTATAGCACAGGGAGCTATATCCAGTATCTTGTAATAAACTATAATGGAAAAGAATATGAAAGAGAATACTATGTATATGTCTTCCCTGGGATCCTGCCTGTGAGGACCAGTGACGGTCTGACCTGTACCAACTGACGGGGGACTTCTCCTGGACCTCAGAGCTGCCCTCAGCCTCTGCTGTGAACGTGGGGTCTCCAGAGAACGGGGCTTGAAATGGTCCAGTGGTTACTAGCTTTGGTTTTGCAATCTATGCAGAGCATTCCCTCGAATATCAAGGAGTGGGCGTAAAATACACACAAAATATTGGGACCAATTATCTATATTCATCCGTTCATTCTTTCTTGCACCATTTGCTAAGGTCCTTCTGTTTGCTGGAAGGATGTGTTTGCTATGTGCACAGGACTTGGGGTGACAATGATGTAGTAACTATTTTCAGGAATTTGCAGATTGGGGAGAGGGCTTCTCGGTCTTCATTGATAGCACGACAAATTCTGCTGGGGATGTGGGGGAAGAGGACTTCATGGAGGGGGCAATGTTGACACTGGACCTTGAAGGGCAAGTTCAAGTTCACCAGGAAGAGAACTTGAGGTGAAGGGAAGAGAGGGGCAGAGTCCAGGTTGCCAGGAGCATGGTTTGCAGGGGAAGGATGGGTGAAGAGGTAGGGGACATCCTTTGGAAGATGCTAAATGTCACCCCAAGGATTAGGCTTTATCCTGTCAGTGAAAGAAGTCCTAGCAAGCTGTGCACGGGAACTGGAGGTAGTTAGATTTGTGTTTGAACCACTGCCTTTGCCAGCTTTAGAGCATGGAGTGCAGGGAGGGGAGTGTGATGCTGGGAATGAGCCAGCTCCGTCAGGAACTCTTGAGTGAGAGGCATGGTGGGTCACAGTGATCCTTGAGGGCACTGGAAGCTCTCAGATACAGACTCCAGCATCAGATAACAATCAAACAACAACTACTATTCAAAAAGCTTGGGAACCACTTAGAGGTTCAATGCAATATTCCCACCCATCTAATTTGTTTTGTTTTTTTGAGGATAGGATGCTAAGTTTGCGTGTGTGTGATTTTAATAAAAATAGCTGTTCAATCATGAAACAAATACATGCTTCTCATTAAAAAACAATCAAACAATGTAGAGAAGAATAAATTCAAGATGGACCAAAGGCCAACTCTGGCCTCGGTATTCTGCCGAAATCTGATATTTTGCTCAGTTTTGGGCTTGGCCTTTGGAGGGACAGGTAGTTGAGACTGACTTCAACATTATTTCTATATCGCTGAAACTGTGTGATCAACGGTTGTGTGATGGCTTCATAGCCACTCATAATGACAGCAGTGACAGGAACAAGGCGTGGCATTCAGACTTATTAATAGCTGTTTTGAAATAGAGGCAAGCCTTCTAGATGTAACTTTGAGTGGGAATCTCCTTTGTGCTTTATATGTTGGAATCTCGTCAGTCAGTGGAAGTGAAAATGTGCGTTTATTATTGTGAGAGGGAAATGCTGCACTACTATGTGTGAAAGTTATTAATTTTATGCACAAAATTATGAACTTTCCAACAGTTAAATGAGGGAATAGCTCAGTGAAATGAGAGACTTAATATGAATGATAAGAGAGAATCTGCTAGCTAGGCAGCTTTGGGAAAACCTTGATATTGTCAGCTCCTTTTGGGGAACCAAAAATATTATGAAAACCTAAAAAATTATAAGATGAAAAAGTAGATTAATGCTATGGACTCAGTGTGTCCCCCACCAATTCATATTTTGAAGCCAAATCCCCAATGTGATGTTATTTGGAGGCAGGGTCTTTGGGAGGCAAGGAGGTTTAGATGAGGTCATGAGAGTGGTGTCCTCATGATGGGATTAGTGCCCTGGGGCACCCCACTCCAGTACTCTTGCCTGGAAAATCCCATGGATGGAGGAGCCTGGTGGGCTGCAGTCCATAGGGTCGCTAGGAGTCGGACACGACTGAGCGACTTCACTTTCACCTTTCACTTTCATGCATTGGAGAAGGAAATGGCAACCCACTCCAGTGTTCTTGCCTGGAGAATCCCAGGGACGGGGGAGCCTGGTGGGCTGCCGTCTATGGGGTCGCGCAGAGTTGAACACGACTGAAGCGACTTAGCAGTAGCAAGAAGAAAACCAGAGAGCAAGCTCTCTTTCTGCCATATGTGTACACAGCAAGAGGATGGCTCAGTTTGTGTCCTCAAATAGTCTTGGGGTGGGGACACTCATGCCTCGTGGGAGCATCTTTATGTCACCTAGCCAGATGCCCAAAGTAACTGATTCAGCATGTGAGTGAGTGTTCTAGGGAAATGCATCTTCTAAGTTTGCACTTGAGAACACCTTTTCCCCTGCTATAGTGATTCAGGGGTTCCCTTCACTTCTGCCAGCAGCCACTCCCATCTTGGTCAGCAGGAGGATTACAGGTGCTTCCGAGCATGCGTGGAGGCTCTTGAAGTCAGGGATGAGGGGTTGAACCTGGCTGATGAGAAGAGGATCTGGGTGGGTAAAACGGGGTGCATATAAGGTGGAAGGTCTCAGGGAGTTGGGGGCGAGGGTTTTTGGGGGTCAGCTTCCCTCCAGGGCCTTTCAGCCCCAAGTGCTCAAAGGGGCTGGCATCCTGCTTTCTCTGCCACTGCCACCAGGCTGTCCTCTAGAGTTTCCCTGCCCTGACAATGGGGATAGTCTCACTACTTTCTGGACTCATTGGCTCCAAAAACAAGCACGTGGCATTTCTGACATTTTCTAAAGAGTTTTTGCTGCAAGTAGCAAAAGGTCAGCAGTTTATAGTTCTCTCCTAAGAAATGCCTGTGTTATACTGTTCAGTGAAAAGTCAGAGTGCACCAAGTTGTTGAATCTCTTTTATCCATTATAAACAAAAAGGCAAGGCTGGAAGGGATTGTCTCTGAGTTATAAGTAATGCTATTTCCCTCACTTTTCTTTATTCTCCAAGTTTTTTTTTACAATATGCATCTATTATTTTTATAACTAAAAAGAAGAAATCTGAAGATTTCTTAAAACAAAATGAAAACTGTTGCCTGCAAAGCAAGAAGAGCAAGAAGAGGATTTTGACCAGATATCTAATCTGCTGGTACCTTGATCTTGGACTTCCAGCCTCTGGAACCATGTGAAATAAATGCTTGTTGTTTAAGTCTGCAGTAATTTGTCACAGCAGCCTGAATCAGCTATGACAATTAGCTTGTGTCATTAAGTCTCATTTTAGAGAATTATTTGTTGTAATAACACGCATGACATTAAACAAAACAAGAACCTTTTTTGAACCTTCAGAATTATTTTTTTTTGAACCTTTAGAACTATTTTTGAATTTTTTAAACATTTAATTCTATTCAGGCCACGAATCTTTCAAGGAAAAAGCCTCATCTGAGACTTCTTCACATCAGGCGAAGACGAATAAAAGATAGGATGTCAACTTAACCATGCCCACGTTTCAAAAAGAGGAAGTCCTCCAAAATCACATGCAACATTTATGATAAATGATCCTTGATTCAGATGTAATGGGAAATATAAAAAGAATAAACTGTTGGAGAAAAATGAGATTCCCCTCAAAATGTGTTGCTTCTCACCTACCTTGGTTGAAAGTAACACACACTGGTAGTGCAAGGGTTGAGCTGCATTTAAGCTGATGGTCCAGAAAAACTGTCTGCACGTTATTTCAGCCCTCAAAATTTTGCTATAGTTTTAATACGAGATCACAATAATAAAGCTTTAACATACAATTATGTATAGGCTTTGGCTTCCTCTGTGGCTGAATTAAGCAGCTGATCACCTGGCATTCAGGTGGAATGGGTTTTCTGCATATAATGCACCTCTGGATGTAAACAGAATTTGTTTCTCTCTTTCACCCGTAATCTCTTCCTCAGAGGTAACGGAGTCTAGAGTATTTTCTTTTCGACTTTTGAATGTAGATATAAAATATTTGCATCTTTTTACTTGCAACGGTGGGGTTGTATAATGGTGGTTGTTGTTCAGTCACTCAGTTATATCCGACTCTTTTTGTGACCCCATGGACTGTAGCCTGCTCCTCAGTCCATGGGATTTTCCAGGCAAGAATATGAGAGTGGGTAGCATTTCCTTTTCCAGGGGATCTTCCTGACTCAGGGATTGAACCTATGTCTCCTGCATTGGCAGGCGGATTCTTTATTGCTGAGCCACGGGGGAAGCCCTCTACTGTCCAATAATTTGCTGTTTGCCACTCAATAATTTAATACAAACTTCTTCCTATGAGACTAAATAGAACTGTATCTTAAGACTGTTTGTATTTCAATATATGAGTGTGGTTTTATTTATCTAACCAATCTCCAGTGAAAGAACTTTTAGGCTACTCCCAATTTTTATCCATTGTGAGGAATGTGGCAGTAAACATTTTTTTTTTTACAGTTTTTTTGTAAGTACTATTATATATATAAGTATATATATATGTATGTATGCATATATATATATATACTTTTGGTAGGTCTCTCCATATTGTCTTCTAGAAATATTGTATCAATTAATATTTCCACCCACAATGTTTGTATGTAAGAAGGCTGCTTCCCCTGCCAACACTGAGTGTCATCTGCCTTCTGAATCTTTGCCAATATGCTCTCTGAAAAATGGGCTCTTGATATTTTAATATGCATCTTTTATTATTAGTGAGGTTGGACATCTTTCTGTGTGTCATTGCATTGATTACTTTTAATCACAGAGGAAATGATATCATCTTAAGTGAAGGAGAAAATACCAGCATATGGATGGATATTTTAGCTTTAGATGGCTCTGTGTGGATGGTGGTTTAGTCACTAAGTTGTGTCTGACTCTTGCAACCCCAAGGACTGTAGTCCACCAGGCTCTTCTGTTCATGGGATTCCCTAGCCGAGAATACTGGAGTGGGTTGCCATTTCCTTCTCCATCTATGTTGGTGGAACATGTTATATTTGTGCCTCTCTGTCCAGTGGTCAAAGCATTTTCACTTCCTAATATCTGTTAATCTTCACAATCACTCTGTGAACAAAACACCATAATATTTTTAGCTATGAAAGGATGGGGCTTTGAGAACTCAACTGATTGGTCTATGACCTCATGGACAAAAGTAGTTTTGGGGTCTGAAGCTCCATTTCTACATCCCAATTGGTCTTTTTTTTTTTTTTGAGGTGGACCTTTTTTAAAGTCTTTATTGAATTTGTTACAATACTTCTTCTGTTTTATGTTTTGGTTTTTTGACCATGTGGCATGTGGAATCATGGTTCCCCGACCAGGGATTGAACCCACACCTCCTGCACTGGAAGGCAAAGTCTTGACCACTGAGTCACCCGGGAAGCTCCCCTAGTTGGTCTTCATACTATGCTATCCCACTATGTCGGCCACTGAACAGCTGAGATCCAGATTTCTGGGCTGACAGTTCCTAAATAGTAGAAATCATGAGGACTTCCCAGGTGGCTCAGCTGGTAAAGAATCTGCCTGCAATGCAGGAGACATAAGAGACTCAGGTTTGATCCCTGGGTTGGGAAGATCCCCTGGAGATGGGCATGGTAACCCTCTCCAGTATTCTTGCCTGGAGAATCCCAGGGACAGAGGAGCCTGGTAGGCTACAGTCCACCGGGTCACTAAGAGTCAGACATGACTGACTGAGCACAGTACACATGGAGAGCAGCTCTATACACATATGATCTCACTGAATTCTTGTAACCACACGTACAGATGGGGAACCGACAATGGTCATACAGTCAGGATTTCACCCTGGAATTCTCACTTGAACCCATACTTGTGACAAGATCCACCCGTCTTCCTGTGCAAACCAGCACCCCGCCCGAGGAAACAGCCTCCCTGTGGATGCTCCCGAGTCTCCATACATGGCGCCATGTGAGACTGAAATTTACCCAAGGGAGACAAGACAGACTCAGGCTGAGAATTAAGGGGAGGGGCGGTAGGTGTTGTGTTTTCTCAGCAAAGATGCTATTGGTATTCTGAGCAGGATGGTTCTCAGTGCAGGATCACCTCCTGCATTGCTGGAGGCTTAGCATTCCCAGTCTTGCCCTTTAAGGGCCCTTAACGTCCCCCCACCGCCCCAGGCACTATGACAGCCTGAGAATTTCCAAATAGCCCCGGAGAGGGGGTTCTGTTGGGGATCCCTTGATCATGATACATACTTGTCTCGGCTGAGGAAACTGTGTTAGGTCTAGTATGGTTTAGGCCAACCCTCTGAATAGGGCTGGGATTTGGAGAGTATTCCGCACAGGCAATGTGGTATTTCTGGCTTTTCCTCTGAGGCTGATCCTCCATAACCCCCAAAGCACCTGATGCCACCTCCGTTTGCAGATGGTCAATAACTGGCCACACTCGCTCTTGACGGATGTCTGGGTGCCTGCCCTCCAGCGCTGGGCTCCAGCCCTGAGCAGCTCCTCTTCCAGGCCCGGATTTTTCTTCCCCCTGATGGCAGAGGTGGCAGCAGGCAGGGAAATGATCAGCTCATGTCATCTTGCTCCAGGGAGGGACTTTCAGGGTGGGAACCCAAGCTCTCTGGGCTGGTTTCTTGGAAAGCCAGCCTGGCCCAGTCCTCTGACCACGGGAGTGGGCTCACTGGTTCAGCACGGCCCTTTGCGCCAAGCCCATGGCGTGCCCGTGGCTGCTGCGTGGGCTCATCGTGCTTTCAGGAAGAGCTGGAGCCTCCCTGATGTGATCAGCAGAACTTCAGGAAACATGAGGAGGGCGAAAGGCGGTGCGTGGCTACCAGGGGTTTGGCTCCTGGCCTGCAGTTGCCTCCAGCCAACTGGCCGTGCCCACTGAAGGGGCTCTCCCGGTGTGCTTTTTAAAGTAGGAGCAGCAACTCTGCAATAGCAGTGTTGAAACCATCGTGGGCCGCGCTCAAATTTGCCCGGCCAAGAGAGTTTGTCATGGGGCAGTCAGAACATGTGTACAAAGAGAGGTGATGCTGAGAACAGGAAGTGGTTTGGAGCAGCCAGATTTCTAACATAGAGATCGGTTCTTTCTGAGTCCTGCTTCCTCGTTTGTGTAAACACCAGCCTCCTTCACTCTGGTTGTTGTCAAGGACCAGACTATGAACAGGAAAGCTCGCTGTTCAAAAGCAACTGGTGTTTTTTTTTTTTTTAAGACTTTTTTTTGATGTGGATTATTTTTTAAAAAGTTAATAATGATTTGTTTGTTTATTTTTGCCTGTACTAGGTCTTGGTTGCTGTGCCCAGCTTCTTCTGTTGTGATGAGTGGGCACTGCTCTTGGTTGTGGCGTGCGGGCTTCTCGTTGCGGTGGCATCTCTTGTTGCGGAGCCCAGGCTCGAGACCATGGGCTCGGTAGTGTGGGCGCACGGCCTTTGTTGCCCAGAGGCATGTGGAATCTTCCCGGACCAGTGGTCGAACCCCAGTCCCCTGCATAGGCAGGCACTGGGTCACAGGGGAGCCCGAGCAATTGATTTTTAAGTTGGACCATGCATGGTCTGGGCTTTCCAGGTGGTGTTAGTGGTAAGGAACCCACCTGTCAATGCAGGAGATATAAGAGATGGAGGTTTGATCCTGGGTCAGGAAGATCCCCTGGAGGACGGCATGGCAACCCACTTCAGTACTGGTGCCTGGAGAATCCCATGGACGGAGGAGCCTGGGGGGCTACAGTCCACAGCGTCACAAAGAGTCGGACACGACTGAAGTAACTTAGCAAGCACATACACACACACACACTACGACAAATGCTGGGTGGTCCCCTCGTCCTGTGGCTGCTGCCTCAGAAGGGTGGATGATGCTAGGAGGTAAGGGGCCTCTTGATGGGCTCTTGTGGCTTTACTTCTGCTTCTGGGAAAAATATGGGCAGAGAATCTTCTATTCTGAGGCTCTTACTGGCGAGCCCTTTGCTGGGAAGCTGGTGGCTGGGCTCTGAGTGCTCTGAGAAAACACAGGGGATTCGTGGGACCTTCTTGTTGCTTTTTGGGACCTGCTGGTTGTGTGTGGCTCACCGTCCATCCCCTGAGACACGCCATCCAGCTAATATGTTCCATGGCTTTGAGAAGGTCAGCCTGGGAGCAAGTGGGTCCTCTGTGGACTGCAGATATTGGCACAGCAAGGGTGGCCTTTCATCTCTGGAGGGAAATAACTCAGGATGTTTCGGTTGCACCCTTTATGCTGATTCCAAATGCTCTCCATTAACTAGATAGCATATTAAAAAGCAGAAACATTACGTTGCCAACAAAGATCCATCTAGTCAAAGATATGGTTTTTCCAGTAGTCATTTATGGATGTGAGAATTGGACGGTAAAGAAAGCTAAGCACTGAAGAACTGATGCTTTTGAACTGTGGCGTTGGAGGAGACTCTTGAGAGTCCCTTGGACTGCAAGGAGATCCAACCAGTCAATCTTAAAGGGTATCAGTCCTGAGTATTCATTGGAAGGACTGAAGCTGAAACTCCAAAACTTTGGCCACCTGATGCAAAGAACTAACTCATTGGAAAAGACCTTGGTGCTGGGAAAGATTGAAGGCAGAAGAAGAAGGGGATGACAGAGGATGAGATAGTTGGATGGCTTCACCAACTCGATGCACATGAGTTTGAGCAAGCTCTGGGAGTTGGTGATGGTCAGGGAAGCCTGGTATGCTGCAGTCCATGGCGTCGGAAAGAGTCGGACACGACTGAGCGACTGAACTGAACTGAACTCTGTCGTGTTCTTAATGCAGACCTGGGCAGCAACCAAGCTGGATAAGGCTTCTGAAGTGGTTCAACCTTGCAGACTTGGAGGACTTGCTGGGGGCTACTCTATACAGATACAGTTTGTTATTGGCACAAGGGTGTGTCTGTGAAAATCCACAGACCTTCAGCCTAGAACCAAGCAGGGTCTTGGGCTAACACATCTTTTAGTTGAGTTTCTTGGGACCCTGCCGGTCTCTGGTTCCAGGGCTTCTTGAGAGGTAGTGAGGACAAATTTCTGGTGTCCCCTTGGAGTGGGATGTGGTTTATAGTGTGGGAGGGTGGAATGCGCTTGGAGTTTGGATGCCATCAACCAGAAGACCAATCACGGGAGGCCACCACTTAGTAACTCTGCAGATGGCCTGAGTTTTGATTTGTCTCTGCAAGGAGATAATACCATCTTATCTGAAATGATTGCCTGGAAATCAACCAGGAAATATGAAAAGGCTTTGGAACCTGTAAAATGCTCTCCAACAGCTGTCTGTATTATTTTCTGCTCTCAAAAGCTGAACTTCAAAGTTGCTTTCAACTGTGATGAATTCTGTGATGTTCATCTCTTCCTGGGACAGAGCTCTGTTTTCTTCCCACAAGACACCCGCAATCCCAAGAGGTGCCCCCAGTCCCGGTGCAATCCAGTGAGCTGACACTCTGTCTTCTCTTAATTTAGTCCAATTTTACATTTCCTCTCCTTTTTTCCCCTTTATTTTTGTTTGAATTTGAACCAAATAGATCCTTAAAGCCACAATGGTCTCGGAAAGAGCAGTGCAGCATTCTTGCCAGAGCTGCAATATCAGACATGACATCATAGCACAGCAGCTATCAGAGATGCAGGTGGAAGTGGGGGCCACTTTGGTTTGGTACCTCCTTGATGAGGTATTCCGGCAGGAATGACTTTTATAGGCAGAAGAATGGAGCTCTGAGTTTGGCTAATGCCCACTAGACGAATGTCATAACATCGGAGTTAGTTCATGGCTCCTCAAAAGTCTTGAATATCAATTGCTTTCTCTTTCTGTGATGTGGAGGCCTATTTGCCAGGAGTGGGGATTATGGCTGAGGCTTCGGTATATAAACAGAAGTCTAGGACTAGAGTAGAAAGAGTACTGGCCTTGGAGTCTTACAACCTAAGCTGAGTTGACCCACCACCAGCTACATGTGAGACTTTGAAGGAAATCGCTTAACCCTCAGGAATCATGTATAATGGAATATAACAATATTTGGGGATAGCTGCATATATCACATTGTATACTAATGACCCTTGTAGAACATGAATATTTTAAAATCTGTGTTTAATGTGCATTCAGCAAGCTGCCCGTATCACGAGGACAGCTTGATGAACTACCCCAAAGTAAATGCACTCATGTAAGCCCCAGCCAGATGAAGGACTATAATGTTACCAGAACCTTGGAATCGCTTCTGCCCTCTCCTTGCCACACTCCACCCACCTCCCCGCAAATGACCACAGTCCTGTCTCCGAACACCATAGACCTGTGTTGTCTTGTTTGTTTGTTTGTTTTTTCAAGTATAGTTGATATACAATGTTGTGTTAACTTCTGCCGTAACAGCAAAATGATTCAGTTATGCACGTCCGTATACTTTTTCATATTCTTTTCCCTTATGGTTCTTCGTAGCAGGATAATGAATACAGTTCTCCATGCTATACGGTAGGACTTGTTGTTCGTCTATTCTGTATATAATAGTTTGCATCCACTAACCCCAAACTCCCAACCCATTCCTCCCCCACCCCCTCTCTTCCTTGGCAACCAGAACTCTGCTCTCTGTCTGTGAGTCTGTTTCTGTTTTGTAGATAAGTGGACATGTTCATTTGTGCCCTATTTTAAATTCCACATGTAAATGATGTCATCTGGTACTTACCTTTCTCTTTCTGTCTTCACTTAGTATGATAATCTCTGGGTCCATCTACGTTGCTGCAAATGGCATTATTTCATTCTTTTTTTGCTGCATAGTATTCCATTGTATAAGGTTCCCCTGGTGGCTCAGTGGTAAAGAATCTGCCTGCCAAACAGGAGACTGGAGTTTGATCCCTGGGTTGGGAAGATCCCCTGGAGAAGGAAATGGCAACCCATTCCAGTATTCTTGCCTGAAAAGTCCCATGGACAGAGGAGCCTGGCGGGCTAAGTCCATGGGTTTGCAAAAGAATCTGAATCGACTTAGCGACTAAACAGCAGCATTGCATTGTCTATATGCCACCTATTCTTTTTCCATTCATCTTTCCATGAGCATTTAGGTTGCTTCCATGTCTTGGCTGTTGTGACTTGTGCTGCTGTAAACATAGAGAGGCCTGTATCTTTCTGAATTATAGTTTTGTCCGCATAAATGCCTAGGAGAGGGATTGTGGATCATTTGGCGTGGTGTTGCCTGTTTTTGAACTTCATGTTAATGAAATCATGGAGTGTGTGCACTGGCTTTTTTGCTTGTGAGATTCACCCAAGTTGGTGCAGGTCGTGGTAGATCATTTATTTATTTGCACCATTATATAATTTCCAAAGTGTGACTGTACCCCAACATTTCCATTCTACTGTTGATGAAGATTCGGGTGGCTTCTAGTTTTCAGCACTCCTACATAATGTTATGGTTGCCTGCATTTCTGTTTGGTGTATGCCTAGGCGTGGAATTCCTGCGTCGCTACAGTATGTCTGGAGCTCGATTTGAACAGATACCTGCAAGTAGGTTTACAAAGCAGAAGTCAATTTCCACTCCCAGACAGGAGCGTGTGACTTTCTGTTTCTCCCCATCTTCTCTAACACTTGGTGTTGGCATTGTTTTTCATTTTGTTATTCTGACGAGGTAAGGCAATATCTCTTCTTGCTTTTTCATTTGCATTTCCCTAGTAGCTACTGAGGTTCAGTGCATTTTTGAAACTTTATAAACCATTTCAATAGCCTCTTTTGCGAAGCTCTTGTTCAAATCTTTTGGTCATTTTTCTATCGCATTAAAAAAATTGTAGAAGCTCTTACTCTATTTCAGTCGCACTCTACTATTGGATATCTTTATTGCATGTATTTTCTCCTCCTTTGTGGCTTGCCTTTTCACTCTCTTCATCTTATTATGAACTGAAGCTTCTAATTTTAATGTAGCTTAATATATCAACGTTTCCTTATTGCCAGTGCCTTTTAAAGTTAGCCTTGCACTTGGGAAGCCTTTGTTTGGAGTGTGATGTCTGGCGTCCTTTGGTTACACCCTCTGTTTCCTGCAGATCAGACAACCCAGGGGCAGGTGACCTGGGGAAGACTCCAAACAGCTGCCCACCTGCCAGGACAGCCTCAGCCCAATCCCACAATGCCAGGGAGCAGTCCTGAGCTGGCGGATTTACCTCCACATCCCAGCTACTCTGAAGAACCTGCTGGAGGCTTGAGGCTCCTGACTGGAATCAGGGGCTCCATTAAGGGCTCACAGGGCTCACAGCTCCCAGGAACCATGCTTTTATTCCCCTGGTTATGAAGAGCTAGCATTAGTTGGCACTTTCCTCAAACTGTGTTTCTAGAACCTCGGTGGAAAGAAAACCTCTGACTGGGTTTATAGCCTTTAGTCTAGGAACTAGACACAGGGGCTCCTTGTTGGCCCAAACTCCCTGTCCAGGGAAACATCTATCCTCCCATGGCCTTGCTGAGTGAGGGGGCCCCGTGAGATCTTGCTTCCTCATCATAGGTGATTGAGCTGGGGGTGGACGTGGGAGCCAGGAGTAGCCTGACTGTGGGCTGGCCAGGGAGCTATCAATGGCTTATGTGTCCTCCTAAGCCAGTAAGAGTCCCTCTTTGGGAGAATCTGAACCAGGCGTCAGGAGTTTTTCTGGCTGATTCTGGGCACGTGTGCTGGACATTCCCTGTTGTGTTGGGGTCAAAGGGAGCCTTTTTGGGGTCTGTGTATTTGCTGAACACATAAGGAATGGAGACTCAGAGAAGCCAGTCGGGAGGGAGAAGGGGAAAGAGTAAAGCAGAGCAATCATGTGTGCGCGGAGACAGGGAGAAAAAAATCCCCGTTTTCTGCCCCATTTCAGGCCCGATTTAACGCTTCCTGGTTTCCCTCAGGATCTCTGTGTTTCCTTGCAATAACCCTAAACTCTCACTCGAGGTCCTTGGAGTGGGTTTCTAATTCTTGCAAATAAAAGCATTTGGACTAAGATAGACCAGATCAAAGGTAAGGGAAAAAGAAAAGAAAAAAGATTTATGGGTTGTATTTTGTTCAATAAACCTTATGGAATTCTAGTAAAAATTGATTTCCCTACAATTTAGATCACGTATCTTATTGACTAGAATTATGTCTGTGAGGATAACCAGGCTGCTCTTTAGCCATTAAAATGTGAATTCTGAATGCATGAGCAGAGGCGGCTTTCTGGTCTTTATCCTGTAATTAAAGCAGGACCCTAGCATGGACCTAGGTGCATGGGGAGGGTGGGGCAGAGGCACCTGTGACCCATGGGTGCGGATTCCTCACCTCTAGTGTGGAGCTGTGAACCTCAGGGAGTTTCAAGGGTTGTTAGCATTAAAAAGTGGTTACAACCTCAATCGCCAAGGGTCAGAAAATGGTTAAATAAATTAGTGGTCTCCACGTGAGGGTGTGTTTATGGAGTCATTAAAGATGATGTCATTAAAGAGGTTTTTAATGCTGTGGGAAATTAATTGTATAATAATATGTAACATTAACTGGAAAACAGATGTAAAATGTTTTACACAGGTTAATCTCAAAGATGCTGAAATAAACATGAGAAAACTGGTAACAGTAGTTATGTATATTATGTAACTTGTATATACATATGTATTTGCCTTCCTGTGTTTTCTATGATTACTTAAAGTTTTTTTTTTTCTTGGAGTATAGTTGATTTACAACGTTGTGTTAGTTTCTGCTGTTCAGCACAGTGAATCAGTTATGCATGTACATATATCCACTCTGTTTTAGATTCTTTTCCCATATAAGTCATTACAGGGTATTGAGTAGAGTTCCCTGTGCTACACAGTAATTTCTTATTAGTTATCTGCTTTATTTACAGTGGTGTGTATATGTCGATCCCCATCTCCCAATGTGTCTCTTCCCCTTTTATCCCCCTGGTAACCATAAGTTTGTTTTCTACATCTATGATTACTTTTACAATCAAAAAAATAGTTTGAAACTAAAATCAAATGAATAAATGGTTTACTCAGGCTTTCCAAGTGTGACATGAGCCCATTGTCGAGTTTTCTTCAAAATTCATTTTTTAAAAAATTTGCTTCATTGAAGTATAGTTGATTTACAATGTTGTGTTGATTCCTACTGTGCAGCAAAGTGATTCAGTTACACACACACATACACTCTTTTCCATATGGTGTGTCACAGGATAGTGAGCATAGTTTTATAGTTGCCTGTGCTCTACAGTAGAACCTTGTTGTTCATCCATTCTATAGATAATAATTTGCATCTGCTAATCCCAAACTCCCACCCCATCCCTTCCCGACCTTCCCTCCCCTTGGCAACCACAAATCTGTTCTCTATGTCTGTGAGTCCAAACATTGATCCTTGGTCCTAAATCCCCAAGCCCCTGTTCTCCAAGGACAAAGGGATTTGGACCATTTGCGATGATACACTTCTTGGAAGACCCTTCCCTGGCTGGTTCACGGCTGGACACAGCCTTCAGGACGTGTGAAGAGGACAGTGGCTCCATTTCTCCAGGATGTGAGAGAGGACAAGACTCCAGCTCAGCAACTAGAGAACTAAGTTGGGATATAGTTTATGAAAAACATGGGAGAAGTGAGCGGCAAAGAGCTTTAAAGTACTTTAAGATCTTAGAGTGAAAGTTCATCCCTAGTAACCTTGGCCGAGGAGGGCATTCTTGAGGTGTTTTTTGGTCCTCGAAGAGGCTGGCTGGGTGGGACGTGGGGCAGGGAAGAGCTGGCCAACAGGGACAGGGTGGCAAGAGCTGGCGGGGACTTCAGAAGCCGCTTAAGTGGGCACCACAGCCTTAGAGATAATGACAATGACCACCTTGACTCAAGGGCTTCCTATCTGCTAGGGGTGCACACAGGTGAATGGTGTTGCCTGGCTGGAATTTTACTTAACTTTCACAATAGCCCAGTAAGGCAGGTTTAATCATCTTCATTTTGCCAAAGAGAAAACTAACCAACCCCAAACAAAAGCAAGGAAATGGGCTTAGAACCGTAAAGCAATATTCACAGGTGAGTGAAGGCAGGTCCAGGACAGGGAACTACCCTTCCTTTTAATTTTTAACCCTGATGGTAATAATCGGAATAATCACGTAATGGGCTTTACTATGTGCCGGGCCTTGTGCCAAATGCTTTTCTTGCTTTATCTCCTTCAACGCTCACAGCAGCTTAATGGAACAGATTCCATTATTGTTTTCACTTTATGATGAAGAGGCGAGCCTGGGAAGAACTTGCTGATGGTCACAAGGAGTAGGTGGTGGAGCCGGTCTTGGAGCCCAGGTCCATCTGAAGCCAGGCCAGAATTCTGACTGGGACTACCAGGGATACCCCTATTCCTACCCGGGGATGGGGGAGCTGAGGCCAGGGTGAAGTGTCCAGTGGCAAGGCCCTGGTCCTAGCCCTCCACCAGAATGTCAAGGACAGGGGAGCAAGCACGATGCTGGAGTTCAAACACTGTTGTCGCGATCCTGCCGATTAATGCGTCAATCACTCAGTGCATGTGTGCGTGAGTGTGTGCATGCGTGTGTGTGTGCAATGGAAACGTTTGCGCTTCCATCCATCAGTGGGTTTAGTTTGGAGTGGGGAACTTCGAGCTTGATGATCTCCGGGATCTCGCTCAGTTCGGTGCTTCTGAAAGTTTACTGAGCTCTAAATACTCACGCTTCTGTCCTATCCTTGTGCAGTTTTGAGGCAGAGTTAGGGGTGTTATGTGTGATCAACAAAAACAAAATGATGAAACAATAATGAAGGGTAGAAAGTGTGATGCGGGGTTTAGATTCTGAGACCAATGGGGATGGAGAGGTTGGAAAAGGATTCTCTATGTGTGTGTTGCTGTGCTTAGTTACTCAGTCGTGTCCGATTCTTTGTGACCCCATGGACTGTAGCCCGCCAGGCCCCTCTGCCCATGGACATTCTCCAGGCAAGGATACTGGAGTGGGTTGTCGTGCTTTCCTCCAGGGGATCTTCCCAACCCAGGGATTGAACCCAGGTCTCCCGCATAGTAGGCGGATTTTTTACCACCTGAGCCACCAGGGAAGCTGTGTGATTACGTGTGATTGTGTGTAAGAGTGTGTGTGAGTGTGTGAATGTGCATATGTGAGTGAGCCATGAGCATGTGTGAGTGTTAATATGGGAATGGGAGTGTGTATTTATGAGTGTGTGTGTGTGTGTGTGTGTGTGTGTGTGTGTGAGTGGATGTGTCTATATGGATGTGTGTTACTCTGTGGCTGAGTGTAGAGGGCCCTGGGTTGGAGAGAAGACTGTAAGGTGCCCCTGGTCTCCTGGGAAGTGAAGGAAGGAAGAGGGATGAGGAGTCTTGGTGGGCGGCGTGGTGGGAGAGAAGGCAGGGAAGCCAAAGCTCAGGGCGGCCAAGGGGCTGGGAAATGGTCCCTCCCCACCCCCGGCTGAGATCAAAGCTGAGGGAGGTCACGCTGGAGAAAACACAGAAGGAAAGGACCTGAGTGTGTGCAGGTCTGGAGGGTGTCTTTGTCACAGTCCCTTCTGACCTTGTGTCCAGGAAGACATGTGCCCAGTTGGCCATCAAGGAACTGGACCTTTGGGCGTGAGGGCTAAGTGCCTGTCAAACAAGTCGGAGCCTGGAGGAGGAGGGGGCTCCACCTCTGACCTGGAGGCCACCTGGGGGGGGGCGACGAGGCCACCAGTGGATGGGGCCAAGGTGAGGCCTGTTAGCCCTGATTGGAGGGACCACAGTTTCTGACCTCTCCCCCAACAAAGGGCCCTTCCTTTGATGAAAGAGTTGTTTCCTAATTTACTCCAGACACACATACACATTACATAGAGCTGGACATCCCATTAGTTGTAAAATCAGAGACAACTGATATAGTTTCTGTTCACATGGTCATGGAGCCAAGGACGTCTTTACTGGGTCCTTGGGCTAAAGTCTTTCTGCAGGCTGGGGGGTCTCTGAGGAAGGCCCAGGGTAGGGGATACTAGTAAGTGACCCTCAAAAAGCCTAGGCCCAGGAAGCCTCTTCAAACAGCAGAGTAGAATTCCAAGCTATGAGAGAGTACACCAATCTCCCCGCCAAAGTTTCCTTGACTTCAGGGGCTGGCCTTGGATCTGTGCTGGGTTGACCATAGAAGCCACTGGGCCAGGAGATTTGGTCTCACACTTACTTTGTTTGAAATTTGCTGTGTTAATTTCTGCTATACAGCAAACTGACTTAGTTATACCTATATCTACACTCTTTTTTCATATTCTTTTCCGTTATGGCTTTATTGAATGTAGTTCGCTGTGCTGTACAGTATGACCTGTGGTCCATCCATTCCGCATGTAATCGTTGGCCTCTGCTAACCCCAAACTCCCACCAGAGCCCTTCTCCCCCGTGGCAACTACAAGTCTGTTCTCCATGTCTGTGTCTTATATCGTCTTTTTTCCTGTCCCACCCACCCACTGGAGCTGTGTCTGTAACATCTGTAATCATTCTCAAAATACAAGTTCCTGGGCCTCGTGTCGGTCCTGTTTTCTGTCCTGCACACACGCAAAGACCTTTGAGTCGGCAGCTCTGTTTTATAAGGTTGCTACTTCCTGCCCTCGCTTTATTACATCTGCTCTTTGGGGCATGGTGTTATAAATTGGGTGTGTGACGATGTGTAATCACTAACTGAAAAGCCAATACATTTTCACAGTACCGGCAGCAAGACAAATAAAAGGCAAAATGAAAGGCTTGTGCTCTTTGGACAAAGGGAAAAGCACACAACACTCATATTAAAAAAAAAAAAATCAGACTGTGAATTGAAAATGTTGTCATCTTGGGGGTTGGTTTTCTTGGGGTTAGTCTGGCTTGTGTTGTTTGCCTCCTGGGAGTGGGGTGCCTCTGGCTGGGAGGTGGGGAGTGTGGAGGATGGGACCCACATTATTATTAGGCTTTGTAAATCTCAGGCTATTGCCTTGGGTGCTTATGAGTTATGATTTTCGGTAGCCTTTGATTGAGGACAACTGGTTCTGTGGTCAGAGGATACAGGGCAGAAAGAGACAGTTGAAGAGAGAGCGATGCAGAAAAAGATAAGCGTGTAAGTCTGTGTTTAGATGGGTGAACACTGTAGAATGATTTCCCCCAATAGAAATTTAGTAAACACCTGGGTTGATATTAATGTCTGAAGGACAGAGCGATCCACACAATCAGGGCTTCGTAAGTGATGATGCTTTTTTGTTCTGATGCTGTGCTTTCACACTGTAGGGAGTGGATAGGATGAGGGTGTTTGTACAGACAATTTGGAGCTCTTAGGAAAGAAATCTACACCTCCCCCCCAACACCCGCCACTCGTATTCAGCAAATCCGAATATTCATTCGTATTCTTCTCCACTACGCTGTAGAAATACAGTCTGCAGGCCAGAGAATTTTATTTTGCTTTGCTTTTTTCTTCTCCAAGATCTGGAGGAAAATGCAATAGAAATGGGGCTTGGGGGATAGTTTTTTGAAACTGATGAAAGTAAAAGATAATAGGAATAATATATACTGTCAGCCTAGAAAAGGTTTCACCAGAAAAAGCAAAAGAAGAAAAAAAAAATCTTTAGGCTTGCTAGCTAATTATGTTCATGAAGTTAAGATGAAGGTGAGTAGAGATAAGGGTCCCTCCTTTGTAACGAGGATTTAACTATGTGAGTATTCTAGAAATGCAGACTTTAGTAGTTCTTCCAACACATTGATATCCCAATAATAATAATAGTAATAACCTAGCTACATTGCCTTTATAAATCACCTGTACACAGGGCTGAACAAAAGGAAGGACCCAGTGCACATAAGAGGGCCCAGGGGGCTGGAGGGGCTGGAGCCATGTTACTTATCAATACAAATCTCCCCTCTCCGGGGCCCTCCAACTTTTTTTCTGGGGTCAGCCAGCTCTCAGCAGATTAATATTCAGAATTCTTTCATAGTTTATCTCATTTGGTTTTCTTAAGAACTGTGAGGGAGACAGAAAAGACATTTTTGTCATTTCAGAATGACAGATGAGGAAACCGAGACTCAAACGTGGGGGCTGACTTGTCCACAGCCGCTGGTGGCAGAGCCAAGACCTGGCTGAGGCCTTTCACGGTCCACTTCTGTCACCTCCCGGCCATCTGTGAGGGGCTGCAAAGGGGGTGAGACCGCCTAACCAGCAATGCCAGCACAGGCAAGGTCACCTGTAAGTCCCCAGCAGTGCCCGCCCCCTGGTTTCAGTTCTGAAGCCTGTGTGCTTTGTTCACACGGGCACCTAAGGAGCCCCACCTGTGGCAGCGTGGGGGCTCCTGATGGGCTGGCAAGCACAGCCCGGGTCCTGTTAGCATGACCTGTCCTAGTGGCAAAACAGAACAAACCTCTGTCTGCCATCGCTGAATTCTCATAGCGGGTAAACACAGAACACTTCTGTTTGGGATGCTTTGATAATTGGGGGTCACTTTCTGAGATGAAGCTGCTGGTCTCTTTAGTTACGGAACACAGATCTTCACTTCATTCAAACGGCACCATTGATGCATTAATAGACTAACTAAACAGTTTTATTTATTGTATTTTTGTCTGTGCTGGGTCTTCATTGCTGCGTGGACTTGCTCTGGTTGCGGCGAGCGGGGGCTACTCCCTAGCTGTGGCGCACGTCTCTCTCTGCAGTGACTTCTCTTGTTGTGGAGCACGGTCTCTGCCGTGTGCACACTTCAGTAGTTGCGGCTCCCCGACTCTAGAGCACAGGCTTCACAGTCGTGGCGAACAGGCTCAGCTGCTCCATCGCATGTGGGGTCTTCCCACACCAGGGATCGAAGCCATGTCTCCTGCATTGGCAGGTGGATTCTTCGAGCCACCAGGGAAGCCCTCGACTAATTTTTGCTGTAGGCTGCTCACACCCCAGTCTGAATGTAAGATTTGTGAAGGCTGGGTTCTTGGGTCTATTTTTCCCACTTAAGATCTCAAGTGCTCAGAACGGTGCCTGACATTTTTAATTGTGATTGTTGATTTTTTGTTTGTTTGTTTGAATGACCAGATGATAAAATAAAGAGAAATCAGCAGAGACTGACAATCTTATTGATATATTCATGTCCAGGGCTTCCCTGGTAGCTCAGTTGGTCAAGAATCCACCTGCAATGCAGGAGACCCTGGTTCGATTCCTGGGTTGGGAAGATCTGCTGGAGAAGGGATAGGCTACCCACTCCAGTATTCTTGGGCTTCCCTTGTGGCTCAGCTGGTAAAGAATCTGCCTGCAATGTGGGAGACCTGGGTTAGATCCCTGGGTTGGGAAGATCCCCTGGAAAAAGGAAAGGCTACTCACTCCAGTATTCTGGCCTGGAGAATTCCATGGCCTGTATAGTCCATGGAGTCACAAAGAGTCAGACACGACTTAGCGGCTTGCACTTTCATGTCCAGTGAAGATAGGAGGCCAGCACTATTGGACATCCAATCTGTAGTTCAAATAGAGAAAAGAAATGAAGGGGAGGCACTGACACATGGTCCAGGGAACCACAGACACCCAGAACCCAAATGTACCTGCTTTAGAAAGTGTGTTTCTCAGATCCTGCCTTTTTTCATATCAATTCTACCAGTGGTTAAGTTGTAAATTGACAAGAAATATGTTCTGTTTATTTTTTTTTCAAGGTTGAATTTTGGAATGAATTATTGGATTGACTGGTCCATAAAAACAATAAATCAATAGTTAAGAGTGAAATTCGTTGTTAAAAGGCAAAAGGCCAAATGATGACCTAATAAAGATGATGGATGAAATCAGGAGTCAGCAAACTCTGGCCCTCAGGCCAAATCCTGCCTGGCACCTGTTTTCGTAAATAAAGTTTTATTGGAACACAGCCAGGTCCATCCATTAACCATTGTCTACGGCTGATTTCATGCTGCAGTGATAGAGTTAGTAGTTTGTGACAGAGCCCATATGGCTTGCAAAGCCGAAAGTATTTACAATCTGGCCTTTTATAGAAAATGTTTGATGACCTCTGGATTAAATGATGGTCCGTCATGTTAAAGTACAAAGAATCAAGCTGACCATGGAGGTGAAGGCCAAAATAATGATATCTTTCTGCTGGCCAGCCCAGCATCAGACCTAGCTTCTGCAAGGCACCATTATCCATCATAGTAAGTTAATGTTGTTAATTTGAGTTTTATTGGTTTGGTAGTTTTAATTGTATTTATTCTATAAATTTGTTTTTGTTTTATATGTGCATAATAGCTAGAAGCATAATATAACATAGGGAGCCCAGCCTGGGGATTTGTGATGATCTAGAGGGGTGAGGTGGGGGAATGGGAGGAAGGCTCAAGGCTTTCCTGATAGCTGAGCTGGTAAAGAATTCACGTGTAATGTAGGAGACCTCTGTTTGATTCCTGGGTCAGGAAGGGCCCCTGGAGAAGGGATAGGCTACCCACTCCAGTGTTTGGGCTTCCCTGGTGGCTCAGATGGTAAAGAATCCACCTGCAATGCAGGAGACCTGGGTTAGATCCTTGGGTTGGGAAGATCCCCTGTAGGAGGGAATGGCAGCCCTCTCCAGTATTCTTGCCTGGAGAATCCCCATGGGCAAAGGAGCCTGGAGGGTTACAGTCCACGGGGTCACAAAGAGTTGGACACGACTGAGTGACTAAGCACAGCACAGCACATATATATATATATATATGTATATATACACACACACACACACACACACACACACTCTTATGGCTGATTCATGTTGTTGTACAACAGAAACCAAAACAACACTGTAAAACAATTATCCTCTAATTAAAAAAAAAGAGCTAGAAGCATAGAATTTATTCCTCAGTTAGTGTTTATATGTATCACATTTATATACTATAAAATAACTTAAGTCAACCCCATGGGGATTGGTGAGTTTTTTTTTTCTTTCTTTTAAATGTGCTCTCATCCTTGACTACTTAAGTTTGAAGATTACTGGTTTAAAGGCATCTGGTAGGAGCTTGTATCTAGGTTTTGTTAGGTTATACCACGGTCACTGTTAATTGTTATCCTACAAACTTGTCTGGGCAGGGGAATGGTATCACTAAAATATCCCTCTAGTTTAATTCATTAAGTGTTTACCTTGTAACTTGGAGAACTCAAGAGAGAAGAAACTTACTGGAAGGAAATTACTTGAGTTCTGTTTTTTGACCTTTTAATGATTTTAGGATGACTGGACTCTGATTACTGTCCCCATTATGCCTAATCTTGAAACCATGGGGCACGTTGTCATGATTATCGATTTCACTTCAGTTCAGTTTAGTTGCTCAGTCGTGTCCAACTCTTTGCGACCCCATGAATCGCAGCACGCCAGGCCTCCCTGTCCATCACCAGCTCCTGGAGTTCACTCAGACTCACGTCCATCGAGTTGGTGATGCCATCCAGCCATCTCATCCTCTGTCGTCCCCTTCTCCTCCTGCCCCCAATCTCTCCCAGCATCAGAGTCTTTTCCAATAAGTCAACTCTTTGCATGAGGTGGCCAAAGTACTGGAGTTTCAGCTTTAGCATCATTCCTTCCAATGAACACCCAGGACTGATCTCCTTTAGGATGGACTGGTTAGACCTCCTTGCAGTCCAAGGGACTCTCAAGAGTCTTCTCCAAAACCACAGTTCAAATGCATCAATTCTTCAGTGCTCAACTTTCTTCACAGTCCAATTCTCACATCCATACATGACCACTGGAAAAAACCATAGCCTTGATTAGACAGACCTTTGTTGGCAAAGTAATATCTGTGCTTTTTAATATGCTATCTAGGTTGGTCATAACTTTCCTTCCAAGGAGTAAGTGTCTTTTAATTTCATGGCTGCAATCACCATCTGCAGTGATTTTGGAGCCCCCAAAAATTAAGTCTGACACTGTTTCCACTGTTTCCCCATCTATTTCCCATGAAATGATGGGACCAGATGCAATGATCTTCGTTTTCTGAATGTTGAGCTTTAAGCTAACTTTTTCAGTCTCCTCTTTTACTTTCATCAAGAGGCTTTTGAGTTCCTCTTCACTTTCTGCCATAAGGGTGGTGTCATCTGCATATCTGAGGTTATTGATATTTCTCCCGCCAATCTTGATTCCAGCTTGTGCTTCTTCCAGTCCAGCGTTTCTCATGATGTACTCTGCATATAAGTTAAATAAGCAGGGCGACAATATACAGCCTTGACATACTCCTTTTCCTATTTGGAACCAGTCTGTTCCATGTCCAGTTCTAACTGTTGCTTCCTGACCTGCATACAAATTTCTCAAGAGGGAGATCAGGTGGTCTGGTATTCCCATCTCTTGAAGAATTTTCCACTGTGATGATGTGATGCACACAGTGCATCATGATGACTGTGATCCACACAGTCAAAGGCTTTGGCATAGTCAATAAAGCAGAAATAGATGTTTTTCTGGAACTCTCTTGCTTTTTCCATGATCCAGCGGATGTTGGCAATTTGATCTCTGGTTCCTCTGCCTTTTCTAAAACCAGCTTGAACATCAGGAAGTTCACAGTTCACATATTGTTGAAGCCTGGCTTGGAGAATTTTGAGCATTACTTTACTAGCGTGTGAGATGAGTGCAATTGTGCGGTAGTTTGAGCATTCTTTGGCATTGCCTTTCTTTGGGATTGGAATGATAACTGACCTTTTCCAGTCCTGTGGCCACTGCTGAGTTTTCCAAATTTGCTGGCATATTGAGTGCAGCACTTTCACAGCATCATCTTTCAGGATTTGAAAGAGCTCAACTGGAATTCCATCACCTCCACTAGCTTTGTTTGTAGTGATGCTTTCTAAGGCCCACTTGACTTCACATTCCAGGATGTCTGGCTCTAAGTGAGTGATCACACCATTGTGATTATCTTGGTCATGAAGATCTTTTTTGTACAGTTCTTCTGTGTATTCTTGCCATCTCTTCTTAATATCTTCTGCTTCTGTTAGATCCATACCATTGCTGTCCTTTATCGAGCCCATCGTTGCATGAAATGTTCCCTTGGTATCTCTAATTTTCTTGAAGAGATCTCTACTCTTTCCCATTCTTTTGTTTTCCTCTATTTCTTTGCATTGATTGCTGAGGAAGGCTTTCTTATCCCTCCTGCGATTCTTTGGAACTCTGCATTCAGATGCTTATATCTTTCCTTTTCTCCTTTGCTTTTCGCTTCTCTTCTTTTCACAACTATTTGTAAGGCCTCCCCAGACAGCCATTTTGCTATTTTGCATTTCTTTTCCATGGGGATGGTCTTGATCCCTGTCTCTTGTACAATGTCATGAACATCCGTCCATAGTTCATCAGGCACTCTATCAGATTTAGTCCCTTAAATCTATTTCTCACTTCCACTGTATAATCATAAGGGATTTGATTTAGGTCATACCTGAATGGTCTAGTGGTTTTCCCTACTTTCTTCAATTTCAGTGACTTTGGCAATAAGGAGTTCATGATGTGAGCCACTGTCAGCTCCTGGTCTTGTTTTTGCTGACTGTATAGAGTTTCTCCACCTTTGGCTGCAAAGAATATAATCAATCTGATTTTGGTGTTGACCATCTGGTGATGTCCATGTGTAGAGTCTTCTCTTGTGTTATTGGAAGAGGGTGTTTACTATGACCAGTGTGGTCTCTTGGCAAAACTCTATTAGCCTTTGCCCTGCTTCGTTCCATATTCCAAGGCCAAATTTGCCTGTTACTCCAGGTGTTTCTTGACTTCCTGCTTTTGCATTCCAGTCCCCTATAATGAAAAGGACATCTTTTTTGGGTGTTAGTTCTAAAAGGTCTTGTAGGTCTTCATAGAACCGTTCAACTTCAGCTTTTTCGGTGTTACTGGTTGAGGCATAGGCTTGGATTACCATGGTATTGAATGGTTTGGCTTGGAAATGAACAGAAATCATTCTGTCGTTTTTGAGATTGCATCCAAGTACTGCATTTCGGACTCTTGTTGACCATGATGGCTACTCCATTTCTTCTAAGGGATTCCTGCCTGCAGTATTAGATATAATGGTCATCTGAGGTAAATTCACCCGTTCCAGTCCATTTCAGTTCGCTGATTCCTAGAATGTCAACGTTCACTCTTGCCATCTCCTGTTTGACCACTTCCAATTTGCCTTGATTCATGGACCTGACATTCCAGGTTCCTATGCAATATTGCTCTTTACCTTGCTTCTATCACCAGTCACATCCACAGCTGGATATTGTTTTTGCTTGGCTTCATCCCTTCATTCTTTCTGGAGTTATTTCTCCACTGATCTCCAGTAGCATATTAGGCACTTACTGACCTGGGGAGTTCCTCTTTCAGTATCCTATCATTTTGCCTTTTCATACTGTTCATGCGGTTCTCAAGGCAAGAATACTGAAGTGGTTTGCCATTCCCTTCTCCAGTGGACCACATTCTGTCAGACCTCTCCACCGTGACCCGCCCATCCTGGGTGGCCCCACACGGCATGGCTTAGTTTCATTGAGTTAGACAAGGCTGAGGTCCGTGTGATCAGATTGGCTAGTTTTCTGTGATTAAGGTTTCAGTGTGTCTGCCCTCTGATGCCCTCTCACAACACCTACCATCTTACTTGCGTTTGTCTTACCTTGGAGGTGGGGTATCTCTTCATGGCTGCTCCAGCAAAGCGCAGCCACTGCTCCTTACCTTGGATGAGTGGTATCTCCTCATGGCCGCCCCTCCTGACCTTGAACGTGGAGTAGCTCCTCTTGGCCCTCCTGCGCCAGTGCAGCCACCGCTCCTTGGATTATCGATTTTAATACTTTTAAATGTCTTCTGCTCTGAGTCAAACTCCTGGAGCCCAGAGGACAGGTTTTTAGGGGCTTGGGGGCTAGAAATCTTTCCTGTTATTTGTTCTCTGGAGCGTATCTGATGGTAAATTTCGAGAGCTTGACTTTGGTAAGCACTCACTATCTGATATAAATGTCTGTCACTTATAGAGGCTCTATATGTCATAGGATCATAATATTGTAGAGTCAGAGGAAAGTTAAAGTTCAAAGTCAAGGCTTTTGCTCAAGATCACAAAGCTAGTAAGAGGCAAAACTGTGACTGAACCGGCTGTGTTTAGAAAACAAGCAAAATATCACCCCCCAACTCAAACCAAACCAAGAAAAAACCTTTGGCAAAACAAAATGGCTGAAGACATCTCAGCACTGAAGTTAGAAGTATAGAAACACACGGCAATACAGAGCTAAGGATGCTGTTTATGACATTAACTCTGAAAAGTCATCTATTTTTATTCCCAGAAACACTCTTTGATTTTTGTCCTGAGTTGATTTTTTTGGCTTATTTTATAGAACTTGTTCTGTCTAGTCTTTGTTCTTGAAGTCTGATAGCAGCCTTTGATGGCGAGCAGTTTAATTCTGATATGCAAATATTCCTGTAAGGATACATTATGCTTGATGCCTTCTTGGGCACCAATCTGAAAACAAACACAGCCTCCACACCGCCTAAGCTCAGCCCCATCCTCGACACTGGAGTGAGCTTTTTTAAAATCAATTTTCACTGAAGTGTGATTGCTTTACAACGTGTTAGTTTCTGCTGTAAGGCAAGGTGAGTCGGCTGTACGTACACATATATCTCGTCTTCTCTGGATTTCCTTCCCATCCAGCTCGCCGCAGTGCACTGAGTAGAGGTGCCTCTGCCGTACAGTGGGTCCTCATTATTTTAGACGCAGTAGTGTATATATGTCAACCCCAATCTCCCAATACGTCTCACCCCATCCCCTTTTCCCCTTGGCATCCAATACTTGTTTTCTATGTCTGTGTCTCTATTTCTGCTTTGCATTTAAGATAATCTATAACATTTTTCTAGATTCTACACATATGCATTAATATACGATATTTGCTTTTCTCTTTTTGACATACTTCATGAAGCGAACTTTTGAAACACAAATCTGATTAAATCCCGACCTCCCTGCTTAATCTTTGCCATGGCTTTCCATGGCTTCCTGTGGACGGAGAAATGTGCCTTGACTTGCTGCTTCAGCCCTCCCTTCTATCTGCTCTTCTCGGAGAGCTGCTTCCCTTCCCTCCTCTTCCATTCTGGCCACACCCGCCTCCAGATCCTGGTCCCCCTTATGCAGTCATCCTTCTGCCTGGTTGGCACCATGCCATCCTTGGGCTCCCAGTTCAGGTGGCACCTCCTCAGGGAAGCCTCCTGTGGCCTTCCTGACCCAGGAAGCTCCCTTTTAAGGTGGGACAGCTCTATGAATGCTGGAGTCCTGGCGTGCTGCAGTCCACGTGGTCGCAAAGGGTCAGGCGCAACTTAGCGGCTGAACAATGACCACAAGCACTGTGCATACCCCCTAAAGCACTGCAGTATGGCTGTAATGCATTCAGTTTCATTAATTTGTGTCATGTGGGTCCATGAAGCAGAAACAGAGACTTATTCTCAATTGTATCCCCATCTCAGCATCTGGCCTCTATAGATGCTCAGTAATACTTGCTGAGGGCTTCCCTCGTGGCTCAGTGGTGAAGAGTCTGCCTGCCAATGCAGGAGACATGGGTTCGATCCCTGATCTGGGAAGATCCCACATGCCATGGAACAACTAAGCCCATGTGCCACAACTATGGAGTCTGTGCTCTAGAGCCCGGGGAAACCACAACCACTGAAGCACAAGCACCCTGGAGCCTGCACGCCACGAGGAGCCACCGCCGTGAGAAGCCCGAGCACTGCAACTGGAGAAAAAGCCCGTGCAACCACGAAGACCCAGCCCAACCAAAAAGTAATAATTATAAATAAAAAGATACTTGCTGAGCTCTGAAAGAATGAATGAACTTGGGGAAACATCTTTGCACAATTGCCAGCAGGATGTGTTGGGAAAAGAAATCAGTTCAGTTTGGTTGCTCAGTCATATCCAACTCTTTGCGACCCCAAGGACTGCAGCATGCCAGGCCCCCCTGTCCATCACCAACTCCTGGAGCTTGCTCAAACTCATGTCCATCGAGTTGGTGATGCCATCCAATCATCTCATCCTCTGTTGTCCCCTTCTCCTCCTGCCTTTAATCTTTCCCAGCCTCAGGGTCTTTTCTAATGAGTCAGCTCTTCGCATCAAGTGGCCAAAGTCCTGGAGTTTCAGATTCAACATCAGTCCCTCCAATGAATATTCAGGACTGATTTCCTTTAGGATGGACTGGTTGGATTTCCTTGCAGTCCAAGGGACTCTCAAGAGTCTTCTCCAACACCACAGTTCAAAAGCATCAATTCTTCAGTGCTCAGCTTTCTTTATAGTCCAACTCTCACATCCATACATGACTACTGGAAAAACCATAGCCTTGACTAGATGGACCGTTGTTGGCAAAGTAATGTCTCTGCTTTTTAATATGCTGTCTGGGTTGGTCATAGCTTTTCTTTCAAGGAGCAAGCATCTTTTAATTTCATGGCTGCAGTCACCAACCAGTTGGGAGTCACTAAAACCTTTATTCAAGTCTCTGGGTAAGTTGGCCTCTCTGAGCCTCAATTAATTCATCTGATAAAGGGAGTGAGCCCTGATCCCCATCGCACCGGTAATTGTGAAGAATAAGCAGGTCACCATGAAAAACACCAGTTCTTCCCTTCCTTCATTCAGACTCAGACACAACAGACTGTTTCCTAGTTCAGAGAGGAGCTTGGCCAGCCTCAGACATCTGCTGTCCCTGGATTTGCTCAGGGCTTTGGAAGCTGCTGGTGACCCATGACGGCGGGGTCTGCGGGTGGAGCTAGGTTGAAGCCTGGCTGCGGGAAGCAGCTTTACCCCCAACCCAGGCTCAGGGAGCAGATAAGCTGGATGTGGCAGGGCAAGGGTTAAGCTGGAGCCACTTCAGATGGGCCCTTGCAGGGGTGAACCCGTTCATCATGATAAGTGTCATAGTAAAATCAATTCTCTGTGTACTTTTGGGAATTACAACTATCATTTTGGTGTGATTTATTTGGTGTATAACACGAACATGGCCATTTCTTTCATCATTCTGAAAGTTCATCTAAAATTGCTTTGAGTTTCTGGTTTTGGGGAGTGACATGTCCAATTGTTATCATCTTTCCTGTGAAATATGGATCGAGGGATACATGGCTGCTGGCCTTATTCCCTCCCAGTTACCTGCCTTAGGTGGCAGGGAAGTTCTATGTCTCTAATTTCTCTACTCTTATTGCCCTCCCCTTGTGGGAATCTGTCTTCAGACCAGTACAGGGTTAAACCCTGGGACCTTCCTCCCTGCCAGCCCTTGGGAATGTCTCTCCCTCTTGGGCAAGGAAAGGGGGTAATCTCAGAAGAGTGGGGGCTCTCCAACCGCTCCTGCAGCTTCCCCAGGAGCTCTGTCCCTCCCACCCCACCCCAAGTCTGATCCTGGACCTTAAGTCTGTTTGCGTCTGAGCCCAGCAGTTTAAGGGCTTCCATGGTGGCTCAGCAGTAAAAAATCTGCTTGCGATGCAGGAGATGCAGGAGCCCCGGGTTTGATCCCTGGGTCAGGAAGATGCTCTGGAGGAGGGCATGGCAACCCACTCCAGTATTATTGCCTGGAGAATCCCATGGACAGAGGAGCCTGGCGGGCTACAGTCCAGAGGGTTGCAAAGAGTTGGACATGACTGAAACGACTTAGCGTGCACGTGTGCATAGCAGTTTAAAACTGCCTTTGGGTCCAAATGGGCAAGTCTGAGAGTTTCCCCTGTCTCTTAACTAGCTGTGTGACTTTGGGCAATTCCTTCAATTTCTCTGAGTTTTTCCATCTATAAAGTGGCTGCTGCTGCTGCTAAGTCACTTCAGTCGTGTCCGACTCTGTGCGACCCCATAGACGGCAGCCCACCAGGCTCCCCTGTCCCTGGGATTCTCCAGGCAAGAACACTGGAGTGGATTGCCATTTCCTTCTCCAATGCATGAAAATGAAAAGGGAAAGTGAAGTCGATCAGTCGTGTCCGACTCTTGGCGACCCCATGGACTGCAAGCCTACCAGGCTCTTCGGCCCATGGGATTTTCCAGGCAAGAGTTACTGGAGTGGGGTGCCATAGCCTTCTCCGTCTATAAAGTGAAGATTATATTAATAATAAGGAGGACTGCAGGACTTAATAGCTGTAGCGTGCGTCTGGTGCCAGGCTAGGGTGGTAAATCCTACCTGTTACTGTGATAAACACTTCTGGTTTTTGCTCTGAGCTAAGCTCTATGTCTGGGGCCTTAGTTTTCCCCAATTGGCCTCCTTTTTTTTAAAAAAAATTTTTTTATGTGAACCATTTTTGAAGTCTGTCTTGAATTTGTTTCACCATTGCTTCTACGGTTTATGTTCTGGTTTTTCGGCTGCAAGGTGTGTGGGGTCTTAGCCCCCCAACCCGGGACTGCACCAGCACCACCTTAAGCACACTGGACCACGAGGGAAGTACCCCCACCAGCTGGCCTCCTGAGGTGAGTTGCGGGTCTGCAGGAGGAAGGGCAATAGAAAACGTGGGTGAGTCATAAACCTGCCTTGGTGGGAGGCAAAGGGTGGTCCTTAAAGCTCTGGGTGATGCTTTGTCACCGCTTCTCCATCCGTATTTTGCTGATGGAAGCACTTTGTATCTGGGCCCCCTGGCGGGGTTTGGGGGGGAACCTGGGATACAGGGAATAAGTGAGGTCAAAATCCTGCCAGCCTTCCCATCTGGCTGTGGCATCTGTGGTGGGGCCTGTGGTTTATTCCTGACATCTTTTTACAATAATAACACCACCCACCATGTATCACGTGCACAGACCCCTTAAAAATCAGTGTCGGTTTTTTTTTCTCCCTCTGGGACACCTGTTCCATTTTCTTGAAATGGAGCAGCTATCTTTGTATACATTCCTCCCGACTTTTAGGTCAATGCCTAGCCCATCCAGAGTGTGCTGTCACTGGGAACACTCTGTCACGTTTTCCCTCTCCCGAGTCCCTGCATTTTCTGTTCTTTCCGTGAGACATGTGTGTCCTCGTCACCTCCCATCCGAATCGTCTCATCCTTCAGGATTCCAATGCCACCCCCTCCAGGAAGCCCTCCCTCATTCTCCCTGTGGGCGATGGTTTTGCTCCCATGACTGTTTACCTGCCCCTCTCTTTCAGCATCTTTCACTTTTTTCCTTAGCAGCAGAGAACTGTACACATACCTTATCTACCCAACTCTCTGTTAGTTCCTGTCTGGTGGGCTATGTTTTTTTTTTTTTTTGCCTCTCATATCGGCAAAGTGTCTGGCACCAAACAGAGCCTTCATGCATCTTTCCTGACTGTTTAATGACTAGAAGTCAAGTGGTCATGCCTTGCTGCTTGTGCAGAACCTTTGTGGAAGCTGGTGCTTACTAACATTGCTGGTGGCCTGCACTTCCTCCCACTGAGAAGTCCTAGGTTTGCCTGTAGGTAATGAGTCCTGCTTTGGGGAAGTCTTTGCTTCAAATCCCTCCGGTTCTCCAGAAGGGATGAGCTGTCTCAAAGTCCCCAGGTGGAGCCAGGTAGGTTCTCTGTGGGTGGAAGGGGAAGATGCTGCAGTGAGGATGAAAAGGCTTGGGAGAACAGCGAGATTGAACAGGGAGAGCCCAAGAGCAGAACGTTTGTCCCGGCAGAGGGGCAGAGGCGAGCTGGTCCTGGGCTGAACAGGGAGGGTGGTGAATCTGGCCTCATGCAGGGATTCAGGCTCAGTTCTCAGTCAAGGGAAGGAGCTATGGTTTCGGCATCAACACCCCACCCAACCCTCTTCCGCAAGCACAGAGAGAGCTCAGCTTCCCAGCAGAGGTGAGCAGGGCTGCTCGAGACAAAACATCCTCTGTCCATGCTTCCTCTGCTCCAGGGTGAGGGAGAGAACTCCCCGAGTTCCTTTAGTTCCAGGGAGGTCCTGGGAGAATGTTAATGCAAGTCATGGGGCCCCTGGCTTGGATGGCAAGGTGGCTGCTGCCTCCCACCCCACCTTCCCCTTGGGTGCTTCAAAACGCACTTCTGACCTTCAAAACATGTCACTAATGCAGGTGTCCCCTTATAGCCACTGGCTGGAAGCTGTCACTGGTACTCACGCCTGTGACAGGTGTTTATTAGCAAAAATGGCAGGGTGGTCATCACCCTGAAAGCTGTCGAGTCCCCAACCTAAAGGTGATGCTTGAGGGCTGGCATGTGGCCAGGCTGAAGTTGGCTACAGCGGCCACAGGGGAGGCTATGGGGGACCAGAGCTGCTCTGAGAGTTGGGGTGACCGTTGCTGGGAGGAGGGTTTCAGGCCTGACTCCCCTCTTGGTCTCTGAGAGATTCTTCCTATCTTTCCTCCTCAACTGAAGCCCTGCCCAGAGGGTCACCATGGTCCTTGACAAGCCCAGGACACTCTGCTGCCGGCCGTGCCACTCTTTAGCGATGGCTCTTGGGCAGATGGGGGTGGCCCTCAGGGGCGAGGAGCCTGTGACCTCAGCCCCACAGGGACCAGCCTTGCAGGTGCCATCCTGGGTGTGTGTGCCTTGCCTGCCCCAGGGGCCTTGACCGGACAAGCTGGGGTAAAGCCTGGGTGGTGCCAAGGGTCTTCTGATTAACACACAGCAGAGGACACGTGTGTGTTTAACTTCTTTTAGTACCTTTTGGGGACTGGGGGGTCCAGGAAAGGCATGAGGCTCGATCCACTGATGCTGAGTATTAGAGACAAACGTGATCTGGGGTTCATGGAATTCACGAGTGCTCAAATTTTACACCCACTTTGTCAGAAGCAATTCTCCTAAGTTCTTTCTTTTTTTAAAAAACTTTTATTGGAGTACAGTTGATTTTCACTGTTAATGTTAGTTTCAGGTATACAGCAAAGTGAATCAGTTATACACATGCATACATCCACTCTTTTTTAGATTCTTTTCCCATATAGGTCATTACAGAGTATTGAGTAGAGTTTCCCGTGCTATATAGCAAGTTCCTATTAGTTACCTATTTTGTATATAGTAATGTGTATATGTCACTCCAAATCTCTCAATTTATCTCCTCCTTTACCTTCAGCTCGGAGAAGGCAATGGCACCCCACTCCAGTACTCTTGCCTGGAAAATCCCATGGACGGAAGAGCCTGGTAGGCTGCAGTCCATGGGGTCGCTTAGAGTTGGACATGACTGAGTGACTTCACTTTCACTTTTCAACTTTCATGCATTGGAGAAGGAAATGGCAACCCACTCCAGTGTTCTTGCCTGGAGAATCCCAGGGACGGGGAGCCTGGTGGGCTGCCGTCTATGGGGTCGCACAGAGTCGGACACGACTGAAGCGACTTAGCAGCAGCAGTAGTTACCTTCAGCTTCCCTGGTGGCTCAAGTGATACAAGCATCTGCTTGCAATGCGGGAGACACAAGTTCGATCCCTGGGTTGGGAAGATCCCCTGGAGAAGGAAATGGCAACCCACTCCAGTTCTCTTGCCTGGAAAATTCCAAGGATGGAGGAACCTCATAGGCTACAGTCCATGGGGTCGCAGAGTCAGACACGACTGAGCGACTTCACTTTCACTTTCTTTACCTTCTGGTAAACATAAGTTTGTTTTCTACATCTGTAACTCCATTTCTGTTTTATAGATAAGTTCATTTGTACTCCTTTTAAATTTCTACATATAAGTGATGTCATATGTTATTCATCTTTCTCTGACTTACTTCATTCTAGGTTCATCCACATCTCTGCAAATGGCATTATTTCATTCCTTTTTTATGGTTGAGTAATATTCCATTGTGTATATGTACCACATCTTCTTTATCCATTCCTCTGTTGATGCACATCTGGGCTCCAAAATCACTGTGGATGGTGATTGCAGCCATGAAATTAAAAGATGCTTGCTCCTTGGAAGGAAAGTTATGACCAACCTAGACAGCATATTAAAAAGCAGAGACATTACTTTGCCAACCAAGATCTGTCTAGTTAAGGCTATGGTTTTTCCAGTAGTCATGTATGGATGTGAGAGTTGGACTATAAAGAAAGCTGAGCACTGAAGAATTGATGCTTTTGAACTGTGGTGTTGGAGGAGACTCTTGAGAGTCCCTTGGACTGCAGCCTACCAGGAGATCCAACCAGTCCATCCTAAAGGAGATCAGTCCTGGGTGTTCATTGGAGGGACTGATGTTGAAGCTGAAACTCCAGTACTTTGGCTACCTGATGCAGAGAGCTGACTCATTTGAAAAGACCCTAATGCTGGGAAAGATTGAGGGCAGGAGGAGAAGGGGACGACAGAGGATGAGATGGTTGGATGGCATCACCAACACAATGAACATGGGTTTGGGTGGACTCCGGGAGTTGGTGATGGACAGGGAGGCCTGGTGTGCTGTGGTTCGTGGGGTTGCAAAGAGTCGGACGTGACTGAGCGACTGAACTGAACTGAAGATTGCTTTTAGCTCAGACGGTAAAGACTCAGGAGATCCGGGTTCGATCTCTGGGTTGGGACGGTCCCTAGGAGAAGGGAATGGCTACCCACTCCAGTATTCTTGCCTAGAGAATTCCATGGACAGAGAAGCCTGGCGGGCTACAGTCGACAGGGTCACAAAGAGTCAGACAGGACTGAATGACTAACATCCTAATATTCCATTGTATGTATGTACCGCATCTTCTTTACCCATTCCTCCGTTGATGCACATCCAGGTTGCCTCCATGTCCTGGCTATTGTGAATAGTGCTACAATGAACATTGGGGTGCATGTATCTTTTTGAATTATGGTTTCCTAAATCATTTCTGTTCCAGCAGCTGTGGCTTGAATTCTCTGTATCTCTTTTGTCCTTCAATCTGGGGATTAATAAGTGATAATAGTAATGGAAATGGCGACAACGTCCACCATCAGTGACTTTATTGCACGTTTGTTCATTATGTGCTGGGAGTCCTGTGAGTTGTGGTAACACTGCTGGGAAGTTGGTCTTGTCACCCTCACTTTACTGATGAAGCTCAGAGATGCAGTTCCACTGCTCAAGGTGGAGCCAGGGTCCAGACCCAGGTCCAAAGAACCCCTGGCACACTTAGCTAGCCCCCTCCCCTTCCTCAGCTCATGACAGAGTCACGTCCCAGTAAACTCATCATACGTTGAAAGTACTGTGAGGCAAAAATGCAAAAACCTACTGGACATCCTATGTGAGTCCGGCCTGCCTTAAAGGGGCTCAGAACACTTCCGTTAGCCTAGGGTTGGGCAAAATCATCCAACATCAAGCTTATTTTATCATCATGGGTTGAATCTCTCCTGTGATTGATGGAACACTGTACTGAAGATGGAGAACAGCCAACGGATGTCTGGGTGCGGCGGTGATCACATCAACTGTCTCCCCTGTGACGGCGGGGCTGGTGGGGAGCTGTGGCTGTGTGCCCTGCCCAGCACCACAAGAGCATCGTGCCCAGATCGCAGGCCTGGGACAAGCTCAAAATGCAAAACTGGAAGTACGGCTCCTACCAAACGCGTCTCGCTTTCACACCATCGTAAAGTTGAAAAATCGTATGTTGAACCGTCATACGTTGGGGACCATCTGTGCTGTTGAGAGTGTAGCTTGTCACCCCCTCTGTGCCCTGGGTCAGGAAAGACGCTGAGCCCCACAGATCAGAGAATTGAGGCTAGACAGGTGAGTGTCCACAGATGGCTGGTAGCTGAGCTGGCACTCTTTACTAGCCAGAGGATGACATGGTTGTCCCCAGCCCTGTGCTGGACACTTTACGTGGGTCCCAAAAGGAATACGTCCAGAACTTCATGAGCTGCCATTTGCTGGAAAGATCCAACTGTGCTCCTAGGTCACGTTTACTGGGCTTTGGCTGGGTGTCAGGCACGTGTTTTCATTTAGCTCCTGTAAGTAGGAGGTTTGTCTTGTCATTATCCCTCTTTGATAGCAAGGAGAATGAGACCCAGAGATGGTAAGCAACCTCTCCAGGGTCACAGAGCTAGGAAGGTGGAGACAGGATTCACTCAAACCCATGAGTGGCTGAGCACAGAGACCTTGTGCTCATACTTGTAACGCAGAGAACAACTGTGAACCTCAGGTGCAACCCGACTCTTTGATGGACATGAGACAGAGGAGAAAGATTGTGTGTGTGTGTGTGTGTCGGGCGGGGCTGCTGCGGGGAGGGGAGCTCCTCAGCGGAGGTGGGACTTGAGCTGGGCTTTGATTTTAATTAGGGAGAGACTGGGGATGGTGTCCTGGGAGGAAAGAATATCCCAGATACAGGCTGGGAAGTAAGAAGGGTAAATCGAGTGGCTGTGTGTGTTTGTTTGATGGCAGAGGGAGCCGCCTCTATTTGACTTTCAGCTTCTCCATCCTATTTGACTCTCACTAACCAGTTGATTCCAAGCCTCCTTTTCGGTAGCTTACAAACATCAGTTTACCGATCAGGAGATAAGGGTGTGTATGTGTCACGGAAGCGTGTGCGGCAGAGGGAAAGAGCGGTGGGCTTGGAACCGGGTTTAAGTCCAAAGCTGCTATTTGCTGTGTGTCTTTGGGACAACCTTAGCTCAGTTTTATCATCTGTGGAAACTGGGTGGTAACAGGTAGCTCTCACCATCATTTTTGATAAGCAAATGAGATAAGATTCAGGCAGGGAGCACTTTATAATTTACAAACTGTTCTCAGTTATGATTGTTAATTAAATGGAACTACAAGAATGTTCATGAGTAAAACAGGTTGTGCAAGCATTTGTGAGTTTCAGTGGTTATATCTAGATTTATGTCTGCATAGATGTGACTACTGGCACCTATGTGTGTGCGAGGTGTGTGTGTGCATCCTTTGGTCTTTGGAACATCACCTAGACAGCGTTCCTTAGCAACAGACTCCCATAGAGACGGCCCTTTGCCATGTGGTTATGTGTGTTGGGCACAGTGGCCCCCATTGATGATCTGAAGTCTCCCTATAGCCCTGTGAGTGTAATGCCATTGTAACTATTCTTTCCCTCCCAGTTTTATGGAGACATAATTGACATACAGCACTGTACAAGTTTAAGATATGCCATGATAACCATTTAATTTTTTAATTAAAATTTTTTAATGTATTTATATTGATTGAAATGTAGTTGTACAGTGTTATATGTTACAAGCGTACAATATAGTGAGTCACAATTTTTAAAAGTTATGTTCCATTTATAGTTAATATAAAATATTGGCTATATGCCTCCTGTTGTATAATATATCCTCGCAGCTCCTTTTATACCT
Source organism: Bos javanicus (assembly GCF_032452875.1). NCBI lineage: Eukaryota > Metazoa > Chordata > Mammalia > Artiodactyla > Bovidae > Bos > Bos javanicus. Next base: position 32,865,873 of record NC_083894.1, on the reverse strand, counting down.
AATAGCTTGTACTGCTCACTCTCCTGCCCCTATATTGCCCCTCCCCACTCTCCTCTCTCCAGTGTAGCCATGAGTTGGTTTCCTATATCTGTGAGTCTGCTTCTTTTTGTTACATTCACTAGTCCATTGTACTTTTGAGGTTCCACATATAAGTGGTATCATTTGTCATTCTTTATCTGACTTATCCATCCACATTGCTGAAAAAAGGCAAAACTCCATTCTTTTTTATGACTGAGTAGTATTTCATTATATAAATAATTGTACACACACATATATAAATTGTACACACATTGAAAATACATATACATAGATGGACTTCCCTGGTGGCTCAGATGGTAAAGAATTCACCTGCAATGCGGGAGATCTGGGTTTGATCCCTGGGTTGGGAAGACCCCCTGGAGGAGGGCATGGCAACCCACTCCAGTATTCTTGCCTGGAGAATTCCATGGACAGAGAAGCCTGGCAGGCTACACCCCATGGGCTCACAAAGAATTGGGCATGACTGAGCGACTAAGCTCACATAGCATATATACATATATAACACATCTTTTTTATTCATTCATCTGTTGATGGACACTTATGTTGCTTCCATATCTTGGCTATTGTAAACAATGATGCTGTGACTATTGGGGTGCTTGTTACTTTTTGAAGTAGTATTTTTGTTTTCTTTTGAACACGTACCCAGGAGTAGAATTTCTGCATCATATGGTAGCTCTATTTTTAGTTTTGGGGGAATTCCCTGGTGGTCCAGTGGTTAGGACTCTGCGCTTTTAAGGCTGAGGGTGTGGGTTCAATCCCTGGTTGGGTAACTAAGAGCCTGCTAGCAGTGTGATGCGGCCAAAAGAATAAAAATAAAAATAAATGTAGTTTTTAGAGGAATCGCCATACTGTTTTCCATAGTGGCTGTACCAATTTACATTCCCATTAACAGGGTACAAGAGTTCCCTTTTCTCTACATGTTCACCAATGTTTGTTTTTTGTGTTCTTTTTGATAATAGCCATTCTGACAGGTGTGAGATGACATCTCATCATGCTTTTGGTTTGCATTTCCCTGATCACTAGTGATGTTGAGCATCTTTTCGTGTGCCCATTGGCCATCTGCATTTCCTATTTGGAAAAATGGCTATTCAGTTTTTCTGCCCATTTTTTAATCTGTTTTTTTTTTTTTTTTAATGTTGAGTTGTGTGAGCTGTTTATATATGTTGGATGTTAATCCCTTATTGGTCATATCATTTGCCAACATTTTCTCCCATTCAGTAACTTGTCTTTTATTTTTGTCAATGGTTCCCTTTACTGTGCAAAAGCTTCGAAGTTTAATTAGGTCCCATTTGTTTATTTTTGCTTTTTATTTCCTTTGCTTTAGGAGATGAAGCCAAAAAAATATTGCTGCGATTTATGTCAAAGAGTGTTCCGCCTCTGTGTTCCTCTAGGAGTTTTATAGTATCCGGTCTTAACATTTAGGTCTTTAAATGTGGTAACCATTTAAAACTAGTAACAGAGTCTGGATGTGAACTGGGGTGTGCTGGTTCTTCCAGCTACTGCGGCTTTTTCCAGAAACCAGAAGGGGTCCCTCCAAGCGCAGCTGGGGCCCCTGTGTTCTGGAGAAGCCCCTGCCAGGCAGACACTTTTTCCTGGGGTTCCCCTGCCCCGTTTCCTTAGCGCCTTCCTACCAGCATGTTTTGAGGGAGCTCAGTTTGCTTCCCTGGGAGTACAGAGGGTGCCTCCCAGCTCACACCATCAGCGGAGCCCACCCAAGCTGCTGACTGCTTGGGCGGGGGTCTTCGGGCCTTTTGGAGTCCCTATTGTAGACTGTGTCCTCTGAACTCCAACTTGGGGGACAGAGTTGGAAGGAGAGCTGGCTTCCTTCTTCCCAGCCATCTTCTCCAGGACCTACCTTTGGCTCCACCCAGATGGCAGGGAAGCTGGGATGTGGCCCCAGGCCTGGGGCTCTGCCTGCAGGCAAAGCACAGGAGGTTGGCAAGACCCTTAGAGCCCATCTGGAGACCCCACTGCCACCTACCACAGGGGCTACAGGGGGATTGCTCCCTTTCAGCCTCTATTATGTTGCTGTTACTTCCTGTTGGACTTGTATTATGGGCTGCTCCGCAGGAAGCCAAGACCCCTTAGTGAGATCAGGTATTCCTGTTGAGAATTAGACTTCAGACATCTACCACCAGGCTCCGAGTGGAGCTGGGCTGGCCTTGGGCGGTGGGCAGCCTCAACCTGCAGCTGGAGGCTGGTGGAGGCTGGTTGTCTGCACAGCACAGACAGTGCCTGGGAGGCTAGTCCTGCATACGGCACACCTTCGGGGAGGGCTGCCCATGTCTCCATGCGTGTTAGGAGGCATCGTGAATTTTCCTTTGATTATGGAAATAATGAACACAGAGTGTAAGAAATTTACATGTGCACCTGTGTGAAAAAGAACTAACTAACCCGTCAGCCTGCTATGTAAAATGGCTACTCTTACCATCCTGTATTTCTTTCTACTCTCTTTCTGTGTGTGTGCGTGTGTGTGCGTGTGTGTGTGTGTAATAAGGATGCGTGCGTGTATGTGTGCTCAGTCACTTCAGTCGTGCCTGACTCTTTTCGACCCCATGGACTGTAGCCCTCCAGACTCCTCTGTCTTGGGATTCTCCAGGCAAGAATACTGGAGTAGGCTGCCATGCCCTCCTCCAGGAGATCTTCCCCACTCAGGGATTGAACCCGCGTCTCCTGCATTGCAGGCAGATTCTTTACTGCTGAATCTCCGGGGAAGCCCCAGTAAAGATGCTTATGTATTAATATTTAATACTCTCCTGTTTTCTCCCAGATCAGAGAAGTGCCAGCCAGAGGCCTGGGAGTTACTCTTGCCCTGTGAGCCTAGGGCTAAGCTTAGGGGACATATTTGTATGTGTGCATGTGTGTGTGAAAGAGAGAGAGAGACAGAGAGAGAGAGAGAGAGACTTTGTCCAGCTCTTAGGGCTTGAGTGACACCAAGGAGGCTGTGGGGTCTCGCCCCGTAGTGGAAAATGGAAAGGGCTTAACCTGGAGCCAGACCTGAGTTTGAGCTCTGACTCAACTGCTTGTGAGCTGTGTGACTTTCTGAAGTCTGCTTGACGTCTCTGAGTCTTGATCTCCTTATTTGTAGATGGAGATGGTGTCTACCTCACAGTGTTATTATCGAGATTAAATATGTTCATTTAGGTCAATGCCTAGCATGTGGTAGGCTCAAAAACAAACATTATTTATCTTCACCTTTTCAATCATTCCAGGCAACCTGAGAGGTGAAGGGGTTTTTCTTTGTCCTCCATTTTCCAGAATATTCTCTCTTCCTGGGTACTTTGTCCTGTCATTACTCAACATAAATGTCAGTTTCAGCCTCATCAAAGGATCACAGGCTTTAGGCAACATCCTTATCATCAGCTTTTGCACTGAATAAAGGTTAAGAGGAAGAACGCCAAGCTTAACCCCAAAGTGTGCACGTGCGCTCAGTTGCTCAGTCGTGTCTGACTCTTTGTGACCCCATGACTGTAGCCCGCCAGGCTCCTCTGTCCATGGGATTCTCCAGGCAAGAATACTGGAGCAGGTTGTCATGCCCTCCTCCAGGGGATCTTTCTGACCCACGAATTGAACCTGCATCTCCTGCATTGGCAGCCGGATTCTTTACCGCTGAGCTACCTGGGAAACCCTCTCTAACGCCAAAGCACAAGACTTTAAAAAAGGCAAGAGTCATCCTGGTGCCTCCTAGGGTCCCCCCACCTGTTGATTCTGCCTATGCGAGGAGCCTCTCCCTTCTGTGTCTTTAGACCTGGGCTTGAAGGCTTTGCTCAGAGCCCACTCTCTGATGTGTCCCTGGGCCCTGTCCACTGCCTCTGGACACGGCTGGCCCAACTGAGCCGTCCTCGGAACTGTGAGCACGAGCGTGTGTGCTGGAATGTCGGCCTGGGGGCTTCAGGAGGAAAGGTGCGGGAAGCAGGCAGGAATGTGCCAGGCTGGTTTGCATTGCTTGCCAGCATGGAAACTGGCCATAAATCATGGTGCACAGCTGCGGGTGCCCAGGGCAGGGGTGAGGAGGGAATGCTGACTGTCATGTGGGTGGGAGCAGGCTCAGGGCTCAGACTGGGGGGGTGCACCCTCCAGGGAGACGGCTTCTAACTCAAGGTAAAAACAAAACAGAACAAAATGTACAGATGCACTCGGTTCAGTTCAGTCGCTCAGTCGTGTCTGACTCTTTGCGACCCCATGAACTGCAGCACGCTAGGCCTCCCTGTCCATCACCAACTCCCGGAGTTTATTCAAACTCATGTCCATTGAATCAGTGATGCCATCCAACCATCTCATCCTCTGTCATCCCTTTCTCCTCCTGCCCTCAATCTTTCCCAGCATCAGGGTCTTTTCCAATGAGTCAGTTCTTCCCATCAGGTGGCCAAAGTATTGGAGTTTCAAATTCAGCATCAGTCCTTCCAATGAATATTCAGGACTGAAATCCTTAGTATATGAAATAGATAAGCAACAGGATCGAGTGTATAGCACAGGGAACTACATTCAATATCTTATAATAACCTATCATGGAAAAGAATCGAAAAAGAATACATGTACATATGTATAACCGAATCACTTTGCTGTATACATAAAATGTTGTAAATCAACTATATTTCAATTTTTAAAAAATGGCCTAATACTGGGATAGGCTTCTGTGAGGTCATACCTCCCTGCTTTTAGAGGTATTCCAGAACCTGCTGCTCACCCTCAGGGGCCGTGGTTGAAAGGATTCGTGCTGGGAGGGAGATGGCTCTTTCCAACCTTGAGATTCTCTATGCCTGGGACTGGATTCCTGGTCTGTGATTTTAAAACTGAAGGGGATAAGCTTTTACTTTCACTTAATTACATGTATGTTGTATTAACCACACATCAGGCTCTGTTTTAATCTTGGACATGTATTAACTCCCTTAATTAACGTGGTCCACGAGGTAGGTCCTCGTATTTCCATTTTATAGATGAGGAAACTGGACTTCCCAGGCGGTGCTTGTGATAAAGAACCTGCCTGCCAATGCAGGAGACACGAGAGATCCTGGGTTCAATTCCTGGGTCAGGAAGATCCCCTGGAGAAGGGAATGGCAACTCACTCCAGTAGTCTTGCCTGGAGAATCCCATGGACAGAGGAGCCTGGCGGGCTACAGTCCATGGGGTTGCAAAGGGTTGGGCAGGACTGAGCGACTCGCACTCGCCTGGACATGAGGTAGGGCCTCATATTTCCATTTTATGATGAGGAAACTGAGGCATAGATAAGAAGCTGGCCCAGGAGTTTCTGACTAGTCAGTCCAACTCCAGAGTCTGTTCCCTTGCCTGCTCTGCTGCTGTGGTTCCCTCTGGAGTGTTTCCAGGAGCCCAGGTTGTGGTATCTGAGTCCAGGAATGGCTAGGAGCATCTGGCAAAGTCCAGCAGTAGGCTCTGCGAGGAGTCCTTTTCTGCAGGCATGTCTTTTAACCTGTAGGGTGGCGTGACAGACGGGGTGGTCACCCAGGTAACAGAGAGGAGATGGCCCCTCCCCCAAAGCAGGAGGCTCTTGGAGTCAGAGAACCTGACTGCTTGGAAGCCCAGGTAGGCAAGGGGCTTGAAGGACATCTGTTCTAGGACCCAAGAACAGGGAGGGGGCGCTGCCAATCCCAGGGGACTTCACTGAGAAGGAGACTCGGGCTGGGGGACAAGATGAAGACCGTGATGTCAGAACTGGCAAGTGGTGTCGGGAGCATTCAGGAAGAGGGCTTGGTGTGGAGCCCCAGGGCTGGGCTGGGTCAGCTGCCCAGGAAAGGAGGGCCGGCTTCGGAACACAGAGATTGGGCTTTGATCCCCAGACCTGCCACTTTTGCTCTTTGTGTGACCGGGACAGCATGGCCAACTTCTCTGACCCTTGGTTTCCTTCTCTTGAAAGATGGGTAATGATAACTCCTTGGTATGATGGTTGGATGGGGCGGCGGGAATCAAATCAGACCGTATTTGCTCCTGTAGAGACTTGCAAACAAGAGATGCACACTGAGTGTCTTTGAATGCCTTTTGGTTGGGTTGCCCTTGTCTTGGGTGGGGATTGACCTCAGAGCAGGAGGAGGAGTGTGTGGGGTAGGGGCTGGAGAAGGGAAGGGGCAGGAGGGCTTCAGAGAGAAGGCTGGGAAAGCCAGGCCCTTGGACCATCCCTCTGCCAACTCTGGGGCCTGCGATACCCCACGTCATGATCATCAAGTTAGTCAGGCTTTGAAGGACCCTCTGGGTACCAACCCCAGGATCAGGTAGCTGGGGGCTATGGAAGGAGTTAGGACTGCTAAGGAACAATCTGGGATTTCAAGTTAATAATGCATTGAAACCCCCCAGGACCAGGGAGTGGGCTGGACCCCCCTTCCCTGGAACTGGAGTAGCATAGGGCTGCTTCTTAGCATTCCTTCCCATGTTCCTGAGTGCCCGGGGACACCCCTCCATCTCCTCACCTGCAGAATGGGAGGATATCTAAGGTTAATTACATACCTTCCCGGGTCTTAGAGACCAAACATCTTCTTTTTCTGCTCATCTGAACATTCAGAATTACTTCCAAGTTGGAGGTCTTTGTTCAAGGCAGCTAGACTAACAGAAGGGCTTACAAGCTGAGTATGACTATAGCATGGTCTAATGTTTAGATCTTTCGAGTTCTAGAATTAGTGATGATACCCCACGATTTAGGTTTAGCGTTCATAAAATTCCCATCTTGGAAACGAGGCTGTTGAGGACCAGAGAAGTTACCTGACTTGCCGGAGGTCACACAGCTGATTAGTGGTAAAGCCAAACTCCTTACTGGGGTTTTCCCACCCCAGCTCTGATTCAAAGTAACTGCTCATGTCTTAGGTGGGCCTCAGTCTCCCCATCTATGAGATGGGTGGATGGTTCCCTCTGGCAATAAAAGGTTATGATCTTACGATTTCTCTGTTCCTGGGAGAGCAGGGCTTTCTCTTGGCTCTGGTTGATAAGTTTCTGTCTTGGTCTCTGGGGCATTTAGAAATCAATCAATCTCCTCCTTTTGTTGTTGTTGTTTTTTAAGATTTTTCTCTTTTTTCAGATGTGGACCATTTTAAAAGTCTTTATTTACTTTGTGATAATATTGCTTCTGTTTTATGTTTCGGTTTTTTGGCCACAAGACATGTGGGACCTTAGCTTCCCAACCAGGGAATGAGCCTGCATCAACTGCTTTGGAAGGTGAAGTCCTAACCCCGGGATGGCCAGGGAAGTCCCTTCTCCTCCTCTGCTAGTGGAAGCTGGAAAGTAGGCCCCGAAGATTAGTCCCGAGATGCCTCCGGATTCTCTTCTCATCATGCAGGGTGTGGGGAGATGTTCAGGATCAACATTTCTGGTTATGAGGAGCCATCAAGGTCATCCTGTGTCCAGCGGGGCCTTGCCGGGCGGGTGTAGAGTCCAAGCCCTTGACTTCAGCAGGATGGACCAGTTGACCTGGATCTCCTGCCTTCCTTCTTTCAAGCCTCCTTTCAAGGAGGCATATCTATGGCAGGCCCTGAGACATACAGCCGTGTTTCCCAACCATCCTCGCCAGGAAGCAGTTCTTAATGTTGAACCTTAATCCCTCACGCTGTAACTCAAGGCCCTTGCCTCTTGTTGAGTGCAAATGGGGAACAGCTGCTCCGGCTCAGGCTCTGACATCAGCTATTTCTCAAGATGACCCTGCGAGACAGGCCAGGGTCATTAGGCCCAGTTTGGGGCTCGGCGCACACGTATCTATTCCTGCTTGCATGGCCGGAGACGGGCTTGCTGGGGCCCCGAATGGCTGTCAGTTTCTGGGGCGCGTCTCTTAAGATGCTTGTCTCCTGATATTGTTCCAGGTAGCCAGACCAACAGGTTCACACATTGAGAATAACAATAGCAAGTTCTCACGTTTAGAGCTATCGAGTTCTAGAATTGGTGATGGTGTCCCGCGTGTTAGGTTTAACATTTATAGTATTCCCATCTTGGGGGCAAGGCTGCTGATGACGAGAGGAGTTCAGTGACTTGCTGGAGGTCTCGCAGCTGGTTAGGGGTGAAGCCAGAGGGACTGAGGATTCTGAGGGCAGAGCCGCTGCCTGTTCGGCTGGCTTTATGAAGGGCCTTCTTGCTCTCCACGCCAGCTGATTCTGAATTCCCAAGGGGAGCAGTTTTAGGGAAATGGCTGAAGACGAAAACTTGAGCCACCAATCTGAGGAAATGTCCAGATGACACTCTTGGGCGTCTCCTTTGCCTTGTACGTGGGCCTGTGTTGGGGAAATCTTCCCACTGGGCGAAGCTGGAGCTGTTCTATGAGGCTGCACGATTCCCCACCCTCCTAGGGGGCCCAACTGAGGGCCACGAGGGTTCTGTGGTCACCTGGCTATTGTCCTGCCTCTGTCCTCTCTGCAAGGAGGCAGGGATGGCATCTAATCCAGGGCTTTGCCACCTGCATCGTCGCTAAGAACAACAGTGTCACCAACAAGACCGGGGCCCACGGGCCCGGTGGGTGGAGAGTGCTTTTCTCAGCTCGTGCTCTCTGGCGTGCTCCCTGGTCTCTGTTTAGAGAAACTGTGGGTAACATGTTTGGAAGAACAGGTGAGCATCTGTGAGGGGATTTCAGGGGCCTGGGCTGGGCCAGTGCGTCCTCTCTTCCCGGGTTCACTTTTGATCGGAACTCCACAGCTCTCTGGAGTGTCCCTGGTGGTCTGCGGCCCGGCGCCTGCGTCCTCTCCCCAGATGGCAGGGGCTAACCCCGGCCAGAGGCTGTGCTTGATGAGGGGACTGCAAGGCCCGGCCTGCCCTAGCCACCCCCTCTGGGGGCTGTTTTATTCCCATCCATAAAGCTCCTTGGTAGGGGTGGGGGGTGGGGTTAGAGCCGGGCTGTTCCTGATGTTTATCAGAGGCCCAGATCAAAGCTGTCCAGGTCGTAAATCTTGGTGGCTGTCAGGCCCCAGGGCAGCTGAGGAGGGTTGACGGCCCTCTGGGCCTCAAAGGAAAAAATTCGCTCCACTCCGCCCACTGCCGGCTCTGCCAAGAAGCTGTCCTCGGCGGAGCCTCTGCCGGGCCCTTCCTTTCCCGGGAGCTGCTCTGGAGATGGGGTGCGTGAGGGTGAGGGGCGAGGCGGCTGGCCCCTGAGTGTCTGAGTGTGTACATGCGGGGGGTGTTGTGTGTCTTCACCAGGGCGGCTGTGAGATGCCTGAGGGTGCCTCCACAGGCAGGCAGATGGGGGAGAGGGAGACAGAGCTCTGGAGCCCAAAGCCCTCACTTTACAGAAGAGGCCCAGGAGGAGGACACGCTCACTCACACACAGTCCCCCGAGTTGGGCTCCTCAGGAAACCAGACCACGAAACCGTGCCCTCGGTTCTCTGTCAGGAGCAGAGCGTCGAGGCCTCAGGAATCGTGGTCAGGATTCAAAACCTTGAGAAACGGCCCCTCAGCTCTGGGAAACCCTGCCTCACCCTTCTCTGGCGTTCATGGAGGCTGTGACTGTGGGTTTTGTAGGCGCCTCGGGGGCTGACGTGCTAAGTCACTCCGTGTCGGACTCTTTGAGACCCCACAGACTGTAACTCACCAGGCTCCTCTGTCCATGGGATTTTTCCAGGCAAGAATACTGAAGTGGGTTGCCATATCCCTCTCTAGGGGATCTTCCTGACCCAGGGATTGAACCTGTGACACCCACGAGAAATTTGAGGTTGGAGGAGATGAAATGAAGCTGGAGGGTCTCAGACACTGTTGGATGGTGAGGGGCTGCTGCCCCCTCCCTGGACGGACTGACTCTCATCCAGGTGGTCACGGGTGTGGAACTTTCTCGCCTGGGTACGTAGGACGCCTTGATGGTCCTCTGTTTGCCTCAGGACACTGGCAGCTTTGGGTCTAAGGTTTTCGCTCTCTTTGAAGGGGCAGAGGACTCTTTTAGGCTAAAGTCACCATTTTCTTTCTTCTTCAGGGTTTTCTTAGGAATCAGAAGTGCCAGTGGAGAAAGAGGTTGTAGAAACAACTTAGCTCGACCTTTTCATTTATCCCTCAGGAAAATGAGTCCAGAGAAGGGAAGAGACTCTTGGCAGAAGTAAAGCCGTCAGCCCAGAGACCCTGGGGACTGGCCTGGGTTCCCAGGAACTCAAGTCTAAGCTGGCTCACCAAACAAATGCACACTAGCATCGCTGTTGATAAACCATAGATGTGCTTATATAAAACACATAAATGTATATGGCCACGATTTTGGGAAAAGTCCCCACAGATAAAAATGGCTTTAAATCCCCTATAAAATGTTAAAGGCGAGTCCTTAACTCCCAGCCGCTCAGCAGGCTCTCAGAGGCCGGGGTGGTGGCGGCTACACTGCTGACCGTTGAGTATCTGGGCTTGCGAAGAGGAGGCTGAGAAGTGAAGGGGATGGAGTCAGGGGATCGGGGGGTCTCAGAGACTCGGGTTCCAGGTCAGGCCGGGCCCTGGCGAACCGTGGCTGTGGGCGGGCTCCCTCATGGTTTCCTGATGTACTTGCCCCACAGGTGGTCCTACAGATGAAGCTGTGTTGGTTCTTAGAGCAGCATTGCGGACCTGATATGTGCCCAATACGTGTCCCTTTGTAGAGACGCCTTGGGATCTTGGTCCAGGTCACACTGGAAATAATCTCACCGTGGGAGGCAGAAGCGAGGCGGCTCTTGGACAGGACGCGGGCACGCAGGGTCTGTGGAAGCTTAGGGACAGATCCCCCTCCAGGTGACGTGGGGCATGAGAGGGTTGGGTTCATTTGACTCAGATTTATCCCAGTTGCAGTGGAACAGGTGGCTTTTAGGGTCTTAGTTCCATCTTGGCAGCAGGGTGAGTACCCCCTGGGCCGAGCTCTGGGGCTCCGTTATGGTCTGGGTTGTGTAATACACATTTGGATGTTGAGGTCCCAACCTGCAGTCCCTCAGAATGCACTGTGTTTGGAGACGGAGGTCTTTGAAAAGGCCATTAAGTTAGCACAGAGTCATTAGGGTGGGTCCTAGTGAGAGGAGGGCGTCTGGGCACTTGGCACAGACTCGTAGCAAGACACAGAGAGAAGACAGCCATCTACAAGCCCATAAAAGAGGCCTTGCACAGTCCTGCCGACCCTGGGGTGCTGGACTTCCAGACCTGGGAACTATGGGAAAATACGGTTCACTTGCTGAGGTCACTCCGCCTGTGGCTCCTGGTTATATGGCAGGCAGAGCTGACTCACTCGGCGTGCACCCAGCCCTCCCCCTGAGGCCGGAGAAGCAGCAACAGCTGCTCCTCCCCTGGGCCCAGATTCCTGGACAGGACCAAGGCCCTCAGAGTCCACAGCCGCACCCCCACCTCAGAGCCTTATCCAGTTATGTCTGGGGAGGTGCCCTGCCTGGGGAGGTTCCCGGGAGCGGCTCTGATGACAGGGTCCGCATCCCTGGAGATGCTGCCTCCCCGCTCAGGCCCACTCAGGCCTGCCTCCTTGCAGGTAGGCGCTGAGGGGACGCGGGCAGGTGTCGCTGCTCAGTCCCTGAGGAGGCTGGAAGCCTCTCCCCGCCTCCACCTCCCCAATCTGCCGGCAGCTGGAGGCCTGGCAGCCATCGGCCCAGTGAGGGGAGACGGGCTGCCTCCCAGGCCACGCCAGGTGGGGAGCTTCACGGGCTGGCTGCTGGGATGGGCGCGGGGAAGGCCCGAACCTCATGTGTCTCACGCCTGTCAGCTTCCAGCGTGACAGACGCACAAAGCTACCTTTTATAGGTGGGGAATTACAGGTGCTGCCGCTTCAAAGGCCTTGGCAGCCAGAGCTCTTCTTTGATGGATGACAGTATTATGCATGGTGATTTATTGCTGGGGCCACTTTGACAACAGAAATAACCAGTTTCTCCACCTTCTTGGCCCCTCCCCCCAACCTGGCTGGATTTTTTCTTTTTTTTTTTGGTGGGGGAGCCGGTGGGGGGTGACCTCCCCATGCAAAGAGGCTAGGGCCTCTGTTTTACGCACAAGGTGAGGTTTCTGGCCTATTAACTTGTCATCGTGTGTCATAAAGTTTAGTGAAACGCTGGCAGATTGTAATCCTAAACAGGGCAATTACCCTATTATTAAAGCAGCTTGCTTTCTTTCTCTTTGTTTTATTTTGCTTTCTCTCTCTCTCCTCCACCTCCTTTCCTGGTTGGGTTTGATCTTACTTCTGTGCTACCTGCTCGATTCGTCACGGACAGGAGTCTCCTGCTCTGTAATGATCGCAGAGTGACCCTGGCCTTGGCTGGGCGGAGCTCGAGGGGAAGCAGAGCATGGCAGCGCATCGCCTTGCTGCTGGCTGCAGCCAACGGAGGGACAGACAGACGGACGGGGTTGGGGAGACAGGGAGCTTTCCCAGCCCTCTGCAGCTATAGGCAGGCAGCAGAGAAAAGTAGGAGGCGGTGGGGTGGTTTCAGGCTCCAGCAAATGAGGGTTTTTTTTAAGAACCCATTGCTTTTGCAGGTAACTTGGGTTTCTCTCCAGGGTTTGTCTCCTTCTGCCCTTTTCTAGCTCACTTTCGGATCTCGAGGTCACAGTAGGGTGACTCATGGAGTTTGAGTCTTGGCTGCCACTTACTTGCTGCAATTCCTCTGCCAGAGACTCAATTTCTAGTCTTTTCTTTTTTGATTAAACAAATTTTTTAATTTTTATTTTTATACCAAAAACGTTTTGTATGGGAGTATAGCTGATATACAGTGTTGTAGTTTCAGGTGAACAGCAAAGGGACTCAGACATACATGTACATGTATCCATTTCCACCCACAAACTCGCCTCCCATTCAGGCTGCCACGTAACACTGAGCAGACTTCCATGTGCTAAACACTAGCAGGGAAGGGCTGGTTAGGACTTTGGGAAGGGCATGTACACACACTGCTATATTTAAAATGGAGAACTATTAAAAAAATATTTACGTATTTGGTTGCACCAGGTCTTAGTTGCAGCACGCAGGATCCGGTTCCCCCATCAGGGATCAAACCCACGCCCCCTGCATTGGGAGGGTGCAGTCTTTGCCACTGGACTTCCAGGCAAGTTCCGAGACTCAGTTTCTAAGTCTATAAAATGGGAGTGATGTTCTTGCCCTGTCTACTTCACTCGGATTTAGAGAAGATCAAATCAGATGATGGGTATGAAAGAGGGTGATTAATAGCAAATCACTCTACAAATCTGGGGGATTACTGTAATTTCATACGTGCCATCGCAGCATTTTGTTTTGTGTTTCGTTAAGCCTCAGCTCCTGTTATTCCAAAGGATTGTAAGCACGGGGGGATCAGTCTTCAGTTTCTCTTCTTGTTCTTCAAGGTTGTGATGACCTTGGTCTCTAAATTGACTTGGGAGTCATTGTTGAGCTCGTGGTCTGAACAATGGGGGTTTTCAGGTACCTACATGACAAACAGTTGCTCTGTATATAGTGCTAGGTTAAGAATACAGACCCACATAGGCAGGTGGCCAAATGGACATAATTGGATCACAGTTTGCCAGACCTTAGGGAATGACTAGTTTAATTAGCCCATTTTATAGACTTGTAAACTGAGGCTGAAAGAGGTAGAATCATGTTCCTGATGTCAGCAGAGGTGGGACTAGGATTCAAGTCGCTGACCCCCAGTCTGGTTCTTTCTCACTGGGAGAAGCCTCTTAATGACCTTGATTCTGGTTGCTCCTTCTCTTCCACTGTCAGGAGATTTCACCTGTCTCTTCAGGTATCCTCATCAATTTGCTTTCAGGGAAGGATCTGCTGGTAGTCTTTTACGCCCTAGTATGAATTGAATTCAATATTTAGCTCAGTATTTGCTTTTGTAGCCTCATCCCTGGTTATACAGAGCCGGGCTTTGTTCCCTGTCAATAGGGATTCTAGCGCCGGTGAGAAGAGAGGCAGTGCCTTTCAGAGGCAGAGACTTGTGATTCTTACCCCCTGAAATCATCTTAGTTGCTTACTTTGCAGGGAAGCCATGGCTGGGCCCTGCTTCCTGAATTATGCTGCTCTGGCCAAGATCTATGTGTCCAGAGTTCAGAGCGTGTTTGTCAGGACCTGTCAGAGAGTAGGGTTGGGTAGATGGATGGAGTCAGACAGGTTTAAAAATGGAAAGAAGCCAGACAGAGCGGAAGTGGTCCCTAAATACCCTGCCCCTTCTGTTTGTTCCTGCTTTCTTTCCCATAGTTGGAAAAATGCTAGAAATGGACCAGTGCTAAGAACTCTAAGTTCCTATTGTACAGCAGAAATGAACACGACATTGTAAAGCAACTGTATTCCAATTAAAAAAAAGAAGACTTGTAAATTCCAAGTGGTCAGTGTGGGGACAGTTTCTGAGTCCCTACTGTGTGCCAGGCATATCCTGTGTGCAGGGTGGCAAGGAAAAGAGATAACATCAACCTCATAGAGCTCAAGTCAGGGCCACAGGTAAGGGGAGTAGGGACTCCTCGTGGCAAATGTATTGGTTTTTCTGTCTTTGCCCATGAAGGGAGCAGTGATGCCCTTTGTGTAGGTCACCTTGAAACTTTGGTAGAATGTGATGAGATCTGACATTGAGAAAATGGAGACTTCCCTGGTGGTCCAGTGGTTTAGGCTTTGCTGGAGGTGTGGGTTAAACCCCTGCTGGGTGAGCTAATATACCACATGTCTTGAAGCCAGAAAAAAAAAACAAAAAAACAAAACATAAAACAGAAGCAATATTGTAACAAATTCAGTAAAGGCTTTAAAAATGGTCCACATCAAAAAAATCTTAAAAAAAAAAAAAAGAGAGAAAATGATGGCTGCAAATTTTGGTAGTTGGAAATTCAAAGGGCTAGAGAGGATTTTGAGATGATAAGAGAGAAAGACCCAAAAGGATACCAGAATCCCTTTTGTTTCAGGCTTGTAGCTTACCACAAGGCAAGGCATCCCCATGCAAACGTCCTTAATGGCTTTAGAGATGGGGCCCGAGACTGACGTGAGGGCAGAGATGGCCGTGCAAGGCTTCAGTCTAGAGGAGATAGGTGGTGCCTGAAGCCAGGAGAACACCTGCTGTCTCTGTGGGGAGAAGGAGGTTGCAACCCTGAGTCCGAGACTGCAAGTAGAGCCTGAGTTGAGATGGGGAGGAGCATTGTACTCTGCACTCAGTTCCTTGTTCCATGGGCATTTGAGAGTTTGCTGAGGTTGACCAGTTGCCTGGTCAGTCCTGTGCGCAGAGAAGAGCAGGAAGTAAAGAAGAAACAGGGCGGGGCTACTAGCCTCCCCACCTGCTGAGTCCACAATGGGACCTGTGGTCTTGGGGTCTGTGTGTGGTCCTGTTGAGAAACACTTCTCTGACTCCCCTGAGGCTTTGCCAGCTCGAGGCTGCCCTTCGCCCTTTGAGTTCAGAGGGAGAAGACCTGTGGTGTCTCACCATTACTGGCAATGTTGGATGGACAGACCTAATATATGTCAGTAGCTAATTATGTGGTCTTGGACACTTTATCTCATTGTGACTCACGTGAAAATAAGGACATCACACTTGTCCTGTTGACCGTGATGGATTGTTGTGAAATAATAGCTAATGAGATTACGGACAGCAGGTGTTCTGTAAACTTTATTAGCTGCACAGGCTAGTTCTTATGATGAAGGTTCTTGTTTTTTCAATTGAAGCGTAGTTGATTTGCAATGTTTCAAGTGTACAACAAAGTGATTCAGTTACACACACACATATCTATGTCAACATATCTATCAGTATATCTACATCAATTCTTTTCAAGATTTTTCCATTATAGATTATTACAAGATGTTGACTATGGTGTCCTGGGCTATACGGTAGGTCCTTGTTGTGTATCTACTTTGCATACTGCAGTGCATATCTGTTAATCCCACATTTCGAATTTATCCCTACCACCCTTTCCCCTTTGGTAACTGGAAGCTTGTTTTCTAAGTCTGTGAGTCTATTTCTGTCTTGTAAATAAGGTCATCTGTATCATTTTTTAGATCCCACACATAATTGATATGATACTTGTCTTTGACTTAGGTCTAGGTCCATCTGTATTGCTGCAAATGGCATCATTTCATTCCTTTTATGGCTGAGTAATATTCCACTGTATATGCACACCACATCAAAATGGGTTATAGACCTAAATGTAAGACTGGATACTGTGAAACTCCTAGAGGAAAACGTAGACAGAGCACCTTTTGACATAAATCGCAGTAATATTTGTTTGGATCCATGATAATGTCTCTCATTCTGTTACCCGGAACACTTGGAAGGCTGCCTCCCTCTTCTGGGGAAGCTCCTGTCTTCAGATGCCCCGAAACATTAGGTGCCTGGTTTACACAGGAGGGTGGGTTTCTTCCAAGGATGCAGATGGTGAAGGAGAATGCTGTCTTTGGGAGGATCTTCTGAGAACTGCCACCCACACACCCATCTCTTCTCCATCTGAGTGGAAGCACCTTGCCTGGCCCTGGGGCCAGCCCCACGTTGCAAGGCCTTGGAGTTGTCAGACCTGAAAGGCAGCCTGTTGGCCCTGCAGGCTCTGGAGCTGACAGGTGTCTGCCAGGTGTACCAGCCGGAGCCTGGAGGTGAGGGAGATAGCCCAGTTAAGCTCCTTTCCTCCTGGAGTTGATAATTGCAGTGCAGTAGCAGCTCTGTAATTGCTCAATAAAGCTTCTGCCTTACCATGATAGAATGGTGGCTGAAACACCTTATCTGAGCTCAGGGTGTGTCGCGTGTGTGTATATGGGTGTGTTGAGGATGAGAAGGGAGACAAGACAGCTCTGAGCACATTTTCAGAGCTTCTCAGGACATTCCTAGCCCTTCTTCTTTCCATACAGTGTTATCCAGAAGCTCTTTCTAGATCTGTCAGAATTTCTACATCTATGGATCTCCTCCAGAGCATAGCAGAGTGTAGACCCCTCCTGTGATATTTATCTCTGATGATCATAATGATGATGAAGATGGCGTGGACTGGAACAGGACTATGTTTTTGACAAGTTTAATTCAGTTTGACAAATATTTAACAAGTACCGATTCTTGCCTGCAGTGAGGAAAGTTATAGTTATTATTTTGGGGAAGGAAGGAGGGAAAAGCCTTGAACATATAAAGAAAGATGACAGGAGCTGTTTTCTCCAGAACCCTGGCCTGTTTTGAGGGGCCAGGCCATGCACAGACTGGCTGGTTGGGATTGGGATGGGGCAGGTGGGGCCGGAGCTGTAACAACAGAGGGTCTAGAGTCTAGTTTTGGAAGGCAGACACACCTGGAGGATCCTGGCTCTGTCACTTACTATCTGTAGGATTCTGGGCTAGTTTTTTGTCTTTGGACTCTTCAATTTCCTTACCTCTAATGTGGAGACAGTGATGTTCCCAGGCTCCCTGGGTTCATGTGAAGGTTTCATGATTTAGTGACTTAATACCATCCTGGGTCAGCAGCTCAGTAGGAAACATTGCCAACATGGTTGTGATGGACAACAGGGATTCAGTGACAGAGCCGGGTTGCAGATGACCCAGAACCAAATAAACAACTGTCACTGGTTCAGGGCTCTCTGTATGTTCGCTCTACCATTTGTCTGCAATGTTTTAAAATTTTAGGACCAGTTCATTTAACTTTGGTTTTTATTTTTGGCCATGTGGCTTGCAGGATCTTAGTTCCCCAACCAGGGATCGATCCCACACCCCCTGCATTGGAAGTTCAGAGTCCTAACCACGGGACCACCACGGAAGTCTCTAGAACCAATTCATTTTCATAGGTAATATACATCCATGTGGTTTAACAGTTAAAAAGAACTGTGCACAGAAAAGGCAAATTGCTGCCTTCCCTGTCCCCTAAGGACTCTATTCCCTCTTCCCAGAGGCAGCTGCTGTCACCAGTTTCTGGGGTATCAGCATATAATGATGATGACGATGATAAAAATAGCTAATACTCATTTAGACTTTTCATGTGCCCAGCATTATTTTAAATGCTTATATTAATTTGTTTAATTCATATGCACATGGATTAACTCATATTTATATTTATACATTCATATTCATATACATAACATATGAATTCATTTAATCCTTACAATAATGGCTTATAAGGTGGGTACCATTGTTATCACTAGTTGTTGGAACATATAACATATAATTAAACATCTTTTCTTTTTTTTCCATTGGAGACACTTATTTATACCTTTCCAAGGGCTCCCCTGTGGCTTAGTGGTAACGAATCTACCTGTCAGTGAAGGAGACATAGGTTCGATCCCTGGGTTGGGAAGATCTCCTGGAGAAGGAAATGGCAACCTACTCCAGAATTGTTGCCTGGGAAATCCCATCAACAAAGGAACCTGGTGGGCTACAGTTCATAGTGTAGTAAAGGGTCAGACATGGCTGAGTGACTAAACAGCAAACGACAAATCCTGATATATAAGAAAAATCCCCTGAACAACAATGCTGATTAGGGAAGAGGCTGGGCCACAGTCATGGGGGAGACTTCACAGAGGAAGTGGGCTGGGGAGGATGGCGAGGATTATAGGTTGTGTTGTCAAATGTCTACAGAAACCTTCCCTAGAGTCTTGCAGCTCTTAACTCCATTTCCCCCACAACACAGCTGGGCAAGGTAGGGATGACCATCTCCTTTTTCACAGAGGAGAAGAGAAATCAGAGTTGCTGAGTGACTTGCCCCAAACCGCGCAGCTGGTCCCGGGCCGACACTCGGTGCACTCATTCTTCTGACCCGTAGCCTAGCATTTTTGCCATGGCAACATGGTGGGGCGGGGGGATCAAGCCTGAGTAGAGGTGGGTGAGAAGAGAGTAGGGGTCCCTGTGGATGCCAGACTGAGCAGAACTTCGTGGGCAGGGAGAGAAAGAGAGGGAGGTGAGACAGGTGGGCTCCGGGCGGCTTCTCTTGGGCTTTAGCCTTCTGGAAAGGAGAAGGTCAGAGTAGACATGCCATCCTCTGGCCTCTTGTCCTTGGGAGCCCCACCATCCAGGCCCCATAGGAACACAAGTGGGGTGGGAGTGGAGCTTCTCAACACGCTTATCAGAGGGGCCCTGAAAGGTTTTGGACTTCTTCTGAGGGACAGAGAAATGGTTCCCACCCCTCATCCCCCACTTTGTTTGTAAAGGGTACAGAGGAAGGCACACACTGGAGCTAAGGATTGGACAGCTGGGCTAATACCAAAATTAGACCTGGTGAGCTGACCCCAGTGACACATGGGGTGACCCAGGATGCATGCACAGTGATTTTGCAGCAAAGTCTTCATTTCTGTAGCTATTTATTGAAACCTGCTGGGCTTCCCTGATGGTCCAGTGGATAAGCACCTGCCTTGCAATGCAGGGGACGCCTGTTCGATCCTCGGTCCAGGAAGATCCCACATGCCTCGGAGTAACTAAGCCCATGAGCCGCAACTATATTGAGACTGTGCTCTAGAGCCTGGGAACTGCAACTACTGAGCCTCTGTGTCCTAGACCCTGTGCTCCACAAGAGAAGCCACCGCCACGAGAAGCCCGCACACTGCAGCTAGAGAGTAGCCTCTGCTTGCCGTGACTAGAGAAAGCCCGTGTGTGGCAGTGCAGACCCAGCGCAGCCAAAAAGAAAATAAATAAAAATTAAAAACCCTGCTATATAGATATATTATATACATGTGCTATATATGTGTCTCATATATATATATGTATATATGGGCTTTCCTGGTAGCTCAGCTGGTAAAAAATCCGCCTGCAATGCAGGAGACCCTGGTTCAATTCCTGGGTCAGGAAGATTCCCTGGAGAAGGGCTAGGCTACCCACTCCAGTATTCTTGGGCTTCCCTGGTGGCTCAGATGGTAAAGAATCTGTCTGCAATGTGGGAGGCTTGGATTCGGTCCCTGGGTCGGAAAGATCTCCTGGAGAAGGAAATGGTAACCCACTCCAGAATTCTTGCCTGGAGAATCCCATGGACAGAGGAACCTGGCAGGCTACAGTCTGTGGGGTCACAAGGAGTCGGACACAACTGAGCGACTAGGCATAGCACAGTACATATGTATATATGTCTCCTTCCCTTCTTTGAAAAAAATGTTTATTGAGCCTTGGATATACCATAGTGAGCAGTCCAGATCATATAATTATTATATCTTATCAAAAAGTGCCATCCTGAGGAATGGACAGATGCTATTGTGTGCCCGTTGGGAGAGCCACCAACTCCAGGTTAGGAGGCTTACAAAGCTGCTCAGAGGAGACTCCCTGAAGCTGAGACCCTCAGAGGGAGCGAGAGGGTGTCTTAGGGGAAAGAGGTGGGTGTCTTCTAAGCAGAGGGGGGCCTGGGTGAGAGGGATCACAATTCAGGAACTGAAAGCAGTTTATCCTGGCTGGACAGAGGGTGCAGAGGGGGGCACAGTGCCCCATAAGTGCACTGAGTAGGTACTTGATAATTGTGGATTATCAAGTATAATCATGGATTAAAGAGATGTGCTTGAAGAGGTAGGTGGCAAATTGTACAAGGCCTTGAAGACCACAGTAAGGATTTTCGATTTTACCTGAAGGGCAATATGGAAAGCCAGTCTATAATGCTGTAGAATTTCCTCTTTTCTGTGCTCGGTGATCCCAGTGTAACTACGGTGAGGTCAGACAGTTGGGTGCTCTAGCTTGGGATTCGGCCAGGTGTGTGTGATGTGAGGACCTTGGGTAAGGCCAAGATGTCCCAGGGAAGCATGTCAGCTGGAGAGGTTGAAGCAGTGGCCCATGGGATCTGGGCTGCAGTGGACCGTGAAGTCAGAGGGGGGATTAGGGAGAAAATAGTGTGTGTGTGTTAATGGAGTGACAATCCTGGTGGGGTCAAAGATCCAGAGGCTTTGGAAAGATCGTGGTAAGGATGATGCTCTGTGACTTCAGGGTGATGTCTTAGAAAAAGGAGCTAAAGAAGAGTGGATGCGATGGAGTCAAGGAGGTGAGGGGCCAGGTTGGAGAACAGGTCATCTGAGCAGAGGGGGAAGCACCCTGAATGATGGCACTTGGGGCGGGCAGGGGAGATTGCCACTGGGCCTAAGACTTCAATAGGATGGGGCGGGGGTCTGATGCGGATGGCTGGAGGGTGGTGGTTGAGAAGGTCGAGGAGGGAAAGGTGGCACAATACTAGTCATGGTGGTTGGACAGAGGTGCATAACGTCCAGTTCTTAAGCTCAAGGGGATACCACCAAGCTGGGGGTAACCCATCTGCCTCCTCTGGGGTCTCCAGGACAGTCATTCCATGTACCAGGTGGATAAGTGGTTTGTACGTTAGCACGGCGCATTCATCATGGCAATAACAGCTACTATTCAGTCTAGTGTCGGCCATCCAGGAGAAGGTCTGCCTGTGTATGTACATGGCAGGCGAAGGGCAGGGGTCTGGGCTGGGTTTGAATTCCTTGCTGCACTTACTGGCTGTGTGACATCAGGCAAGTGTCTTCACCTCTCACAGCCAGCTCTCCTCAGCTGTGAAATGGGGGCACAGACATCAGAGTTGCCATGAGGATTAGATGAGTTTATCTGTATAAAGCACTGGACACAGATAAGGGCAAATCGACATGAACTGTTTGTCCTTATCGTATCACTGAGGAACTTGGAGTTCACAGAGGTAAAGTGATCTGTGTGAGGTCACACACGTTAGCGGCGACAGCTGCAATTCAAAGCCAGTCAGGCTGACACGAAAGAATCTTGCCGTAAAATCACTGTGCCTTCCTTCTCCGTAATCCTGGGTGAGACTGAAACTTAGGAAAGGATATTGACTTTTTCTAGGTCACCTGCTAGTAGGCAGTGGCTTTGCAGCCTGGGCCCAAGTGGCTTTTGTTCTTCAGCTGCCGAATTGTGTCTGAGTTTTTGGGACCCCATGGATTGCAGCACACCAGGCTTCCCTGTCCTTCACTGTCTCCCAGAGTTTGCTCAAACTTGTGTCCATTGAATAGGAGTGACTTTACTCCACTGTTTTTTTCTGTCACATCGTAACTGGCTTCCTAGATAACGGGGTGGGATATGGACTCTTTGAGAACAGGAACCAGGAATGCATTTGCTTGGGGCTTTGGGCTGCTTATTCGTTTTTGTTTCCAAACCCAGAATCTCAGGGCGTGGGAGCTGAGAGCAATGCCCCTTAGAGTGGCAGGCGGGGTGCACTCTGGATTTCCTCATCTGTAAAATGGGAATGATAATTGCCCTGAGTATCCCAGAAGATTACAGTGGGGGGGGGGGGGCGGGCTCAAATTAGATGATGTAAGGAGAAAACGCTTTGAAGACCAAACCACCTTGTCATCACGTTCTCAGAGAGGTGTGCTTCACCTGGAGGGAGACTCTGGACTTGGTGCCAGGAGTCAGTCTCTTTCCTCACCCTGCTCAGCGCCCAGACCAGCAGCAGCAGCTGGGCACCTTCTCCCCACCGTCCTGCTGGGCACCCCTCCTCCCCAACTCCGAGCTGCTCATCTCTCGCTGTGAGTTGTGTGTGGCAGGCTCAGCCTGGCCTGGGGACAGAAGGTCCAGCTCACCGGGCAAGCTTGGAGGGGCCTTTTCTCCCCAGCCTCCTTGGCGCTGGGAAGGAGTGAGAGGAGCCCGGATGCCCACATCGGGAGAGTCATCGGCTCGTGAATCCTAGACGAGACTGGATGTCTCCGGTCACCGTTGGGACCTACTTGGCCAAGGCAGCCCAGAGGCAGGGCAGGGGAGAGGCTGGGCCCCTGATCCCTGCCCAGCCCCCGTGGCTGAGTGACAGAGATTCCTTAGGGTCTGATGATGGAGCAGAGCCTTCACCCTGGGGATGTGAGAAACGGAAGTGCTTGCTGGGGTCTCGGGGTCAGGAACATGTTTCCTTTCCGGTTATACTTGTGCTGGCAACCTTCCGAAGGGTCGCCCAGGTTCTCTGCGAATTGACAGGCCGTTCAGCTATGTCAGCGCGCATGGATATTTTTCTTTCCTTCATTTAGATGTGCCTCTTTGAGTGTAAATTGTTGGGGCTTTTTTCTGTACCCCCACCCCCTGCTTTCTCTCTCTTCTGTTATGTAACCCAGGAGGAGGAACTGGGCGCCGAGAACAGCTGTAGGAATGAAAGGGGACAGATGGAGGAAGGAAGCTGAATTTATCTGAGTACCTACAATGTGCTGGGTCCAGAAAAAATGTTATTGTATTTCCAGAGAAATCATGAAGAAGAATCATCATCTTAGGCTGGTTGTTCCCAAGGGCTGGGGATTGAGGGAAGGAAGAGGAGGGAGGTTGGGGTTATCAGATGTCAGCTCTTATATATAGAGTGGATAAACAACAAGGTCCTACTGTATAGCACAGAGAACTATATTTAATATCTTATGATAAACCATAATGGAAAAGAATATTTTATAAAAAAATATATATATGTATGACTGAATTACTTTGCTGTATAGCAATAATTGACACAACATTGCAAACCATCTATATTTCTATACATCTGTAAAAAACTTAAAAGAGATTTAAAAAAAAAAAAAAAAAAAAAAAAAAAAAGAATTGTTGCCTTAGAATCTGAAAGCATTTGACCTGGAAGGGAAGTTAGGTACCCTGAACTCTAAACTCCTTCTCTTCCTGGTAAAGAAGAGATTTGCCCAAAGTTTCAGAACTTTCTTTTTTTTCTTTCTAGGAAAGCCTTGCCCTATAATAATCCTTCTTTACAGACAAAAATGTGTTGTGATTCCCCTGCCCACTCGTCAGCTGGACGACTGTTTACACGGACTCCTGGGCTATCAGAGTTCTGGTCCGGCCTCCTCATTTAACATGGAGGCTGCAGAGGACCTGCCCTCTCAGCACCCATCTTCCCTGCTCCCTCGTGTTGTACCCCCTTGCCCCCAGTCCTAGGGCTTGCACTCTGGTTTCCCACATGGTTGCCTCTTGGCAATTCATTCCCCTTGGGACTCAAGGGGTTACCAGCATCAGTGGTCATCAGTTCCTGCTAAAGTGTCAACAGGGGAAGTTTGGGGAGACTTCCAGTTTAGAGAGATTTCACTTGGTGTTATGGGATGAATGGTGTCCCTTCTCGAACTCATATATTGAAGTCCTAACCCTGGGTACCCCAGAAGGTGACTCTATTGGCAGACAGGGGGGTCTTTAAAGAGGTCATTAAAATGAAGTTATTAGGTGGGCTCCCATCCGATAGTCCTGGTGCTGTTATATGAAGAGGAAATTCAGACATGGGTGCAGAGAGAGGATTGTGTGAAGATGCAGGGAGAACACAGACCAAGGAGAGAGGCATCAGAAGAAACAACCCTCCCCACACTTGACCTTGGACTTCTAGCCTTCAAAGCTATGCGACAACACATCTGAGTTGTGTAAGCCACCCACCCATCTACGATATGCCGACATGGCGACCCTAGCTAGCTAATACACCTGGCCTCTTTTGCAGCCACCTGGCTGGGAGAGGGTCCAGCCAGGAAGTTCCGAGACCAGGTAGAGGGTAGGAGGTTCCCAGGTAGGGAGAAGGTTTGGGGTAACAGGAAGGGCACTGTGGCTTCTCAAATTCTTGGCACTGAGAAGCCACAGTGGCACTGTGGCAACCCACTCCAGTATTATTGCCTGGAGAATCCCCATGGACAGAGGAGCCTGGCAGGTTATAGTCCATGGGTCGCAAAGAGTCGGACACGGATGAGCAACTAAGCATAGCACGTGGGTATTTTCTCAAAAATGAAATCTCATTGTAAATAATATTTTATAATCTATTTTTAAGATTGACTACGTACCACAAGCCTCACTTTCCTCCAGAATTCATCTCTATCACCCTGTTAAGTTTGCACTAGTGGTAAAGAACCTGCCTGCCAATGCAGGAGATGTAAAAGACACAGGTTCAATCCCTGGGTCAGAAAGATCCCCTGGAGGAGGGCATGGCCGCCCACTCTAGTGTTCTGGCCTGGAGAATCCCATGGACAGAGGAGCCTGGCAGGCTACAGTCCATAGGGTCGCACAGAGTCGAACGTGACTGAAGCGACTTAGCACATGCACCCTTTTTAAGACTTTGTTCTAATGGGCAGCTCCAGAGACCCCTGAGAGGAAGAAGGGTGACCTAGAAGTGACTTCTCCCAATGGCCAGTGTTTGTTCTCAGATGCACAGTCTCCTGAATCTCGCTGGAGGCAGGTGAGGTTTGGAGAACACTGAACTTAGAATCAGATAGGCCAGGAGTCCAGCTGCAGCTTTGCCATTTACAAGCTGTAATCAGGAAAGGAGAGGACCCCGGGTGACTGACTTATCGTTTCCAGGCCTCCGTCAAGGATTAACAGCAGAGTGTAAGTAAAAAAGAGCTCTGGAAACTGGCAGCAGTTATTAATACAAACTCATGGATGAACAAAGGCTATTTTGTTGCTTTGGCAGGAGAAAATCCAATGTCTTGAGGATCATAAAACACCATGAATGAATGAGTCTGGTCTATAGGAAGTAGAAGAGCTTGAGAAAGAAAAGTCATTTTTGTTTTGAGAAATGATTTGGACTTTGAGAACATACTTCTTGGTGAGTAAAGAGGTGGGGCAGCCTGATTTGGAAGGAGAGAAGAAAGAGATGAATATTCAGGAAGCCAGAAACAAGGGGTCCTAATAAACAGTAATAGTGATGATGATGTTGGTGGTAATGGTGATGATGGTGGTGGTGATGATGGTGATGGTGGTGGTGATGGTGGTGATGGTGATGATGGTGATGGTGATGACGGTGATAGTGGTGGTGATGGTGATAATGGTGGTGGTGATGATGGTGATGGTGGTGGTGATGGTGGTGGTGGTGATGATGGTGATGGTGATGACGGTGATAGTGGTGGTGATGGTGATGATGGTGGTGGTGATGATGGTGATGGTGGCAGTGATGTTAATGGTGATGATTGTGATGGCAGCTAATACAGAGCATGTACTATGTATCAGTGTGCTAAGAGCTTTGCAAATATGAACTAAACTAGTCCCCTGAACATCCCTATTTGGTAAATACAATTATCATTCCCATTTTACAGATGAGGACACACAAGGCACAGAAGAAAGATTAACTAACTTGCTCCAGGTCACACAGCTGGTAAATGAGGGAGCTAAGGTTTGAGCCCAAGGCCACATGTTTCCATAGATTCCACATACCTGGGACCAGACGGGAGCTCAGAAGAGCTGCAAAGCCAGAGTGCTTGAGACAGACAGACTTTGAAGACAAACGCTGTGTCTATGAGTCAGCGTCTATTTGGAGACAACTTGCAGTGAGTGAGTAGTTTTGCTTACAGTCAAGCAGACCAGCTGGAAAGCATTTTCATCTGTGACAACTTGGGAAGTGGGGTGGTGAGGAAGGGAGGGGGAGGCGCCTGCATTCATTATTTCTCCAGGGCCCTGGGGAGGTGACCGGTGGGAGGGAGTGTCTGCTAGGATGCTGAGCCATGACATTCTTTTTTTTCCTGCCCCCTCCCTCCCCAAGACATTCTTGACCGACAGCCTCCACCAGGAGGAACTGAGATTGCCCAGAACTTCCCCTGCGGTTCAAGATGGACTCTGGCGTGGAAAGTTGGGGCCCTTCTGTGGGTGTGCCCTTGGCTGATGTCTCTTGGTTTACCCGGAGGCAGTCTCCCCTTCTCCTTCCTTGATCTCTCTTCTCCTGCCCACCTGCTCCCCTTCCCCCAAGCACAGCTGCGTCAGGCCAGTCATGGGATGGAGAGAGTGCTCTCTCTGTGGTGGGGGGTGGTGGGGCGGGCATGAAGGACCCCTGGGAGTTGCCCTAAAGCCCTGGACAGGTTTGAAGGAAGTTCTGTGTTTCTTCCGTGGCATCATTCACATGAGGTAGAAAATGACCAGCTGACGTCGGGGGAGGGGGCCTGGTTGTCCAATCGATCCTGCTGCTGCCCTGAGAGGAGGACAAGTTCCTCTCCCACTGATGGCAGGCAGGCTGGGCTGCCCCGTGTGTGAGCGCCTGTCAGGGTCATGTGAGCATACTTGGCCAAAACGGGACCTGAAACCCTCCCAAACCTCTGACAAGGCTTAGTAGAGATGCTGGTCTCCTGTAACGGAGCTGGCAGCCTATGGGAGCTGGGCATGAGAGGTTGCATGGCAGGGAGAGCCATCAGAGGACAGAAGGTGCTGGAACCTGGAGGGAGGTCGCAGCAGAGCAGTTGTGAGCAGAGGACTTGCTGATTGCATCAGTGACGTGCTGCTCTGTGTGGTGCTGCATGCCTGGGACCCAGGTCTCCGCAGCATCCTGGAGCCCTGAGCTCTGAGGGCTGCAGGAGTAGGCAGGTAAATGACGAAAGATCATCCTGAGTGCTCACTGTGAGCTGGGGGCTGGGGGCAGGAGTTGTTGTCGCTGGGTGCATGTGGAAGAAGTCAGATGGACTCTGTAGGGAAGAGTCTTCGCAGACAGGGAGCCCTTGTGCAGAGAGATCTGTCCTGCCCATGGCTGATCCATTTTCAGGAATTGGTCCCTTCTCTGCATGCGGGCTAAATCGCTTTAGTCGTGTCCGACTCTTTGTGACCCTTTGGATTGTAATCCACCAGACTCCTCTGTCCATGGGATTCTCCAGGCAAGAATACTGGAGTGGGTTGCCATGCCCTCCTCCAGGAGATCTTCAAGACCCAGGGATTGAAGCCAAGTCTCTCACATCTCCTGCACTGGCAGGTGGATTCTTTGCCACTAGCATCACCTGGGAAGCCCTGGTCCCTTCCCTGGAGGGGAAAACCTATGTTATTTTAAGTAACTATTTTGAGTGCACCAAGCAGTTCGTGGGGTCTTAGTTCCTGGACCAGCTATTGAACCTGGGATCTTCGCAGTGAAAATGAGTAGTCATAACCACTGGACTTCCAGGGAAGTCATTGATAACCTATTTTAAAAACCAACAGTGTATCACAAACATCTTTTCATGTTGACCCAAATTTATCTCCATCAGCATTTTTTGGTTAAGACTCTGTTCCGATGGACAGGTCTGGGGACTCCTAAATGTGTTAGATGGGAAGGGTTCACTGGGAAATGACTTCTCTCTGTACAGACAGACACACACACATACCTCATATGCACACTCATACACATACTTCTAAAATGTTTATACTTTTTGGCTCAATGCATTTTATTTAAAAAAAATTTGGTTTGGAAAATTTCACATATACATAAGATTTGAGAGAAGAGCATAAGGAATCCCCATGAACTCATCTCCCAGCATCTGCAGTTATCAGCATTTTGCCAATTTTGTTTCATCCACCTCCCCTGCATATTATAAAAACCAGTCACAAGTCCCTGCATTCCATCAATGCTTCAGGATGCATCATCTCACACCACCCTTACAGCAATCCTGTTGAGTTAAACAGAGTGATTATTATGATCTTCATGTTATAAAGAGAAAACCAAAGCTCAGAGAGGCTAAGGAACTTTTCCAAGGTCACACAGCTAGACAACCCAGGACTTCTGATGCCTAATCAGGTTCCCTCTCATGGGATCATTCTAACTGCATTTTAGGATGCAGGCAGGGCAAGCGGGGGGTTGCAGGGGAGGGGGGAGATGGGGGGTGTGGGGGAAGGAGTCGAGGGGGCTTTTTCCTGAGACTCTCAGCTTACAAGGTTGCCAGTCTAAGGCCTTCCTTTTAACCCCTTTGCTAGTCCCGCTGCGCTGCCCTGCTGATCAGAGCAGTTGAGACAGGGGAGGGCAAATTAAGCTCCCCCAGGTTTTCCACCGGTGGCTTCCTCGGATCATGGCTGCAGGATGTTTATAAAACTCTGAATCAATTTGAGGCACAGAGATTTTCAATCAGGGAGGCAGATTGCACTGATAGGGTCAAAAGGCCTGTCGCCAGCGAGGATCACAGCATCTGACATATTAATTTGAGCTGTCAGAACCAATATGTGTAACAGAGGCGGGGATTCACAGGCCCTGTTTGGGGAAAAGAGTGGGAAAAGGAAAAAATGGGGGAAAGTACAACCCTGTGACGGACTAACCTTTCACAGATTCCTGGAGACTCAGTCCTGCTGCTTGTAACCAAAGTACCCCTCCCCGCACCCTCCTCCCCATCCTGGGGAGGTAGGCGGTGGAGAGGGGAGGTGGCTGGCGGGTAGGACCAGGGCCTTCTCTGTAGGATGCTGGCTGCATCACGGCAATCATCTCCCTGTAAGTAAACTCTGCCTGGCTTTTTTTTTTTTTTTCTTTTGGCTGCACTGGGTGGCAGGTGGTATCTTAACTCCCCAACCAGGGATCAAACCCACATCATCTACAGTGGAAGCATGGTATCCTAACCATTGGACTTCCAGGGAAGTCTGTCTCCCTGGCTCTTTCCTTGCCCCAACACCAGTTGAGCTCCAGAGCTCTGAGCTGTGGCAGGAAGTACCTTTGTTCCTGAGAACCCTTTGAAATCTGCAGCTAGAGTCAGCTCCTGGCGGGGAATGGACATGAAGCTTGTGTCTCTGGAGACTCACGCTCAGCCCGCCTCAGGTCTGGCACCTTCCTGCTCTTTCCTACCCTCCAGCTCCCCGTCCTCCTGTTGGCTGTCTCCATCCTCATTCTCCCCACCTCCATTTCTTTGGGCAACCCTGACGCTCCCTCAAGACCCCATACCTTCCCTGAGATCTGAGTGCCATGTCCTCATCTGAATCCGCGTCAAAGCACCACGGGGCAGTCTGTGTGTGCAGGGTACACACCGTGTTCCAGGGGACCCCATCTTGTTGGGGTACACACGTAAAGCGGGGTGGACCCAGAAAAGTCCAGCAAACTCCATGCTTTTTAGACCAAGTGATGAGGCAACAACAGGAAAGCACAGCGTGGTGGCCAAAGCATTGTAAAGGCTTCATTTCCAGGAGCCCCCACAAGCCCCTGGACCTTGACTTGGGTGATCTGTGTCACGGAAAGGAAGAATTATTCTCTGGTCGGTGGAAGCAATGAGTACAGGCTGACCTCATCTCATTACACTTGAGCTCATTGTGCTTCGCAGATACTGTGTTTTTTACAAACACACGTTTGTGAAGTTTGGGGTGACCCTGCATTAAGGGAGTCTGTTGGCACCATTTTTCCAATGGCATTGGCTCACTTCATGTCTCAGCATCACATTTTGGTAATTCTCGCAATATTTCAAACTTTCTCATTAGTGTTATATTTGTCATGAGGATCCGTGACCCATGATCCTTGGTGTTGCTACTATGATTCGCTGAAGGCTCAGAGGATGGGTGGTATGTTTTTTTTAGTAGTAAAGTAATTTTTAAGGTATGTGCATTTTTTCCTCACCAAAGACATACATTTACATTTACTCCTTTAAAAGATACATGTTTAGATATATGTTTATAACCAGAGTTCCCACGGTTATCTCTAGTTTCAATCTCGTAGCAGGTTTATTCCAGCTTTTCCCCTTTTGATATTTTGGTCTTATCTTCTGACGGGAGAGCTGGTCCCTTGCCTCCATCTTCCTATGTATGCTCAATGTCGTCCTTCTTGTGCACTGGTTTTCTTAGCCAGAATGCTCCTGCGCACTTATTAGACTATCAGATCAGATCAGATCAGATCAGTCGCTCAGTTGTGTCCGACTCTTTGCGACCCCATGAATCGCAGCACACCAGGCCTCCCTGTCCATCACCAACTCCCGGAGTTCACTCAAACTCACGTCCATCGAGTCAGTGATGCCATCCAGCCATCTCATCCTCTGTCGTCCCCTTCTCCTCCTGCCCCCAATCCCTCCCAGCATCAGAGTCTTTTCCAATGAGTCAACTCTTCGCATGAGGTGACCAAAGTACTGGAGTTTCAGCTTTAGCATCATTCCTTCCAAAGAAATCCCAGGGCTGATCTCCTTCAGAATGGACTGTTTGGATCTCCTTGCAGTCCAAGGGACTCTCAAGAGTCTTCTCCAGCACCACAGTTCAAAAGCATCAATTCTTCGGCGCTCAGCCTTCTTCACAGTCCAACTCTCACATCCATACACGACCATAGGAAAAACCATAGCTTTGACTAGACTGACCTTTGTTGGCAAAGTAATGTCTCTGCTTTTGAACATGCTATCTAGGTTGGTCACTATATAGTGTAGTATAAACATAACTTTTATATGCCCTGGGGAACTAAAATATTCAGGTGACTGGTTTTATTTGATACTCACTTTATTGCGGAGGTCTGCAGCTGAACTCCCAATGTCTCCAAGGTCGGCCTGTGTTCCTAACACTAGGTACGGTAGAGAGGTGAGCCCGAGAGGGACACAGCAGCGCTCTGTTAACTAACACGTGAGCGGATCTCACACTGAGATTCCAAAGCTCGTGGTCCCCTCAGGCATCTCCATGTGGCTGGGCCTCTAGCAACGTCTGAAGCCTTCCTCCAACGTCTGATGGGAGACAACCAGGCTTTCCGTTTTCCTGGGCAGTGGTGCTGGAGGGCCTCCCTTGGGGGCACAGGAGTTGACCCTCGAGCTCCCTCCCCAGACCAGCACCCTCCAACTCTGCCTGCCTGACGTCACTTCTGCTCCAGCTCCACCCCATCCCGTAACCTGTGTAGCACCCAGTGTGAAACAGTCAAGAGTTTGTTCTTCTCAAAACATTTTGTGCTGGACAGATCTTTGAAGAAACTAGCTCCTGAGAAAATCTTGTGTGCGTTGTGTGAAAGAACACAGACTGTGTTGCCCTGAGGAAAGACCCCAGTTTTGAAAAGAAAGTAAATGGGGGACGGGGGTGATCAAAAAGATGAGGACTTCCCTGGAGGTGCAGCGGTTAAGATTCCACCCTTCCACTGCAGGGGATGTGGGTTTGATTCCTGGCCTGGGGACTAAGACCCCATGTGCTGCGTGGTAAGGCCAGAAAGTAAAAAAAGAAAGAAAGAGTTAAAAAAAAACCAAAAAAACAAAAAAACACGAAGAAAGATTCAAAAAGAAAGAAATATTCAAAAAAAGAAAGAAAAATGATGTGTGAGATTCATAGGAAAAGCTGTATTTCTTCTCCTGATCAGCCTTTCTCTCCTCCTGTAACGTGCAAGTCAAAACAATCCAGACACACACACACACACACACACACACACACACACACACACACAGAGGGAGTGCACTTATAAGAATCCGCTTTGGGGTGACAGCTAAACAATATGAAGTTTCTTCTTGAGACGATGATAATGTTTTAAAATTGACTAATGGTGGCACATATCCCTGAATATACTAAAAACCATTGAATTTTACACTTTAAATGGGTGACTGTATGGTACATGGAATTATATATGGAATTATATGGAAATTGTATGGAAATATATGGAATTATCAATAAAGCTGTTAAAAGGGGGAAAAAAAACTCTTCCTACCAGGGCCGGCCTTGGACTTGAACTCAAAAGGGCACAAGTGTTCATCGTTGGTCCCAGGAGTAGGGTCACCCAGAGTCCAGGAGGCAGTGGTGAGGCTGGAAAAGGGGCTCCATCTCTAGACCCAGCCATGTTACAGGTCCAGCTAGAGACTTGTGGCATTCCGTTCCCAGGATGGCACTGCTGGAAGGGATATTAAAGGCCACGAGGTCAAATCCCCAGTTCCCAGATGCAGAAACTGAGGCCCAGGAACGGGAGTGACTTGTCCGCAGAATACAGTTCGTTAGAGTCAATTCTGGGACCAGCCCTGTCTTCTGAAGCTTAATCTAGTGTGTTTCCTTTTTCCTTCCAAAAAGAAGGGCTAAAATATGTCCAGGGATCTGTATGTTCACGGTCGGCCTTAGAGAGTATGGAGGGCATGGAGGTGGGGCGGGTAGGAGTAAATAGGCCACTGCATCACAGTTTGAGACACTTTGATGGTGGGGGGGGGGAATAGAGGAGGTTAGAGGTAGACCTAGGGAGGGATGACACACCTCTGTGTGTGTGAAGGGGTGGCCCAGGGTGGTTTCCTAAAGAAGTTATTTTCCACCCGAGATTGAACCGATGAGTAGGAATCAGGTGCCGATTGGGGACTGAGGGAGGGGGGGAGGGTGTGGGTGGGCTGGGGTGTCCGCCTCATTCAGCAGACATTCAGTCTGTTACAGAAGACTATCTGGGGAGTGAGCAGAGAATGTGGAGATGACGCTGAGGAGGTTCTAGATGCTCTGTGCGTGCTTAATCATTCAGTCGTGTCCGACTCTTTGCAACCCCATGGACTGTAGCCCGCCAGGCTCCTCTGTCCATGGGATTCTCCGGCAAGAATACTGGAGTGGGTTGCCATGCCCTCCTCCAGGGGATCTTCCCGATTCAGGGATCGAACTAGCGTCTCCTGCATCTCCTGCATTGCAGGTGGATTCTTTACTGCTGAGCCACCCGGGAAGCCCCATGGTGGCTAGATAGATGCCCTAGGGCCTTCTGAAACTCCTTACAGTGTTTGGGCTTTACCTTGAGGTTAACAAGAACCCTTGATGAGTTTGCTGCAAATTACTCTGGAATTCAGATTGTGCTAGGGTTCTCTCCTCTGGTCCAGCACCCGCTTCTGGGGCCTTGGGTCAGCACCATAACAACTCTCTTTTACTGAACATGTACTGCATGGCTGGCTCTGGACTCAAGTGGGTATTTAACACCGAAGAACTCATTTAATCTCCATAACAACCCAATAAAGTATTTACCGTAATTATTCACATTTTACAGATGTTAATAGCTGACACTTATTTAGATTAACTGGGTGCCAGGCATGTTCTAAGGACTTTATATATCACCTAACTTATTCCTCATGGAGACCAGCCAGGAGATGGAGGCATGAGGAAGACAAATAACTTATTTGAAGTTGCACTAGCCATTCAGCCCTTGATGTCTCCTTTCCTCTGTCCCCTCCTAGTAGAAGAAAACTAAAAGGAAGATGTAAAATATAGAGGAAAATAAAGCATTTCCCCTGTATTGTTAAATTCCTTGCCATCCTCCAAATAAACAAAGAAACAACCAATCAACCTTCCCAAACCCAAGGTGGGAAACTTCTTGTCCAGGAAAGAGGGGAGGGGTGGTGGGTGAGGAGGAGGGGGTGTAGACAGAATTCCAAAATGACCCTGTGACCTTCACCCCTTGGTGTTATCCCATGACTATATTACGGGATGCAGAAAAAGAGGTTTTGTAGATGTAATTAAGCTTACTAATCAGATGACCTTATGATTGGGAGATCATCCAGGTGCTTGATTTCGCTTGCAGTCACATGTGGGATTAGTTCTGTCTGACTCTTTGCAACCCCATGGACAGTAGCCCACCAGCCCAGGATCTTCTGTCCATGGGATTCTCCAAGAAAGAATACTGGAGTGGGTTCCCATTTCTTCCTTCAGAGGATCTACCCAAACCAGGGATTGAACCCTCGTTTCCTGTGTCTCCTGCATTGACAGGAAGATTCTTTACCACCAAGCCACCTTATCCAAGTGGGCCTAACCCAAACTTCTCAGCCCTTTAAGAGCAGAGAATTTTCTCCAGAAAAGGTAGAAAAGGTCATTGAAGTGACTGAAGTGAGAGAGGAATCTGATGCCAGAGAAGACCTCTGTTGGTGATTTTTAAATTTTATCTTTCCTTCTGCACCTGTTAGTTGGAATTCTTCTGAAAAGTATTAAGAGTTTATACAGGAAAGGCAACATAAACATTTGATTTTCCCCCTTATTTATCAATTTTCAAAGAAGCTTTTTAAAGATGCTATTATGGCAGTCAAAGGGTTGAGGTCCAGAATGGATAGGTTGTAGAGTG
This sequence comes from Bos javanicus, assembly GCF_032452875.1. NCBI lineage: Eukaryota > Metazoa > Chordata > Mammalia > Artiodactyla > Bovidae > Bos > Bos javanicus. The sequence continues at coordinate 32,831,451 of NC_083894.1, read as the reverse complement.
CTAGAGCCGAGATTTGAATCTAAGTTTTCCCAGAGTCCAGCCTGTGGGCTTAATTACAATACCTCATTGCTTCCCAGAAAGGAAAATGGTCATGAGATAACATTGTTAAGCTAATCAGTCAGAATATGAAAGCATATCACTATGAATCTGTTGAGATATTTATAGATGCATAGAAAAGATGGAGGGAAATATTGAACACACCACCATTTTCAGGTTTTATTGCCAGAAAGTTTAAAAACAAAAGCACCCAGAACGTTTGGGTTCCTCTGCTTCCGGACCTTTCTCAAAGGCTGCTGAGATCCTACAGATGGTATTGTTATTTTTGTACAACAAACAGAACACTTTTCTTGTTTATAAAGGCCCGTGCCATCTTGGTCCTGGAACGCTGGCAAATGTCCCTTGGGGGAGCTTGGAAGTGTCTTTCTCTAAGGAGAGAGGGATTGTATTCCTTCAAGGATTTCTATACACTTTCTGTGGCTACAGTCAGTATGGTTTAGTGGGGAAGAGACAAATCTGAAATCAGGTCATCTGGGTTTATGCCTTGGCTTAGCCACTTCCTAGCTGTGCCACCTTGGACAAGTCAACCTCTTTGTGCTTCAGTTTACTCATCCTTGAAGTGGGGAGGGTCACAGAGTCCTAGGGTTCGGGAGGGTCACATGAGTTAATGCAAGAAAGACGCTGTCCTTAAAAAGCGCCCAGTGAATGTTAGCTCTTCTTATGCAGGAGAGTCTGGGAGAGTCATCGGCTCTGGATAGTCATGCTGTTACAAGAATAAGAGGTGGGACCGCTTCCCCAGGTGCCAGATGCCAGGACTGTGGCCAAGCCCAGGCTCTGCCTCTCGGACACACGTTCCCCTCCCGCATCCAATTTACCTTGGCACAAAAGGATAACTCATTGGTATGTCCACATCCTGGTCCTCAACATAAATCTTCCCTGCTCACGCAGGTGGTGACAGCTTCCCAGGTCTCCTGGACTCTCTTCTCTGAGTTTCCCATTAATGTTGTCTACATGCAGAGAGACCTGGGGTTTGTTTTCCCCTGAAGCTATTTTTCTTTTGAGAAGAGAGGGTTGGGCGAGGAATGGGGGGCCTGAAGAGGAGGGAGGTGAGAGAAAGACCCCCCCAAGATGTCACTGTGATCTTGAGATCCAGCGGCCTGGTGGAGAAATACACAGGCCAGCTACCTCCCATCAAGGCCTACCTGGTACCAGTCCTGCCCTTCCTGGCAGCCAGGAGAAGGCGGGTCGAGGTAAAGCTGGCCCTGCCCTGGGGAAGGGGTGAATGGTTACTTGTGAAGCTAGTTCTTGGTTTGATTTCCTCCTCAAGCACCTTATTTCCTCCTCTTCGACGGACAAGGGCAGGCTGTGTGGCAGTCTCCAGCCATTCCCAGCCCTTGTAATTGACCTGATGGGCTTGTGTAAACAGCTTTCTCCTGAGGGCCTGCTGAGGTCTGGATGCTCAGTTGAGGGCCTGCTGAGGTCTGGATGCTCAGTTGAGACCTAGGAGTGAGGACGATCATTTTATTTCTTTCCCAAATGTTTGGACTTTGAGTCAGAAGCTGCCACGGAAAGAGGAAAAAGAGAAAACACTTCTTGATGAAATGTTCTTCATTTTGTGCAAGGCTCCGGGTATGCACTCCCTGGCGGCTCAGTTGGTAAAGAGTCTGCCTGCAATGCAGGAGACTCGGACTCGATCCCTGGGTGGGGAAGACCCCCTGGAGAAGGAAATGACAACCCACTCCAGTACTCTTGCCCGGGAAATCTCATGGACAGAGGAGCCTGGTGGGCTACAGTCCATGGGGTCGCAAATAGTCGGACACGACTGAGCGACTAATACACACCGGATGTGTTAGGAATGGAAGTGACATTTTCTCATTCATTCGATTCATTGGAGAAATGTGTAAATTGGTTATTTCTATTTTATTAAAACAATTTTGGAGGTCACACTGCACAGCACGTGATATCTTACTGCCCCCAAGGGATGGAACCTGCGCCCCCGGTGGTGGGTGCATGGAGTCCTAACCAGTGGACTACCGGGAAAGCCCCTGTATTGATACTTCTAGGTAGTGCTTTTTAGACTTTTGTTTTTAGCCTCAGAATCCCTATTTAATAAAATCTTCGTGACACCCAATACTTAAGAGACTGAACTAAGGTTCAGAGAGATTCAGGGTCTTGCCCGAGGCATCCACGCCCGTTAAAGGGGTGCTGGGTGGCATCCAGATATTCTCCTTTCTAACCCTTTGATCAGATATGCCCTTGCTATTGGGAACATTTATAGAGAAGTACAGGCAGTCCTAAACTTACAAATGAGTTCTGTTCCAAAAGTTCATGAGGAAGTCAGCTGCCTGGATCCGGAATACATTTCCCTATAGAGATAGAGGTACGGATGGTGGCGAGGTGCCCAGACTGGCCCACAAAAGCCCATTTAATCCACAATGTGTTGGAATTCGAGAACTAACTGTTCTGCGTTAGCTTTGTGCTCATAACGGCACTGTGGAACTTGTGTGCTTGGATGGTAAGCCCTCCCGTGTGGGGAACATGACTGTGCGTTCCCACCCGTGTGGACACAGTAAGGAGCCCGGCGGTGAGCAAAAACGGCCTTTGTGTGTTTAGAATAGATGCCGCCAGTTTTCTTTGGTCTCAGTAGAATGTCAAGTCCGCAAAAGAAGGGATTTTTGTTAATTTTATTTCCTGCCATATTTTCCGCATATAGTGGCCCATAAGAAGTGCTTGATAAATGATTGTTGAATGAATCGATGTGCTAAAGTTTCATGGAGTTCTTGAAGAAGAGTCCTCTGGACCCTCACTTGTAATCTAGGCAGTGTGTTTTTTAAACACACATCTCCACTAAGCCTGGTTATTTGGAAACAAATAAATCCCCAGCCCCTTCTATTTAGAAACAGCAAAATAATGGCTGATATAGAGAGATCACATTGACAGCAGGGACAGGTGACCAGCTTTCAGGGAGGAGACAGAAAAACCAGAAAAAGCTGATACAGGAACTCCCAAAGCACAACAGCCTGGGATCATTCAGGTCAGGAACCCTGGGAGTCATTACTGTAAAATAAACATTAATTAATGCATTACAATTTATCACTCTTTTTTAAGGAGGTAGGACAGGGTGTTTGGAGACTGTGGAAAGCATAATAAAAAGTTATGTTTCTGAAAGAAACAAACTCTTCTGTCACATGGAAAACGATTCTAAGACGCTTCAAGTTCTGAGTGCCTGACTATGCTAGTCTGTAATATTAGAAAAGCATTGGCAATTATGCTTTAGTTATCAAGGGGACTCGGGTTTTTGTGGAGCTCTCAAGCTTCCCTGGTGGTTCAGACGGTAAAGCGTCTGCCTACAACCTGGGAGACCCGGGTTCAATCCCTGGGTTGGGAAAATCTCCTGGAGAAGGACATGGAAACCCACTCCAATATTCTTGCCTGGAAAATCCCATGGACAGAGGAACCTGGTAGGCTACAGTCCATGGGGTCGCAAAGAGTCAGACACAACTGAGCAACTTCACTTTCTTTCTTTCAACCTTTTTGGGCTGCAAATATGATTGGATAGCAAGTGAGAAATTTTGTTTCTAAAGCAAAAAAGAAACCAAAAGGGGCATCTTAGCTGTTGCGGACAGCAGTTCATCCCAGGTGGTCCAGGGTGGGCTTCCGGGAGCCCAGGTAGTGGTAGCATCTCTGTGGAGTGTGCGTCCTTGGGGGGCTTTTGCTTGAAAACAGAGCATGGGCTTCAGACCAAGGCAGGCCTGCACTCCGTGGAGGCCCTTCCACTTACTAGCTGTGTTACCTTGGACAAGTCGTTAACCACTCTGAGCCTTGGTTTTCTCTGCCTCCAGAAGGTAATGCCTTCTTCTTCTTTTTTTCTGAATGAATGAATTAATTTATTTTTGACTGTGCTGGATCCTAGTTACTGCTTGCGGGCTTTCTCTAGTTGCAGCAGGCGGGGTCTACTCTCTAGCTGCACTCTCTAGAGGCTTCTCATGTTGCTGTGGCTTCTCTTGCTGCAGCTTTCAAGCTCCAGAGTGTAGGCTCAGTAGTTGTGGCCCATGAGCTTAGTTGTTCCAAGACATGTAGAATCTTCCTGGAATAGGGATAGAACTTGTGTCCCCTGCATTGGCAGGTGGATTTGTAACCACTGGACCACCAGGGAAGCCCAGGTAAAGCTTTCTATATAGAGTTGTGAGGTTTAACTGAAATAGTTCCTTTAAAGGGCCTCATATGATGCTGTTACATGAAAGATACTCAACAAATGCAACTTCCTCTCTTACTATTTCCCAGAGATGCCCTCCTCTCCCTTCTGTGGTTGAGTTTGAGTGAAGGGTGGGATATGTATCAGTGAGTGGCTTACACATTCAATGACTCTTCTCTATAGCAATTCTCCTCATTTCCTGTCTTACTCCATGTCTGGATGGGCGATTGGGCCAATGAACATAGTCTAAAAATGCTTTGCAGAGTTTTGGTAAATATTGGGTTGACCAAAAATTTCATTCAGGGTTTTTCTTGAAACATTTGAATGAACTTTTTGGCCAACCCAATATTTGGCCACTGCAAAAATAATTGGATTAACAAATGAGAAATCTTGCTTTTAAAGAAAAATTTAGGTTTAAAATCATGGTTTAGGTGATAATTTGAGTTTGAGAACTAGTGACGGAGCATCATTTCCATGAACAGCTGTGCTCACAATGGAAAGAAGAAAAAGAAACACACCCCTCTGTCTCCCCACCTCCTTTCCTAGACCACTGTATCCAGGAGGGCAGTGGCCTGCGTGAGTCAAGGTAGTCTGAACATGTCTCTCCCTCCTCAAGCATCAAACCCTATAGCTTGGGAGTGTAGAGCAAAAGTTTTATACAAAGCTTTCATCAAGGTCTTCCCTGGTGGTCCAATGGATAAGAATCTGCCTGCCAATGCAGAGGACATGGGTTCAAATCCTGGTCCGGGAAGATCCCACGTGCCACGGAGCAACTAAGCTTGGGCACCACAACTACTGAAGCCTGGGCGCCTCGAGCCTAAGCTCCACAGCAAGAGAAACCACGGCAGTGAGAAGCCTGTGCAAAGCAAAGGAGAGATGCCCCCACTCACTGCAACTAGAGAAAGCCCAAGCAAAGCAGCAACGACCCAGTGCAGCCACTGAGCAAACGAATGAAGCAAATAAAACTCACCAGGTCTTGATTGTGGCCCTCAGCATCTTTGATCTTCATTGCGGCATGCGCGATTTTTAGTTGCAGCACATGAGCTCTTAGTTGTAGCATTTGAGCTCTAGTTTCCTGACTGGGGGTTGAACCTGGGCCCCTGGCACTGGGAGCATGGAGTCTTGGCCGCTGGACCACCAGGGAAGTCCCAGAAGATTTTTTTGTTTGTTTTTATTTGTCTGCTAGGGGAGCATTCTTCTCTTATTTAGGATTCAGCCACACAATGAGAACCCTGGAAGTCAGTGCTAGCACGTGCTGTGAGGGAGACTCCTGGAAGCTCTGAGTAAGAGTCGGCTGGTACTCAGTGAAGTAGAAATTCCAGAACTGCCATGGTGGACAGTTGAAGAATGTGGAAAGGCTTAAAGAAGGGCCTCACTAGAGTCAAGTTGGTGGAAAATTCATACTGTCTGTTCTCTAAGGAAAACACAGGACTTCCTCCCACCTCACCCCCATTGTTTTCAATTTTTATCGAAATACAGTTGATTTGTAATGTGCTAGTTTCAGGTATCGGAGAAGGCAATGGCACCCCACTCCAGTACTCTTGCCTGGAAAATCCCATGGCGGAGGAGCCTGGTAGGCTGCAGTCCATGGGGTTGCGAAGAGTCAGACACGACTGAGCGAGTTCACTTTCACTTTTCACTTTCATGCATTGGAGAAGGAAATGGCAACCCACTCCAGTGTTCTTGCCTGGAGAATCCCAAGGATGGCAGAGCCTGGTGGGCTGCCATCTATGGGGTCGCACAGAGTCAGACACAACTGAAGTGACTTAGCAGCAGCAGCAGCAGCAGTCTCAGGTATATAGCAAAATTATTTAGTTATACATTTTTATATATTCTTTTTCAGATTCCTTTCCCTTATATGTTATTATAGTGTACTGAATAGAGTTCCCTCTGCTTACATACAGTAGGTGTCTTTTGGTTATCTCCTTTATATATAGTAGTGTGTATCTGTTAATCCCCAACTCCTAATTTATCCTTCTCCCCGCCTTTTCTCCTTTGGTAACCATGTTTTTATTTTGTATGCCTGTGAGTCTATTTCTGCTCTGTAAATAAATACAAGCGATAGCATATGGTATTTGTCTTTGTCTGACTTCCTTCACTTAGTATGATCATCTCCAGGTTCATCCACGTTGATGTAAATGGCATTATTTCATTCTTTTTCATGGCTGAGTAATATTCCATTATATACATACACCAAGTCTTCTTTACCCATTTATTTGTCACTGGCACTTAGCTAACCCTCATTAATGAAAGTGATTAAGACTATTTCTGTGTCATGAGTGCTGTTGAGAATCTCAGCAGTGGCTGTCCTCTGTAGGCTAGGGACTGACCGTCAGAAATTCGATGACATAATTTCACTCCCTTATGCCAATGGGGTTGATAGCATCCCCACATAAAAGGGGCCAGCTGGTGTTACAGTCTTCAGAATCCAGGTAGTACAGTTATTGGGGGAGCAGGGACAGAGTGGTGGAGGTGGCAGGGGGCGGGGGCTGACTACAGAGAACTATGAACACAGTTAACGGAATATAGACCCTCAGGACAGACTCACGGGCAGCTAACATGGGAATCACAACCAAGAGAAATGAAGCTCAGGAAGCTGCCCACAATACAAAGGCATGATTCCTTGCCTTGCTTTGGAAACACCTGAGCCAGTGTTTAGACCTGGATACCTCAACGAAGAGAGGGATCAGGTCTCCACGGCAGAGGGCCCTGCAATGTCATAGCCAGTACACAGTGGCAATGATCTCTTCAGTCCTTCCCCAAAGGTACAGATGGCCGTTTACTTGGGTAACCGTTCCCTGGGGCAGAGAGAATGCGCAGACTTATTAAGGACTATTGGACACAGAATCTATGTTGACTCCCAGGAAACTGAAGCATCAGTATGGTCCCTCTGGCTAAGTCTAGCTCACAGTGGGTCCTCTGGGTCCTCTGGTCCACCAGGGAGCCATTTCCCTGGTCCCTAAATGTATAATTGGAATAGATCTCATAGGTGGCAGGACCACGGGGTTGGTTCCTCGGTGTCTGGGGTAAGAGATATTTGGAATAAGAACAGCCAAGTGGCTTCTGAGTCTTCCCCCACCTCCTGGCCAAAATAGTAAGTAAAAAACCAATATTGCATCCTCTGAGGAAGAACATGTCGTAAATCAGGGCTGTTTTTAAAGAACCAAAGGATGTTCAGACGACTGCCCAGATCATATTCTCATGTAACCCACTCATTTAGCCTCTACGAAAACCAGATGATCTCGGGGGAGGATAGTAAACTAGCACAAACTCAGTCAGGCAGGAACCCTGATGGCAATTGTTTTGTCAGATGTATTATCTGTGCTAGACGGATTAGTGTGGCCCCAGGTACAGGCCGCTGATCTGGGGAGTGCATTTTTTCCATACCTATCAGGGAGATCAAAGCGCTTCACGTTCACATGAGAGGGACGACAGCATAAATTTATGTCCTGGCCTAGGGCCACCTTAGCTCTTCTGCCCTCTGTCATAACAAAGCCTGACGGGACCTCGGCCATCTGGGCATTCCATAGGATGACACAGTGGTACGCTCAATGCCACTGTGATCGTCTTCCTAGGGATTAACAAGAGGCGGTGAGTATATTGGAGGCCTTGGTAAGACACTTACACTGTCGACAGTGGGAAATACATCAGTTAACTTTATACGCGGTGAGGCTTTGTCTCAGACTGTCTCCTGGGGAACCTCGCTTATGGTTGTTGCTGCTCCATCACCAAGTCGTGTCCAACTCTTTGTGACTCCGGGGACTGCAGCACACCAGGCCTCCCTGTCCCTCACCATCCCCCAGAGTTCATGTCCATTGAATCAGTGATGCCCTGGTTTATGATAAGGATGTCTGAAAACTGAATCTTCACCCGAACAGGGTGACCTCTGTCAGGATGGACTAATTGCTAAAGCTTTGGTGGCTTAACACAAAAACAGTGCTTTCACCACTAATGAAAAATCCGATAGGGCTGTTTCTTATTGGTTGGTTGGTTGGCTCCCCTGAGCCCTTGAGGATGATTGGGCACCATCATCACCACCTGGTCTCCATAGTCGCTCTGGAGGGGTCTCCGTGCAGGGAACACACAAGGCCTTGACCTCCTGGCCTGAACCTGACGCAGCCCTTTGGTTCACATTCTTGGTGAGAAGAGTCCCAGTGAACTGACCTAGATGCAGCGGGTAGGGAGAGGGTGTGGAGTTGAAAATTGCAGACGGGGCAGCCACTCCCCAGCAACCACGACATTACGTGTCAAGGGGTGCATGAGCCTTGGGGGTCAGTAGTCGTGTCTACCACACTGCCCTAAGAAAAATTGGGAAATAAGTGAGGTTAGTCCTTTTTAAAAAGAGCGTTTTATTTATTTGGCTGTGCTGGATCTTAGTCGTGGCACACAGGATCTTGTTCCCTGACCAGCGATAGAACCCAGGCCCCATGCATTGGAAGCTCAGAGTCTTGGACACTGGACCACCAAGGAAGTCCCAGTAAGGTTGACCTTGCCTCCATCTAACTGAGTCCGCCATGGCCTCCCGGTTTGGCGATTTTCCCCTTTGAAGCTCTGATCTCTGATTATTATTTGAAGACTTGCTCTCAGAGCACCACTTAGTAACTAAGCCGTTAGCTGACAACCAGGCCATTGGCTCAATACCCAGCCCTTCCTAGATTTTGAAATTCTCTCCCATCTTCAGCAGGCCTTTCCAGAATTCTCTGCCTTTGCCGGTGCAGGGACCCTCTCCTGGAGCATAGTTATCTTCTGGCTAGGAAAGGACACTTCTCATCCTTTAAGATCCAGCTCAGAAGTCACCTCTTTGGTGTTCCTGACCCTTTGAATATACTGGGATTACAGCATCTATCACACTAGAGCATAAAGAACCAGGTGCCCGTGTGTCTTCTGAACGTGGGGTGTTTCCATGTCACCAGAGCAGAAGCTCTGTGGGGTCAGGATTCTTTTCCACTCTGTGTCCCCAGGGCCCAGTCCAGCACTTGGACCAGAGTAGACACTCGGTCAGCAAGTATTGAATGAACAATATTTTGTCACTTTCCTGCCCTGGCACAGTGCCCAGTAGGCAGAGCATCCTCAGCTGCTGAAGGACAAGGTTTACAAGGTCAGAAGTGTTTGCAGTTTCAAGTTGAACTCGGTGCTGGTGGGGTTTCAGATACTGCTTTGGTGAATAGTTCTGATTCTGGAAAATCCTAGGTCTGGCTGAAATTATTCTACCTAGACATACATGCACCCCCCTAACACATCTTTATTCGCAGGTCCTTGCCCCAAATCCTTTTTGAAGATGGAGGCCCAAGGAAACTAGTTCTTGTAAAACCGTTTCCTTATTTTTCTACCCTGTTGAGTCTGCGCCTCCATCACGCCCACCCCGAGCCTTGGGGCCGGCACCTCCAAGGCTGGCTCCTCATCAGACAGACTCGTTCCTACAAAGGCCCAGAACCCGAGACTTAAATTGGATTTGCCTGTGGCTTTGCGCTCTCTGCGTCTTCCCTCCTTTGTTTTTGATTTATCGTTTTAATCAGTTGTAGTCAATCATTCCCTCTCTGTCTTGCTTCACCATAAACACAACCCTTTGCCAAAAAAATTATGACTGTATTAAATGATTTTATGACAGTAAACTGCAGATTGTACAGTGTAAACACAGGTGTTGCTCAAACTCCACACCCTCCAGCTCTGCCCAGACCGGCACGGGTGCTGCGGAAGGAGGGCGCCTTCGGGGCCGTGAGAAAAGAGCCGTCCTGGGGAGTCTGGGGACAGCAGCTTGTGCAGTTCAAGGCTTTGCCATAGAGGTGAAGAGACAGAGGTCTGGGAGGAGAAGCCGCTGGTCTCAGGTGGCGCAGATGCCCGATGACTGAGCCAGGTGAGATCTGAAGTCGTCGGGTGTCTACGACCCCTTCCAGGACGCCTCGTCTCCCTCCTCTCCTTCCCCAGGTTCATTTTAGGCTCATTTCACTGTAGCACAAATGCTCGTGGCGGGCATGGGAAGATGAGAGCACTGTAACTTGTCTGAGGCTGTGTGTATATGTACATGGGTTTCCCAGGTGGTACAGTGGTAAAAACCTGCGGAGATGTAAGAGACACGAGTTCGATCCCTGGGTCAGGAAGATCCCCTGGAGAAGGAAATGGCAACCCACTCCTGTATTCTCGCCTGAGAAATCCCATGGACAGAGGAGCCTGGCGGGGCTAGAGTCCATATGGTCGCAGAGAGTTGGACATGACTTAGTGACTGAGAGTGTGCATGCACACATATACACATGCACATGTGTGTATACACCCTGGGTCTTAATCTTTCGTGCTGCCATTGGGGTGGAAGTGGAACACAGGACCGCCGGCAAGGAAGTCTTCCTGCCTCCCATCCCCGCAGAGGAGTGATGGAAAGTCTGGTGCTCTGGAGATGGCTGCCTCCTGTCCTGAGAACAGGAATGGGGAGGCAGACCCGAGAAAAAGAGGCTTTTCCTAGGCTTGAGACTGTGGGGATGCTGCCCAGCCCAGCACGCTGCTCAGAGATGAGAGCTTTTCCCTGTGATGGCCTGGCTGCTCTGGAAGCCTTGGGAAGCCTGAGAGTCCAGAGTGGCTCGCCCCAGAGCCCATGGGGCATGGGGTTGAGTTTCTTTTGGTACAGGTACAAAAGAAGGAAGATTAAGAAACATTTTGGAGGCTACTTTCCCCAGGGGAATTTCCCCCTGTGATTTTCATCTCTAATCATGAGAAAGGCATTTTCCAAACAGGTGATTTATCAGATGGAGGAGCGGATTCCACAGGCAGGACAGTTTGGGACAACTCAGGGATGATGTCACGGCCCCAGTGGGACATTTTGTAGCCTAAGCTTTCGGGGTCCTCTGGGAATCAGCGCACGTGTGCACACACACACGCAGGACATGTATGATACATACTCATATACAGTTTCGTCTGAACACTGGTTGTTTCTCCTCCTTCCTGTTTGTTTCTTGGTTTTCGCTCACCTGGGCCTCTGCAGGAAACAGATCCAATATTTACCAAGCAGCTCCAAAGGTTACGTTTGCTTCCCAGAGTTTTTATTCCTCCTTCGTTTGGGTAAGTTTCAGCTCCCAAGAGAAGCTGTTTTTTGCTGAGCCTGGGCTGCATGAGTGAGGCAGGAACACAGGCCCATCTGGTGAAGATTGGAACATAAATAGCCCCCTTTAAAAATAAATCTCCGCTTTTAACTCTGTAGATAAAAATATCTGAATAAAGGACAATTCTTAATCTCCACCTTCTCCCCTGCTCGACTGGAGCGTTTCTAAGAGGAGTTTTTTCCCCTTCTCCTTTTACAGGTTTCATTTTGGCTTTGATTCTAGCGACTTTACTGACAGATTACTTCATTTTAACTATATGGCTTTTCTGTCTAGCGGGAGGCATATTTCTAAGTATCATATTTATCAAAAGAGCTCTGCAAAACAAGGGCCAGAATTACTCTTTTGATGGTTCCCCTTCTAACTACAACCACAATAAATTTTGTAAGAAAGAATGCTCAACTGGGGACCTTTTATGTTAAAGCCGAGAACCGGGGTTCAAACATTGTCACTTTCAAACCTCCATCCGTCGGGCTGGTTACCCCTCCTCCTCTCCCCTCCCCAGGCAGAGATCTCACATCTGGTCTCACTTGCACGGCTGGTCCTGGGCTCCCCGGGGCTCCATATTTTTCCCCCTATAACTTTAAATCAGAGGAGCATTTCAGTAAATCACAGGGAACACTTATTTATTGGACATAGTTTTGGGTCTCTTAAAGCATGGAAAATAAATTTAATGGAGCATTCGGAGCACTTCTCCAATCTTTTGAGGGATTACTTGGGGAATTTGTCAACTGCGCCAAGCCCGGCAGCCTGATCCAGAGAGATGGTGGGGGTGGTGGGGGATGATGGGAAGATCTTCTCCCAGGGCCCAGGTGGGTCCTAAATCACCCCCGAGAAAGATGAGTACAAAGGGGCCTGGTTGCCAGCCAGGTGGAGGGGGCAGCATCACCGTTTAGTTAATAAACTATCATTTCAGCTGGAGGGTGACTTTAATCTGAATTATATTTTGCTTTTGTCATCCACTCTCACCAGGTAGTTTATGGATGACCACGGCACGCTTCTTAATCTCAGTGAAGGAGGGAGTTGAAGATGGGGCAGGGGGAAGGAGCAAAGGAAGACTGTGGACTCCAAGAAGGGAGTGGGCAGCTCTGGGAGACTTGGGGGTGACCTTGAGGGTCTTGGAAGAGCAGGCCAGTGTGGGATGGGGCCAGAGGGGTGAGGGTCCCTTGCTCTCAGCTCTCAGACCTGGAAAGAGCCTTACCTAATGGAGTGTCGCATCCCTGGGACGTGCTGCGTGTGTTTTGGAACTCAGGGGTTTGAGTTTGGGAACAGCCTGGCCTGGGGAGTTACAGTAAATATACAGTTCAGTTCAGTTCAGTCGCTCAGTCATGTCTGACTCTTTGCAACCCCCTGAACTGCAGCACGCCAGTCCGCCCTGTCCATCACCAACTCCCAGAGTCTACCCAAACCCATGCCCATTGAGTCGGTGGTGCCATCCAACCATCTCATCCTCTGTTGTTCCCTTCTCCTCCTGCCCTCAATCTTCCCAGCATCAGGGTCTTTTCAAATGAATTAGCTCTTCGCATCAGGTGGCCAAAGTATTGGAGTTTCAGCTTCAACATCAGTCCTACCAATGAACAGTCCTACCAATAAAGGACTGATCTCCTTTAGGATGGACTGGTTGGATCTCCTTGCAGTCCAAGGGACTCTCAGGATATATAGTAAATAAATCAGATCAGATCAGTTGCTCAGTCGTGTCCGACATACAAGCAAATTTCATCCCGAGAGCATGTACGCAATTCCAATTTGTTCAAAAAGTCCAACAAAGTTAGCCTAGGTACCCAACTAACACAGTCGGCTGTATACTGCTGCTTTGACGTCTGCTTCCGAATATCCAGGGCTTGAAATAAACCTACTATACTACTGTACTCTGTGCTAAGCACAGCCACCTGTAGAGGAGGCACGCACGTGACAGTGTGTGCCAGACACATGGATTAACTTACGTGACTGGACACGCGAATGCACATTTGCATCTTTGAAAGTTTGCAGCTTGAAGGTTCGTATGAAAGGGACTTGCTGTAGCGAAAGGTGAGGGCTTGCCTGTGGAGTCGGACTTTCCCAGGATGGATGGGAACCGATGAAGCTGATGAACGGGTGGAGAAGACTCTTTCTGGGAAAGGCTGTCGCTAGCTGGGTGGGTGAGTTTCACTTGGTGCTCTTGAGTGGGAAATGCAGATAGGACTGGGGGCTGAGAATGCAGACAGGCAGGAGGAGGCGTTTCAGGGCTTTTAGGAATCTGGAGCCTGGAGTTCAGGGCAGAAGGGCGCTTCTTTAGGAGAGGAAGATGGAAGTGGGGTGTGGAGGGAACCCCCAGAAGGATGTGCCCTCTTCAGATGGGAGCTGCTGGAGGCCCAAAGTGCAGCTCGAGAGGGCAGATAGGCTCTGTTTGGAGGCAGAGTGACAGCAACATTGTGTCATTATTAGTATTGGCTGCAGCAACAACCATCCCCTCCCCTCCCACCCCCCAACACTGGATTTGGGGTCCTTGCCTTTTGCCTTGTGCTCATCTCAGTCTCTGTTAAGAGGGAAGGGGCTAGTGCTCTTATTTTTAGGCTTGGATGGGTAAAATGAGGCATAACAAGGAACAAAGGTTGGTGGAGATGTTCGGGTCACAGGCGTGGCCCCTTTCCAGCTTTCATGCCCTCAGGGTCCCCAGGTGATGCAGAGAATTCTGCTCCAGAAGCCAGTTTCTTTTGACGTTTCTGTGCTGTCTTGGCGCTAGTAGTGAAGAACCTGCCTGCCAATGTAGGAGACACGAGATGAGAGTTTGATCCCTGGGCCGGGAAGATCCCCTGGAGGAAAGCATGGCAACCCATTCCAGTATTCTTGTCTGGACAATCCTACAACAGAGGAGCCTGGTGGGCTACAGGCCATGGGGTCACAAAGAATTGGACACGACTGAATCAAGTTAGCACACATGCACACGTGCTGTCTTGAGGAGCGAGCTTTTCTCTGGAATTTCCCATCCTTGCTAGTTCTTTCTGTCCTGAGATGGTCTCCCTCTTCGTTGTTTCTTCGTTCTTTGCTTTTTCAGCCTCGCAGACCAGCCATGGTCTGAGACTTAGCAGATGGGGTTGGGGGCTGACAGCACGCTCATGGCAGAGGAGGAGAGTCGGGGGCTGCAGGAAAACAGGAGGGGTGGTGTCCCTATCCTCCTGGAGGCACAGGCTAAGGGGCAGGTGGACCCTGCTGCAGTTGTGTGTCTGTCCACACACAAAGCCGAGCACCAACTGGGATCACACAATCTGGGGGGTACATTAGACGGCTTGTTAGGCGTGAGGATGAAGTTTACAAAATTACTGGATGGGGGCTTCACCAGTTAGCAGGAATCTAAGCCCTGATCTTCATGTGACCCTCCCAGCTTTGTGTGCACTTCCTCTGGGGCTCCAGCCAGTTTTCTGCCTTGCTTCCCCTCCCTTCTCCCCATCTCTAAGCTCTCTCCCCTCACAGTCTCAGGAACACACCAGGCCCCAGTTTGCCTTCTCTCTTTGCTTTCTGTGGCCCTTCTCTTCCCATCCATCAATCTGTTCTGCACATGCTTCAGGGTCTAGATCAAGTTTTATTTTCTCCTGGTACATGTCTCTGACCAATTTGCTCTCTGACTAGTCTCCAGTGGCCACTGCATTCTGCAGCATAAAATTAAACAGGCAACCTAAATGTTCATTGACAGAGCAATGGATAAAGATGTGTGTGTATATATATGTGATGGAATATTACTCAACCATCAAAAAGAACAAAACAATGCCATTTGAAGTGATATGGATGAACTTAGAGATTGTTATCCTGAGTGAAGTAAGTCAGGCCGAGAAAGACAAATATTATATGTTATGGATTATATGTGTAATCTAAAAATATGGCTCCAATGAACCTATTTACAAAACAGAAATAGAGTCACCAATGTAGAAAAAAAGTTATGGTTAGCAAGGGGAAAAGGGGGAAGGATAGGTTGGGAGATTGGGATTGACACATACGTACTACTTTATATAAAACAGATGACTGCTAATAGCAGACTGTATGACACAGGGAACTCTACTCAGCGCTCTGAGTGGCCCATATGGGAAAGGAATCTAAAGGTGTATGTATATGCACAACTGATTCACTTAGCCGCATAGCAGAAACTAACACAACACTGGAAATCAACTATACCCCAACAAAAATTAATTTAAAAAACTGCTATTGCCTGGAAAATATAGTTTGCTTTGAATAACTTAAAAAAAATACTGTTTCTGTTTTACCCCATTTGATTTACTGTTTCTCTGAACTGTCCCATCTCCTCCCTGATAAGTGAGGGGTTTAGATGGATGATCTCTAAGGTCCTTGACAGCTATGACTTTCTGCCAAGGATTCTAGATCTGTTTTTCTAGTCTCCTCATCTGGACTACAAACTTTTCAAAAGCGTTGACAGCATCTTTTGCTCACACTGACTCCCGCAATATTCGAGCCCAGTGTGGACCCTGCGTGGACAGTCCCTAAGTTCTTTTGTTTTCCTGGCCTTTCTGTGTCCTTTTTCCTACCGACAGTGGAAGGCATGAGGCATGGCCCAGATGCCCTGGAAAGCCTGGACCAAAGAGAAATTGTTCCATAATTTATGGATATGGTAAAAATTGCTGTGATGTCTTAACACTCAATGTCCTCTGTGGCAGAAAATTTATTGATATCCTGGGGACTCTGCCCAGCATAGGGAGATGTCATTTTTAAAGGGGGTCAGGGAGCACTCCCTGCCCACTTAAAAAAAAATGCTCAGCTTGGTTAAGACCTTGGCTTGGACACTTACCACCCACAAGACTGGGGCAAATCACGTGGCTTGTGTGAGGCTGCGTTGCTCACCCCTACAATGGCCACTGCCCCGTTGTGGGAATAAAAAGACGTGATGTGTGAAAACATTCTGTAAATTGTGAAGCTAATAGCCGTAGGTGTGAAGTGGCTGAGGAGGCCTGGCCTGTGGTTACTTCACATGTCATCATAAAAAAGTCAAAAATCAAACAGAAAAACACAACCTAAAAAGAAAGTAGCGAAGGGTTTATTCTCTCTCTCTCTCTCTTTCATTCTGGGGCAAAAGAACAACGTCTGTCCTCTGGTTAATACTCTGTAGACGCTCCCCCTTCCCCACCCCTGGCCGTGCCCCCCACCCCTCAAAAGAAAAGAGAGAAAGAAATTAAAAGAAAGTCCAGGAATAAGAAGGAATATCCTGGTATATTCTGAAAAGTTGACTCTGAGAAGAGAGGAAAATATGAGCAAACAAAAGCTGTCACTCACTGGCAAGCCACTTCCTCTGGGGAATCATTACTGGGAAGAAAAACTAAAGATCTGAATGTTGCCTGGAGCTGTGCGGAGCCCAAGGCTCCGGCTAGTAGAACAGGGCCCTCTGGATGGAGGCTTCCGGCTCATTCTGGGGGTTTTAGTGGCTCCGAGGAGTCGTGTTGTTGGTTAAGAGTCTGCCTGTTGCCCACTGCGTGGTCACTGCATCCCGTTCCTCAGCACCCCAGCAGATCTCATGAATGGGCGTGTATGGTGGGGCCAGGCCTCACCAGAGACATTAGTGGAAGCCCCCACCCTTAGCTTGTGTGATACACACACGCATCTCTCTCCTTCCCCTGCCCCCAAATCCACTGTCTTCCCACATCCATCCACCTTGCCTGTCAATTTCCTCCCCACCAATCAGACGTCAGGGCCCCCTCCACCCCCACAGCTGGCAACTGGGGCTCCAACCTTCCAGAAACCTGTTTGTGTGCACAGACAAAGGCCTCCCCTGCACCCACCCCGCCTCAACACACCATCACGACTTTCCAAGATGGGTGATTGAGTTTTTCCCCTGTTCTGCTTGATATTTCTGCCAAAGCAAGAAAAATCCTCGTTGAAGTCTAGCAGGAAATCCAATAAAAATTCTTCAAAAGATGGGCTTGACATTGAAAAACAGCAAAATTATAAAATAGGCTTTAGAAAAGAGAGCGGAGAGTTATTATATCTGGCACCAAGCGAAAGCCCCGAGACCCCGTCCAAATGAGCCATCACAGACTGAAAGTGTTTAGCTTCCCGTTGATTAAATATGGAGAAGGACCCAGGGCTGCCAAGCCTCGGGGATCTGAAGTTTGTTTTCAGTCAGAATGTGTTTTCAGTCAATGGAAAAAATGGTCGGCCCGCGCTGGGCTGTGTAACCAAGAAGCCCCAGGTTTGGGCTGAAAAATGGCTGTGAAGCAGAAAACCATGAGGGCAGTTAATCATCCCTCCAGACCCCTGTAATTTAACTCAGCGACTCACTCCACTTGAAAAGCTCCCCCCACCTCCTTTCTTTCTTCTTCTCTCAGTTCATTTTGCTCAAGGGGGAATAGATGAGCCCTGCTGAGGCTCATCTCTCTCTCTATGTTTCAGCTGTTAAAACTCCTTACCCCCAAGGCACTGGCCCCCATCTCTTCATGCCCACCCGCCCCCCTCCGCCCGCTGCTCTGAACACCCTGGGGTGTAAGAACAGTCGGAGGAGGCCATTCACACGATGGAGATGGGGTTCCTTCAGGGAAATCTCTTTGTCCCAGGAGCTCCCTGGAATGGGGAGCCTGGAAAAATCGCTTCCTTCCCCACTGCCTTTCCAAGAAAGGCTCTTTTTCAGAGGTGTTGGCTGACGTTCTTGAAACAGGGTGATCTTACTCCACGCTTGTCCTTTTCTCTTTCCTGGGTTCTCATCTGCCCCAGTGCATTTCAGCGCAGTGAAAAGTATAGGATATGGCGTGAGCGCATGCTCAGTTGTGTCCAACTCATTGCAACTCCAGGGACTGTAGCCTGTCAGGCTCCTCTGTCCGCGGGATTCTCCAGGCAAGAATACTGGAGTGGGTTGCGTGCCCTCCTCAAGGGGAATCTTCCCCACCCAGGGATGGAACCTGAGTCTCCTGCACTGGCCGGCAGATTCTTTACCACTGGGCCCCCAGGGAAGCCCATATAGGATATGATTTGGCTGTTAAAAAAAAGTGAAAGAAGGCCATTTGCAGCAACGTGGATGGACCGAAAGATGATCATACTAAGTGAAATAGGTCAGAGAGAGAGAGGCAAATATATAATATCACATATATGTGGAATCTTAAAAATGATACAAATGAACTTACTCATAAAACACAAATAAACTCACAGACATAGAAAACAGACTTATGGTTATTAAAGGGGAACAGGGAGGGAAAGGATAATTTAGGATTTTGGGATTAACGGATACACACTACTATGTCTAAAACAGATAAACAACAGGGATTTACCATATAGTATAGGGAACTATACTCAGTATCTTGTAATAACCTGTAATGGGAAAGAATCTGGAAAAGAAGAGATACTATACATGTGTGTGTGTAAACGAATCACTTTGCTGTATGCCTGAAAGTAACACAATATTGTAAATAAACTACCCTTCAACAAAAAAATTTTAAAAACTCAAGTATAGGAAGTCTGGTTTTGGCTGTCATGAAGGCCCATCAGTGAGGATCTGGGAGAGAAAGGGAGAGAAAGTAAAGGACTTCTGTCTCGTGGAGCTGGAGTCTGAGGTGCCAAACCTCCATCCTTGTCAAATGCAAACACCTATCAACTTCTGCACTTCATGTTTTACACTTGGTGAGTAGCCTCAAGGGAGCGGTAAGGCTGGAGAGCTTCTGATCCTCTTCCTCGCACTCCCAGAGCTATCATTGGCCCTGTGGCTTTCATCAGCTTCATCTCTCCGATAACTGCTACCCATGGATCCCCCTGCCTGGAAATCTGTGAGAAATCACAGGGCATGGGCTCAGCAGAGGCTTCGTTTGGTCTTCTGGTTGTTTCAAAGTGGTGGTGGACCCAGCCACAGCCCCATCTCTAAGCCTCTTGAGATCTTTCAGCCGGGCACCCAAACTCATTAACAGGAAGTCACCCCAACCAAATATATTTTTTTGAGGGCTAGACACATAAACTCGATACAATAAGTAAATCAACGGCTTGGAAATGGTGCTATGGGAAATGCTCAGTGGTTTCACGCAGATTCTTTCGTGAGGACGGCAAATCTGCGGCGGCCAGACGGTGGAGGACGTGAGCCCGGCCAGCAAATGGCCCAGATGACCGAGAGGCAGGAGGAGGAGACAGGTCTACGGGGTCAGGTTGTCCCAGAGAGCCAGCCTGAGGCGTTCTGGGCTGGGAGAAGGTTAAGTAAAGAGCCATGGATGGGATATGGGGTGTGTGTGTGTGTGACCATTCTGGGGATGGAGATCAAGGAGGTTATATTATAAGAGGGAGAAGGTGGACAGGACAGTCCATTCGTCCTTACGTCCAACCTTCTGGCTCCACATTCACATAATTCCACCCTCTCCCCATGGTCATCACTTACTGAGGAATCACAGTAGGCCAGCTTGGGGCCCGGAGGCCTTATGTATTAATTACCTCAAGTTACCCTTCCACGGGCTCACTGGGCCACGCCTTCTCTTCCTTCTTCACAATAAGGAATCTGAGATTTGGAGTCTGGGAGAACACAAAGCTTGAACGTGGCGGAGTTGGGATTTGAACCCTGATCCTTCTAGCTTCATGCCCTGAACCCACAGAGGCAGGCTGTTGGACCGGTGACTCCCGGGCTGGACGCTCGGAGAGAACCCAGTGGGGTCCACATCAAAGATTCCACTTCACAAGGGGAAGAAAGCCAGCAGGCCCCTTCAGGTTAGGTGGGGAGCCTGCATTTCAAAAGCCATGGAGGCTGCTGAGGGCCTCATGGGCAGCAGCAAGCCCAGGTTGGAAGGGTCAGTGGCGGGTCACTGTCACCATCAATCACCCGCAAGCCCTTTGTCCTCTGGGGTCAGCAGGAGGGGCCGGAGCTGGGCACCAAGCAGAGCAGGTGAACCAGCAGAATGTAAAGGCCTCTGCTGGGGGCAGGAGGTGGGAAGGGGCATTGAGAATTTTAAGGGGAATCGTCATGCTTTGGGGAATACTCTGGTGGCAGTGGGAGCAGACGTCTGTTCTGGGTCCCGGAACCCTGCAGATAAACAGCATTCCAAGAACAAGCGAGCTCCTCCCAGTGCTGAGTCACTACCGAGACTAGTTATCCATTTACATCCTGTCCATCCATTCCGAAAGCCTCCCAGACCCACGTCACCACAGTTCCGGAAGTTACCAAGAAACACATCACTATACTTGTATTTAGAGAAACCTACAGATGTGAAAAATATATACACGAAGCATACAATGAATAATGACACATAGTAAATGGGGCTTCCCTGGTAATTCAGTGGTAAAGAATTTGCCTGCCAATGCAGGAGATGCCGGTTCAGTCCCTGGGTTGGGAAGATCCCCTGAGGGAGGAAATGGCAACCCACTCCAATATTCTTGACTGGAGAATTCACGGACAGAGGAGCCTGGTGGACTCTCGTCCATGGGGTCGCAGAGTTGGACACAGCTAAGTGAGCATGCACGCGTGCACACACACACACACACACACACATAGTAAATATATATACACAAGCCAACTTCCTTTGATAGCACTTTGCTTTCCTGTGCTTTACTACTTTTTTTTTTTTCTTCACAATTTCAAGTTTTGTGGCCACCCCTGCACTGAGCAAGTCTATCAGTGCCATTTTTCCAACAGCATTTGGCTCATTTCATTCTCTGTGTCATATTTTGGTAATTCTTACAATATTTCCAATTTTTCATTCCTTATATATATAAGTGATCTTTGATGGTGCTACTATGACTCGCTGAAGGCTCAGAGGATGGGTAACATGTTTTAGAAATCAAGTATTTTTTAATTAAGGGATGTGTATTCTTTTCTTAGACATAATGCAGTAGTCATGTATGGTTGTGAGAGCTGGACAATACAAAAGGCTGAGTGATGAAGAATTGATGCATTAGAACTATGGTTCTTGAACTAAGGGTTCTTGAGAGTCCCTTAGACTGCAAGGAGATCCAACCAGTTCATCCTAAAGGAAATCAGTCCTGAATATTCACTGGAAGGACTGATGCTAAATTTGAAACTCCAGTACTTTGGCCACCTGATGCGAAGAACTGACTCATTTGAAAAGACCCTGATGCTGGGGAAGATTGAAGGTGGGAGGAGAAGGGGACGAAAGAGGATGAGATGGTTGGATGCCATCACCAACTAGATGGACACGAGTTTGAGTAAACTCCAGGAGTTGATGGACAGGGAGGCCTGGCGTGCTTCAGTCCATAGGGTCGCAAAGAGTCGGACATGACTGAACAACTCAACGACAGTGCTATTGCACACTTATTTGACTACTGTAGAGTGTGAATATAACTTTTATATGCACTGGGAAATCAAACAGTTCCTGTGACCAGTTTTATTGCAGTTTTACTTTATTGCATCAGTCTGGAACGGAATCTGCAGCATCTCAGGTCTGCCTGTGTATATGTGCCATGTGGCAGGCACAGTTTTAAGTATGTGCGTGCATCAGAGGGTCTCCTAACCGTGGCTGAATGCGGTCAGAGCTCCTGTCATCCCCACTTTTCCTACGAAGAGATGGAGGCTCAGGAAGTGAAGTAACTTGCCTGTGTGGCCAGTGAGAGGCGGGGCCAGGATGCAACCGCAGGCTGTCAGGACCCATGGTGGCTCCAAGCAGGAGTGGTCCACTGTGTATGGCATGGGTGGTGGCGGCGGCGGTGGTGGTGATGCCTTCAGAAACAGGATGGGAAGCTAAGTGAGCAGGCGAGACTCAGAGGTCAGGATGGCAGGGCAGGGCCCTGTGGGCAGGAAGCTCTGGGGAGAGAGTGTACTTGGGCAGGTTGTAGGATAGGACCTTTAGGAGCAGAGACTACGGTGGGGGGGGACCCGATCCTGGGATTTGCTGGGCAGAGGGTGAGTTGCCTGAAGAGCCCGGTGGTCAACAGGGGACAGTTATCAGTTATATGTATACACATCCCCTCTTTTTTAGATTTCCTCCCCATTTAAGTCACACAGAACACTGAGTAGAGTTCCCTGTGTTATACAGTAGGTTCTCACTAGTTAGGTATTTTATACACGTGTGCTGCTTGCTAAGTCACTTCGGTCATGTCCGACTCTTCACTACCCTATGGACTGTAGCCCGCCAGGCTCCTCTGTCCATGGATTCTCCAGGCAAGAATACTGGAGCGGGTTGCCATTTCCTCCTCCAGGGGATCTTCCTGACCCAGGGACGGAACCCGTGTCTCTTAGTCTCCTGCGTTGGCAGGCGGGTTCTTTACCACTAGCGCCACTCATAGTAGTGTGTATATGTCAACCCCCGTCTCCCAGTTCATTCCATCCCTCTCTTTTCCCCTTGGCATCCATATTTTTGTTCTCTGCGTCTGTGTCTCTGTTTTTGCTTTGCAGATAAGTTCATCTGTACCCTTATTCTAGATTCCATATATAAGCAATACTGTACGATATTTGTGAGTCGCTTTGCTGTAGAGAAGAAACTAACACAATATTATAAGGCAACTATACTCAAATTATGGAGAAGGAAATGGCAACCCACTCCAATATTCTTGCCCGAAGAATCCCACGGACAGAGGCTCCTGGTGGGCTATATATATATAGTCCATGGGATCGTGAAGAGTTGGACACGACTGAGCAACTAACACAAACTCAAATTAAAATAAAAAAAAAAAAAGAGTACAGGCCAGTGGGCAGGTGGTCTTGAACGCTTGAACTCTGACCTGTCTCCTCTGAAGAGGTGGCATTCTCTGAAGCACGTGGAGCCTATAGCTGGCCCAGCAGCTTAAAGGACACAGTCCTGGGAGATCTTGATTCCAGCCCTGACTGTGTCTCTAGGTGTCTGACTCCAGGTCACTCAGATGAATTATCATCTGTCTGCATTCCAGCTATCTCATTTTATAAATGGAAGGCTTATGCTGGATGCATCCCCCTGGCTCTAAAGTTGGTGGTAAAACCGGAAGAATCTAGCTGGGCTTTTGAGGAGGACGGGGCCTGGAGGGTGGGAAAGAAACTGGAGGCAGATGGAGAACTTGGAATGGGAGGCTGTAGAAGAGGTTATCTTATGGACCTCTTCTTCCCAGCCCTGTTTGACAAGTGGAGAAACTGAGGCCCAGGAAGATAAGCGGTTCTCAAGCCGCACAGCTCATCACTGTGCAGCTGACGGGGCCATCCAGCCCCTGGCCCTTAGGGACTCGTCTCTCCCTTTGGGAGGGTTCTTCTGGGGAGCTTGGCTTGGAGCAGGATAGGGGGACAGGGAGGCTCAGCCTAGGGGTGCTGTCGCCCTTCATTCCAGGCCCATTTGTTAGCGCTGGCTGGATGGTCATCCCCCAAGAGGCCCAGCTCAAACAGTTCTCGACTCCCCGGTTCCAGGCCTTACTCTGCCTGGAAAAGCCCTGACTCTTTGGGGAAACTCTTAGACCATCATCTGTCAGAGGTCAGAGGTCAGTGCAGGCTGGGAGCTGAGGCCGACAGAGTAGGGGAATTTGGAGGGCCAGCGTGGAGGTGTGCTCCCCGGGGTCTGGGTGCCCCTCTGCTTCTTGGGGCCTGGGAGCTGCCGCAGGGTCGGGTAGGGTGGGCGGTGAGGCTGTGGGGGCAGCGCTGAGCCTCCAACACTTGCGTGAAGCCCCCTCCCGGGTTCTTCTTAGCGCTCCACGTCAAAGGAGTCTGGTAAAAGTTAACAGGCCTCCCTGCCTTGAGCAGATCAGAGGCACCCTGGGGGTCAGGGAGAGGTCACTGAAACCTGCTTGATGGCAGTCCCTGGAGCTGACCCCTCCCCTAATGCAGAACCCGGGGCTCCTGCCAAGGAGCTGGGCCTGAGCCCTCCTTTGTCCAAAGGTCCCTCGGATCACGTCTGAGGCCTTACTTATAGGGGCCCCCTTTCTGTGGCCCCTTCCCAAGCCCTGGGCCCACGTGTGTGTGTGTAGGGGGCGGGCAGTGCAGGGGAGCGGGGAGCAGGGTGATCTGTGGATGAGATGCCAGACTGATCTGGGCCTGGCCAGGTGTGACCCTGGTCCCTGACCCCTGGTGGCCCAGAGAGGGAGGAGGTGAGGCTTGAGGGGGTGGAGAGAGGCTGTTGGCTAACATTTACCAGGGGCTTTGAAGATGTAAATGCTTCCCCAGGCCCTGATGGGATAGATGGGGTCAGAGTTCACAAGCATGGTCGCCTGCTTCTCCCAGTGAGCTGGAAATCTTGTGGACAGATGGGTTAGGGTCCCTTGCGATGGGACTCTCCCCAGGGCGTCTGCTCTTTCTGGGGCTTTTGGAGATCAGGCCTAGTGGCTTGGAGGCCTCTGAGTGAGGGATCTGATGGGAGCTGTCTTTTCCAAATGCCCGCATTTCTCTTGGGTGTGCTTTCCGGGGTATATTTGGCCCCACTAAGATCAGTCACTGGACAACCTGGGAGAGAGAGACTCATCTCCTGCCTATTCCTATCCTTTTTTATTCTACAAATACTAGATTGCCTGAAGTTTCCTGTTCACACCATGCTCCTTCACACCTGGTGCTCCCCCATGCTAGTTGCTCTATAGGCCTTCCCTTCCCCACCTTCCCACTCAGGAAGACTAACCCCATCCACCATTCTGTATCGCCTCTTCCAGGAAGCCTTCCTGGAATGGAATCTGCCCCTCTGCTTGATTCTCCTGTAGGACCGAATCAACTAATACTTATGTGGTATGTACTAGGCCCTGTTCTATTGGAAATGCATCAGTGCATGAAACAGACAAAAATCCTTCCTTTAAAGAACTTACATTCTAGAGGGCAATAAAAACAGTGACATTACCCTATTTAAAATGCCTTACATGTACTAATAAATTTAGTCCTCAGCACATTCCTATGAGTTAGGACAATTATCCACATTTCACATTTGAGATTACACTGCTGATAATGGGCACTTTTAATTGAACTTAATTTAATCCTGATGATAGCCCAATGAGAGATGTGATTTCCTTCATTTTCCAGATGAGGAAACCAAGACTTACAGGGATTAAGTATTTGACCCAAGGTCATTTTGTCAGTAAGAAGCACCATGAGTTTGAGCAAACTCTGGGAGATAGTGGTCCTTGGGAATCGCAGAGTTGGGCATGACTTGGTGACTGAACAATAACAATAAGCCTCCTAAGCGGGACGAGTCTAAGCCTGTGAAGGACCATATTGCTTCCCTCTCATAACAGGACTCTGTGTTTGTTTTGAAGCCATTTCTCTATTAAATGATCTGCTCATCTTATCATTCTGGGCGCTCCCCCAAGGCAGCGACCTTGGCTTATGCTCTGTACCTTTGACCTCTCATTGTGTTGGGCACTGAATGGGCTTCTAACAAATACTTGTCTATGACTTGATTGACAGCTATATGTGGGTGGAGATGAGAATAAAGCAGCCAATATTTATTGCACATACTGTATTCTGCCTTGGTTTTTGTTAAGCATGAGCTCTTTTGGTCCTTTAAAAGTTCTACAAATTATGTCACTACTCAGAAGCTGGCAGTTAGGGTGTGCAGTAGGACTCGAGTCACAACTTTCTCTGACTCCAAAATTCCGTGTTCTTTCCTCAGCACCACGGCAAGTTAGTCAGAGGACAGATGGGCACTGTGAAGGAGCCCAAGCCTCTTGCCTGTTGCTTTTCTATCCTCACTTGGCTGGGAGGCGGACAGGAATTAAGGTGGGCCTTTGAAGCTAGGAGTCTTATCCTCCTTAGGCTGCAAGGCATCTGGAGAAGTTGAGCCTTCGATTCCAAGATTATTCCCACCTGATGAAATATTTGAAGTAGTTGAAGGGAGTGACCAGACACACCAAAGGTGTTCGGTGAATTTTTACTGCTCGTTGTGGAATCATTTTCTGTTCCAGAGAGACAGCCAGATTCCGACTAAGCCGGCAGACCCTCGGGGTGTTTTTGCCTTGGGAGGAGGAGGATTACGACAGAATAGACTTCAGTCCTTAGGTCTGCAGCAGAAATGGGAGAGTTCTATTATACGTGTGTTTGGTTCCTTTGTTCTGACATCTTTTTTTTTTCCCTTTCCCAGTTAGGAGGGGAATCTTCTGATTCATCTGCCCACAGGGCTTAGCAGACTGGCCAACAGGATGTATGTATGGGGAGAGAAGGTCACACTGCACAGCAGGGGACCAGACCCCCAGTTTTTCATTCATTCTTGCCAGCAGGACTCATTTGCTTCTAGAACCCCCTCTCCCTACAGTAGACAGGCACGTTAGACACCCCCGCCCCGCCCCCCTCTTGGTTAATCCCTTATTTTGCTTGACTAAGAGTCAAAATGCAGGACTGCACCCAAACGAACTAAGCTCGCTTAAATCACTGGCAGGTAATTTGATAGATGTTGGCCGGCGCCCACTTTGGGAATTAGGCAAAGCCTGAGCCGTGGAGACAGAGGGAAACAAGCTTGAGTAAGTGGTAAGAAGGTGGCCTCATTTCACCCAGAGACAGCTCCAGCCCCTGCCCCACACCTCAGACTGGAAGCCTGGTGTGGGTTGACCTTTCTCTCTCAGCCTCTTCCTCCGGAAGGCAGGACCAATAGACCCTTGGTCCCAGCTCTGACTCACCTGGGGTTGGAGTACCTGACTCCTGAGTGTCTACAACTTTAACTCCTCCAGCCCCAGTCTTATCTCCCAGAGCCCACCTGGGGAAGAACCAGTGAATGATGTCATTGGCTATGCTCACTTGTTTGCTGAGCTAACCCAGAAAGGACAAGGGTTTTTCTGCAGATGGGCGTGGTGTCCTACAGATGAGTGTTTTATGGGCACATGCAGAACCCGACCAGTTATGGAAGGCAGTGCCCAACTGCCAAGAGGCCAGTTGCAAGAGAGAAACTTCTAGGTCCTTTCATCATGGTGAGGATTGTTAGCACTCACTTCAGATAAGCAGAACAAACAAGCCTTGGCCCAAGTGGGAACTGGTTCTGCCCCCTTTCTTTGCTTTTCTAAGTCATCAAAGCCAAGTTCCTAAAGCCTAACTGTCTCACGGTCCTTTCTGATGGCTTCATTGTTTTGTTTATTGTGCTTATGACAAGTGCTAACAGACCGCTTTCAAAGTGTGTTGATATTTCGGTTGTTTTTGAATGGCCCTTCTGTTTTCCTGCATCTGGACAGCATTAGAGGCTGACCCTAGGGAGCCACCGGGTTCCTGTAAAAGTGTACCAGGTCCCCTCTTGCAGAAAACACCCGCCATGGCAAGATCAGACACCCCATCTGGACAGGAACAAATACCAAAAATGAGCAGAATTAGGAGATAGTATTTAGCAGCCAGGGAAGACAGGCCCAGGCTGGGAAGGGGCCAACAGGCATTGCCAGCTGGACTGTGGGTGTTCCTTCTGTCCACGGACATATTGTGATCTTCCCACAGGAGGACGCTCCCTAGCAGAGGGCCTGGCACACGACAATGCCACCAAACTCTGGTCATCGACAGTCTCCTTCTCTGTCTTCTTCACTCAGGTTGCCTGGTCAACACCAGCTGCTACTGCTGCTGCTAAGTCGCTTCAGTCATGTCCGACTCTGTGCAACCCCGTAGACAGCAGCCCACCAGGCTCCCCCATCCCTGGGATTCTCCAGGCAAGAACACTGGAGTGGGTTGCCATTTCCTTCTCCAATGCATGAAAGTGAAAGTGAAAGTGAAGTCACTCCGTCGTGTCCGACCCTCATCGACCCCATGGACTGCAGCCTTCCAGCCTCCTCTGTCCATGGGATTTTCCAGGCAAGAGTACTGGAGTGGGGTGCCATTGCCTTCTCCAGTCAACATCAGAAGAGTGTCCAAATAAGAAGTTCCCAGGGACTGGGCAAGGAACAAGAGCTGGAAGACGAAGAAGAACATGGGGTTTGGGAGGACCAGAAGAGTCAGGGCAGCCTGCCCCACAGCTCCTACCTGCTTCCCTCTACAGCTCTGTTGGGGCATCTTTGGTTTTCATGCTCTTTTCCTTCTGACTTCTCCTGCTCTGTCCCCAACCCCAGACCCTGCCACAGGCTGTGCTAGAACCAGCTTCCTCCAGGGCGAGACAACCTCGGGGCACAGACCAGGCTCAGAGGAAGTGAGTGACACACACAGTCTCACTTGATAAGTTCAGCACAAACTCAAAGTCGTTTCCTCAAGGTCGTCTGTGGTTTCCTTCTTTCGAGCTGGCCGAGGTTTTTCTTTAGCCCACATGCTTTAGCAGCTTGTACATGGTTCTCTCTTGCTGGGTTTCAGGAGTGGCAAAGTCCCATTCTGACTGCCCTCCAGGTAGCCATGTGGCTTGATGTCTGAAGCCCGTGGAGCTTGAATTCAGAGTCAAATGGATCAAGATCGAGGGGATGGCAGGGAGCTTTGGTGCCTCAGAGCTGCAGTTGGGAGCATCTGGGCAGGTCAGATGGGGGAAAATATTCAAGCTACCATTAATCCTCAGAATCACGGGAGGCTCATAGATCCACAGTCAGTGTGCTCACGCCTGTGGATGTGTTGGGTGGGTTGGGGGCTTCATGATGACTGTCTCCACCCACCTCAAAGTTCTTGATGTCTTCAGGGTCACACTCCTTGGCATTTCCTTCTAGGCACATACTGTCTGGTCAAAAATTCCCATTTAAATAGCCTCTCTTGCCCTGGATCTTTTTCTTTTAGTTTTTAGCATCCTGAGAATTGTATATGTCACAGCACTTATTTTAGCTGATCTCAGATGCCTGATCAAGCGCTCAGTGGTGCCATTTTCTTTCTCCAGGACTGGAAATGCATTGGCCCTTGGGCTTCCTTGGTGACTCAAGCAGTAAACAATCTGCCTGAAATGCAGGAGACTTGTGTTCGATCCCTGATTTAGGAAGATACCCTGGAGGGGGAAATGGCAACCTGCCCCAGTATTCTTGCCTGGAGAATTCCACGGACAGAGGAGCCTGGCAGGCTATAGTCCATGGACTTGCAGAGAGTTGGACGCGACTGAGTGATCAACACTTGGATCTGACAAGGAGACAAAGAGAGGCTCTGGATCCAGGGCCTGGAACAGGCTGGACTGATTGGCTGCTGAGAAGCTGAACATGCCTGCCATAAAGGTATGAACATTCTATTGGAAAACTTCCTGTTTTCCAATGAGGTTTTCTGGATAAGCTTGATAGAGAGTGGTGGTCTTCTGTCTAATATCCCATGTGTGTGAGTGTGAGTGTGTGAATGCTTGTCATTTTGAAAAATTTCAAACTTTATATAGTGGTTTCTTTTCTCACCAGGGTCTCTGCTTGTGTGAAACTTTCATTTTACAGCTTTGGCTGTTAATTCATCACAGGCACCACCATCAATAAATATTTATTGGGCTTTCACTGGGCTCAGCATGTTGAAATAAGAACTCTATATTGGACTCAAGGGGAACCAATAGCAGTTGGGGGTAGGTTTGGCGAGGAGGGGACCAGGAGAAACACTCATTGCCATCTCTGACAACCCTGAGGTTTGGTGACTTTATAACTAAAGTGATGGGGTCCACCTAATACCCATTAGGCCATCAGCTATGGGACGCATGAGTCGTCATGAAGGTAGTCACCTTCAAAAAACCCACCCAATGTGTGACGGCACAGATCTTCAAGGCTCATGTCCGTCTGGGGATTCAGTGCTGCAAAGGGATGAAGTGGGCCTTCATCCCCTTCTTGGCCTTTCCCACAGTGCCTGTAAAAGCAAATACAGTGGACCCTTGGATAACTCTGGGGTTAGGAGGGTCGACACGATACGTGGTAGAAAATGCACATAACTTATAGTCGGTCCTCCATGTCTGTGATTCTTCAGTATCCACAGTTCTGTACCTGAAATTTCAAATAATGACAGGT
The DNA here is from genome assembly GCF_032452875.1 of Bos javanicus. Lineage (NCBI taxonomy): Eukaryota > Metazoa > Chordata > Mammalia > Artiodactyla > Bovidae > Bos > Bos javanicus. The sequence goes on along the minus strand of NC_083894.1, from coordinate 32,801,511 downwards.
CACATAGCACTGTATTATTTATTTGAAAAAAAAAAAAAAAGTGAATATAAGAAGACCCAGGCAGTCCACTTATATTACGGATCCTGTTATCCAAGGATCCACTGTATTTGCTGAATGAGTGATGGTTGCCATTTGATTTTGGAGTTTAAGAAGTGCATTGACATCAGGGAAGATTGGAGCCTGTCGAGGCTTTGGCAGGAGAGGACCAAGTCTCCTTTTTTTGCAAGTGTATCCATGACAGCCTGGAGGGGTCTCCTTTTGGTGGGCACCCTGGAGTTGTGTGAGCTGGGAGGATACTCGAGGGACGGCTGTGTGCCTTGCATGGAGCCCTAGTTAATCAGACCAGAAACAGCTGGCCTGCCACAGCAGTGATTCAGGCCTCCTGGGGGATTTTCTTTAACTTTATGAAGATGAACAAGGCTCTGAGAATTCCCTTCAGACCTGGGCTTCCTGCTAATTGCCTCTATATTTATGGGAAGATGGGAAGACCATGGCAGGAGGCTATGGAGTGGAGTCCGTGTTCAGGCAAGTGGCCCTGGCCCTAGCGGGAGTTGTGAAAACATAGATCTGAGCCCTGAGGGGTCGAGATGCTCTTTCTGAGAGGTGGGCAACCTATTATTATTACTACTATGGTTTCCAAGTTCAAGCTCATACTGTTTGTCACACAACAGGTAGATAAACTGAGAGATGAGTTGTTGGGACAAGGGACTTTATTTGGAAAGCCAGCAGACCAGGAAGATGGTCGACTGGTATCCTAAAAAACCATCTAACCCAAGTCAGAATTCTGGCTTCTTTTATACTAAAGGAGGGGGTGTGGCTGGTTGTTAGATACTTTTTGGTGCAGGAATCCTTTGTTCTTCCAGTTGTCCAGGTGGCTCTGGTCACATTGTTCCTGTAAACCTCCAGCAAGACAAAGGTTATTCTCTGTTCTGCAACTCTTTATCTGTATATGAATGGGAAAATGTTCTACCTTTAAAGGTCAGAGCCTTGAGAATGGGTTTCCTGTATATTTCAGGCCACAGGCAACATTCTTTTACAAAAGGTGCAGAACCAGCATGACTCAGCACAGGCCACAGAGTGCAAAGGTTAGATAGAGCTAAAGGAATAGATCCGATATGGAGTCAGGCTTGTTCTCTGTTACACTACTATTCCTCTTGTACAAAAGAGACACCGAAACAGAAACCAGGAGTGGTTGTGTGCCCAAGCTAACACTATCAGAACAGGATCCTAGAGTCGGTTCAGATTCTCCACTTCCATGGAAGGGTGGGGTGGGCAATCAAGCAGAACTGAACATTCTAGAAGATGTTGTTCAGTGTCTCACCAGCTGCTTTTCCCCCGAGGTTAAATTGGCGGTGTGTGTGTGTGCTCAGTTGCTTCAGTCGTGTCTGATTCTTTGCGACCCTATAGACTGTAGCCCACTAGGCTCCTCTGTCCATGGGATTCTCCAGGCAAAAATACTGGGGTGGGTTGCCATGCCCTCCTCTAGGGGATCTTCCTGACTCAGGGATCAAACCTGTGTCTTCTGTGTTTCCTGCATTTCAGGCAGATTCTTTACTGTTGAGCCATGAAGGAAGCCCAAAACTGGTGGTATGAAAGGTAAAGAGGGCTGATAGGAAAGCATGGAACTGGGGCGTGTTGCCTGGCTCCACATCTACTTCTGGTTTAGTTGTGGAGCTTAAGTTTCCCTATCTGTGAATTGAGCATAATGGTACCTCTCTAGGAGGGTTGTTGGGGGCAGCAAATGAAATAATAGCATATGAGATTTGCATTTTGCCTGAAGGACAAGTTAGTGATTCATAACTCTTAGATGCCGTTCTAGGGAGGCAGTCGAGTGGTTAAGAATATAGACTTGGAGCCTGACTAGCTGGGCCAGAAATGTTGAGTGACTGTGCTCGTCACACAGCGGGTGAGGACAGGCCTGGTGAATTCCCCAGTTGCGGGCTCTTCCCAGGCCTCTTCAAGCTGGGCCTTCTGATCAGGGGACCATGCTGGGGCTCTCCAGGCACCAGTGCTGGTCCCAGGAGTTACTGTCTTGGGAGCTGGCTTGATGTGACTTCCTGGTCTCTCTGGACAGCTATCGGGTGAGGGGCAAAGCCCTGGAAGGGGTCCGGAGGTGCTTTTCCTTGCCCCCTGCCCAAGATGGCTCTGGGGTGAGCCCTAGCAGCTGCCCGGCTACCCACAATCCAGCAGGGGCAGCTGCCTTCCGGCGGAGCGGAAGTCACAGGGCCCAGGCAGGGTGGGGGTGCCCCCCGGCGCCCTGCGGATCTTGGCGTGGCTTTCTGTCAAGCCTCTGTTGGTGCCTGGTTCCTTCATAAAGCCATTATGTACTGGGAGAATTAATCATGCCGTTAGGTAAGCATTATGGCACTTTTATGGCAGCTTTGAAGCTAATCTGTCACTAATGCTGGCTGGATTATCATGATTTCTTGCAGTTGTGATTCATTAACTCGAGGCCTAATAGTAATTCTATTAAACATCTTCCATCACTGTTTGCCCCAACACGTCCGCACTCTCCATTCTATTGTGAAGCTGCGGTGGCACCTCTGGCAGCCTGTGTGGTCTCCAGAGAGGGGGCCCCGAGGAGATGGACAGGTCCCCCCCGCTGGCTAGAAAGCAGGCAACGGTGCATCCATCCCCAGCCCAAGCCGGGAGAGCACGTCTCCTCCCCACCGAGCTGGACTTCTCAGTTGACACTCGCTTTTCTCCCAGAGGAGGCCTCGGCGCCTCTCCCGAAACGCCCGTCTCGCTGAGGTCAGACTGTGTGGAGGTGAAGGTGGGGCTGAGGCGACCGCTGAGTCTCAGAGGAGGACAGGCACCCCACATGTCCACAGGTGACTCAGACCAGCAGGCTACCTGCAGCGGAAGTGAGTCTGCGGCTGAGAGGGAGACAGAGATGACAGAGATACAGAAAGAGAGAGCGCGAGAGAGAAATAGGAGTGGCTGAAGAAATCTGGTCACACCTGGCACTTTCCACTCTGGCTTGAAGCTCATGAAACTGTGGCCATCGAGGCAGGCGGTGGGGACAGGAAGTCACGGTGGCCCTCACCGTCTGCTGCCCTGCCAGCATTAATAAAATTCCTCAGTGAGGTTTTTCAGCGAGAAATGGTTCTCTGAGGCGGGCTGTTCTCTGCAAAAGGTCAGCTTCGGGGCACAGCTTGATGGATGGGCTTTGAGCCGGCAAGAGAAAGCAAGTGGAGAAGAAGGGGCAACCAGGGGGGTGGGGTGGTGGGCTGGGAAGAAGCCGAGGAGGACCAGAGCACGAACTGGGCCCGGTGGCAGCATCTCGGTCCTGAATCTGCACCATCCATCAAGGCTGGCCCTGATATCTCAACAATTTGTAATGCTCCCGCCTCCCCCCTGCTGAGCTGCCCAAGTGGGCAAGCCCTGACCCCTCTGGCCCTCATTCAGGCCTCTGCTGCTGCCCATGTGATGGATGGCCTCTCGTAACCCGCCCCCCCTTCCCGGGGCTTGCCTCACCACAGCTGGGGAAACATGGACAGGTAGAGGGGTCAAGCCCAGGGCAGCCACAGCGACCTAGGCACTGAGGCCAAGGGACCTTGTGTTCCCAGCCATGGCAGCAGATGATGCCAGGGCTAGAGAAATAGAACCAGGAGAGGAAGAGAGGAGAACATTCCAAGTCTATAAGGAGAAAAAAAAAAAAAAAAAAAAACCCACCCCAAACCAAAAAAAAAAAAAAAAACCCTCTCTTGCCTCCTGAGGTCTTCCAAGACTTCTAAAAATCTCCAGCGCGGTGCGAAGTCTCCCGCGCGGCTCCAACACTGCCTGCTCTGATCCATCTGTGTTTTCTCACGCCTGTGCGCTTGAAGAACCACTGAAATGGAAAACAAGTTAAAAAATACATAGATGTATATAGAGAGACGGAGAAAGAGAGGACAGTGCTCTGCAGCCTGGATTTGCTTTTTTTTTTTTTTTTGTCAGTGTTTGTTGTAGGAAAAAGTGCATAGAAACAAACCTCAGACAACTGGAGTGAATGTTCTTGACACATCAGCCGGGGAGAAGTCAGGAGCCAAAATGTGCCTCCTTCCCGGCGCTGGGCAGAGCTGGGAGGAGGAGGCTTGTGCCCCAGGCTGCAGCTTCTAGGGGTATTTGCTGCTTCCTGTTCAGGGGCAGACAGTCCTTCTGGGGGTGGGTCACGAACTGTGCTAAGGCGGGGATGGGCCAGCAGGGAAACGTGTGTTTGGGTACACATATATGTATGCATGTGTGCAGATATGTATATGTGTACACTCAGAGGCATGTACATGTAGGTGTACATGTGTGGGTATCTGTGTGTATGTGTGTAGGCACGTATATGCGTACACATGTAGTAACTATGTCTGTATGTGTACACGCACAGGTATGTGTGTGTGCAGTTATGTATGTGTACATGTATAGGTACATATATGTGTTGTGTACGTGTGCACATGTATGTGTGCTTGTATTTGTATATGTCTGTGTATGAGTGCATGGTATGTATGTGTTTGTATGTATATCTGTGTATGTATATCTGTGTCTGTGTATGTGTGGGGGGGTGTCTGTATGTGTCTATGGGTATGTGTGTGTCTGCATGCATATGTACACATGTTTCTGTGGGTCTGTGTGTGTGTGGGTGTCTGCGGCCTGTGTGTGTGGGTGTCTGTGTGTCTGTGGGTCTCTGTGAGTGCATCTGTCTATATGTACGTATGTGTTTCTGTGGGTCCGCGTTTGTGTGTGCCTGTGTGTGTGTGTCTGTATGTGAGTGTGTTTGTGTGTATATGTACACGTGTGTTTCTGTGGGTCTGTGTGTGTGTGGTGCTGAAGAGGCCTGTGTCTGCTGCAGAGAGGATCAGGTGAGCATTCAGTTCTGCATGGGTGAACTCACCCTTGGCCTTGAGAGCTGGGGAAACCCGCTCTCCGAGCCACAGCAGACGCCCGTGATAACTTCCTCTTGGAACTTTCAGGGTCTGAGCAGGAGGGTCCGGGAGAGAGGGTCTAGGTGAGGGAGTCTGGGGACCATGGCTTTTTGAAGGAATTGGACCAAGAGAACAGAGCAGCTGGGGTGTCAGGGAGAGGGGGTGGTGGCTGGGGGAGCAGGAGGGAGCGCCGTGGAATCGGAGACTGAGAGGCCGGTGGAAGGGGGAGGAGGGAGAGGAAACAGGCGCTGAGAGAAAGATCCAAGAGAGGCGGTCACGGGGCAGGAGTCAGCAGGGAGAGGGAGAGGAAATTTAATGAGGGCAACTTGAAGGCCAGCTTTAACCAACAGCTGGCGGGGGGCCGGGTTTGATCTCCCTGTGAGTCAGGAGTTTGATTAATCGTGGCCTGTGGACGAGGCCGGACACCTGGTCTGCTGCTGAGCTCTTTGATCTCCGGGGTTTCTCAGGGCCTGTGGGAGGGGAGTTGCAGGAGCGAGCAACTCCCAGCGCCCTGGACAGCCTCTCAGGGCACTCCCCAGAAAGGGAGGCTGAGGCCTGGGGCAGGCCGGGAGGCCATACAAAGGGAGGCCTGGGCTTGTGCGCCCTTGTGAGTGGAGCCCCCGGGAGGGAGGGAGTGGAGGAGGCCTTTGAAGGGCAAGGTTCCTCCAAAATCTCGGGGGTGATCCTGTGATGAGGGCTCCCCCACCCTCTGTTGCTGCAAGGGAACAGCAGAACCATTTGCACAAAATCCTGTGCCGTTGCCTGTGGCTGCAGGCCGGTTTAACGGAGGAGCCTGCTCTTCGAGGGGTGCAAGGAGAAGGGAGGTGTAGGGCTCCCTGGAATGCCTCCATTTTCTGCATGTTGGATGGAAATGGATTTGAGAAAAGAAAGCGACATATTGCCAAAAAAAAAAAAAAAACAAACCCCAACCTTCAAGAAGAAGGAAAAAAGGAACTAAAACCCTAATGCCCTTAAAAAAGAAAACCAGAAAAAAAAAAAGTCATATATTATGTCTTTGGACTAAATCCATTGGTGTTCTGCCAATTTCAAATAATAGTGTAACTCGATTAAGAAACTTGAAAGGATTTAAAGTCGCTGGCTTTCCTGACTCTTCTCTGAGACGGCTCCACAAGTCACTGTCTTCACCAGGCTAATTTGTTCCTGGATTTTTCAATCTTCTGCAAGTTGGTGATGACGTTTATGACTTGGTCGCCATATTGGAAGGGTTCATGATTTCTTTGGCTCGTGACTTCCACCTGGAATTTTGCGGTGACTGGAAACAGGACCCTGAATATGTCCTACAGTTGAGAAACTACATGTGTGTGTGCGTGCACCTATGAATAACTTCTTCCAGTTTTACATGCCCTCCGCTCTCCTGTTGGCTGGCAAACTCCAGCTCATCCCTGCCTTAGGTCTCAGAGAGGGGCCCACCTGGGTGCCACAAACGTGTCTCCCTAGAGGTCAGCTGGCACACAGGACATAGAAGGGTAGGGCCCCAAAGGCTCTGGTGCCCAGCAGCAAAGGAAATCCTGGAAGTGAAAGAGGACGAGTTTTCCAGTGGGATTAGAGTTCTGACCAAATAACATCAGTGCACTTTGGAAGGCAGCTGCAGGGCAGGGCAGTGGGCACTGGCCTTGTACCCCAAGGCCTGGCTCCCCGATCACTAGCTGAGCGACCTGGGCCTGCCCCCTTTAATACCCAGGTTTAATACTTGTTTCCTCATCTATAAAATGGGGTAATGAGAAGTTCTTGACTCCCAGGCTTGTCGTGAGGCTTAAAAGCATTAGCAGTGTGAGAGCTCCCTATAAACGAGGAAGCCTTCCATGAACTGCTGGCATTAGAATTATGGCTTCCAGTACAGAAACCTGGGTCTCTTTAAACACTCGTGTTGACAGCAGGGATGTTTTAATTTCAGACAGGGCTTGTTCATGGAAGGCATTTGACAGTGGAATCCCACGTTACCTGCTCCCCCGGGGCACCTGCTCCCCTGTAATTATTATTTACTAATAAACATATTTCGTTTGTAAAGCTTCCATTAAATCTGGCTGAAATCCTCCACCCTCTGGCCTGGCTTTTCTGGGGGCACCGAGATAGGAGCTGCTGGGGCTTCCCTCTGGGTAGGGGGCGGGGTTGGGGGTGGCTCCTGATCTGTGGGCAGCTGCACCTGCCCTTTCCAGGGAGGTCACAGCCAGTGTGACCTGCGGGTCTCCGTGGTGCAGTAATCGTGTTCTTCAGTCTGATCCTCCTGCCCTAGCCTCCTTGGCTTGTCTGGGAGAGGAACGCTGCATCCTTTAGCCCCGGGCTTCCTGGAGATTCACGGCTGTTCTTCTCTGCTTGTCTCTGGTCCTCAGATGAGCAGACATCCCTACCATGGATAGGCCGCCCACGTGGTGCTTGGATCTCAGGCTCTGGTTCAAAAGCTGGCTGTGATGTCAGCCGTGTGAGACATAGGACATGATCACTCTGTGAACCAGTGGTCTCCACCCGGTCTGTATGCTGAAGTTACTTGGAATGTTTACAATGCCAAAGCCTGGGCCCCAAGTCTAGAAACTCTGATTTCATTGGTCTAGAGCAGCGGTCCCCAAACTTGTTGGCACCAGGGACCAGTTTTGTGGAAGACAATTTTTTTCCGCAGATGGGGGTGGAGCAGAAATGGTTCAGGTAGTAATGTGAGCGATGGGGAGTCGTGGATGAAGCTTAGCTCACTGGCTGGCGGCTCACCACCTCCTGCTGTGCAGCCCAGTTCCAAACAGGCTTCAGACCAGTACTGGTTCAGGGACTGGGGTTTAGGACCTCTAGTTTAGTGTCAGAACTTAGTATCGAAAGCCAGGTGGTTCTTATGTATAGTCAGGGCTAAGAAATACCAGTGCTTCTCAGATTTAATGTTTCATACAAATCTACCAAGGGATGTTATTAAAATGCAGATTCTGAGTCCATCTGTGTGGAACAACGGAACTTGACCATTTCTAACAAGTGTGGCAATCTGTGTACAGGCCATACTGTGGGGAGCAAGGATCTATCTTTTCTTAATCCTGATATCTCCGTGCATCTGGCCATGGCCAGGGATGGCTGACCTGGGAAGCAGGTGGAGGTGAACACAGGAAGAAATCTGTGAGGCAACTCCAGAGGCTTGCTTGAGTGTGTTCCTGCCAGGTACCAACTGTGGAATCTTTAATTTACCCCACCAAACACACACACAGACACACACATATACACACAGGCACACGAACCCCTCCTTCTGAATCTGTTCTTGAATACCCACGTAAATAGCAACCAGAAGATTTCCAATATTTCATTATCTTTCCAGGTTTCCTACTTTATCCTGTGAAGATATCTAAATGAATAAAAACATTTGTTGTAGAACATTAAGGTGCTAGGCCATGAATTAAATATCTATTTGTAATACCTAACTGGAATGTGAAAGTGAAGTCGCTCAGTCGTGTCCAATTCTTTGTGACCCCATAGACTGTAGCCTACCAGGCTCCTCTGTCCATGGGATTTTCCAGGCAATAGTACTGGAGTGGGTTGCCATTTCCTTCTCCAGGGGATCTTCCCAACCCAGGGCTCGAACCCAGGTCTCCTGCATTGTAGACAGACGCTTTACCGTCTGAGCCACCAGGGAAGTAACTGGAAAGTAATCCCTAACCTGGACTTGTAAATAGTCAGCCCCGAGATCCGTATATGGCCAAATGAAATCCCCTAGAGGTGACTATGATAACAGCAAATTCCAGTGAGCCTGCAAGTCATGGCTACTAACACTAGCTTATCTGTGAGAGGGAGACAGATCTGACCATGGCACAAAGGCTTCTGAGTCATGGGAGAGGTCCTTGCTGATAGCATTTAGCCTGGAAGATCACCCCCTCCCGATTACAGGCGTTCATGTAAACTACTGCCTTTCCCATCATGGCTACATGATGGTGCATGTAGCCATCATGTTTGGGGTGTTTGGGGAGTGTGGGGACAGGGAATTTTGCAGAGAACATCGACAGAGTAGGTTTTCCATGGGTCAGCATCATGTTTACACATTCTGTGGTTTCGTGGAATAATACACAGAAAAACGAATAACCAGAGTGTATAGTTGATGAAGACTCCATGAAAGAGTGAACTTTGAACAACTGAGGGTGTTTTGTAAGACTGTTGGCTCAGACCCAGGGAGGGGTGGGTGTGACATGCAGAGGTCTGGGCCTGGGTGTATGAGCCTGGGGCTGCCCTGGGTGGCATGCACCATCCGATCAGCAGAGGGTGAACCATTAGGACCTCCAGGGAAGAAGTGAGCCTTGAGCTGACCTGTGTTGGAGGATTTCACTAGTCAATCAAGGACAAGAATTTTGCCAGACAGCTGAGGGACAGTAGTTGACACCAGAACCACACGGAAGCCATGTCTATATTTTTGGCTGGGCTGTTCCACTGGGCTCCAACCAAACTGTTCCATGATAGTTTAGAGTGTTCTCCAGTTGACGTTAAGGTCTTCTTTCTCAGTCGCCTTCTATCATCTTTCTAAAGCCAGGCGTTGTTGCAGACCTATGTCAGGATAGGATGAACCCAGCTGCAAATCATTTCTGATATCCTGGTGTACTGGGCAGTCAGGGGAGTAGCCACTTTAGTGAGAGATTTCTGTACACAGCTTATTCTTGCCTGAAGGTGGTACCCATTCCCCAAGATGCAAAGGATGAATCCATGCAGGCTTCACTGCGTTTGTCCGAGCCCATCAGCCCGCAAGAAGCCTGGACAGAAATTGACATGTGCCATTCCAGAAACCTTATTTCATTGCTCATTTCCCCTCCAACAGTCCCCTTCCTCTGCCACCTCCTCTTTCACTGCTCTGGAATCCTGGTCCCAGATGTGACTTTCTATGTTTCCTTTGGCTGGGAATTTGCCGTTTTCCCATAACCCATTTAGGTTGCCTGTTAGTGAAACCAAAAAAAAAAAAAAAAACAACAAACCCTCTAACTTTCTGGGAAGACATCTAATTAAATTCCCAAAGAGGGACAAGGAAAGCCCCCTCTGAGACAGACAGAGACAGCCTCCTAATACATTATCATCCCGCCGGAGAAAGTGCCCTGGATAAGCTTGGGGACCCGGTAACATGGTGTTCTGTTTCTTAATGTCCTCTGCAAAGAAGCTGGCCCTGGGTTTAAAATAGCCCTCTGGTCAAAGCAACTATTTAAAGAGTATTGGGGTCTGAGAAATGCAAAACAAAGTATTGTTGATTAAAAACACATGGTTTGTTCTTGAGGCGAGAGTAGCCAGGAAAATCAAATGTGACAGTGTTTTGGCTTTTTCTATCCCACAAGACATGATGGTGATTTATTAGAGTGATGTCAGCTGTGGTTAAAAAAAGTTTGCTGTGTTGTCTTAATAAAAAGAGGCTTTACCTTGGAGTTGTCAAACTCCCTGCCTCCTCTGGCTTAAGGCAGGCGCTGCTGGGCCCTAAGCCCTTATATGGGGGGAGGGCTTCTCCCCGAGGGGCAAACCTCTGCCTTGGGGGGAGGTCACGAGGCCACAGGGCACGGAGTTCTTCTTGGTAGAGCCGCAGGACAGCCTTTGAGGGGAGCTGCAGCCCACTCTTGGCTCGCTCAGCTTTGAGGAAGAGGGAGCTGGCTTGGCTCGGAGTGTGAGTGTGGCCTGACTGGGTTGGGTGGCGGGGCCTGGTTGGAGGGAAGCACGTGGCCTTCCCCAGGTCACAGTGACTTAGGCCTGGGCGGGATGGATAATCTGCTGGAAGGCGAGGAGAAGCCGGGCTGCTAGCTGAATAGGAGGAGAGTTTCTTAGTTGAAGCTCTTTGGCTTTGTGAGGAAGAGAAACCCTTTGAGAGAATTCAAGTAAACAGGATCTATTGAAGGAACACCACAGCTCCCCTCTCAGACAACTGAGGGGAGACAGGCCGTCTGGGGAATGAGGTGGGCAGCAGGTGGAAGCAGCTTCTTCTGCCTTCCCCGGAACCATGGATTCACATCTGATTCACGGAGCTCTGATTCGCTTCTGTTTTTGTTCCCATCCCTCTGCGGGGAGGGGTGTCTCCTTGGGGAGTGTCTTGGCTTGTACTTCCTCATGGCTTTGGCTGTGCCCTGAGAGGAGGACCACTTGTATCAACTTTGCCCTGATGCTACTCAACCACGGTTTTGTCCATCATCTTTCTTCACTGAGTCTCACTGTCTCAGTTCCAAATTCTGGAGGGAAAATCCAGTTGGCATAGAGTCCTGTGCATATCTCGGTCCAGTTGTCAGTAGCTCGTGGAGTGGTCAGTTTGGAGGGGAGCCCTTCTGGGAGGCAGGGGCCTAGAGCCCCTACCATCTAGGGCCCCTACCTAGATGGTAGGGGGTTGGCTAGAGACGAAAACCCTACGTATTACAAAGGCAGTTGAAGGAAGCAACCTCAAGTGTGTGTGTGTGTGTATGTTTGTGTTTATTCTAAGGATCTAGGACTTTCTAGGAGTGAGAATGCCTCTCCCTTTTATTCAGTAGGAAGGATAAGTGTCCCACTGGTAAGATGAAACCCACCAAACACCTTTAATTCCTTCCCGGAAACACACCCAGGAAGTGAGAAGAAGACATTATTATTTTTTCAATTAATCTATGGATTTCTTCCCAATTTTAGAAGAAATGTATACATGATTATAGACAACTTGGAAAACAGAAACCCATGAAGATGGAAGGAAGAAAGCTGCCATGATCCGAGATAACTGGTTAACAAACTGGTGTGTTTCCTTTTATCCTTTTCTTCTCTAAGTACTAGCCCGAGGCTCTGTGAACGATGTGGGCTGCCGATCTATCTTTTGACTCTAATTATATGTCTTCAGACTCTAAGACTTTAGGATTGCTTTAAATGTATTCTTATAATTTTCCCTGAGAACACAGGGTTGTTTTCCCCTTGTTCTTTCACCTTTTCCTAGAGGAGGCACCTTGAACAGAATCAACCTAGTCTGCCTCCCTACTTTTGTGCAGATCAGCACTATACCCCCTTCCCCCTGCCCACCGACATAGCATTTTAACTGCTTCCACTCTTGAGTTCCTTCTACTCTCTTTTTTTGGGCTGTTATTGTTGTTTTTTTCTTTAATATTTATTTATTTGGCTGTGCTGAGTCTTAGCTGTGGCATATAGGGTCTACTTCCCTGACCCGGGATTGAACCTGGGCCCCCTGCATTGGGAGCCTGGAGTCTTAGGCACTGGACCATCAGGGAAGTCCCAGGGCTGATCTTTTTAAAGCCCCAAATCTCATCTCACTAGTCTTCACAGAAGATCCTTTACTGGTCATTCCCTGCATTTAGGATAAGGTAGATTAAACCTGTGATACAGACCTCTGGATCACTGGAAGACTATTCTCAGCCACACGCCCTTTTTGGCAACTCTTGGACTGTCTCAGGCAGGTTCCTCTCTTGCAAACGCCGTTCCTGCTGTTCAAGAGCTTGACTCTACTCTTCAACCTGAAGGCTGAGTTCCATGTCGCTTCTTCAGAGAAGCCTGTTCTGACGGTGGCCTCTTGGAGGTCCCCAGCATCCCCTGTAGCTTTTCTTCAGAGCAAGGATAGCAGTGTGCACTTACAGATTTGTTCGTTTGGTTATTACATAATGTCTGCCGCCTGAAGAGACAGGAATGCTCCCTGAGGCAGGGCATTTGTTTTCCTGGGTTTGAGCCTCCTTCAGTGCTTATTGGATGAAGGAGTGGGTGGGTGCTTCCCTGGTGCCTAGGCCTGAGTGAAGGGTCTCCACGCAGTGGCAGAGTGGGTTGGGAGGTCTCGCGAGAGGACGTGGTTTTGCATAAACCTTTGGGTAAGTGACTTCCGTGTTTGCCATCATGTGTGAGTGCCCCAGAGATGCACACACATGGCTCTTGGTGACTGCGATGCTGAGCTTGAAGCCTGCCTGCTAAGATGCTGTGGGTAAGGCTGCTGAGCAAGGTGGATGTTCAGGGAAGCATCTGTTCCTTGATGGGGCTCTGCCACTTTCTACTGCAAGCATTCTGTGGGCAAACTTCATTCTAGAGTGTGAATTCTAGAGAGTTCACTCTACCAGCTGCCAAGGCTCTTAGGATTGGGCACAGTCACACAGCGGGTCTCCCTGCCTCTGAATCACCCTGGCAGCATGCTCTGGCTGCACCATGAATCTTGCCTAAGTTAAAGGAAGATTTAGCTTCCCTAGAACATGGATCTATTGGTACTCTTCTAGAGATGGTTCATCTCTGGAGAAACATTAAGTTCATTCAGCGGACATTTGTTGAACTCTGGCGGGGCATATCAGATGTGGATGCAGACAATGGGGGTGAGTGTTAACAAGCCTGAGCCCCATACTCCTTGCTGAATGATAGGTGAATAAATCAAGAGTCGAATTGTTGGGGTGAGGAAAAGGGAAGTCTTTCATTTATTTGAAAGTCCAGCAGATCAAGAAGATGATGGACTAGTGTCCCAAAGAACCACCTTTTCCTGAGTTCGAATTCAGGCTTCTTTTACTAAGAGGGAAGGGTATGTAGTTGGTTGTTGCAAACTTCTTGGCATCAGAATCCTTTGTTCTCACAGCTGTCTACATCGGTCAGGTCGTGATGCTTCTGTAAATTTCCAACAAGACAAATATTGTTCTCTGTTCTGCAACATTTTATCTCTATATGAATGGGAAAGTGTTATACCTTTAAAAGTCAGAGCCTTGAGAATGGCTTTCCTATGTATTTCAGGCAACAGGTAACATTATTGTAGAATAGAATGCAAAGGTAAAAGTAAAAGAAACAGGTCCAGTGTGGAGTCAGATTTGTTTGTCCCCATTACATAGAGGGCTGAATAAGACACAAAGGAGAACTCAGCTTTGGGAAAGCCAACTGTAGCTCAGAATACATTCTACATGATTATCTCAATTCCTTAGATTAGCCTTATGCATGTATGCATGCCCAGTTGCTCAGTCATGTCTGACTCTTTGCGACCCTATGGACTGTAGCCCACCAGGCTCCTCTATCCATGGGATTTTCCCAGCAAGAATACTGGAGTGGGTTGCTATTTCCTTCCCCAGGGGATCTTCTCAACCCAGCATTCAAACCCGTGTCTTCTGCCTCTCTTGCATTGGCCTTATGATGTTATTAGGCCTGTTATTAGGCCTATTTTATAGTAGAGCAAATGGAAGCTCTGAATTTCCATGACTTGCCTGGGGTCCCAGTTTGCATGTTTGATAGCAATGCAGCTCAATCTCCAGTCTTTTGACTTAAACCCAGTGTTTATTTTTACTATTGTAAGCTGAAAATATGAATGTGCCTCTGCTTCATGCCCTCCTCCTCAGATGATCTCTTCTCCTGGGAAAACTTGATCCCCCAAAGTGTGATGATACGCAGAGGGTCTTCCTTAGTGCCAATCACATGGCAGTACCCTTGGCTACTGTAGAAGTTGCAGAAGGTCCTGGCTCCTGTACAACACTCTTCCATGTGCAAACAGGAGGGTCTGAATCGTCCAAACTAGATTCCGAAGAGGAATGCGGAGTGATTATTCTCCCAGAGCAATGAAACCAGTTGCTAAGCCTGAGGTCTGTTCTCTGGGGCATTCGAGAAGTGCTTTCCCAGCGAGACTTGCCCTGTGAAAGATGATAGATGCACAGATTTCTAGGGTGATGTCTGACACTCTAGGCATCTTTTAATGACATCGCTGATAAAGCACCATCTGACTTAAACAGTTCATGATTCAGGACACTCATGGTCACCTGAGACATTTCATTCCACCTACAGGCAGATCCATTTGATTTGGGACTCAACAAATAAGGAAAACAATTCTGTCTCCTTGGAGCTTCTCTCACTGGTCTTCATCCTGGAAGGCATCAGCGCAGCACCTCTCCCACCAGCAGGCTGGCCCTCGGGGAGCCTGGAGGGAATCATGGTGAGAACCAAGGCTGGTCAGGCATGTCTGAGCAGGCCTGGTGAACCTTGGGGTGGACCTGTTCAATGCAGGAGGGACTGAAGAGTCTCTGGGGAAAGAGCTTGTCTTGGAGGAAGAAGAAACCAGGCACAAACAGCGGCCTGATAACCAAGCTTAGATTGCAGTGGGGTCGGAGCGATTCTGAGCATGGCCTGGGGTACGGTTCACAGTCGGCTTTGAGCACTACTCAGCCCCACTGGACTTCTTTCACTGAACTATAGAGAGCATATAGGCAAGGAAATGCTATAAATAAATGCTATAAACTAATACATGGTGGTCACCAGGGAACCAGCTTTGGGACTGGGTCTTCAGAGTCAATCCCATGATGGGGAGAATGCCCTGCTCCTCCACCACGTGGAGCAACCCTGCAGTCCCTTGGCTTGGAAGCCTCCAGCGCCTCTCTGGTAGCAGGGAAAGCAGTGTCCTGATAGAAGACTCGGAGCAGGCCAAGGGCAACCACATGGCGGGTGACAAGCAAACCGACCGTGTGTGTCTTGGGCATTAATGAGGCACCCCCAACGGATTCTGGGAACGCCGGGTTAATAGCAGGGGGATGGGCATCCTGAGTGACCCGGTGAAGGCTAAGTCATTGTTATTTTCTCCTTAACACTTAATGAAAGACTGTGCATCGCTTCAGTCGTGTCTGACTCTTCGACCCCATGGACTGTAGCCCTCCAGGCTCCTCTGTCCATGGGGATTCTCCAGGCAAGAATACTGGATTGGGTTGCTGTACCCTCCTCCAGAGGATCTTCCTGACCCAGGGATCAAACCCGCATCTCTTATGTTTCCTGCATTGACAGGCAGGTTCTTTACTGCTAGTGCCATCGGGTATGCACTTTCTGAACACTGACCACAACATTGTTTGAAAGGTATTTTTAACCATAACTTATTGAAGAAGAAATTGAAAATCAAAGAGTTTAATTTCTCCAAAATCATACAGACAGCAAATGGCAGAGCCTGGACCCTTAGTCTGTACTCTTTTTTTCACCTGGGATAAACCATAATGGAAAAGAACACAAAAAAGAATGTATCAGATCAGATCAGTTGCTCAGTCGTGTCCGACTCTTTGCGACCCCATGAATCGCAGCACACCAGGCCTCCCTGTCCATCACCAACTCCCGGAGTTCACTGAGACGTCCATCGAGTCAGTGATGCCATCCAGCCATCTCATCCTCTGTCGTCCCCTTCTCCTCTTGCCCCCAATCCCTCCCAGCATCAGAGTCCTTTCCAATGAGTCAACCCTTCACATGAGGTGGCCAAAGTGGTGGAGTTTCAGCTTTAGCATCATTCCCTCCAAAGAAATCCCAGGGTTGATCTCCTTCAGAATGGACTGGTTGGATCTCCTTGCAGTCCAAGGGACTCTCAAGAGTCTTCTCCAACACCACAGTTCAAAAGCATCAATTCTTCGGCACTCAGCCTTCTTCACAGTCCAACTCTCACATCCATACATGACCACTGGAAAAACCATAGCCTTGACTAGATGGACCTTTGCTGGCAAAGTAATGTCTCTGCTTTTGAATATGCTATCTAGGTTGGTCATAACTTTCCTTCCAAGGAGTAAGCGTCTTTTAATTTCATGGCTGCAGTCACCATCTGTAGTGATTTTAGAGCCCAGAAAGATAAAGTCTGACACTGTTTCCACTGTTTCCCCATCTATTTCCCATGAAGTTGTGGGACTGGATGCCATGATCTTCGTTTTCTGAATGTTGAGCTTTAAGCCAACTTTTTCACTGTCCACTTTCACTTTTCATCAAGAGGCTTTTTAGTTCCTCTTCACTTTCTACCATAAGGGTGGTGTCATCTGCATATCTGAGGTTATTGATATTTCTCCCGGCAATCTTGATTCCAGCTTGTGTTTCTTCCAGTCCAGCATTTCTCATGATGTACTCTGCATATAAGTTAAATAAACAGGGTGACAATATACAGCCTTGATGTACTCCTTTTCCTATTTGGAACCAGTCTGTTGTTCCATGTCCAGTTCTAACTGTTGCTTCCTGACCTGCATACAAATTTCTCAAGAGGGAGATCAGGTTGTCTGGTATTCCCATCTCTTGAAGAATTTTCCACAGTTTATTGTGATCCACACAGTCAAAGGCTTTGGCATAGTCAATAAAGCAGAAATAGATATTTTTCTGGAACTCTCTTGCTTTTTCCATGATCCAGAGGATGTTGGCCATTTGATCTCTGGTTCCTCTGCCTTTTCTAAAACCAGCTTGAACATCAGAAAGTTCACGGTTCACATATTGCTGAAGCCTGGCTTGGAGAATTTTGAGCATCAGAGGGCAAACACACTGAAACCATACTCACAGAAAACTAGTCAATCTAATCACACTAGGACCACAGCCTTGTCTAACTCAATGAAAAGAATGTCTACATGTGTATAAATGAGTCATTTTGCTGTACAGCAGAGATTAGCACAACATTGTAAATCAACTATACCTCAATAAAAAAATAGTCATTGTTACTAACGTGATGGGATGCAAGCGGGCATCGACCTGGTAGGACTGTCACAGCCCTGCCCCCTCTCCCAGCATCTCTTTTCCTGGTTGAACATCCCTGATGTTTCTCGGTCGTTCTTCAGAAGCCCCCATTCTCAGTCCTCCTCTGTTCTCCATACCCACTTTTGGAATCATTCCAGGCTACCCATACCAAAAGCATTTGCTAAAAGAAATTTAGGAAGTCCTACAATCAATATGGCCTAAGCGTTTTCTTTCTTTCTTTTTTTTTCTTTTTCCCGATTGGGTGAAAAGAAGGCTCCCAGACCCTGGGAATGACTTGCCCGAATCCTATGTACCCAGTCGGGGGATGAGCCAGTGCTCCTCACAAGCCATCTGGCTCAGAGCTTGGCAGCAGGCTCTTGGCCATCACTGCCCTCATGAGGCATGCTGATGGGGACAGAGTGGCCCTCAGTTTGCATGAGTGAGCATGAGGTGACCCCGGATGCATGTCTCCTTTATAATTCTTTAATTCTAAGGACTCGGAAATGATGATGGAGAAACGGACAATAGCTGAGTGTCGTCTAATTACCAGGCATTTAGTTACATGATGGCGTTTGTTCTCACAGCAGTTGTGGGAGGCAGTCAGGTCAGGGGAGTTCCCATGTGACGGAGGAGGATGTACAGGCACGGAGAGGCAAAGTCATCTTTTACAGCCATCCAGCTAGTATGCTGAGGAACCATCAACCACGTCCCGATGTCAGAAGCCCGTGCTTTTCCAGGACATCATGACACCTCCCAATAAAGATTCCTTCCTCTCTTCCCAGGAGGACTCTGGCCTTGGTTTATGCTGAGGACACCATCCAAGTGACCACCACCACAGGCTGCCTCCAGGAATGATGCTCTGGGGCTGCTCACCAGGAGCCCCATGGTGAGACAAGAACCACTCTCCTAGAACACAGATTTTTCTGATTTTGTTTTTTTCCCCGGCTGAGCTTGGAACCAGTTGTGTGATCTTGGGTAAGTCATTTAATTTGTCTGGGCTTCAATTTATTGGCCTGTGAAATGTAGCTGATGAACCTGAGTCAGTGTTTTTTAATCATTTCTTTTTGGGGGACAAAAAAAAAGCAATTTCTGACCATTTCCACTAAGGAGGTTTTGTGGAGCATTACTTGCTGCAATTTACATTGCAAAAGTAATTCTTATTTAAATAATTTTTTTTAAAAAGAGTAGTTATATATCGCTTTTTTAAAAAAAAATATTTTGCCCATTTAAAAAATGTTTATTTATCTGGCAGCATCGGGTCTTTAGTTGCCTCATGCTGGATTTTTTGTTGTGGTGCATGGACTCTCTAGCTGTGGTGTGTGCCTTAGTTGCTCTAAGACATGCAGAATCTTAGTTCCCTGACCAGGGATCGAACCCTCATTCCCTGCATTGGAAGGCAGATTCTTAACCACTGGACCACCAGGGAAGTCCCTATTTTATTAAAATCTTGAACTAAGTCATAAAGCGTGTTTTGCACATTGCTCTCCTCTGCCATCCCCTTTCTGGGCGGTATGCTCTCCCCTCCCTCCTGCCATCTTGCCCACAGCTGAGAATCCCTCCACTTGATGGTTTAGAATCTTGCTCTGGGTGTGAGATGACTTGAGTCCTAGGGTGTATTTGTTCTGGAAGAGAGGAGACAAGACAGCCTTTCTGGGTTGCCCATCTCTCTTCCTGGAGCCTCCCCCCACCCCCATTTTTCTCTGCCTGCAACAGTCATCTCTGGGTCCCCCTCAGGCTGCCCCTAGACTCCCCTGGTCTCCGGAGCAGTGGGCGGGTGGCCCTCCCGTTTGAGCAGGCCATGTCTCAATGTAGTTGCCAGCGCAGTTATCTTTTATTTCTGGCATGTGCTGTAACACAAGAGTGATCTTGACTTCAGGATTATCACCTCTCATCATTCTTTCTCCCTTTTCTTCTCTTCTTTTTCTTCCTGAAAGATGATAAAATTACCAGACAGGGCCTCCCGCTTCCTCCAGGCCTAGTCAGAGCTCAGGGATATTTACTTCTCGGGTAAACAGCTATAATCTCCCTAACCAGACTTTATCGCAGTTAAGTAAGTTAAATTCTTCTGGTCTAATCCTCCATGTGCTGTGGGTTTTTTTTTTTTGAGTATAAAGCGTTCACCATCTTTTGATATAATATGACAACGCTGGGCCGCTGGATATGATTAGGCATCGAGCAAAGAGGTTTCAACTTAACCAGACTGGAAAAGAAGGGCCCCCTTTGCAAAACAGCTTTGGGCAGGAAAAAAAAAAAAACAACTCACAGAAAAGCACTTTTGCTCATGAGAGGTACAAAAGAGAGGTTTGTGGGTGTTTGCAGGGCCCGGGACTTTCCCCAGCCAGGCAAATCCCTGGCAGACACTGAAAATTGAGCCGGCCCCCGCATCTGTGTGCTTCCTGCTGTTCCTAACCACGTGACGGCCACCTCGGCCAGGAGAAGACAGGAGAAGGGAACAACGCTGAATCTGAAGCTGGAGGTCATGTCACTCCCAGTGGGAAAAACAAGACACGCTTGCCCCTTTGGGTAACAATCGAAGGGCATTTCAGGAACAAAGACTTAACGGAGCTTGGCTCAAATTGTTGACAATTCTGGGGCATGGAAGATGGTTACAGGTGATGGGGTGGAGAGAAGGAAAGGTGTCTGAATGTGGCTGGAGACCAAAGCCAGCCTGGGAGATTGGACAGGCCCTGTGTGTGTAGATGTTGGTGTGCCGTTGGGGGTGGGGAGGGTGGCAGAGCCTCTCCAAACATCGGCATCAGCAGAAACCAAGGTCGGGAGACCAAAGGCTCCTGGTGTCAATGTGCCCTGTGAGGGGACTGCGGGCCAGGTCTCTACGCCCAGAGGCGACCACGGCCACCACAAAGATGCGCAGAAGCGCGTCCTATCTCTCTGCACAGATGCCGCGTGTTGGCTTTTCTTTCCTGTCGGCCTTCCAGTGGGTCCTAAGCTCAGTTCCCGTTTCCTGCCTCTCCACGCCACCCGTGCTCCCAGCCAAGCTGTGACACTTCCCCAAGCACCGCCTGGGCATGTTTAGAGCCCGAGCCACACTTTAGGGTTCGACTCCTCCTGCCGCCCTCCCTTCGCGTATGTGTGTGTGTGTGTGTGAGAGAGAGAGAGTGTGTATTTTTGGCCTTGAATCCCCACTACAAAGAAGAAGAAAGGAAACTGCCAGGGCCAAGGATGGAGAGGCAACTCGCAGCGTTTCAGAAACGGCCCTGCTGTCTCCACCGCAGGCGGCACTTGGGTGGAGGCAGATCCATCGGGCAGTTAGCGCTCCATCTGAGAGCAGCCCCAACACACGGGTGCATTGGGGGTGCGGGGACTCAGGCATCTCCCACTCTGTCCTCTGCTTGAGGAAAGACAGCACCCCAGGCCACCACACCAGGGTCCCCTCTCCTTTCCCTCTGGGTGGCCTCACCCTGCAGGGCCATGGGAATTGTGTCTAGGGTTCTCGTGTTGTCTTCTTCTCCTTCGTCCCCCTCCTGGCAGCCAGGCCTGCCGAGGTCTCGCTGGGTGGGGACCACTGGGAACGGCTGCACCTCCTCTGCACCGAGCTGATCCTGGGACTTGCTCCTGAGGGCTTAGAGCGCCCCACTCCCTGCAGGAAGGGCTTCCAGGCTGCATATCCTAAATGTACTCCTTGTAGCCTCTCTGCTGACAGCCCAGCTCTTTACTCCTGGAGGATTCTACCTTGGTCCTTTAGAAAGATCTCAAGGACTTCCCTAGTGGTCCAGTGGTTAAGAATCTGCACAGGTTCGATCCCTGGTCGGGGAACGAAGATCCCAAATGCCGTGGGGTAACTAATCCTGCATATCATAACTACTTCCCTCAAAATGAATGATCCTGTGTGCTGCAACGAAGACCCATGCCAAATAAAGATTTAAAAAATGTCCATGTTTGCCCCATGGAGAAGTCCCTTGCTGCATTTTGCCGGGCTGTGTGTCAGAATGAAAGCAAGAATGAATGGATGAAAATAAAATCAAAGGTACAGGGTTTGCTTTCAATACCTGCCTCGGAAATACCAGCCCCTATTCTTCTGCCACACAAAAAAATTCATCTCTTCCCCGCTTTTCCCTATTGGTCATTTTGGGAGAGGAGGGGTAAGGCCGCGCCCCACCCTCTGAGTGTTTCATAAAGCATCAGGCATTATTGCTCACCGGGGCTTGTCATCTTCTCGGGGCAGCCGGTTTGATGGGGCTGTGGGAGGAAAATAGAAGGAAACCGGGGAGTCTTGTTGGGGAGTGTCTGAGTCACCAAGGGGACACTGGCCTTCCAGGTGATAGAAGGGAAAGCATGAGGCCCCGGGGGCCTTAGAAGGAAGGAGATGGGACATCGAAGCCAGGGTGAGCAAACCTGGAGCAGACTTGGGCTTGGGCCAGTGGTGCAGGAGGGCACAGCCCTGATGCTGCTGGGGCGAGCCCTGTATCCCTGCCCTGTGTCACGCGGGTAAGGCGGCTCCTCTGCCAGTGGGAGGCTGAGCACATTTCCCTCTGTGCCATGGCTGCCCAGCTTCCTTCTGGAATTCCCGACTCTGGTTTAGAGCTGCCCTGTCTGCCGTGCATTGACACAGGATCCCTCATCCCATACATTGGTTTTAAACATGGTGAAAGATATGTTAATAATGTTAAGACATAAGTATAAACAGTCCCCAACTGACGAGGCTTTGATTTATGATTTTCGGACTTTATGATGGTGTGAAAGTGATACATATTTAGTAAGAACTGTACTTTGAATTTTGATCTTTTCCTGGAGCTACTGATACTCTGTACCCTTTCTTGTGATACTGAGGCAGTGGTAGCCACCCCGTCGTGAGAGCAAACAGTCAACACACTTATCACCATTCTGCACCCAGATGACCATAATATTTTCCACTGTAAGTACAAGAGTCAACCAATTACAAGAGATAACCAACACTTTATTCACAAACAGGCTTTGTGTTAGATAATTTTGCCCAACTTCAGGCTAACAGAAGTGTTCTGTTTAAGGTAGGCTAGGATAACTCATGAAGTTTGGTAGGTTAGGTGGATTAAATACATTTTCAATTTATGATATTTTCAACCTACAATGGGTTTATCGAGATGGTGGGCTTCCCACGTGGCTCAGTGGTAAAGAATCTGCCTGCCAATCCATGGGTTGGGAAGATCTCCTGGAGAAGGAAATAGCAACCCACTCCAATATTCTTGCCTGGGAAATCCCATGGATAGAGGAGCCTGGCAGGCTACAGTCCATGGGGGTCACAAACGAGCTGGACATGACTTAGTGACCAAATAGCAGCAGCAACCCTATCGTAAGTCGAGGAGGATCTGCAGTGAATATTGAAGTTATATATAGACGTTGGAATGATCCAGAGTTCAGGTGAAAGAATATTCATGGAGCTTTGGACACAGTGATGCCCATCAGAGGACTTTGAATAGAAATAACAGTGGTAATACTGATAGATACTGGTAATTGAGTGCCTTTTATGTTCCAGGCATGTTCTCATATAATTCTGACAATAATCCTTTATCTCCAACTGACAGCTAAGGAAACAGACTCAGCAGTTGAGTAACTTGCCCAGGGCTACATAACTCATGAAGAGGCAAAGCTGGGGTTTGGGCTCAGCTCCAGGGAACCTAGGAACCCAATCAATAGAGAAAGGTGTGGAATTAGATGCTCAGGTCTGTGGTTCTGTCTGTACATCGATGGTGGTGGTGGTTTAACTGCTAAGTGGTGTCTGACTCTCGCCACCCCATGGACTGTAGGCCGTCAGGCTCCTCCATCCATGGGATTTTCCAGGCAAGAATACTGGAGTGGGTTGGCATTTTCTTCTCCAGGGCATCTTCTCAACCTAGGGATCAAACCTGTGTCTCCTGCATCTCCTGCATTGCAGGCGGATTCTAGACTGCTGCAGGATTGGGGAAACCTCTACTATACCTCGATAGGAGGTGGTAAAGAAAGAAGGTCTGTAAAAGCTCCATGGGGTGACAGAAGTTTCTGGAAGGAGTTGAGGCTTGATCTGGATTTAAATAAGCTGAGGGTGGCGGTGCATGAGTGGGTCTGGGGTGTGTGAGGGTCAGTGAGGAGAAGAGGAAGACAGGATGATGGCCTTGCTTAGGGACACACTGGGGAGCCAAGGCAGCAGATTAATGTGCTGAAATGCTAGCGTCCCCACCCTTTCTCTGTGTGAATTCAGGCAAATGAATAAACCCTTCTAAGCCCTGGCTGCTCATCAGTAAAGCAGCGATAACTGTGGCGAGGATGTGACTTATGCAAGGTATTCAGAGTCTGGCACAGGCAAACGGCTACATAAATGTTGTCTGTGGTTGAAAATGTTCTCAATTGATCAGCTCCTGCGTTTCTGTGTTATCTTAACTCTTCCCCCTTCTTCAGGGTCCCTGGCCATGGAGCCATCAAGCCCGGCTGATTCTCTCTTCATAGTATTTGTTCTTTCTTTTTCTTTCTCATGGCCACCGCCCTTTATTCTAGGTCCCTGTCGTTACACATGTTAACATGGCAGCAGATTCCTGGCAGCTCCTACCTCCAGCCTTTCTCCACACCGGTCAACCTTGTCCGTTGACATCAGATTGTTCCCTTGAAACCACTGCTTTCTGCATCTTCCTTCCCTGCTCAAAACCCTCTGGTGACTCACTGTAGAGTTTCCTATTAAATCCAGACTTCTGCGCTGAGTCACCTACTCCCTACTTTTCCTTTTATTTGCCTCTGTGTCTCAATATGGTCGCTCTTACTATCTCATAAACACGGTAGTTTCTTTTCCATCACTGAGCCTTCATTCCTGTTTCTTCCTCCAGGTAGGTACCCCTTCCTCTCCAACTAGCCAAGCACTCATCTTCGAGGCTGGCTCCTTTGAAACCTGCCTCCTTACCATTCGGGTTCATGAGATCTCTCTCCTCGGTGGACCTCTCTTAAACTCTCCCTGTGCCTTGTTCAGCTGGCCAAAAGCTGTCTTGCTAATAGTATACACTCCTGAAAAATGAACCGTTTCCCCATATGGGCTGCAAATCCTCCAGGGAGGGCCATTTCATTGCCTTTTCTGGCCTCTCTCGTTCTTAGCCCAGGACAGAGCTAAGCCTAGAGAAGTCACTCCATACATTTCAAAATTAATTTTGTTGAATAAAAGTGGTAGTGAGAAGGCTGATAATGAAGAACAGAAGGTAGGAGAGAAAAGCCTCTTTCCTAGTAAAGTTGGGTGAATTCTGTGATGCAGCAGAAGCTGTGGCTTAGGTTGGCCAGTCACTCAGACCCCCAGAAGCCAGCCGTCTCTCTCTCTCTTTTTTTAATTGTGGCTGAAATTGCAAAAAAAAAAATTCCCCATTGCTCAACATGTGGGGTATTCGTTCCCTGATCAGTGACTGAGTGCCTTCTGCACTGGAAGTGCAGAGTCTTAACCACTGGCCCGCTAAGGAAGTCCCAGCCATCTCTTTCTCTTGTGTGTCCCTTGGGATCATCCGCATGTTTTCCACCTTTGCTTTCTTCCCTGGAAGCTGCTCTCTGCCCATATTTCTTTGCCTGGGATTCCTGGTAGAGCTCAGAATGCAAGCTGGAATGAGATTGGCATTTAGCTCTAAGTCCTGGATCAGATACCCTACCCAAGGCCCTACTGATGGTTCACAGTTGGTTGGGAATGTTTGTTCCATGTCTAAGCAGATGAATCTAGAGTGCGTGAATGAAGAATGGCACATTTTGGAACATAAGACAAAGGCTTTCACAATAATATGCAGCCATTTGCTGTATCCTTAATGACAATACCAGCAATGCTGATGATAATCCAATGGGAAGAGCAGAGCTGATGAGTGATGGGAGGGACACCAGAGAAGCCTGTTCTCTTCCTGGGGCCTCCAGGTTTCCAGCCAGGCTTTCCATTGTTTGGGGTTTGTGCTCCATACCCAGCTGGCAAGATGCCTCCCTCTGATTCAAAGAGGGGAGAAGAGTTCCTCACCCGGGGAGCTTGAGGACGTCAGACTGCTCCTTACGCAAGAGCCTCCTAATGAGTTAAGTGTAAATGAATCAGAAGCAGATGGATCGGATTGTTCTGGAAATACACCCGAGGTTTAAAAATTAAGGGAAAAAGCATTTGGCAAAAGGCATTTTGGGGTTTGCCAAGACCCAGAACATTTGAAAAACAGTTCAAGATTTCTTTTTCTTTTCTCTTTGGTTGCAAAACCCACAATGCTGCCTGGAGGCAGTAGAAAGAGATGGGCCTCCATTCTTTCAAGCTGAGGTTCCTCCCGTCGTGTGGGTAATGGACCCCAGGCAGGAGGCAATGGGCTGTAGCTTCAGGGGCTGATTGTGTCCAGGAGCAAAGCCCCCTGCAGGCCTCGTTGGTGGAGGAAGGTGGCCCCTTGAGTCTGCAGCTCCCAGCCTGGGCCTCGGTGCTCTGGGCCTGCTCTGGGCGGCTACCTATGACTCTCAGTGTATCTCCTGCCTTTCATAAAACTTGACTCACCTTGTCCAAATGCGGGGAAGCTCGTTATGTAAGGGAAACAGTCTCCAGTTTGCTAGGTGAGAAACTCCTGGAGGTTAGCAAGTCCTAATCCAATAAAATATAAAGTGAAATGTTTATTCTAGAAAAAAATCCTTCAAATAATTTTTTTTTTTATTAGTCACATTTGGCATAGTTGAGCCTTTCCCTGGAGGGACTAGCTTGCTGAGGGAAAAGAGAGAAAAAAGCAACATTCTCGGAGGAAAACTCAATCCAGCGGTTTCTCAGTCTGCAGCTGACTTGCTGTGTGATTGCACACAGACAGTAGACCTCGCTGAGCTTCGGGTGCCCAGTAATCAGCTCTCGAGGTTTTCTCTGATTAAACGCCAACACGTGAATCTAATAGGTCAGAGGCTGATGCACATGGACAATGAATCCTAATGTTGCAAGAGTGTTAGGTCTTGGTGGATTTAGCACCTGGGCCATTTACCAAATTCCAGCAGGGTCATCCCATCCCTCTTTCCCCCAGGCACCTACCTGTGAAGCCAGACTCACCCGCATGCCTCTCAGAATCCCGTGCCTTGAAAGCGAAGTCACATTGGCCTTTCCCCAGGTGGGGAGGTGACTTGGGAGGCAGTGGCTCAGTGGGGTCCCACCCGGAGATTTCTACTTCCTGTCCCAGGGCCATCCACATCCAAGAAGATCTGTCCTTGTGTATGGTTTTGCCACAACTCTGTCTGAAAAAATCAGTACTGGGGTTCCTCTTCACTCCCGATGCTCTCACCTCCCCAGAGGGTTGCCTGCTTCTCACCGGTAAGGGAGAGGCCCCCATGGCTGGTCATGGTGAGGGGCTGGGAGCTGCAGGTCAGGTTGCGGATTCTGTAATCAGAGCTCAGGCATGGCACGACTGAATTCTGTCCTCCTCAGGGCCCCAGCAAACCCGTTTCTTTGTTCATTTACTTCTTCATTGGGTGAGTTAGTACTGGATCTTAGCCTGACCTCTCGGTGAAGACAGGTCTGTTCGCCCTGGTCCATGGCGACAATGAAACCAGCCATTGCATAAATGTTTATGGCTTATAAAGAGCTTTCACACAATCTCACAATGCCTCATCTCAAAGCCCACAGCAAATGCAGGGGCCTCAGATCATCCGGTCGCCCTCTCATGACAGAGGAGACAGTCTTCCCAAGGTCCCACAGCCAGTCAGGGGCAGGGCTGGATTGAGAGCCTCTTCACTCCCCTGGCTAGAACTTGAACTCGCTTTGCTCTTGATCAGGATCTGTTTTGATCTGTGTCACTTTGCTTAGATCACCCCACAAGGACTGTAAACTCCTTTGGGACAGGGATTACGTTTGGCATGTCTCTATAGCCCACATGGTGCAGAGCTGAACATCCTATGTGAAATCTGCTTAATAGACGTCCAATCGACAGGGAGAAATGCTGAACTGGGTAAAACTAGTTTGGCTTTCCTGGTGGCTCTGTGGTAAGGAATCTGCCTGCCAATGCAGGAGATGCAGGTTCATTCCCTGGGTTTGGAAGATCCCCTGGAGAAGGAAATGGCAACCCACCCCAGTATCCTTGTCTGGAGAATTCCATGGATGGAGGAGCCTGGTGGGCTACAGTATAAGGAATTGCAAGAGAGTTGGGCACAACTTAGCGGCTAACCAACAACAAAGTTCACGGCGGACAGATTGGCATCTTGCTGCCTGATCTGAAAGGGCTGCTCCCCACCCCACTCCCTTTAGTCCTGACACAGACTCCCCATCACCAGCTGTAGAGTTATCACCTTGCCTAGCACCACTCTCTTATAGCTACCTCCCAGTGCAGGCCAAGACACAGAGAAGGAGGTGTGAGCTTCTAGCTATTGTCCCAGCCAAGGGAATAAGAGGCAGAAGCTCTGGAATTGCAGGGCTGAAGCAGACCCTGTAGGGAAGACCACACGGTCTTCTTGGAGCTGGAACTGGGCCCTACACCGAAGTGTGGGGTGACCTCAGCCCCACTGCCTCTGGTTGAAAGAACAAAGATCCCCTCTGTCCTGCCTACCGGCGTCTTAACCGTTTGAGCGAGAGGGCAAGCGAGATCCCATTTTGAACTCCCAGGAGAAAGGCAGTAGTAATAACAACGATGATGTAGAGGATTTGGCTTGTGGAGACTGCCTCAAGCAGAAACCAGCTCACCCCTCAGGGCAGGTGGGGGCCACCTCTAGGAGCTGGGAGCTGCTCCCCTGCTCTTTGGGGGTGCAGGGGACGGACAGAGAACACAGACTCATCACGCTTCTTGGAGTCTCTAGGTGTGTGGGAATCCAGAGAAGGCCTCCTCCTTCCTGGAGTTTTGTTTTTTTTTTCCTCTCCTGGGAGAATTTTGGCTTCCCCATTTCTGACATGATGATTCAGAGCAAAAGTGGACTTGTCAGAGACAGGAAGGAAAGATAAGATAAAAATAAAAAGCTAGCCAGACTCAGAAGTTTTTCTGGCCTTAGTTCCCCCTCTCCCTACCCCTCAACACTGACATTCTTGAAAACAAAAATCCCACAGCGAAGCTCAGAGTTGGGGCCAGGCCTCAGGCTCCAGGTCAAGGCCGGAGGGCTTTGGAGGAAGTGATTCAGCACCCGGGGCTGGGGGGTGGGATTGGGGGGGCTTTGGGGGGCGGGATGGAGGAGTGGCAGGCGGGGCCAGGACGGGGGTCACCCCGTCCACCCTCAGGCAGGCTGCTGGGAGCCCGGTGATTGATGGGCCCCAGCTTGGATGGAAAGATCAGATTCCAGAGGCAGGCAGAAAGCCGCTTCTCACAACGGCAACACAATTAAAAACTAAATACATCAAATTCATTAGTTTACAAATAGAACTGTTACTTGTTACTCAGGGTATTAACAATCTCCTTTCTTGATTAAAAAAAATTTTTTTTTAATAAGAAAATTTCTTTTTTTTAACTTTTTGGTAACGCCCGTGAAAGACGTTTCAGTTGCCAACATTTCTGCAGAACTAATGTGGGTGGATTGTGACAGATATAATTTCTCCAACCTACAGTTTCATCAACTTGAGTTCTGTTAAACTATACCCGCTGGGCTTAGCTCCTTTTAAAGTTTCCGCTTTGACAGGTAGATTTATTAGTCTTGAAATTTGTACAAATCAGATGTCACTCGTGGCAACTTGTCAAAATGTCAGTCTGGCGAGGCGGCATGAAAGGCTTTGTGGAGAGGGAGGCAGACGCGAGTCAGGCTTTAAAGAACTCCAGCGTGAGCTGCAGGGAGGAACGGGGCCGTGGCAGCCTCTTGATCCCGAGGGCTTTACTTTATTAAATATCTCGGGCTGGACAGGGGGACGGGCCATTGGATCCTGGGTCTCTGAGACATCAAGGCGGACAGCCCCTGAATCACGGCGGCTGTCTGTTAACAGCGTCAGGTTTCTCTGCTTATTATGTGCACTCAGTGGGAGAAGACAGGGGTGCCCGCCAGGGGAAGGGGGGCAAACCCAGGCCTTTTGGTTTCTAAGGATGCTGGGTGGGTCCATGGCCATGGATGTGTGTTCTGGGTGGGCTCCCCTGGCTGGAAGTCAGGGCTGCCTCCAGGCTCATCAACGCAGGATAGGGTTCTGTTGAGGAGAGGACATAGCAGGAGGATACGGAAGGTCTTAGGTGGGACCCGCAGGAGAGGGGGCAGTCCCAGCAGGCCCCCAGGGGACCCAGGGCCTCCCTTTTCCCACCTGCCGGCTTCCCAGACGAACTTGGTTCTGGTCACTTAATTGAGGATCCTGTGCTTTGGCCAGCTCCATCATTATCTCAGTTTGACACAGCGGGAAATGTGATTAATAGAAAGCTATCTGAATTTTTTCCCCAGAGGGAATGGGGTGGGTGGGCAGGCAGAAGTGCTGTAGAAGGAACCCAGCCAGGGAATCCCTGGACATTCAGGGCTCTGAGAAGGCTCCTGCTTGGGATGGGGGTGTTGGGGAGGGTGCTCGTGCTGCTGCAGTGGAGATAAAGCTCCGGTGGGGGGCGACTGTCACTGGATGATCTCGCTGTGTGTACCTCTGTCCATCTGTCTGTCCCAGGAAGTCAGAAAGCACCCAATAAAGCTGTGAAAGTGAAGTTGCTCAGTCGTGTCCAACTCTTTGCGACCCCATGGACTGTAGCCTACTAGGTTCCTCTGTCCATGGGATTCTCCGGCCAAGAATACTGGAGTGGGTTGCCATTTTCTTCTCCAGGAGATCTTCCCGACCCAGGGATTGAACCTGGGTCTCCCGCATTGTAGGCAGATGCTTTACCGTCTGAGCCACCAATAAAGCTGTAGTGCTCCGTATTCCTACCACCTCTCTCTCCCATTCACCACGAGTTTTTCTGGAGGCCTGATGCTGATGTCTTCAGAAAGGAGGTGGCCTCGTGCTCCCATAGGGCAGTGCTGAGACCCAGTCCCTGATCCATCACTGAGTCTCCCCTCACACTGCCCCAGCAGGGGCCTCGGGGCTCTTCCAGGCTGACCGCCTTGGGGTCTCCTGCCCCTTCACGCCCACCCTTTCTGGTCCATCTGTCTGCCTCTGAGATGCGCTGTCTCAGCATCAGGCCAGGCATGACTGGACTGGAGAAGCGTCAGGCACACTCTCTCCTGCCCCGTCCCCTCCCTCCTCATCCCTCTCCTCCTTTCTCTACCTGTTGAATGACTGAAGGCCTCTTTTTTCCTTCCTGAGTTCCCCCTGAAATGCCTGCTCCAATGCAAACCCTCTTGGAGGGTGAGGACACCTCCTTTCTGGGAGTGGGGTTACACACGGCTGAAAAGAAGTACTTTGTAGGGGTAGGATTGGGGAAGAGGAAGCATGGGGACCCAAGGGGAACTGCCCCAGCTCATGATATTTTTGAGAGTCCAGCCTGCTTGGTGCATCCCTGTTCTGTCTCCACAGAGGGGAGCCAGGCTTTTAAAAGCGAGAATAGGCAGACCGGGTAAGCAAAGGGAGCCCCAAGGACCCTCCTGGGGCCTCTCACCCACATCGCTCTCTAGGGAGGCAGAGGGGCTTCCCCTTGGCCCTCTGTTCCCACAGCAGCACAGGTGTTTGTCGGTGGCCGAGTCCTTCTCTGCCAGCAACGTGGAGTCCGAGGTGTCAAGCGGGGGTTTCCTCTCCCTGGGCCTGGGAAGGGGTCCTTTTCGCACTCTGGCTGCAAAGGACAAGACTCAAGTCCACTGTTTATCTTTCCAGGTTGACACCTGGCGTGTAGGAGAACTGACTCCATTGGCTGCCAAGCCGAGTGCGATTATCCCAGGTGAAAAATCTCAGACATTAAGAGGCATGATGAGCATCACGGTCACGATGATATAATAACAGGGCTGGTTATCCCGCTAATCCCCTAGGATGTATAACGTGACTTTCAAAGCACTCAAAACACTCTCGCAGCTGTGATCTCACATCCCCTCGCCTGCCTCTGGGGGAGAAATGGGATGGGAAAGGATTTCACAGCCACGTGGGGAAATCGAGGCACCCAGCTCATGCCTCTCAGAGCCCTTGAACTTGGCCACGTGACGCCTGGAAAAATGAGTCTTCATGTGCGCTCTCACCCAATTATTTTGAGCTGCCATTCCATCCTTTAGAGTGGAACACACACACACACACACACACACACACACACACACACACACACACACATCTGTGGCTTCCAACCCCCAAATGGGCCATTACAGAGAAGCGCTTCAGTTTACAGAGTTGAAAGACTTAATCACCAGCTTCCACCCCAGCCCTGGTTTCTCGTGTGCTGTGTGCTGGTTCCCTCATCAAAAGGAACAGGGAAGAGGCAGATCTGAGGAGCCCTTCACAGGGAAGACTCTTTAAAAGAAATCACTTTGTGTCATAGTGCAGGGGGACTTCCTTTCATGTGGCAAATGCATCCTGGCAGCTCCCACTTCACATGAGATAGATCATTAGCGTGGGGATGGGCGGGAGCCCGGGCTGGTGTGGGGAAAACTTTCCAGTTCCTCCTCCAGGACAGCTCTGCCCATCACGGGGAGGTGGGCTGGGGTTGCTTTCAAAGGGCGAACGTGGGGTTCTGAGAGGCTAATGAGTGGAGAACAGAGAAAAAGCAGTGGGTGCTCTTTGCTCGCAAGAGTGCTATAATCCTGTGTAGTTGACAACGTGTCTCTGCTTGGTAATTTCAGGGCAGGCCGCAGGGAGACAGAACATGGGGTGGGGAGGGGGGTGACGATGGGGAGGCGGGGAAAGGCAGGGGAGAAAAGAAGGAAAAAAAAAAAGAAACCACCAGCCCGTCTGGCATTAGTTCAGAAAGCTCTCCAACTCACACATCTGGTTCTTATATTTCAAAGTTAATTAGTCATATTGAGGCTGTCTGAAGATAAATTTATCATCCAGAAAAAACACAAACAGTTTGAAAAATGAAAGGAAGTGGGGTGACATGGCTTGACGTTTAAATAAATCATTTTAACATGATTAAAAAACTTGTCCTGTCTGACACCCAGCACTTGGGTACTTTGTATAGACTTTTTGACAAAGACAAGTCCCTGTTTGGTATACAAAAGCCCTTGCCATTCAATTATTCAGAATAATCTTTGGCCAATTACTTTCCTGAGGAACTTCTTGGTGGAGGGAAGCGGAGTGGGGAGCTGGCGGAGAGCAGCCACAGCTGGGCCCCACTTTCTGGGGTGGTGGCAGGGAGCCTGGGGTAGCCAGTGATTATATTGGTGGGGGAAAAAAAAACAACAACTCAGACATGAATCGGCTAGGGTAAGGAGGGTTTTTCTTTTGAGAGGAGTGAGCGTCAAGTGGATGCTTAATCCAGGTTTCTCTGATGACTGTGGGGTTTGAACAGGAAATCCTTGACCGGCCCAAAGAGGAAAGATCCTCTTCAAATGTCTAGGCGGGGACTTCCAAGAACCAGCTGTGTCCTGCTCCTTACGCCTCCCAGGGCTTCGCTGACAGTTTGAACTCTGTGATGACGGAACTAGGCATAGGGGCTCTCTCTGGCCTGGCTGTCGGGAGCTGTGGCCAGAGCGGGGGTGGTCACCATACACAGGGGTGAGTCTGCTGCATTGCTTTGTTGTAGGAGCAGATGGAGGTGAGCTGGAATCTGGACAAGCCGAGACACTCCATCGCCAAGCTCGTTCTCCCCTCCCCTGCTGGCTATGCCAGTGAACCCTGTGTACTTAGCAAAGGTCACCGGTTCCTGTTCCGTGTCATGACGGACAGCCCTTCCCAGCCCAGCTCAGTCCTGGGGACCAGCATCTGGAGTGGCGGTGGCAGAGGCCTTGGGATCCCATATGGGTGTTTCTAAATGTGATGGAAGCGGGGAGGGGGCTTCCCAGGGCCTCCCCCAAATCTGTCCTGGGTAAACTGGCTCTTGGGAGGTTTCTACACACCTTTTCATTGGCCCTTTGGTCCGCGTGCTCTCTGCAGGACGGGAGTGATATAATACAACATGAACGGTCGCTCCTATTAGCAATTTGGTCTCATCAGTTTTGTTAATGGGATAACAAGAGGTGCCGGTTATGGTGCAAAAGTCTCATCATGTTGGTAATTTTCACTGTAACATGTTAGCAATCTGTCACTATTTGTTTCCAGCAAAAGTGGCAAGAGTGTGCTTACATCAGGGGCTCTCCACACTCCCAGACTGTTCTTTCTTTCTCTGGCTAGGTAGCCTCCCTTCTCCGATCTGTCTCTGTCTGTCTCGCTGAGCCTTTGTTTCTGTCTTTCCTCGTCTCTGATAACCCGTGATGGCGTTTGTATTCAATACAAACGCTGTCCCTGAGCAGCCCCTGCAAGCATAGACTTCCAGACCTGGAGACTTCAAAGCAGCAGCATCCCCACCTTGTCATTTGTCAGGTAGAGAAATGGAGGCCCAGGGGAGGAGAAGGGCGTTGCCCAAATTATCACAGTCATTTTATCACCGTCAGAGGGAGGCCCGGCCTGGGACCCTGGCTTCGGGATTTGAAACCTTGGTACCTTTTACTATGCGGTGAACAGGGTCACACGAAAAATTGGTCGGCCCCAGACACCGACTTTCTCACACGTGGCAAACTTGTCCTGGTGAAGTTAAGGTCATGGAGAGGAGGGGGTCTCCTGCGCCCTCGTGAAGGGTCTTTCTCAGCTGAATCAGGATGGAGCCTCTAACCAGGTGGTTTTCTGACATGAGTCACCCTACCAGCTGTGGTGCTCCGGTCTCGGGGTCCTCGCTCCAGAATCAGGGAGGGGAGGCTCTCCTGATGACTCCTGGCCATCAGTGGGGTGGGTGCAGCTTCTGGCTCCAGCCCTGGTCACCAGCTGTCCCGCACAGAAGCCCTGGCCGTAAATAGCCTTCCCTATGCCAGGTGAGATGTTCCCGCCTGCCGCCAGGCCCTGCTGCGATTCTCGGAGACCTTCACCTTGCCCTTGTGTATCAGCTGGGGCGGGGGCAAGGCTCATTCCTGCTGGAAGCATTCCTTTCTGCAGCTAGCGCCTCGAGGCGTGCAGGCTGAGAAAAGCCGGAAGCATCACCCTGCCTTGCCGAGATGCCAGATCTCGAGCCAGACGGCCTAGGGTTTGAATCTTCGCTCTGCCACTTCGTAGCTGTGTGAGCTTCCCAGATCCAGGACCTGTCAGGGTCTGTTTCCTGTACGTGGGAAATGGGGAGCCCTAGTAGTTTGCCCGTAGGTCCATAGTGAAAAGTACTGGTGGCTCAGCTGGGGAAGAATCTGCCTGCAATGCAGGAGACATGGATTTGATCACTGGGTCGGGAAGATCCCCTGGAGAAGGGCATGGCAACCCACTCCAGTATTCTTGCCTGGCGCATCCCCATGGGCAGAGGAGCCTGGCCAGCTACAGTCCATGGGGTCGCAGAGTCGGACGCGACTGAGCAACTAACATCTTTCACTTCACTGTAGTGAAGAGTAGAGAACCTGTCTGTAAAAGATCCAGAACCCCTCCGAGGCTCCTCCTAAGCGTGCCCCTCGCTCACAGCTCACAGTACAGGCAGGGGGCATGCAGACTTCCCTCGATCATCTTTCGGATTCATTCATATCAGGCTCACAGTGTCTGGATGTGTGAGGTTAAGCAGCGCTGGACCGTTGACGGAAGTGTTGTTTTCAGGGTCAAGGAGGCGTTCCAAGGCGGAGGGCTCTAGAGTATGAATGAAGCGTCTGTGGAATGAAAGGGAGAACGCCGACCGCTGAGACAGCAGGGGTGTCGAGGTTCAGGGGAAAGAATTAATATCTGGGTTTCTGTGGCAGGGGAAGGAAAAAAGGAAAACCAACGCCCTTGCTTGGGTGCTAGTGAGAGCTACCGGCTTCTGCATATTCAGACCTTCCCACGGATCAGGCAAAGCTTCCTTGATTGCCTCTAAGGAAACCGCCAGCCAACTCTGAAATCTCAGAACAGTCTCATATGTCCCGCTGAATCATAAACACTGTTCAGAGGGGGAACTTGGCAGCAGTACCTGTGAAGGGGCTGCGGGCTCCTCTGAGGGGCGCTTGCCAGGCCTGCAGGGGATCAGAACCCAGGCTCCCCCCACCCCTCCTTCTGCTGTCCTTAAGATGCTCTGGCTATGCGGGCTGCCCACCCGCCTGCCTGTCTGGTGCTTCCTTAGGAGTTAACAGACTGCGCGTGTGTGCCTGTGCGTGTGCGTGTGTGTGTGTGTGTACTTTGGTGAGTGTGCACTTGCCTTTCCTTTGATCCAGGTCTCTACTCAGAAAATGGGCAGGTCGGGGAAGTCATAGTGGCATCTGTTTATAAAACTTGAGGTCTGGGACTTCCCGGTGGTCCAGTGGTCGAGAATCCGCCTGCCAATGCAGGGGACATGGGTTCAGTCTCTGGTCCGGGAAGATCCCACATGCCTCAGGGCAACTAAATGCCTGTGCCACAGCTACTGAGCCTTCGCACTAGATCCTGCGCTCTGCAACGAGAGAAGCCACCATAGTGAGAAGCCCTTGTATTGCAACTAGAGAGTAGCCCCTGCTGGCTGCAACTAGAGAAAGCCCATGCGCAGCAACAAAGACCCAGCACAGCCAAAAATATATAAAATAAAGTTTAAAAAAAGACAAGCATATAAAAGAAGTGAGGTCTGGGCAGCCAGGCCCCGCAGATCTGCCCCTCTCTGCTGGGTACGTGGCCTCCTGGGGTTTTGCTTTCTTTTAGTAGCTCTAAGTTCAGTTCAGTTCAGTTCAGTTGCTCAGTCGTCTCTGACTCTTTGCGACCCCATGGATGGCAGCACGCCAGGCTTCCCTGTCCATCACCAACTCCCGGAACCTACTAAAATTCATGTCCATCAAGTGGCTAATGCCATCCAACCATGTCATCCTCTATCATCCCCTTCTCCTCCTGCCTTCAATCTTTCCCAGCATTGGGGTCTTTTCCAATGAATCAGTTCCTCACATCAGGTGGCCAAAGTATCGGACCTTCAGCTTCAGTATCAGTCTTTCCAATGAATATTTAGGACTGATTTCCTTTAGGATGGACTGGTTGGATCTTCTTGCAGTCCGAGGGACTCTCAAGAGTTTTCTCCAACACCACAGTTCAAAAGCATCAATTCTTTGGCGCTCAGCTTTCTTTATAGTCCAACTCTTACATCCATACATGACTACTGGAAAATCCATAGCTTTGACTAGACAGACCTTTGTTGGCAAAGTGATGTCTCTGCTTTTTAATATGCTGTCTAGGTTGGATATAACTTTTCTTCCAAGGAGCAAGTGTCTTTTGATTTCATGGCTGCAGTCACCGTCTGCTCTGACTTGACCAGCTCAAGTCGTACCTGCTCCTTGGAGGAGCAGAGTGGACTGTGCTTCTCTGTCCTTACTCTGCCTTTTGTTTTCCTTCTTAGGTTAAGTCAGAGCAGTCACTAGCTTGTGATGTACCTGGGTGCTCTCTGGAGGGTTTAAGCCAGGCGAGGGCAGGGCGTTTGGCATCCCGGCGGCCTCCGTCTTCCCGGCTGGGACATCTGGGCTCCAAGGCCACAGGTGCTCGGCGTACCTGTTGAGTGAGTGGAGGAAGCCGCCGAGCGCAGCCGTTAATGACTTCCTCTATCTGCCTCCCAGGGTTTTCGTCAGGGTCAGATGGTGGTGGCTGCGAAAGTAATTTGCAAAAGTAGAGAGAAATGTGCCAAGTGTGAGCTGTTAACATCCCTCTCAGGTGGGAGGCGGGCGGCGTTCTTTTGCCAGAATCTCTCGGCAGCCTCGAGGTGAGCCTGGCGGACACTGGCCACTTTCCAAGGACCTCATTCCCACCTACACCTGGGTCTTTGGAGCGTGACCTCAGATCATGGAGCAATCTGGCTGGGCTTTGCTCTTTGGTTCAGTGCCTGCTGTGTGGCTGTGTTTCAGGGGTGCTCTGGGTATCACTCTGCCCCTGACCTCAGAAAAACTCTCACGAGGTAGGGGCGAGGCTGACTTACAAACCAACAAATCCTCACATGGGGCCCGTGCTTGCAGCCCAGGCCAGTTTGGGTCAGTGGTTGGGGGGGAAGCAGTGATTAACCCCAAGGAGATGGGGAGATGATAGTGGGACCCCTTGAAAGATGAGCCCCAGCCTCTGGAAACTTACACCTTGAGCCCTTGTGTCTTGACTCTCACCTCTCCCTGCCCCAGCTCCACCCAGAGATTTCAGACAGTTTTTCTTGATCACCCTCAGCATGAACTTTTTGTTGTTGTTGCTATATAGTAGGTTCTTGTTGGTTTTCTCTTTTAAATGTAGCAGTGTGTACGTGCCATCCCAAACTCCCTAACTATTATTTCCCCCCATCCCTCCCCGCTGGCAGCCATAAGTTAGTTCTCTAAGTCTGTGAGTCTGTTTCTGTTTTGTAAGCAAGTTCATTTGTACTGTTTCTTTTCAGTTCAGTCGCTCAGTCATGTCTGACTCTTTGCAACCCCATGAATCGCAGTATGCCAGGCCTCCCTGTCCATCACCAACTCCCAGAGTTCACTCAGACTCACGTCCATCGAGTCAGTGATGCCATCCAGCCATCTCATCCTCTGTCGTCCCCTTCTCCTCCTGCCCTCAATCCCTCCCAGCATCAGAGTCTTTTCCAATGAGTCAACTCTTTGCATGAGGTGGCCAAAGTACTGGAGTTTCAGTTTTAGCATCATTCCTTCCAAAGAAATCCCAGGGCTGATCTCCTTCAGAACGGACTGTTTGGATCTTCTTGCAGTCCAAGGGACTCTCAAGAGTCTTCTCCAACACCACAGTTCAAAAGCATCAATTCTTCGGCGCTCAGCTTTCTTCACAGTCCAACTCTCACATCCATACATGACCACAGGAAAAACCACAGCCTTGACTAGAAGGACCTTTGTTGGCAAAGTAATGTCTCTGCTTTTGAATATGCTATCTAGGTTGGTCATAACTTTCTGTTTAAGGAGTAAGCAACTTTTAATTTCATGGCTGCAATCACCATCTACAGTGATTTTGGAGCCCAAAAAACCATTTCTTTTCAGAATCCACATATAAGAAATGTCATATAATATGTCTCTCTCTTCTGTCTGTCTTACTTTACTCAGTATGACAGTCTCTAGGTCCATCCATGTTGCTGCAAATGGCTTTATTTAATTATTTTTAACAGCTGAGTAATACTCCACTGTGTGTGTATATATATATATGTATATATATATACACACACACACCACATCGTCTTTATCCATTCCTCTGTTGATGGACATTTAGGTTTCTTCCAGGTCTTGGCTATTGTGAACAGAGCATGAATGCTTAATCCCATAGATACAGTATGTATCTGTTTATCATTGTAACGTCTTACATGTTTTACATCCTAAGGACCCCTGCTGGGAACTCCTGCTCTCATATCACCACTGGCATTTCCATCTTTTCAGCTCATTCTTCCAACCCCATTCAACT
The DNA here is from genome assembly GCF_032452875.1 of Bos javanicus. Taxonomy (NCBI): domain Eukaryota; kingdom Metazoa; phylum Chordata; class Mammalia; order Artiodactyla; family Bovidae; genus Bos; species Bos javanicus. The sequence goes on along the minus strand of NC_083894.1, from coordinate 32,763,039 downwards.
TCTCCTACATGTCCCAGTGGTTTGATAAGTCTTCCCTTCTGCTGACAGTCACCAAACATACAGCCCTGGGACACACAGAGGCCAGCACTCAGCTTGCCAGGGGCCTTCCTGTGAGCCTGGTGGCTGGTCTCTAGGCTTTAAGGGTGCTCCTGGCTCTCTCACCTCCTTTCCTGCGAGGGCATTTGGGAAACTTCACCCATCACCACCCTGCCACCTCCCCATCATCCTTCTGGGTGGCCCCGACATGTCAGAATGCTCTTACCTTCTGCCAAATCGACGTGGCCCCCACCCCAGCATGTCACGTAGGGTTGGGACTCCGCTGTTTCCTCTTGGTCATTGTCTTCTGGGTCCCATCCCTCATCTTCCCATTTTGGCATCACTGGAAGCCCAGGCCGCCCAACTGGGTGCTGATTGCTGGAGAGATGCCAGGCTGGGCCACGTACTTCTGTCTGTGCCTCTGGTCTCGAGATCGTCAGCCTTCAGAGGGCAGGTACTGCTTCCCGTTCTTCTTTTCTGAGCCTTCCTCCACCTGAAGCACTAATCCTTGCACACTTGTTGGTTGATTGGCCTATTTTTCCCTTCCTGATACAAATAGGAAAAGCAGGAATTGTTCCTTTTGTAACATGGAATACAGGACACCAAGCAGGGACTTAAAACCTGTTTGTTGAATGAATTTGTTGTTATTTAGTCACTAAGTCGTGTCCAGCTCTTTGTGACCCAGTGGGCTGCAGCACGCCCGTCTCCTCTATCCTCCAGTGTCTCCTGGATTTGCTCAAATTCATTTCTATAGAGTCGGTGATGCTATCTAACCATCTCATCCTCTGCCACCTCCTTCTCCTTTTGCCTTCAATCTTTCCCAGCATCAGAGTCTTTTCCAGTGAGTCGGCTCATTGACCATCAGGTAGTCAAAGTATTAGAGCTTCAGCTTCAGCATCAGTCCTTCCAATGAATATTCAGTGTTGATTTCCTTTAGGATTGACTGGTTTGATCTCTTTGCAGTCCAAGGGACTCTCAAGAGTCTTATCCAACACCACAGTTCAAAAGCATCAATTCTTCGGCGTTCAGCCTTCTTTATGGTACAACTCTCACATCCGTACATGACTATGGGAAAAATCATAGCGTTCACTATATGAACCTTTGATGGTAAATTGATGTCACTGGTTTTTAATCCACTGTCTAGGTTTTCTCATGGCTTTTATTCTAAGGAGGAAGCATCTTTTAATTTCTTGGCCACAGTCACTGTCTGCAGTCATTTTGGAGCCCAAGAAAATAAAACATGTCACTGCTTCCACTTTTCTCCCTTTCTGTTTGCCATAAAGTGATGGAATTGGATCCCATGATCTTAGGTTTTTGAATGCTGAATGAATGAGAGAGTGTTTTTGTTTCTTTTGGCATCATTTAGACAACGTGACACCCTCAAATCCTGGCATCCTGGAGCTTGACTTTGAGCAGCAAGTCTTGAATCCATCACTGGCCTCTCGAAGTCACAATTTCTCAGGAGCCGAGCAGGATACTGGCCAGATGTCGCAATTCTGTCCCATGACTGATTTTCTCTTGGAGGAAGAGCCATCATGTTTCAGCTCCATCATGAAACCAATTGTCACAAAGCTGTGTCTTCTAAATTCTGCCTTGGGTGCCCTCAGTAATACTCCTTTCTGGGGCTCTTTTCAGAGCCATCTTCGGTTGGATTGGATTAGCGGAGACATTTAGACATTCTGCTTTGCAAATTGCGGAGAAATTACATCCCTGTCATATTTGAACACTCTGAAATAGGAAAGAATTACTTTATTGAGTGTCCCCCCTTCAAATGTTTGAATCTAACGAAATGTTTTCAAGCAATTTCTCACCACTGGATTTGGTGAAACTCACTTCAAGTGTCTTTCCAGAACCTTTCATAGGAAAGTAATTGTGTAATTAGCTATAAATTAGTAAAAATTATGCTAATGACTTCCAGGTGTGACATATTTTGTGCTTAAAAACAAGTAAGAGAAATAAAGGAGCTGTCACTGTGGTTCCCAAGTGAAGGTTGGCCCAGGCAGCTTGGCAGGCTGATGTGCACATTTACTTAATATTATTTTTTTTAATTATGTAATTTCTGAATAAGTACAAACAGACCCGAGAACAAAAGTACAACACACAAAACCCAGGGCTGGTTCTTTTGTGTGTGTGTGTGTGTGTGTGTGTATGTGCGCGCACTTAATTAAAAGAAAGCTCAGCAGAGGAGTTTTCAGGACTTTTCAAACTTTTAATGGGAGGGACCAGAGTGGTGGGATGGGGCATGTCGAGGTTGGAGAGGTCGCTGGAGCTCCTGGGGTCTTAAAGCCAGAAGCGGTCCAATGGCCTCTGGGGGTGTGGCCTTATCACACCCTGTTCATCTGTTCAGTTCTGGTTATCAAGGTGAGTGCACCGTGGCCGAGACAAGGCATCTGTCACGTGCTTATGGCGTTGTCTTCGCCTGCATACAGCTCTTCTCTAAAAAAACTGGAGTCGTACTGATTTATCATATTGTGTAAGTTTCACGCGTACAACATTGTATGTTGACTTCTGTGTGCGATACACTGTGCTCGCCATCAAACGTTTAGTTTCTAGCCATTGCAGTCCAGTTGCCCCTATCTCCCGTTTTGCCCTTCCCCACCCCCTTTTCCTTTGTAATCACTAGTCTGTTCTCTGGGGTTGTGTTTATTTTGTTTGCTTTTCTTTTTTTTTTTTTTAATATTCCACGTATGGGTACAATCCTATGGTATTTGTCTTTCTCTGTCTGACTTATTTCACTTAGCCTAATACCCTCAAGCTCTATCCATGTTGTCAGAAATGGCAAGCATTCATCTTTTTTATGGCTGAGTAGTATTCCATTGTGTATATGTATATCTTATTCATCCATGCATCTGTCAGTGAGCACTGGAATTGCTTCCACATCTTGGCTATAATAAATAATTCTGTGATGAACATAGGGGTGCATATATCTTATCAAATTAATGTTTTTCATAGTCTTTGGATAAATATTCAAACATGGAATAGCTGGGTCATATGGTAGTTCTAGCTTTAGTTATCTGAACCATCTCGACAGTTTTCCATCATGGCTGCATCACTTTACATTCCTATCAACAGTGTGCATTCAGTGTGCATTCTTTACGTGACACAGTGCTTTACTATACTGGTTTTTCTTGTGTCTTTCTCCCCACAATCCTGTGAAGTATGTAGGACAGGTTTTCATAGAGTACATGAAAGTCTGAAGGATGACATTCTCTTGGGAGGAAGTAAAAAGAGAAAGAAGGAGAAGGTGGGAAATTGTTCCTTCCTCTTTTTCTCCCACCCTTTCCTCCTTCTCTTTCTTTTTAAATCCATTCAGTAGTGATTGGTACCACTCGACTCTGCACCCACTAGCAATGGTGATGAGGCATAAACCAGTCAATCAGTCCATCTGTCGGTCAAACCTGCTGGGTCCTGTGTTAGGCACTGGGCAGCCAGAGACCAGTGTCAAGTCAGAGCTCACTGTTGAAGGAGGCAGATGTGAGAAACACTTTGATGGAGTCCCGGCAGTGTGCTAAGTATGGTGACCCCAGGTCTTGGGTTTTCAAGGGAGAAAGCCACTTTCACATATTCCGTCTCATTGTCTTTCCTTAAGTACATTTGTACTTGTGATATGCTATGTCCCCTACTTTGGTTTGAAGGTTGTGGTACCCGGGGCTGTGACAGAGGAATGCAGAAAGTGCTGTAGCTGGATGTAGACTAATCTGACCACAGTGGGTTGAGTCTCTCCAGCAGGACAGCTGGAATCCCAGAGGAAGGCAGAAGACGCTGAGGCCCAGCGTGGGGAGAGGATGTCTTGTGGGCAGAGCTGGGGTCTCTCTGACTGGGGCGCTCTCCTTCTGGGACGTGCTTGGCTCTCAGGTGGCTTCCAGGTAGAGCCCATACATCTGGCAGGAAGAGATGCTTCCTGGGGTAGGGCCTTCTTCCCAGGGGCTCCATTTTGCCCTTTGATTCTTCCTGGCTGCTTTCTTTCTAGAACCAAGCACGGGGGCAATCTGCTTTCTCATGACCCAGGAGATCAAGTCTAGTCCTTTGGCTGGTATGCAAACCCTCTGCAGCTAGCCTTGCCGGAGGAATCTGGTCACATTTCCTGAAACTCCCCACTGGGCAAGCCCTTCTGCTCCAAGGGCCACTCTCCTTGGCATTTCCCTCAAACCAGGCACAACTGTCCCTTTGCTGTCTTACACCATCTCTTTCTAAAACACCAGCTTCTCCTCACTCCCTCCCCAAGGACAGTTGAGGTTCCAGCTCCTGTCAAGGCCCTTCCTGCAGAACTTCACCCCACATGTGAGCTCTCAGAGCCCTTTATCTCCATCAGCCTTACTTGGCCACATGGCTGTGGCTCTTTTGGAGGGCAAGAGACTGAAGGAGACTCAGCCTGTTTTAATTTCTAAAAAAATTTTTAAGATTTTTTTTTTGTAGTTGTGGTGCACAGGCTATTCCTGTTGTGGCATATGGGCTTAGTCGCCCTGTGGCATGTGGGATCTTAGTTCCTGGACCAGGGATCGAACCTGCACTTCTGCTTTGGAAGGTGGATTCTTAACCGCTGAACCACCAGGGAAGTCCTCTCAAACTTTTTTTTTTTTAAATACCCTAAAGCTATGCGCTTGAAGTTCTGGTCATAGGGAGTTGCTTGAGACGCTTTTTGTAGGAAGAAAGTGGAATGGTGTGGACAACCTTGACCGTCCTCCTGGGTTTGTTTTATGGCCAGGTTGCTTAAGCGTTCAACTCCCAGCTTGACCTGGCTCCGGGACTAGAAAGGGCTCTGATCTTACATCCCCTGGGGAGTGTCTGCAGCGGCACCAAAGCCCTGTTAACTCCAATCAGCGTCTTCCACTCCCTGGTCAAATGAAAGACCTTTCCATGCCTGCTCTCCAGGCCAACACCGCTTGAGTTAACTCTCAGAAGAGAGAGTTTGAAAGAGGCCAACACATTCCAAGAATGCTTTGGTCAGTGGGTCTTTGTAGGGGTGGTCAAGACCGGCTGCATAATTTGCAGGACCCAGGGCAAAAAAATGGGGGCTCCGTGTTCAATAATGATGAAGAATTTCAAGCTGGTGATGAGCAGAGCTTTAAACTTTCATGGGCCTTTCTGATTCGGGAGAGGGCGGGGGCTGGACAGCTGGGCAGGTTGCTGTCTGTGAACTTGACCCTGCTGGCTTCTGTGCTGGGTGTGTGTTGGCTGGTGGTGCTGTCACATGGGTGCAGATGGTGGTGGTGTTGGTGTGTGTTAATTTCTTCAGTTCCCAAGTTAGATAATAGTATTTACTATCTTCTGGGCTTCTCTCGTGGCTCAGATGAAGAATCTGCCTGCAATGCGGGAGACCTGGGTTTGACCCCTGGGTCGGGAAGATCCCATGGAGAAGGAAATAACAACCCACTCCTATATCTTGCCTGGATAGTTCCATGGACAGAGGAGCCTGGTGGGCGACAGTCCATAGGATGGCAAGGAGTCGGGCATGACTGAATGACTAATACTTTCACTTTCAACTTTCTTTTACTGACATATGTGAGTTATGGTTGCATAGCAGCTTCCCTTGCTCATCTTTGAACTGTGTGAATTGTTTTATAACCAACCCCGATGGACTGGGGAGCTGAGGTTTGGTTATCCAAGATTACTCAGCTAATAAGTGGTGGAATTAGAATTCAAACTCAGAGTTTCTTTTTCCAAAGTCTATATTCTTATCTTCATGATTTAATGTAATTATATCAGCCCATTAAGTTAATGATTATTTCCTCTGTCCCAGGGGTGCTCTTAAGGGAGTGAATTTCTGTTGATGGAGGGAGGGTTGACTTGTGGTGGGGACCGGGAGGCAGTGGTTGGAGAAGGAAAGAGAGGAAAGGGAGGCAGTGAGTGAAGAACCGAGTTTAGGAAATCAGCGGAGGCTCGCGGCTGAAGACTTCCTGGGTCGTTTCACTGCTTTTTCAGCTCCTTGGGTCTCTGGACAGCCATCAGAAAGGCTATCTGTGATTTTAATCAACAAACCAATGAACTGATATTTACTTGGGGATTTCGAGGCTGCTGCAGTAGACTCATTGCTGGCAGGCCCTTGACGCTGGGGTCATTTTCAATGGACGCACCGTCCCAGCCCTTGGGTTTGGAATTGCAGGAGTGGCTGATGTTCTTTGCAGAGCCCATGAGCACAGGGTGATTTTCATCACACTGTTCCATCAGTGTGGAAGGGGAGGGTGGGGTCGGTGTTGGGGTAGGACCACTGCCTCTGATAACTCAGCCTCACCCATGGGAGGTCCCAGTCAATGACTTAGTTTCCTTTTGTCAGTTTCTAGCCTGATCTTTAAATCACACTTTGACATTCTTTGCACCAACAACCATCTCAGCAAGCCTATGCAGTGGTGGTGTGGTGGTGGTGGTGGGGTTTGTAGCCCCATCCCCTCATTTTATGAATGAGGAAAGTTGGGCTCAAAGAGAGACTGGCATACCCTCCCTACAAAGTCCTCCCTACAAAGTCCTGAAGCCAGAATTAGATCTGTGTGTGCTGATATCAGAGCCCACCATCTTTGACTTTTTCTCAGGTGCCTCAGCTCTTGAAGAAAGGACCAGGTAAGGGGTCAGTGTGACTTACCCAGGCAGTTGCGGGCCCCAACGGAGGACCTCAAATTCTGAGACCCTTGGCTCCTGGAGGGCAGGTCTTTTGGTTTCTGGTTCTCAGTACCTCCTCTGAAGGACTTCTCTCCAACAGGTGTAACTGAGTGACCTGCAGAATTGCTATTAAAACCTTTAAGACAGAGTCCTCAAAAGCAATCCAAATAATTCGGAAAATCTCCCTTTCCTCACCTCCTCTTTACCAGTAGCTATTGTTAACAATTTCGTGTGTCTTCTAGGCATTTCAAGCATGGATATGCTTATATGTATGCATACATTATACACAAAATGCTTTAAAGCATAAGCAGGATTGCTTATGAAATACATTTTATGGAGATGCCTTCATGTTAGTATCCATAGTCCTGCCTCATTCTTTTTAATGCATGCCTCGAATTAATATTTCACTTTATGCATAAACCAGTCTATTTAACCTGTTACTGATTGATGGATGCTTAGATTGATTTCAGCTTTTTTCTGTTATGTGCTTCTGTGAGCATCCTTGTATAGTTGGGTACATTTATAAAAATGAAACTTCTGGCCTCCAGAATTCATGCATTTACAATTTTTTGAAAAATATTTATTTAGTTGGCTGTGCTGGGTCTTAGTTGGGGCATGTGGGATCTAGTTCCTCGACTTGGGATCAAACCCCCTGCACTGGGAATGTCAAACGTGTCACTGGACCGCCAGGGAAGTCCTGAATTTACAGTTTTGATCCGCACTGCCACACAGCTCTCCAAAGTGATTGTCCCCTTCACAACATCAGTCTAAACATTGGTTTTTTTTTTTTTTTTGCATGAGCTCAGTAAGTACTGTGGAGGATTTATTCAACTATTATTGTGATTCCACTGTCCTCTCTATTACTCGGGGGTAAGTCCACCCCATTCTAGGGTGTTTGATTGAAATCCCATTCCTGCTCTCATTGGCTGGGGGATGGTGGGGAGTTCTTGATATCATCTGTGTCATTCCTCTTGGAGACAACATGACTTCTGTTGAAAAATGGAATCAGGGACCTTGTGAGTATCTGTTGAACTTGTTGCCTGAAATCTGGCACAAGAGAGATGTTCAAAGCATGCTGTCATTGTCCTCCACAAGCGTGGTCAACTCCGGCCACCCAGCCCTAATGAGACAGTATGTGTGATTTGCTAAAGGACTCAGAGGGGAAACCAGAGCATAGCTGTTAATGGTCTCTCTGCAGGGGTAGTATTAACACACTTTCCTTGTAGATGGTATGTCTCTTCAGGGCAGTGCCTTTGTTTTCTATTAGTACTTCTTTGTATCCTCACAAGCATTGAACCCAGAACCTGGGACATGGCAGGTGGAGTTAAGACGTTTGGGGTGGTGGGTGAACGACAGTCGTGACCGGGGACCGTGCTTACCAGGAGGAGACGTTGTGAAGGCAGAACGTCCCATCCATTAGGAGACATAAATGCTTCTTCTTACTTTTTCCTATTTAGCAATTTCAGAAAGGAGTGTCAATGGGAGTTGGAGGAAGGGAGAAAAAGCAAGCCAAAGACCAATGTCGGCTCAGAAAATGCCTTTTAGACATTGTCCTTGGGACACACTTGTGAGGCTGGGAGGAGGGAGTCGGGATGCTGTTTGGGAAGACGTGTCGGTAATTTAAACTGGGGGTGGAGGAGGTGCTCTGGTCCCCACGGGGCCTCCCTGGACGTGCTGTTGGGAGAGTCCTCTCTCTGGTCTGGTGCCGGATGGCCACTGCCTCCCTCTCCCTGTGACTTTCCACCTACTCTCTGGGACTTTCCTCGCTCTATTTTTGGAAAGGGCCTTGTGCCTCATTCCCTCCCCGCATTGCCCATCCGCTCCCAGCCACCTAGTGCCAAGGACGCTATCTGAAAGCCTGGATCCCAGAAGTCGAGGCCTGTCAATCAGACCCTGGAGCCGGCTGGCCCAGTGCGGGAGGAGGGGGAGAAGGGCCGTGCCCTGGGGTGTGGGGTGGGGTCGGGCTGGGGCCAGGGGCCCAGAGTCCTGATTCCAGGGCTTGGGTCTCTCTGTGCCTCAGCCTCCCTTCTGTTAAACGTGGTTCAACTTGCCCTTGTCTCATTGTGAGGGAGCTCCAAGGGCAGTGCAGATGCTTGACCCCAGAGCAAGAGGAGTCGCAGGGAGGAAATTCCTCTGTCAGTAATTCAAGAAGGCGGTACTGCATTTATGGCTCTCCCGGGTCCTTGGGGATTGAGAAGACGTGCCCTATGTACAATCTTCCACAGGGAGGCTGGAGCCTCTGCCTGCCTGTACCTAGTTCAATCCCAGAGGGCTAACTCTGAATTCCTCCTCTGCCTCTACTGGCTACATGATCTTTTTTTTTTTTAAACTATTTTTTAATGTATTACAATTTCTTTTCGATGTAGACCATTTGAAAAGTCTTTATTGAGTTTCTTACCATATAGTTTCTGTTTTATGTGTTGGTTTTTTGGTCATGAGGCATGTGGGATCTTAACTCCCTGACCAGGGATTGAACTTGCAGCCCCCACATTGGAAGGTGATGTCCTAACCACTGGACCACGAGAGAAGTCCCTAGCTTCAGATTTTGAGCTTCACTTGTCTGGGCCAGATTTCCTCATATATAAAATGGAAATAACATTAGTACCCTCTTAGGTTGTGAGAGGACTCAATATTATTATCTTTGACTGCACATGAAAATTGCATTTTAGGGAAATAGATATTTCTTGGCCTTTAGCCAAGTAGCCTATAGACTCATATGCCGTAGACTATGCTATATGCCATAGTATGTTAGACTATATATGCTACAAACAATAAACTAAGCTACCACATGCTATACATTGTGGAAACCCCTTTGCTGGCAGTGGGGAAGCTTCAGGAAAGGAAAGGTCTTTTTGGATAGCAGGAGGGTTTTTTCCAAACTACATTCCATGTGTTCCAGATCACTGCATTCCATCCTATGGCGTCAACACCATTCAATGTGCTTTGATTCAGCACTTGGTGTGCCGAGTGAGGAAATCCAGTGACTTTCTCTGATTCAGCCTGAATCCAAGGGTAAAAGACAGTTATAGAAAAAGCAAATCAGAATCAAAGCTCTGCTGAAGACTTTTTGAAGAAAAGCATAATAATCTCTGAGCTCTGGCTTCTTACCCAGCCCGTGTCTGGGCATGGACCACAAGCCTGGGTCTGGAGTTGAAAGAGAAGCTTCGTCTCTTAGCAACATGTTTATGTTGGTTTGGCTTTGAGATAAAAGTGAGGACATGGTTTCCACTCCTGGGCAGCTGGGCCCTGGACACTGAAGAGAGATGAGGTTAATTGTTCCCTTCTTTAAGTTGGCTAGGGTCGTTTTACTTCTACCTCAGCTCTATTAAAAAAAAATAGATATAGGCTTATGCATGTGTTGCGCGCACACACACACACTCACACACGGATCCAGAGAAGAACAAATTAGCAAATTTCCTAACCAAGCCCTATCTGTAGGTCTGTCCTGAAGCAGTGAAGACCCCTGTGGCTTGAATGTCAGTGTCAGCACTACCAAGTGTTGATTGAGTTTTGGTCCCAGCAGTAAAAAGCATGTGTGAAATTCAAATATAGAATTTCAAACCCTTGAGCACTTCCTGAGAGTCTCAGTGGCTTTAATAAAGGAAGGGCATCTCTTTGATGGCAAATGATTATCCCTCACCATGCAAGCACAAATTGGATCATAATTAATGAATTTGATATACATTCTTCCTTGCCATGGATAGGAGCTGGCATTTTGTTTCTATTTATCTCCATCACTTTACATTCCCATCTGCAAGAGGGGATGTGGCCACACTCAAATGAAAGGTTATATATTGGTGAGTTCTGCAGCTTAGCGACTGGTTTGAAAGAGTTCATTTCTCTTTTCCTGCTTTCTTCCTCCCCTTTCTCCTTGCCCACTATTAGGACCATTTTGCAAATTCGGAAACACGTGATGGTTTCCTAGAGCTGCTTTGTTGTTGGTCAGCCACTAAGTTGTGTCCCACTCTTTGTGACCCCATGGACTGCAGCACGCCAGGCTCCCCTGTCCTTCACTATCTCCTGGAGTTTGCTCAGATTCATGTCCATTGAGTTTGTGATGCAATCTAGCTATCTCATCCTCTGTCACCCCCTTCTCCTCCTGCCCTCAGTCTTTCCCAGCATCAGAGTCTTTTCCAGTGAGTCAGCTCTTCATATCAGGTGGCCGAAGTATTGGAGCTTCAGCTTCAGCATCAGTCCTTCCAATGAATATTCAGGGTTGAATGTTGCTTCATGTGGTTCAAATGGTTTAAATGCCTCGTACTCCGTGGTACGAGGTGGAGAGGATTTTTGATATGTCCAAGTATGTTCACATCGTTCTTTATTCTTGGTCTCTCCCTCTGTAGCATTGTCTCTGTTTTCTTCTTTCCTATGAGGCATCATAGCCTAAAGAGGGCTTTATGAACATGTACTAAGTCTTTCCAGTGCTTAGATGTTGGGAGAGACACTATAGAAATTGATTCCTGTCCCGCCCTCATTTAGCGAAGGTTCTTCGAGTGCTCACTGTCACTAGTCACTATCCTTAATACTAGGACTAGGAAAACCAATAAGATACAGTCCCTGCTTTTTAGGAGTTCATTTATTTATTTATTTTGGCTGTGCTGTTTGACACGTGGGATTTTAGTTTCCTGACCAGGGATTGAGCCTGTGCCTCTTGCGGTGGAACTGTGGAGTCTTAACCACTGGACCACCAGGGTAGTCCCTACCTAGCCTCATTTACCATTCTGTATCCTCAGCTCCAGAGAAGACCATGGCACCCCACTCCAGTACTCTTGCCTGGAAAATCCCATGGACGGAGGAGCCTGGTGGGCTGCAGTCTGTGGAGTCTCGAAGAGTTGGACACGACTGAGCGACTTCACTTTCTCTTTTCACTTTCATGCATTGGAGAAGGAAATGGCAACCCACTCCAGTGTTCTTGCCTGGAGAATCCCAGGGATGGGGGAGCCTGGTGGGCTGCCATCTATGGGGTCGCACAGAGTTGGACACGACTGAAGCGACTTATCAAGCAAGCAAGCAAATCCTCAGCTCAGTTCAGATGCTCAGTCGTGTCTGACTCTTTGCAACCCCATGGACTACAGCACGCTTGTATCCTCACCCTATCCTTTGTCAATGGAGTCCACTTTCTTTCCTCCCTGCCTCACATTGACTTTGAGGTATCGTATCCCATATGATGTGCTTGTTTCCAGGATGGGCGCGTGTGATCCTGCTCAGCCTTCTCTGGATATGGCCAAAGCCAGGGAGAGCGGGTTTCTCTCTGGACGATGCCTCTAAACAAAATGTTAGTGTCCCTTCAAAATTCATATGTTGAAACCTTCACCCCTGAGATGATGGCATTAGGAGGTGGGGCCTTTGGGGGGTGATTAGGACATGACTGTAGAACCCTCATGATTAAGATTGGTGCCCTTATAAAGAGACCCCTCCTGCCATGTGAGGACACAGTGAGAAGAGAGTGGTCCACAAACCAGTAAGTGAACCCTCAGTGGACACTGAATCTGCCAGCACCTTGACCTTGGACTTCCCAACCTCGAAGACAGTGAGCAGTTTCTGTTATTTATAAGCCACCCAGGCTCTGGTACTTTGTCATAGGTGCTGAAAGGACAGATGCAAGGAGAAGATAAAGGGCAGCGATGCTTCCTGCAGGTACCAAGTCAACAGTGGCTGCACAGGAGTATTGATTTCTGGCCCAGGGATGGGGCAGGGCTGTCCCACCCCAGAGGCACAGTTCACATCAACGTGTATGTAGAAGGCACCCTTGCTTTAGGAGGAGCGTGGATGGGTGGGTTTCCTCCATCCATGTGAAGTCTCAAAGCCAGCACCACTCAGCTGTTCAGGAAGACAAAGGGTTAGCCTCAGAGGGGCTGGGTGTTCCCCAGGGAAGGGATAGTGGCCAGAGCGAGATTTCCTAACTCAGATCATGGAATAGGTAGTAGTTATGAAGATGTGGGCAGTTATGGAGGGCTTGGGTGTCTGCAGGTGGCCTGGCCGTGTGAGTTTGGTGCGTGTGCCTGGAGGGAGGCCAGAGCAGCAGAAGGCAGTCAGGGGACTTACCTGTGAAGGCTGAAGCCTGCCATCTCATTATCCGGGATGGCTTGGGGCAGGAATTGAATCTGGGAGGCACTTTCAGAATCTCAGCCCAGGGCCCTTTTCCTAGAGACAAAACCGAGGAGGAGGCCGTGGGAGTGTAGGTGGTTGGCCCAGGGAATTCAGTGGTGATTCAGTTCAGAGAGACCCATCAGATTCTTCATTCTGAGCAGGACCCCGTGTCCATTTCCTGCGATTCCCAAATGACCCAACACTCGGGTGTCTCCAGAGACAAGTGGGAGGGCCCTCTGCTGCAAATCCCTTCCGGGTATGCCCGGCAATCAGGGACGAGGAAGGTGGATGTGGTCACCTCTGGCCCCAGCCCACCTCCATGGTGGATGGAGTAGGGGGCTGTGCCCTCCCTGGGCTGTGGGAACTGCTCACCTCCCGGTGCTGGGGTGTGTGACAGGCTGGGAACAGCAGACTCGGGCAGCGCCGGCAGGCAGGGCTGGGGTGGCGTGTCTGGCGACCGTGACAGGCCGGGAACCTGCCTGCCAGGCTGCCTGTTAATTGGGTGGTGAGGGGTGAATCAGGAGAGATTCCCTGGGTGGGCTCTGAGCTTGCAGGCTTCATCAGAGCCCAGGCTGTGCCGGCCGCTTGTCAACGCCCCAACAAGCAGGGCCTGGCTGCTGGCTTCGTGTTTGGACTTCTTACTAAAAAATATTTCCCCCAAGAAAGGAAGGGTGGAAGAAGGCAGCTTGTAATTGGGCTTGGGAAGGTGATGCTTGTCAGAGGAAGTGAAAGCTGGGAGTGGAGCCCTGGGGGAGAAACGACTATTAGCATAACTGTGTTCCATGGAGAGAGAAAGGGGCTTTAGTCCTTTCCCCTGGGCAGGGGGACAGCTCCCAGGGATGGGGTGTGTGGGTATAGCCTGGGGCCCTGGCTCTGATGCTACCTCTGGCCCAGATGGTAGATTCTAGAAGAAAGCAGGAGCCGTAAGCAAACAAGCATGCACCGAGGTCTTCCCCACTCACCTCGCTACACACACACACACACACACACAGGCACACAGACTCACTGTCAGAATCCTCGTAGAGCATTGCCAAAGGGGTCCCACCCATCACAGCTGTCCAGGGCAACCAGACCGGAGAAGGAAGGGACTCGCTGAGGGTCACACCTGTGGTCAGAAGCAGGACCTCAGATCTTACTCGTGGGCTCTGAGTAATGTTGGGGATGCAGAGGGTGCTTTCTGACTTCTTGCTTACCCAGCCAATACCATTTCCAGCCCATAGATGTGACTAGAATCACATCCTTAGAGATTTATTCATTTGGACTCAAGCTTAGCTCACAATTATATAGCAGAATTTCCAGGGAGAATATATTATATATATTATATATTAAGCTCTGTCAATAATTTATCCATAAGCAAAAATGATAAGGCCGATAAAGATATTGGATACCTGGGAGCAAGTGTGTGAGTGTGTGTGTGTGTGTGAGTGTGTGTGAATGTGTATGTGTGTGTGTGACTTTGTGTGTATATGTATGTATGTATGTATGTGTATGAGTGTATGGGTATGTATGTGTATGTGTGAGTGGATGAATGTATGAGTGTATGTATGCATGTGTGTGTATGTGTGAGTCTGCGTGTGCATATATGTATGAGTGTGTATGTGTGTATGTGTGTGTATATGTGTGTGTCTATATCTGTGAGTGTGTGTGTATGTGTGTATATGTATGTGTGTGTGTATAAAGTGTGTGTGTATGTGTGTGAGTGTGTATGTGTGAGTATGTATATGTGTGTGAGTGTGTGTGTGATTATGTATGAGTGTATGTGTGTGTATGTGTATTTATGTGTGTGTGTATGTGTGTGTATGTGTGTGTGTCTATATCTGTGTGTGTGTATATGTATGTGTGTGTGTATGTATAAAGTGTGTGTGTATGTGTGTGTGTATATGTATGAGTGTGTGAGTGTGTATGTGTGAGTGTGTATATGTGTGTGAGTGTGTGTGTGTATGTATGTATGTGTATGTGTATTTATGTGTGTGTGTATGTATGAGTGTGTATATGTGTATATGAATGTGTGTGTGTGTATGAATGTGTATATATGAGTGTGTGTGTATGTGTGAGTGTGTGCATGTGTGTGGAGTGTGTATACACATGTGTTTAGGGGCAGCTTGGATGAAGCAAGGACCGATGATGAGAGGACAAGTCTGGGAGCACGTCACCCGGAGCCGATTCCGCGTCCTGCGGCGCTCAGCCCCCGCCCGGCTCCGGCCGCCCCCTCGCACCCTGCGGCCAGGTGAGGCGAGGCGTCCACTGCGGCCGTGTCCCCGCCGCGGCAGCCCAGCCGCTCCCCGCGGCCGCCGTCTCCTGGAGTCTGTGTGACAGAATGGGACCCGGGGGGAAAGCCGCCACGTCAGCACCCAGCCCGTTTTGCACTGCGGCAGCTAATTAAAGCCAGGAAGGTAATTTATTGCTGAGGGAGAATGTGCGGGAGGTTTGGCTTAGTTGAAATGGCCCCCAAAGAGTTATGGAAAGCTAAAGTGGGTTTTCAGAAGCAAAAGTTAATTGCTCTTCACTTAGCATTTCGGTGTCATGTGGCTCTGAGTTACACACACGCTGAGTGGAAGCCTTTACCCAGACAGGGGGTCTGGGGGGAGGGTGCGGGGGCAGGGATTCCAGGTAGAGGGAGGGCCCTGGCTGGGGGTCAAGAGGACCACTCCCCTCCCCACCAGGGCCAAGGCTTCGCCTGCTCCTGCTGCTCCTCCAGGTCGGGGCGGGGCAAGTAGGTGGGCGGAGCCCAGCACTGAGCCTTGGAAGCCTGGGTGATGGGGTGGGCGTGGGTCCCCTTCTGCCCTGACAGCTCGGGGACTTGGCCTCCTTCCTTCCCCTCTCTGAGTCTCAGTCTGGTCCCCTCTGTTTAACCATCCTCAGGGGACATCTTCGCTTTTGGCATTCGGTCATTTCTTTGATTCCTCAAGGCCCTGGCTCTCATCATGAAAGCCGTTCCTGCCGTGTGACCTATTTGTCAGAGGGGAAAACTGAGGGCTAGATGGTCCTAACAGAGGATAATGGAGGATGTGGGGGTGACTTGCCTTTTAGCTGAAAACAGAGAGATTTGCCACCTAGAAATCAGAACTTCTGGTCTCCTGGACACATGCTAATACACACACACATCTGGAGGAGAGGGTTGAAAAGCATTAATCAGGGTCCCTTCAGAGGAGGTGAAAAATCCTTCAATGAGAAAGGGGCCAGATAGCAATGGTACAAAGCTGCCTTGCAGAGACAGTGTCTGTATCTCAAGGCTGCAGTGATCTGAACTCCAGGGGTGACTGGAGTTAGATGCTAAATATTTTAAATGACTTCTACTGTTCCTGTTGTAGGAGATGAGTTGAGAGCCTCCCTTGTGATTTTCTTAGCTCCATTTTTCAGGGGAGGATACTGGGACCCAGTGGGGAAGGAGGGGTCCCATCCTTAGGTTTTCAGTCCAAGGTGGTTTACAAATAACAATGAAATCTGGAGATATGATGGGGTCTTATTTCAGGTCGGTGTCGAATTCTCAAGTCAGTGGGCATGGTGAGCCCAGACAAGTCCAGTTGATTCTGAAAATACCTATATAATGGAACATCTCCTGGGAACTCGGAAGTGAGGAATTCTTTTGTTTTTCTTAGCATCCCTACTCTGCCATCCTTTTCCTGGGAGTAAGCCGAGGGTCTAGCTTGGGGTGGGGGAATGAAGAGGGTGATGGAGTGAATGGAGAAAGACCCCTCCTCTCCAGGATATTCCATTGAAGTCGTGTAGAGTAAGCATGTATTTCTCAAGGTTCACTCTGTTCTCTGACGCCAGGACCTATAAAGCCAGGAAGGAGGGCCTTTGGCCAAAATGTCCGCAGATAATATGAGCTCAGTGAGTTGTTTTTTTTTTAAATAAACGAGTGAACAATACTTCAAAAATTGTTGTCTTGTGCTCTCACTCTGTGTTGTGGACAATGGCATTGTGCAGATACATCCTTTGTGAAAGCGGTTAAGTACCACGGTGCCTGTGTTTCAAGAACCATATTGAAAATAATTAAGCTCCCTAGAGACAAGACATGACACCCGACAGGAAAGCTTTAGCACCTCACACGTATAATATTAGGTTTCAGGAAGAAAGCATCGCAGTGTTAATCTGAGAGCATTGGGAATGAGGTTGAATTCTCTTTGCATAAGCTATCCACTCTAATCTGCAGTGAATTCTGATATTATTGAGCTCTCTATTAAAGGTTTCCCTCTTTTTTATTCCAAAATGTTTCTGAGTCCAGGAGTGTTGGATCAAACATTCCCACTTTCTTTGAAAAATGAGCTGGACAGCTCAGAATGAGATCAGAATCCCAGGAACCTTAGCCAAAGATGGAACTCAGGTCAGTCCCATCTGACCCCACACAGCCTGGGGACGTGGTTGTTTAGCCAAGGGCCGTACTCCCAAGCTGGTACTGGCTTGAATAAATGAGCTGAAGTGGTCTTGGATTTGGCGGATCTGTTTTTAGACCAGAGACTGCATTTGGAAAGGTATCAAGTGCTAAGGACACACAGGGCATCGTTCAGTTCACTTTCGTGCAGAATGATTGTAAATGGTAGAAGCATTTGCCAAAACACGGTTCTCATTCACTCCGCCTGGCTAGGGGATGGGAGAATTCTCTCTCTCTCTCTCTCTCTTTTTTTATCAAGTCCCGAAGCTAATGCTTCTGGGTGAAACTAGAAGCTGGTGTGAGCAGTGATTCCTTATCTCTCCTGCTCCATGGACATACCTAGACATGTTGGATTTACCAATAAGGCTTGTGGGGCATAGAAGCAGCAGCAGGATCCCTTTTGGTGGGATGGGGAGCTGGTAGGGTTGGCATGTAGATGTCTCTGAAAGGAGTTTGGTTTCTGCCATGATGGAGCTGGAGAGAGGAGGACCTCATTTTCTTTTGCACACAAATCTTAATATTTGTTGGGATAGGATGAGCGTGGGAGTGAGAAGCATTATTTAGATGAAGGGAACAGAGAAGAGGGAAGAGAACTGGCGCTTCTGATCCTTGGGCACTACTAGGGGGAGGGTGCCTGTAGGGCAAGGAAAACACTACAAGTTTGCACAGCTGAATCTTTCAGAAGGAGGGACTTCTTTTGTTTCAGTCTTTAAAAAAATTTTTTTTTAATTGAAATATAGTTGATTTACAATGGTATGTTAGTTTCAGGCGTACAGCAAAGTGATTCAGTATATATGTATATATATATACACACTCTTTTTAGATTCTTTTCCATTGTAGGTTATTATAAGATACCGAGTAGCATTCCCTGTGCTACACAGTAGGTCCTTGTTGGAAATCTATTTTATATACAGTAGTGTGTATCTGTTAATCCCAAACTCCTAATGTATCCCTTCCCCTGCCGCCTGGAAGAAGGGATTTTATTCTCCTTCAACACAAGAGATTCCAGTTCAAACATCCTAAATGATGTCTGACTCTTCTGTCCTGGAAGACTCCTGGGGAGAATGTTCTAGAACCCACATCTCTATAAACAATGTCTAGACTCAAATGATTTTAAAACTGAAGTCTGCAGATGACTAACTGGAATCCCTCAGCCAGGGAGCAGACCAGCCAGCGGGGAACCCAGCTCGTTAGAGTGGTGCTTCTTAAACCTTTTCACTCAGGTAAAGGCAGAGGGGGGGTAGATGAGAGGCCGCAGGTATGTGATGGCCTGAAACATCTCAGAGCAAATGTCAAGTATTTGAATTTCAGTGTTTAAAAAGTCATCCCCATTTTGTTTGTTCCATCACGATACACTTGTGTTTTAATATGAAAACACTGTTTTAGCTTGCCATTAAGAAAAACACAGACGTACATGCATGTTTCTTAGCTGTTTCAATTAAAGGCGGCAACCCATCTGTGCTGAATCTCGTGTTTTGGACACTGAATTAGAAGGGCGGGCGGCGGCCTGTCACTGTTGGTGGCCAGATCATTTTTGCTTTCTGAGAATCGGTAAAAATAGTGACAGCTTTTCTCTAATTGTTGAGCTGAATCAGGGTGGTAACTAAGGAGAGGTGTCTTGAAAACTCTCTCTTCCTTGCTGTGAATACTGGGAAATGAACACTCAAGGTGCGCCAGAGCCGGGATGGGGGAATCCCCAGGCCTGCTGCTCGTGGGTTGGCCTCCTCTGACCTGGAAACTGCCCTGTGTGCACTGCAGGACCAATCGGGGTGACTCTGGCCCCCCGGCTCTGTAAACCCAAGGGCATGGACTGTCTGATATGAGCAGCCCAGCATTACCCCATTTGGCCTCCCTGTCCAGCCTGTATCAGTGGCAAATCCCATCTTGTAAGGAAAACAATGGTGCTGAACTTCCTTTGTGGCCAATCTCAGCCCTTGCTGGCCATATCTCCACATTGTTTCTGAAGGCGTTTGCAAAAAAACCCAGAATTGAGGAGTCTGAGCAAAACGCTGTTTGCATTTTTCCCCATGGTGATGCTCGTGATTAAGGGCTTTGAACATTTCAGCCTTGAAGCGACCCTAAAGCAGCCACGGCTGCTCTGCCATTGCCTTGACCTGAAGGAGGGATACTGGGGAGCCAGCCCCTGCTCAGGTGGGGTCTGTCTTGCCTCTGCCAGATCCCCGTTGCCCCACACTCCTTGAAGTCTGGTTCAAGGAGTTCACTTAATATATGTCTTCCTAGCTCTGGTGTTTACCCTGCTCTAGTTTAATCTCCCCACCCCCACTTCCCTAACCAGGGCAATGGAGCAAATAGGGCTCAGACTCCTGCTGCAGGGAAAGTCTTCTGTGAGCTGCTGCGGCAGGGGCTCTGCAGACATCCAGTATTGGGCTCTCATTCTTGGGTGGATTTATCTCTGGAGAGTGGCCTCACCAACTCTGGGGCTTCTTTGGTGGCTCAGACAGTAAAGAATCCACCTGCAACGCAGGAAACCCAGGTTCAATCCCTGGGTTGGGAAGATCCCCTAGAGAAGGGAAATGGCTACCCACCCCAACATTTTTGCCTGGAGAATCCCATGGACAGAGGAGCTTGGCGGGCTATGGTCCATGGGGTTGCAAAGAGTTGGATGTGACTGAGCGACCAACACACACAACTCTGAGAAAGATGGCACCAGCCCATGACTGCTCCTCCATGAGTGACTCTCAAGGCAAGCTCTGCAGCAGCTGCTGATGGGAGTGAGGGAGGAAGAGAAGAAGAAGGAAGAAACTCAGAGACAGATGCTTCACCAGTGCCGGCCCCTCGGTGCAGGGAAGGAGCTGGCAGTGGGTCTAGAAACATAGCACAGTTGTATCTCCAAACCCAGGGCTCCAGCACACAACGCTGATGGCTTCTTCCTTTTCTCCTCTTCCTCCTGTTCCCTTCTTCCCCCTCCTTCTCCCCTCTCCCTGCTTTTTCTGTCTCCTTCCTCCCCTCTTCTTCCTCCTCCTCTCCTCCCCTCCACTCTCCTTGCCCCAAGAGAGAAAGAGCCCTCAAATAACTGAGCTATACTTTGGAAATGGATCTGATGAGCCCTGTAATAGGAGAAAATCATCATTATTTCCCAAGAGTTCGCATTCCCATAATATTTTTATTAGCAGCTTCTCTTCTAAATAAAGTTCAGTGGATTGATTTTGGTTGGGTTTTCTCATTTTAAATATTCCCTTAAATTATGACCTTGGCTGTAGTCCCATCATCAGCATTGTTATTACTGTTATCAGCATCAGCGGCTCCTTTGTAATATTTATGTCGCACTTAGAGAGCTCTCAGAACACTTCAGGTATATTACTTCATTTGTCCTCATCGCATCCTTGTCAGGAAGGGAGGGGGCCCCATTAGAGCTCAACATTGAGCACAGACCTCTCCTCTCTGTGTGGACAACCTCCATCTAGGGTGTGGCCAGGAGGAAGCCCTCTGCTCTGTCTTTTGTATACAGCTGTCCCCAGTAATGATGGGGGATTGGTTTCAGGACCCCCATGGATACCAAATCTGTGGAAACTCAAGTTCCTTGGGTAAAGTAGAGGAGTACAGCTGGCTTGCCATATCCACCGGTTCTGCACCCATGGATTCAACTGATCACAGAGACTGTGTTCCTTTGCCTGGACCTGGAGCAGAGGAAGGCTGCCTCAGGACAGGTTATAGCCAGCTGAGAAGACCGGATGGATCCCTCGGAGGACTTGGCTCAGGACTTGGCTTGTCACATCCCGAGAGTGATGCCATGGACCAATGGGAAGACACTGGCATGGCGACCTGGAGATCTGAGTTTGAATTCTCGTTCTGCCACTGATTGATGAGTCTTGCTTGTTGGGCTAATCCCTTAACTTCCCGTCCTCATTTGTAAATGAAGAGGTATTGACGTTTCCTTTCTGGATTATTTTGAGGATTCTATAGGACAGCTTATAGAGATGTGCTTAGCACAAAGGAGGGGACACAGGTGTACCAGAAATGTCGATTCCATTTTTTCATTTAATTTTCTCTCCTGGCAAAAGCTAAATTGTTCAGCATGATTTTGAGAATTAAAAGGGAAAACAGAGGGCAACCTTTGGATAGGTTTATCATTTTAATCAAGGCCTTGTCAGAAATCATGTATTTTCTTACCTACGTTGGGTAAAAGCTAGTTATCAGTAATTAGTGTATTTTGAGGCTTGTGTTAGGAAACAGCTGGACGGGAGGACAGCCAGCCTGGGCTTCGCCCCCCTCTGCCACTGACCAGATGGAAGCCCCTGAGCAAACCACTTGGCACGCCTGTGTCTCAGTGCCCTGGTCTGTAAAATACAGGGTCTTGGAATACAGGATCATGAAGTCACTGAGCAGCATCACAATTCTAGAATTCTACAAGAAGTGATGTTTAGGGAAGGAGCCAAATGAGGGGTGTGAGCTTCATTCCTTCCATCTCCTGGGGTTGTCTATGTTGTGGGAAACCCCACCAATTGGCCCCAGGGTCATAGTCAAGGAACCCAGGTGACTTGTGGTGGGCACATAGTCCGGGAGGAAACAAGCAACCTGGGGAAGGCTGGGTAGCAAGGCTGGGCTCTAAGGAGGCTGTGGCTGCATCAGACTCAGCACCAACTTGCTGGTAAACCCCAGCCTTCCCCTTCCCTGACCAGCCTCCCTTGTCTACTGGCCTGGTAGCCTGGGGGAGGAGAGGAGAGCTGGGCCGGGACTGATGGCAGTAAGTGTCACCATGCTCAGAGGCCCAGATGTCCAGACTCCTCAGGGCGCAGAAGGGCTGCTGAGGGCTGGATGCATGGTCTCCAGGTCGCTCTGTGGATTGCACTTCCAGGCTGGGGCCATCTCCTGAGAGTCCATTAGCCACTGCTGGCCCTGGCTCTCAACAGAACCTCACTGAGGGGCTGCCCAATGCAGTGCCCCTTCTGCATCATCTGAAGAGACAGGAGCGAGTCTTAGAGGAGAAATGGGCAGGGCATTTTCTCATACAAGCTTCCCTGCCCACAAATGCATCAGGAAGAGCATGAAGCATAAAGGCTTTCCCTGACATGATTCACCCATACCTTACTAAAACAAAACAAAGCCTAGCTGCCTCTTCCATTTAGTTCAGTGATACTTAGAAGGGCAGCTCACTACGCTGGGTGTTATGATGGTCTCCAGTGAACAGAATTCTGTCTTTCCCCAGAGGCTCACAGCTTGGGGTGGGTGGCGAGGGGAGACAGACGCACGATTAACAAGGATAACAAGCAGCTGATCAGAGTGCTTTTGTAAAGTCACCAAATATTTTGGCAAAATAATTTCAACTGCGAGTGTCAAGTCTTTTGTTGGGAAGTAGGTCTCGTTGTGGACCTTAAGTGACTGGTCAGTTTACAGTAAGAACCCAGTAGAGGGTGGGGAACGGCATTTAAGGTAGAAGGAATAGGGGAGGCAGGGTGATGGGACACGGAATGCTGAAACAGATTCTTTCATTCACTTCGTGGTCTGCCCTAGAGGACACACACACATACAGAGGGAGAAGCTACAAAGCCAGTGTCCCCATTCTAGGGCGGGAGAAGGAAAGTGCTCATTGGCATGTATGTTTCCATGGGGTCCATGCAGAATACATCATGCAAAAATGCTGGACTGGATGAAGCACAAGTTGGAATCAAGATTGCAGGGAGAAATATCAATAACCTCAGATACCCAGATGATACCACCCTTATGGCAGAAAGCAAAGAACTAGAGAGTATCTTGACCAAAGTCAAAGAGGAGCATGAAAAAGATGGCTTAAAACTCAACATTCAAAAAATGAAGAGCATGGCATCCGGTCCCATTGCTTCATGGCAAATAGATGGGGAGACAATGGAAACAGTGACAGACTTTATTTCCTTGGGCTCTAAAATTACTGCAGATGGTGACTGCAGCCATGAAATTAAAAAACACTTGCTCCTTGGAAGAAAAGCTATGACCAACCTAGACAGCATATTAAAAAGCAGAGACATTATTTTACTGACAAAGATCCATCTAGTCAAAGCTATGCTTTTTTCCAGTAGTCATGTATGGATATGAAAGTTGCACCATAAAGAAAGCTGAGCACCAAAGAATTGCTGCTTTTGAACTGTGGTATTAGAGAATACTCTTGAGAGTCCCTTGGACAGCAAGGAGATCAAACCAGTCAATCCTAAAGATAATTAGTCCTGAATATTCATTGGAAAGACTGATGCTGAAGCTGAAACTCCAATACTTTGGCCACCTGATACAAAGAACTAACTCTGGAAAAGATCCTGATGCTGGTAAAGATTGAAGGCAGGAGGAGAAAGGGACAACAGAGAATGAGATGGTTGGATGGCATTACCGACCTGATGGATGTGAGTTTCAGCAAGCTCCAGGAGTTGGTGATGGACAGGGAAGCCTGGCGTGCTGCAGTCCATGGAGTTACAAAGAGTCGGACACAACTGAGTGACTGAACTGTTGCTGCTGCTGCTAAGTTGCTTCAGTTGTGTCTGACTCTGTGCGACCCCAGAGATGGCAGCCCACCAGGCTCCCTCATCCCTGGGATTTTCTAGGCAAGAATACTGGAGTGGATTGCCATTTCCTTCTCCAATGTGTGAAAGTGAAAAGTGAAAATGAAGTCGCTCAGTCGTGTCTGACTCTTAGTGACCTCATGGACCGCAGCCTACCAGGCTCGTCCATCCATGGGATTTTCCAGGCAAGAGTATTGGAGTGGGGTGCCATTGCCTTCTCCGGAGTGACTGAACTAGTTCCTCAGAATTTTGTTTTTCTTTTTAGCTTTTATTTTGCTTATATTGTTATTTGTGGCTGCACTGGGTCTGTGTGGCTGCCCAGGGGCTTTCTCTAATCGTGGTGAGGGGGCCTACCCTCTAGTTGAGATGTGGAGGCTTCTCATTGGCTTCTCTTGTTGCAGAGCGTGGGCTCTAGCACACGGGCTTCAGTAGTCATGGTGCACAGGCTTAGTTGCTCTGTGGCATGTGGGATCTTCCTGGATCAGGGATCAAAACTGTGTCCGCTGCACTCAAACTGTGTGTTAGTTGCTCAGTTGTGTTCAACTCTCTTCGACCCCATGGACTAGAGCCCACCAGTCTCCTCTGTCCATGGAATTCTCTAGGCAAGAATACTGGAGCGGGTATCCATTCCCTTCTCTGGGGATCTTCCCAACCCAGGGATCAGACCTGGGTCTCCAGCATTGCAAGGATGACTGTTAACTACTGGACCACCAAGGAAGCCCAGAATTTTCTGTTCTTAATTCAGATTGTTTCCGACTTTATCTGGATCAGAAGCACACAGATTCCTGAATGCACCTTTAAGTTGGATAGGGAAAAATAAAAAACAAGCTCTCAACTGAAGTATGAATGGCAACTTTAAATGTAAACATCCCCCTTTAATCGATTTTGAATACTCTTCCTCCTCTGGTGTTAATATACTTTGAAGTAGAGCTGGAAGGAAGTAGCTGTTTCTGACCTACCAGTGACTGTACCGATGCCAGACATCACTAATCAAACCTGGCATGCCTTCTCCCTGAGCGAGACTTCTCTTGAGAGCGCCCTGGTGTTCCAGGCAGCCCCTGCCGATCAGCTGTTTGTGCTGCACCAGATGAATCTGATTTGCCTTTTTCTGTTTTAAAGTATTAAAGCTTTACTGCTATCTTAAATACTAAGTGCATTTTTATGGAGTCCAAGAGTGTCTGAAAGCAGGGAGAA
Organism: Bos javanicus; assembly: GCF_032452875.1. Classification (NCBI taxonomy): domain Eukaryota; kingdom Metazoa; phylum Chordata; class Mammalia; order Artiodactyla; family Bovidae; genus Bos; species Bos javanicus. The sequence goes on along the minus strand of NC_083894.1, from coordinate 32,738,265 downwards.
ATTTTTATAACATCAAGTGTAGTGAGAATTCCAAAATATAAATGGGAGTTGCTGATGGAGCTATGAGATCAAGACAAAAAGTATCCTCTGTCCTTTCTCCCAATCTCCCTGTGATTTAATGGTGTAAATATTACATTAGAAGACACAGAGAATAGGTGAGAAAGTATACTACAATATACATAGAAAAATAACGCTTGATTGAGATCAGTGGATCTTAACCTTGCACATCTGAATCACTCATTTATAATGCAGATTCCTGGGTCTCATTTCAGATTATATTGGAATTTCTGGTCTCCAAGTCTGGAAATCAGCATGTCTTACTTTAAGTGACTCTCCTGCAGTTCACCTGAGACCAGCCCACAAAGTTGGGGAGCTCGAGACTTGAATGATAGGAAATTTTCCCCCTTTCTATGTCATTAGGTGGTTGGCAAATACATACCGTATTTATCTTCTATGGCTGAGCTACCTTAAATACCATGACATTCCAGGTACTGAAAAACAGCATTCATTTGGAAAATGGAAATGAAGTCTCAATTTCCAAAGGGATTGGTCATTTGGATGAGCATGGGTCATGCTTTATGGAGATCAATTTGCAAGATATGTCTGAATTGTATCCATATTATCATTTGAACCTGGTTTTAAGAGAAGTTGGAAGAGAAGGAAGTAGTTTTGTTGACCAGTAAGACAGATCATCTTGAAATTTCTAGTTAAGGGGTCAATGTTTGATTCTACATGACTTTCTGACCATTAGCATCAAAATTGTAAATATCATATACTGTCCATCTATTCTGTATTGGACACTTTACTAAGACAACATACGCATTGTTGAATGTAGTCCTTAAAACAATCCTATGAAGAGGTTATTATTGTCCCCCCAGATGAATCTGAGGCTCAGAAAATTTAAATAACTTGCCTTGAGTAATGCAGGATATGAATGTGAGTCTTGAACCTAAGGCTGTCTAACTCCAAGTCTTTTATTCTTATTTCCAACACTCCACCTGCAATTTCCAAGAAATATCCTATTCTGTCAGATACCGAAACCAAGAGCCATGATTAAGCGCAAACCTCAGGTCTGAGCTGAGAAGGGTCCTTCTTACTAAACATGCTAATAGTGTCTGAGGAACACTGGTTTTCTTCCTTTTTTGATCAAAAGTCATCGAGTTTAGTACTAGGTCTTTGATCTGGCTCCCTTAGTATGAATAAAGTTTGTTTAACTGAATTAGGATTGTTCTTATGCCCCAAATTCATATTTATGAAAAGTTGAAAGGTTTTCTTTACCATGGTTATTTTAAAAAATAGAAGAGCCACTGGTGGGCGCTCCCCATGTAGGGTGCATTCTGAAAGGGGCACACAGAGAGGACACATCCAGTGCCCAGTATACGGAGCCACCATCCAGAGTATGAATCAGTGGCCGAGAGATTTGCTTTCCAGGTGGCTCTGTCACTGTGAGGAGGCCATGTTGCCTCTGGTGCTCAGTTTCCATACAAATCTACTGGGCAAAAGTCTATAAAGCTCTCTTCTTGCACTGACTGATTCTGGACAAAGTGTCAGCTGTGTAGTTGACAAAGAGACAGGTGTGTGACTGTCTTCACTAGTCCAGGATGGGCAGAGGGTGGGCTATGCTGGGCACCAGTCTCTGGAGTCTTCTGTCCCTCTGACCTCTTTGGCCTGCTCCTTCCTGGGCCTGAAGTTGCCAGACTCCTTTCTCTTCCCAAGACCATCTCTTAACTTCCATGTTTCCCGTTGGGGTGAATTTAAACCCCAAGTCTTCAAGTAAAAACTAAGTAGCCCTATTTGTGCATAATTTCTTGTTCCTGGAAATACTGATCACCCATTCACATCCTGCCCTTCCAATGGGCTTAGAACTACCTTGACTGCTTGGGTGACAGCGTGCCTTTGTAATTCACAGGAATTTGAAGCTGATGGGACCTTACTCCTAGTCCAACTCTTTTATTTCCCGAATGAGATCAAGGACCCTGAGAGACAAAATGATTCCACTCAGGGACAACCAGTCATGTAGTGAAGGGCTTGACACCACGTTTTCAAATTTATTCTCATGAGTGTCAGAATCAAACTGACCCCACAGAGCTTGTGTGAAGGTATGGCAATAACACATCCAAAGCACCCGAGTATACGGGACTTCCCTAGTGGTCCAGTGGCTGAGAATCTGCCTTGCAATGCAGAGGACACGGGTTTGATCCCTGGTCGAGGAACTAAGATCGCTCATGGCCAGGAGCAACTAAGCCCACGGTGCACAACTAGAGAGTCCAGGCGCGGTACTACAAGATCCCGCATGGCACATCGGAGATCCTGAGTGCCACAATGAAGACCCGATGCAGCCAAGTAAATAAATACATAAAACAACAACGACAAAATAAAGCACCTGAGCACGGTTCTTGGCATAGAGAGCCGCCTGAGACAGGTGGCTCCCTCCCTTCCTGGAGCTCGGACCTCCTACTCCCCTTCATTCTCGCATTCTCATAGACAACCTGTGTGTTAGACTCTGTTATCCCTTTTCCTCCTCCAGCACGCCAGGGCGTGCAGAAGTAAGCTGAGCGGCTCCCATTTAATCTCTGCGCTAATGGTGAAATCTGACTTGGCCCGAGTTATGTACTCAAAGAATGTTTGGGATCGCTGCCCGCCAGAACCCGTCCCTCCTGACTCCTAATCCAGTGCTCTTTCCATGATGCCGTGCTGATGGATGCGAGGGTGGGGACGAGCTGCTTTGAAAGGCTATGAATACCAGCCTGATGACAGACGCATAAGAACACAAGATCTCAGGAGATCTGAAGTCTGCCAGGGTCATTTTATTATCAAGCATTTATCAAGGCTTACCATGTGCCAGAGGCTCTGCGTACTGCTGAGATGAATATAAAAATGAATAGGATACAGGGCCCTGCCCTCAAGGAGCATTTAATTTGATCACAGAGACAGACTTAGACATAAATAATTCAAATATAAGGCAGCTGGTAATCCATGAGTACTATACGCTATGCTTCCCTGGTGGCTCAGCAGTAAAGAATCCACTGGCCAAAGGCAGGAGGCGCAGGTTCTATCCCTGGGTCGGGAAGATCCCCTGGTGACAGAAATGGTAACCCACTCCAGTATTCTTGACTGGAGAATCCCATGGACAGAGGAGCCTGGCAGGCTACAGCCCATGGGGTCACGAAGAGTTAGACATGACTTAGTGACTGAACCACAACAGCAACAAACTGTGTTATTTACGTACTGAAAAGAAGCGCAGGGCTGCGGGGCTCACTAGTTGACATGGTGGGAGGGGGTGGGCTAGGACTCGACAGCCCCCAAATGCCTCCATACAGCTGGGTGCCCAGGACCCACGGGTGGAGAGACCACAGGGCTACGCTGTGTGTGTCTTAAGGCAAGTGTGTCAGGGTTGCCCGAGATGCCAGCCTCTGGGCTCCTTGGCCCAGACTGCCGAGTGACCTTAGCTGGTCACTGTCTTGCCTAAGCGTGACTTCTTGAGCAGTTTTGCAAAATGGGAGAACATTCCTTTTTTTTTTTTTTTGCTCCGAACTTGACGGGGATGAGATTGGTCAATTGGTTTAAACCTCTGCTTTTGAAAGGGATGGCCCTGAACCATGCAGACAGGTAAGTATTTGCAGGCCACACAGAGAATGAGAAAATGCCATTCTTTTTCTCTCTTCTCTCCATTTCAGCGGGGGGAGGGGAATGAGGTTTGGGGCTAAGGGTAGGGGAGGGCTGGTGGGAGGCAACTTGTAGGTCAGTGCTTGGCAAGGGGGGCCGGGTCACCCAAGGGGAGCATGGCCTTGCTTTCCACTGGCAGGTTCCCAGAAAAGCTCCCCACCTGTCCTGGGTGCCCCCTCCCCGCAGCGCTGCCGTCCCCGTGTGCATGGAGCGGGGAGGCGATGATGAATTTCCCCCAAACGGCATTACAGACAGTCATAAATAATGCTTTGCTCTTTGGTGACGGCACTTTCCATTAGAGCTGCCTGCACTGGGCTGTTGCTACCCCCAGTCTTCTGCCGGGGACTTGCAGTAAAATTTATCAGCGAGCTTTCTGCACCTAATAAATCATCCCCCTCCGGGAGCCATCTGGCAGATAAGGCCAGAACCCACATGCTCTGCGGAGGCGGAGTCGGAGAGAGAGCCGCCCTCGCTGGGGCCCCAGGCCCGGTGGAGGGGGGACTGCCTCCCCCTGCAAGCCCAAACCTGTCACACTCTCCCTGGCTTTTCTCATCAGCCTCAGATTGGTGGCCCTGGATAGGGTGGCTGTTCTGACTCACAGAACTGTCCCCAGCCTAGGAACAGCGCCGAACATCAGGGACTCTGTACCCATCCCCCACCCCAGGTGTGCAGAAGGCCCTGGGGTCTGACCCCAGATAAGAGCAGGGGTGCGCCAGGACTGAGCAGGTTCCTGTGCTGGAGTCAACTGTAACTTAATTGTATCATCCTTCGCGTCTTCTAGCCATTTGGATGTTGGCCAACATGGCAATAATCTCGTGATAAGAAATTTCCTGCTTGGACAAAAGATACCTAGAAGCATCTCCTCCTAACTCAGGGTAAATGTCCCATGGATATTCCTACTTTCTCTGAGCAAAACTACTGTGATATGAGTGTTCACTTTCAAACGTGGATTCCTTCCACGAATATACCTTAAGGGGGTTTCTCAAGCCAGCTGAGTCGCAGATTAAAGATGGCCGTTCTTTCCTTCATGCGCTTGGAGAGAGTGTTTTACAGCCTCTCACGCAGTGTAATGGCAGCTCCCACTCTCACAGGGACACAGGATGCAATTCTCTGGGGGCTTTCTGCATTCGGTGGGTGCCTGGCACATGCGCATTGGATGTGCAGTACGGAATGTAGCAGCAGGGGAAGCCCCCGACACAGCCAATAGGAAGCAGATGGTGAGCAGAAAGCAATACACAGCAGTGGGCCCCTCATCAGGGCCCAGCACAGGGGACTCTGCTCCTTGAAGCAAAGGGAAAGTGTTAGTTGCTCAGTCCTGTCCGACTCTTCTGCGACCCCATGGACTATAGCCTGCCAGACTCCTCTGTCTCTGGGATTCTCCAGTCAAGGATGTTGGAGTGGGGTGCCATTCCTTTCTCCAGGAGATCTTCCTGACCTGGGGATCGAACTTGGGTCTCCTGCATTGCAGGCAGATGCTTTACTGATTGAGCCACTTTTTAGGGTCAACTAGACCCTCTGTTCGGAGAAGGCAATGGCAACCCACTCCAGTACTCTTGCCTGGAAAATCCCATGGACAGAGGAGCCTGGTAGGCTGCAGTCCATGGGGTCGCTAAGAGTTGGATACTACTGAGCGTCTTCACTTTCACTTTTCACTTTCATGCATTGGAGAAGGAAATGGCAACCCACTCCAGTGTTCTTGCCTGGAGAATCCCAGGGACGGGGGAGCCTCATGGGCTGCCGTCTATGGAGTCGCACAGAGTCGGACATGACTGAAGCGACTTAGCAACTTAGCAGCAGCAGACCATCTGTTGGAGAAGACTCTTGAGAGTCTCTTGTACTGCAAGGAGATCCAACCAGTCCATCCTAAAGGAAATCTGTCATGAATATTCCTTGGAAGGACTGATGCTGAAGCTGAAATGCCAATCCTTTGGCCACCTGATATGAAGGACTGACTCATTTGAAAAGATCCTGATCCTGAGAAAGATTGAAGGTGGGAAGAGAAGGGGATGATAGAGGATGAGGTGGTTGGATGGCATCACTGACTTGATGGACGTGAGTTTGAATAAGCTCCAGGAATTGGTGATGGACAGGGATGCCTGGCTTGCTGCAGTCCATGGGGTCGCAAAGAGTTGGACACGACTGAGAGACTGAATGTAACTGAACTGAACTGAGACCATCTGGGAACAAAATCCTGTCCTGGGCCTGACATAACCTGTGTCCTGTGCCAGCTTCATCAAGGGACGCTCTGAGCCTCAGTGTTCTCATTCATAAATTAAGAGGAAAAGATAAGGTAACTTGGGGGGTTAATTTTTAATATTCTTGCTACTAGAATATTTTCTGCATTTTACTTTGCTGATGCCTGATTTTCTGAAAGGCAGGAAACTGAATGGTAAAACTGGTCAGAACTCCTCTCTTCCTGCCCTACTTGACTGCTTCCCAAACAAAATAAAATAAAATGTTGGTTAGTGTCTGTATGTTGAAGGTGTCTGTATGTTGGTTAGTGTCTGTATGTGGAGGTCCCAGGCAGGTAGAGTCCAACCCCTCTGGATTCTTCCTGTGAGCTCCTTTTGCCCAAAGACACCTACAGGCCGCCTCTCACTGCTATGGACACGCCCTGGGAAAACATTAAATGGAGTGTCCTGAAGATGCTTAGCTTAGCTATGCATTTAATTTGGTGGTAATTGAAATTTGCCAACAAAGATTTGCATGTAATCTGTGATTTCATTTTTCAATTAAAATTGTTTCCTTTCAGTGGAGGGAAAGCACTTGGCTCTTTTCCCCCTCAGAGCACTTTACAAACACTAACCTGCACGTCTTTGGGGGGCTGGAGTGAGGAGAGGGGGTGTGGCAGGGAGGGGAAAGCCCAGGCCATGAGGGGAGGGCAGGCCTGGGAACAGGACCCTGCAGGAGAGGTGAGGCTGGGGGCTGGCTGCTGGGAGGCCAGCGGAGGGCTCTGTTCCTGCATTCTCAGTGGGCGTGGCCAAGAAACCCCAGCCCCAGACTTCCAGCAGTTTCTAGAGGGCAGGCGAGGGCTGGAGGTTAGAAAGTTTAGGTAGAGGTAGGAAGAGCCTGGGCTTCCCTGGTAGCTCAGCTGGTAAACAATCCACCTACAATGCGGGAGACCCCTGTTTGATTCCTGGGGGTTGGGAAGATCCCCTGGAGAAGGAATAGGCTACCCATTCCAGTATTCTTGGGCTTCCCTGGTGGCTCAGACAGTAAAGAATCCTCTTGCAATGTGGGAGACCTGGATTGGGAAGATCCCCTGGAGAAGGGCATGGCAACCCACTTCAGTATTCTTGCTGGGAGAATCATGGACAGAAGAGCCTGGCGGGCTACAGTCCTTGGGGTCGCAAAGAGCTAGAAATGCCTGAGCAACCAACACAACAGCAGGAAGAGCCAGCCAGTTCTTCAAGGCCAGGAGCTGGGAATAAGACGGAAGGCCCAGGTACTGGGGAGCTGGGTGTTGAAGATTTTCCCTCTGGATGACTGTGGCCTTTGATAAAAGCAAGAGGCAATACAACTTGCTGGAGAAAATAACTGATTGGAATGCCTGTTTATAGGAGGCACAGACAGGAAGCAGAGGCCCCTAGAGACCCTGCCCCCCGCCACCCGCCCACCCCCCCGCCAAAGGGCCTATGGAGCCTGCAGGCTGTGGTTTCGAATGAACGGTTCCCAGGTATGAGCTTTTCCTTTACTGGCTCTGTGGCCTTGGCTCCTACTTAATTTCCTTGAGTTCCTATTTCCTCAACCTTCCAGTGGGCAGAAGATGAATATGAATACCTACCTAGGGGAGACAGGCCATTGGTGTGTGAGGGTCATCTGAGGGTAGGGGCTCCATCTTCATATACACCGCGCCTGGCACATATAAGAATGAAATCCGTTACAGTACGATCTGTTAAAATGGAAAATCGGTCAAATGAGATGGTGTGCGCATTTTGTAAATCCCAATGACCTGTTTTCAGTACTCTTTAGTCAGTTCAGTTGCTCAGTCATGTCCTACTCTTTGCAACCCCATGGACTGCAGCATGCCGGGCTTCCCTGACCATCACCAACTCCCGGAGCTTACCTGCACTCATGTTCATAGAGTCCGTGATGTCATCCAACCATCTCATCCTCTGTCGTCCCCTTTTCCTCCTGCATTCAATCTTTCCCAGCATCAGGGTCTTTTCCAAACAGCCAGTTCTTCACATCAGGTGGCCAAAGTTTTGGAGTTTCAGCTTCAGCCTCAGTCCTCCAAAGAATATTTAGGACTGATTTCCTTTAGGATGGACTGGTTGGATCTCCTTGCAGTCCAGGGACTCTCAAGAGTCTTCTCCAACACCACAGTTCAAAAGCATCAATTTTTCAGCACTCAGCTTTCTTTATACTCCAACTCTCACATCTATACCTGACCACTGGAAAAACCATAGCTTTGACTAGATAGAACTTTGTTGGCAAAGTAACGTCTCTGCTGTTTAATATGCTGTCTAGGTTGCTCATAGCTTTTCTTCCAAGGAGCAAGCATCTTTTAATTTCATGGCTCTGCAGTGATTTTGGAACCCCCCAAAATAGTCTGGCACTGTTTCCATTGTTTCCCCATCTATTGGCCATGAAATGATGGGATCGGATGACATGATCTTTGTTTTCTGAATGTTGAGTTTTAAGCCAAATTTTTCACTCTCCTCTTTCACTTTCATCAAGAGGTTCTTTAGTTCTTCTTCACTTTCTGCCATAAGGGTGGTGTCATCTGCATATCTGAGGTTATTGATATTTCTCCCGGCAATCTTGATTCTAGCTCGTGCTTCATCCAGCCCAGTGTTTCTCATGATATACTTTGCTGCATATAAGTTAAATAAGCAGGGTGACAATATGCAGCCTTGGAGTACTTCTTTCCCGATTTGGAACCAGTATGTTGTTCCATGTCTAGTTCTAACTGTTGCTTCTTGACCTGCATACAGATTTCTCAGGAAACAGGTCATGTGGTCTGGTATTCCCAACTCTTTCAGAATCTTCCAGTTTGTTGTGATCCACACAGTCAAAGGCTTTGGAGTAGTCAATAAAGCAGAACTAGATGTTTTTCTGGAACTCTCTTTTTGATGATCCAGCAGATGTTGGCAATTTGATCTCTGGTTCCTCTGCCTTTTCTAAATCCAGCTTGAGCATCTGGAAGTTCACGGTTCATGTACTGTTGAAGTCTGGCTTGGAGAATTTTGAGCATTACTTTGCTAGCGTGTGAGATGAGTGCAATTGTGCGGTAGTTTGAGCATTCTTTGGCATTGCCTTTCTTTGGGATTGGAATGAAAACTGACCTTTTCCAGGCCTGTGGCCACTGCTGAGTTTTCCAAATTTGCTGGCATATAGAGTGCAGCACTTTCACGGCATCATCTTTTAGCATTTGAAATAGCTCAACTGGAATTCCATCACCTCCACTAGCTTTGTTCATAGTGATGCTTCCTAAGGTCCACTTCACTTCACATTCCAGGATATCTGGCTCTAGGTGAGTGATCATACCATTGTGGTTATCTCCATCATGGAGATCTTTTTTGTACAGTTCTGTGTATTCTTGCTACCTCTTCTTAATATCTTCTGCTTCTGTTAGGTCCATATCATTTCTGTCCTTTATTGTGCCCATCTTTGCATGAAATGTTCCCTTGGTATCTCTGATTTTCTTATGGCCTTGCCATTTGTGAAAATGGGATTAAGTATTTGACTCCAGGCTGGGCCCTGGGTGGGAAATGTCCAGGTCCCAGTGTTCTGCACAGGACGCTTTTCTGGGAGCCTGGCGATCCAATGGCGACTGGCTGCTGGAGACCCAGGTCTTGCAGGGTCCCTAGCGGAACGCTGCTTTCCAGGTCCAGGGCCATCCCCTGGTGCCAGAATCACCAGTCTGCCTCAGTCTGGCAATTTTGAGATGGTGGGACATGTCTTGAGAGGGTTCGCCACCAAGAGAGCTGGGCCAGTGCTCAGAGAGAGAAAAGAGACAGTTTGGTCCCGGAGCCCAGCTGGAGATGGGATTAAGACCCATTTTAAGAATTAGCAGTCATTTGGTCTGCAGCAGGGCACACCGCTTTGGGCAGAGTTTTTCTCTCCATCAGTGCAAGTCTTTTTTTTTTTTTTTTTTTTTTAAGTCTGGTTTCTTTCAAGTAGAGATAATCCTTTCTACCTGGCCAGACAGCTGAACCGCTTTCATTTTTTTTCGAATTCAGTAATAAATCTGCCAACTCTTCAGGGCGCGAGCCAAGGGCTCTCGCTAGCTTCATCGACACAGAGGTCTCATAAAAGTGGTGTAAAATGAAAGAGAAAAATGCATATTTCGCACTTTGTCTGCTTTGGGTTATGGTGAATCTGAACCCATCCCCATTCCAAACAGTCGACCTTCCCACAGAGTTCAAGTACCTTCTCCTGGTCTGGAAAAACCATCTCTCTGTCTCTCTCTTGCGCTCTTTCTCCTTCCTTTTCCCTCCAAACACGAACTTTTTGCCTGAGAGGCAGCAGTGCTGTTCGTAGGTACACTGCGCTGGTCCAGGGCTTTCCAGGAGGGAGGGGGCCTAAACAACCCCAGTGCGTGTGGGTTGGCCGTTGACACACACAAGCGCTGTGCCGTCCACATCCTCTGCCTCTGCATCTCCTCACTCTGTGGAGATGCTAATTGATGTAGAATGTATCCATTTGGTTTTCCTCCTGTTGAAAGCTGCCTGTGTCCACTACAGGTCATTTTCTGTCCAAATCGCTAACATTAACTTGGTTACCACTCAATAGAAACGGCCAACCTTTCCAACATTCCCTGCCTCTAGTCTTCTGTACACATCTGCATGCTAGTCAGAACCCTTGTTTATGCCCCCAAACATGCCGTGTTCATTCCCACCTTCTGCTCTCTACCCGACACAATTGTCCTGCATCCATTCTGCTTCTTTCTCTATTCCACCCAGCTCAGTCCTGTCTGCCTTCAAAGTCCACTTCCTCCCTGAAGCCTTCCTGGATCACCCCGGCCTATAATGCTCAGTCTTCACTTGGTGGTGCTGCTGCTGCTAAGTTGCTTCCGTCGTGTCTGACTCTGTGCGACCCCGTAGACGGCAGCCCACCAGGCTCCCCCATCCTTGGGATTCTCCAGGCAAGAACACTGGAGTGGGTTGCCATTTCCTTCTCCAATGCATGAAAGTGAAAAGCCAAAGTGAAGTTGCTCAGTCGTGTCCGACTCCTAGCGACCCCATGGACTGCAGCCCACCAGGCTCCTCCGTCCATGGGATTTTCCAGTCAAGAGTACTGGAGTGGGGTGCCATTGCCTTCTCCGCTTCACTTGGTGGTCAGTACCAAAAGCTCTGATTACTTTCTCCCTTGGTTATCAATCATAGTGCTTTTTAAAGATTAAAAAAAATAAAACCTATTGTCATTTTCCTACATAATCATTTCTTATTTTATATTTCTTATTCCCCTATTTCCTGACTAGATGATAATGTCTTACCTATAATTCTCTCTTTTCCAGAGTCAAACACATAGTAGGTGCTTAGTCCAAAAAAAAAAGGAATGAATCAAAGTTCCCACACGGGGTGTGGGTGTGGCCCTGGTATGATTGCTCTTTTTTTAAAAAAAAAATTGAAGCACGGTTGATTTACATTGTTGTGTTAATTTCTGCTGTGCAGCAAAATGATTCAGTTATACATACGTATATATATACATTCTTTTTCGTATTCTTTTCTATTCAAGTTTATCACAGCATATTGAATATAGTTCCCTGTGCCCTACAGTAGGACCTTGTTGTTTATCCATCCAAAGAAGCCGCCTGCCAGTGCAGGAGACGTAAGAGACTCGGATTCAATCCCAGGGTCTTGAAAATCCCCTGGAGGAGGGCATGGCAACCCGCTCCAGTATTCTTGCCTGGAGAATCCCAAGGACAGAGGAGCCTGGCGGGCTACGGTCCATAGCGTCGCAAAGAGTCGGACACGACTGAAGCGACGCAGCGCGCACACGTGATAGTTTACTGGCTTTCTCGTTCTTGGTTGGATTAGTAAGCAAGACCATTCACACCTCCAAGGGAAGGGAGAGTCTTGACTTGAAGGGGTCCCGCCCAAGAGATGTTTCCTTTTGTTTGGACGATGCTGGAAATCAGGTAACTGTGTCAAGAGCAGCCCCAGGGCTCCCTGTACAGACTCGGGGTCTGCCGTCTATGATCACACAGACTGTTGAGACTTTTATGGTAGTGAGAAACACTAGTGTTTCTGACTGCGTTCCCGCCCTCTGTACCTCCCCCTCTCCTTTACATCCCTGTGTGCGCCCCACATGTCGTCTGTATTTAATTTAGAAAAGAGAGTTACTTTGATTTTAACTCCCTTTTCTTTGGCGCACACTGAGCGCTGCCCGGCCTGCCATCTTGCCTCTGCTTTGTGCCCCCACCTCAAGGCCTCTTTACGAATTTGTCTGATTTGTGGTCGTGGTTTGCAGCTCTCACTGATTTCTTCGCTGTTGGTGTTACTGCTGCTGCTACTGTTTCCTTGCAGCTCGATTTCGAGCTGAGCGTTTGAGTAGTAAATATGGTTTACACCAACTCTGTTGGAAATAATGGCATTTATGTGCTGAAGTTATTTCCAAAACCTATGATATGTGTATACAAATAGATCCACGGCAGGGCCCCTAGACCGGGGAGAACAGACTCCATAAAACCTTTGCGATGGAGTATAAACAGGTGTCTGAGACTAGGGCTAGGCCAGGCGGTTCAGAACAAAACTATCTTCCACCCCCGCTGTTGGCTCTGAGCGGAATCTGAACCATAAATACTTTGCTTTGCGCTGGGGGATGCAGGAGATATTTTTGTGATCATATTTATCGGCAAAATATTCACTTACATTCCTTCATGCATCGCACGTTAAACTTCGCACTTTTTTCTTCACCCACCCTCAATGGTTTTAAACCTTAACTGCCCTGGATTCTGGAATGGAAAAAAAAAAAAAAAAGTGCCAAGAAGCTATGCGCTCGGCCTGTACAATTGGTGGCCCTCTCTTCCAAACGGCTGCTGGGTTGGGGGATTGTATTGGGTGATGCCTTCTGAACCATGACCCCAAGCTCCATCTTGGGGTCAGTAATATTAATCCTGGCACAGAGCAGGAACTAAAGAGAGAGTTGGGAACATTGGAAGGGGTCAGTCGGGTTGCTCTTAACGGATGTGGCGCTGGCCTCTGAATTGGGGGGAATGTGAGTTTCTCTTGACTCTGCCCTCAGCTCTGGAGCCCTGAGGGCACCAGATCCCACACTGGACATTGGTCCAGAAGTGGAGGCTGCCCCACTGACGACCCCAAGGGATCACCCGGAGGTCTGGAGCCCTGGCCCAGGGGCCTGGGCTCTTTGAGCTGAAGGCACAGGGGAGGATGCTCCGATTGTTCTCCAACTTGTAAATGCCAAGCAGAAATCTTGTTGCAGTTCCTAAATGCCACATTTCCGCGTGTTTATTGTTTCCCCCCCTAACGGGGAAAGATGGTGAATGAACTAATAATTCAGGAGCCGAGAACATGTTTATTTGATTTTTAGAGCTTTAGCAAATACAGTGTCTACAAAACCCGGTGCCAGCAGCATGCATAATTCCTCCAGGAACCGGGCTGATAGAAACACAGAGCTTGCGTGCTTCAAAACGGTAACCAATATTTACACATCTGAGTGACTAATCCTCTCCTCTGAGCAGGAGAACAATAGACGGTAATAGTCAGGTACTTTAATGCCGAGCGCGCCTGTCTGGTGACTTGGATATTTGACACATAATCAAAGTGGGGGGTGGGCAGAGAAGGGGAGGCTTTTTATCTACCTGTGTAACCCTGCACCAAACAGCGGGTGACGGACGCGCTCAGAAAATGCTGACCCGGTGTGGTTCCAGGCCCTCCCGCTCAGGACTGGCACGTGATTTGCAGCGCTGCGGGAGTTCTGTCGCTGACCTCATTAGCAGCGCGTTTCCTGGCTTGTTAGCATCATATTTGTATAATTTACAGCACCTTCATTTTTATGGAATGTGTTTCTTGTAGAGTGTAATGGCAGCAATATATTTAACCTATCGTCTTTAGGAAGCCTTTTGCTGGAGGCGGCCTGCAGATAGAAAGGGGACATTTTCTCCTCTCCTGCCTGGGCCATTTCTTCTCTTTTTTAAAAAAACCTTTTATTTGGTACTGGGGTACAGCCGATTAACAGGCAGTGGTGTGATAGTCTCAGGTGAGCAGCGAAGGGTCTCAGCCATATATATCCATGTATCCATTCTCCCCCAGACTCCCCTCCCATCCAGGCTGCCACATAGCATTGAGCAGAGTTCCCTGTGCTATATAGTAGGTCCTTGTTGGTTATCCATTTTAAATATAGCGGTGTGTACATGTCCATCCCAAACTCCTAAACTATTCCTTCCCGCCCCCCACCTTACATTTTCCCTGGCAACCATAGGTACGTTCTCTAAATCTGTGAGTCCACTTCTGCTTTGTAAGTAAGTTCTTTTGAGACCTGGGTTGAATCCCTGGGTTGGAAAGATCCCCTGGAGAAGGGAAAGGCTACCCACTCCCGTATTCCGGCCTGGAGAATTCCATGGACCCTATCGTCCATGGGGTCGCAAAGAGTGGGACACGACTGAGCGACTTTCACTTTCATTTGTATCATTTCTTTTTAGATTCCGCATATAAAGGCGTGTCATACGATATTTCTCCTTCTGTGTCTAACTTACTTCACTCAGTATGACAGTCTTCGGGTCCATCCATGTTACTGCAAATCCGCCTGGGCCGTTTCTTAAATTTTTATTTTGGCTCTCTTGTCTGCCACATATGTGTGTGCATTTCTGTACATATAAATATATGTGTGCAAATGCCTGGAAGACATTAAAGGGGCCTGGAGGTGTGGTTCTCTCCTGAAGGATTCTCTTTGCTCCCTGGCTGTCTTCAAGGAGTGGGTCGTCCTTGAAGGAAGGCCTTGATGCCTTGCTGTGAGAAGATGAACTTGTAAAATGGAATCGGGGGCCTGGAAAGATTAGCTCTTGGAGGATTATTGTTTTTTGGGGGGGTGAGGGTGATGTAAAGCTGCTAAATTAGGCAGTATCGGAGGGTGAGTTTTCAAGTTGTCATGATTTCCTACAGGCTTTTGTGTAAAACAACAGGATGGAAAAATGGAAAGTATTGGGTTGGTCAGAAAGTTCACTGGGAGGACTTCCCTGGTGGTCCAGCGGTTAGGACTCAGTGCTTCCAAGGCAGGGGGCTCGGGTTCAATCCCTGGTCAGCTAACTAAGATCCCACATGCTGTGTGGTGCAGCCAAAAAAAAAAAAAAAGTTCATTGGGTCTTTGCCATAACATCTTACAGAAAAACCCAAATGAACTTTTGGGCCAACCCAATATATGTCACCTAGAGGCAGATCCTCTCCCAAACAAATTCTTACCTTAGAAAAAAATAAATGATATAGGCAAAGATGGATACCTTCTTTTCCTTCCTGACTTGTGTCAAAAAAGAGAGAAATAGCTGGGACCAAATGTTGGAAAAGGGGATGGTGTCTGAATCTGGAAGCTTGCTCAGGGGAACTTGGTACCAGGGGCTAGGAGATCTGAGTCCAGCTCCAGTCCCCCTGCTAACTGGGACCTCAAGCAAATTGCTTTCCCATCTTAGGACAGAGC
Source organism: Bos javanicus (assembly GCF_032452875.1). Taxonomy (NCBI): domain Eukaryota; kingdom Metazoa; phylum Chordata; class Mammalia; order Artiodactyla; family Bovidae; genus Bos; species Bos javanicus. The sequence goes on along the minus strand of NC_083894.1, from coordinate 32,723,001 downwards.
CTCCTCTACAAAATGGAGAGATTGGACCAGATCATTTCTCTTTGGAGCCTGATGTTCTAGACTCTCTGTCACTCGTTTAGTCTGTTCCTGAAGTTGGGGCTGTGGCTGGAGTTCTCATCAACCAAATCATCCGGGCTGTGTTCTTGAGAGTTACCTGGAGTGACCCAGAAGAGGAACACAGGTCTCCAGGAACTGTCAGTGTATCTTAGTTACATCTTCTGACAAGGGGTGAACAAGGTGAAGAGACTAATAATTCAGACTAATTGGGGGAGTTTGAGAGTTCTAGGAAAAACTGGTGCCGGAGGGTGGAGGGCTGTATATCTCCTTCCCACAATTACTTCTTGGCCTCGAAGAGAAACTGACCTCTGGGGCAAGATAAACAGGTAGGCTCTGGACTCTGTCGACCCACCATAGAATGATAAGAAATTAAGTCTATGAATAGGACCCGAGGCTCAGGGACAAAGTTTATGAAGTGGCCAGTCAGGTTAGGGTTCTTGGTGCTGCCTTCCCCATCCCCTACTGCTCAGCTTCCAAAACTTCAGAAATGTTTCTTCTACTCTCTTATCCAATGGCTATACCTCTTTTCACACATTTGAGAGGATTTGGGTTCTTACTTTTACTTGAAAGATATGTCCCTAAAATATTGGGGTGGCTAGAGTCCACACTAATAGCTCAAAATATTAAAGGTATGTAGAGCCACAGTTTAAGAAAAATTATTTGTTTATGGCGGGACTGGGTCTTCGTTGCTGCCCACAGGCTTTCTCGGGTTGCGGTGAGGGGGGCTACACTCTAGTTGCGGTGCATGGTCTTATTGAGGCGGCTTCTCTTGTTGCAGAGCTCAGGCGCTAGGAGGTGGGCTCAGAAGTTGTGGCACATGGGCTTAGCTGCTCCCTGGCATATGAGATCGTCCCGGCCCACGGATGGAACTGTGTTCTCTGCCTTGGCAGGCAGATTCTTAACCACTGGACCACCAGGGAAGTCCTAGAGTCACAATTTGAATGCAAGTTTCTATTCAAAGTTTAAATGCACCAGAGTTACTGGCTTTTTGCAGTGCCTAGTGGTGAATCCTTTGGTAAAGAAAAATAATTGTTTTGTAAAGTCTGATTTGAACTTAACTGAATCCTGAAATGTTCATTGAATATCCGTTGAGGATTGGGGATTCAAACAAAAATTGTATAACATTCTTGTCTTCAAGGAGCTTTTATTCTAAGTTTCTAATAGCCTATCTTTTGTATATACATACGAACACATATCGTAAAATGTAGACAGCTTCAGCAGCCAGCATCCACTAATTTGGTTGGTTTCAAAACTCTGCAAGAATTATATCATTATTATAAATGTTTCTTCAAAAACTCTTATTAGATGCACTTGACTGATTTGGTGACCGACTTGCCTAATATGATGATAAAAAGGGTTTGTGAACCTGGACTCAGATGAGTGAAGCAGATAAGTGGTTGCATTGTCTCCCTTCTGTTAAAACAGAAGCCACATTTTTTTCTTTCTTCAGCTCATGCCATCGTCTCTCACCTTCTTATGGTGTAGATCCATGACTTACATTCATGCTTTCCTTTTTTTTTTTTAAACAAAACCCTCCATTATGTATTCTGTGTTTTGGGCTGTGCCGGGTCTTCGCTGCTGCGTGCAGGCGTTCTCTAGTCGTGATAAGCGAGGGCCAGTCTCTACTCTGTCGCAGAGTCTTCTCACTGCAGTGGCTTCTCTTGCTGCATAGGTTGTGCTCTAGGGCGTTCGGCCTTTAGTAGTTGCAGTGCACGGCCCAGGAGTTGTGGTACGTGGGCTTGGTTGCTGTGTGGCATGGGGAACCTTCCCAGACCAGGGATCAAACCCTCATCTCCTGCATGGGCAGATGGACTCTAAGCCACTGGAGCCCCAGGGAAGCCCCATGCTTTCCTTTATCTTTAGCATTTATGCATGTTCAAATCTCTTCCATCTTGAAAAATGCTGCCTCTGCCATCATCTCTAGACTAGTTACTTTTTATATTTCTCTTTCTAGTCACAACTTTCTTAATGTCTATGGTACCCTCTATGGTATATTATGTATTAAGAATAGGTGGCAAGAATACACAGGTCAGATCAGTTCAGTCGCTCAATCGTGTGTGACTCTTTGCATCCCCCATGAATTGCATCATGCCAGTAATCTCTCTGCTTTTGAATATGCTGTCTAGGTTGGTCATAACTTTCCTTCCAAGGAGTAAGCGTCTTTTAATTTCATGGCTGCAGTCACCATCTGCAGTGATTTTTGGAGCCCCAAAAATAAAGTCTGACACTGTTTACACAGAAGACCTATACAAAAAACATCTTCATGACCCAGATAACCACAGTGGTGTGATCACTCACATAGAGCCAGACATCCTGGAATTCCAAGTCAAGTGGGCTTGAGGAAGCATCACTACAAACAAAACTAGTGGAGGTGATGGAATTCCAGTTGAGCTGTTTCAAATTCTAAAAGGTGATGCTGTGAAAGTGCTACACTCAATATGCCAGCAAATCTGGAAAACTCAGCAGTGGCCACAGGACTGGAAAAGGTCAGTTTTTATTCCAATCCCAAAGAAAAGCAATGCCAAAGAATGCTCAAACTACAGCACAATTGTACTCATCTCACATGCTAGCTGGAGAAGGCAATGGCACCCGACTCCAGTACTCTTGCCTGGAAAATCCCATGGACAGAGGAGCCTGGTGGGCTGCAGTCCATGGGGTCGCTAAGAGTCGGACACGACTGAGCAACTTCACTTTTCACTTTCATGCATTGGAGAAGGAAATGGCAACCCACTCCAGTGTTCTTGCCTGGAGAATCCCAGGGATGGGGGAGCCTGGTGGGCTGCCAACTATGGGGTCCCACAGAGTCGGACATGACTGAAGTGACTTAGCAGCAGCAGCAGCAGCACATGCTAGCAAAGTAATACTCAAAATTCTCCAAGCCAGACTTCAACAGTACATGAACTGTGAACTTCCAGATGTTCAAACTGGATTTAGAAAAGGCAGAGGAACCAGAGATCAAATTGCCAACATCCGCTGGATCATCAAAAAAGCAAGAGAGTTCCAGAAAAACAGTTCAGTTTAGTCACTCAGTCGTGTTTGAGTCTTTGCGACCCCATGAATTGCAGCACGTCAGGCCTCCCTGTCCATCACCAGCTCCCAGAGTTCACTCAAACTCACATCCATGGAGTCGGTGATGCCATCCAGCCATCTCATCCTCTGTCATCCCCTTCTCCTCCTGCCCCCAATCCCTCCCAGCATCAGAGTCTTTTCCAATGAGTCAACTCTTCGCATGAGGTGGCCAAAGTACTGGAGTTTCAGCTTTAGCATCATTCCTTCCAAAGAACACCCGAGACTGATCTCCTTTAGAATGGACTGGTTGGATCTCCTTGCAGTCCAAGGGACTCTCAAGAGTCTTCTCCAACACCACAGTTCAAAAGCATCGATTCTTCGGCGCTCAGCTTTCTTCACAGTCCAACTCTCACATCCGTATGTGACTACTGGAAAAACCACAGCCTTGACTAGATGGACCTTTGTTGGCAAAGTAATATTTCTGCTTTTGAATATGCTATCTAGGTTGGTCATAACTTTCCTTCCAAGGAGTAAGCGTCTTTTAATTTCATGGCTGCAATCATCATCTGCAGTGATTTTGGAGCCCAGAATAATAAAGTCTGACACTGTTTCCACTGTTTCCCCATCTATTTCCCATGAAGTGATGGGACCAGATGCCATGATCTTAGTTTTCTGAATGTTGAGCTTTAAGCCAACTTTTTCACTCTCCACTTTCACTTTTATCAAGAGGCTTTTTAGTTCCTCTTCACTTTCTGCCATAAGAATGGTGTCATCTGCATATCTGAGGTTATTGAGATTTCTCCCAGCAATCTTGATTCTAGCTTGTGCTTCTTCCAGCCCAGCATTTCTCATGATGTACTCTGCATATAAGTTAAATAAGCAGGGTGACAATATACAGCCTTGACATACTCCTTTCCCTATTTGGAACCAGTCTGTTGTCCAGTTCTAACTATTGCTTCCTGACCTGCATATAGATTTCTCAAGAGGCAGGTCAGGTGGTCTGGTATTCCCATCTCTTTCAGAATTTCCCACAGTTTATTGTGATACACAGTCAAAGGCTTTGGAATAGTCAATAAAGCAGAAATAGATGTTTTTCAGAAACTCTCTTGCCTTTTTGATGATCCAGTGGATGTTGGCAATTTGATCTCTGGTTCCTCTCTGCCTTTTCTAAAACCAACTTGAACATCTGGAAGTTCACGGTTCATGTATTGCTGAAGCCTGGCTTGGAGAATTTTGAGCATCTACTTCTGCTTTATTGACTACACCAAAGCCTTTGACTGTGTCGATCACAACAAACTGTGGAAAATTCTGAAAGAGACGGGAATACTAGACCACCTGACCTGCCTCCTGAGAGATCTGCATGCAAGTCAAGAAGCAACAGTTAGTACTGGAGATGAAACAACAGACTGGTTCCAAATAGGGAAAGGAGTATGTCAAGGCTGTATATTGTCACCATACTTATTTAACTTACATGCAGCAAAGTACATCATGAGCAATTCTGGGATGGATGAAGCACAAGCTGGAATCAAGATTGTTGGGAGAAATAGCAATAACCTCAGATACACAGATGACACCACCATTATAGCAGAAACTGAAGAACTAAAGAGCCTCTTGATGAAAGTGAAAGAGGAGAGTAAAAATTTTGGCTTAAAACTCAACATTCAGAAAACTAAGATCATGGCATCCAGTCCCATCACTTCATGGCCAATAGATGGAGAAATAGTGGAAACTGACAGACTTTATTTTCTTGGGCTCCAAAATCATTGCAGATGGTGACTGCAGCCATGAAATTAAAAGATGCTTCCCCTTTGGAAGAAAAGCTATGAGCAACCTGGACAGCATATTAAAAAGCAGAGACATTACTTTGGCAACAAAGGTCCATCTAGTCAAAGCTATGGTTTTTCCAGTAGTCATGTATGGATGTGAGAGTTGGTCCGTGAAGAAAGCTGAGTGCTGAAGAATTGATGCTTTTGAACTGTGGTGTTAGAGAAGACTCCTGAGAGTCCCTTGGACTGCAAGGAGATCCAACCAGTCCATTCTGAATGAGATCAGTCCTGAATATTCATTGGAAGGACTGATGCTGAAGCTGAAACTCCAAAACTTTGGCTACCTGATGTGAAGAAGTGACTCATTGGAAAAGACCCTGATGCTGGGAAAGATTGAAGATGGGAGGAGAAGGGGATGACAGAGGATGAGATGGTTGGATGGCATCACTGACTCATGACATCATGGACATGAGTTTGAGCAAGCTTCGGGAGTTGGTGATGGACTGGGAAGCCTGGCGTGCCACGGTCTGTGGGGTCGCAAAGAGTCGGACATGACTGAGCAGCTGAACTGACTGATGGTATACTCATTACTTCCATCAACTCTCAGTACAGTTGGGTATGGCTTCTGCTCTCCTGTGCCCTTGAAGTCTCTCCCCAAGGTCACCAATGAGCTCCAAGACATGAACTCACCAGATGCTTACCTTAAGTGTTCTCCTCCCCCATCATTGCCCAGTTGGTTCTGGAGCATCATAGTCTCCTGGGGGCTTCTTACTTTTCCGCTGTTTCTCAGTCTGGGTTTGGGTCTGACCCTCTTAGGGTCCTCAGGGTTTTGACCAAGTTTTCTCTCTCTGTTTCCTTTCGTGCCCAGAGTAGTTTTTCTCTTTGCCACAGTTTCAACAGACTGGCCTTCTGAGGACTTTTCAACTCTTGAGACTCTCTATCCAACTTTCTACTAGATAGCTCCACTCGGCTACTTGACTGTAACAAAGAGAATACAAAATCAAGTGGCTCAAGTATTACTGAAATTCATTTCTCTTTCACACCACAGTCCAGAGTTTCTGGCCATTCTGGGGAGGGCAGTGACTCTATAAAGTTGACTTAGGTTTTTCCTATCCTAGGATTTTACCATCGAGTAAAGATTTTACCTCTTCCACAGGGTGACAGTATCTCAAAGGCCCTGTGACCCAGCAGGCAGAAAAGGGGATGAGAAAGCTAGGGCCACCAGCTTCCTTTTCGGGAAGTGAGACAGTGGTTGTCCATGGTACTGACACACCCAGCCCACGTGGCCATGCCTTGTTGCCAATTAAGCTGAAGAATGTGGTTCCACATCCATCCACCATCGAATGATAAGAAGCACATTTATTCAGATGACCCAAGGCACAAGGACCAAGTTTATCCAACTGACCGGTCAGATCAAGGCTCTTTGCACCTTCCCCTCCCCCCAAATGCCCGGATATACTATTTGGGGGACAGCCAGCAGTATCTGCCACAGGCACCTCAAACTTAATCTCCAGAACTCAGCATCTTCCCCTCATATCTGCTCCTTCTGTAGTTTCCTCTCCTGGAAAATACCATCTTCCTACCCAGTTGCTTCAACCAGAAACCAGGATGCCTTCAGTTCCGTCTTCCCTTGCTGCCACACATCTAACCTTCCTCTGTTTTTACAGTGTTTTACATCTTCTTTTATTCTACATTTCACTTGAGGTTTCCATTTTTGATATCAGATTTTTAATATGTATCTGTTCTTTGAACGTGATTTCTTTCAACAGAGTCTGTTAAAGAATTTTTTTTTTTTTTGCATTTGTGTGGTGTCTTTTACCTCTCTAAGGGCATTTATGCCGTTTTATTTGTTTTGGCCTTTATTTTACTCATTTATTTTATTGGAGTGTAATTGCTTTACAGTGTCATGTTGGGTTCTGCTGTACAACAAAGTGAATCAGCTATATGTGTACACACATCCCCTTCCTCTCGAGCCTCTACCCACCTCATGCCAACCCTCTAGTCATCACAGAGCACCAGGCTGAGCTCCCTGTGTTGTGCAGCAGCTTCCCACTAGCTATCTGTTTTACACATGGCCGCCTACATGTGTCAATGCTACCCTCTCAATTTGTTCCACCCTCCCCTTTCCCTCCATGTCCACAAGTCTGTTCCCTAGGTCTGTGCCTCCATTCCTGACTGATAGGTCAATCAATACCATTTTCTGGATTTCATCCTCTGACTCTGATCCTTTCTCTCTCTTAAGTATTTTAGATCCAGACATTCTCTTTGTCCCATTGCCACCAGCTTAGTGCAACACACTGTAGTCGCTTCATCATTCTGATAAACTTGTAACTGGCCTTCAGATTTATTTATCATTCCATTGTCGATGTTACCTATGAAAATGGAAGTATGATAATATTACTCTCACTGAAAGTTCTTCGATGGCTTTTCATGAAGTCCAGTTTATGACCTGCTTTAGGACGTACAGTGTGATGTCACCTCTGCCAGGGTCACCAGGCTGATCTCATCCCTCTCTGACCTAGGTTCTCTCTGGTCCTGATACACTGGTTTATTTCATCTCCTACACCCCTTGATTCTGGTCTTTCAAATACGCTGCAATCTTTGTTGGAGCACTCTGCTTCCCTCCAAGCATGGCACCTGCTATTTCTCCTGGACCTTAGTTTGGGGATGGTTTTCTCAATGGGAAAATGGAAAGCAGCTCCATCAGGGGAAGGTGCTGCCCCCCAGGGAAGACCTTAACTCTGGGCGAGGAAGAATTGTCTTCAAGACCTGTAATTCTGATGATTCTGTGAGAGGAAGCGTTTGCCTGATCTGAGGGTCTTGTGTTATCTTTTGATTAATTTCAGGGTTATCTCTAGGTATGTAAAGCAGCTCAGATAAGTTCTTGGACATAATAGGTACTCAATAATTGGTGGTTATTATCGAGATAAAGCAGCCAACTGCAAAGTGCAGAGACATGATGTTGAAACCCAATGATGACACTTATTAGGTGGCAAAATAGCTTCGTGCTGGTGAGAAAGTTATTGAAACTTTCTGATCTTAAGTTTCTCATCTGTAAAAAGAATAGCAATTACTATGAGGGAGGTACTTCTTATCATTATGCCAACTTTGAATGCTCAGTTTATAGGTAAGTTAACCAAGGCTCACAGATGGTAATCAATTTGCCTTAGGAGGGGGTCATGTAGCCTGTGTCACAGGCCTATCTGGCTTTAACACCTGATTATTTTCCACTTTGTAACACTGCTCATGTAAAATAGAGATGACAAAAACGCTGAATTCTTGCACTATTAGAGTCAGTGCATGGAATGTACTTGGAACTCAAAATAGTGTCTATAATTATTAATTATGCCTCAGGTGGTCAGAACAACCTATAGTGTCTTCATATTAATCAGAGTTGGATGAGCTTTGACATGAACTAACCATTAAGAGCCCTGGTTGAAATTTTCTCTGTGGCATATGGTGGATATGTAGTAAATGCTTGTTGACATGTTAAAGATCCAGTAATGTCCGCATTTATAGTTGAATTCTGTTCCTTCCTTGCCCTTAACACAAACACACCACTTTCACCTTTGAAAGTTTTGGGAAATTCTGTGAAATGCAGTGGGACAAGGATCTACGAAAGATGGTTTTATTGAAACAGCTGGCTTTTATTTTTGCCCTCTCAAAATACACTGGGAGAGTTCTACTTTTGGCATGGCCAAGTAGGTTTCTATCAGATTAATGTTCCTTTTTTTTTTTCTTTTTAAAATTGGACTATAATTGCTTTACAATGCTGTGTTAGTTTCTGCTGTACAACAGTGTGACTCAGCTGCAGGTATGTGTACATCTCCTCCTTCTTGAGCCTTCTTCCCACTCCCCACACCCCACCCCTCTAGGTCATCACAGAGCACTGAGTTGAGCTCCTTGTGCTATACAGCAGCTTCCCACTAGCTATTTCACACATGGTCAGACTGCTGCTGCTGCTGCTGCTGCTAAGTCGCTTCAGTTGTGTCCGACTCTGTGCAATCCCATAGACGGCAGCCCACCAGGCTCTCCTGTCCCTGGGCTTCTCCAGGCAAGAACACTGGAGTGGGTTGCCATTTCCTTCTCCAATGCATGAAAGTGAAAAGTTAAAGTGAAGTTGCTCAGTGGTGTCCCACTCTTAGTGACCCCATGGACTGCAGCCCACCAGGCTCCTCTGTCCATGGGATTTTCCAGGCAAGAGTACTGGAGTGGGGTGCCATTGCCTTCTCTGATGGTCAGACTAACCTTCTTTAAACAGACAGTAGCCATAAACCCTGTACAAAAAACTGAAACAACCCCTTACAAAACCCCCAAAACCAAACCAAAACAAAGAAACCCCAAAAAACCAGCCTCTTGAAGGTACAGTTAACATGTGGGAGAAAGGAATAGTATGGGATAAACCTCCCATTTATTATGGCCATTGGCTGCAGTCTACATCACATGGGGCAGCTAAAGTGCCTATAGAAAACCAGAAGTCTTTCTGGCCTAAAGAACTAGATGACAGAGTTTTGGGCAACCACAGATGCTAAATATAAAATCCACCCAGATCTATGGGTCAAGCATGCACCAGGTGGAACCCAAGCAGCTCAACTAAAAATAGTAGAACTGAGATTTGAGCTGCTACCCAAAAGATAGAATTTGCAATTTGCATCTAGCCAACTCTATTGCCTTAATTGTTATTATGACATGATGAAAAATTAATAATAACAACTTGCCACTCTTCAGCAGAATGTAACAGAATTCAGAGTACACACAATACAACATTCATAATATCCAGAATATAATCGAAACTGTTAGGCACAGAAAGATCTAGAAAAGTGTCACCTATTTTCAAGAGAAAATAATATCAGTGAAGATGAACCCCTACTTGACCCACATGTTGGAAATAGTAGACAAAGATTTTAAAGTACTTATTATAACTATACTCATTATGTGAGAGAAAATATACTACAAATAAATGAAAAAAATAAATAAAACCGCAGTGGAAAAATTTACAAATTGTTAAGACCAATCAGAAATAAAATAGAAATAAAAGATAAAATATTTGAAGTCAAATTCACTGAATGGACTTAAAAGCAGAATCGAGATGATAGAGGAAGAGTCAGTGAACCTGAAGATAAGACTCTTATAGCTTATTCAATCTTAAGAACAGAAAGGAAAAAGCAAACAAAAAAGAATGGAACTTCAGATATCTCAGACCTCAACATACCTAACATATGTTTGATTAGAGTTTCCAAAAAAGAGAGAGAACAGTGCAAAAGAAAAATTTGAAGCCTGGAGCAAATATATTCCAAATTCAATGAAAGACACATTGATTCATTCAAGAATCTCAGCAAATGCCAAACAGGATAGATATGAAGAAACCCAGACCCTGGACCATCATATAAAGGAAAAACCAGAGAATAAAGGGAAAATCTTGAAAGCAGACAGAGAAAAAACACTTATTGTACACAGGGAGATGATGTGTTGGTGGAGGTGAGAAAATAAAGCAAGGTCATCTTTCGATGTCGGTTAAAAAAACCGACAAATGTGAGAGAAAGAAGGGGGAGGAGGAGTGGACTGCTGAGGACGGTGCGGGAGATCAATCTATGTGAGGTGAAGGGTGGAGATGAGGAGGGTGCGGGTTCTGGTGGCCAAGGCGAGGGGCATCAGATCCGGAAGCCCAGGCAGAGAAGTTCCACGTTAAACAAGGGGTGGGGACTTTCCAGGTCTGGCCGGTGAAGACCACCTGTGAGTTTCTTTCCCAGCTGGACCACCTCCCACCTCTTGCAGGATGCTGGGGGTGGAGCCCGCCGAGTGCTCCCTGGCTCCTGGCCCCGCCTCCCAGGGCGCCTGGTCCAGCTGATCAGCACGCCCCCAAGGATGGACCCCAAGGATGGCCAGTGCAGCCTGGCCACCCAGTCGGCTCATCACACTTTTCTCCAACTCCCCTCGGTACATCTTTCCCTTCAGTTCAGCTCAGCTCAGCCCGTCTCATGTCCCGGTCCCTCCTCCCCTTTATCCAGGCCAGTGCAAACCATCTCCCTCGGCAGCAAGGAAGTTGGGGTTCAGGTGGCCTTCTCTCTGCTGCTGGTTCCCAGCAGAGCACGGGCCTCTCCTGCTTCTAGTCCTCAGAACAGCGCATGTCCGGCCTCCCCCATCTCTCCCATGACTGGACCAGTCCATCACACACTCTGTAGCTTCCCCTTCCAACAGTTCTATTAGTTCAGTCCTGACCAAGAGAACTCAGAGCTTCGTCGGCGCCTCCTTGTTCTAGCTCGCTTCTGTTCCACTACCTTGCTTTTGTTACCCAAACTCTCTCTCTCTCTCTCTTTCCCCTTACAAATGGCTTTGCAGCAGCCCTGGGAGTGCGCGGCAGCACCGATAATGTCTCCATGGTTCCTTGTTAGCTGCACTCTAAGCAGGAAAGTGACTGGGCCTGACAATGTAATTTACATCGCTGTATAAAACTATCTGTGGAAGCCAAGCTAATTTGTGCCAGATTAGGCTATTTGTCTCAGCCACTGTCTAGCCGCACAATCTATCAGAAGGCTGTTTTCAAATATCGCTCTTCAAGCGTGCCCTTGAGAGGCAGAAATTGATTGGGATCTTAGAGAGCAAAATTACAGCAATAACTTAAAAGAAACAATAATTACTGAATCATACCAGTGTCAGCACTCTGCAAAACACGAAATAGCCATCAAACCCCAATCCAATATATTCCGAAGCGAATTTATTGAATGGAAAAAGCAGTTGAGTGAGGGTTTTTCGGCGCTCCCCTCCCCTTCCCCTGTACATATGGTTATCTCAAAACCGCAAGTGAACGAGTCGATAACTCTTGTCATTGACTGCTCCATTTTCTCGGAGTCAGGGCCGATCCATTAGCCGCCTCTGCTTCACCCTCTCCCTTGCCTCCTCTTTCCTTCTCCATCGCCTCTATTCATTTGCTGGGCTCTGCTCTTCAAGCAAACAAACATGTATAACTAATCATCTGTTAAAATGCAGAGGGCCCCTCATAAATCTCCACAGCTGAAATACTTTAATGGGTAATTAATTGATCCTGTTCCAGAGGAGTAATAAGATAATAAATTAGACAATATTTCACTCAGTTGTGTCAGGCTCCTAGCTAATGGTGCTGTAGGGCTCAGCTGAAGGATAATAAATTAGCCAGAAATTAACTGCTAAGAGCTTTCTGCAGAGAAATCGGCTGACAAGTGAGTCTCCCGTGATGCAGGGCTGGACTGAGGTGGCGGTGATCTCTGTGAATGTGAACCCTGGTCTCGGGGGGAGGGGGGCGGGGAGGGTGTGAGGTTATGATCTGGATCCAAGAGACCCTGATGTGTAGTGCTGTGAGGGTGCCCCCTGAACTGACAGTTTCTTTGCATACCCGGTAGGTTCTAGGAGCTGACAACTCTTGCCCTTGTGAGCTCTTGAATGGTTTTCTCCCACAAGTCACTGGACTCATTGAGTTTTTATGGGTTTCACCCACTCTTGACCAGTATAGCTATCAAACACCCAAAGCCACCAGCTCCATCAGCTGCTCTCTAAGCAAGTATGCTGATACAGAATGAGCCTTCATGAAAAAGAGACCCACACTCTGTCACAAACAAGGGTTTCATAAAAGTTAAGTAGAAAAATAAGAGTAGGGAGAGAAGGTGTGAATTCCATTTTTTAACAGGTTCCAGGGTAGGAGGGAGAATGGGCTTCCCTGGTGGCTCAGATGGTAAAGAATCCACCTGCAGTGCAGGAGGACTGGCTTTGATCCCTGGATTGGGAAGATTCCCTGGAGGAGGGCATGGCAACCCACTTCAGTATTCTTGCCTGGAGAATCCCATGAACAGAGGAGCCTGGCGGTCTACAGTCCATGGGGTCGCAAAGCACAACACAGCACACAGGAGGGAAAATAACTCTTGGTTTTATTAAGGAAGTCAGGGAGGGTGGTCATAATTCATGGCGAAGATAGGAACTTAGACCTGGAAGGTTGGGTGGGCCTTTGCTGGAGGACATGGGAAGTCAGTTTCCTCATATAGGAAGGGTGTGGAATAGGAGTGGGAGGTGGCAGGGGAACTCAGTATACAGTGAAGCATTGGGGCTATGAGGTCATTTGAACTCCTCTCTGCTTTTTACTAGTTGTGTGACCTTGTCTAGGTTACTTAACTACTCTGTGCTTTGGTTTGCTCACCGGTAAAACGGTGTTAGGATGAATGAATGAAATATACATGAGAAGCTTCTGGTTCTATATCTCACCCCCAGGAGGTGCTACATTAATGTTGGTTATGATATAGTGGGCAGTGGGTGGGTTAGTATTGACAAGCAAAGGAGGTGACAGCCAAAGAAAAGAGAAGAGTTGGCAGTGGGCGACAGTGGGCTGCTCCTCTTAGTCCAGAATAAGGACCAGATCACCCCACCTCCACCTGAAAGATGGTCCAAACTGATGTGTGCTCACCTTTTGCCAGACCACTCCTGATTGCTCTGGGAAATGTGGGTGGATCAATCTTCTGAGTCATGATGAATATGGCAGTATAGGTTGAAGGCATAACAGAGCTTGATTATTTAAATGAGGAAATGCATTCAAGACACTGAGCCAGTGCTGGTCATTGTGATCAATGGCAGGGTTACTGAGTCTCAAGTTCATACCTCTTGCTGTATAATAGACAGTAAATTGAGAGATGGGTTGTTGGGGCAAAGAATAGTGACTTTATTCAGAAAGCCAGTAGACCAAGAAGATGGTGGACTAATGTCCCAAAGAACCATCTTACCTGAGTTAGAATTTAGGCTTATTGTATACTAAAATGGGTGGAGATGTGGTTGGTTGTTGCAAACTTCTTGGTGTAGGAATCCTTTTTTCTTGCAGCTGTCCACGCTGGTCAGGTCACTGATGTTCCTGTAAACCTCTAGTAAGACAAAGGTTATTCTCTGTTCTGCAACTTTTTATCTCTATATGAATGTGAAAGTGTTAGGCCTTTAAAAGTCAGAGCCTTGAGAATGGGCTATTTTATATATTTCAGGCTTGTTAGCAACATTCTTATCTCAAAAACAATAGAAAACAAAGGCTAAAGAAAAAGAAACAGATCCAATATGGAGTCAGATTTATTCTTTCCTATTAGTATCCCCTTGCCTGGGTCTCCCTGCTCTGCATCTTCCCGGTTGGCCGTCTTGGGGAAGACAAGGCCTTGCACAGTCCCTGATAGGCTCAGGGCAGCTGGAAATGCCTTGGGCCATGCGGTAATGTTCTACCTCAGAGGGAGAAGCAGAGTCTCTTCCAGGGCCTAGAGCCCTGAACGGCCACAAGCAGAACAGGTTCAGCTGCAAACTGCACTCTGTGTAAAAGCAGGCATTTCCCCAAGTAGAAAAGGCAGAGTAACACAGAGTCCATTAACAAGGTCCATTAAATGATACTCATTTTAAAAATAAACATGTGCTCATTCATCCTCTTTTCCTTTATGTGGAATGACTTCCTGACTCCCGTCAGCTTGCGCACTTCCTCTTTCACTATAAAGGCCTAGTTCTTTGTACCTTTGACCTCAGAGCTGGAAGAGAGGTTGAGGTCACTGGTCTACCTGTCCCAGATTACTTGTTCTGGGTTTTGGATCACACAAGCCGAGGAATGGCTGAAATTATTTTTGGGCCAGTGGGACAGCATTTTAGATTCTCAGTGATCTTTACATGAGCCTTAAACCTTCTCTTTTTTACAGGCCAAACCTGCCCAGCTCCTCAGACCATTATGTGTGTGCCATTTCCTCTTTTTACTGTGAGAAAAAATGTAAAAAGAGAGGTATCGTGCACATATATGCAACTTGATTAATCATCATCAAGTGAATACCCATGGATGGGCGAAAACTTGAGTTTCTTTCCCTGGTGTGTGTGTGTGTGTGTGCTAAGTCGCTTCAGTTGTGTCCAATTCTTTGTGATCCTGTGGACTGTAGCCTGTCAGGCTCCTCTGTCCGTGGGATTCTCCAGGCAAGAATACTGGAGTGGGTTGCCATGCCCTCCTCTGGGGGATCTTCCCAACTCAGGGATTGAACCCTCATCTCTTACGTCTCCTGAATTGGCCGGCGAGTTCTTGCACCACCACTTGTCCTTGGTCTGGAGTAACTACCCGGACTTCTGTGAAAACCATTTCTTTGTTTTCCTTTGTAGACTTATAATTTATTTATCCCCAAGCTGTAGGGTTTAGTTTTGCCAACAGTCTTGACACTGTATGTCGTTTTTGTGCCTTCATATACTAATGAGATTCACCCACATGAATCTTGTTGCCACAGCTTGTTCATTATTCTTGATATATGGGTTATATACATTTTATTTGTATCAATGGATATAATTTTATTGATCTATAATCATTTATTGATGATTCCACTGTATGGATATACCATAGTCTACTCCCGTGATCTTTCAAGCATGGATTTTTCAGTTGTTTCCGGTTTCAGCCAGATGAACAAACAGGGCAGTGACAGGCATTTAGCCTCAAAACACACAGGGACATGTCACTGGGATGTGGACCTAGGAGTGGAAGGCTGCGTCACATGGCGGGTACCTCTCCACCTTCACCCAACTGGTGCCCAGAATGATTGTCTAAGTCTCACAACACGAAGAGGTGCGCTTGTTCCTGTGGGAGACTCAAAGATGGCTGCAGGGATCCCTTCTAGAAATTCTTGCTGCTCAGCTCAGCCACTTCTGGTCGGCCCCACGCGGAGCCCTTTGCCCTAGAACATGCCCACCCAGGACTGTCTGGATCTGGGGGCTGTAGTGCTGTGCTGTGCTTAGTCTCTCAGTCGTGTCCGACTCTTTGCCACCCCATGGACTGCGGCCCGCCAGGCTGTAGGGTTGGGGAGCAAAGGGATGGCTGGTGGAGGGGCTCCACAGCGCCCCCTCAAGGCTCTGTTCCACCTGCGCCTTTCCTCTCTGCTCTCCTGCTTCTTCCCGTCCGTTTATCAGAGGCTGCTGCTGCTGCTGCTAAGTCGCTTCAGTCGTGTCCGACTCTGTGCGACCCCATAGACGGCAGCCTACCAGGCTCCCCGTCCCTGGGAGTCTCCAGGCAAGAACACTGGAGTGGGTTGCCATTTCCTTCTCCTATGCATGAAAGTGAAAAGTGAAAGTGAAGTCGCTCAGTTGTGTCCCACTCTTAGCGGGCCCATGGACTGCAGCCTACCAGGCTCCTCCGCCCATGGGATTTTCCAGGCAAGAGTACTGGAGTAGGGTGCCATTGCCATCAGAGGCTGGTCCTTCATAAACTCCTCACACACTAGGTTCCATGTCAGAGCATCGCCCACAGCTGCTCACCCCATTTGTGAGTGCTCCCGGCGGCTCCTCCTCCTCACCACCGCTTCATATCAACAGACTTAAAATTTTGCCAATCTGATCACTTTTAAAGGATATCTCATTGTGTTCTCAGGCACATTTCCTTAGTTAAAATTTCAGAAATCAGATTTATTGAGATGTAATCTACATACTGTAAAGCACCTCCTTGTGACGTGAACAGTTTGATGACTATGGACAACTGTATACCCGTCATGTATTCTCCACCAGAACCAAGACATAGAGCATGCCCATCACCCAGACGTTCCCTCAGGGCCCTCTGGAGTCAGTTCTCTGTCCTGTCATCCACCCCATCACTCATCTTTCTTCTCTCACTATAGGTTTGCCTTTTCCAGGTGTTCGGTAAATGGAATTATCTGGAAAAGACTTTTTTGCGTGTGTCTGGCTTCTGCTTTGCGGAATGCTTTTGAGATTCATCTGTGCTGTAGGATATATGGATAGTTTGTTCCTTTTTCCTGCTGTCTGGTATTCAGTTTTATGAATGTATTCCAATAGATCCCTTCTCTTTTTGAAGAGAATTTGGAGTTCTGGTTTTTGGCAATTAGGAATAAAGCTCTGGAGGCATATTAGTACACATATTTTGGGGGGTATATGCTTTCATTTCTCTTGGACAAATACGTAGGAGTGGCATAGCTGGATCATAGGATATGTGTAATTTTGACTTTAGAAGAAACCATTGAGCAGTTCTACAGTGGTCTCTCCATTTTACACTTTACATATCAGTGGTTTGTAAGAATTCTGATTGCTTCCTACCCTTGCCAACACTTGGTATATTTTGTCCTTTTAATTTGAGCTATTATAGTGTTTGTAGTGATATTTTACTTTCACTTACATTTCCATGGTGGCCAAAGATGTTGAGCATCTTTTAACACACTTATTGGCCATTTCTGTGTTGGCTTTGGTACAGCATCTGTTTAAATCTTTTACCTATTAAAAAAGTTTAGCTGCTTTCTTATAATGCTTTTGTTAGGAGTCAAGAGTTTTCTGTATATTCTGGACAAATTCTTAACAGATATGTGTTTTGCAAATACTTTCTCCTGGCCCGTGGCTAATACTTTATTTTCTTAAGAGTGTCTTTTAAAGTGGAGCTTTTAATTTTGATGAAGTCCAATTTATTGATTTTTTAATACTTTGAGTTTTTCGTACCCTATCTAAAAATTTTTTTTTGCCTACCCAAGTCACAAGTTTTTTCTTATTTTTTTTCTCAAGGTTTTATAGTTTTACCTTGTAATTATGCATAAATTTGTGTTTTGCTGATTTCTAGTGAGAATAAGCAATTTTCCATAAGTTTGTTTTCCATATGAATTTCCTATTTATTGACAGGCTGAAGTCTTTTGCCCATTTTCCTATAACGTTTTTACTATCTTATTGATTTGTAGGAGTCTTTATATATTCTGGAGAGTGTCTTTTGTTAGTTTTATTCATTATTTACATCTTCCCCCACTCTGTGACTTGCCTTTTCAGTATCTTTATGGTATCATTTGTGACTAGAAGTCCTTAATATTAAGGGATTTGAATTTATGTTTTATTTCCTTTATGATTAGTGCCTTATGTCTCCCATTTAAGAAATTCTTTTCTAATCTGGGGTCACATTTTATTCTCCTATATCAAAGATTCTTAAATTTCTCAGTTCATGGTTCCTTTTAATGTCCTGGTTATTTTTTTCACAGTATGCTTAGGTCCAAAGAATACCTAACACTTCCATTTATTAGGTAGCTAGGTCCAGAGAACTTACCAAACATTTATGTTCTTGCTACTTTGTAGTCATTTGAAAAGATAATACCCATACGAAGAAAAATCATGTAGTTTTCATTTTTAAGTAATTGTAATCACCTACTAAGGGGATATGTGAGCCTGTTGGGCATTGCACAGCTACTGAAATCTCAGATTAAGTTTTCTTATTTCATATTGTTTGTTAGGGGGATTTGCTTTTAATTATGGCAACTGATGAAAACTCAGCTTCGCAAAGATATGATGCCATCGGAAGGGACTGTAGCTTGATTTAATATTGGATCCATCCAGAGGTGATCATTTGTACAGGGTCGAGTATGCCTGTGTTTCCCTCAAAAATGTAAATATCCCATGATACCACTGTGATGCTATGTCCTAGGGCACCTTGGTGAATAGTTTGGGACCCACATTTCTATACTGTTTGTAAATATTGTTTTGCTTTTAGTAGTTTGATCTTTAGTTCATCCTAATTTGGTTTTTGTGCATTCTGTGTTAGAGGTCCAATTCAACTTTTTCCAAATGTATACATGGTTATCTCAGATCATTTGATAAATCCTGACCAATAATCTGCAGTGGTACCTCTGTCATAAGTCAAGAATCCATATACATGGAGGTATCTCCTGTAGTATTATTACATTATCTTAATTACTGTAGATTTATAATGAGTCTTGGTATCTGGCAGAGCAGGTTCTCCTACCTTTTATTCCTCTTCTAGAGTATTTTGCTTCATCTTGACCTTTTGCATTTCCATATGAAATTTAGAATCAACTTGTTAAGTTCCCCCCACCCCAAAAAAGTCCTCTTTGAGGTTTTATTTCAATAGTACCAAATCTACAAAATAAAACATAAACCCCTCAAAACGTCTAAAGCCAGAAACCAAAAAATGCTCAAATTTTAGGGAGTATTTTAAACCATACAATATTGAGTGTTATAGTTAATGGATAATGTACAACTCTATTTCGGTCTTCTTTGATGTCTTTTAACAAAGTTTTATAATTCTCCCCATCAAGACGTATTTTTAGGTACTTTGATGTAAATAGGGCTTCCCTGGTGGCTCAGATGGTAAAGAATCTGCCTGCAGTGCAGGAGACCCAAGTTCAGTCCCTGGGTTGGGAAGATCCCCTGGAGAAGGAAATGGCAACCTGCTCCAGTATTCTTGGCTGGAAAATCCCATGGACAGAGGAGACTGCCTTTTAAAATATTTAATTTCTCTGTTTGCTGGAACATAGGAATAGCCCCCAATATTTTAACTTGCTTAATTTTCTTTTCTAATTTTTTTGTTGCACTATAGTTGATTTAGGATATTGTGTTAGTTTCAGGTATACAACAAAGTAATTTGGTTATACATATATATATATATATATATATATATATATATTCTTTTTTTGATTCTTTTTCATTATAGTTTATTACAAGATGTTGAATATAGTTCCCTGTGTGTGCATGCTCAGTTGTGTCTGACTCTTTGTGACCCCTAGGGACTGTAGCCCATGAGGCTGTTCTGTCCATGGAATTTTCCAGGCAAGAATATTAGAGTGGGTTGCCATTTTCTACTCCAGGAGATTTTCTCCACCCAGGGATCAAACCCAGGTCCCCCGCGTTGGCAAGCAGCGTCTTTACCCTGGGAAGCCCCATAGTTCCCTGTGCTCTACACTAAATTCTTATTGTTTATTTTATATATGTATAGTTTTTTAAAATATAGATTCAAACTTATAGACAAGTTGTAAAAAGTTCCATATATCTTTAAACCAGATTCACCAGTTATTTACATTTTGCCCTGTTTGCTTTTTCAAATAAAATATAACATCTTTTAAAATATGTATGTATATATATATATAAATTTATATATATATACCTACATAAATATATAGTAAAAAATTATTGCATTAAGTTACAATCCCATAATAATGTGTTCACATTATTGTGGTAGACCTGAAGTATGCTACATGGATCCCCTTTCATTTTTCTGAGGTATATTGAGCCTCGATTTATGACCCTGTGTATCTTGGTAAATCTTGGTGAATGTTCCTTGTGGCCTTTGACATACTTTGCTGTCATTGAGTGCAGCGTTCTATAAATGACAGTTAGGTGAAGGTGGTTGATTGTGTTGTTCAGATTGTCCATATTTTATTGTTCTGTTTAGTTGTCCTACAGTTAGAGGATGGTATTAACCTTCAGTTATCAAGACTATGTCTATTTCTCCCTTTGTTTTGTCAGTTTTCACTTCATGTAGTTGGAAATTCTGTATTAAGTGCATAGGGACTTATGATTGTCATGTCTTTCTGATAATTGATCTTTTAATCATTGTGAAAAATCACTCTATTTCTGGTAATGCTTCTTCTCTTGAAATCCATTGTGTTTCCATTTCCAAATCATACCATCATGATTTCCATTCCAAATCATCCATTTTTTTGTTATTAATATAGCCTCTCCAGAATTCTTATGATTAGTGTTTGCAATGGTGTATCTTTTTCTGTCATCTTACTTTCAACCCATCGGTGTCTTTTGATTTAAAGTACATCTCTTATGCACAGCAGATGGATCTTGCTTTTAAAATTCTGTCTGACAATCTTTGCTTTTTAATTGGAGTGTTTAGTCAATTAACATTTAATATAATTGTTGATATGGTTTGATTTAGGTCTGCCATTTTGACACTTGTTTTCTATTTATCCCATCTGCTTTTTCTTTCTTTTTTCTCCTTTTCTGCCTTCCTTTGTGAAAATCAAAGTCAAGTCTTCCTCCCTCCCTTCCCTCTCTTCCTCCTTCTCTTATTCCCTACCTCCCTGCTTTCCTTTCTTCCTGACTCCATCCCCCACCTTCATTTATTTTGAATCCTTAAGATATATCATTTGTGTTATTTTTTAGAGGTTTCTCTAAGGATTATAAAATACCTCCTCAACTTATCAGAATATTTTTAGAATTAACATTTTATCACTTCACACAAAATTTTAAGATCTTGCAAAAATATAGTTCTACTAACTCTCCTGAATCCTTTGTGCTATTGATGTTTTATATATTACATCTATATATCTTAAGAATTTCGTAATAGCGTGGCATAATTTTTCTGAAACAGTTACATGCCTTCTAAAGAAATTGAAAGAAAAAAAACATAGTCTTTTACGTTGCTGTTCAGTCACTAAGTCGTGTCCTACTCTTTGTGAAACTGTGGACTGCAGCATGGCAGGCTTCCCTGTCCTTCACTATCTCCTGCAGTTTGTTCAAATTCATGTCCATTGAGTTGGTGGTGATGTTATCCAACCATCTCATCCTCTGCCACCCTCTTCTCCCTTGGCCTTCAATCTTTCCCAGCATCAAGGTCTTTTCCGATGAGTTGGCTCTTCACATCAGATGGCCAAAGGATTGGAACTTCAGCTTTAGCATCAGTCTTTCCAATGAATATTTGGGGTTGATTTCCTTTAGGATTGGCTGGTTTGATCTTCTTGCAGTCCAAGAGACTCTCAAGAGTCTTTTCCAGCACCACAATTTGAAAGCATTAATTCTTCAATGTGCAGCCTTCTTTATGGTTCAACTCTCACATCTGTACTCGACTGCTGGAAAAGCTGTAGCTTTGACTATCCAGACCTTTGTTGACAGAGTGATGTATTTGCTTTTTAATAGCTGTCTAGGTTTGGCATAGCTATGCTTTGCTGTGCTTAGTCACTCAGCTGTGTTCGACTCTTTGTGACCACATCAACTGTAGCTCTCCAGGCTCCTCTGTCCATGAGATTCTCCAGGCGAGAATGCTGGAGTGGGTTGCCATGCCCTCCTCCAGGGGGGTCTTCTCAACTCAGGGATTGAACCCAGGTCTCCTGCAATGCAGGTGGATTCTTTACTGTCTGAGCCATATTTGCCCACAATTAGCCACTCTTGGTGCTTTTTATTTTTTCTTTTCAGTAAATCCAAGTTTCCATCTGGTATCATTTACTTCCAATCTGAACAACTTCTGTTTGCATTTATTTATTTTTGTCTGCGCTGAGTCTTCGTTGCTTTGTATAGGCTTTCTCTAGTTGCAGAGAACAGGGGCTACTCTTCGTTGTTCTGTGCAGGCTTTTCATTGCAGTGGCTTCTCTTGTTGCAGAGCACAGGCTCTAGGCATGTGGGCTTTCGTAGTTGTAGCACATGGGCTCAGTGGTTGAGGCACATGGACTTAATTGCTCTGTGGAATGTGGGATCTTCCCGGGTCAGGGATTGAACTTTCGTCCCCTGAATTATCAAGCAGATTCTTATCCACTATGCCATCAGGAAATGCCTTCTTTTTGCATTTTTGTAGTTTGGGTTCAATGATGACTAATTCTTTTTCAGTTTTTTTGTTTGTTTGTTTGTTTGTTCTAAAAATGTCTATATCACCATCGTTTTTTTAAAAAATGTATTTTCGTTGGATATAGAATCCTGGGATAATTTTTTTCACTCTGACCCTTTAAAGATGTCTTTAAATGGTCTTCTGGTTTTCATTGTTTTTTATATGAAACAGCTGTGAGTCCTATTGTTCTTTTTCTGTATGCAATGTATCCTTTTCCTTTGATAACTTTCAAGATTATCTATTTATCTCTAGACCCGGATTCTATCCCTGGGTCTGGAAGATCCCCTGGAGAAGGAAATGGCAACCCACTCCAGTACTCTTGCCTGGACAATCCCATGGAGGGAGGAGCCTGGTGGGCTACAGTCCATGGGATCACAAAGAGTCAGACACAACTGAGCGATTTCACTTCACTTCATTTCACTTCATCATTTTTACTGTAGTTTACCTCTGTGCAGTTTTTCACTGTAGTTATGTTTTCTAGGATATGCTGACCTCCTTAGATGTATGGTGTTATGTTTATCACATAAATTTGTAAAAGTTTTGCCCATATATCTCTAATTATTTATAGTTTTCCTGGTCTTTCTCGCCTCTCCTTCTGGGACACTAATCATATGTGTATTAGACCTCTTGATATTGTCCTAAAGATTATTGAGGTTCTGTTCCTTTCTCAAAAACATTTTCTTCTTTTTCCAAAAGATTGGATACTTTTTAATGATTTATCAGTAAGTTCACTGACCCAATCTTCTATTGTCTCCAATGCACTGTTAAGGCTACCTAGTCATCTTTTAACTTCAGATATTGTAATTTTTAATTAAAATTTTTCCATTACTTTCTTTTCTATAGTATTTTTTCTCTACTGAGATTTCTGTTTTTTTGTTTGTTTTCATTATGGCATTAGTTACTTAAAGACTTTGGACATATTTATAATGGTTTCTTTAAGTTCTTGCTTGCTAATGCTAACATCTGAGTTATCTATACATTGGTTTATATAGACAAGATTTTTTTTTCTTGATTCTAGGTCACAGTTTTTTTGTTTATTCCCACTCCCTCTTGTCTAATATTAAAAAAAAAATTAAACTAGACATTATTGATGATACATTGTAGAGACTTTGGATTCTGTTATATTCCTTTGAAGAATGTTTATTTTTGACCCAGCAGGTAGTTACTTGACTGGGTTCAAACTCCAAACTGTTCCCCCTGGAGCAAACAAGAGTTGAAATCTTTGTTTACTCTCTCGGCCCTCATTCAGCTGTTGTTTCCCATTGGTTTCCTTAGAATTTCTCCCAGACATGCAGTTCAAGAGCTAGTCAAGGATTTGGGTGGAATGATATGTAGATTTGGAAACTGTCTTCATGCTTCACTTTTTCTTTTGCAGGATTTCTCCTCGTACTATTCAGCTGCTCTGGAAATCCATTTCCTGACTCTTGAAGGCAGTAAGTTGGAAGCTTTCTGTTTGCCATCCAGATGTTTCATGTTTTGTGGACTATAGAGTATCCTTGGGCAGAAACAGACTCAGGGGAGTTCCTTTCTTTCAAGGTTTGACTCTTTTAAGTAGATTCACAGATATAGAGAACAAACTAGTGGTTACAGTGGGGAAGGGAGGGGGAATAGAGGGGTGGGGGAGTGAGAGGCACAAACTGTTGGGTGTAAGGTAGCAATGTTGTATTGTGCAACATGGGGAATTTAACCAGTGTTCTGTAATAACTGTAAATGGAAAGTGACTTTAAAAAGTGTCATGTGTGTAAGAAATTTGACTCTCTCCATTTCTGATTGCTTTTGGTTGCCCTCTAATACCCTCAAATAGTTGGTTTTAAAACTATTTTTATGTATGGATGTGAGAGTTGGGCTGTGAAGAAAGCTGAACGCCGAAGAATTGATGCTTTTGAACTGTGGTGTTGGAGAAGACTCTTGAGAGTCCCTTGGACTGCAAGGAGATCCAACCAGTCCATCCTAAAGGAAATCAGTCCTGAATATCTGTTGGAAGGACTTGATGTTGAAGCTGAAACTCCAATACTTTGGCCACCTCATGCGAAGAGCTGACTCATTGGAAAAGACTCTGATGATAGGAGGGACTGGGGGCAGGAGGAGAAGGGGACGACAGAGGATGAGATGGCTGGATGGCATCACCAACTCAATGAGTTGGTGTGGACATGAGTTTGAGTAGACTCCAGGAGATGGTGATGGCAGGGAGGCCTGGCCTGCTGCTATTCATGGGGTCGCAAAGAGTCAGACACGACTGAGTGACTGAACTGAACTGAAAACTATTTTATAAATAATTACCATGCGAGTGTTAGTCAAATACAAATGACTGTCATCTCAGAATGGTTTCTAAATTAATTTTTGTATGTTGATTATATAGAAAGAAATTGAAAAATTTTAAATTAATTCTAAGAATTCTAGTTGTTTATGTATACAATTATCTGTATGTAGTGATACTGCAATTTCTTATTTTTCATTCAGTATTCCTTTTATTTCTGTGCTTTGCTTTACTGTATTGGCTGACACATCTAATATATGTTGAAAAGAAATGGTGATAAAGGAATTTTAAACAGTTTTTCTTTTTGGCTCCATTGTGGGGCATGTGGCATCTTGGTTCCCCAGCCAAGGATTGAATCTGTGCCCCCTACAGTGAAAGCACAGAAGCTTAACCACTGGACCACCAGGTAAGTTCCTAGAAGAATCTTTCATTTGGTTCATATCTTAAAGGGAAAGTTTTCAAAGTCCAACGCTTAAGTACTGTATTATATTATTTATATTTTTAAATAGCTATCATTTTAAACAAATTACTTCTATCCCTTATGAATGGGCATTAAATTTTACCAAGCACTTTTTTTCTCCATCTATTGAGATGTTTGAATGTTGTTTGGTTTAATATGTTAATGTGTTGAATTGCACTAATTGGTTTTCTAACATTTAATCAACTTTGTGTTTTTGGAATAAATCCAGTGTGGTAAGATTTATTATCCTTTTTAACATATTGCTTGATTCATTATACTGGTATTTGGTTTAGAATGTTTACACCTATGTGCATGAATGAAATAGAAATACAGTTTTTCTTGTGTACTATAATCAAACCCTTGTTGAGTTTGATTATAAAGGTTATGCTAGCTTCATAGGATGAGTTAGGAAGAAGTTGTGTATAATTGGAATTATTTTCTCCTTGACTAATTGGCCAAATGTGCTGATGATACCATCTGGGTTTTCAGGTTGCTTTGTAGAAAGATTTTTGATTTCTGCTTAAATTTATTTAATGGCAGAACATACAGGTTTTCTATTTTGCTTGCATCCATTTTAGTAAGATCTGTTTGTATTGGTTATTGAACTGCTGCTTTTTCTTTCCAAGTCACCCTGTAGCTTCTACTCTGTGATGCCGGTGGTAGGACTTGACTGTATAAACAAACTTGCCTCTTTGTCATCTGGGTTCCTGTTAGGTTCTTCAGTAGGGGATTCTGGAAGGACATTGGGAGGGAGGAGGAAGGAAGGTACTTCCACTTTCTTATTTACTTCTATACTATCGGCAGTGCTCAGCAAGAGCATCTTACCTTGGAAGCAGCCTTATTGTGACCCTGCAGAGGTACCACGAGCAGCTGGACAACATCGGCAGCAGCCACTCTCTCCTGAGGTCTAAGTCCTAGCTGTCTGAGTTTCTTTTATGAACCTAGGCGGAACTGGCAGCACACAAGTGTGTCCTCTTCTCAGTGGTATGAGCTCCAGCTTCTTGAAGGTCCTACTTTAAGCTTCTAGTTCTGATAATCTCAGCCGTTTCCCTCTTCCCCAGCCTTAACTGGTTAGCTGCTTTCTCCAGTTATCATCAACATGAAAGCTCAATATTTTCTCTTTGTTTTATCAGCCCTCTGCTGCTGCTGCTGCTGCTAAGTCGCTTCAGTCGTGTCCGACTCTGTGCGACCCCATAGATGGCAGCCCACCAGGCTCCCTGGTCCCTGGGATTCTCCAGGCAAGAACACTGGAGTGGGTTGCCATTTCCTTCTCCAATGCATGAAAGTGAAAAGTGAAAGTGAAGTCGCTCAGTCGTGTCTGACTCCTAGCGACCCCATGGACTGCAGCCCACCAGGCCCCTCCGTCCATGGGATTTTCCAGCCAAGAGTACTGGAGTGGGGTTGCCATTGCCTTCTCCGTATCAGCCCTCTAGGATTTGCATAATCAATTCTTTTTTTTTTTTTTCCCTGTTAATATATCTTCTGTGGACTCTTCCTGATTGGACCCTGAGTGAGTGAGTGAAAGTCGCTCAGTTGTGTCTGATTCTTTGCGACCCCATGGACTATACAGTCCATGGAATTCTCCAGGCCAGAATACTGGAATGGGTATCCCCTTCTCTGGGGATCTTCCCAACCCAGGGATTGAAGCCAGGTCTCCCGCATTCCAGGCAGATTCTTTACCAGCTAAGCTGCAGGGAAGCCCGATTGGACCCTGGCTGGTACAATATTTGGTAATGGAAGTGGTCACAGGCCTCTTAAAAATGTCTGGGCTTTGATGTTTTTTTTTTTTTTCCCCAGTCTTGAACAC
This sequence comes from Bos javanicus, assembly GCF_032452875.1. Taxonomy (NCBI): domain Eukaryota; kingdom Metazoa; phylum Chordata; class Mammalia; order Artiodactyla; family Bovidae; genus Bos; species Bos javanicus. The sequence continues at coordinate 32,696,316 of NC_083894.1, read as the reverse complement.
AATGCTGAAGTCCTTGCCAATGGCAAACGGGTTACTACTCATCCATAGCATGATAATATGATAAACTTGTCACCTGTGGCTGATTGCGATAAAGAGCTTACTGTGCCAAGTGCCTTGGGCACTAAATAACTATGGGGTTTGATTAATATGGTGATAATGGTAACTTCAAGAGCCTGGGTGTGAAATAGCTTCTTCCAGCTGCACTGGAGAACTCACACATGGACAATGACAAAGTGAAACAATCAACTCAAGGGTTCAGAAAACCAGGGCGCTTTTACAGCCAGCCTGGAAGATTCTCTTACCATGTGCGGAGTGAATCTAGATGAAAATTTGACTCAGAATTTGGTTGTGTAGGCTGTAGAATTATAACATAAGTTTAAGTCATGGATCCACCAAGTTTCTACCTGGTTGACTTGTTTGAAACTGAAATTTGAACTTCCAAGTCTCTCTAAGACTCCCTTGTTAAAGGAAGCAGCCTGCTCTTCTAGAGTCGACTAGATCAGCTTTCCCTATGTTTTTAAGACCGGTCATAACCTCACCTAAAGCCGGCATCTTTCAAAGGATACCTATTCTCCTCAAGTCTCCCAGCCACCATCTCTTTTGCCTCTGTCTGACCTGAAAAAAAAAAAATCGTTTATACTCCAAAATAAATGCAAGATGTTACTAATTGATATCAGCATAAATCTGGGTGAAACATGTATGCTGCAGCTGCTGCTGCTAAGTTGCTTCAGTCGTGTCCGACTCTGTGCGACCCCATAGATGGCAGCCCACCAGGCTCCCCCGTCCCTGGGATTCTCCAGGCAAGAACACTGGAGTGGGTTGCCATTTCCTTCTCCAATGCATGAAAGTGAAAAGTGAAAATGAAGTCGCTCAGTAAGTGTCCGACTCTTCGTGACCCCATGGACTGCAGCCTACCAGCCTCCTCCGTCCATGGGATTTTCCAGGCAAGAGTACTGTAAGGAAGGGACAAAAAGAACAGAATATAAAACTGGATCATGGGACTTCCCTGTTGGTACAGACACTAAGACTTCACACTGCCAATGCAGGAGGCAAGGGTTTGATCCCTTGTCAAGCAACTGAGGTCCCTCAAGTGGTATGGCATGCCAAAGGATAAATAAAATAAAATAAAACTGGATCAAAACAAATGCATTATCTGGGTGCACCTACCAGAGTTAATGGATCTAATGTTAGCACTGGCTTCGAAAATCAGTTTACTTGAGTGGTGGCTGGAATTTTGAATCAACAGTGGCCTATATAAAGAGATGTTGGAGCATCCTGTGGAAGATTCACTCCAAATGTCTGATGGGTTGGGAATTTGGGAATGGATTGATCAGAGGCTGACTGCAGACCCTTCCTCCCCACTCCCACCAAAGCCCCAAGAGACCCTGGACAGTGCCTTTATTTCTTTCCTTTATTAAGGAGAGAGTTGGCAAACATATTAGTGGTTTGAGCACCAGCATGTTTGAAAAGTATTATGGTGACTGATGTGGAGAGCAGCTGCTAAATGTGCTCTCTGGTTTGGAGATCCTAGAAAATGAGTGGCCAAGGAGTAGCTTTTAACTGCAAGATACAAGGTAGACACGACTACTGAAATAGGCATGAAGGACAAAGAAGTCAACAGAATGACCTTCTGGGTTCTTTGTTTTTATTGTTTAGTCGCTAAGTGGCATCTGATTGTTTGCAACCTCATGCACTGTAGCCCTCCAGGCTCCTCTGTTGATGGAATTTCCCAGGCAAGAATACTGGAGTGGGTTGCCATTTCCTTCTCCAGGGGAGCTTCCTGACCCAGGGATCGAACCTGAGTCTCCTGCATTGGCAGCAGGGTTCTTTACCGCCGAGCCACGAGGGAAGCCCTCTGGACTCTTTGGCCATGCCTAATTGATTACTCTGTGTCTAGGAATGAAGTAGATGGGCAGCCCACTAGAATATTAGTTTCTCAGTGTAGTGAAGATATTCTAGATCTGAGGTCCAGAAACTTAATTACTGAACGTACTAGAGAGTTTCAGCTTCTTACTTGTTTTGAGGCTTAAGCCAGATCACAGAGCCCAAGTCCCTTGGTTGACGGGGAGGCTGGCTCCCTAGAGGATGTGCAACACGGCTGCACGAATACTCGGCTACATGCAACCTGCTACAACCACGTTCTGTAAATATTCCTCCAGGCTTTCCCCAAAGGGGCCTTTGGCCACTTACTGCATTTACTGTGCGCTGAAGGGAAAGAAAATCTTCAGACATTTCACGAACTTACTAGACACTGAAATGGCTCTGAATTGGTAACTGGGTCCCCAAATGCTACTGTGATCTGTTTGTCAAAGTGGGATCTTCTGATGACCAGGTGATAAAGAGGAAGCTTTGGCATAAATCCATCGCACAGAGGGCTCAGTGGACCAGAGGGCCCTCTCTGTACCCTTTCCTCTCTGTTCCTGGACATGTACATGGAATAGACATGCTCAGTAATTTGGCTGAAACCCCACATTGGCTCCCTGATCCTTGGAATGAGGATTATTGCTTGCTGACACTTTCCCAGCAGTTTAGTCTTGTCTCCCCAAATAAACTGTTATCTCCCAAATATGGTGAGTCTCACTTGGTTGACTCCATATCCCACAAATGCTTGGGAGAGTGCTTTAGTGTCAGGAACCTGATATGAACGCATTGATGGTAGTTTTCTGAAATCCAGTCAACATCTCGAGGTATTTAGGAGGTATATGGTTACCTTGTGGAGAATGTTCTAGAAAGAGGAGGTAATACTAGCTTTAGGAAAAGAATATAAGGATCTTTGCTCTGGAATTTGCTCTTCTGGAGTCAGGATTTGTAATCACCTACTCTAATACAGGACATGCTGTTTGTGTTTATAGGTCAAAATCTCATTTAATCTTTATGACATCACTGTGAAGTGGATTTTATTATCTCCCTTTTATAGTTGAGGAAACCGAAGCTCAGGAAAGTTAAGTATGTGGCTCTGGGTCACTCTGGAAGCAACAAAAACAGGGGTCCAAACCCAGGTTTTCTGACTCAAAATATAAGGTGTTTTCCATTGTACCCCAGTTGCTTCTTTGGAGACAACTTTGTCTTATTTTTCTTATACTATAGAATATCACCTTTCTCAGGAGTAGTAAATACTTCTTGTCTTCTCAGCAATAATAATTTCAGCAACTACCCTGACCTGAGGGGATGGGAAGGCAGAGAAGAAACTGTTGTTACTTTAGCCCTGGAGCCAAGTATTGACCTGAGACCACTCCCTTTATACAGTAAAGCCCACAAAGATAAGTAAGGAACATTTCAGCAGGACTTACGAAAGGATCAAGTATAATAAAAGGGAGATAAATGTAGAAATTGATAGGAAATTTGATAATCTGCCTTGCAAGAAGTGGCTTGCCCTTTGTCACTTCAGGCTTTGCTCTTAATTTTTCCTTTACGCCTTCTGGCTTTTCTTCTTAGGAGGCTTGCAGTCAGCTCACGTCACCTGGAAAGCTTGTCCACACATTTACTGCCCTGTCCCCACCCCTCCCCTACACCACCTCCAAGACATAAAACCGAGAAAACAAGCAGGACACAACGAAATATTACTCAGCCACTAAAAGGAATGAAATAGGGTCATTTGTAGAGGTGAGGATGGATCTAGAGTCTATCATACAGAGTAAAATAAGTCAGAAAGAGAGAAACAGGTATACATTAATTCATGCTTATGGAATCTAGAAAATTGGTACAGATGAACCTATTTCCAGGGCAGGAATAGAGATGCAGAGAATGGGCATGTGGACCCAGGCATGTGGGGAAGGAGAGGGTGGGACAAACTGGGAGATTAGGATTGACATATATATACCACCATGTGTAAAACAGGTAGCTAGTTGGAAGCTACTGTAGAACATTGGGAGCTCAGCTCGGTGCTCTGTGATGATCTAGAGGGGTGGGAGGCGGGGTGGGTGGTGGTAGGAGGGAGGTCCAAGAGGAAGGAGATATGTGAATACATACAGCTGGTTTATTTCATCATATAGCAGAAACTGGCACAACATTGGAGAGCAATTATATTCCAACAAGGATATATTAAAAAAATAAAACAAGCAGGAAGTTTTGGGTCCAGAAGGGCTTATGGAGGCCCAGAAGGCCTGTGTCCCAGCTGCTCTTTCCTAACTAAAGTCTTCCCTGTTCCTTGGTGATCTATCTTAAACATGATGATGTGACCTTGAAGATTCTGTTTAAAAAAGCTGCCTGAATATAACATGAGAACTCCAACAATTCATATGAAATCTACATGCATTCAGCAAAGGATCAGTTGTTTGTTTGTTTGTTTGTTTTTGTACTTTGCCACACTCTTCATCCTGGTTTTGTATAAGGGGAACTCTCATTTCCTAGGGCATTGAAATGGCATAGTTTAGATCAGATTCTCTTAGGGTGTAAACTATTTCCTAAGACAGTTTGGGAGCTGTATTGACTTTTCAGGCCCATTAGCAATCCATTTCTGCCTCTGAAGCTTTAATATAATAGATGCAAAGTCAGAATAACTCAGTGGTGACCTACCTCCAATGTCCCTGGCGGGCCCAAGGAACAAGCAAGAGAATAGGAAAGAGAAAAATACAGAAAATGGACTTTCTTTTTTGAGAAAGACAAGGGGGAAAAAAGAGAAATAATAGGAATAAATAAATGACTAGCACTTACTTTAGCACAGGGATGTACTCTTATTCTGGCTCTTGCTCTGGCAAGCTCAGTAAAGACAGAATTACAATGGATGTGAAAAGCACACCAGTAGGAAAAACAGAGAGTGAGAGGTGGGGCAGAGGGTGGTCGGTAAAGAAGATTTTCTTAAGGTGTAATATCATATCATTTGGGTCTTGAAGAAGGAGAGAGTTTTGAAAAAGGGCAGAAGAGCCTTAAATCAGGTGCAAAGATGCCAGGAACCAGACTCAGAGGCTGCGAGATCCTCATTTAATGTGGGACCTTTGTATTGGTTACCTCCCACATCCACATCCCTAGTACGGTAGCATCCAGCCCAGGGCAGACAACACTGGTGACCCAAGCATTTCTTCTCCACTTCCTCCTTAATAACAGGCTCTTATATTGAACCAGGCACATTGCTGTATCTCCTGCAGTGATGGGTGGGCTTCTAACTAAGTGTTGGTCAGTGAGATGTAAGTGGAGGGATTTGTGGGATTCTGGGAAGGCATCTTAAAAAGAGCTGACTCAGCTTGGAGGGGCTCGCTTTGTCCTTCTGCCTTTCTTCATTCTGGCCTGTAACACAAAAGTGATGGGTAGCACGGCAAAGTCATTTCAGACCCTGGGGGTGGCCTTGACGATGAAAGTCATCAGCTAGAATAGTTAAGCAGAAAGATCCAAACTTCCATTCTGATGAACATGGTATGCAAACTGAATTTCTTGGGATGACAAGATTTTAAAAGTCTATGAGACAGAGAAACAGAAAATCCTTAGAAAACAGTTTGGAACCATCCACAGTTATTCCGTGGGGCTCCTCTTGATAGCTCAGTTAGTAAAGAATCCACCTGCAATGCAAGAGACTCTGGTTTGATTCCTGGGTTGGGAAGATCCCTGAAGAAGGAATAGGCTATCCACTTCAGTATCCTTGGGCTTCCTTTGTGCCCCAGCTGATAAAGAATCCGCCTGCAATGCGGGAGACCTGGGTTTGATCCCTGTGTTGGGAAGATCCCCTGAAGAAGGGGAAGGCTACCCCCTCCAGTATTCTGACCTGGAGGATTCCATGGACTGTATAGTCCATGGGGTCTCAAAGAGTCAGAGATGACTGAACAACTTTCACTATCACTGTTACTCCAGAATTCCCCTAGGAGGTCTCATGAAGTGACTAATAGAATAAAATACTGAAGGAAATCTGATCTTTCCCTGGAAATATGGAGTAGGTGGAGAAGATTGTGCAGTGAGGGAAAAAAAAGTTAATAAAATTAACCCCCTGTCCTAAGTTCCTATAAAATAGAGAGGTGAGATTTGCACCCAGGTCTGACTCAAGAACCAATGCTTTTCATAAAAAATGCAGGGGGAGGCCCACATGGCTTCAGAGGATGGGTGACGGGTGGAGTATCAGTCACATCTGTGTCTCAGATTGTCTTAAATGGCATCAGAGGGACCTAGCTAAGTTTCAGAAACAGATTAGTGTCTGGAAATTGTTAGCTCGTCCTGAGTGCCGAAGAATTGGTGCTTGTGAACTGTGGTGTTGGAGAAGACTCTTGAGAGTCCCTTGGACTGCAAAGAGATGAAACCAGTCAATCCTAAAGGAAATCAGTCCTGAATATTCATTGGAAGGTCTGATGCTGAAGCTGAAGCTCCATCCTTTGGCCACCTGATGTGAAGAACTGACTCATCGGAAAAGCCCCTGATGCTGGGAAAGATTAAAGGCAGGAGGAGAAGGGGATGACAGAGGTTGAGATTGTTGGATGGCATCACCAACTCAATGGACATGAGTTTGAGTAAACTCCAGGTGTTGGTGATGAACAGGGAGGCCTGGCATGCTGCAGTCCATGGGGTCACAAAGAGTCGGACATGACTGAGCAACTGAACTGAACTGAACTGGATAGAGTTATTTGGCATGGCTTTTGTTTAGTGTTTTAGTGGTAGGATTTCACACTATTTGTGTTCAAATAGCTTTTGCCTCATCCTCTCAACCAAGTTCTTTGGCCTTGGTTGAGTTCAGTTCAGTTCCGTCACTTAGTCGTGTCTGACTTTTTGCGACCCCATGAACTGCAGCACGCCAGGCCTCCCTGTCCATCACCAACTCCAGGAGTCCACCCAAACCCATGTCCATTGTGTCAGTGATGCCATCCAACCATTTCATCCTCTGTCATCCTCTTCTTCTCCTGCCTTCAATCTTTCCCAGAATTAGGGTCTTTTCAAATGAGCCAGCTCTCTGCATCAGGTGACCAAAGTATTGGAGTTTCAGCTTCAACATCAGTCCCTCCAATGAACATCCAGGACTGATCTCCTTTAGGATGGACTGGTTGGATCTCCTTGCAGTCCAAGGGACTCTCAAGAGTCTTCTCCAACACCACAGTTCAAAAGCATCAATTCTTTGGCGCTCAGCTTTCTTTATAGTCCAACTCTCACATCCATACATGACTACTGGAAAAACCATAACCTTGACTAGATGGACCTTTGTTGGCAAAGCAATGTCTCTGCTTTTTAATATGCTGTCTAGGTTGGTCATAACTTTCCTTCCAAGGAGCAAGCGTCTTTTAATTTTGTGGCTACAGTCACCACCTGCAGTGATTTTGGAACTCAGAAAAATAAAGTCAGCCACTGTTTCCACTGTTTTCCCATCTATTTGCCATGAAGTGATGGGACTGGATGCCATGATATTAGTTTTCTGAATGTTGAGCCAACTTTTTTTTTTAAGCCAACTTTTTCACTCTCCTCTTTCACCTTCATCAAGAGGCTCTTTAGTTCTTCTTCTTATAACTATACAGTGGAAGTGAGAAATAGATTTAAGGGACTAGATCTGATAGACAGAGCGCCTGATGAACTATGGATGGAGGTTCGTGACATTGTACAGGAGACCCGGAGCAAGACCATGCCCAAGAAAAAGAAATGCAAAAAAGCAAAATCGTTGTCTGAGGAGGCCTTACAAATAGCTGTGAAAAGAAGAGAAGCAAAAAGCAAAGGATAAAAAGGAAAGATATACCCATTTGAATGCAGAGTTTCAAAGAATAGCAAGGAGAGATAAGCAAGCCTTCCTCAGTGATCAATGCAAAGAAATAGAGGACAACAATAGAATGGGAAAGACTAGAGATCTCTTCAAGAAAAATTAGAGATACCAAGGGGACATTTCATGCAAAGATGGGCTCGATAAAGGACAGAAATGGTATGGACCTAACGGAAGCAGAAGATATTAAGAAGAGGTGGCAAGAATACACAGAAGAACTGTACAAAAAACGACCCAGATAATCATGAAGATGTATCACTCACACTCACCTAGAGCTGAACATCCTGGAATGTGAAGTCAGGTGGGCCTTAGGAAGCATCACTAGGAACAAAGCTAGTGGAGGTGATGGAATTCCAGTTGAGCTGTTTCAAATGCTAAAAGATGATGCTGTGAAAGTGCTGCACTCAATATGTCAGCAAATTTGGAAAACTCAGCAGTGGCCACAGGACTGGAAAAGGTCAGTTTTCATTCCAATCCCAAAGAAAGGTAATGCCAAAGAATGCTCAAACTAATGCACAACTGGCCTTGGTAGATTGACCCAAGGAGAAGGCGATGGCACCCCACTCCAGTACTCTTGCCTGGAAAATCCCATGGACAGAGGAGCCTGGTAGGCTTCAGTCCATGGGGTCGAGAAGAGTCAGACGTGACTGAGTGACTTCACTTTTACTTTTCACTTTCATGCACTGGAGAAGGAAATGGCAACCCACTCCAGTATTCTTGCCTGGAGAATCCCAGGGACGGGGGAGCCTGGTGGCCTGCCATCTATGGGGTCGCACAGAGTCAGACACGACTGAAGTGACTTAGCAGCAGTAGCAGTAGATTGACCCAAAAGTAATCTGGTGAAATAATAGAAGTTCTAAGAGTTGGCCTCAAAGCTTCCAAAAGCAGTATAGAAGTGTCTTGTTAGACACATGCATACATACTGATATGTATGCATGTTCCCATATTGTAAGTGTGTGTCAGTGTGTGGTATCTTTACAAGAGAGACAGAATCAAAGGAATTTAAAGGTCTGCTATGAAAATGGGAAGCCCTAATCTGTTGTTTCCTTTTTGAAAGGCAGGGTTTGGTGACTACCACCTCAGCTTGCTAATGTCAGGTCCTGCCAACCCTGTGCCTTCTTTGCCTTGGAGGAGAACCTGGTCAGCATTATGTCCTTGTTATCTTCCTGGTTCAAGGAAAAGGCCAAGGAATCAGATCTGGAAGGCTATGCAAGAGTTACCGGCAACTCACATTGCATTCATTCTTTCCCTATTCCTGCTTCCATTTGCAGGGTGCTTGTGTTTAAATGTCCCCTTCTTAGAGAAACTCCTTTTGTCCACCTTCACCTCCTGACACTTCCCTCTATTTTCTTCTTTGTAGCATGTGTGAACATTTGACCTAAACATATTGAATCTACTTAATTAATTGTCAAGACTCCCTTAATTCGAATGTCCCTATGGCCTAGAACAACGCTTGTTAACATAGTAAGCACTCAATAAACATTTGCAGAATGAACAGATGGATGAATGAATGAATGTACCATAGTTCTAAGCTGTCTATTGGCAAAGATATTGCTTAATTGCTGTTTTATCAGACACCTCATTATGAGGCTTCAGAAGAGAAAAGAACTTATGACTTTTAAAGGGACATCAGTGATTATGCTGGGGGTGAGAAGAGCCTGGAATGAATGTCAAGAGACTTAGGTTTGTGTTCTAACTATGTAGAGAACTAGTTGAGGACCTTAACAGCCTAATTTAATTCAAGACTCCCTTGGCATTCACACATTTATTGCTCACGTGCAATCTTGAAGGTCAATGGTGTGTGATAATTTGTAATTTTTGTTGAGGGATGAACTTGAGTTGCCCTGAGTCTTGGACACACATTTCTTTTTTCTTTTTAAATTAATTTTTATGTGAATATAGTTGGCTTACAATGTTGTGTTACTCTCTTCTGTATAGCAAAGTGAATCAGTTATATATATATATACATATATTCACTCTTGTTTTAGATTCTTTTCCCATATAGGCCACTAACAGTACTGAGTAGAGTTCCCTGTGCTATACAGTAGATCCTTATCAGTTATCTGTCTTATATATAGTAATGTGTGTATGTCAGTCCCAATCTCCCATTTTATCCTCCCCATTTCCCGCTCGGTAATTGTACGTTTGTTTTCTACATCTGTGACTCTATTTCTGTTTTATGAATAAGTTCGTTTGTACCATTTTTAAAGATTCTGCTTATAAGCTATATCATATGATACTTATCTTTCTCTTGGACCCACATTATCAATGAGGACTGTTAGACTAAAAAGGAACAGAAAAACAATTGTAACAGCTTTAAATAGAAAAGTGACTTAAAGAGGAAAGGGGAGTATAACAGGATATAACTGGACCCCAGGAAGACTGGAAAGCAAGACTATAAGATTTCTTTTTTTTTTTTTTTTATATATTTCCATGAAATCAAAATCTTTTAATAATATAAATTTACCCTCAGTTTCATTATTATATTTTTCACCCCAAAAAGTTCACATACAGAGTTTTTACAAAGTGGTATTCTGGCAGTTGATATCATAATGACGCTGCATATTAACACTCTGTATTGAAGAGGTATTATAAAAATCGCATGGCACATTATTTGCTAAGAAGTAGCATAGTAACAATTGGGAGAAGATTCCTAGGTTTACTGTACCCTGCTTGACGGCTTCTATGGTACTCACAGTTGTATCTCAGGATTTCTCAAGTGCTGCCCCACTCATTTTTCCCTTTCCTAAAAGGCCACAAGGCTTGTGGACAATAATTGGCTTAGCACGACAAAACTCAGATGCCTCCAAATGAGAAAAGCTACTCCCAACCACCTGGGCTGCCCCTCCTCCTGACTACCTAGCCCATCCTGGACAGCCTGAGTCTGGCTCACACCCAAGTATCTGCCCAATCCTGCTTTCCCACCTGTGCTTCTAACAGCCCAGGATGCACCCCATACCTTGTCTCCCTGACACTAACAGGTATTGGGCCCGAAACACACAGAAACACAATCCTAGCCTCAGCTTCTGCTCTATTTTGGCATTTCCACTTTTGATACATGATTTTAATATTCCTTTTAAAATCCAACTGGATCAAACCCAATGCTATGGAGTGTTCACTCTGATAAGTTTTCAAGTGTCCCAAAGCCGTAGGCTCTGCTTTATCCAGGTGACAGTTCCCAGCTTCCCAGGAAACCTCAGGGGGATGGGTATGCCTTCTTCTCCAGCTACAAGACTGCAGAGTGGGTCTCCTGCAGGTTCTCCTCAAGCTTCAGTCCCAGGTTGTCAATTCCAGTGCTGGTGACTGGTGGTACACTGCTTTCAGCTGGCTCTGCCGTGCGCGTCGGGGTGGAGCAGTACAGGATGAACCCCACCATGATGACGGTGAAGGACAGGATGTAGAGTCCTGAAAACGTATAGCCAAATAGAAAGAGTCCGAAGAAAAGACTGTAGAGGTCAGCTGTCAGGATGCCCAGGTTGACAGAAGTGGCACTGGTGACTTTGATCACCAGTGGCATGAAGCTATACAGGCAAAACATACAGAAGGCAAATGCTACAAATAGCAGGGCAATTTTCCAGTCCCAGTGAATGCTAGCAATATCCTTATATTCCACAATCAATAGTTGTATGCAACTGATAATTGTTCCAAATAAGCCCACCATTCCTAAAAACTCCTTTCTGCTCAGCTTCTTCACGATGTATTCTTCACACACATTAGAAACAGCATAGAGGGAAGCTCCAAGAAGGACCACGATGTCACCAATCAGTACATTGTCTTCCCTCCCTGCTAATATGTCTGCACCAACCATAGTTCCTACACCCAACAGACAGACAGCCACAGCAATGAAGTGGATCACTCTGTATCTTGCATAAAGAATAAACCATGAAAGAGCCATCAACACAGGAATCCCAAAGCAATCCAAAAGACTCTTACTATTCATTGCTAAAAGTACACTTAATACTATTTGTGATGAATGCATCTTCTAGGTAACTCCTGGTTTTAATTTCTATGAAATTCTGAGTTTTTCATGTGCCTCTTATGATGTCTGTCTTACAAAAGATTTCCTATCTTTCCCAGCAGGCTCCTCTGTCCATGGGATTTTCCAGGCGAGAATACTGGAGTGGGTTGTCATTTCCTTCTACAGGGGATCTTCCCGACCCAGGGATGAAACCCGCGTCTTCTGCTTGACAGGCAGATTGTTTTTACCACTGAGCCACCTGGACACTGGTTAGCGTTGGGTACTGGTATGCTCTGACAATCAGGTAATTAGCTTCTACATCTACTAGTCTAAGCAGGATGTACTTCCACCATTTCTTTTTCAATATGTATAAAAAATTATCACTACCTGATTGAAATGCCAGCATCACTGTATAAATTAGAAACAGCAAACAATAGTTGATAAAGCTCTGAAGCATGGGGGTATTCACTTTATATCTTTCTGCCAAGTACTGGCTGGTGATGGCTGTCCCACATATACACAAGGATAACATCTGACCTAAGGCAATTGTTTTCAAAATATTCCAGGTGAAGAGTTTGCCCTTGATCCAGAGCAGCAGGCTGGCCGAGCCCGGCGCGTGCGGCTGCCGGCCGCTAGGTCCCGCCGGCGAGGCGGCCTCCTTGGGAGCCCCGCGGTCTCCGGCGCCTGGAACCCCTAGAAGGGCTGGATCCCGACGGAGGCGGCGCTTGTGCGGCCGGTGGGCTCGGCTCGGCCAGTGGGTCCCGCTCTCGCCGGCGTCCCTCTCTCACCTCTGCTGGGCGGACTCCTTCTCAAGACTATAAGATTTCTCCAGACTCTCAAACAGAATCTGTTCCATGAGAATTAAGACTTGGTCCATGCTATTCTTTCCTCAGTGGATGATTTTTGAGTGCATTTTGAGTTCAGTGCTGGTTAAGAGATAGTGAGGCATAAAAGGAAACATCAGACTCTCTTTGCTCTCAAGAAGTTCAACAGCTAGGGAAGAGACAAGACTTCCCCTCCCACTGAACACAAAGGGTGTTCAGATGGAGTTCACTAGTCCTGGAAGTGTTTCACATGATTGAGAGGTCTCTGCATCCTAGGTAGACTCAAGAAGTCTTCGTGTAGGGGAAAGTACTTTATTTTTTTCTTCTGGGAACTGTAGAGTTGTCATCATAGATAGAAGGAAAGATGAGGAAGACAGCATGAACAAAGTCTTGGAGATGTAAATTATCTGGCAGTGGCAGTAAAGACTAGAAGGAGGGCAACGAGGAATACTCAGTAGAGGAAGAAACCCACATTGGGCAGGAGTGAGAGAGAAGTTGTGCTAAGCTGAGGAAGGGCCTAAAAATGCCAGGCTGATCAGACTAATCTTAATGGAGCAATACAGAGCCACCATAGGTCCTTTAAATTTTTTAAAAACCTTTTATGAAATATTTCATTTATATAAATACACACACATGGTATGCTGTGTGCTGTGCTTAGTCGTTCAGTCATGTCTGACTCTTCTGTGATGCCATGGACTGTAGCCCACCAGGCTTCTCTGTTCACAGGGATTCTCCAGGCAAGAATACTGGAGTAGGTTGCCATGTCCTCCTCCAAGGGATCTTCCCAATCCAGGTCTCTGGCATTGCAGCAGATTCTTTACCATCTGAGCCACCAGGGAAGCCCAGCACATGGTATAAAGGTGTTTGTATAATGTATAAAGAAGGCTGAGCACTGAAGAATTGATGCTTTCAAACTGTGATGCTGGAGAAGACTCTTGAGAGTCTTTTGGACTGCAAGGAGATCAAATCAGTCAATCCTAAAGGAAACCAACCCTGAATATTCATTGGAAGGACTGATGCTGAAGCTGAAGCTCTAACACTTTGGCTACCTGATGCAAAATGCTGACTCACTGGAAAAGATCCTGATGCTGAGAAAGACTGAGGGCAGGAAGAGAAGGGGACAAAAGAGGATGAGATGTTTGGATGGCATCACCAACTCAAAGGACATGAGTTTGAATAGGTTCCTGGGAGTTGGTGATGGACAGGGAAGCCTGGCATGCTGTAGTCCATGGGGCTGCAAAGAGTTGGACACGACTTAGCAGCTGAGCAACAACAATAAGGTATGAAAAATGAAGTGACATCTGTGTGCCCTTTATTCCACACATGAAATAGAACACAATCAATACCTTTGAGTCCCTCCTGTGTTCTCTTTCCCCATAGTTACCTTTACTATTTTCCAAAGTGATCACTATTCTAAATTTTTTATTAATTGTTCTCCTTGCCTTTGGATTTGATTTTATGACATGTATATTAAGCTCCATGTGACTTTAAAATTACCTAATTTTTGCATTTTTCATCTTGCTTTTTCTATGTTCCTCCCCCACCACCTTTTGTGTTTCTTGCCTTGTTTTGGATTGTTTGTTCTTAATTTTGTTTCTTGCTACTAGTTTTGGAAATTACTCTATATTCGTTTAAAGATTTACCCTTTAAATTTGGTTTTGTGCACTTAACATTCAAAAATGTATTAGCATCTCTGGAGTTCCCTGGTGGCTTAGTAACTAGGATTCTGGGCTTTCACTGCCATGGCCTGGGTTCAGTCTCTGGTCGGGGAACTGAGATCCTGCAAGCCGTGCTTCACAGCCAAATATATATGCATGTGTGCATGCTAAATCAATTCAGTCGTGTCCAACTCTGTGCAACCCTATGGACTGTAGCCCACCAGGCTCCCCTGTTCATGGGATTCTTCAGGCAAGAATACTGATGTGAGTTGCTGTGCCCTTCTCCAAGGGATCTTCCCTTACTCAGGGATTGAATCCTTGTCTCTTATGTCTCCTATATTGGCAGGAAGGTTTTTTACCACTAGGACCACCTGGGAAGCCATATATATTTACTATATATATATATATATATATATGTACACACATATACACATATGTATATACGCACGCACACATATAGACATCCTAACCCCACTTCCCTCAAGAATTAGAACCTTGAAATGCTTTATCTTCTATCAACCCTAGCCTATCCAGCATTGCTCACATATTTTAGTTCTTGTTTTTAAGCACACAAATTATCACTTTTGTTTTTATTTGTATAGATTTATATACATGCTATCATTTTCATTACTCACAATTCCTTCTCACATTGTAGGCTTTTTTTCCTCCTAGAATTATTTTACTTCCTAAAGTAAATTGATTAATGAGGATATCTTGGAAGTAAGAATATTTGTTTTTTTTTTTTAAATCTGAAAGCAACTTGAAATACAGATTTTCTGGATATAGTGTCCAAAGTTAATAGTTATTTTTTCCCAGCATAATCAGCAGCCCCCAACATTTTTGGCATCAGGAACTGGTTTTGTGGAAGACAATTTTTCTACGGACCAGCGAGGGGGATGGTTTTGGGATGATTTTAGCACGTTTTATTTATTGTGTGTTTTATTTCTATTATTATTATTATGTCAGATCCATCTCAGATCATCAGGCATTCAGTTTTGGAGGTTGTGGACCCCTGGTGAAGATACTGTTCCATTATACGCTGACTTTCATTGTCACAAGTGAGGAGTCTGTTGTTAGTCTAATTATTGATTTCTCTTTGTATTTTCATTGTGGTAATCAGTCTTTTCTTTTGGATGTTTAAAAAGATGTTTTCATTGTGTTTGCTGTCCTTCAGTTTCACTACAAAGTGTTGCTGCTAAGTCGCTTCAGTCGTGTCCGACTCTGTGCGACCCCGTGGACTGTAGCCCACCAGGCTCCTCTGTCCCTGGGATTCTCCAGGCAAGAACACTGGAGTGGGTTGCCATTTCCTTCTCCAATGCCTGAAAGTGAAAAGTGAAAGTGAAGTCGCTCAGTCATGTCCGACTCTTTGCAACCCCATGGACTGCAGCCTACCAGGCTCCTCCGTCCATGGGATTTTCCAGGCAAGCGTACTGGAGTGGGGTGCCATTGCCTTCTCCGACAAAGTGTATAGGAATGCATTTTATTTTATTTATACTGCCTTGTGGAGTTGTATTTCCTTTATATCTTCTGCAAATTCTGGAGAACTCTTAGACATTATCTCTAAGTATTGTCTCTCATTTTCTGTTTCTATAATGTCAATTACACATGTATTATGCCTTCTAATTCCATTCTTCATGTTTCCTGACCTCTCTTTCATTCATATTTTCCATCTCCTATCTCTAGGTTCTGTGTAATTCATCCATTCTCTTCCATTTCACTAATTTATTCTTCAGGGATATTTAACATAAAAACTGTTTCCTTTGAGTTTTTCATTTCAATTATTGCATTTTAAATTTTAATTACAATTTTTTCCTTGTTATTTTTTGATACTCTTTTGTTCTTTGTTTATTTTTCCCTCTTTTCTTCAAAAATTGCATCATGAATACAGTTCTACTATATTCACTTTCTGATAAGTCAATATTCCAGTTTGTTGGGGATCATGCATTTGCTATCTGTCATTTCTGCTAATGCTGACTTATAGAAGTTTGTTTCTCCTTGTGTTTGATAACTTTTTACTTGAGCTCTTTTTTGCTTTGACATAATCTGTGGGGCCTGGATTGAGATATTTTATTCCAGAGATGTTTATATTTGCTTTTGTTTGGATTGAGTGCACTACCAAACTCGGATCACTTTAATTCAATTTCTCAACTTGAGGTTTTCCTTATATGTGGGTAATATGAATTAAACTCCTGACCCCCAGTGAGAACAGATCTAGGTTATGAATTCTAAAGGAAGATTAATTTTTATATATAGAAAATATATAAAGCCACCACAGAGACAGTTTTCCTTTGCTAGAAGGATGTAGTTTTCTTTCGTTTATCCTTTAAATGAGGATGTAGCTTTATATGGAGTTTAGCTAGTCAACCTTGCATGAGGCCAAGGCCTGGCCTCCCATTTCCCACTCACATCAAAGCCGCATTAATCTCTAAAACTCTAGGTTTCTGTGTTTGGCCCCAGGGCATCACTTACCCTTCTTGTCTCAGCTTACTCTCTGTTTTTGTGTAAGTAATGTACGACCACTGGAGACTTCCCTTTCTTGAAAACACATAAATACATTTAAAAGTGTGTTTGCTGTAATTTATCCAGTACCTTAGTGTTAGGGTCAGATGATATTTTTAGAATGCTATATTGTCAGAAGCAAAAGTGCCATTGTAGACTTCTGCTGGGCACCTTCCATCGCTACAGCATCTCCTAAACAACAGGAGGAGCAGACACCAAAGGCAACCTAGGGATGACCCCCTTTGCCTGTGTGTTCCTGTGTGCTATGGAAGTTCTCGAGTCAGAGAAGCCCAGGTAAGCAGCTCTGCTCACATGGTGATCTTACAGCTAGGTCTTGAAGAGTAAGAAGCCACAGCCTGTCAGGAGCAAGGCTGGCAGGCTGTTATTAGAGTGAGTGACAGCCAGCTCAGAGGTATGGAGTCTTGAGATGGTCTTGGTGCCCATGGGACATGAAAGGGGTGGAGTGGCAGGTGCCTGGGCACAGACAGGAGTGACATGTGGGTAGAGAAGTGGAGTTCTGACCCATTCACCCCAACAGTTACCTTATAGACATGGAGGACAGAACTGGATGGGGAGGGGGCAAAAGCTAAATAAGGTATAGCCCTTGCCCTCTAGCAACCGTCAATCTAGGAGGGACAGAAAGACCAGACTGCCTGCTCCAGAGGAAGTAAGATTACTTCTTTCTTTCTCATTTTTTAAAATCCTTTTAGAGGAGTGAGCAGGATGCTTGGCCCCCTTAAGTGCTCATCTATTGTTCATTGAATGAATCAATGGGCATAAATAATTTTCCTATAACACAGATATGAATAAATGCTAAGCAGAGGTGAATACAGAGGGAGAGGTGGTCAGCACTGATACTGGGAATCTGAGACTTCAGATTTAGGGGCTTCAGGGGGATGCCCAGAGTCCTCCTGGGGTGAGCCAAAGTGAGGGACCATCCCCTTCAAGCATCTTTTACTGCTTGCCCTTGGCTTCTCCTCGCTCGCCCCTCCCCTTCCCATGGAAGTGGCCTGGGACTAAAAATCAGCCTGGGCAACACCAGAAGAGCTTTGTAGACGAGATTAAAAGCAAATCAAAGAAGAAAAATTGTGGCTCGGTTTATGTCTTCCTAATTAAAACCCCGCCAGTCTCCCTTCTTTTTCTTTCCAGCTAATGTTACACTAACGAGCTGAGTTTAGTGGCATTTATGTAGATAAAAGTCCCAATGATTGATCTCAATGGCTTGTTAAAATTAGTTTCAGTCCACCATATTGATTTAATTCCATTGCTTGAAAGTGCTAATTAATAATGATAATAAAAGTGTCTCGGCCCATTATTATCAGTGGGCAGGCAATGGGGGGGTGGAGGTAGGGGGAGAATTGCTGTTTTTAGTGTCACTTACTCAGTCGAAGGGTGGCCTTTGAAAGCTGGCAGAGGGGACAGGAGCCTGGGGATGGGGCCGAAGGGGTGTTCCTGTCTCTTTATGGCTGATTCCTCCTGAGAGTGCTGGGGGATGCTTGGAGGGGTGAGAGGCTGGTAGATGCATGGGTGCTGTATGAGCCATGCATCTTGCTTATTCTTTAAGCCTCTTGATTCCCTCCAGAGCTGGTGGGTCGCTGCTTGCCTGGTGGCACCTGAAGGAGGTAAAAGGTTTAAACTTCAGACTGTTCCCAAGGGTGATGAAACTGGAGTTCGCCTTTTAGACACTGATGAACAGCTTCTAGGAATCTGAGCTCTGAACCTCAGCCACCCATACCCTATGCTGCAGGGACCCCAGGAGGAGAGGGAGGAATTTGCGGCAAAGAGATCAATAGATGAGGAGCCTGATGGATGAGGAAAGTGAAAGCAAGTGTTACTTGCTCAGTCGTGTCTGACTCTTTGTGAGCCCAGGGACTGTAGCCAGCCAGTCTTCTCAGTCCATGGAATTCTCCAGGCAAGAATACTGGAGTGGGTTGCCATTCCCTTCTCCAGGGGATCTTCCCGACCCAGGGATTGAACCCAGATCTCCTGCATTGACAGGCAGATTCTTCACTGTCTGAGTCACCAGGGAAGCCTGGATGGGGAGAAGGGAGGAGGAGTTTAGAGAGCAAAGAGGAAAAGAGTCTGGGAAGTTGAGTTAAGAAGGGAAAGTTAGAGATCTCTCCTAAATTAATTAATTTGGCTTTAAAGGAGTCTCCTTGCCTTTGATAAAGCCCTAAGCCCCTGGAAAGGATTCTGCTGGCCCCTCTGGGGAATAAGGTGGGGGATGAGGGAAGAGGGATGGCAGGAATGGAAACGGTGCCTGGAGAGACGAGCCGTGGTTCCAAGACAGCAGCCCTACGGGAGTGGGAGGCGGGGAAGGGCTCCTGCGTGTGGCCAGTGCTCCCCAAAGGCCAAACCTCCACTTAACTGCAGAACATCTCGCCAGACCCCCAGTCTCTCTGACCCCTGCCTCCAACAAAGACTGTAACATGTAGAAGTCCAAGTTCCATGAACTATGTGTGGCTGACATGTGGGAGCAGTTGGAGACCTATAATTCTTCCTCTGTTGAACTTTATGACCATGCATGGCATCATCGCTGGCACTTTGAGAGCCAAGAAGGGAGTGAAAAGAGCTTTTAGGTCCCTGGGGATGTGGTGGAGTAAGTGGGATGAGAGACAGATACAGGTTAAGAACATGCAGCCTCTAGAAGTAAGGGATCAGGGACCCACAGAAACAGCTCAGAAAGTCCACACGAGGGCCCGGCAACCAGAGGGCCAAGAGATGACCTTGACTTAGGCAGGGTTTGGATCAGCCAGTCACTGCCCATTCTCTGGCCTGGGCCACTGGGTATGAATCAATCTGTTTAAGGCAGAGGTCTATAAGGGATGCAGCTGCTGGATCTGGCAATTCTGAACATCATTGTCTTGAATGTAATATCCAAAGATCCACCTGATATAGGCCTGTTCCTGGAGATGCTCTTTATCAAAAGACCTTATGAAGCACTCTCCCCCACTCCCCAAAAGATTAATGGAAAATTCACACTATAGAATTTGAACTATATATGATTTGCTCTACAGTTAACTCAAGCATAATTATACCCAATAATTATATGGTGTAGTTCTGATATTAATTACAATCCATCCTCATTAAGGAATTAACCAAACCATGTGTGGCTGGGGATGGGGAGGGGAGGAGGGAATAGTTTTTTTAAAGATTTATTCTCCATTTTTCTTTTTCCAGGTTATGCTGATTTCTCTCTCCTCCTGTGCTCTGTGCTATACTTGTTCCCCCAGTGATGTGAGTTGGGATACTCTGTTTCGTATGTTAAGGTCCTTATTACTAACCAAAGAAAGTCACCTTTCTCTGTTCATGCTATTCCTCCAGGTTCACTTAAGAATCTCTATCAGCAATACGCCTTGGGAAGGGTGCTCCCTCCAATATGATCAGTCAAATGCCAACTGCTGGCTGTACTTTATCTGGGACTTCTATTTGAATGATCGTAGCTCTGTTTCTCACTGCCTACTCCCCGCCTTCTGCTCTTGTATGCAGCAGAGTGCCCTGCTTTGTGATAGGGTGAAGGGGTTTGAGCTCGACTCATTTTGGGGGAAGAGTAACTTCCAGATTGTGCCCAAGCTTAGAATAGATTGCCTTTGGAAAAAATATGGGGATCCATATGCTTCTTTGTAACACTGTCAGCCTCCCTCCCTGTTTCATCTCAGGAGGATTACTGTTAACTATTTCGTACACGTGTTTGGATGGGGTAACAATGCACTTGGCTGAGATATGGATCCTGGTGGGGATCTTCGAAGGAATCCAGCCATTTCTCTGTTTTTAGGTGGAAGCCATTATTTCTGTTTTCTAGGGTCTAGAAACCCCATGGAATGTTGGAGCGTATAATGCCTCCTGTCATCGTCTGGTACCTTCTACAGTTCCTTTCCATTTTGCTGCATCATTTTTTTTTTTTCCTTTTCCCTTTTCCTTTCCCTCTTGCATTTTTCACTTTTGCTCTCTTCTTCTGCAGTGCTAGCCCACTCGTCCCAGCTGAGACTGACATGAGAATGGTCAGCTGGTCCCTGTGGAGGACCCTGGGAGGGAGAGGGGGCTCTCACCAGGGGGGTGGCATGCCTAATGTGGTGGGGGACGTGTTTACTTGTAGAGACCTTAGGATTGGCAGCCCCACTTGTCCCTCTTGGCATGGCTCGGGTGGCAACTGGGGATGAAGGTATTTCCAGTTGTAATTTTGGAATAGACAGTCATGGGTTATCTAGTCAGATGGATGGAGCACACGGCAAGGTGTTCCAGCTCAGAGTTCAGTTTGGAAGTCTGCTGGCCTATAGCCCAGAAGTTAAGACTCTCTGACCGTACTCAGTCGAGAACACAGTGGATAGGGTCAGGTCCTGGGGGTGGAGGGCTGGCAGGGTACCAGGGTGTTCTTATGGGGTTCAGGGACCATTCAGTCCTTAGTGGGTGTGTGCATGTTCATGGGTGGTGGCGGGGGCAGGAAGAGAGGGTTTCTGCAACAGCCAGAGAAAGAGAGAAGGATTTTAAAATCTCATGCATTTCAGTTCATGAATGTGAAAATTGAATTTGCCACCAGATCCAGGAGGTAAATCCTGTCTTGCAAACTGGAGGCAGAGAAGGAGGTCAGACGCTTGATTAGTCTGAACGTGGAATCAGAGGTCAGGAGCTGGTGGGGGGTGCAGCTTGAGGCAAGATAGTCCAAGACTCTGTGTCCAGAGCCCAGAGGGTGTGGGTTGGACGGGGGGGTGGGGGGGAAGCTATGCAGTGGAGTCAGCCTGAGTTGATGGCTTGGGGTAAGCATCTATAGGCTAAGGTCCTTGAAGCTGAATCCCGTGGACCTCTGCAGTGACTAAAGCCGAAGCCCTGGTATAAGATGAGCATAGACAGTATTACAGCTCAGGGGCTGTGAGCACAGGGCTTATGGGACCCTGGATGTGGTTGGTTGGACCTGGAGGAGCATCCAGATAGGGGTACAGAGTCCTTTGTGGGGAGAAAAGAGAGAAACTCAGTAACTGCAGCTGGGCAAGCGTGTCTGGAACCGCCCTCCTGACTCACAAGGGCCTACTGGATTCACCTCTTCCCACCTCCAAGTCCAGTGACGTTGTGCTCGGAGGTTGTTTGCTTGAAATCAGCCTTGATGAGAGCCAGCCCAGGTGGCTCAGTGGTAAAGAATTCTCCTGCCGAGCAGGGGACCTGGGTTCAGTCCCTGGGTGGGCAAGATCCCCTGGAGAAGGAAATGGCAACGCACTCCAGTATTCTTGCCTCAAGAATCCCATGGACTGAGGAGCCTGGTGGGCTACAGTCCATGGGGTTGACTAAACAGCAGCAACAGCAGATAGTACAACTCTGCAGTAAGCACCAAATGCTATAAACTAGGGCTTGTTTCGCCCTGGAGAGCTGGTTGTTAAACATTTAGCTGCTGAGAGGAGAGCCTCTTTGATGTCTCCCGAATGTCAGGGAGTGGGGTGTTGGTGTGGACTTTATCCTGTGCAGTTAGCTTAGAAATGGCGCATCCAGAGGCTCATCTGAGTCTGTTTGGGGAGAGAGAGAAGACTAGAGAGGGAAGGGGCTGGCACCGGATCTGCTTCAGAGGCTGCCACCAGAGGTGGTGCTAATGAAGGCCGATGAAAGCAACCGTCCGCAGTCCCGCTTTTAGCATCTTGGCCTATCGCCTTGCTCTGGTGTGGTGTGTGGGCACCGTCACACGCTGCTGGGTAGTGAAAATGGATACAGGCTTGTTGAAAAACAAATTGGCACCTTGTGCCATGAACTTGAACCGTGAATACCCTTTGACCCAATAATTCTCCTCCTGGGAAGCTACTCTAAGGAAGAAATCCTAAACACTTCCATTGTTTTGGAAATCCCACACGACAAAAAAGGTCTTAGCTGCAACTTTATTTAGGCTAGTGAAAAGTTGAAATTAACCTAAATGTTTCATGGTAACAGAATGCTTGAGGAGTCTAAGGCGTATCTTCTTAGTAGATTATTATGCAGTGATTTAAAAGGATGGGAAAAAAGTTCAGGGCAAGCACAGAAGTGCTTATGATAAGCAGAATACAAAGTTGTAGAGTAGCATTTTTCCATCGTGTCTTTTGGAATACGACTCCCGTGTCAAATATATTCGGGAAGTGCTTGGTGTCCTATGCCCCTCTCAAGACTGCGTGCACATCAACGCTAAGGGTTCTGAGAAGTTCTGTGGTTTAACCTATTGCTTCTTGAACTTATTTCACCCCAGAGTCCTTTATCCAACCAACATCGATTACCATCCTTCAGCATTAAGGCTCAGCAGAACAGTTTTGGGAAGCAGTGACACACGGAACAGTTAGTTACATGAAAGTGTCCATCAGAATACAGGGAGGAAACAATGACAAAAGGCGAGCAGGGACCGGAGTAGCCATGACTGTGAAAGATTTTTTTTTTAAGTCTTCTTTTTTGGGGTGTATCTTTGCCAGAAATCCTTTAAAATGCATACCTTTTATTAAAGAATTATATAAAAGCCTCTCTTCAGGCAGGTTTGTCTCTTTCTCTGGTAGATGACATGTAAGATTCAGAATTTGTACTTTCTGCATAATGGATAAAACGTCCATACAACCCAGGGGGATTTTTGACAGGTAAAGAGTGTGATGGCTGGAATTTGATGTAGCAGGAAGCCACTCAGAGTGCGAATGTGGATTTGGGATCAGTGTAGTTCATCACAGCAGAGTCTTCAAAAAAAATTAGTGAATACTTCCCTAATAGTTAAAGGTGTACCAGGCACCATCAGAGCCCTTTCCACATATTGACTCATTTAAGCGTCACAGCAAGTCCACAGGGTAGACACTGTGCTTGTCCCCCACTTCGCAGATAGATAAGTAAACAAAGCCACAAAGAGGTTGGGTGACCTGCTGTGGTTCCAAGCCCCTGTCTCCAGGGAGCAGATTCTTTATCAACACCCAGAACTGCCTCATCTGAGGGACCAGTGATGATATTGCATCATTAGACAGGATTTCACGGTGGTGGATTTAACTTAAGACACAAAGCCATTCCTGCCACGAGAGCAATGGGACCCTTGCTTCTTGGGTTCGTAAACTGGGACCGTGTAGACCCTTCACTTCCTCTGGTCATATCCACAACTGTGCCAGGTACAAACAAGACGAAGAAGGGGAGAATGAGTCTCCAGGTCTGGTCCCCGTGGGCCGGGAGCTCCTCTGGCTTCTGTAGCTCTTCCTATGGCCGCTGGGAAGGGTCCTGTTTCTTCCTTTTCATCCACCCCTCTGACTTTAGTTTTTAATTTTTCTTTAAAAAGGTGTTAGGATGTGATCATATGTCTCTGTGTGCTGATATTTTTGGATTCCACCATAGATGGGTTAGGAAGATTCCACCATAGATGGGTCAGGGAGCCCATATTGACTAAGTTTAGAGACCTATTTCAAATGGCTGAGATGCCCAGAGTCAGAGGGATGGGTTGGAGGGCCACTCAGGGTCACCTCCATTCTCTGTATTCTGGGGTATTTTGAATATCAGGTCTCAGGGGAATCTGGTTGACAGGAGTCACCATCTAGAATCTCGTGTTGTCCCGGATAGGGGAGACAGAGGTGAGGAAACAGGAAAAAGAAATCTGTTCTACATGGGTTTCAAAGGTAATCATTCCAAGGTGATGCATTTGGGGCTGGCATGTCCTTGCCACAGTAAGTCATACTGGTTCCTTGCCCTGTACTCCTCTGAGGACACGGGGAGGACCAGCTGGGCACCATTCTCTGAGAGTAAGAGCCTCTCGTGGGCTTAAAGCGCGTTGTTAAATCAACCCAGGCCCTCTCATCCTCTTCCTTCTAGACTTTTCCACTCTGGATGAAATAACTCTGGAGTCTGACATCTGCTCACAGGCCCTGCTCTCTAGCCCTTTCTATCACTCTTCCCTTTAGCTCGTTGTTGTTCAGGCGCTAAGTCATGTCTGACTCTTTGCAACCCCATGGACTGCAGCACGCCAAGCTTTCCTGTCCTTCACCATCTCCCGGAGTTTGCTCAAACTCATGTCCATTGAGTTGGTGATGCCATCCAACCATCTCATCCTCTGTCACCCCCTTCTCCTCCTGTCCTCAATCTTTCCCAGCATCAGGTCTTCTCCAATGAGTTGGCTCTTTGCATCAGGTGGCCACAGTATTGGAGCTTCAGCATCAGTCCTTCCAGTGTATATTCAGTGCTGATTTCCTAGTCCCAGTGTACAGCAAAGCATTAGACCTTTTCTGCAAATCACATTCACCTTATTATTCACTCTACATGGACTGGTCATTTCCTATAAAGTTTTATTCTTTTACTCTTTCACCAGTTTTTATTTCCTCACTTATTTAATGGTATCATTTCCCCCCTTCTCGTAGGCTTCAAACTTTACACTGATTACTCCTGAATTTCATATGATCTGTTTTGAACCAAATACCCAGTTTGTCAAATCAAACTTTGTATGAATTTAAAATCTGTCCTCTATTTTTACCTCCCTGATCAAAGATGAGTTTGATAGAAACCATTTGTAGAAGGGTCTTCCTTTGAGCACAACTTCTCTGCAAGCAATACAGTATTAAGATTGTTGGACTGACAAGAAAAATAGGGCCCATGTCATGGCGATCCAGTGTCCTCGAAGAACAGTATCTCAACACCCCACTCCCCTCCCCGCCCTTGCCCCCGCAAAAGAAAAGCGTGTTACCAGTGAAGGCCCGCCACTTCCTGGTGTGGCCACTGAATGTGCTAATATTCTTGTTTTTGTCACTGGCTGGGGGGCCTGGCCTGGGCAAGGCTTTTTTTTTTTTTTTTTTATCATCACCACGATTTTTCAAAACTAGTAATATGGTTGAGGAAAGAGTCTAAAGAGCAATGGTTGTTGCTTTGGTCCCTGGAAAGAAAGATTATGTTTTGATAGTTCCTTCATCTCTCAGGGAGTTTGCTTGCCCAGCAACGTAATATGTGTAACAGAACTACCCTGGACAATTCCGCAGGGACTCTGGGATGATCAAACAGGATGAAACACTAACCACAGTTAACAGAAGTCAGTAGTCATGACTGCTTGTCCTGTGCCAGGCGCCGTGCATCATGTTTTGGGTGGTGATTATTTCTGCTAAATCTCGTGTGTTTCCATGAATTCCATCCACCAGTCTCTCTCTCTCTTTTTTCCCTCTCTTACCAAGTCCCATGGATTCTCTTTAAGGTATTTACTCTTCCCAGTTGTTCTGTCCCACCTGAGTGGAGGCCTTCACTTCTGCTCACTGCGGCCACGGTTCTCTGGCCTCTTTGGCCTCAGTCCCTCCCTCGGCTAAGCCTCCTGCAGGTGCCCCCAGACTGACCAGCTGAAGAGGCCACTGCCTTTCTTTATTTTTGGCTGCATGGGGTCTTTGCCGTTGCCCTTGGGCTTTCTCTAGCTGCAGTGTGCGGGTTTCTCATTGTGGTGTCCTCTCTGTTGTTGAGAACGGACTCTAGGGCATGCAGGCATCGGCAGTTGTGGCTCCCGGGCTCTCGAGCACAGACTCAATAGTGACGGCACATGGGTTTAGTTGCTCCAGGGAATGTGGGGTCATTCCAGATCTGGGGTCAAATGTGTGTCCCCTGCATTGGCAGGCAGATTCTTAACTACTGGACAGTGATCCAGTGAGATGGACTTACAATCTAGTTGAGGGGGGAATATAGACACCCAAGTGTTGTAAAAATGGGAGGAAATGAATAACAGCACAAGCAACAGTATCAAGATGGCTAAGTGACATGGGAAGTCCATGCCGCTTCCTTGAAACCACCTCCTCTTCCCATTGTAAAACGATTCTGAGTCTCCCCACGACCTTATCTGGTGTCAGGGTTCTCCGTATTCTGACTCCAGATGACCTTTCCAGCCTGTCTCCTGTTGCTCCTTCACATGCTCCTGCCATGGCGAATGTGATTCCCTTGTTTCCTAGACCACACTCCATGTGGTCCTTCCCCCAGGACTGCACCCACCATCCTCTACCTGCTTCTGCTCCGTGATGCCTCCTCTACAGATCCTGCCCCATAGTCAAATTCAGCTCAAGCTCTTCACTCTCCCCTGAGTCTTCACCTTTGCATCACTAATGGTGCTCCCACTGGCAGGTGCTCCATTGGCCATCTTGACACTGTTGCTTTGTGCTGATATTCATTTCCTCTTCTTTTTAGAAACATTTGGGTATCTATCTTCCTCCCTCAACTAGATTGTAAATTCTTTGATGACAAGGGTTGGTGTGTGTGTGTCTCTCTGTGTGTGTATACATATTATTTCTCACAGTGTCTAGTCCATAAGAGATATGCAATGATTCTTTAATCAGTGAAGGGATGCCAGTATATAAATGTAGCGCTTGGTTCCCAAGGCTTTAGCTCCCTTCTTCAGATTTATGAAAATATGAATCTTCCTTAGGAAGCAGGGGAGAGAGAGAGGGAGACTGAGGCACGTGGAGGGGAGAGAGAGAGAAAGATGGCCTTGTACAATGTCTTGAACGGAAACTTGCGTGAAACCCGGGCCTTTGATGCTCAATCTACTATTTTCTGGGGCTTCACTTAAAGAATTCAGCCCAGGATCCCCAGATCACTAGGAGAAATGACCAATAGCAGAGTAGCTGGAGCATGCTGCCAAGAAATTACAGTTAGGAGCAGTAATAACGGCAGTGATAATAATGATGATGGTGATGGTGATGACTACGATGACGTTCTAATAATTAGACAGCAGCTCTGAATGAGCCCATCTCCTGAGTGACAAATCGTTCACGGGATACATAGGAATCTGTTTCCTTTTACTGTTGGAGGGAGGTCCCCCTCTCCCTCTATGGTCATGACCCCAGGCTCCCCAAGCCACAAGGACAGATCAGGAAAGCTGGCCCACAGGCTCCTGACCGGCAGAAGGGAGGAAAGTCCTTTCCAGTCCCTTTAGTCTTGACTGAAAATAAAGTGAGGGTCCCTGGGTTCTCCTATAAACGGTAATGATAACACAATTATCATGCAAAACAAAAATTAAGTTTAATGGTGCAAAGCCAGGGTGTACTGGGGAGGTAATTCATATTAATTATGTTTGGATTAAAAGCTTATTTCTTTTGTTAGCATCTGCAAGTAGAAACTTAGCTGTAAGGAAAAAAAATCCGCATATAATTACAGCCTCTTCTGGACGAGCAGCGTTGGACTTAATGGAGCATCCCTGCTCTCTTCAAGCTCCCAGAGAATGGTAATATTTCACATTTTATGAAACACAGAAGAAATAAATTACAGGTTTAATGATAAGAACTACTTGGGCTCATAATGAAATCTGATTGGCCAGTTAATCCACTGAGACCCTCAGATATGAACCATCCAAAAGGGGTAAAAATGATGAAAAATGAAATTAAATGGAAAAACCTTCACCCGCAGCCTCTTTTGCGGAGGCAGGGTGTGTGTTGGGGGGAGCAGAGAGCAGGGGAGAAGCCCTGGGGTGGAGGAGAAACATTGCTTTCCCCAGGTTTGGGGAGAGTGGATGGAGTGAAGGAATTTCCTTTCTGTCTGCCCATACCCCCGCTGATTTCCCATGGAAACTAAGCTGGGAGACTTCCCATTGGGAGAAAGGGACAGGACCAGAGGAAGGAGGTGATTTTCTCCAGGTGACAAAGCTCCCGGGACCTCCAGCCTTCCCTTGTCTTAAACAAGAGAGACAAAGACAGAATGAAAGCTAATTGGAGTTGGCTGGGCTGATAACAGATTTTGACACCCAGGACATATTTTGCTCAGGGAGGAAGGTCAAGGTGTCTGTTTCTAAGGGGGCTAAGTTCTTCCAGGCTTGAGATGTGTTCCCAATAGGGACTTGACGCAAAGTTTTTCTGCAGGGCCAGCTTGACCTGTACCTGCCCCTCCTTGCCCTGCAGCATCTTGGGAAATAGGCCCACCTGTGTGGGCTCCAGCTCTGTGAAGTCTTTTCATTGCATTCTGAGAGGCAGCTGGGGCACAGCAGAAAGAATTTGGGCTTTGGAATAGGACAGGCCTGGCTTCTAGTTTTTGCTCTGATATTTATTTGCCTGATGACCTTGGACAGAGTACTTCTCCATCTCAGGGCCTCATCTGTGATTGGTTCTTGTTTGAAGCTTCAAGGAGAATAATGTGTATGAGAATTAAATATGCATAGGGCTGGAGACCTGTTAGATGCTCGGAGAATGAGAACCGTGACCATTGCTACTTCTCCTGTTGGAAGGATGAGAGAAGCTTCTTATCCTGGGCAAGGCCTGCAAATCAGCACGTGCCCACAAGCCCATGGGGAAATCAAAGAAATAGCTTCGTAAGAATTTAACAGATCGTTCCAAGGTCTCTGAGTCCTCGAGTCTCTGACGGTGCCATCTCCCGGCCAAGGCATGGTCTCCCTAGATTCCATACACACAGAAAGTCCATGAAAGATGCATTGTTAATGTCAGGAGGATGAAACAGGTAGACCCTGCATCTGAAGGAGGCTTCTTGCACACTCAACTCTCGGGTCGCCTGCTGTCCTCATCAGCAAGCTCCCCACGTCTGTTTGGCGTAGCTGCTTCATCTGGGGTGAAAAAAGACGTGAGTAAGGAATGGGGGTGACGGTGCAGGCGGGGAAGAGCATCCATGGTGCTAATTCCCCCGGGTCTTTGCCATCTGGTCTTAATGCCTCCGTGGAGGAGGATGGAAAAGTAAATTCCTGGAGCTTAATATTATTAGACGAAGCAGATCTCAGCTCAGGACGTGGCACTGTGCATCATGACGTTGCACTGTGTTCCAGGAATCTTTGAGAGGCCCCGAAGGGCCCTGTGGTTTTCTGGGGATTGCTTGCAAGGCTCTGTGTCTCAGCCCATCTGTGCTGCTGCTCTTGTCCTGAGTTCCTTTGGAATGACCTTTGTCTCCCGGGCCTGGGGGGGTCTCAGCAGGGCCCCTTTAAATGATCCAAGCTTGGGTGTGATCTGGTCCCGCCCCCTTGCTGCACAAATGGGGAAGCAGATGAAACCCATGAACAATGCCCAGTGCAGGGCAGTGCCACAGGCAGGCACTCAATAAACGGTAGATGTCCCTTTTACTTAAGTAACTTGTCCAGGGCCCCATAATGCCAGGCTGGGAATACTATGGGCCTGTTTTTTCACTATTTTTTAAAAGACTTTATATCTTTATAGCAGTTTTAGGTTCACAGCAAAACTGAGAGGAGGTACAAAAATTTCCCAATGTGCTCTGCCCTCACACACGCACAGCCTCCCCCTTTATCAACACCCCGAACACAGTGGTACGTGCATTACAACTGATACCTCCACTGACACGTTATTATGACCCAAAGTCCTTCCTTTAAGTTAGGGTTCACTCTTGATGTTGTACATTCTGTGGATTTGGACAAATGTATAATGGTATGTATCCATCATTGTAGTAACACAGAGTAGTTTCACTGCCCTAAAAATCCTCTGGATCTTTCCTATTCATCCTTCCCTGCCCCCAACCCTCGCAACCACTGACCATTTTACTGTCTCCATAGTTTTTCCTGTCCTAGAATGTTATACAGTTGGAATCATACAGTGCATTGCTTTTTCAGATTTTGTCTCACTTAGTAACATACATCTAAGGCTCCTCTATGTCTTTTCGTGGTTTGATAGCTCATTTCTTCTTCAGGTCAGTTCAGGCGCATCCAACTCTATGATCCCATGGACTGTAGCATGCCAGGCTCTGTCCTCCCCTTCCCCTCCTGCCTTCAATCTTTCCCAGCATCAGAGGCTTTTCCAATGAGTTGGCTCTTTGCATCATGTGGCCAAAGTATTGGAGCTTCAGCTTCAGCATCAGTCCTTCCAATGAATATTTAGGACTGATTTCCTTTAGGATTGACTGGTTTGATCTCCTTATAGTCCAAGGGACTCTCAAGAGTCTTCTCCAACACCACAGTTCAAAAGCATCAATTCTTCAGCACTCAGCTTTCTTTATAGTCCAACTCTCAAATCCATACATGACTACTGGAAAAACCATAGCTTTGACTAGACAGACCTTTGTTGGCAAAGTAACGTCTTCGCTTTTGAATATGCTGTCTAGATTGGTCATATTCTTCCAAGGAACAAGTGTCTTTTAATTTCATGGCCATGGTCACCATCTGCAGTGATTTTGGAGCCCAAGAAAAATTTCCATTGTTCCCCCATCTATTTGTTATCTATTCCTCATTTCTTCTTAGTGCCGAGTCATATTCCATTGTCTGGATGCCCAGAGTTTATTGAATCTTCACATAATGAAGGACATCTTGTTTGCTTTTAGCTTTTGGCAGTTATTAATAAAGCTGCCGTAAACATCCTGGTTTGTGTGTGGACATAGCTTTTCAACCCCTTTGGGTGAATACCAAGGAGCAGGATTATTGGATTGTGTGGTCAGAGTATGTTTAGTGTTTTAAGAAACCACCCATCTCTCTTCTGAAGTGGCTGTCCCATTTTGCATTCCCAGTGAACGGGCGTTCCCATTGCTTCATATTCTCACCAGCATTTGGTGGTGTCAGTCTTCTGGGTTAGGGCTGTACTAATCAGGGTGTAGTGTGTCTCATTGTTTTGGCTCCCAGTGTCTGAGTATCTAATATGCCAAACAACAAGCTAGTACTTTTATATACACTGTCACATTTAATTCTCATCAAAACCCTTAAAGTAGGTGTCATTTCAACTTTGCTGAAAAAAGAAAGGCTTAAGTAGATGCACTCATCTGACCAGGTAGCTCGAGATCTTCTAACTCCCAGTTTGGAGTTCTCTCTACTCTGCTACACAGCTTTAGGATTGGGGATAACTATTTTCTCTTATTTTTCAAAATAACTAATTTGCCAAAAGTCCTCTGATGCCTTCTCTTAAGTGGACATTTGACCGTGTTGCATTTGACTTTCTTCTTCCTTTATTAAACTATAGTCACAGTAACCACAGTCCCTCCTCGTTCTCTGACATCCAGGGTAACACACCTCACTCTTCCACCCCAGGGCATTTGCACTGCACCCCTCCTTCCCCCAGCCCTCTCCAGTTCATTTATGGCCTACTCAATAAAATAGCACTCAGCACCTCTCCAGTTTCTCCCTGTCCAATGCTCTGCTTTACTGACTTCACAGCAGTTACCCTACATGAAATTCTCTTGTTGTTCAGTCGCCAAGTTGTCCGACTCTTTGTGACCCCATGGACTGCAGCGCGCCAGGCTTCCCTGTCCTTCACTATCTCCTAGAGTTGGGTCAAACTCATGTCCATTGAGTTAGTGATGCCATCCAACCATCTCATCCTCTGTCACCCGCTTCTCCTTCCCTTAGATGTTTAAGAATATGAACTCCAAGAAGGCAAGGCATATGTTCTGTTAACTGCCACGTCCACAGCATTGGAATGCTGTGGGCCCGGTGTGGAGTGGAGACTCGCTATATCTTTGCAGGATGAATGAAGGAAGTCCAGTCTGTCTCCATGTCCACTGTTAGCTGTGCTTCCCAGTCACCTTCTTGAATTAGTTCCTCTTCTTGCAGTTGTAAGCTCTCCTCTGTCTGTAGGAGCTCACATCTTTGCACAGAGGAAAGTAAAAAGCAGAGTAACAGCATGTATTGCTGCTCTATCCTCATTGCCTTGCATGCGAGTGGCACAGGGCTGGGGATGCTGTCTTCAGTGGCAGTAAGGAGCGATGATCTGGCTGCCAGGACAAATGCACTGCTTTTTCATTCGGGTCCAGGTGTTGGGAGGCTGTTCTCTGGCTGAGGAGGAAATAACAGATCATGCCAACAAGACGCAGCTTTGGACTTGAAGCAAAACTTGAGACAAGAAAGTAGGAAAAAAAAAATCTCCTATGGTTAAAAGGGCTGGAAAACTCTTTTCCCATAGTCCAGTGTTCAGAATATTTTTGCTTAGAGAGAAAATAGCAGCTTTCAGGTTTGAAGAGAGTGGTACTATCACCAAGCCTCTCAGTAAGCATTTGGCTGGGCACACAGAGAAGTGAAACCACCCACAGAACTCCAGTGACATCCGGAGATGGGGCAATTAAGAGCGGCAGGTGGGAGTTGAACCCCCCGTGGCTGGAGGGTCATGTAGGTCTCTTGCGTGTTGGAGCTAGACAGAGCCAGGTATGGGGTGAGCACAGCCTCAGAAAGAAGTGGATACAGAATAAAAAGAAGGGAGGGGACTTCCCTGGTGATTAAGAATCTGCCTGCCAATGCAAGGGACATTGGTCCGATCTCTAGTCCAAGAATATCCCACATGCCACGGGGCAAGTAAGCCCGTGTGCCATAACTATTGAGCCCATGCCCTAGGTGCCACGCTCTGCAACAAGAGGCCACTGCAATGAGAAACCCATACACCACAACTAGAGAGAAGCCCTTTCTCTCCAGAACTAGAGAAAGCCCGTGCACCTCAGTGAAGACCCAGTGCAACCAACAATAATGAAAACAAAATAAATTTAAAAATTAAAAAAAAAAAGCAGGAGGGAGGGAGTGATCAAAAGAGGGAGAGGGAGAGAGAAAGAGAGATAGTGCCCACTTGGTTTATGATGCCTTTTTCATACTCTGTTCCTGTGACGATTGCCCAACTCCTTGAGTCAGCATGAACTTCCTTTTAAGGTTCTGCTTGTATTCATACCACGAATCTTATTTAATCTCCTGAGAAAAGAAAGGAAAATAAAGATATTTCCTACAAAAAGTGAATCAGTCAAGACTGAGATTTGTAACAGTACTTGTCAAAGAAGAGGCTTGATGTTTTCCCCTGACAGCAGGAGTAAGTGCAGAATAAAATGCTGCCTGGACCATACCCCTCCCCTTAGATGCTTAACGGTGATCTTTAGAGAAAGAGAGGAACTGAAATCTGATGATCCTACAACCTTTATAATCAGTTGCATATCAATATGTCTGCTGTTCCTTGTAGTGTTTGGTTTTTAATACAGAGTATAATTTCAGTCCTCATTAACTGTCTTCTAACATCTTCTTGATGCATACACTGGAAGAACTTCTTAAAGTGTTGATATAGATAAGCATGTCTCTATATCTACACAGGGAGGAAATCAGAATGAGGCCTGGAATGTAAAAAGTCCTGGCAATGACACAAATGATATAAAAATTGGTCACTGTCTTGAGACTGGCTGGTTAGTTTAAGAGAAATGTGATCTTGGTGAACCCTTTGCTATATCTAAGAAAATGGTTGCTCTGGGAATGGCAGTTTTGCCCCAGGCAGCAAGCTTTTAAAGGTGTCAAAACATGAAATACAGAAACTAAAAAAATAGGATTAATGTAGTTATGTAGAAATATTTCTGAAGTGTGTATACAGATTGACTCCTAAAGTTAAGATTTTGGAGACCAAAGGTGGGCAAAACCAGGTGAGCAGTTCCTCCTAAAGAATTCTGTCTTTATTGTATCAATCAGGGTCTGATCAGGAAAACAAACCTAGATATTTCAAAAGAGGATATTTAATACAGGGCATGTATTACAAAGATCTTAGAAAGTCAAAGGGCAGAACAGGAGAGCTGAAGGTAAGTCAGAGATTAGATTTCCAGAACCTAGGATCATAGAGAGTGGCCCACAGCCTTAGAAGCTGAAATAATGGAAGAAACCCTCTCAGAGGAAGGAAGGAAAGAAAGAGAAGTGGCTGAGTGCTGAGAGTGAGGAGGAAGAGCGAGAGACACAGAGAGAGATGGAGAAAGGGAATAGAAAGCAAAGACATTTCCTCTCTTGTCTCATCTTGATTGCTCTGCCAGTTAGGCAAACCTAACAGGAAGACCACTTACCAAAGGAACCTGGGAAATGTAGTTTGCAGACTTCCAGTCCCATTATCTTAGAAGGCAGTTGTGGGACTCAATGTCCACAAGCTCAGTTTTGCTTGGGTTCAGTTTTCTGAAGAGCTTCACAATGACTCGTTATTATTATGAGGCTATTATTCTAGTCTCAATGGACCTTTCAAATAGTCACTTCAACCCATACTTTCCTCTAATTTAATCAGGAGTTTGACTAATCAGTGTGATTATTTAAGACCACGGTACTCTAAAGGAGGGCACATACAAATAAGTTTTCTTGAGTTATTCCAATGAAAGAAAAATGCATATATACAGAGAATTTTTTGGCAGTAAACCTTACTATTGGAAAATAAAAACACCTGAAATCAATCTAAATGTTTAATACTCGGTGATGAGCTAAGAGAATTTTAGTGTATTATTTTGGCTATTATGTAGCTATTACAAATAATAAATGTTGGCATTATGGAACAAAATCCACTCTTTCAACCGATGTCTATTGAGCACCTAGTGTGTGCAGGGCACCATAATTAATGATTGGCATAAAAAGACAAATGGCACCGGTTTCCTTGTTCTTATGGTGCCCATAATTCCATGGAAAAGATGGCCTTATAAACATGAAACACTGTTTACAAATTACATAAGAAATTAGAATGGCAAATTTTTATGTATCCACATTTTCTATAATGAACATGTATTATATACATAAAATAAGTGGAGTAAATTCTTATAATACAGTTTTTTACAACTATGTAAAATATATTTGTATGTAATTACTGGCTGCTGCTGCTGCTAAGTCACTACAGTTGTGTCCGACTCTTAGTGACCCCATGGACTGCAGCCCACCAGGCTCCTCCGCCCATGGGATTTTCCAGGCAAGAGTACTGGAGTCGGTAATTACTGGAAGGGAGCACAAAACAGTGAAAATAGTTAGATTAGGGTAATCCTACTGTGATGCTTAGTTTTTAACGCATTAACTTGGTAAGTTCCCACATCCAGTGATTTCATCAAACACTAGGGGAGGGGTTGCCGTGGAGGTATTTTGCAATAGCTATGGTTAACATCTCTAATCAGTTGACCTTATGTAAAGGAGATGAGCCTTGATAATGTGGATGGGCCTTATCCAATCAGTCAAAGGCCTTAAGAGCAAAAACTGAGGCTTTCCAGAGAAGCTTTGCTTCAACTCCTTTGAAGTTGGAGTTTAGCATTAAGTCCTGCCTGACTTTCCAGCCTGCAGGCTGGCCCTGTAGATTCTGGACTTGCCAGCCCCCACAGTTGTATGAACCAATTTCTTAAAATATACCTCCAGAGTTCATATAGATTATTATCATTTATATTATTTAATATATATTCATGTATGATGTATTATTATATTTTAACTTATGCATGTGCTATTTAATATATATTCGTATATTATATATATTATATTTTATATATTGTATATATTATTTCATATATACATCTGTGAGAAATGCACACACACACATAAATATCTCCCAAAGAAAAAAATGTTTCTTTGGAGAACCTGGAATGATCCTTTTTTCTTTTAAACAGTCCTTCATTTAACGTTGGTTTTCTCATACATCATTACTTTATAAACTCTTCTATCCTTACTGTAACTAGACTCCTCTGTGGTTATCTTTTTTCACTCCTCCCAGAACTGCTACCTACATTTGTCCCATAGATTGCCCCTGGTAGGGGCAGGCTGTAATGGAGACGAAGGCTGGACTGCGTTAGTTTGCGTGCTGTCTTCTTTTCCCTTTGATCTGGCTACCGATCAAAGCCACTGGCTGCTCTCAGTCTCAAGGCCAGAGCAGCCCCGTGAACTGCTCCATCAGCCCCCCGTTAGATCCCAGAGAGCTGTGCTCCCAGCAAGGAATGGTTGTCCACCAAGGATAGTCCTTTAGATCAGCGGTCCCCAACCTGTTTGCCACCAGGGACCGGTTTTGCGGAAGACCGTTTTTCCCTCAACCAGTGGTTGGGGTGAGATGGTTTTGGTTTCACCCACTGCTCACCTCCTGCTGTGCAGCCTGGCTCCTAATGGGCCGTGAAACACTCCTGGTCCCTAACCTGGGGGTTGGGGGCCCCTGCTGTTGATGACATGGGGCCACCTGGCTGAGACCGGCACAGACGTCCTGGAGCACTGGTGAGTGTGCTACCTTTGTCAGTCTTTCGTCCCCATCCTGCCTAAATGGAGATGGAAGTGTAACCGCTTGGTGGTCTAGTGGGTGAGACTCTGTGCTCCCAATGCAGGGGGTCCAGGTTTGATTCCTGGTCAGGAAACTAGGTCTTGCATGCCTCAACTAAGAGCCCGCACGCTGTAACTGAAGACCGTGGATGCTACAAAAAGCCCTAAAACAGACAAAAAGAAAAAAAAAGTGGCCTCTAACTGGTCAGGACAAAGCATAGTCTGTATCTCTTGAGAGGTATGGGCACTGTCAAAAGGGCACAGGTGCTGGGGACAGAACACTGAATTTCAGTCCCAGCTACTTCCTGGCCTTGTGCCTGTCACCAGGTTACTTAGCCTCTCCCCAGTAAAATGGAGATGCTTACTCAGCCCAACCTCCAGGGCTGTGGTGAAGGTGTTCAAATAGAATGTGAATTTTCTACCTCGTAGCAGGGGGTCCCATAACCGGTAATCACTATGACTACATCCCTGAGCATGATGGCAGACTTGGGAAAGATTTGTGATGCATGTCAGCCACCTACGAAGTAGAGACTCTGGTCCATTCTCACTTTCCAGATCTGTCTGAGGGTAAAGATCACTGGCAAAGCACACCAAACCCTCAAAGGAAACATGGATTTTTTTTTTTTTTTTTGGTCATTTAATGTCACTAACTTGTTAGTAGAGATAATAATCAACTCTACAAATAAGTAGAGATGATTTACCATCACCCAGCATTTTTGATTTTGCAAAATTTACTCTTTGGCCAGAAGGCATTCAAAAAGTAAATAGTTTCCCCCACCCCTCTCTGCTTGGCCTCTTATTTACAATTATCTTGAGCAGGTGCCTATTTGCACTCCACCATCCAGATTCTCCAAGGCTAAGGACTCAATTCCAGGCAGCTTTCACATACCTGCGTGTGGATTATCCACCTAGTGAAGCACATGCCAGGGAAGTTTTAATCCCAACCCGGCTCTCTCCTAGCACCTTCTCTCCTTACCCTCCCTCCTTCAGCCCTCGCCCAGCTGATGTGTGCTTAGGAAATGCAAACTAATTTTAAAATTCGCTGGAGCAAAACATGATTAGAATGGCTAAGTCTGCTGCCAAAAATAAAATCAGCTAATGCACTTCATATATTTAGATTTCCAAAATTAAGTTGAAATGATGCTTAGTTCATCCAAAGTTTGGGTTTTTTACACATCACCCCCCATCTCTGCTAAATGACCCGACTTTTTTCTGCCAGCGATAAATGAGGTTCTCCTATAAATGGCATCACCTCTTCCATAACCCAGGATGATATTTTTACTCTCTTGTCCTGCTGAAGTGAGGTCACAAACCCTGATGAAGATGATGGGGAAGAAAATCCTCTGTGTTGGGGAGAGGAAAGCAACAGACATGGCTGCTCTGTCTCAACCAAGGCTCCCCCATTCTTCAGCCTTTCTACCAAGCCTGGCCAGACCGTGAGTGGTCCGGCTGGGGAGAGGGGCCCCAGTGAAGCTAGATGCTGTGTGCTAGGTCGCTTCAGGAGATTCTTTGCAACCCTGTGGACCATAGCCTGCCAGTCTCCTCTGTCCATGGGATTCTCCAGGGAAGAATACTGGAGTGGGTTGCCATTTCCTTCTCCGGGGGATCTTCCCAACCCAGGGACTGAATCCACATCTCTTATATCTCCTGCACCAATAGGTGGATTCTTTACCCCTAGCACCACCTGGAAGCCCGATGGCAGCAAAAGAGATACAATCAAGGCCTCAAAGATATGCTGCTGCCTTCAAGGAGCTCAGAGTCTCTTTGGAAAGACCAGATTAGCCTTGGCAGCATGACACACATTTCAGAATAAAATTAATTGTGGAACGGGGCGCATAGACTCCAAGGAGAAACTCCAAGGAGAAACTCCAAGGAGCGATCATCAGTAAGGACTGAGTTCATTTTCATGAGGGAGGAGGCACCTGAGTTAGGAACAGGCTAGACCATGGGAAAAGAGGGGAGCATTTCCAGTGAAAGAATCAGCTGGAACACATGTATAGGAATGAGCAAGGCCTGGTGTGACCAACAAGAGAAGTCAACCTGGCTGGAACAGCAGCACTGCAGAAGGGACTTGATGGAAATGCAGGTGTGCTAAGACTCTGGGTTGCAAGCAACAGAAAACAATCTGATCTGCTTTAAGAAAGAAAAGGGGAATTTATTTTAAGG
Source organism: Bos javanicus (assembly GCF_032452875.1). Taxonomy (NCBI): domain Eukaryota; kingdom Metazoa; phylum Chordata; class Mammalia; order Artiodactyla; family Bovidae; genus Bos; species Bos javanicus. The sequence continues at coordinate 32,657,729 of NC_083894.1, read as the reverse complement.
CTGTGTGCGTGCATATGTGTGTGTGTGTGCTCTGAACTGGGTCCGACTCTGTGACCTCATGGACTGTATGTAGCCTGCCGGTCTCCTCTGTCCATGAGATTCTCTCCAGGCAAGAATAATGGAGTGGGTTGCCATTTCCTCCTTCAGGGGATCTGCCCAACCCAGGGATGGAATGAACCTGCGTCTCTTGCATCTCTTGCATCAGCAGGCAGATTCTTTACCATTGTGCCAGCTGCGAAGCCCCATTTTAAGGATACAAAGAAGTTTTATGGGGTCTGAAACAAGAGGAGTCCAGTTCATCATATTTGAACTTGGATGTATTAATATCATTTATGGTGAATTTTTATTCTTATAATTTTACTACTCCATCTTTCCTAACTTATTTTTTTTATATTTCCTTACATTTTGTCCTCCTTAAAAAAGAGACTCATTTGGATAACACATTTTGTATGTTTATATTTTCTTTGTTTCTCCTTCTGTTGACTATCAGTGGGTATTTCTTATTCTTTTAACATATTAGGAAAGCACCCCAAGCATCTTCTTGTGTCAACACAAGACTTCCTTTCCATGGTGTTGAAATTCAGCCTTTGTGTGAATAAAGGAGAGTTCAATGCTTTGTAATACCTCCCACTTCATTGTTAGCTAAGCTTGTTAGCAAGTTGACTCTAAAATTATAATGATTTAATTGTAGGATCTCCACTTGTTTATACTTTTCATCAAAAGAGAGCTTTGAGTGTATCACTCTTCGGCTCAAACTCCCCAGATGATGCCCAATCACCTTATAAATTTAGAGAGAAAAAAAAAAAAAAGAAGAGGAACGAGGGGAATTTAAGTATTTGAGGGGGCCTCATGGGACTGACGGAGAAGGCAATGGCACCCCACTACAATACTCTTGCCTGGGAAATCCCATGGGTGGAGGAGCCTGGTGGGCTGCAGTCCATGGGGTTGCTAAGAGTCGGACACGACTGAGCGACTTCACTTTCACTTTTCACTTTCATGCATTGGAGAAGGAAATGGCAACCCACTCCAGTGTTCTTGCCTGGAGAATCCCAGGGATGGCAGAGCCTGGTGGGCTGCCATCTATGGGGTCGCACAGAGTCAGACACGACTGAAGCGACTCAGCAGCAGCAGCAGCAGCAGCAGCAGCAGCATGGGACTGAAGGATTCATGGAGTGCAGGGAAAATCTTTCCAGGACCCCGGAGGCCCTTACCGTGCCTCTTGTCTCCACTTCTCTGAATCTGTTTTTGTTTTCTTGGGGCAGATTATAATTCTTGCCCTCAGCATCTCCTTTTGAAGGAGGAAAGGAACAGGCCGAGCTGACTCTATCTTGAAAAAGAAGGAAACCCCATCTTGCACTGTCAGTGAGCTTTGGACTATGTGCCTGTTAGCCATGGGGATAACATACCTACGGCTGAACTGGCCTCTTGGACTGATAAACACCAGATTCCATACCAAGATTTCCCATCACCAAAAAGAATGCAATAATCCCCTATGTAGTCAATCACCTTTGTAATCTTTCCGGCACCCACTGGCGTAGGCTACAGTGTATAACCAGCTGACCCTTCTGATTATGAATCATGGCTGTAACCTGAGTGTATCTCCCTTTAACACTTCCAGGCTAGGTTTAAGGAATTTGGGGATGTGGGCTTGAGCAGTACGCTTAAGGTATATAAAGGTTTTCACAAAAGTCAGTTGGGGTCCTTGGCTAAGAGGAGACTCTGCCTCGGGCCCGCCAGTGTAACAAACTGCACTCCACTATCTGCCCTGTCCTTCTGAGTGAGTTTGTTTCCCGGAATGCATGGCTACGACACTCTAATTCTCTTCCAGCCTCCTGGCTATTGTGTATGCGTGTTGTGTGCAGTCAGTTGTGTCCGACTCTTTGCGACCCCAAGGACTGTAGCCCACCAAGTGCCTCTGTCCACAGGATGTTCTAGGCTAGAAGAGTGGAGTGGGTTGCCATTTCCTTCTCCAAGGGATACTCTTGATCCAGGGATCAAACCTGCGTCTCTGGTGTCTCCTTCATTGGCAGGTGGGTTCTTTACCTGCTGAGCCAGCAGGGAAGCCCACCTGGCTGTTATTCTGCCTCAGTTCCAAATTCCTGGGAGAGACGGAGAATCCAAGCGGTTTAGATCTAGTCCAATCAGTTATGATGGGGTTGAGGGGTTACCTCGTGCAAAAGAAACCAGGGCTGCTGGTGCTTCTCCCTAGGGCTGGGGAGTAGGGCAGCCCTAGAAAAGAAAAGATTTGGCAAATGAATATGTCCCAAGACAGGCCTCCTGCCACTGAGTGCTTCCCGTCTTGGAGGAAAACCATGCTGGATTATTTCAGTTGGCTGGGGTTCTAGAGGGTTACCTCACTTTCTGTGAATAGTGAACAGTGTAGATTTTTGTTTATTTTTTTTAAGTTATTTACATGGCTGCAGTGGTCTTAGGTGTGGCACATGGGGTCATTTATCTGGTTGCCACATGGGAGCTCCAGTTCCCTGACCGGGGATTGAACCTGGGCCCTCTGCTTTGGGGCACAAAGTCTTAGCCGCTGGACCACCAGGGAAGTTCCCCAAAATGCAGAGTTTTAAAGCAGAGGAAATGATCACTCATTTATGCAAAGGATTATTCACTTTGGGGGAGATATACCAGGATCCCTTTCCACTTCGAGTGACATTTTTTTCCATTATGCTTCTCATTATGCCCATCTTCTCTGTAATGGATCTGGTTCCCTTGATGTAGGGACCATCCTTCAGTGGGATTCAGGAGCCCTCCCCTGGCATTCTCAGTGCTGGCAGGACCTGGGAGGGAGGGGTGCTCACAGCATTTGGCCAACAGTTGCCTGACTGGAGAGATTGTGGGCTTCCTAAGGGCAGGGCCAGGCCCTCGGTTCCTTTGTCCCCATCCAGCGTCTGACTCAGTGCTGGTCACCTGGCCAGGCTGACACATGCTCATGGAGCCGAAAGAATAAAGCCAGTTTCCAGATATAAGCAATTCCTAGCCAAGGAGTAGCTGAAGGAAAATACAGGTTTATTGTAAGTAAGGGACATAAGAAGTCCTTTCCTGCAAAAACATTGTATGTGGCACTGCTTCTTCTGGTCTTGCCAGCAGTGTCTCTCAGAGGCTGGATAACCCCAACTCCTGTTCAGTGTCAGGCAACACTTGGACTTGCTTCACCTCAAACAGGGCCCTGAGACCTTCTTTACATTCCCTTCCCAAAGGGGAGGCTTGTATCAAGCAGACCCAGGTGCCACCGCCTCCCTGTGGGAAAGGCAGGAAGCCGGCTCCCGTCCCTGGAGAGAAAAGCCTCATCCCCTTCCTGGAGGCTTTGAGGATGCCGGAGGAGCCAGGAGGAGGGATCAGCCACCCTCAACCTGCCAGCCCTCGGGGGTTCAGCCCTACAAACAGAGCCCGGGGTGAAAGTCTGTCCCGAGGATGGCCCACCCCGGCGAACTCCAGGCCTTGGATGCAGAGAAGGTGACAAATGAGACAAAATGAAAAATATAATGATGCATATTATATTAATCATCCTCCCGTTTTCTGACACCATAAATCTTCTCCTTAAACTCCTTGGTGGTGATTGCATCATCTCCCTCTCTGCCCGAAACAGCACAGATTAAGATAAAGTGATGGTGCTGTGTCAAAGAGAGCTTTACTGCCACACTTGGGATACAAAGAGAGAGGTTAATTTATCATCACTGGGGAAAACTGACAGAAGAGAGATATACTACCGAAAGGGGATTTAGCACAGGGCCAAGAAACTTCACACTATTTTTACCATCTGTCACATGCTCTAATAAAGCAGGGCAAAATATGAAGAAAGGAAAAATGAACTATCAAACACTGATGTAATGCAGCCCATAAATCTAATTTAATTACTTTGCATGGAGACAGGTCCTCGACTCTGTGTGAATATACTGGATTTTCTTGGCAACTTAACAACTAAGTGTTTTAATAACATCACACTATAATTTATTCTGCTTGAAACACAAAACCCCTTTTGTGAGAGTTTCATTTTTGAGAACTGTTAATTTTTTCGGCTAATGTCAAAACTGGCATAAATTCACATGTGAACTTGAAGCCTGACTGTGAAAAAGGCTTAGGTTACTGCCTGCCTTTTTATTGTTGGCACTTTCCCCCCTTCTGCATGCATTAGAAATAATTGGGCTTTGTTGATGACTTAGGTGAGGAGAGTTGTCTTGCAATTAGATTTTAATATAATGACAAAGGGTGTGTGAGAGGGAAGTCTTTGTAACATATAAAGAGGTAAGAAAATGCAATGGGAAAAAAGAAATTCCTCATTTTCCAGCAGAACAGCCAAACCCCAAATGCAGTATTCCTGGAACCAGGCGGTTCCCGGGACCCTGAGAATTTTACTCTGGAGGATGTTGAGATCTCAGGGCTAAAGGGACGCTGGGAACGCAGGTCTGCCCTAGAGGGAGCCACCGGGAGCGGAAAATAAATCAAAAATAAAATTAATATTCATCGGGTGTCTTCCCGAATTTGGATGCAGTTACAGAAATTATTGTTAATAATGAAAGCCATATATCAAAGGTTATAAAATTCATCTGTGCTGGGACACTATTTTTTTAGGCTTTGTTCTGAACCATTAAAGATGACATATTGCATTTGTATGCCTCTGTGTATAATAAGATACATTTAAGTGTGATTCTAACCTAAACTGGCAATTTCGGCATTGAACCTGAGTTCTTAAGTGGGGGCTGTGACACTGCTGTCCAGAGGAGGTTGACTGAACTCATCCATTCTCTCATGACCTCACTGGTAGGGCAGGATGGATGGGTAATTAATTTGTTAGATCATAAGTGATTCATGTTAGGAAAATAAAACTCTCAGTCTCTTGACAAATTCAATTGAAATATAATGGGGGGAAAAGGGTAAGAAAAAAACCCCTGCCCCCCGCCCCACCAAGCTCTCACACGGAAAGAAAACCAAAATATCAAGATATATAATCTGCTGAAACTCATTTCTTTATGCCTTCAGCAACACTTAATAAATCCTTACTATATGGAAGTCTCTCTAGGACATACTTTGGGGACATTCGTAGTCTGGCAACAGAGATACAGTTGACAGAACAAAAAATCTACATTTAGTACATTCTGAGAAGGTTTAGCCTGTTGGGCAATATTGGTAAGGTCCATGACAAGGGCAGATACAGAGCTGGTTGTGGTGTGGACCTTGGATAAAACAGACGTGATTCATCTGGAAAGTTCTAACAAGTATTAAATCCATCAGGAAATGGGCCACATACGCATATTGTTGAATATTTATTGACTGTCACTGGAGTTTTGCTATATGTTAAATATCTAGATGGATTCAAGGACCTTGAAGCCAGGAAACTGAGGTGCAAAGTTTTTCAGAGAAGTACTTTCAAATAAATTTCCCCTCATGCTTTTTTTTTTCTTTTCTGAAGTTCTTCCATTCCCCTGTTCAAACTTGGAAAACGCTCAATTCTTGTGGTTTCTTGTTCTGTTGAATTTGTGTGGGAGAAAAATGCCCAACCTTGAACTCTGAATGAAGCTCAGTGTGCAGAGTGGTGGTTTTCAGCTGTGCTATTTCAAATGCTCTCATTGGTATTTTTAAAGACTTCCCACATATTCAGTTACTGACCTGGGGCCTAGAAGAGTGAACATTAAAAATTAAAAAAAAAAAAAATCAAACCACCAGTATTTACTTATGAAATGACTTGGTTATAGCCCAACAATCCAACAGCCTTAAAATTAGTGCACAAATTGAGAGTTTGAAGAGATTCTCTTTTGGCATTTTGATTTCCTCATCTGAAAAATGGGGCTATTAATACCTACCTCCTGGGGTGATTGTGAGGATTAAACACGCCTACGGAGGTGAAGCACCCAGGGAGCTAAAATGATGGTTGCAATTATTATTTTATTATTATCATTTTGATTTTCCTCCCCTTTCCTTCTCTTCCTCTTGGCATTTCTAACCACCCCCGCTCTCCCATCTCCCCCTCCCCCCCACCCCTATAAAGTACATTTTTTTACAGACCTGCTAGAATCCATTTCATTCAGCCTCCCCCTTCTGGCCCAGCTGCAGACTGCAGCTATGTCACTTTAAAAAAAAAAAACAAAAAACTTTAAAATAGGAAATGTTAAAAAAAAAAAAAAAGTCAGGTGGACCCAGGCTGTTTTCTGGAAATGAACCTTACGAAGGACCCACTGGGCAGAAATAAAAAGAGTCTAAGCCCTGTGCCTGCTCGGCGGCAAAAGAAGAAATTGCAAAGGGGCCCAGGTTCTCAGAAACCCAGGAAAGCCTTTCTGATGAAGATGGGTGGGGAGAGAGGAACATCCCAGGAAGTAAAAAGCCACTGAAATTGATGGCGCTGCCTCCTTTTATCGGTAACTGTTAGCCCGAGTGCCCGACACAAAGATGAACTTGACCTTTCCGATAAAACAGTTGTGCTTGAACTCCCTGTGCTGCTCCGAGGCTCTTCATATTCTTCTTTTAACAGGTACCTTGCTTTAACCTTGCTGGTCAAGATGACAGATCATTTACATTAACAGATTCTGCGGGAACGCTGTGGGTCGAAGCTGGCAGTGCATTAGCCCCAGGTGACCGGGGGCAGCCAAGAGTGAGGACTTAAGAAGCCCAAACAGCCAAGCCAGCACCCACGAGGAAGGCGGGAAGTTTCCAGCAAACACCTTTAGACCTCACTGGTCCCTGGTGTGGCACCGAGAGAAACTGAGCCACATAAAATCTTAAAAAACTGACTCCGCATCTTCCCAGTTCCTTGTTAGTGTGTAAGTTTTGTTCATTCATTTATTCATTTAGGCATCCAACATTCAATGCATCCTTATTGTGTGCCAGGCATTATGGTGGGTGGTGAGGATGCTAGGAAAGGACAGGTTGGCTCTGTCCTCAAGATGCACTGAGTGGAGGAAAGGACACTGACCCAGACTCCCTTAACTACAACATGATGGAAAAACACGATACGATTGGAATCTGAGCAAAGTTCTACAGGAGTGGAGGAGACCCTCCACCCACCAGAGAAGGCTTCTTTCTTTCTTCTTCTTTTTAAATATTTGTTTATCTGGATGCACCGTGTCTTAGTTGCAGCCTGCGGGATCTTCAGTTGTGGCATCTAGTTCCCTGACCAGGGATCAAACCTGGGCCCCCTGCACTGGGAGACAGGAGTCTTAGCCACTGGACCACCAGGGAAGTCCCCCAGGGAAGGTTTCTAAGGGTATCTTTGGAGCTGGAGGTAGAAGCATGAGCCATGTTTGAGCAGGAGGAGGAGCATGAGCAGGAGGAGGAGCAGCATTTCTGGTGGAGAGCAAAGTGTAAGCGAAGGTTAAGACACTGATTGGTCAACGGGGCACAAAACTGGTCATGATGGCTTAGGGGCCACTGTAGTCTGTGATGTGCTGTTATGTAAGCTCACAGGCAGGGAGGAGTTGAGTAAAAGAGCCAGTAAGTTTCTAGCTGTCCAGCTGCCTGGATCTTGTTCTTCAAGCCCAAGGGTCCCAGGAACAGAGAATGAGAAGCTCCGCTGGGTTCTGCCCATCTGCACAAGCACTGCTTTTAGAAATTCTTGTGAATGTCACCTGACCTCCAGAAGGAGACCCTAAGGGTTAGTGGCTAAGCTTGGCAAGTGTCTCTTTGGACAAGGAGGCATTGGTTTGGATGTGCCCAGAGAAACTGTAAGTCCCTATTCTTGGCCAGTGTATTCTTGCCAATAAGATCAAAGCACTTTGTTGAAGCCTCACCTAGATGTCCTCGAGGAGACATCATGGTCACAGTGGACATTTATTGAACACTCACGCTGGGCCACCATTGTTCTAAGTGTCCGCTGAGTCCTCTCGGCATACCCAAAGAGTATGTCTACTGTCACTTCACCATTTTACCAAGGAAGAAACTGGCACTGATGGGTGGGGTACCTTGCCCAAACACACACAACTCATGAGCAGCAGATCACCACTTTGACCAGCCCAGAGCCTGTACTCTTAACCAACTTCCCACATCCACCTGAGAGAGTGAAACCACCAGGACATACTTAATAGCCAGATGCTTCCTTTATGTCCATCATCTCATGGTGTCATCAGCATGATGAGAGACAGGCATCATTTTACCAATGAAGGAAACAGGCTCAGGAATATAAGTAACTGATTGTCAAATGGTCAATAAGTGACGAGGTGGTGTTTCAGCTCAGATGTGCTGGAACCGCAAAGCTGATGTCCTTTTTCCACTCTTGTGTGCTTCATTTCTCAGAAAGAGTCTCAGTACATGCTGCATCTTTTCCTGCCATTTAGGGAGTCAGGCATATCCCTGAGCAACTGCTTCCCCTGGGAATGACCATCCAGGGAACCCCTCTCTACTCCCTACGTGGACTGCAGTTACTGTAAGTGGGAAGTGAGTCATAGATACAGGGAACCTTATTTTAATAAGACTCAAGAGCCAAAATAGAGTTTTTCACCTGTGGAGAAGGAATATTCCTAAGCTACTGTTAGGTATAAAAAACAGAGACATTACTTTGCCAACAAGGTCCATCTAGTCAAGGCTTTTGTTTTTCCAGTAGTCATGGCTGGATGTCAGAGTTGGACTATAAAGAGAGTTGAGCACCAAAGAATTGACGCTTTTGAACTGTGGTGTTGGAGAAGACTCCAACCATTCCATACTAAAGGAAATCAGTCCTGAATATTCATTGGAAGAACTGATGTTGAAGCTGAAACTCCAATACTTTGGTCACCTGATGTGAAGAACTGACTCATTGGAAAAGACCCTAATGTTGGGAAAGATTGAAGGCGGGAGGAGATAGGGATGACAGAGGATGAGATGGCTGGATGGTATCACCAACTAAATGGACGTGAGTTTGAATAAACTCTGGGAGTTGGTGATGGACAGGGAAGCCTGGCGTGCTGCAGTCCATGGAGTCTCAAAGAGCCGGACACAACTGAGTGACTGAACCGAACTGAACTGTTAGGTAGGCAACTCCCATAGTACGTTTAGAGAAAGGATCAGCAAACATTTTCTGCAAATGGCCAGATAGCAAATATTTCACTCTTTGCAGGACATATACGTATCTTATACATAATGTCATGTGTCTCTGCCACAGCTATTCCATTCTGCATGGCGGTGCAAAAGCAGCCATGGATGATACGTAAATGAATTAGCATGGCGATGATCCAATAAACCCTTATTTATGGATGCTGGTGTGTGAATTTCATGTAATTTTCATGTGTCACAAAATATTCTTCTTCTTTTGATACTTTCCAACTGCTAAAAAAATGTGAAAACTATTTTTTGCTCACAGGCCAGTATGGAAACTCACTGTGGACTAGATTTGACCCATTGGTTGAAGTTTGCCTGGTTTCGTTTACAAAATTTATTCTGTACTTTTTATAAAATCTAGTGTGTAAATCAAAATGCAAGAGACATCTCTTATAAATCCTTTAAATACTCATTTATGTTTTTGGAAAATCAGTGCTTCATTCATTGAGTCCTTTGGGGACTTCCCTGGTGGTCCAGTGGTTAAGAATCAACCTTCCAATGCAGGGGATGCATGTTCGATCCCTGGTCAGGGAACTAAGATTCCGCATGTCAAGGGGCAACTAAAAACACACCACAAATACCAAGCCTGCATGCTCTGAAGTCTGCACACCACAACAAAAGATCTCGAGTGCTGCAACTGAGACCCAATGCAGCCAAATAAATAAGTTAAATTCAGTTCAGCTCAGTCAGTCGTGTCTGACTCTTTGCGACCCCATGAACCGCAGCACGTCCGGCCTCCCTGTCCATCACCAACTCCCGGAGTCCACCCAAATCCATGTCCATCAAGTCGGTGATGCCATCCACCATCTCATTCTCTGTTGTCCCCTTCTCCTGCCCTCAATCTTTCCCAGCATCAGGGTCTTTTCAAATGAGTCAGCTCTCCACATCAGGTGGCCAAAGTATTGGTGTTTCAGCTTCAACATCAGTCCTTCCAATGAACACCCAGGACTAATCTCCTTTAGGATCTCCTTGTTGCCCAAGGGACTCTCAAGAGTCTTCTCCAACACCACAGTTCAAAAGCATCAATTCTTTAGTGCTCAGCTTTCTTCATAGTCCAACTCTGACATCCAGACGTGACTACTGGAAAAACCATAGCCTTGACTAGACAGACCTTTGTTGGCAAAGTAATGTCTCTGCTTTTGAATATGCTGTCTAGGTTGGTCATAACTTTCCTTCCAAGGAGTAAGCGTCTTTTAATTTCATGGCTGCAATCACCATCTGCAGTGATTTTGGAGCCCAGAAAAATAAAGTCTGACACTGTTTCCACTGTTTCCCCATCTATTTGCCATGAAGTGATGGGACTGGATGCCATGATCTTAGTTTTCTGAATGTTGAGCTTTATGCCAACTTTTTCACTCTCTTCTTTCACTTTCATCAAGAGGCTGTTTAGTTCATCTTCACTTTCTGCCATAAGGGTGGTGTCGTCTGCATATCTGAGGTTATTGATATTTCTCCTGGAAATCAAAACCTTTGAGTTCCTTGACTACATTTGCACCCTGGAGCACACAGAAAGACAAAATCATACCCTGTTGAGGATTAGTTGACACTTTCTACATAAGACAGACTGAAGTTTTACAGTGATGTCTGGGACGATGTTGACCACTTGCCTCCAGGTCTTTGTTCTAGGGGAACATTCCATCTGGAGGGTTCATGACTCCAGATAAAGTGTTGTCTGGCCAATCTTTAGATTGATTCACAATATCCCCCTTGGTATCAAAGGGCCCGTCTTCTCGTTAAGGACCTCACACTCATTTGCTAGGTTTTCCTCCATCTTTTTCAATCAAGATTGGAAAGACGCCCTTTGTGAAAGTCATTCAGTAGCTCCCAGGGGGGCTGCAGCAGCTCTTGGGGTCCTGTCAAAGAAGAAATGCTGACAGCTGAAGGACCCCAGTCTTGAGATAGGTGAAAGAAAGAGCAAAAGCTGGAATTGGGGGGTGTATGTCAGACAGCAGCCCCTCCAGCTATGGCTTCTTCCCCCCGTTCTTCGATGTGCCCCAATGGCGGGCATTTTCTCTAGAATTCAGTGAACTGAAGGCTACATTCCATAGCAATGGTTTTATTATCTCAGCATTGACAACCCACCGAAACCCCTCCCCACCTCTTCTGCCACTGTCTTCATGTTAACGTAAAAGAAGGGAGAGGACAAGCCTTCCTGGTCCCTGGTGTCCCTGGTAAAGACTTGCCCTAGTCCCTTCTGCAAACGCCTCTCCTCTTCCCACTAACGGAGACGTGGTCAAGGGGTTGCTCTCAGGTCAGAATCTGATTCTGTAACCGGAGGCTCTCTTTCTTCTGGACCCCACTCTTGTCTCTGCCCCAAGGTGGGCGGTGTTGAGGGACAGGCAGGTGGAGTCTGAGACACCAGGAGTGAGTGATGAAAGATTTGAGCCTCCAGGACAGACTCAGGGGGTGTGGCTAACTCCCCCTGGCTTCAGGAGCCAAGCACATTGATGGGAGTGAGGTGGGGATGTAGGTCTTGATCACATGTGGGTCATGGGTGAGATGGTTGTAGCAGAAAACGAGGGAGAGAAGGTCACCTTGGGTCACATCCCCCACCCCAGTTGTCTCTGCCTCTGGCTGCCAAGTCTTTCTGTCTTCCCGCTGCTAGACTCCACCCAGGAGGGGCTCTTTCAGGCTGATCCCATTTGTAGGAAAGTGAATTGCACCTTTGGGGTATGTTTTGAGAGGGGCCAGAAGACTTGTGTATCAGTCAGTCAACCCAAAACACTGTGTAACAACTACACAAAACTCAGTGACATAGAGTAACACTCACTGGTTCTCCTGATTCTGCAGGTTGACTGGAGTTGACTGGGCCTGGGTGGATCTAAGCTGGGCTTTGGTGGGCCTGCTTGGTTCCAATCCGTGTGTCTCTCATCTTCCTCATGAGGCCAGTGCAGTATCCTGGATTTCCTCGTGTGCCAAAGCCTAGCGGGTAAGGGCACAGGTGGAAATACTCAGGGTTTATTGGCCAAAGCAAATCACATGGGCAAACCCAAAGTCAAGAGTCTGGGAAAACAGGACCTGCCCCCAATGTGGGAGGGCACACTGCAAAGACCACCCACACAGTGGCGGATGCAGAATCAGGGACCCACATAGAACTGATCAAGGTCCCCCTAACAAAATATCTTGGGACTTCCCTGGTGGCCCAGTGGTTAAGAATCCTCCTGCCAATGCAGGGGACATGGGTTCGATCCCTGGTCCGGGAACTAAGATCCCACATGTCACAGGGCAACTGAACCCATGTGCTACAACCATCGAGCCTGGGCTCTAGAGCCCACACACCTAAACTGCTGAGTCCATATACCGCAACCACTGAGCCTGTGTGCCCTAGAACCCACACTCCTCAAGAGAAGCCACGGCAACGAGAAGCCTATGTGCCACTAGAGATGACCCATGCTCACTGCAGCCAGAGAAAGTCTGTGTGCAGCAACAAAGACCCAGCAGAGCTATAAATAAATAAATTAAAAATATCTCCCCTCAAATACCTCTGGTGAGGCTTAAATCCTTGCTCTTCCAATTACTCCTTGGCATTAAAATATTGTCCATATAAGGCCCTAGTGAGAGATAGAACATTTGTGCCCAATACCTTAACTTTTCAGCAGCCTTATGCAATTAGCAGACACAGCGGTTCTGAAGGAGTGGGGGTCAGGGCAGAGACATTCTGAAGGGAAGTTGGACTGCATGAGGTGGGGTGGCCGGAGTCACCCTCTCCTGAACATTCCAGCCCTTTGCACCTGCCCACTCTTACTGTCATCCCCATGTTAGGAGAGAGCTATGGAAATTCTTCATCTGCTCAAAGAAACATACAGCATTGCAGGTGACTAGAAAATTCCTGAGTTGGAAAGATTAGGAAAACAGCAGTTAAGTCTGTAGGAAACACATCCTCGGCTTCGCTGTGATGTCAGAATGTTTGTCTCATTTTGTTTTCTGTTGGGGCACTGGAACACGTGAGGATGGGTGGGCGGCTGCGTGGGAGCGTGGAGGTCTGTGTTTGTATGCGTGTGCTTGTGTTCATGTTTTTGCCAATATGCCTGTCTCAGTCATGCTCAAAAATCTGTCTTCTTAGGCTGGGAGCAGAAAGAGGTTTTCATTATTACACAATATTATCACCAAATAGTGTTTTTCTTTTTTTTTTAATGTGAGTTAAGAGGATTGGACTTCTGAATACAGTTAAAAAGAGGTGTGTGTGTGTGTGTGTGTGTGCTGTGTATCGTGTGCTGTGTGCCCTGTATCAGCGGTAGGGTGTACACAGATGTCTTCACCCTACAAGCTCTTCAGTTCTATTTCTGCTACTACCAAAATGGATTTGATACATTAACTTAGCAATTACAGTTATAGGAAAACTGTGTCTTAGTTAATTACATATGACTTCTGATAGTAGGCTCTCTTATCTACATATCTATCCATATGTAATTTTTAGTCTATTTAGTGACTTCTACCGCAATCTTTTTTTTTTTTTTAACACACGGGGGTGGGGGAGGTAGGAGCTGATTTTTTTTTTTTTTTGCTGGCTCTCAGGCAATGATTCCTCCTGGATTTAAATTCAGTTGTAGTTCATAGCTAGGTAGATTAGTTCCTTGTGAATACACCTCTCTCAGTCCTATCCCCTAAAAAACCTCCGAGCATGTATGCATAGAGGAGATGGTAGATTAGGTTACCGGGAAAGGAAATGTACAAATGTATTTTTGCAAGAAGATGAACTGATGGTAGCAGCAAGTTGCTGAGGAAGGCAGTTTGTGTAAGAGCAGGGCCCTGGCTGCCGGGGCCCATCTGTCTCTGCTGTCACTCTCTCTCCGGCTGCCTGTGCGGCTTGCAAGTGGGCCTGGACTTCGCTGTTGCCTCCCTCCTTTTTCCTCCTCCCTCCACAGGAATCTTGTCTCAGTGGGCCCCAGACGCATGAGCTCCAGTGGAGGGAAATTAGGAAAGAACTGATAAGGCTGATAAGTATTACTTTTCCAGAGTCCTGCATCTGTAGCCTGTCTTGGTCACGGCTTGGCCAAACTTCATGCCCAAAAGCCCCTCCCAGGAAATCATGGTCTTCCCCATGCCTCCGGGAGCTGGTGAACACAGGAGGCAGGTGGGGTTAAGAGCCACTCATAATCTAGCCCTTTGTAGATTCCAGTTCCCTGATCTCGACATAGTGTTAATGATGTACTAGTAAATATACAGCCACAGGCCTGGCAGCTAAGAAGCAATTCTTGGCTCCTCCTGAATCCTCCCCTTGGGGTGCTGCTCAGTTCTTTGGTTTTGCTCCTTCTTAAGTCTCTCTCTCTCTCTCTACACACACCCACACACACACACACCCACACACATCCCCCCCTCCAAATTCTCATTCTTTGTTCCCCATCTTGTCGGCCTCCCATTGAAAACAACAACCAACCACTCCAAACCCTCTCCGAGGTAAAGTACACAAGTCCACCCGCCATGGCATATTCAGTTCAGTTCAGTTCAGTCGCTCAGTCGTGTCCGACTCTTTGCAACCCCATGAATCGCAGCACGCCAGGCCTCCCTGTCCATCACCAACTCCCAGAGTTCACTCAAACTCATGTCCATCGAGTCCGTGATGCCATCCAGCCATCTCATCCTCTGTCGTCCCCTTCTCCTCCCGCCTTCAATCCCTCCCAGCATCAGGGTCTTTTCCAATGAGTCAACTCTTCGCATGAGGTGGCCAAAGTATTGGGGTTTCAGCTTCAGCATCAGTCCCTCCAATGAATACCCAGGATTTATCTCCTTTAGGATGGACTGGTTGGATCTCCTTGCAGTCCAAGGGACTCTCAAGAGTCTTCTCCAACACCACAGTTCAAAAGCATCAATTCTTCGGCGCTCAGCTTTCTTTATAGTCCAACTCTCACATCCATACATGATCACTGAAAAAAACCATAGCCTTGACTAGATGGACCTTTGCTGGCAAAGTAATAGCTCTGCTTTTCAATATGCTATCTAGGTTGGTCATAACTTTCCTTCCAAGGAGTAAGCATCTTTTAATTTCATGGCTGCAATCACCATCTGCAGTGATTTTGGAGCCCCAAAAAATAAAGTCTGACACTGTTTCCACTGTTTCCCCATCTATCTGCCATGAAGAGATGGGACCAGATGCCATGATCTTAGTTTTCTGGATGTTGAGCTTTAAGCCAACTTTTCCACTCTCCTCTTTCACTTTCATCAAGAGGCTTTTTAGTTCCTCTTCATTTTCTGCCATAAGAGTGGTGTCATCTGCATATCTGAGGTTATTGATATTTCTCCCGGCAATCTTGATTCTAGCTTGTGCTTCTTCCAGCCCAGTGTTTCTCATGATGTACTCTGCATATAAGTTAAATAAGCAGGGTGACAATATACAGCCTTGACGTACTCCTTTTCCTATTTGGAACCAGTCTGTTGTTCCATGTCCAGTTCTAACTGTTGCTTCCTGACCTGCATATAGGTTTCTCAAGAGGCAGGTCAGGTGGTCTGGTATTCCCATCTCTTTCAGAATTTTCCACAGTTTATTGTGGTCCACACAGTCAAAGGCTTTGGCATAGTCAATAAAGCAGAAGTAGATGCTTTTCTGGAACTCTCTTGCTTTTTCGATGATCCAGCAGATGTTGGCAATTTGATCTCTGGTTCCTCTGCCTTTTCAGAAACCAGCTTGAACATCTGGAAGTTCATGGTTCACGTACTGCTGAAGGCTGGCTTGCAGAATTTTGAGCATTACTTTCCTAGAGTGTGAGATAAGTGCAATTGTGTGGTAGTTTGAGCATTCTTTGGCATTGCCTTTCTTTGGGATTGGAATGAAAACTGACCTTTTCCAGTCCTGTGGCCACTGCTGAGTTTTCCAAATTTGCTGGCCTACTGAGTTCAGCACTTTCACAGCATCATCTTTCAGGATTTGAAATAGCTCAACTGGAATTCCATCATCTCCACTAGCTTTGTTCATAGTGATGCTTCCTAAGGCCCACTTGACTTCACATTCCAGGATGTCTGGCTCTAGGTGAGTGATCACACCATCGTGATTATCTGGGTTGTGAAGCTCTTTTTTGTATAGTTCTTCTGTGTATTTTTGCCACCTCTTCTTCATATCTTCTGCTTCTGTTAGGTCCATACCATTTCTGTCCTTTATCGAGCCCATCTTTACATGAAATGTTCCCTTGGTATCTCTAATTTTCTTGAGGAGATCTCTAGTCTTTCCCAATCTGTTGTTTTCCTCTATTTCTTTGTATTGATTGCTGAGGAAGGCTTTCTTATCTCTCCTTGCTATTCTTTGGATCTCTGCATTCAGATGCTTATATCTTTCCTTTTCTCCTTTGCTTTTCACTTCTCTTCTTTTCACAGCTATTTGTAGCTTTGAAAATGGCTAGACAGCCATTTTGCTTTTTTGCATTTCTTTTCCATGGGGATGGTCTTGCTCCAGGTCTCCTGTACAATGTCACGAACCTCTGTCCATAGTTCATCAGGCACTCTGTCTATCAGATCTAGTCCCTTAAATCGATTTCTCACTTCCACTGTATAATCATAAGGGATTTGATTTAGGCCATACCTGAATGGTCTAGTGGTTTTCCCTACTTTCTTCAATTTAAGTTTGAATTTGGAAATAAGGAGTTCATGATCTGAGCCACAGTCAGCTCCCGGTCTTGTTTTTGAAGACTGTATAGAGCTTCTCCATCTTTGGCTGCAAAGAATACAATCAACCTGATTTCGGTGTTGACCATCTGGTGATGTCCATGTGTAGAGTCTTCTCTTGTGTTATTGGAAGAGGGTGTTTGCTATGACCAGTGCATTCTCTTGGCAAAACTCTATTAGCCTTTGCCCTGCTTCATTCCATACTCCAAGGCCAAATTTGCCTGTTACTCCAGGTGTTTCTTGACTTCCTACTTTTGCACTACAGTCCCCTATAATGAAAAGGACATCTTTTTTGGGTGTTAGTTCTAAAAGGTCTTGTAGGTCTTCATAGAACCGTTCAACTTCAGCCTCTTCAGCATTACTGGTTGGGGCATAGGCTTGGATTACTGTGATATTGAATGGTTTGCCTTGGAAACGAACAGAGATGATTCTGTCATTTTTGAGATTGCATCCAAGTACTGCATTTCGGACTCTTTTGTTGACCATGATGGCCACTCCATTTCTTCTAAGGGATTCCTGCCTGCAGTAGTAGATATAATGGTCATCTGAGTTAAATTTACCCATTCCAGTCCATTTCAGTTCGCTGATTCCTAGAATGTTGACGTTCACTCTTGCCATCTCCTGTTTGACCACTTCCAATCTGCCTTGATTCATGGACCTGACATTCCAGGTTCCTATATAATATTGCTCTTCACAGCATTGGACCTTGCTTCTATCACCAGTCACTTCCACAGCTGGGTATTGTTTTTGCTTTGGCTCCATCCCTTCATTCTTTCTCGAATTATTTCTCAACTGATCTCCAGTAGCATATTGGGCACCTATCGACCTGGGGAGTTCCCCTTTCAGTATCCTATCATTTTGCCTTTTCATATTGTTCACGGGGTTCTCAAGGCAAGAAAACTGAAGTGGTTTGCCATTCCCTTATCCAGTGGACCACATTCTGTCAGAAGTATATAAATTCGAATGGTAAGATGGACAAATTATGATGAAGTTGCGTGTGTAGAGTGTGGAATTTGCATCTTGTCTTCTCAGCCGCTGCTAAGTCACTTCAGTCGTGTTCAACTCTGTGCGACCCCATAGATGGCAGCCCACCAGGCTCCCTCGTCCCTGGGATTCTCCAGGCGAGAACACTGGAGTGGGTTGCCATTTCCTTCTCCAATGCATGAAAGTGAAAAGTGAAAGTGAAGTCGCTCAGTCGTGTCCGACCCTCAGCAACCCCATGGACTGCAGCCTACCAGGCTCCTCCATCCATGGGATTTTCCAGGCAAGAGTACTGGAGTGGGGTGCCACTGCTTTCCCCGGTCTCCTCAGGAAGTGAAAACACTGGAAAGTACATGGGTACTTTGCAGATGTGAGGTCAAGTCCTATGGTTAGGGTTAGGGTTTTCACAGTTCACGCTAAGTTGCATGTAACCTTTCTGATGATCAGGGATACTGGCTAAATAATGAATTTACTTTTACAGGAGAATCACTGTCCTTATTCACTCCTCTAAGTTCAGTCTCTTATTAAGAGGCTCCCCGCTGTTATGCTGTGTGCTTTCTGGGAAGGATCTGCTCAAGGCTGATCTTTGCTGTTTCTAGTTTTACTGGGTCCCCATCTCTGTAGCAAGACATCATGGCATGAAGCGCCTCCAGAGCTGTTTGGAAAATTGTGCTGCTGAGTGAACCCTTCGGTTAGCTTAGCAGCCAAGAAGTCTGGGGCAGGACCAAGGTGTAAGGAGCGGGGTGTGAATGGGTCCATGTTGGTTGTACTTCAGGAAGTCCATGCCTCCTTAGAACACTGTGTTCACTCAACAGCTCTCTACTAGACACAATGACCTTTCTCTCCTTCTTTTTCTTTTTTTTTAAATTACTTTATATGGAGGATAGTCAATTTACAATGTTGTGTTAGTTTCAGGCGTACGGCAAAGTGATTTGGTTATACATGTACAAATAGTGATTCTTTTTCAGATTCTCTACCCATAGAGGTTATTACAGAATCTTGAGTAGAGTTTCCTATGCTATACAGTTGGTCCTTGTTAATTATCAATTTTATATGTAGTAGTGTATATATGTTAATCCCAACCTCCTAGTTTGCCCCTCCCCCACATGTCCCCTTGGGTAACCCCAAGATTGTTTTCTAAATCTGTGAGTCCATGTCTGTTTTGTAAATAAATTCGTTGGTATCATCCTTTTAGATTCCATATATAAGTGATACCATATGGCATTTGTCTTTTTGTTTGATTTATTTCACTTAGTATGATCATTTATAGACCCATCCCTGTTATTGCAAATGGCATTATTTCATTCTTTTTCATGGCTGAGTAATGTTCCTTTGTACATATGTACCACATCTTCATTCATCCGTTGATGCATGAAGCATCATGCATCTTAGGTTGCTTCCATGTCTTGGCTATTGTGCCGCAGTGAACACTGGAGTGTACAATTACCTTCCTCAGCTTTTCAGGTGCACAGACTGAGGCCTGGTTCTTGGGGTCCCAGGGGGACAGAAAGCCCTGTGACCAGATTGGCAGAGGATGGAACCAGGAGTTCTGTTTCCAGTCTGTGCGCTGGCCCCTGGACTCAGCAGCCTGGGATCTACCCCTGCAGGTGGAAGTATCACGAAGGCCGTGTTTGCTGTCGTCTTAGTCTGCTTATATATACATTTCTTCTATTTTAACGGGGTGTGGGGTGGGGGGGCGGGAGGCTTCACATAAACAATGGTTGCTCTTCCACATCCTGGGGTGCAGGGGCGGCGGGAGGCTGCAAATAAACAATGGTTGCTCTTTCACATCCTGCAGGACTTCTTCCTTGTTGAGTATACGCCATGAGGCGCATGCGCGCATTGCAACTCGCGCACATGCGCACCACACACACACACACACACACACACGCAAGTTTTCATATTAGTTTCCTGAGTTCATGGATAAAGTCCAGAGCTGCCAAAGCTCCCACTACTTTGCCATGTCACACTAATAGCTTCCAGATCCCATCACATATTAAATTCATGCGGCTTCAGCGAAGCCATCTATTTAATGCAATTCGCTAAATGCCTGCGCAGCCCCGCTGACAGTGACATATTAGTTTTGCTGCCTTTTGCAATCTGATATCTCTGAATTTGCCACCGTACTAAAGATTTGATTAATGTGGTTCCATTTGGATGCAGTAATTGGCTGCGACTGTTGTAGAAAATAATCAGGCTTTCATTCCTTACAAGTGCACGGACATGCTAATGAGAGAGTGGGTTAATTAAGCCCGCGGCAGAAAGCGACAGTTACTGATGACTGTTATGACAAACCACCGACTCGGCATTTGGGAGCAGGACAGCAAATTTGCACTTTATGAAATTACAGGAAAACTAGGACATAAGGAATAAATAGTTACATCTGTTTGGTGAAAGGGTGGGGAGAAGAAAGTGGGGCTCAAGGGGGAACAGAAAAGAATCCGCGAAGGATGCTCTCTGGAGAACAGGGCCCTGAGTGCTGGACTCAGAAGCCAGAGACAGAGACCTCCTGGGCTTCTGTGGGTGCTATGGACTGTCCTTGAGTGACAAGGGGCTGGCAGTATGTGACACACCCAGTGTAGCCCTTGTGTTACGGACTTTCTGCAAGAGGACCAGCCGTAGCTCAGTTGCCTAGAAACAGAAAGGGATTCGGGGAAGGAGAGGGAGACGTGAAGGGAGAGAGCAGGGCACACCTGCGCTGAACCCTCTCACCTGTGACAGCACCTGGGGAGGGCGGTGGTCCCAGGAGGGTTGTGTGGCTCTTCCCTCTTTCCCGAGAAGCTGGTCTACATGGAGGCCTAGGGTGACTCAAATGCCCAAGGCTATTTTGTTAGCTTTTCAACTCACTTTCTCTCTCCAAATGGATTTCTGCTTCTGGGTTTGCCTCTCAGAGCCAAACCCAGCCTCCCTTCTCTGCACTGGGCAGGGCGTCCTCAGCTCTGCTGCCCAAGCCTCTCCACCATCCTTCTGTCTCTCTAAACCATTTAGGTCTCAAGGGACTGAGATTCCTGGTTACCCTCTGGGGTTCTACATGGTATGTGGACTTACAAATACTTCATCTCTTCCTAACTAGTTTGGAAGGGGCCTCTGGAATTTCTCTGCTCAAAAGTACCATTGGCTTCTTTATTTCAGTCATCATTTATCTTTTTTTTTTTTTCTCCCAACCAATAATATTTATGATATACCTAATAGATGTGAAGCACTGTGCTGGATATGAGGACGAAACAAAAAAGAATCTCACGTGGGCTGGGGCCTGCCTTTCGGGAGCTTCTAGACAAGTAGAGGAGAAAAGCCACCTTTCTGGATCGCAAAGAGTGATGAGTGTGATGAGAGCAGAACAGATGACGAACCTGTGGGGATTCAGAAGGAACAAGACGACTTCTCTCCAGGCACAGGAGATGCTTGATGGAAAAGGAGGCTGTGAGCCCAGCAGTGTTGGAAAGGGCGTGGCAGGCAGGGAAACAGCAGGAGCAAACCGATGGGACTGGGTGGGTGACGGGGTGTGTTTGGGGAGAAACGGGGGCCGGAGCCGGACAGTCATCTGGGGACAAGTGGCAAAGCGTCCTCAATGTCCCTGAGGAGTTCAGGTTTATTCTGCAAGCGATGGGGCATTATTGGATATTTTTGGAGTCCAGAATGTCGGAATCAGAGCTGCGCTTAAGAGAGATGCTTTGGGGAGCAGGAGTGTGGTGTAGGACAGCAGTTGGGTGGAGAGGTGTGGGGAGAAACTAGAGGTCAGGGAGGAAGCCATCCTGGTGTCCAGAGAGCCTGGGCTGGACCTGGAAACAAGGGTTGTGATCGTGAACCCGGGTGGATCTTCTCAGGGTTGTAGGGCTACCCTCTTAGAGCAGCCACCCTTCTAGGCTTGCTTTGAGCTCAGAGCCGGGGTAAGAAGATTCCTGGGGGAGATTTCTGAGCAGAGTCAGCTAACTATCACAGTTGAACTTGCCTGGGATGACGAGTCTCTTCTGATACATGAAAAGGAGGGTTTACACTGTAGACACAGGAGCTTTATCTGCTTCTGTGTTTAAGAAATGGGGCAGCAGAAAGCTCGCTAAGTTGTTGAACCCCATTCTGTCCACAGAAACTCAGTTTGTGGATGCCAGTCCAGGAACTCCACTGGGGCACCCTGGGAGGGCATTTATCCAGTGGTCTGCTATTCTTTATGTCCTTAGGTCATCCATTCTCCCCACCTGCCCATCACCACTTTCCCCCCAATCCCACTAAAAAAGATACCAGTTTGGGGGTTGGCCAAAAAGTTCGTTTGGGTTTTTACATAAGATCTTCAGAAAAATCTAAACAGACTTTCTGGCCAACCCAGTAGATACATAAATTCCCTAACTCCAGTATTCTTGCCCGGAGAATCCCATGGACAGGGAAGCCTGGTGGGCTACAGTCCATGAGATCGTAAAGAGTCAGACATGATTGAGTGACTAATATTTCATTTTTTTCATTTACATCATGAGCACAGGTAGCAGCAGGGTAAGAAGGACATTCTGTTTACTGAAGGCCTACTATGGCCAGGACCTTACTTTATTTGTTATAATTCTTACCTTATGGATGATGACACTGGAACTCAGAGAAGTAAAAGAGAAGCCTAAGTTTGCATCACTAGCAAGGAGCAGGCAGGGCCAGGTGTAAAAACTGGATTTGTCTGATGCAAAAACTGGGCTCTTTCTCTTGACTCTTGAGAATTCTTTTTAATTTATTGGCTGTGCTGGGTCTTTGTTGCTGCACATGGGCTTCCTCTAGTTGCTAAGAGTGGGGACTACTTTCTAGTTTCGGAGCATGGGCTCTAGAGCACAGGCTCAATAGTTGTGGCACGTGGGCTTTAGTTGCCCTGTGGCATCTTCCTGGAAATGAAGCCGTGTCTCCTGCATTGGCAGGTGGATTCTTAACCACTGGACCACCAGGAAAGTCCCAGGAATTCTTTCTGCTACATGGGATCTTAGTAAATTTCTTAGGTAGGACCAGCCTAGACTCAGGCAGAACTTATGTTTGTGCTCTGGCTCTGGCATGAGCCTGTCCTTCCTCTTATCCCATCTGGTATCCTGCATCACAGCAGGTATATGCTGTCCAAAGAGGTGCTTGGACACTTGAACCCATGAGTTTTGCAACTCACCATGTTCTAGGTGCTTCATGTTGGTGGGTTGAAGGAGTTCCACTGTTCCAGCCATGGGTTTTTTTTTTCCTAAAACTTTAAGCTTTTTATTTTGTATTGGGGTATAGTCAATTAACAATGTTGTGAGTTTCAGGTGAACAGAGAAGGGACTCAGCCATGTACATACATGTATCCATTCTCCCCCAAACTCCCCTCCCATCCAGGCTGCCACATAACATTGAACAGAGTTCCTTGTGCTGTACAGTAGGTCCTTGCTGGTTACCCATGTTAAATATAATTGTGAAGAGTTTTCACCGAGTCTGGAAGGAGATTGGAAAGTATAGACCCAGAGAGGTAGACTTTGGCCCACATGGTCGACATGTCATTGGCAAGTGTGGTAGTCTTATGTTCCAGGACTGAGCCATCCTTCTTTGAAAAAGCCCTAGAGAAAGGGGGAAAGGTACCAGTGACTTGGTCTCTAAGGAGAGCAGGTGTGTAAGGAATGGGGCGGCACTTCTCCAGTCATTGGGAAGCATCGCCCCTCACTTGCCAGAATAACTGGACCCTCCTAGACCTGCCTCCAGCCTCCATCGATGAGGTTTAGAAGCCTGGGCACCTGGGGCTGCCTGGGCGTGAGTGATTTGGACCAAGAATTTTATGGTCTGCAAATGGCTTTCAAATGTGCTTGGAATTACCCAGAGCGCATTTTCGACACTTCAGTTGCCATCTTCATATTTTTTAGTATTTGCAGCTTACCTCTGTACCATCCTTTTCTCTTTCTCAGCACTTCCCTCACGTCTTGGTTTTTCCTCTTGCTCTTTGGAAAGGCTTTGGACTTCAGCATTTCCCTGATGCCTCGAGCTACGCCCTCTGCTCTGCTGTTTTTTTTTCTTTTTTCTTTCTTTTTGTTCTGGGTTGAATAGTGTTCCCTTGAAAATGTATATCTCCCTGGAACCTCAGAATATGACTTGTTTTTTTTTTTTTTGAAAATAGGGTCTTTGCAGATATGAATAATTAGGATGAGGTCATACTGGGTTAATGATTTCCTTGGTAGCTCAATGGTAAAGAATTTGCTTGTGATGCGGGAGATGTGGGTTCAATCCCTGGGTCAGAAAGATCCCCTAGAAAGGGAAATGGTAACCCACTCCAGTATTCTTGCCTAGGAAATCCCATGGACAGAGGAACCTGATGGGCTACAGTCCATGTGGCCCCAAAAAGCTGGACATGATTTAACAATTAAGCAACATATTGGGTTAGGGTGGCCCCCGATTCCAATGACTGGTATCCTCAGAAGAAGAGGCAAGGACACAGAGACACACTGGGGAGGCGACCGTGTGATGATGGAGACAGTGATGGGATGATGCGGCCACAAGCCAAGGCCTGCTGGGAGCCACCAGGAATTGGAAAAGATAAGGACGGATGTTTCCATAGAGCCTTCAGAGGGAACACTGATATGTGAATACCTTGATTTGGGGCTTCTGGCCTCTGGAGCTGGGAGAGAATACATTTCTGCTGTTGTAAGCCACCTAGATTGAGGTCATTCGCTGTTGACACGCCCTCTCTGGTGACTTAGGGCTATATGACTTGAGTCTCCATTACCTCCTGTCCCCCAGGGCAGGAGCTTAGGGATTGGTTGGTTTTAATATCCATCCATTTCCAGCCAGGGGCTCATTTCTTTCTTCATTCTGGTCAATTCTCGAATCCAAGTTGACTCCCTCCTTTGAAGTTGCAGACACGACATCCTCGAGATAGATCGTTGGGAGAACTGTGCTGTGTGTATGTGAATTGAACATATTCTAAGTTCCAGGCCTCTTCACGACCTAGATGATCATTTATTCTTACACAAAACAGTCCCTCCACTAATGTTTGATCCTGACTTTAGAGCCCTCCTCCCTGTGTGTTGGGAACAGGAGGTGATGGGCTGTGTTTTGACCACCCCCAGCTCTTCCTCATGCCCTTCTGAACACCAGTGGGAGATGCTCTAGGAAGTTCTGCCCGCTTCTCCGAAGGCAATGTGACCCTGACTTTATTTATTTTTTTTTTTTGCACCATCAAGCTTTTCTCTTTTACCAGGCATTCCCCCCTCCTGCCGGGTCTCCCTTGTTTAATTGTGAAGGCCTTGCTTCTGGGGGCTGTCAGGGGGGCTTTGCTCATTTCATACCTGACAGGACCTCTCCCAGAAACCCCGGAGGGAGACACCATTAAAGTGTTTTATGCCAGTGGGGGAGAGGTGGGTTTCTGTCCAATAAAACCCAAAGCCATTGAACAAGCCAGCTCCCGGGTAATTACTGGGCCGGAGGAGATAGCTTCCATATGCCGGGTGGGCGCTCATAGACCAAACCTGCATCTGTTCCCTTTGTTCTGTCAGAGAGCAGAGCCAGGAGGGGGTCTGACCTCGAGATAAACCCTCCAGCGGAGCCCTCTGCCGAGCTTCAGGGGAGAAAAGGGGGCTGGGGGAGGTCAGGGGGGCAGCAACATCTGGCAAAAGGAAGGGTGGGCGAAGGCGTGGGGTGGAACAGGCTGGGGGCTGGGCTGCCTGTCCATGATCAATACAGCCAGCTACCAGAGGACATCAGAGAACCATTCATTAACGAGCTCGTTAAGTGATTGATAGGCTTAATTTTCCTGTCAAATGCGGACTTCCCCTGTAAACATGTCAATTGGGGAAAGTTCAAGCTTGTCACTTGGATTTATGGCTGGAATAACATGTAGGTGGAAAAGAGAGGGCAGGTCCCCAGTGACCCATGGGGGCTGCTGTGAAATGGTCAGGCCAGCGTGTCCAGGTGCCTCCAAGGCCCTGGGCTTTTTCTTTTTACAGCTGAGATAACAACCACAGCCTGGTTCTCACTCTCTCAGCCTCAGAGGCATGAAGCGAGGGCGACCTTGCGGCTGCTGTTCCCACCTCTGCAAGGTCTGTCCCTGGGGTGATTCACTGATTCATCTAGGAATCCCAAGGGACTTCCCAGAGTTGGGAAGACCGCCGTCCCCCCCACCACTGCCGTCCTCACCAAGCTGGGCTCTGGGAAAACAAATCCTCTCCTGGAAGATCAAGACTGAAGGAACATGGGGGATTTCCCGGATGTTCCAGTGGTTAAGACTTCACCTTCCAATGCAGGAATTGTGGGTTAGATCCCTGGTCAGGGAGCCAAGAGCCCACAAAAGGCCAAAAGAAACCAAAACATTAAACAGAAGCAATATTTTGACAAATTCAATAAAGACTTTAAAAATGGTCCTCATTAAAAAAAAAATCTTTAAAAAAAGAACGAAAAGAAAAGAATACTGAAAGGCCTAGTCGTGTGACACGAACAAGCCATCAGCTCCTCAGTGATCTGGAAAATAGCTGGTGGCACTCGGGGGACAGGTTGGAGGGGAGGTGGGCACAGGGGAGTGGCCCACTCAGAGCAAGTGGAGGGCTGGTAGGGAACCAGCTGCAGCCCGAAGCCTAATGGGTGGTCCTGTGGGGAGCCCATTTCTAAGAGGCTCGGTTAATGCTCCGTGTTAAATCAGCCAAGCACGGCCACGCTCCCCACATGCCGAGGAAATACAGACACGAGACAAGTGGGCATTTTGGATAATTGAAAATACGGTTCAAAATCCACTAGGAGCCATGAGAGTTGTGATCACGAAGATTACGGCAGAGAGGTTTTTCAGGACCTGGCTGCGGGTGCTTTCACCAGCACAGTGATGGAATTTGGCCTTGGACACGTTCTGTCCTCTTCAGGGTTAAAATATACTTGGTTTCGTATGGTGGACTTTCCTCCCTGGCCTGGCCGTGGACCACCCGAGGGCAGGGGCCTCTGTGTCTCATGCCTGCGTGTCTCCTACGACATCTGGCAGAGAGCCTGAGCGCAGAGCCCCTGCCCCAGGTCAGACGGGCCTGGAGTGCACACCTGCAGGGCTGGACCTCGTCAGCTCTCACCGCCTCTGTGCTGGGGCTCCAGGACCTTCATCCCCGAGACCCTCAGTGCTAGGAGACTTAGGGTGGGGGCAATTATCTCTGGAAATTGACAGGTGGAAACTGACAGGCTTGCCCCAGCAGCTCTTTTCAAATAGGTGTGTGTGTGTGTGTGTGTGTGTGTGTGTGAGTATGTGTGTGTGTGTGTGTGTGTGTGTGTGTGTGTGTGTGTGGTCAGCCCTTACAAATGACAGGCCCTCCTGGCGTTTCCTATCACAGTACATCATTAGTGGTCTGGAGATGTGCTATGTCTGGAAATACACACCAAACTACAACTTTCTGAGTGACACCAAACTTGAGTGTCACTCAGTCATGTCTGATTCTTTCCGACCTCATGGACTGTAGCCCTCCAGGCTCTTCTGTCCATGGGATTCTCCAGGCAAGAATACTGGAGTGGGTTGTCGTTTCCTTCTCCGAACACCAAACTCGGGAGGCTCTAAGTCTGCAGGCAGGGGTCAGGAGGGATGCCTAACCATGCTTTGACATTCCCTGAGTTCTTTTTCTGGACCTGCAGGGTGGTCCACGTGTATAGGCTGGCTTGCACTTGAATGTTCTCAAAGTGGGTCCAGCAGGAACAGCAATAATAACAGCGGCAGAGCTGTACCTTTTTGAGCACTTACCTTGTACTCCCTGACCAGGCCTCTGATTCTGTGACAAAACCACAATTCCGTCCCTGGCCTCACGGGGACTGGGGGCTGGAGCCTGGCCAGTCCGCAGCCTCCAGGGGCCAGGCTTCTCGATAACTCCTCAGACAGTCCACTACCACAGTAATCTTAAGGAATTGCAACACATCCGGCACCTTGGTCGGAAATCTGGATGTTTGTTTTTGTGGCAGGATCTCTGAGCACCTAGTGGCAGGGATGATCTGACAAGAGTTTTAAGTTCAGACCCGCAGAACCATTTTTCTTCCTTATCTAAGTGCTGGTGTATAATAGGAGCTATATTATGGCACTAATATTCTCTTGAATTGAGCCTCTGGAAAGCTGCCAGGACCAAGTTTGGACCCCAGCAAAAGCCCTGTTGGAAAGCGTTGTGGGGGAGGGGCTGGGAGCCCATCTGTCATGGAGCTGCCTCTTGGCAGGAATCAGACCCTCCCTTTCCTTTACTGTGGTCAGGGCCATTGAACCCAGACCTGGACACCCTCCCTTCAAATACTATTGCATTCCAGCCTGTAATTATTAATTATTTTTATTAAAACCATCTCTCTTACTTATTAAGCACCTATTAAGTGCCGCCAGTCCATGCTAAAGGAAATCAGTCCTGAATATTCATTGGAAGGACTGATGCTGATGTTGAAGCTCCAGTCCTTTGGCCACCTGATGTGAAGAGCTGACTCATTGGAAAAGACTCTGATGCTGGGAAAGATTGAAGGCAGGAGGAGAAGGGGGTGACAGAGGATGAGATGGTTAGATGGCATCACCGAAGCTACGGACATGAGTTTGAGCAAACTCTGGGAGATAGTGGAGGACAGAGGAGTCCGGCTGCAGTCCCTGGGGTCACTATGAGTCGGACAGGACTGAGCATCTGAACAGCAGCGACAAAGTGCCAGGGACAGCCCAAGATACTTAGCAAGCGCTCTTTCTGTAATCGTCACAATAGCTCTCCCGGGAGGAACTCTTGTTACCTCTCTTTAAAGATAAACTGAGGCTTAGAGAGCGGAAGTATTAACACTGGTTGGCCAAAATGTTCATTTGTTTTTTTCCCCTTAAGATGTTATTAAAAAACCCAAATCAACTTTTTAGCCAACCCAATACCTTCCCTAGGGCAGGGAGGAAGAGGTCTGCTTGCCTCTGGAGCCTTGTTCTCAGGCAGGCAGCTTCCCAGACTCTCAGTTCTCTTATCTAAACCTCCTGTGTGTGTGTGTGTTAAGCTGCTTAGTTGTGTCCAACTCTTTGCAACCCCATGGACTGTAGCCCGCTAGGCTCCTCTGGGAATCATGGGATTCTCCAGGCAAGAACACTGGCATGGGTTGCCATTCCCTTCTCCAGGGCATCTTCCCAACCCAGGGATCAAACCCAGGTCTCCTGCATTGCAGGCAGATTCTTTACTGTCTGAGCCACCAGGGAAACTTCCTTGACATAATCCGTTTTCCAAAGTGGCAGGAGCCTGAGACACAGCCCCACGGCTGCTTTCCCCCTGGTGTCTTCTTGTTTCCTGACCTGGTGTCTGGTCAGAAGAGGCAACAGGTTCTTTGCAGTGTGATGGGATGGGAAGGACTCTAGTCTATGCTTTGCCTGTGTATCTGCGGCAGGCTCTTCCTGGTGAACTGAGGGGTTCGTTCCAAGTGGTCAAGTCTAGAGGAAGCAGATGGGTCTCAGTGCCAGGTTCCCTCAGGCTGTAAGAAGCAGTGAAATCCTTGGAAGCTTCCAGACCCTGCACCCCCTCTCGCACTGGTGCTGTCTCTGGGTGCCTGTTGAAACCTGTACTTTTTGTGTTCAAACTTGAAGTCATGTCTGACTCTTGCGACCCCATGGACTGTAGCCCACCAGGATCCTCTGTCCATGGGATTTTCTAGGCAAGAATACTGGAGTAGGTTGCTGTGCCCTCCTCCAGGGGATCTTCCCCACCTAGGAATCAAACCTGCATCTCCTACGTTGGCAGGCGGGTTCTTTACCACTATGCCAGCTGGGAAGTTGATACCTGGATGTGGCATTTATTTGGGTACCAGGTTCCTTTCTCCCAGGACTTTTGGAGAAAGAAGCAAGAGGATGCGCCCTGTGTTTAGTAAAACATATCTTTCTGCCCTACTCAGCCAAAAAGTCCTTGAGCCCAGGCATTTCCATGGTAAAGAAGATTTTGATCAACGGCCCCATTTCCAAGAGACAGGGAGGTTCTTTAACTTGCAGGAAGCACAACCTCTGTCTGGGCTGGAAAGTCCCGAGCTCCTCGCGCTGGCATGAGCCCCCGGGAACCAGCAAGTGAGATGAATTGGGAGCCTAGAGCGAAATATTCGGCTTCATGCAATTTAGTTTCTTTCTACTACTTGCTTAAAATTCTGCGGAACAATTAAATCTTGAAAGTGTCTCATGAATGCCTTGGGCTCCCTTCTCCTTCGGTTTTATTGATTGTATTTGATATCACTCACAAGAGCAAGAATTTTTTTTTTTTTTTTGGAAAACATTTAATAAGACAATTTGGTTGGAATCCAAAGAAGAGCAAGTCCACCAAGTGGGAAAGCATCTAAACTATAGCAGCTGGCTCAGCTCACGAGTGGAAAAGCTCACATCATTCTGTCCACAGCCTTCCTCCGGTTGTCTTTGATCAGGGTCTTGACTGGGACCAGGTCTGAATGAAGGCTGGGTGTTCCTGCCTGTGAGTATGTAGAGTGTCCTTGGAGATGAAGCCAAAAATAAACACTCCAGGCCAAAAAGTTATAAATGAATAAATAAAGGTTTAAGGACCCTGTAAGGAGACAGTTGAGCAAAAGAAATTGAACATAAGGATCTTCTCTTCTCTTCCCCAAGCGGGTTACATTGTACTTGTAACTTCCTGTACCAGGTAATCCAGCTGAGTGACTTAATGGCACGTAATTCAGGTGTGAGGGAGCCAGTGAAGGTAAAAATCCACCATATGTGCTGTGTGTGCTCAGCTGCGTTTCTGACTCTGTGCGACCCCATAGACTGTACGCCACCAGGCTCCTCTGTCCATGGGATTCTCCAGGCAAGAATACTGGAGTGGGTTGCTGTGTACTCCTCCAGGGGATCTTCCCGACCCAGGGATCAAACCCTCATCTCATGTCTCCTGCATTGGCAGGTGGGTTCTTTACCACAAATGCCACCTGGGATAAGCAAACATTTATTTCATTTTTTCCGATCACCTCTTGGCAAGCTTTTCGCTCATTCCCCACCCACGCCCCCCCGCCCCAGCCCCAACCAAAGTCTTCTAGATGTCTGAGCAGAGGGGGATGCAAGTGAATTCACAACCTCAGGATGACTGATGAAGCAAGGATGTGCTGCCTGGGCTTCTTTTTAAAAATCCAGGTGAAAAGGTGTTTGAGAATAATAAAAGCTAAGCACTGCCTCCTGTCTATCCTGGAAGATGGGCTCCTTGCCCACAGCATGGAGGTGTCACGAGAAATTTCTAATGCAAAGCCACTGCCAAGGTGGAGATGATGGTTTCTGAGCAAAAGGCGAATTGGAGGGGCGAGGAGGAGGAGGAGGAAGATGACTGCACTGGGCTTTGATGGCCTTGTGCTTTCGAGGCCGGAGAAAGAGGGGATGAGCTGCAGCTCAGTGCAGAACCACCATCTCCGGTGGGGGCGGGGGTGGGGGAGCGGCACAGCTGCCTTTTATAGGTTTGGAATGAAAAATGTTTTTAATTAAGGAGTGGAATCGGGGCTTTTAGTCTCGCTCCATGCTATGTACCTGTCAAACCGGCTGGATGGGAACTGTGTTCTGACCTCTGATCCCCACTTTCTTTAACCAAATGACTCGGGGGAAAAAGCTGAGGACCAATGAACATCAGAGAAGATCTGAGGCTGCTTGTGGGGTCACCCTTGTCATGCAGAATATACACCCCGATGCAAGGGACATCCCCACCCCATCGTGAGTGACTGACAGCATGAATCCAGCTGCCGGCTTGGGGAAAAAAAAACAAAACGTGGGTCCCTATCGCCACTGGCTGTGGACAAGACTAGGGGAACCAACAGAGCTAGAAAAACAGAGAAGAAAAATGAGGACAATCAAAATTTAGAAATTAAAGAAGAAACAATAGAAAGGTAATGATGCAATAGTCTCACTTGATGCAACTCCTCCTTTACCCCTTCCCAAAGAACCGCCTCCCCACCAAGAAAAAAACAACTCTGTAAATGGAAGGGAAATTGTCCCATGGAGGTGACGGCCCTCCTGGCAGACCCACAGATAGCAAGGGTGGGCAGCAGCTCTGTGAAATTTCGGGAGCCGGCAAAGGAAAGGAGTGACCGGAAGAAACCGCTGTTCTCTTCTAGTGACAAACGCGATGGTTGCCTGAGCTCAGCTTCTGGAATTTTTTTCCCCATTTTTTTTTGGAAGGCCTCTCAGTTATAAGGTGCTTCCAGATGAGATGAGAGTCCTTCCCTAAATATTGGGGAGACTCTTGGGAACTAAGGCACGAGTTGGTCATCCTTTTGATCAAAGCAGGGGAATAGCCATCTCTATGCCTTTTCAGGCCCTCATATTCACATGTTCCTGTGGAGTTTCCTCAGTTAACTCATCTTCTTCCGTGCCGTGAAAACCCCCACCTCAATTCTTGAAGACCCAGTGAGGGCCACGCTAATTCCTTTCTAGGTCCTAAGTACTAACTACCCACCCTTTCCTTTACAGGTTCATAGAAGTTGAAGAAAACTTTGATTGACATTAAATACATGCATGCTGAAATGAACGCCC
Source organism: Bos javanicus (assembly GCF_032452875.1). Taxonomy (NCBI): domain Eukaryota; kingdom Metazoa; phylum Chordata; class Mammalia; order Artiodactyla; family Bovidae; genus Bos; species Bos javanicus. Next base: position 32,625,727 of record NC_083894.1, on the reverse strand, counting down.
CTCTTGATTTCTAATTAAACTTTGGTGTAAGTTCACCAAGGCTGAACTGCTCTCCTTCCTGACCCCTTCTTTGCCTGCTCCCTCCTTCTCTCCTTCTGTGTTTCTGCTTTGCCGGTTGCTTAAACAAATGTTTAGTCCATGTATCAGTACTAGGTTCTGGGTGCTAGTACTAGGTTCAGGTCATAGATTACTCCTCAGGAAGGGTTCTCTTGCTGGTTGAAAATAATTGCTCCTCTGCCGGGCTTGTTTCTCCTCCCTCCTCTTCCCTTCCATCCTTCATTCACAGTCTTGAAGATGTGGCACTTATCACATTGTATTACGTTTAGCTCTTTATGTGACTGTCTGCCCTGAGCTGCCAGCTGCTTCAGGGCACAAATGCTATCCTTCTTTCTTTGCATCTCCACTGCTTAGCAGTTCCTAACCCCTGGATGTTGAAAGGAACTGAATTCACAGCAAAGGAATGAAAAGAATCAGAGGCAAACCATGGCAGGTTTTTGGAGTCTTGGTGGAGATAAGTGATGCTTGCTCATGGACTAAATCTTGCTTTCTTTAAAAAAAAATAATTAAAATTGAAATATAGTTGATTTACAATATTGTATTAGTTTCAGGTATATAGTAAAGTGATTCAGTTATACATATATATATGTGTGTGTATGTATGTGTATATATATATATATATATATTCTTCTCAGAATATTTCCCATTATAGTTTATTACAGGATATTGAATACAGTTCCCTGTGCTATACAGTAGGTCCTTGTTGTTTATCTATTTAATTAAATTTATTTATTTGGGCTTCCCTGGTGGCTTAGTGGTAAAGAACGTGCCTGCCCAAGCAGGAAAGTGTCGGTTCGATTCTTGGGTTGGAAAGATCCCCTGGAGAAGTAAATGGCAATCCACTCCAGTATTCTTGCCTGGGAAATCCCATGGACTGAGGAGCAGGCTACAGTCCATGGCCTTGCAAAAAATTGGAACACAATGTATCGACTAAACAACAACAACAACATTTACTCATTTGCTGTCCCAGGTCTTAGCTGCATCACGCAGCATCTTCCACTGAGGTGCCCGGGCTCTAGTTTTGGCACTCGGGCTCAGCAGTTACAGTGCGTGGGCCCAGTTGCTCCCGGGCATGTGGGGTCTTAGTTCCCTGACTGGGGACTGAACCTGGGATCATACAGTGTTTGTCTTACTCTGTCTGGCTTACTTCACTTGTTATGACCGTCTCTAGGTCCATCCACGTTGCTGTAAATGGCAACGCTTCATTCTGTTTTATGGCTGAGGAATAGTCCACTACGTGTGTGTATAGGCTTCCGTGCTGGCTCAGTGGTAAAGAATCCACTGCAATGCAGGAGACACAGGAGAGGCAGGTTCAGGAAGATCCCCTGGAGGAGGCCATGGCAACCCACTCCAGTATTCTTGCCTGGGATTCTCCAGGCAAGACCGAGAAGCCTGGCAGGCTACAGTCCATAGGGCCACAAAGAGTCAGACAGGACTGAAGCAACTGAGCATGCACGCACGTGTGTGTGTGTGTGTGTGTGTGTGTGTGTGTGTGTGTGTATTTATGAAAAGTGAAAGTGTTAGTCACTCAGTTGTGTTCAACTTTTTGCAACTCCATGGACTGTAACCAACCAGGCTCCTCTGTCCATGGCATTCTCCAGGCAAGAATACTGGAGTGGGTTGCCATGCCCTCCTCCAGGGGATCTTCCCAATCCAGGTCTCCCACATTGCAAGAGGATTCTTTACTGTCTGAGCCACCAGGGAAGCCCAAGAATACTGGAGTGGGTAGCCTATCCCTTTTCCAGGGGATCTTCCCAACCCAGGAATCAAACTGGGGTCTCCTGCATTGCAGTATGCCACACTGAAGATCTACTCCTGATATTCTGCCACTGTCAAAGGCAGGGATGAGGGACTGCTCTGGCGATCCAGGGGCTAGGACTGTGCACGCCCAATTCAGGAGACCCAGGTCGAATCCCTGGTCAGGGAACTAGATCCCACATGCTGCAACTAAGACCCAGTGCAGCCAAATAAATAGATAAAATATTCTAAAAAAAAAAAAGAAGCAGGGATGATGTGATTGATCAAATATACCCTCTCATATAAATTATCTATTATATCTTATCATTGATACATATACATAGAATATACCCCCATAGTACATTGTTCACCATGCAGAAAGTTACTGAACAAGTTACATTATATTGGTTTCATTTTCTTTGTTAGACTTACTATTTCTCTTATGATTATGTACAAAAAATTATTGACTGATTTTTATCACGTTTAGTATCCGGCGTTACATTATAGCCAACAGAAATAACTGCTGATATTTATTGAGCCCTTACTATGTGCCAGACATTCTTTTTGGCACTTTACATATATTAACTTATTTGCTTGATACAGCAAACCTACGTGCAGCTCAAACATGATCTGTAATTGATGCTATTATCTTGCTTGGCTGCAAATAAAAATTTCATAATATCCTATAAGCAAATGGTTAGCAATACAGGTGGGAATATGGGTAGAGGGATTGAACCATTGTGATTTAGTGAGAGTATTTATCTAATCCACACCAGCACGAATTCCGTTTGATGGCTTAAGAAAGAAGTGTTGACATCAGGATTCATAAACATTTTGACTTGGGGGAAGGGAGGTCTAATGTCATTGCGGTGGTGTCTGTCTTGGGCAGAGTCTCAACAAGAGAGCAGGTAAGGGAAGAAAGCCCTGCCCTCTGTCCCAGCACATTCTACACTCCTGGTAGGAGGGAGCTTTAGGGATCCCATTGGTTCATCTAACTGCAATGATGAATGTGAGTCTATGAGTCTAAAGCATGAGAAGAGCTGGGACTTGCTGGGACTCCCTTCACTGCACTCCTAGAGAGATGTTTGCCATTATTTATTGGTGATAATTCTTGCTCTTAAGTCAAAACATGGAGGCTGAAGGACTAACAGACTCAAGAATTCTAGGGGGCCTCACTTTCTGTTCTTGCAATGTGACACACAACTGGACCTTAATTCGCCTTAGTTGAGTGAATCAGCAGATTCCTTTCCAGCCTACACTGGCACCGCGATAGCAATTTGCGGTCTTATTATGTTAGGTTCACACCCTATTAGTATTTATTTTAGTTAATATAATGCAATTAGAGTATAATCATATCAGCAGCTTTCAGATCATGTCAAAAAAATAAAAGTTATTGGAATAGCAGGGCTAATGGAAAGTGATGGAAAACAGTTAATGTGTGGACATGCTTGGATTGAGTTCGGCATGAGGAGAAAGTTGGAGAGGAGGAGGAGGAGGGGGAGGATCAGAGCTTTGGCTCCTCCTGAGACCCTGGTTGAAGTGCTCCAGGGCTCACGCATGCCTCGCCTCTGTATTCTTTCCTGAATGGGTCCTTGATCCTTTTTTTTTTTTTTTCTTTTGAGACAGAGTTTTCTTTGGGTGTGACCAAGAAAGTGGTCTTAAGGTTGATCATGGGAAGACAGAGATGGAGATTCTAATTCCAACTTTTCTCTGAGTGGCTCTGTGACTTGGGCAAACCTTCTACCCTCTCTGGGTAGTCCTCACCTATAAAACAAGGAGGGTGTCCTAGATAATAATAAGGTCCCCTGCCTGTCATTATATTTAATGATACTATGAATTCTCAGAGCCTGAGCTGAGCTATGAGGCCCAATAAGCTGATTGTTTTTTTTGTTTTTTGTTTTTCCTTTTGGCCAGAGCACTGGGCCCAGTGGCCACAGAGGACCTGCACTTCAGCGCTGTGCAACTAGTGGGTACCATTCAGTCCCTGCAGCCCTTTGCTACCAGCTGTTCTAGGACCTGGGTGGTCAAGGGTGGGCAGGTACTTCCTTCAGAGGATGTTAAACTTCATAATGCCTGGGTTGGTCATGCTTCCCCATTCCACGGTCCTTCCTTCAGCCCCTTGGATAATCCTGATTTCCCCACCTATGAAGTGGGTGGGTGGGGAACTGACACAAGCTGAGTGAAGAAGAAACAGTCGTCCACGAGCCAGATACCATTTCCCAAGGGTCCTTTCGTTTGGGCGGTGCTGACTCCCCCTCAGAAGGGTGCCGCGCCATCTCTGGGTCCTGGCCCAACTTTTGGATTCTTTGTTGTCTCTGAAGCGTGACCACAAGCAGCTCATTGTTTGGCCCTGTTAGGTATGGTGCCGGTGGTGCAACTCTGAGGAAATAATTAACACTTATTTCTGAGGAGAAGCCTCCAGCCGGATCCGCACTTGTGGTGGCGCATACATCTCGCAAAGAATTGTTATTTAAGCAATAATCCTTGAGAAATTGGTCGTTACCCGCATTAAACGACTCAGCCCATCGCCAAGGATGGTTAACGCTCTAATAAACTGGTCATTAACTGCAGTAACAATGAATTTCGAGGGGATTATTGCTATTATAAACCTTAATCAATGGTTTATAACAGCAATAATGTGGTCTTTTCTCTTAATGGTAAGTAGGGCGGCTTGTGCCATCGCCATGAAAATTTTTGTGGTGGCTGGTAAGTCAGAGGGGAGACTTCTCAGAGCTGCCCACGTCTAAGGGCCACGTGGTGTGTATGGGGAACAAAGGACACTCTGGGGGCTCTTGACTGCCCTGTTCTGTTCTCTGGGGGCAGATGTGAAGCACAGAGTCAGAGGTTCTTGTCCAGTCTCTCTGGTCCTCCCTGATTACAGACCCAGTGAGGTCCTGGGCTTGGGGATGCTTGGATACGCCCAAGAGGAGACTCAGGATAAGCATATGATTCAAGATGCCTCTCCTCATGGTTGGGTGGTGATTGGGAGGGAGAAAGGACTACCTGCCTAAGGGCGTGAATGAATGAATGAATGAATGAATGTGTGTGTGTGTGCCCAGTTGTGTCTGACTCTATGCAGCCCCATGGCCTGTAGCCCGCCAGGCTCCTCAGTTCAGTTCAGTTCAGTCACTCAGTTGTGTCTACTCTTTGCAGCCCCATGGACTGCTGCACACAAGGCTTCCCTGTCCATCACCAGCTCCTGGAGCTTGCCCAAACTCATGTCCATCAAGTTGATGATGCCAGGCTCCTCAGTCCATGCAATTTTCCAGCAAGAATGCTGAAGCAAGTTGCCATTTCCTTCTCCAGACTTTGATATGCCTCCAAATAAAAATCACATCACTTTCATGAGCCTCTGAAAGATGTAGCTTAGAATCAGTCACACTTCAAGTCCCTCTTTGGAGTAACACTGTGGTTCTTTTCATAATACTGGCATCTTATATTAGTTTACCACTGTAGAGTAATAAGAATAATAACTTACATAATCCTTGGTATTGTTCTAAGTTGTTTACATATATGAACTCATAGAGTCCTTACAACAACCCTGCTTCTATTACCAAGGACTCGGAGGCCAAAGAGGTTAAGAAACTTGTCTGAGCCCAGAGCTAACCCCAGGTGGAGCTGGTATTTCAACACAGGGAGTCAGAGCCTGTGTTGTTTTTTTTTTCTCCTACAATCTACCATCTCTCTAGAAGTCCCTCTTTGTTACTGAATTCGGTCCTCACATCCCTTGAGGTAGGCTGCTTGGGGCTGCCATATTGATTTTACAGGTGAGGCAGCCAAGGATCTAAGGAATGAAGGGATTTGCTCAAGCTGATGCTGTGGGTCTGAGTCCCACCAGGTGGACCTTCTGCTTCTGGCTGAATATGTGCCAGGGAGCTGTGCTGGGAGCTTCTAGGCCAGGAACTTCTCTCTCCAGTGAGGTAGGCTGGGCACATCATGATGCCAGGCTCCTTGTCACTGGGATCTCCTCCAACAAAAGGAAGAGAAAATTCCATCCCCTCCCACATCGCTGGAAGCATGCCCCTGGAGACAGGAGGTCTGATCTTTTTTCCAGCCTGTCATTGTTTAGAATGCATGAGAAAATGGACTTGCAGTAGAGTTTTGGGGCAAGGGTATTCAAGTACTTAAAATTTTTTGTTTATTATGGAAAATTGAAAGCATGTATGGAAGGAGAGTATACTGAACCTTTATGCAACCATTGCCAACTTGAGCTGTCATCAACTCATGGTCTATCTTTTTTTATCCAACCAGCCCTCTACCCCTTCTTACTCTGGATTATTTTAGAGTAAACCACAGATATCATACCATTTCATCAGTTATCACTTCGGCATGCATCTCTAAAAGTTAAGGATTCTTTGAAACAATAGTCACAATACGATGGTTGGACCTCAGAAATGAACACTATAATTCCTTACTATCACCAATTATAAGGTCAGATTTCAAATTTCCCAGATTGTCTCCTAGATGCATTGGTGTTTTCTTCTTGCTCCAGCTGTTCACGTGCTCTGTGACCCGAGACAGATCCATTCCCAGGTTTGTTTCTGTGTATTGATCACACCCCTTCTCTTCCTTCACTGATTACTGAGTGATTGAGGTGAGGCTTTTGCTGGAAGGCCTTTCGATGGCAAAATCTCTTAATATGCCATGTTGTCATGCCCGGGTCTCCTCTGCAGACCCGGGGAGGAACATTTGAGAGGTTGCCCTCACAGTGTGCCCTTTTGAATTTGACCTTCTTTTCTTCTAGCACACTCCAGAGAGCAGACTTGTTCTGGGCATGAAGGCAAAGGAGAGCAATCCTTCACGCCAGCCCTGCCTCGCGGCCAGGCGGCCCATCTTCAGAGGAAACAGGAGCCTCTTGGTGACCTTTCTCCTAGACCGTCAGTGGAGTGATGCCAGCCTTGGGGGTAACCTCCCCACATTGAATGATAAAGCCCCATTCTCCTCTTATCCTTGGTCTTGCGAGATGTACTCCCAGTTCTGCCATTGGGACTCCACTTCCTCCCCTGTGAAGTGGGAAGGCTGGAGGGGAGATGTGCTGGAAGGGTGTAGAGAAACACCTGGGAGCTTTTTCAAACTTTATATTTTCTTCTGGAATTTGCACACGACTGAGAGTAAAACCTCTTTCCCTGTGTTTTCTCTCCTCCTTCCTTCCCTCTCTACCCACCTTGAGAATTTTAGGACCAAAGGGTGGCCAGAGTCTCTTGATGGGCTAACATCCTATGAAGCCAAGGTTTTGCCTGACTTACTGAGGTGTTTCCTGTCTTGCAGAACTAAAAGGGCTGTATCTGCTGGGTGGTGGCTCCTGGGGCAGGAGGTTGCCCTAAATGTTCTTTGGTGCAGCTCCCTCTTCTAGGTTTTTCCTGGGAATTCAGGTTCTTTTCTGCAAGATGTGTTTACCCACAGTGAGTGATGCCTTGGGGCGGTTGAACAGGAATAATTAATAAGTTACAAGAGGTAGACCAGAGCTTTGAAACGGGAGTGCTTCAACATTGGGAAAACCCACCAAGTATTTGCTTTCTTTTTCCCCTTCTGGACTCTGAGTTGGGCTGTAGACCAGGACACCTGACCCAGTTTTGTCGTTGTTCTTCCACCTTCAGTGGAGCTGAATCCCCACCCAGAGTCTCCTCATCAAGAGGACCTCACAGCGATGCTCTGCATGGTGACTCGGCCTCAGGGCCCGTGTCTTTAGAGAGTCTGCAAGTTCAAAAAAGTGTCTTTTCTTTCCCAGGTAGAAATGAACAGTAGTTCCTTACTATCACCGACCATGGGTTTCCCCAATGGCTCAGCAGTAAAGAATCCACCTACCAGTGTAGGAACTCTAGTGAACCAGGGGCTCCAGGTCCCAGTTTGCCGTGGCTGAAGGCACCTGGCAAACTGCAGCGGATTGCTCAGGGTCAGCCTTTCTGTGCCTCTGGGCCTGTAGAAGGACTTGGAGCTGGAGGCTGAGCCCTGGGCCTGGGGGATGGACAGAAGAGTGTAAATATAGGAGGAGCCACCATCACACTCCCTGTGCGGACACAGGACTGGGAGGCAGGGGGATGCCTTTTTTTTTTTTTAATTAAAGTATAGTTGCCTTACAATATCGTGTTAGTTTCAGGTATACAGCAAAGTGATTCAGTTAGAGATATGTATATATTTTTTCAGATTATTTTCCACTATAGGTTATTATTAGATATTGAATATAGTTCCCTATACAGTAAATCCTTCTTGCTTCCCTGGTGGCTCAGACGGTAAAGAATCCACCTGCGATGCAGGAGACCTGGGTTCGATCCCTGGGTTGGTAAGATCCCTTGGAGAAGGGAATGGCAGCCCACTCCAGTATTCTTGCCTGGAGAATCCCATGGACAGAGGAGTCTGGCGGGCTACAGTCCATGGGGTTGCAAAGAGTTGGACATGATTGAGCACCACAGCAGCAGCAGCAGAAGCAGCAGCATCAACTATGAGGTCAAAGTTCAAATTTCCCAGATTGTCTTATAAATGCATTGAGGCTTTCCTAGAAAGGGAAGCTTTATAGGATTTATTCTAGGTGCACATCTAGAACCATCTATCCTGGGCTGACCGTCAGTCCCCAGGCCAGGGCCATATCTGGTGGGATCATTCTTGCCAGGCTGTCCCTCCAGGCTTCTGCCAGGGTCCCCAACCTCCTATTGCTCCTTTGTCTGCAGCCTTTGTAGAGAGGAACCGGTGAGGTCCGGGGCGGAGGGTAGGGGCATAAAAAGATGGATCTGGAATCAACGGAAAAGTTTACTCTATGCAGCACTGAAATAAAAAAGCTCATTCAGAAAGTTAATGATTTATTTTATAGTTTCATTATCAGGGTCACATTACTCAATAGCATTTCAAACATGTCATTTGTACAAACTATGGTAATTAAAATTTATAACATACTTCATCAGCAGCATATGAATCTTTTAGCCGGCACTCTGCTGTCATATAAACAGTGTAATTTCAGCTGCAATTCACCCTTTATTGGCTCTCATTTGTGATTTAACAGCCATCAATGACTGTGCTATAAAGAATAAATTAACCATCCGTAAACCTGACGATGACAGGGACAGTCAAATAGACTTAGCCGCCTTCCGCCCAGCTCTTGGAGCCGGCAGAGAGCAGGTGAAGGCCAGGTACGCACCAGGTGCTCTGTTCAAAGGACCTTCCTGCCTCCTGCGGCTTCCTCTCACTGGGATGCCTTCTGGTTGGCGCCAAGGTCTCTCTGGCTGCCACTCCCAGAAGCATCAGCTTTTCTGCTTCCAGTATGGGGAGCTGGAGGGGAAAATGGCCCCTTCACAGACCCATTTTAGGATGTCTACATCCCTGTTGGGAACTTGCGTGTGTGTGTAGTCTTGTCTGACTCTTTGCGACCCCTGGACTGTAGCCCGCCAGGCTCCTCCATCCACGGGATTCTCCAGGCGAGAATACTGGGGTGGGTTGCCATTTCCTTCTCTAGGGGATCTTCCCAACCCAGCGGATCAAGCTTGCATCTCTCATGTCTCCTGCATTGGCAGGCAGATTCATTACCACTAGCGCCACCTGGGAAGCCCATTGGGAGCTTAGCTATCATCTACAGGTAACTGATAAGAGAAAACGTTGGGAAACATGTGGGGGCTTTTTTGGTTAATCTGATGACTGCGCCCATGGACAGAGGAGCCTGGCAGGTTACACACAGTCTATGGGGTTGCAAGAGTTGGACATGACTGAAGGACTAAGTACAGCACAATGGCTGGGCGGGTGGACCACTGGTATGTAAAGATTGCGGTCAGAGACGCTAAAGCTGTAGAGGGCAGAATTTGCCCTTCCCCAGTGCCTGGTGCCAGCAACCCTGGCCATCCAAACTTCTCCTTCTGCAATGAGGAAGCAGAGCAAGGGCCTTGCTGCCAGCAGTCCTGGCCCTCAGGGCAGAGCCAGAAAGAGAATCTTGTCTGAAGGTGAGAGCTCCTGGGGCAGGTCTGGCTGGCTCTCAAGGAGGGAGTGGCCCTCAGGATGGATTGGGAACTTGACTCCCCTGAGGGCTGTGCTCCTTGGCGCCCCCTCGAGGCGGGGTGGTGGTGGTGGTGGTCCAGCCGCTCTGGCTGGGCCCCACGCCTGACACCGCACACAGCTCATAAATGAAGTGGATTGGATTTGTTACTGCGACGTCTCCAAGGAGCCTGGGTCATGCAGGCCAATAAAATTGGCCTCATAAATTCATTCTGACATGCAGGATTACTCCAGCCCTCTGAGGTCACCTTCCTGCTCTGATTTATCGCCAGCCTATGGGTTAATAATACTGTTTACTGAGTGTTGCCAGCTCGTCTCTCCACTTCCCTCCCTTTCTCGGAGCAGATACTGATCAGAGCGTCTCCTTGGAAGGGTGTGGTGGAGGCGAGAGAGGAGGGGAAGGAGTATGTGGGTGGGACCTTTCGTTCTGTGCTCTTTTAAAGCAATATGTGTATATATATATGTATGTATTTTCTCTCTGAGATGTTATCTACAGCACGTCCCATCCAGGGCCCTGTTTGGAGTTTCGCCTGATAAAAGGGCAGTTTAGGAAAGAGTGGGTCTTCTCCCACTGTCATAGGTGTGCTTGGGACATTAAATCGGAAGTGACTTTTCTGTTCTTTTCTTGGCCAACCCATAGGGTGCTCAGCCACATGAAACTGTATGTCAGTGGCTGGTCTCTGCTTAGAAACACTACGGAATTTAGTGTTGATGTGGAGAGGCTGGTGGAGAGCAGATCCTATCCTTTCTTTTCTCAGGACCAGAAGATGTCAGTGGTGAGAACATGGGAAATCCTCACATGGTTTTTTATTTTTTATTTTTTAAGTATTTATTTATTTGGCTGCGTTGAGTCTTAGTGGCGGCCTGTGGGATCTTTCACTGTGGCGTATGAGCTCAGTTGCCCCCTGGCATGTGGGAATCTTAGATCCCTGACCGGGGATCAAACCCATATCCCCTGCATTGCAAGCTGATTCTTAACCACCGGACCCCCAGCGAAGTCCCTCTTCACATGTGGATTCTAAAGTCCTAACCACACCTGAGAGTCTCTAGCCCCACTTTTTCCCACGGACAAGTTTCCACATGTTACATTCTGGGCTTGTTTGCTACAGTTCGAATGATCCAAACCAAAAACCAAACCAAAACCATGTAAAAATCAGACGATGGCTCTTTAAATGTTTCCCTTCTTCCAACAAGTAGGCTGGACAGTGGCCTCAGTGTCAGAGTCAGCCCGAGTCCCCTCCTCCTTCTTGGGCTGGAGACCAAGCTCTCACTGTGACACCATAAATAAACAAATGAAATCCGAGGCCCTTGAGCATGTGACCGCAGTGCCTCAGGGCTGCCTTGAACGGGGAGGAGCAGAGCTCTGGGTGGGTCTCTAAATGAATTAGCAAGTGGTGATGGAGCGAATTCTCTGTAAGTTTCCAAACCCAGGAATCAGATAGTGTCTACCCTCAAGGTACCTATCATCTACAGAGGAATCAGGATGTAGGACTAACTAGTCAGCTGATTTGGGGGTGTCAACAGAGGTTGATAATAACAGGCAGACCTTTTTATTGCAGATACTAGTTTTTGGTTTTTTTTTATTACTTTTTTTTTTTTTTTTACAAATTGCAGGTTTGTGGCAACCCTGAATTGAGCAAGCCTATTGGCACCATTTGCCCAATGGCATTGTCTCACTTCATGTCTCTGTGTCACATTCTGGTAATTTTTGCCATATTTCAGACCTTTTTGTTATTATTCCATGTGTCTTGGGAATCTGTGAACAGTGATCTTTGATGTTACTGCAATGACTCGCTGAAGGCTCAGAGGATGGGGAGCAGTTTTTTGCAATAAAGTGTTTTTTAATTAAGGCCTCTACATGCTTTCTTAGACATAATGCTGTTGCACACTTAACAGACTACAGTATAGTGTGAACGTAACTTATCTATGCACTGGAAAACCGAAAAATGTCTGTGACTCGGTTTATTGAGATATTAGCTTTGTTGCAGGGTGAGAGGGGCGTCTGGAACCAAACCCTCAGTATCTGTACATGTAGTGAAATTGTCTATATACGTGTGTGCAGTGAAACAGGGGAGGGCTAGAATGATTCCAGCGGGGGCAAATCCTGGATATTGATTGAGGCTGGGCATTTATTTATTCAATTGTCAAACACTTCGGAAATCCCGCTTCTAACCAGGCACTGGCTCCCTGCCGTTTGGAAACCTTTCTCAGCTGCTGCCTTGGGATGGATGGCAGCCGAAGTCCCAGCCCTTCTCTGTTCAAGTGGCCTTTCTCTGCTCCCTCTCTCTGGTCTCCTCCCCTGGCTCAGGGCTCTCGTCCAACCAGGCTGATGTGCCCCAAGAGAGCGTTCAGAAGACAGAATCGCTTTCAGAGACTCGGAGTCTGCTTCCACTATATGAGGGCCGAGGAGGGCCGGGTGGACCATCCACGCAGCGCGGAGGGGATGTGACTGGTGTTGCCAGAACCTGCCCTGGCGAGACCGCGCCCCTGCCTGGCCACAGCCCTGCTGTCGGCTTCTTCACTTCTCAGCATCTCTTCTCCAGGGGATCTTCCTGACCCAGGGATCGAACTCAGGTCTCCCTCATTACAGGCAGACACTTTACCATCTGAGCCACCAGGAGAAGGAAATGGCAACCCACTCCAGTATTCTTGCCTGGAAAATCCCATGGACAGAAGAGCCTGGTAGACCACAGTCCATGGGGTCACAAAGAGTCGGACACGATTGAGCGACTTCACTTTCACTTTAAAACAAAACAAAACAAAACAAAAAACAGTGAGGAGACCCACTTAGAGAAGCTAAGTGATGGGGTCAAAGTCACACATCTAGTAAGTGATTTGAACCAAAGCTTGTCTGACCCTAAAGCCCGGGCTTTTTAAAATCATACCAGGGGTTTCTCAGCCTCTCCAAGGAAGCTGACAGCGTGACATTAAGAGGCTTGGGAAACACAGAGCCAGCCAGTGGCAGGAACAGTCTTGAACCTGGACCTCCTCCCACTTCTTTCTGGCTGCTTCCCACTTGACCTGTAGGAAGTCCATTAAATAGAGGTACTTGTCTTCCCCAGAACAGTCACTCACTCTGGAGAATTAAAAATCTCTGGGGATTTGCGGAGAAGAACAAATACTGTGTCTGTTGTTTTGTTGCTAAGTCATGTCTGACTCTTGTGACCCCGTGGACTGTAGTCCGCCAGGCTCCTCTGTCCATGGGATTCTCCAGGCAAGAATACTGGAGTGGGTTGCCATTTCCTTCTCCAAGGGATCTTCCCTACCCAGGAATCAAACCCAGGTCTCCTGAATTGCAGGCCAATTCTTTACTGACTGAGCTACGAGGGAAGCCCATGTGTATGTATGTGTGTGTATATATGGGCTTCCAGGCGGGCTCAGTGATAAAGAGTCTGCCTGTCAATGCAGGAAGTGCAGGTTCGATCCTGGGTCAGGAAGATCCCCTGGAGGAGGAAATGGCAACCCACTCCAATATTCTTGCCTGGAAAATCCCATGGACAGGGGAGCCTGGCAGGCTATAGTCCACGGGGTCTCATGAGTTGGACACAACTTAGCGACTAAACCACCATATATACATACATATGTGTATACATATGTGTATACATATACATATACATATTTGGATGGGAAGCAAAGCTGGCTAGAGTCCCGCAGATTAGATGGCCTGAATCCAGGGTCATTTTCAGGGGCAATGGTAGGGTAGCTGGAGGTATTTCAATGCCTCGTTGGCACATTTCTTTCCGAAGGCTCTGTCAAGAGGGCCACTGTTGGCTGTGAACTTTCACAGCTCTGCCTCAGATGCCTGTGATGTCTCCAGCTGAGTTCTCTTCTTGCTGTGTTTGCCTGAGCTGCATGATGGTATTCGAACCTACTGGCCTATTGCAATCCTTGGCTGGGTACAAGGGGTCTTCTATTAAAACAAGAAAACCAAAACTCCCATCCAGATGCAGGGAAATGGTGGATTTAGTCCTAGCATCAGGGCAGGCTCCCTGGCTCACGACAATTGTTCTCCAAGGTGAGTGAGTGGTCAGCATTCACTGCCCCCTGTACCCAGCGCTGTGCTAGACGCAGGGAGCAGGCAGAGGGAGCTGGAAAGGTGACAAAAGCCACACGTTGTAGGCTTGTCCCAAAGGTACCTTCACACCTGCCCTCTTTGGCATGTACTCCTGGAGGTGGTAAAAACCTTCCTAGGGTGACCAGAGTCACCAACTGGGAGGGGCAAGGGCCACAGATAGGCCTGCAGACCTAATTCTGCCAGTTGCTACCACCCATGTGATCTTGAGTCAGTCCCTCTGACGTTTTCCCCTTCTTGGTTTCCCCATGTGTCAACTGAGGATGAGATGGTTGGATGGCATCACTGACTCACTGGACATGAACTTGAACAAACTCCAGGAGATGGTGAAGGACAGGGAAGCCTGGTGGGCTGCAGTCCATGGGGTCGCAGAAAGTTAGACACGACTGAACAACAATGATTGAGAGATGTGTGATGAAGGAGACAGGATGCTGAAAATAAAGCATCATTATGAGACAGAAGGAAGACATTATTTTGGAGTGAGGACCCTCTTTACTCCTGGTCTGGCTTTGAGGCAGCCTTCAAGTTACATACGCATCATGCATTTGTGCTTTAAAGACACGATGTCATGGGCTGAATTGTATCCTCTCAAATTTAAATGTTGAAATCCTAACTCCCAGACCCTTAGAATGTGACTGTATTTGGAGATGGAGTCTTTTAAGAGGAAGTTAAAAACAAGGCTCTGAGGGTAGACACTGACCCAGTGTGGTGCATCTTATAACGAAGAGATTAAGACACAGATACACACCGCAGGAAGACCCTGTGAAGACATAGGCTGCCTACAAGCTCAGGGGAGAGACAGCCTTATGACACCTTGTCTTGGATATCGAGCTTCCTGAACTGTCAGAAAATAAATTTCTGTTGTTTAAGGTACCCAGACCATGGTGCTGTGTTATGGCAGCTCAAGCAAAGTAGTATACACAGCAAGATGATTTAATATTCACCTTATTAGAGATGTTTTTGGGAAATTTCAGAGCAACCATTAAGAGAACTGGGGCTGGGATTTCCCTGGCAGTCCAGTGGTTAAGTCTTTGCCTTCCAAAGTAGGAGATGAGGGTTTGATCCCTGGTGGGGGAACTAAGATCCCTCATGTCCAAAATCAGGGGTGCATGTAATTTGAGGATTTGATTGAGAATAATTGTGTGGGTTTTGCCTACGGTGTCTGAGTACAATAGCAGGAGGAATTCCCATTTATCTTTTTTATTTAATTCTCTGATTAACTCCATGAAGTTAGGATGACAGTTTCTAATTGACTGATGAGGAAACCGAAGCTCAGAGGCTTATGTGATGGGACCCCAGCCCCACTCTAATTTCAGCACTACCAGGGATTTGGGAAGCTACGTTGCTTAAACGGTTAGCTTGGGTCCAGCCTGAGCAAACATAACTCAAGTCCTGCACCCAGCTACGAAGGTGACCTGCCAGAGGAGCAACCTGAAAGAAATAAAGAAGGCGAGGCCCCAGGAAGAATTTCAGCGGCTTCCCCTAATCAGGACAAATGGCTGCAAGCCTGAGGTTTGCACAGATAGCCGACCAAATCTCAGGACACGCTCTTGCCACAAGCCAGTGCCTCGCTGGCTCGGAAATTTATGCTGGAATTTAGACAGAGAACACAAATCATTGTAATCTCCCGATGAAAGATCACTGTCTCTGCAAATGCATTACCTGCTTGGAAAGCGACATGTTAAAAAATACGGATAATATATGGGTACAAGGAGAGCGATTTCCATGCCTGGGCTCCTCCGGCTAAAATACGCGCACCTGCACCGGAGGCGGAGGATGACAAAGGAAGTCACCGGGGCCCCCGAGCAGCTTCTGTGTTGGCTGTGACTCTGACATTCCAAACAAAAGACTGCAAGCTCGTCCAGCCGCACCCCTCCCCGACATGGGGTGTCTCAGATGTCGGGTGCAGGCATGGGACCCTGTGCTTTTCACCCCAGAATCAGATGCCCTTGGGGTTTATAGAACCCCACTTGTCTGTCCTCAGCGGCTCCAAGACAGAACATTGTGGGTGGGGGAGTGTGGGCTTGGAACCAGAGAGACCAGCTTTCCTCGGATGACCTCCAGCTTCCTGACCCACGGCCGTGTGACTTCAGGCTTGTTCCCGAGGTGTCTAAGCCCCAGGCTGTTCTGGGCACGGCCCTCCTCCCTCCCTCTGCCCTGAACCGCCTCGAGTCATGGCTCAGGGCTGCATCTTGGTCTTCTTGCTCCTGCTTGCTCGCTCTGCGGCTGCGGTGTGATCCCGGTGCCAAGGCCACTTTCCTCCGTGCTCTGCTCGGGAGAGAAGCCATTCGCAGTCTAATGGGCCTGGAGCACAGGTGCATCCCTCTTGCCGTAACGATTACGGGATAAACAAAGCGAAAAGAACCCGAACCCCAGTACATTGTCCTAAAGGGGGAAATAAGGCTTCAAAATGGCCGGGATGTTTACCGACCCAAGGAAAGGGAAACGGCCCTGCGGGCGCCTAGACTCACTCTCTCCCGCTTTGGCGGGGAGGGCGAACCTCTGCAGACTGGGCCTTGGTCTCCGTGGTCGGTCCTTGTCCCCCAAAGGCGTGTTTGGAGGAGAAGGAATTCAAGGCTATCTCCTCCACCATGTTTTCTTCTTTCTGGATGGAGGAAATGGGTAAGAACCCAAGCCCTGCTGTCTGCAGAGGGTCCAACTTGGAAGTATCTGTGTTTATACAAAGAAAGGATGGCCGCGGTTGGGAGATGGCCCTGCGGGCTGCTAAGGGGACCTCATGGAACAGGCCTGCGGGGGGTGAGGGAACAGAGGCAGGGCTTCCCATCAGTGTTGGGTGAACACCTCTCCCAGCACCGGGCTGGAAAGGAGCAATCCTCCCTTCTGAGGCTGTGCAACAGGCACAGGGCTCCTGTCCCCCTCGCCCCTTGCAGGAGCCGCTTCCTCATCCGCTAGCATTCTCCAAAATGGGCTTTGGCTCCATAAAACCAAAGGCATTTGGAGCATAGAACCAAATGCCTTTAGTGTGGCAGCCTTCTTGGCATGAGTTAGTAAGACAGAGATTTAACCCACACAGCCTCTGCACTCCTGATTTCCACTACAAACTGGTGGCTGGGGGAGGGGAGGAGAATCCTTGTTATCAACCCTCTGGGTTATCTTTTATGTCTTTCAGATCTGGTCCCTTTTCTCTTTTGTTTTTAATATTTATTTATTTATTTTAAAAATTGAGGTATAGTTGGCTTACGATGTTTCAGGTGTACAGCCAAGTGATTCAGTTACATGTATATATGTATAAAATATATGTAATAAATTCTTTTTTCAGCTTATTTTCCATTATAGCTTATTACAATGCAAGATATTGAGTATGGTTCCCTGGATAGTAGGCCCTTGTTGTTTATTTTATATATGGTATTATGTCTGTTCATCCCTTACTCCTAATTTATTACTTGCCCCCTTTCCCCTTTCATAACCATAAATTTGTTTTCTGTGTCTGTGAGTCTGTTTCGGTGTTGTAATTAAGTTTGTATCATTTTTTAGATTCCCTGTATAAGTCATGTATGTTTTTCTCTGTCTGACTGATTTCACTTAGTATGAGTGCTCTAAGTGCATTCATAGATCTGGTCCCTTTCCATCTTACTTTTTCCTCCCATGAGATGAAAAGTCCTTCACATAGCATGTGAGTGCTCAATTCCTTCCTTGGGTCTGGTGCTGCTCGTGGGAAACAGCAAAGAGAGAATGAAGCAAAGGAGGTATGAATAAAGACAGTGAGAGAAGGATGGAGAGGAAGGGGAAGGGTCGTATGGCACAGTTAGGACCGCGCCTTGAACAGGTGTGATGTAACATACATGCAGATGGAGCATTCGTTTTTCATCTAAAAATATTTATTGAGGGTCTATAATGTGTCAAGTGTACTACAAATTCTAAGCAAAAAATAGATGAATCTTTGCCCCCATTTGGAGTCAGCCAATTTCCTTCCCCAACGCTAGCCCCAGGTAAACACGAATCTGTTACTAAACACTAGTTTTGCTAATTCTAGAATTCATACAAATGGAATCATGCAGCATGTATTCTTCTGTCAATTTTTTTTCCACTTACCAAATGTTTTTTAGTTCCATCCACACTATTGCAAGTATCAGAAGTTCATTCTTTTTATTGCTAGAATTTCATCATGTGGCTATGCCACAAACTGAGTAAACCATTCACCTGTTGATAAACATTTGCATCTTTTCCAGGCTTTTCTATTAGATAAAAAGCTACTATGAATATTCATTTGCAAGTCTTTGTGTGAACATATGTTTTTATTTACCTTGGATGCATACCTGGGACTGAACTTTCTGGATACTTTAGAAATGTAAACTTTACAAGAAGCTGCCAAAAATTTGCAAAAATGTTTGTGTCATTTTTCATTCCACCAGTAATATATGAGTTTTCCAGCTGCTACATATCCTTGCCAATACTAGATATTGTCAATCTTCTGAATTGTAGCCTTTCTATGTGGTGTATGTGGTGATATATTTTAGTGGTTTTAATTTGTGTTGCTCTGAAGACTAACAATGCTGCCTTTTATTAAGGCAGCTCATCATTCAATTATTTGAGTGATGCTCAATCATTCAATTATTTCATTGATGTTTTTGTCTTTTTTACTGTTGTTTTGTAGGAGTTTTCTATATATTCTGCATGTCATGTGTATTTATGTTTTTCTGCCTTTCTGTGGCTAGTCTTAATTTTCTATTTTTTAATAGTGTCCACCTAAGAACTGAAATTTGTAATTTTGATGAAGCCTTATTGACTAAGATATTTTTTTGTGAAATTTTGTAGTTTTAGCTTTCACATTTAGGTTTATGACATGTTGAGCTCATGTTTGTAAATGGTGTGAGGTAAGGGTTGAGGTTCATGAAAATAAATATAGATGTTTAGCTTTCCACCATGATTGTTGGAAAAAACTATCCTCTCCCCATTCAATTATATTTCTATCGATGTGAAAAACTAATGGATCATATATGGGGGAGGGGTCTATTTCTGTAGTCTCCATATGTTTATTGTTATTATAAATCACACTATTTAGACTACTATAGAGCTTTATAAGTCTTGAACTCAGGTAGTGTAAGTCTTCCAAATGTTTTTATTTTTGAAAATTGTTTTGGTTATTCCTTTGAATAACCTTTGGGTCTTTTGGAATTTTCATACATTTTGAAATAAGTTTGCCTGGGAACTCAGTTCTATGCTGCCTATTTTCAAAAGTCTGAAATTAGTTTTAAAGGCAACATTTCCAATTTTCTAGTTATTTATGATAAGCCGGCATATCCAACTCCAGTTAATTCAACATGAGTAGAAGCAGAAGTCTAGTGTTCAGAGTTCTGAGATTATGTAGTAGGATCTTAGCCTGCGAAGGAGACAGAAAAACATATCCATTGAATTTAGTAACTTGGGAATCATTGGTGGTTTATCAAGATCTGTCTGCAAGGAGCAGATTGGAAACTAGATTGCAGTGGACTGAGGGGTGGGTGATAGGTGAGCTTACTGATTCAAACACTACTAGCTGTTGTAGCTCCTTGCTTACTCCTTGGAAGGAAAGTTATGACCAACCTAGACAGCATATTGAAAAGCAGAGACATTACTTTGTCAACAAAGGTCCGTCTAGTCAAGGCTATGGTTTTTCCTGTGGTCATGTATGGATGTGAGAGTTGGACTATAAAGAAAGCTGAGCACTGAAGAATTGATGCTTTTGAACTGTGGTGTTGGAGAAGACTCTTGAGAGCCCCTTGGACTGCAAGGAGATCCAACCAGTCCATCCTAAAGGAAATCAGTCCTGGGTGTTCATTGGAAGAACTGATGTTGAAGCTGAGACTCCTGTACTTTGGGTACCTGATGCGAAGAGCTGACTCATTGGAAAAGACCCTGATGCTGGGAAAGATTGAGGGCAGGAGGAGAAGGGGACAACAGAGGATAAGATGGTTGGATGGCATCACCAACTCAATGGACATGGGTTTGGGTGAACTCTGGGAGTTGGTGATGGACAGGGAGACCTGGCGTGCTGTGGTTCATGGGGTTGCAGAGTCGGACACGACTGAGCGACTGAACTGAACTGAACTGAGCTGTTGCAACACACACACAAAAATTGAAATGTCAGCGCCTTCACTAAACAGAAGTTAATGTATTGCTCTTGTAACAGTTGTGTTTCTGAATGTTCCTGCTCACTGGGTAGCTTTCTCTAATGATATGATCCAGAGAACCAGCCTCCTCCCTTTTTATGGTTGGATCATCCCCTAGTGGAACCTCAGGACTGCTGCTGTCTGCATCCAACTGGTCAAGCAGAAAGCAGTGTGGAGAAAGATAGTTCTTAAAGCCTTTGCTCAGAAGTTACCCACAACTTTAGCTCTTATTTCCTTGGTAGAACTAATAACATGACCATGCCTAGATGAAAGGGAGGCTGGAAATACTGTCTCTGTCTGGGCAGTCACTAACTCTCTATAATTGGAAGAGGGAAATGACATTTTTTGGGCAAGAAGCCATCTCTGTCACAGTAGAGATAATGCTTTTGAGAAGTTTGAATGGCAGGAGAGTGATTGGTTTAAAGCTGGATAGAGGTGAGGGGTTGAGGGCATTTCTCCTTTTAATCTGAAAGACTGGTGCATGTTTTCAAGCCATTGGGAATGATCCAATTCAAGAGAGAGGTTAAATATACAAGAAAGGAGGGGATAAAGAGAATGAATATAAAGGAAAGTCAAGGTGGAAGAGGATGATATGCAAAGCTTGAGTACAAGGATTGGCCTCAGGGATGCTGGGCAGCTAGTCTGCTGTATCAGAAGGAAAGGAGGATGGTGTCAGGGCATAAATAGGTTTTATGCTTAGTAATCGGAACAGAGGGAGTTCCTCTCTGCAGGTGTCTGTTTTTTTTTTTTTTTTTCCCCTAGAAAATAGGAGGTACGTTAACGGGGGAGGCCTGGGGTGTGAGAACTTTGGGAAGAATGAAAATTTAAAATCACTGTTGCATCGCTTGATACTGACTATACAACGTGTTCTATACATTAAAAAAAAAAAAAAATACGTGTGTATGTATGCATTTGGCTACGTTGGGTCTGAGTTGTAGCATGCGGGCTCCAGAGTGCGAGGGCTCAGTAGTTGTGGCTCTTGGGCTTAGTTGCTCCAGGGCATGTGGAATTCCCCAGTTCCCCTACCAGGGATTGAACCCACGTCCCTTGCATTGTAAGGTGGATTCTTAAACACTGGACCACCAGGAAAGTCCCTATACGTGTTTTTTGAGCCTGTGGATTTGTGCATTACCTTTCTCAAGGTTTCCTGGAGAAGGAAATGGCAACCCATTTCAGGATTCTTGTCTGGAGAATCCCATAGACACAGGAGCCTCATGGGCTACAGTCCATGGGGTCATAGAGTCGGACACAACTGAGCAAATTTCATTTTTTCCCAAGGTTTGGGGGGTAGCATCTAGGGATTGTTATGAATAGCAAAGGACTCTTTCTTCTGCATCTGAACAGGTTCCAAAATCTCCCTGTGAATACAGGTGCCATCAGCTCAAAATCGTTCTCTAAGGCCAGCCTGTCTTCTGCCATACCTTAAGGAGCTTGGCCACTGAATTCCTAAAGAATCTTGTTTCTATAAATTGCTCCTCTGACCTGGAGCCCTCAGAACTCTTTTCAGCTGCTGCCAACAGCTGCAGGAGCCCGGATGCAGGATGGTGGTGGGAGGGGGTGTGCTGTAAAGGGTGTTGGATCCATGCCTTGAAGCCCTGGGCTTTCCCTTGCCTCTCCTCATTCTCCTGCCTCCAGAGAAGAGAAAACCAGACCTTAGAGTCAACAGGCACCTGCTTCCTGCTGCACGTATTTAGGATTAGGTCATGAACCTGAAATGAATGAAATAGAAGGCAGGCACTCTGCCAGAAAATCATGCGTGTACAAAGCAGGCACGCTGGAGCCCTTGGATGAAGGACTCTCCAACCTCATCCATGGGTCCCGCCCCATTCCACTCCCTGTGCCCTGTCGCCCACTCCTCACATCTTCTCATCTCTCTGCCACATTCTGCTTCCCTCCACCTCCTCTCTGCACCCCCATTTCTCTTCAGTTCCCGCCCCCAGACCCTTGGGAGGAAGGGGTTTGAGCTGGAGACCCTGCAGCCTGGGGCTCCTGCAGCCTTCCCAGTGCCTGCTGTTCCCTGTTATTTTCATTTCCCTGTAATTCGAGGGGACAGGTGAGATGTGCTTCAAAACACTGTAATCATATTTTAAATGGAAATGAAATGTGTGAATTAAATGTAAATTACAGTAGAATGGAAGGACAATCACTATTAGTTAAGGTCTGACACCTAGTTTTGCAGACCTTTCCCAAACGCCACAACTGGTTTCCCCAACGTGTGATGAGAGGTTGTAATTACGTGACAGCTGCTTCTGCGGTGGGCAATGCTAGTTACTGGATCATTTGTGTAAGGGGGCCGGTACGGGGGGTGGCCGCACAGGTATTTCAAATAGATATGGACTGCTGTTGGTACTATAAAATTACCCCGAAGAAGTGATATTTTTATAGGAGGGCCGTGAAAAGAAATCTTTTTTTCCCCCTTGGAAAGGTGAGGCCATAATATAAAGGGACACTTTTATACAGTCAATTTATTTACGGATTCTCCATTTGCTTTTATATTGGAAAAATATGTGCCATGCCAATGGGTTGCAATTTGGCCCTCAATCTCAGACTGCCTCCCTCCCACCCAGTCCTGGATGTCTTGGTGGTTCCCAGGGGAGTCCACGGTACTTCCTGCAGAACTGTGAGGAGGAGCGTTTTTTTTAAGACAGTATCAGCTCTTTGCTTTAATACCTTGGATGAGGAAGGCAATAATTTCATTATCTATCCAATGCCATGACAAAACAGCAAAATGGATGTAAAAGGAAATCATTGAATTCCCATCTGACCCGTCTCCTGGTTTGTTTTCTGTGGACAAAATGACCGGTTGATTGAGTGCGGTTTAAAACTTTCTGTGTTGCGTTGCAGAACTTTCCAGGATAAGGGCAAATCTGGATAAAATAGATAAGCTTAGAAGTAGAAGATCAGTACATTCATTAAAAAGGGATCTATTTACAGGCCCGTTGTTGATTCTCCTCCGTTTGGCTTCAATGAAACGCCTCTGTCTCCACTGGGGCAGTCAGCAGATAATGTATGTTGAATAATCATGGGTTGCAGTGAGTTTTACAAATCTTGTGTTTTTCTGAGCCAACAGAGATGCAAGCTCAGTCAATATTTAGTTCTCAGGGACACTTGCAATTAAGGTGTAACGTCTATCTTGCAGTGAGCGAAGGTGCTATCTTGAAGATTTTCTGGAATCTGGCCCTGCACCTGGCCTTGGGACAGCTCTTTAGGCAGGGTCCTCCAATAGACCACGGCCAAGGGGTCGGGAACAGCTGGGAACCAGGCTCCACATCACGGCTGAGCTCACGTTCTAAATGCACCTCTGGCCGAGTCACTCACTGCCCCTGTGGGAACCCTCAGGGATCTTGGAGGGAGTCGAGGGTCCCTGCTGTTGCCATATGTGATAGTCCCCCTCCCCACACTCTAGACAGTTCTCTCTGCTCTGGTTGATTTTTCTTTTTCAAAATCTTTCTTTCTTTACTTGGCTGTGTCAGGTCTCAGTTGCAGCATGTGGGACCTTTGTGGGGTCGTGTGGATCTTTCTTTGTGGTACACGGGCTCAGTAGTTGTGATGCATGGGCTCAGTTGCTCCCTGGCCTGTGGAATCTTCCCGAACAAGAGATCAAACCTGTGTCCCTTACATTGAAAGGCAGATGCTTAACCACCGGACCACCAGGGAAGTCCCAGGCTGATTCTTCTTTGAATGTTTCCACCTTCTCTGCCTGGTAATCCCCTGACCCTCAAGATCTCTCAGACTGCTCCTTGAAGGCTGCTCCTTCCCAAAGCCCCTGCTGGTCACACCAAGTGCTTGGCGGCTGCATCCCAGACATTCTGCCCTCACTAAATTGCATCATTCTGACTTGACACATGCCCACCTCTGGATGGGCCCAGAAATGCCCAGAACCTCTCCTGCACAGCTCAACAGAAAACCAGAAGGAACATTTTCAGTGGTGGCCTTTTCTCTTTGGAAAGTTGAGGTGTTGAAATAAATAAACACGAATATAGGCCAATTCTTGAATTTCCTAACAGTTTTGCTCTCTTGCTGACATCATCCATCTTCATTTTTAAATAAAACAGAAAACCGCTGTATATCACGAAATGTAAACCACGTCGAGTGGCTTCCTTCTGATTGCATTACATCTACCATTGCCTTGTTTATGTTCATGTGGAAATAAAATTGGTTGGCAGCTTGGGTTCTAAATGCAAATCTGATCATGGTACTTGCTCCCCTGCCTCCTGACTGGGTGATAGAAAGTTTGGTTAGGATGGGCAAAAGGGCAAAAGGAAAATTTTCATGACTTTAGTGGGGCAGCATGACATTGTGAGTTATAATAAGAAATATGCGGGGATTTTCTGGCAGTCCAGTGGTTAAGATTTGGTGTTCTTACTGACAGGGCCTGAGTTCAATACCTGGTTGGGGAACTAAGATCCCATAAGCTTCGTGGCAAAGCCAAAAAAATAAATAAAATGAAACTATCAACTGCTTTTTTAAAAAGTGAAATATATATTTCTTTTTTTTTTGATTATGTAAAAAGTGAAATATATATTTCATCTTCCTGGCACAGAGCTCCTAAAACCTTGAGAATCTGTCTTTGTTATATATTAAAGAGGTGACTTTTGGAAAGCACCTTGGAACGGGGGCTGGTTGCCAGGGTAACTAGTCACGTGACTGGAGGGTTGGTGCTTTCAGCCCCCCGACCTCTGGGGAGGGAAGAGGGGCTGGAGGTAGAGTTCAGGCACCAGTGGCCAGTGATGTGGTGAATCATGCCTGCATGATGAAGCCACTATAAAAATTCAGAAGGGTGGATTTGGAGAGCTTCTGGGTTGGTGAACATGTGGAGATCTGGGGAGAGTGGGGGCACCCCAAGAGAGCATGGAAGCTCTACACTCTTTTTCCATGCCTTGCCCGATGTGCCTCTTCAATGGGGCTGTTACCATCATATCCTCTTCTAACACTCTGGTGCTCTAGTAAGTAAAATGTTTCTCGGGGTTCTGTGAGCCACTCTAGCAAAGTCATCAAATCCCAGGTGGGGCTTGTTGGACCCTCTAATCT
Organism: Bos javanicus; assembly: GCF_032452875.1. Classification (NCBI taxonomy): domain Eukaryota; kingdom Metazoa; phylum Chordata; class Mammalia; order Artiodactyla; family Bovidae; genus Bos; species Bos javanicus. The sequence continues at coordinate 32,600,746 of NC_083894.1, read as the reverse complement.
ATTGCCAGTTGGTCAGAAGCACAGGACACAAGCTGGACTTGTAATTGGCATCTGGAGTATGGGCGTGGCAAGGAAACAGTTTCATGGGATGGAGCCCTCAGTGTCAGAACTGAGCTGAATTATTGGACAGCTAGCCAGGGTCGCAGAATTGCCTGGAGGTGCAGGAGGAAACCCACACACTCTGTAATGTGATGACCATCATGACCTGGTTCAAAGCAAAAGGTAAATGTTTCCAGAGACACACCAAACCCTCTGATTTCCATTTTATGAACTAGAGAAGGCCTTACTGTCCCCACTGGATGAATGAGGAGACTGAGGCAGAGGGCTGATAGAACTAAGAGAACCAGTGAACCAATGAAGTGAAGTGAATTAGCTCAGTCGTGTCTGACTCTTTGCGACCCCATGGACTGTCGCTCACCAGGCTCCTCTGTCCATGGGATTCTCCAGGCAAGAATATTGGAGTGGGTTGCCATTTCCTTCTCTGGGGGATCCTCCCAACCCAGGGATCAAACCCAGATCTCCTGCCTTGCAGGTGGATTCTTTACCATCTGAGCCACCAGGGAAGCCCAAGAAATAAGAGAAACTGAGGTAATTAGAGGGTCTGTCGTGTGTTCAGGGAAAGTTGACTAGCATCCCTGGGGCTCCAGAAGTTTCTATAAGTTGTAGCAATCAAAGAAGCAAAGTTTTGGGGTCAAATAGATTTGTTGAGAATCCTCTGAGAACCATTATTCCTATGCAAATTAGTATGAGGAAGCCTGGATGCTTCTGCAGAAGACAGTAATTATGATTGAGATTTCCGTGGGATGCAGGTGTGAAGGGGTTCTGACCACACGCCCGCCACAGTGTCCCGGTCAACCTCCACATCACACGCTGGCCAGCAAGCTTCTGAATGTCCTTCTGACCTGAGCTAGAAGTCAGGACCCCCAGAAAATTCAGCCACCCGATCAACTCTTCCTGTTAATACGACTAGACAGCCACTGCGAGCCTGGGATTTATTCTGGTAAACCCCAGTCTCGAGAGGGCCCCATTCAATTTGTGCAGAAACTCCACCAACAGTTGAGGGTTGATTTAGTGTCAGAAAAGGGTGTTTGGAACAAGTGCGTTTTCCTTTACGAGTCTTTTAACATCAGGAGAGAAATACGGCTGATTGCAATTGATTTGTATACGTGGCTCTTTGTGTGAAGTGTCACAGTGAGTTTTATAGGAAGATGGAAACAAAGAAGAAGGGAGAAAATTGCTTCTGGAAGATGCAGGACAGAGGGTAGGAGGAAAAGCATCTTACGGAGCGCGGTGGGCTCTCCAGGTTGACACGTTTGGCTCCTGGCTCACTTGCCATGTGACCCTGCTGGGTCTTGAAGCCTTGGTTGCCACATCTGGGAAAGGGGGATAATGACAGGACCTCCGTCACAGACTGTGGGTGAGGTTAAATCAGTTCATACAACTGAAGGGCTGGGTACAGCGCCTGCCAGATTATTGGTGCTCAACAAAATGACACTGAAAAGCAAAAGGGCACGTCTTGTGGCCCCACAAAGACAAGGCCTGGAGAGGTCTTTCTGGAAGTCAGCAATCAATCTCTTCCACTCCTCTGAGACTGAGTCTTTCAAAATTGTGAAAACGGGGCTCTAAGCTTTCTGTCCCCCAACCCCAACCCCAGTTGCTTTTGTTTTCCTCCCCTTTGTCTCCTTCCATAAAAACTACTTCCAGGAAAGAGCCTTATATGAGCCCACCATTAAAAAAAAAAAATTAAGGGGCTGCTCTGGTGGTTCAGTGGTTAAGAATCTGTGCTTCTTCCGTAGGGTGCAAAGGTTTGATCCCTGGTCAGGAACTAAGATCCCATATGCTGTGCAGCCCAACAGCAACAACAGAGTCCATCGTACTGAAATACAGCAGCGCGATCAATATTTAGAGTGTGTTCTGTGCAGGAGCACGCTAGAACTCTGTAGTTTAAAAAACACTCTCACCCACATTGCTTCATTTAATCATCTCAACAACTCCATGTGTCATATAAGGCAAGCATTATGTTTTCCTACATTAAAGCAAAACAAGGTGGGTAAGATTCTGAGAGTAGAGCCTGTACTGAGATATTACTCTGTGACGACCTTGTTCAGTTTTTGTCTATAAGGACTTCACTTTACTTTCAGGGCGAGACAGGAAAAGGGACTAGGAAGTGGTTCACCGGGCATGGTATCATACTCCCTTGTGTCAAGCGCACCTTTCCAAAGGGAAAACCCTGACCACAGTGCAGAAAGTGTTCCCGGGTGGTTTCCTGAGTTTCTCAATTGAGAGATGATTATCCAAGGTCAGGAGGGAGGCTGGGTGCCTTGTCTGCTAGAACTTCCTCCTCTGGTCCAGCTTGACTTGGCCAGAACCCCACTTGCCTCTGGGGCTTGGGAAAGTTTCTCATGGGGCAGCAATGTGACAACCAGATTCCTTTCTTTCCCCTCCCCTTGGTCCCTGTGAGGTCAGCATCTGTGGGCTTTTCGCTTGGGAGAAGCTCTGCTGCCTCACCCCACAAAGGAGATCCTTGGACCAGAGGAGGGTTTTTCCAAACCTGAGTCCTTGATGAACTGCTAGGGCCTCAGGCACTGCACTGGGCGGAGTTGGGGGGTTGAGGATGTGGGGTTGTCCATCGTCTTTTCTGGAGGACCGTACTTTGCTCTCAGTCAGATATGTTTCTTTCACTCTGATAGAGTTAAGATAGCTCCCTTTATGAATGGAAATAATGGTAGGGTTTTTGTTTAATATCCCTGGTGGTTTAGTCGCTAAGTCGTGTCTGACTCTTGTGAACCCGTGGACTATAGCCTGCCAGGCTCCTCTGTCCATGGGATTCTCCAGGCAAGAATACTGGGGTGGGTTGCCAGTTCCTTCTCCAGGGGATCTTCCTGACCCAGGAATCGAACCTAGATCTCCTGCATTGCAGGCAGATTCTTTACCAACTGAACTGTGAGGGAAGCCCATTAATAACCTTACATGGCCAAATAAAAAATTGACAACCCAGGCATTTCTAACACCCCCTTGAAAATATACTTTTATTAGGTCTGTGATTGATTTATAGGACGATTAAGTACTCGGTGACTCCTCACCTAAGCCTGATTTTTGACTCTCTATGAAGAAGTACACTTTGCCACACACACCTGACTTTTGTTATCAGCAACATGGGGGAAGAGACCAGGTCCCCTAGGTCTACATAGACCAACTGAGAAAAGTGATTAGAGAAGAAAAATCCCAGGGGAATTGTGTGGGCCGCTGAAAACTGGCCTCTGAAAGACATTTACTTCCTAATCCTTGAACCAGTACTAGTGACCTTATTTGGAAAATTAAAAGGGATTGGAGGGGGGAGCTTGGCAAATGTGATTAAATGAATGATCTTGAGATGAGGAGACCGTCCTGCATTATCCAGGTGGGTTCTAAATGAAATCACATGTATCCTTATGAATAGGGATGGGGAGATAGAGGTTTTACACACAGAGATGGAGATGTGGAAACCAAGCCGGGGAAGATTGGAAGATACTGGCCTTGAAGATTAGAGTGATGTGGTCACAAGCCAAGGAATGGCAGGGCCACCAGAAATTGGAAATTGGTAAGGCATCGATTCTCCATTAGAACCTCTGGAGGGAGCACGGATCTGCTGACATCTGGATTTCAGCACAGTAATACCCAGTTTGGACTTCTAAGTTCCAGAATTGGAAGGGAATAAATATTGGTTTTAATTTAAGCCACCATATTTGTGATTTATTACAGTCAGGATTTATTACAGCTACTATAGGAAACGAATTGAGGAATCCGAGCTTTAAGCTCCTTTAGTTCGGGGACTAATCCTACAATTCTTTCATCTCCCTAACTGTGTCTTGTTTTCACCCTGGATGTACCATTTCTGCCCATGTCTATAGATGGAGTTGTCTTGGCATCTTTCTGCTATTTAATGGCCAACCCTCCATGTCTTCTCTTTTAGGGCTTGTAGATATTCCCTGTTAATCAGTGTCATTGGGAACTCCTACCTATGGCTATTTCTCAACTTCATCTCTGGAAGCATTAGACTGTCTCCTTGACATTGCACAGAGAGAGAAGTGCTTTCCAAGGCACTGTTTAGGACTCGAAGGAGGCATATTTTTAGGCAGACAGGGTGCAGAGCAATGAGAGTCCAGGCCATGTCCCTCTTCTAAACAGTGCCGTGACAGCATACGTTTTCTTGGCTCAGGTCTCTTCTGAGTGAGCATTTGTTTCCTGGGTTGCTCTGCAACCTGATAAATGGCTGTTATGGGTCAAATCGTGTGCCTGCAAATCCCTATGTTGAAGTTCCTAGCCCGTAGTACCTCAGAGTGGGATCTTATTTGGAAAGAGGGTCTTTGCAGATATAATGAGTTAAGATGAAGTCATTGAGGGGTTGCTAACCCCAGATGACTGTTGCACTTCCGAAAAGGGAAAATTTGGACTAAGACAGACACACATACACACACACACACACACACGGGCACACACAGAGAAAGTCCTGTGAACATGAAGGCAGAGATGGGGGACATCTGTCTACAATTACAGGAGTGCTAGAGATCACCAGCAAGCTGCTGGAAACTAGGGGTGAGGCGCGGGACCAGTCTCCGCTTCCAGCCTTCAGAACGGACTAACCCTGCCGGCACCTTGATCTTGGACTCTGGCCTCCAGAAAGGGGAAAAAAATCCATCTTGCTGTTTAAGCCAGCTTGCAAATGAACACAGTAACAATAACAGTAACCTGTGCGTCCTATGTCTTGTCTAAATCTTGTAGCAAGCGGCGAAATGAGAGAAGGAGACACAGAGAGAGAGGAGGGGCGGGAATCCCTTTAGATGATGTGGCCTTGATGTCTGAACAGGAATCCTTTTACACCCAGCAATTTGTCTGGTGCCTGTGATAAGAGGATGGGTGAAATCTCCAAGCCCCTCCTCCTTGTCCTAATCCCTCCCCAGGGATCCAACCTTTCCCTCTGGATGGGGTCATCGAAAGAAAGTCAAGTTTCCATCGCGCCTTTCAAGTTGCCCTCCCCGCCTCCTGAGCCTCCCCTCCCCCCTGTCTCCAAGTGCCCAGCCTTGTCAGAAGAGAGGGGACCATCTGGTTAGTCCTTGTTTACCGCACACCCTGCCAGTTTGAGCTTATTAATCATATTTACCCAAGTATCTTAATTACTCCCTGTCTAGCAACTTGCTTTGCACTCAGCTGCTGACCCCCTTTTTTCCTTCCTTTCTATCATTAATCATAGGAGCAGCGTGGGTACAGGAATTCCTGCAGCTTGGCTTTCGCTGGCACCGTTACCACTCCCAGAGAGGAGCGGCTGGAGGTCACGGCTGGTTCCTGACAAACGTCCTAATTAATCTGCTGAAGATCAGAGGAGGACTAATAGGGGCTGAAGACTGTGTGAGGGGCCCACTCCTCCGCCCTTTCACGGTGTGTGTGCATGTGTGTGTGTGCGTGCGTGTGTGTGCACGCATGCAATGCTGAGCTTGGCAGGAAAGAGACAGACTCAGCCCTCTATTCAGCACAATAGCGTCCCTGCTGCTGCCCACCCCTCCTCACCTTCCCTGTTTTGGGAGCAGGAATTTTTTCCTCTTGCTTGGGAGTTGAAAAGACTCAAATGTCTCCTTCTCCCAAATGCAATGGTGAACAAAGTACCGTCCGGCCAAAGTGCCCATGGAAACGGAGTCGGTATTTGGGTTTGTGCAGGCCGGAGTTGTCACCTGGGTAGATTCCAGTGCTCCCCTGTGGACCCACAGATCCTTGGGATCTCAGGCACAAATGATGCTCTTGGCTAAGGGTGCTGTAAGATGGCCAGCGGTGGCACAGGGGCTGCAGAAACACCCTTCTCAGCTTCATTTCCTGGGTGACAGCTTTGCAGATGGACTTTGCACAGGAGGAACTGCAAAAAGCAGAGGACCGCGGAGCAGAAAGAACATCATTTCCGGTCCAGCTCGCCCTGCGCCCTTCCCAGGCTCCCGCTCCCTGATGCTCTGGGATCTCCCCGGTCTGCCTCCTGCCCCCCTGAGCCCCTTCCTTTTTTCTTGGGCGAAAGCAGCGTGTAAGAACCAGGACTGTGGCTCCTTTCTTCCTGCCGGCCGCGTCTCAGGCCGAGAGACACCATTAAGGAGCATAATTTGTTGATCCAGGCGCTCCTCGCGTTTCGTTTCGGCGCCGAGTGGCATCGCTTTCTTTATGACCTCGTAAAGTCACAGCCGAGAGGCCGATTTGGAAAACAAACTGCCTCAGGTTGACAGATAATTAGATACAGGGGACATATTATATGCCTTTGCATATAAATGTGCTCCGAGGCGTGTTGGTTCATCTGAAGTTGAGGTTAAAGGCGCGCCAGGTACTCCTGACACATCAGGATATATATTTTCATACAGTCTCCGGCGCTGTGTTGGTTTTATAGCCCTTTCATCCCAGTGCTGACGGATGGGGTGTGAGCACAAGTCAACTTGGAAGAAAGACACGGCTCTTTTACCTGTGAGCCTCCTGGCATTTTATCTTCCGTCCCCATTTCCTGCCCCCTACCCGGCAACCCACATCCCATCGTTTCTGGCAAGGGGCTGCTCTTTAGGCTTGGGTTCTGCAATAAATGACAAATGACTAGAGTAGGGAGGGCCAAGTTCCATTTTTCTTCTTCACATCCCCCCCCCTTTTTTTTGAATTCTAATAGGCTTGATTAATGACGTATAATTTAGGAGCCTTTCAAGACTAGGATAGACCCTGGTGGAATTCCTTCTTGGGCAAAGGAAAGAAATGGAAGTAGATATTTTCTAGAAGATTCTGTCAGCGGGCAGCTGCAGCTGCATGGGATGTTGGCCTGGCTGTGTCATGAACGCTGACCTCACAGAGCCCCCCCCCACTCCTGCCTTTCCTTGAGATCTGCTCTGCGGAAGCAGAACCTGAGTCCTAGGAAAACTTGAACGGAGAATGAGTCTTCATCATTCCCCCCTCTGTTTTCAGAAGGCTCAGAGCTGGAAGTCCCAGCTAAATCCATCCCCAAGAAAATGTAAAGAGCTTAGTTTAATGCCCTTGGGAGTAATTTCAATTTAAAAGTGGCATTAGAGCTGGTGCCTAACAGAACGGCTTAGCGGAGAGTCATCTTCTGTTTGGGCAAGTCGCTTAATCTCTTTGAGTCTGTTTCTTCATCTTAAAATAGGAATAAAAAGTAGTACCTACCTCATCACTTTGAGAAGATCAGTTTGGGTAAAACAGGTAGACGAGCTCACCTAGAGTATTTCCTGGTTTGGTTTAGTTGCTAAGTTGTGTCTGACTCTTTGTGACGCCATGGACTGTAGTCTGCCAGGCTCCTCCATCCTTAGAATTTTCCAGGCAAGAATACTGGAGTGGGTTGCCGTTTCCTTCTCCAGAGGATCTTCCTGACCCAGGAATCGAACCCAGGTCTCCTGCATTGCAGGCAGATTCTTTACTGACTGAGCTATGAGGGAAGTAGTATTTCCTACATATTAACTATTTTTAATAGCAGTGAGCAGCAGAGCTAATCATAATAAAGATGCTTAGAGAAGATTCCAGAAGGGAATGCTCCCACCCAGAGGAAGGGGGTGATCTTCTGGGGCTGCCTCCTGGCAGCATGGAGGTGGCCACTGAGCAGTGGGCTGGAAAGAGCCTGGTTCCTGGGAGGTCTGGCTCTGGCTCTGATTAGCTGTGTAATCTTGGGCTTTTCACTCCCTCTGTCCCAGTCACAGTTCCCTCATCCGTAAAATGAGGGGCTCTCCGGGTTGCCAGGGCCAGCAGTCTGACCCCATTATCTGTGTGGGAGGCATGGTCTGTGGTGGCTCTCCTCTCAGTGTCTGTGCCAGGCTTCTGGGCCACCGTGCTGTCAGCCTGCCTTCTGCAACAAGCCTGTGCTGTTTTCCAGGTCAAACTGGAGGGCTGAGACTGCCTATCAGGAAGACTTTGGGGAGCTGGTTGTACAATTCTCAGCTTGAAATTAACCCTTCTCTTTAAATCTTGCCATTGTCCTATTAGAAAAGGAGAGAGAGTGAAAGAGCAAGAAAGGGAAAGATAATAAACCCCATAGGCCAACCCTAAGTCCTGTTGACAGAGATGATGTAAATAGAGTTGCTGTCACTTTGATGAATTGAATCCTCCATTAATTAGGATGCATCGATTTAAGGGTTGTGCAAGCAGAGCGTCCTTCTCCCCTTCCCAGCAAGTTATAGCAGAGAGAGGGAGCAGAGGAGGGCAGGCTTTCTCTCTTTCTCACCTGACTGCTGGTTTTGCTTCTGGGCCTCATGAATTATCTCAGGAGCCGGTCACCCCAGTTTTCTCCACATGCCTTTCTTTCTTTCAGCTGATCTGGGCAGAGGGCTACACAGCCGATCTCTGGAAGAAAGGCTCCTTTTGAGGTCTACCACTTACTTGCTGGAGTGTTGCCTCACAAGGTGGTCTGTTGACTTGAAAGGGGAAGGGAGAAGGTCCAAAGTTGGATGGAAGGAGGTATGTGTTGATTTCTGGGCCTTGGAGGCAGTGACTCCTGAGAGACAATGTCAGCGATGGCTGAGAATCAGCCTGGCAGCTGCACCCAGCTCTGAGTTGACCGGATGTCAGATGGCCTCTTCCTGTTCCTTTGCAAGGTTATTGAAATCTCAGAAGGAGGGTGAGTGAGGGCCTCAGCCTTGCTGTGTGGACAGCTCTCCTTTTGCAGCCTCAGTTGGGCAGGCTGGTGGAAAGACATCCTTATCCATCCCTACCTGTACCTCAGGCCAAGTCAGCTGTGGTCCCAGGGCTCAGAGACTCCAGCCATCTGCTCTGAATTCCGTTTCCAAAAAGGTGAAGATATATTCTTCACAAGGGCCTGGAAAGTCTGAATCTGGATTGTCTTCCCTAAATACTAGCGGTTCAGCCTTTTATGATTCAGAGCAGCAAGACGTGATAAAGCCATGATGTGTTTCTTCATCACCAGTGCAACCTGAATGTGCATTGCAGATTGTGTGCAAAAATCTCAGCGCTTCACATACAGGGGGCCAATACGCCCATGAAAAGATGTTCAACATCATTCACTATTAGAGAAATGCAAATCAAAACTACATTGAGATATCACCTCACACCAGCCAGAATGGTCATCATCAAAAAAGCCACAAATAGTAAATGCGAGAGAGGGTGTGGAGAGAAGGGAACCCTCCTACACTGTTGGTGGGAATGTAAATTGGTACAGCCACTATGGAGAATTCTTAAAACACGATGGAGATTCTTAAAAAACTAAAAATAGAGCTACCATATGACCCTACAGTCTCACCCCTGGGCATGTTTCCAGAGAAAAACATGATCTGAAAAGATACATGCACCCCAACCTTCATTGCAGAATTGTTTGCAATAGCCAAGACATGGAAGCAATCTAAATGTCCCCCGACAGAAGAATGGATAAAGAACATACGGTACATATATATATATGCAACAGAATATTACTCAGCCATTTAAAAGAATGAAATAATGCCACCTACAGCAACGTGGATGAACCTAGAGAGGGTCGTACTGAATGAAGTAAGTCAGAGAAAGAGAAATATTGTCTAGCATCCTTTATATGTGGAATGTAAAAAGAAATGATTCAAATGAACTTAAGTATAAAAGAGGAACAGATGCACAAAGAAAAAAGATGCTTATCCTCTATTTTACATTCAGTAACTCTCCTAAGATTGTGGGGGATTTCTTGTTTAAATTTAGTGGGAAGCACAGATATAAGGGTAATTTGGGCCACAGTATTGATTAAGACCATGAAAGTTTGCCAATTATTGCGCATTAGCAGATAATAAAATTAACTCAGGACCTATGATGTAGGAAAAGAAAAAAAGATCCTGATGCTTCTTATGAGGTCAAATAAGAAATGAGCTGTTAGCCAAGGTAGGACTGGGAGCCAGGGTGTGACTCCTTATGGAAAAAGCGCTAACCCTGACCTAGGGCACCTTGAACAAAGCGATTCATCTTCAGGTTTCCTCTTGGCTCCCAAGGGTCCCATTCCTCAGGCAAAGGGAGTGTCTCCACTTTCAGAAAGGGCTGCCTTATAAACAGATGGAATGGGAGCTGGAAGAGAGCTCTTAGATTGAGCCTTTCATCTCAAGGCTCCGGCTGAAAATCTTGGCATGACAAAGAGAGGGAAGCTCTCATGGACATCCCCTCCCTTTTCAAAACAGTTTTATTGGAGTACGGTTGATTGATAGTGTTGTGTTAATTTCTGCTGTACAGCAGAGTGACGCAGTTATATGCATATATACATTCCTTTTCATATTATTTTCCATTAAGGTTGATGACAGGACGTTGAATATAGTTCCCTGTGTTATACAGCAGGACTTTGTTGTTTATCCATCCTAGGATTTAACAGTTTGCCTCTACTAATCCCAACCTCCAAATCCTTCCTCGCCCTCCGTCCCCCTTGGCAACCATAAGTCTGTTTCTATGTCCGTGAGTCTGTTTCTGTTTCATGGATAGGTTCGTCTGTGACATAGTTTAGACTCCAAATGTAAGTGATGTCATATGGTAGTCGTCTTTCTCTCTCTGACTTCATTTAGTGTGATCATCTCTAAGCCCATCCATGTTGCTGCAAATGGCATCGTCCTTTTTAAAAGCTGAGCAATATTCCATCACATACATGTACCACATCTTCTTGTCTGTTGATGGGCATTTAGGTTGTTCCCATGTCTTGGCTATTGTAAATAGTGCTCCAGTGAATACGGGGTAGACACCCCCCTCCCTTGATTCACCAAAGTCCCGTATGCAAAATACTCAGGCATCCCGGTACCAATAGGGAAGCACCCTTCTGGAGTTGCCCCAGGATTGAATACGCAAGCATTTCCTTGGCTAGGAGATGAAGGATAAATTCATTAACATGGGCTGTACCCTAAGTGTGTTCAGAAAGACAGATCCCTGACTCTGATCCTGCTGAGGGGATGGGCAGCACGTCTGCCCTTCCTCTCAGATGTCTCATCGCCCTCCTCATCGCTAAGGCAGACTTCTGCCTGGCTCACCCTGTCCCATCCCAGGACCTCTGTGTCCCCGCTCCTGCCCTCTCTAAGGGAGTCTGGTGTGGCTGTCGTGCTAAGGTTCCTGGCCTTGGAGAATTTGTCCTTTTTCTTTTTTGTTTCTCTGACAAGGGGATCTGCAGGGTAGAGGTGATGGTTTTTCTTAGCCGAGTGGATGAACTGGAAGGGATGAAGTGGGGCGAGGGAGGAGAGAAGAGAGGGTGGGAAGAAGGAGCAAGAAAGAAAAAAAAATAGGAAAAAGATAACAGGAAATGAAGGTGGGGAGTGGCCAAGGGGATTCGCAAGGGACAGAGACAGGGAGAGAGATGAGGAGAGTTGGCGAAAAGACACAAAGAAGAAATTCCCCCAAATATGAAGCGACCTTGTGGGCAGGAGGCCAGAAGAAACAAGAGTCTGGAGTGGAGGGAGAGGAGACAGGAAACCAGGAGAAGGAAGGGACGAGAGAAACCTCCGGGAAGGAGCTGGGAAAAGAAGTGAGGAGAGGGGGACAGGGAGGAGGGAGGCTGGGAGAGTGGACCAGGAGGGAGGGGCGCTGGGTGCGGGAGCCGGGAGACAGAAAGTGCTGCGCTGGGTGGATTACTGTGAGTTTGTCATCTGGAATGGTATAAGCTGTAGGTACAGCATCTCCTGCCTGTGATTTATGGTCCCTGTCAGGCGGGGAGCGCGCTTTGTCTGCTGTAGCGTGGAGGACGAATGCACTGCTGTCATCCCCGCCTGGCCAGCCCTTCTCTCTCTCTGCTCCGCACGCCCGCTCCCCATTTCACGCCAGTGAACATAAACAATCTTTTGTAAACCTGACAGTCACACTTGCTTCTTTGGAAACATAAAGCAGAAATGTATGACTCGGCTTTCATTACCCAATTTCCTACGCTATATAAAAACACTCAGGAAAGACATGTAAGTGATCGCGAAACCTGGGAAATTGGAAGTGTCCTGGAGGGAGGGGGAGAAGGGAAAAAAAAACTGGAGGTGGAGGAGAGGCGTCTGGCTGGGGAGGACCTGGGAAGGAAAGGGATGACGTGTCTCACCGCCCCCCCCCCACATCCTTCCCAGAAAACGCTGTCTGATAAACTGGGCCATCCAGACACATAATTATATTACATTTCTGAATAATAGACATTTCCTGCCTGAAGTGTTGCTTTTCCACCGCCCCCCATCTCCTTTGAACCCAGATCACAGTAACGAAACAGTCTTGAGATCAAAGCTGGCTGATAATGTTGCTTTGTTGTTTTTTTTTTTTTCCCCTTCTCCTTTTTTTCTGCTTTACATTTTTCCTCTCTCCTAGCCATTGGGCAAATTCTACCAAGTCGAAAGTGTAACTTATTTTGAAAGAGCTATTAGGGTGCGGATTGTGGGGATTTCGCAGCTGGAACGTATGTCTCCGCTGGGAAGGGAGATCTAGTCCTGATCCCGGAGCCTGGTCGAGGGGCCAGAACAAGTGACGGAAGCCCATCAGGATGGAGTTTGGGAAGTGAGACCAGGACACGCAGAGACCTGGCCCAGAAACCACATGGCTAGCCTCCCAGGGCTCCCTGCAGGGATGGATGACTCCTCGTCCTGCCTTAGGTTGTATCCAGTTGTAGCCATGCAACCAGCAGAGGGGAGGGAGGCTCAGAGGTACTCTGGTTGCTTCCATTGCGCTGGGGTTCTGACCTGAAAGGTCTGGGCCCATAGTTACTGGTGAGGTCGTTCAGCATCACTGCACGTTCCAGACTCTGTGGATCTGGGAGCTGAGAGCCATTTGTTAATTCTTAGAATCACTTTCCCTAAAACTCTTTAATATCAGAATCTTTGCAAGGCATTGAGGGAGTTGCTTTAGTTTGGGTGTTCCCTTCTGAATAAAAAAGCGCCTTTGCAACATCCTCTGGAGAGCTGACCTTGAACTACATTGCAGCTGGGCAACTGCCATGCCAATCCAGCAATGTTCATTGACTCAGAGATCTGGGGAGATCTTCGCATCCTTGAGTCTCAGTTTTTCCAGAAAGATAGACACTCTATCTATACACCAAACACACATACACAGACACACACACACACAGACACACACACACACACATATACGAAACCATACACAAATAATATTGGAGCACAGGTTCAAGGATGAGAACACTACAAATTTTAAAGAGTTTTTGAATACCTACTATGTGTCCAGAACTATGCTAGGTTCTATAAAGTGTGTGCCACAAAACAATTCTGTTTAACTAAAAAAATCTCCAATATACTGATATATACGTGGAAGGACCTCTCTTTTGACTGGCATGTTGCATACCTCCTTCTCTACTCTCTAAAACCCTATCTGTACCCAAGTTTGGTTCAGTCTTCTTCCAAGGTCATATTCTCCTTGCACTCCCCTACAAGAACCTCTTGATCATGGGGCACCCCCGTATTCACAGCAGCCAAGACATGGAAACAGCCCAAATGTTCACCAACAGAGGAATGGACAAAGAAGATGTGGCACATACGTGCAATAGAACACCGCTCGACCACACCAAAGGCATCTTGATGTCCCAGGAGCCCTTGTTTACTCTCCACTCCCCACCCAGGGGTCCTCAGGCTTTCTTACTTGTCATCCAAGGAGTCAGCACAGTGTTGAAAAAACACTCAGGCTTTAACTCCAGATCTTGTTTCAAATCCTGGTTCTAGCACTTCACTAGCTATGTTGTCTAAGGCAGATGATTTCTCTGAAGCTGTTTCCTTATCTGCAACATGGACAAGGTTATACGGTAAGTCCCCTACATATGAATCTTCAAGATGTGAACTTTCAAAGATGGGAATGTGCATTCCATCAAGGTTAGGCATGAGTGAAATTGCATCTCGCCCTCCGTCTCCTCTTGCTGACGATCCTTCAGTTCTACATCTCCCACCTCCTCTCCCTCCTCCAGTGAGTAACCTTTCTTGCCTGTTCACTCAACGCCAGCCCCTGGATACCAGCTGTTGCATTACTGTAGTTATCAAGGGAATGTACTATCAGTTTAAAAGTGGTTTCTTTCTTTAGTTTTTTATTTTGTGTGTGTGTTTTAATGTATTGTGTGTAAAAACTATTCTAAACCTATCAGAGTAGAGTACTATATGGTTGATTTTGTTAATTGGGTACTAGACTAATAACTTTGTTGGACTTATGAACAAAGAGGACATACGAACGTGCTCTTGGAATGGAACTCGTTCATAGGTAGGGGACTTCCTGTAACCCACCCAGTGGGGTTGTTGTGAGGATTGAAGCTACAATAATTACAACACAGTAGGTAATGAATCAGTATCAATTCCTTTTCACTTGCCATCATCTACTACAAATATATCTCCCTCATTTCATGGAATCCAAAGGTCTTCCCAAAACCTTGCTGTTGGCAATACTTAGGGAGGAAACACGCAGGCAGCTGGCCGAGCCCTTCCAACCATGATATATAGACTTGATGTGGACCTGGAATTCTCCAGGCCTCCAGAGGGGCCCGTCCTCTGTTACTATTAGGCGTGTGCGTTGGACAAACAAAGCACAATGAGGGGAATTTAATACCTGCCAGGCAGCAGAACAAATGCCGTTGATCTTGGTGATACTCTATAAAAAGCAGGTAAGTGGATCTAGTTTGGTCCTACGGCGATTTCTAATCTTTTTGCCTCACTGGGTAATTTTCACTTTTGCTTGCTGTGGGGTGGAAGCAGGATAAGTCACATACTTATACAAGCTGCCCAAGCCACATGATAGAGAGAGAGCCTCAAAAGTGGGCTTCTCACATGCCCAGGAACTGGAGGAGTTAAACAGTGAAAAAGTCACCAGCATAGAAATACCACAAAACTAGACAGCATTGTGAGTTATTCCCACATCAGGAAATATTAATAACAATAGCAAAATAATTACCTATAGGGACTTTTTAAAAAGAATCTTTAATTCTAGAACCAGTTTTCATATTATTCATTCACTGAGCCAATCAGCTATTGGACTTAGAAAATGTGCTGTGTACTGGAAACTTCATTTTCAGGCTTGTCTCTAACTGCACATATCAAAGGTTAAAAAAGAAAAAAAAGAAAGGGAAGAGATGGGAACACAGTTGGACTTCATGTTAAGAGTATTCAGTGCACAGTTCATAGGTCCCCTCTTACTTCTAAACCACTCCCCCTACAAATAAAATAGAGGGATATTAATTATTTATAGGGCAGAAGAAGAACTTACATCCTTTAGTGATTCTTAGAAGTAGTCCTCTTCCTGAGTGGGTGTACAGATTAATTTACATTCAACTGAATGGGTGTTTTCATCTTATGGGAGAATTTGGGGAAGATGACGTCAGAATGTACTGTTTTAAGGCTTTACAATGATAAGTCTCATTCTCAACGATCAAGAGCAGAGGACATTTGTATGAGGAAATTTTCGGTGGTAACGTCAGTCTGTTTTAACTGGCTGGCAGCCTGTGTAGCTGTTTATACTAAGTCATGTCTGACTGTTTTTGTGACCCCATGGACTGTAGCCCACCAGGCTCCTCTGTCCATGAGACTTCCCAAGCAAGAATACTGGAGTGGGCTGCCATTTCCCCCTCCAGGGGATTTTCCTGACTCAGTGATGGAATCCAGGTTCCCTGCATTGCAGGCGGATTCTTTACCACTGAGCCACCTGGGAAGCCCAGACAGTCTTCAAGATCCCATCTGGGGAATTGGAAAAGAGATTTGTGTTGGTATCTCAGCCTCGCTTATGGTTTCCTGAAGTTGACTGGTCTTTGGAAGAGTCTCCTGTAAGTTTAATGCTTGGGATAGGATGTCTCAATCAACAACCAAAGGAGAGTCAAGCTTCTTTTTCTCATTAAAGCAGAAGTAGAAGCTTGGAGAAGGCAATGGCGACCCACTCCAGTGCTCTTGCCTGGAAAATCCCATGGACGGAGGAGCCTGGTAGGCTGCAGGCCATGGGGTTGCTGAGGGTTGGACACGATTGAGTGACTTCACTTTCACTTTTCCCTTTCATACATTGGAGAAGGAAATGGCAACCCACTCCAGTGTTTTTGCCTGGAGAATCCCAGGGACGGGGGAGCCTGGTGGGCTGCTGTCTATGGGGTCACGCAGAGTCGGACACAACTGAAGTGACTCAGCAGCAGCAGCAGAAGCTACTGGTTGGTATAAACAAGCCACCACAATGCCTGGTCTTTGGTTCTAATCTTGTTAGAACATTGCAGGATCTCATCTTCTATGTTAGTTATCTGTTGCTGAGTAAGGTGTCACCCCTGCAAGCTTAATGCTTATCATCTCACAATCTCTGTAGAATAGAAATTTGGAAATTGGTTATATTGGGTGGTTTGGGCTCAGGGTCTCTCCTGAAGTTGCAGTCAAGACATTGGCTGAAGCTACAGTCATCTGAAGGCTTAACTGGGGCTGGAAGAGTTGACTCAGATGCTCACCTGGCCTCACTTCTTTGGCTGCTGGAGGAGATCTCAGATGTTAGCCACATGGGCTCCTCCATAAGTGTACTTGAAGTTTACCCCAAGGTTCTGGCTTCCCTAAGAGCAAGTGACCCAAAATGGAGACAAAGATGTCCCAGTACTTTTTATAATACAGACCTGGGAGTCATATGCCATAAATTCTGCCACATTCTGTGTTGAAAGTGAGTTGTTAATACTATGCCCAACCTACTCTCAAGCAGAGGACTTCTTGAATAAATCTGTACTAAGAATTTATGAAAATATATTTTTAAAAATTGGTGGCTTCCCCGGTGGCTCAGATGGTGAAGCGTCTGCTTGCAATGCAGGAGACCCAGGTTCGATCCCTGGGTTGGGAAGATCCCCTGGAGAAGGAAACGGCAACCCACTCCAGTATCCTTGCCTGGAAAATCCCATGGACAGAGGAGCTTGGTAGGCTACAGTCCATGGGATCTCAAAGAGTTGAACATGACTGAGCAACTTCACTTTCACATTTTTAAAGATCTGTATTTTCCTCCCTCTCTTCCTATGTATTCATTCAAAACTCATAGCTTTGAACCTTTATTTTCACTCTGGGTCATTTCTATTTTCATACTATAAAATTACCAAAATGTGATGTTGAAATTGATTTGAGACTATAAAATACAGATAAATACTTCTACAGATATTTACTAAGTGTGTAAAACCAAACAATGCAAAAGCTTTGTTTTGAGTATTTTCCCTTTGTGATTCTTTTTCATGGGTTTCACCGGGTCAGCCTTCTCCCCTGTCTTAGAGATTTTCTTTATAGACTTTCTTCATTGCCCCAGGGACTTTCATACTGTGTTTAAATTTATGGGCATTTATTTGGGAAACATTTAAGAAAATTGCCTGCCCGCTCAATGAGGTTGTTCAATGGAAGTTTTTAAAATAGGAAATAATAGGGAGGTAGGTACGGTTTCCATAGTTGAAACCGTGTACAAGCCCCCGTGTCCTTGTTTTTTGAAACCAAGGGCTGATTTAAGAGTTCGTGTTTGGGGAATGTGAAGATGTAGAAACTGCAGCTGTTGGCCTGGGGAATTGATAGCAATTTAAATTATGAATCTGCCACATAGACACCAAACTCCCTGTTCCCTGAAAGATATAGATGAAGGCCTCACACACATCACTATGTTGTTTTTACAGAAGGCAGACCCCCACCAGATGAAAACTGCTGACCACAGAACACAGATCCTAGACTGATTGAAACCAGAAGATTGATGATGCTTGAAACTTCACCTTGATGCCAACCAATCTGAGAATTGTCCAGGAGCTGATCATGCACTAGTCCTTGAAAATCTTAGACTTCTTACTCTCCCCTCTAATGGGGAGGACATAGTCTTGAGGGCACTAGCTTCTGTGACCTCCTTTGCCTGGCAAAGTAATAAAAGCTACTTAAAAAAAAAAAAAAAAAAAAAGCTGTGCCCCATAGTATGCAGGATCCTAGTTCCCTGACCAGGGGTTAAACTCACTCCCTCTCCACTGGAAGCATGAAGTGTTAGCCGCTGGACCACCAGGGAATTCCCAGAAGCTACTCGTTTCTACTTCACCCCAAAGTCTGTCTCTGCATTTCTGTTTGGCACAGGTGAATAGAGACCAGGTTTCGGGAACACAGTAAAGCCTCCTTAGCCCTTGCTTCAGGGACCCCTGCTGTAAATGCAGGGCTGATTGAATCAGTTACGATGCTGCCTAACTTGACTTTGGCCAACAGACCAGTGTTTCACTGAGCATCCACACTGGGACTGGTCATTTACTGGATGGCTGTGGATGACATTGGCCATTTAGCAGAAGGAGTTTCACGCTAAAACCAGAGACAATTAGTAGGCTCAGGAGTACATGAGGATGGTCCTGTCCAAAGCTTTCCCAAGTCCCCGGTTACATTCACTCAGCCCATCATCCATTCATTCACCCATGTTTATGAATCCCCTACTGTGTGTGAGGCTTCAGTGGCAAATCAAGAGGTGGCAATGAGTGTCCAAAAAGATGGGGGTAGGGGGCGGTGCATACTGGGATGAAAGAGCTGGGAATGGAAGGCCCTTTCTCCTGGCAAAGAGCCAGCCAGTGGACTGATGTTTGGGCGACACCAGGAGGAAGTGACTAGTGAAAGAAAGTGACCCACGATGCTTTCTAAGACCTTGATACAGAAGCCCAGATGTAGGAACTGGGCTCCAGGGTGGGTCCAGCTGCCCAAGATAAAGGAGCCATCCAATGACCAGAGCTGAGGTCAACTTAACAACAAGTGAGACTCCGAGCTTGAGTCCTTGCACTTCTCTAATCTCCTGGGTCTCAGGTGGGACACAGCCTCAAGTGGGTGGGGCCCCCAGGGAGCTTCAGTCCCCTGAGTGGGGAGGGAGAGCTGCAGAGACAGGAGCCCAGTGGACCCAACACACCCCAGGGGCTCCCAGGTGCTGGGGGTTCACCTGGATGCTCTGCAAAGCAGAGAGGAGGTGGCATGGTGAGGAAGGGGGCATGGTGAGCTGGGCAAAGCCCTTTGGGGGACTGGCAAGGATCCTAGCTTATCTCAGATGTGCCCCCTACCTGGCCTGCTGCTCAGCCATCAAAGGACAGAGTGAAACTCCCTCTTCTGATGCAGAGGCTGAGGGGGAGGCCTGCGGGGAAGAGTTGTCTGTCTTGGCAGCTCAGGTCTGCAGGCACAAAGCTTTCTTGAGGCTCAGGAAGCTTCGCCCCACCCCCCTCTCCTCCCCGGGTCAAAGCCGGCGCCTTCCCCTCAAGGGCTTCATTTCAATGTTAATGAGACTAAGAAGGTGGGCAATCTTGTTTTCCTCTAAAAATTCCATTTCACCCTTCCTCGCTCTCTGAGCATACCTCTCTGATTTAGACGCACTGTGTTTAATTAAAAGCGCGTTTGTTTTTTCTTTCTCCTTGCTCCCTCCACTTCAGGGGGATCCCTCCCACTGCCTCTGGAGCACACTGTTTTCCTGGGCCTCTATTCCTGACCCCTGGAGAAGGCAATGGCACCCCGCTCCAGTACTCTTGCCTGGAAAATCCGTGGACGGAGGAGCCTGGTAGGCTGCAGTCCATGGGGTCGCTAAGAGTCGGACACGACTGAGCGACTTCACTTTCACTTTTCACTTTCACGCATTGGAGAAGGAAATGGCAACCCACTCCAGTGTTCTTGCCTGGAGAATTCCAGGGATGGGGGAGCCTGGTGGGCTGCCGTCTATGGGGTCACACAGAGTCTGACATGACTGAAGCGATGCAGCAGCAGCAGCAGCAGCAGCAGCAGCATGCCTGACCCCAGCCCTCCCTGCCTTGGAGGCACCTCTGCTAGCAGGCCAGGTGGAGTTCTTCCTTCTGTGCCTTGGCCTCTGGAGTGGAGGGGAAGTTTGTGTTGGGAACCATTAGGTATCAGTAGATGGTTGAGTTAGGTACACAGGTGCCTTGCTTTGGGTAAACCCAAGAACCCAGTTAGGAACAATCTGAATTGTCTGAAAACTAATTTGAGAGAAAAGGAGGGTTTCCCAGTGGATGGGAGAACCTGGGACAGGAAATTGGAGACAGTTCTTTTTTATAGGGAAATACCCTTTCCATCAGATAGGGATTCCAAGAAGGTATTCTTTAAATACTTACCTCCTTTACTGCGTTCAAAATAGAATTTAATCAACAAAATGAAGAATATTAAATTTCATGGTGGCAGAGACCAATAATGACTACTGATGTACTGGTTTCAGTGAAAGGACCTGAAAATTTCCAGTGACATTCTTACTGAAGCTTTATATCATTTTACCTATTTTGCATATAAAGAAACGATGATTCAGAGAGGTTAAGTTTCTTGTCCAAATTCATACAGCTTATAAACAGAATGACATTTGAATCTAGATTTGTCCAACCCCAAATCCCATATTTTCCCACCATATCCAGAAGAGACTTCAAAGGTCATCTGCATGCTAAGCTGCTTCAGTCCTGTTTGACTCTTTGCGACCCCATGGACTGTAGCACACAGGCTCCTCTGTCCATGAGATTCTCCAGGCAAGAATATTGGAGTGGGTTGCCATGCCTTCCTCCAGGCAATCTTTCCAACCCAGGGATTGAACCAGTGTCTTTTATGTCTCCTTGCCTTGGCAGGCAAGTTCTTTACCACTAGTACCACGTTGGAAGCCTCAAAGGTCATCTAGTCCTGAGCAAGTGAGCCTGTTCTGATTGTGGATGAAAACCGCAGCTTGCCACATCAGAAAACAAAGGATGTTGCAGCCATCAAACCACTATGGGAGCCCCCAAGGTGAGCCCCAAAGAGACCAAGGGGCTGCCAAGCCCTCAGCAACCGCAGCTGTCCCTGGCTGTGCACCCTGAGGGGATTTGGATGGGGAAAGCACAGGATACTGGCCCCAGATAGCTGAAGTGCATATCAAAGGAATGATTTCAGTGGAGCACAGGCTCCTGCCTCTTCCCACATAGAAAGTGCTAAATTCATTCACTTAAGTTGTCTGCTGCTACTGCTAAGTCACTTCAATCGTGTCCGACTCTGTGTGACCCTATAGACAGCAGCCCACCAGGCTCCCCCGTCCCTGGGATTCTCCAGGCAAGAACACTGGAGTGGATTGCCATTTCCTTCTCCAATGCACGAAAGTGAAAAAAAGTGAAGTCGCTCAGTCTCGTCCGACTCTTCGTGACCCCATGGACTACAGCCTACCGGGCTCCTCCGTCCATGGGATTTTCCAGGCAAGAGTACTGGAGTGGGGTGCCATTGCCTTCTCTGGTTTCCCTTAATTATCCGTCATCTTTTGATGTTCTGACTACCTGGTTTGTGTTGCAAAAACCCCTATATACCCTGACTCCTCCCTTACCTCTCAGGAGCAGTCCCTCAGAGCTGTCTGAGATGCTGTGTCCTGGGCTTAAGTCCTCAGCTTTGCCCACCACATAAAGCCTAATTCTCAACTTTTAGTGCAATTTTCTCAGTTGACATGATTTTCCAGAAGCCTAGTAGCAACCCTCTGGGGGGATGGGGTAGAGAATGCGGGCTGAGACGCCCATCACATGGGGAAACCGCAGATCTTCTGAGAGGAGGAAGGCTTGAAGGCAGACCAGCAAACTCCAGCCACAACTGGCTAATCAGAGGCCACGATGATCTGGCCGGCTGCCTCCTATGGTCACCCATCCACGCGGCGGAGTGCGCGGGGCTGGACCTGGACCTCACATAATTCTGAGAAGCTGTTCCGAAGAGGAAGTGGTGGTGGGGAGCCAGGAATTTTTGCAACAAACCCAGGTGGTGGGACTATTAATAAAAGAATCAGATATCTCAAGTTAAGGAATTTAGTGCTGTTCTATGTATAGGAAGATGCAAGGGTCTGGGCTCACTGAAATCAATCCTTTGTTCTGTATGTCCCCAATCTGGGCTCAGCGTCCTGTACTTTCTCATCCTGAGTCCCCTCGGAGCGCAGGGTCCGAGGTGGCTGCAGCACCTGACAGCTACGTGGCGGGCATTTTTTGTCCTGATCCCTTGTTTACCAACCCAGGAAGAGAATAACAGATATTGTGTATTAATTGATATATGTGGAATCCAGAAAAATGGTATGTGCGTGCATGTATGTCCAGTTGCTTCAGTCATGGCCAACTCTTATGTGACGCTATGGACTGTAGCCTGCCAACCTCCTCTGTCTGTGAGATTCTCCAGGCAAGAGTACTGGAGTGGGTTGTCATGCCTTCCTCCAGGGGATCTTCCCGACCCAGGGACTGAACCCATAGCTTCTGCATTACAGGTGGATTCTTTACTGCTGAGCCACAAGGGAAGGCTCCCCCAAATGGCATAGATGTTCTTATTTGCAAAACAGAAATAGAGACACAGATGTAGAGAACAAACGTAGTGACCCCAAGGGGGGAGCGAGGGGTGGGATGGGTTGGGAGATGGGGATTGATCTATTTTCACGACTATGTATAGACTAGATAGCTCTTTGAGAACCTTCTGTGTAGCACAGAGAACTGTACTCAGTGCTCTGTGGTGACCTAAATGGGAAGGAAATCCAAAGAAGAGGGCATATGTGTACATATACACGCACATATAGCTCATTCTCTTTGCTGTACAGCGGGAACTAACACAACATTGTGAACCAATATACTCCAATCACAATCAATTTTAAAATAAAGAAGCCTGTACGCCAGTCCAGCGGATGGCCCCCCTTCACACTGCTGTCACCCAAGGACGCCGAGGCTTCTTCATTATGGACGTTGGGGGTGGCTGCAAATGTAGACAGCAGCCTCCTCTGCTGGCATACGCACTTTCATGCTGAGTTCTTGGAGGTCTGGGAGTTTTTGGGGAAACTGACCTTTTTCCTGGTGGAGGAGGATGGGGGTCACATGTGTGGGATTAGTGGTAGACAAGGATGGAGCACACTGAAATGATGCCATGGCTCTGGAGGAGGTAACCATCATCCACTGGCTCTCTGGCCCTTTGTTTCCCCGCCTTGGGCACTGGACTGCTTCATGACCACCTGGAGGGAAAGTGCATCCCAAACTGTGAGACTAGCCTCATCCTTGGCGGGAATGAAACAGGAGACTCAGGGCCAGCAGTCCTCAGATCCAGCTGTTGGTTTCTCTTGCACACAGAGGAAATGGCCTTTTGGTGCTCCCATTTCCTCTGGTTCAGGATCCCCGCTTCCTACCCTTGGTGCCTTGAAGGACTCCTGTCTTGTCCCCTGGACATATGGCGTTCAATGCCTGTAGCAAGCTCTGCTTCTGATGGGAAGCTTAACTCGGGTCTTGTCTGCTCATTGATGAAGGTAAGAGACTTGGCCAAATTAAAAGAAACAGTAGCTGTGTTTTCTTTTCTTTATAAACAACATTTATTAATTTACTTATTTATTTATTCTTGGCTGCTCTGGGTCTTTGTTGCTGTGTGCAGGCTTTCTCTAGCTGCATTGAGTGGGGAGTACTCTCTAGTTGGGGTACATGGGCTTATTGCAGTGGTTTCTCTTATTGCGGAGCCCGGGCTCTAGGCTGTGAGCTCAGCGGTTGTGGTGCATGGGCTTAGTTGCCCTGGGCCATGTGGGATCTTCTCAAATCAGGGGTCTAACCTGTGCCCCCTGCATTGGCAGGTGGACTCTTAACCCCTGGACCACCAGGCAAGCCCCTGGAATCGTAACAGTATCTCACCTGGTGTGTGTGTGTGTGTGTGTGTGTGTGTGTAAAAGCAGAGAGGTGTGTAGACATGCCATCTCAAACTTGACTGAAAACTCTATCTGGTGAAGGGACACACCCCTTGTTTCTTTCCTAGGACTCCATGGAACCTGTGTAAAGAACTAGACCAGCCTCCAAAGGTTGACCACTGACTTAATAAAGCACAAGAATAACTGTACATTTATGTAAAGCCTTTTTCCCAGAAGTGCTCCATACTCTGCAGATAATGGACTTATTTATCCCTGGAGCACCTCTGTGAGGCACTTCCAGGACAGGGGTGACCAGACTCGTGGAATAAATAATGTCAAAAACAGCATGAAGCTAAACTAGCCCAGAAGTCTGAGGCCACGAGGAGGTGGCATGGGCCCAAGGTCACCCACTGAGCTGGGAACCAGACCCAAGTTCTTGCCCCAGTGAGGTGACTCTCTCTAGCACCGTGTTCCTGGTTCCCATCTGCATGTCCCCCAGGCTGGCCGCAGGCCTTCCATATGCTCCTCCAAAGGCATATTCCACAGGATATTAGAGGCCTTCTTACTAAACCCTGCCCGAGAAAGTTCTGGAAATAATGGGTGTCACAGAGTTAAGCAGGTTTATTTACTCGAGGACTCTGTAGACACTTTCACAATCCACTTTGTTAATTTCCAAGGGGTGTGCCCAGGACGCTCGGTTTCTCAAATTTAATTGTCTTTGGAAACTTCCTTCCCCAGGATCTCGATGGATTGGTGAAGTCCTTGATTTTTTAATATCTGGCGCCAGAACTTCCCCTGTGGAAGGGGATGTCTAAGTTTAGGAAGAATCTTGGCAAGCCAGCTTGGGATGTGGGTGACGCTGCAAAGCATGACTGTCATCGGAGGCTGAGACATCGAGAGGGAAGGTGCATGAGACAGAGGGGAGGAGTGGACTGCTTTTGTTCCTAAAGGGGAGGAGGAAAGAGAAGAGGAGAAGAAAGAGAAGGACTAAAAGAGAGATGCCAGGAGGAGGAGAAAGGGTTGGGCTGGGTGGAGTGAAGATTCAGTGAAGCTCCAGGATGGTGGGAGAACCAAGGCCATTTATAAGGATGTTCACAGTTTTATGTGAAGTTGTTGGATCTGCAGTGTAACTCCCTCCTTCATTCTCTCCCTCTCCTATCTATAGGGAAGGTAGGATCTTACGTGCTTTGTAGAGTGGGTTTTGTGTGTGTGTGTGGATTGAGAAAGAGTTTTGTTCCTTCCCTGAAATTTTATGACCAAGGAAAAGGCAGCATTAACAGAAGCGGGAGCCTGGAAGCAGAGATGACCACAGAGGTGCGCCTTCGTGTGCTTATACAACCCTCGGGAGGTCTGGGCACTTTGGGCTTGAACTAAGCCCCCTAAGTTCTCAGATGCACCTAAGCTGGAACCGGGCATTCTGTACGTGAGCTGACATCCAACCCTGCTCCCCGACATGTCATCCTAGGCTCCCAGTTACTGTCTCCGATTGCGCCACAGTAACCTGAGCCTCAGAGAACAGGTCTTCCAATAGTGATCCTAGTTTTCCTTAGAAGTCTGTTCTCCAGGGTCAACAGACTTCATTCCTTCCGAATGTCTCATATGACTGTATACCAAGCCTTGTCATCCTTCTGCCACCGTGGTCTAGCCATCCTCCAGGATTTCAACCTGCCTCCTGGGGCTCAACGCAGTGCTGGGCTGTGTGGTCTGCCCATTGCCATATCCAGGAGATTCTTTACTTTCTGTGATCTGGTCCTTCCGCTTCTACTAAGGAAACCAAAATTTGATCCAGCATTGTTTTTGTTTGGCAGTCGCATTGCGTTCCTGGCTCCCTGAAGCTTAAGGTCAGCTAAAAACCCTTGTCAGGTAATAAATGAGCTTACTCATTTGGGTTACAGCTGTTCTCCGATGGAATGGTATTACTGCCACGTGGCTGAGAACGGCTGCTTCTCCCGTCACATTACATAATGATTGCAGTTTATCTCACGTCGTGGGGGACGCACACGTGTGCAGAGCCTGGGCACAGCTTTAAGGAGTGCCTGGGTGTAACGAAGTGGTAATTAACAGCGTCAGTCACAAATAACTTTTTTCTTTCCTTCCTGCACTCCACAGCTTGTTTGTCAGAGGCTGCTGATGCTCTCCTGGTATGCGCTATGTAAACACACAGGTAGACGGAGAAAGCCTGGCAGACGGTGATTGTCGAGTGGAGACAGGGACCCCATCACAAACACCCTTAACAGTAATGACAGCCATTGTGTGTACACACAGATCACCCTAAACAGCTTTTAAAAAAGTGGTTTTGGCAGGGGGTGGAGGGGAATGTAGGGATGGGGAGGGGAGATAATGAAGAAGAACTGGAAGGATGTGGAGGTCTTCAAGTATTTTAGCCAAGCATCTGTCTCGTCCGAGCTGCATTGGTATCTCCTGACGGCAGTGACTCTGGAGGGGACAAAGTTCCTGTGAGCCTGGTACCTTGAAGGATCATGAATTTCATGTGGGAGAAGGGGGAAGGGAAGGTACTTCCTCTTGCACTGCTCACTAGCTGTGTGACCTTGAGCAGGCTGACCTTTCTGAGCCTCAGTTTCTCCATCTATAAAATGGATTTTCCGAAGTGGATGAAGGGGAGGATGGGAAGGCAGAACCAGTGCCCTGACAGCCTGGGGGAGCTATAACTCAGTAACTGGGAAGAGTAATCTCCCTTTTTGGTCAGGGTTCTATTTGGAATGAGACCAGTCACTCACTTGTCCTGCAGGTGTGAGCCTCTCAGGGGTCAGGTTTGCGATGCGGCTGTGGGTATGCAGAGACAGAGACCCTACTGTCAGGGGGCACAGGACCACATGCTGATAACAACGCAGAACAGAAACGAGACGCCCGCTAAGAAGCAAAAATAAGGTGAGATGGGAGTCTGCTCTGAGTGGGGGATAAGAGGGTGGCCAGTTCTGGAAGGGGTGGCAATTGTGTGATCCTGAAGGGTGAGTGGGTGGGGGTGACAAGGAAGGGGTGCAAGGGAACACCCCTCCTGAAAAAGAGAAAAGTATGACCTCCCGCTTGAACGCAGAGTGTTTTCCCATCCACGATCAGATTCAGCCCTCGCTCTCATAATGCCAGCAACTAACATCACAAAGCATTCCATTCGCTGGGTACTGTTGGAACTCGCTCAGCCAAGGCAGGAGAAAGGAGCCAGTTCCTTCTGTCCAGTGGTGTCCTGGGATGGAAAATACTAGTGACAAGATTGAAAGTCATTTGCAGGAGGTGAGCCCAGAAGCAGGTCATTGACCTGATCTAAGTAATACCTTTAGGAGGTGAATCAGGCCACTGATTCTGATATGAATGAGGAGTCCCCTTCAAGGCTGTCTCCCTGCTTTCTCAGGTGCCGAGAATTTCAACCTGAAATCATTAATTCAAAGGTGTGGGAGCATGGGAGATAAGGTTGAAGCTTGAAGCCACGCTAAGCTGCAGTTTTCTAGAGGAGTGAATTAACTTTAATTTGTTTTTATTAATTTATTAAAATTTAATTGAATTTTAATTTAATTAAAATTAAACTCACTAGTTAATCTCTTATCCATTCAATGAACAATTAGGAGAGATCTAAACGTGTCAGGCACTGAACATGATCAGTCATTGTCCAGCCCAGCCTCTAAGCCTCTCCTAAAGGAAATGCCCTTCAAGAAGGCTTTCCTCGTATGTCTCCTGGTGATGGGCTCTGCCTTATCTCCAGATGGTCCCCAGGTCATCCCTGCTTTCTCAAGTCGCTCGCCATCTCATGGTGGTGGAGATCCATCGGTCGACTTGATTCGATATGGTAAGTGGTATTGGACCTCTGCAAGGGTGCTGCGATGTGAGCAGAGAGGAGGTGCAGTCAGAGAAGACTTCTTGGAGACAGTGAAAGCTGGGCAGGGCCTCCAGAGGGAGTTCTGGAGACAAGAGGCAAAGGGTCAGGGGGACTTGGGTGACTGGAGTTGTTACAGCAGAACCTGGGAGACAGGGAGTAGGGAGAAGTATGGCTGGATACTCGTGGATGGTGGTGGATGAGGATCAGATCACAGAGGGAATATGCACCATATCGTAGACATTTGGACTCTGATAAATGATGAAGAGCCATTGATGCTTCTCAGAAAGAGGAATGACAAGGTCCAATTTGAACTTTTTGTGAATGATAATGGCAAATGCTTATATTGTTCTGGGCACTGTTTTAAGCGCTTTGCATATAATCCTCACGATAATTATATACATGTTGGTGTTCATATCATCCCCATTTGACAGATGAGGAAACTGAGGCTTAGAGCTTAAATGACTTGCCCAGGCCCATGCAGATAAGAAGAGGGCAAACTGGGCTTCCCGGATGGCGCTAGTGGTAAAGAACCTGCCTGTCAATGCAGGAGAGAGAAGAGACGCAGTTTTGATCCCTGGGTCAGGAAGTTCCCCTGGAGGAGGAAATGGCAACCCATTCCAGTTTTCTTGCCTGGAGAATTCTCATGGACAGAGGAGCCTGGCGGTCTACAGTCCATGCGGTCACAAAGAGTCAGACACAACTAAAGAGACTTAGCACGCATGCACAGTCTGGCTCTAGAGTTTGCGCTCTTATCTAGTCTGTTCTACGGCTTGTAAGGGCACCATTCCAGGCAGCAAGTCTAGAAATCAGGAGACCCTTCTGGAGGTGGTTGCAGGAGACACTGAGGTCTTTAACTAGTGATGAGAGAAGGGGGTATATTCCAGAAATGTCAGGGAGAAGTCATCTGTCAGATGATGGTTATTGCCAAAGGAGTTGGAGGTTAACGTTGGGCTTGGTGGTGGTAGTGGTGGGGCAACTGTTTCCTGCAAAGACCCAGATAGTAAAACTTTCAGGCTTTGGGGGTCAGATGGTCTCTGCTGTAACTACTCAACCGCCTTTGCAATGCAAAAGCACTATAGACAATCCATAAATGAATGAGCATGGCCATGTCCCAATGAAGCTTTATTAATGGACATGAAACTTGAATTCCATAGAATTTTCATATATCATAAAATGTGATTCTTATTTTGATTTTTCCCCCAATCCTTTGAAAATGAAAAAACTATTCTCAGCTCCAGGACCACAGAAAAATAGGCGTGCTTAGTTGCTCTGTTGTGTCCGACTCTTTGTGACCCCATGCGCTGTAGCTCACCAGGCTCTGCTGTCCATGGGATTTTTCAGGCAAGAATACTGGAGTGGATTGCCATTTCCTCCTCCAGGGGATCTTCCCGACCCAGGGATTGAACCCACATCTCCTGTGTCTCCTGCACTGCAGGTGGATTCTTTATCTGCCGAGCCAGGGGAAATAGGCCAGATTTGAGCTGAGGCTGTAGTTTTCTGACCTCTGGGCTAATTCCTGGGAGGGGGTAGGTGAGTGGTGGCCAGGAGGTGACCCAGGATGATCTGAGGACAAAGCAAAGTGGAGAACTATGAAGCCTCTACGCTGCTCCCGGGATACATGCAGCGAGGGGAGTCATTCAGAGCTGGCATGCAATATGTGACCCCCTTAGACCTGAAGTGCTGCTAATAAAGGAACATTTGCAAGGACGGTGTTAACAAGCAGTAGCTCTCGTGTCTTCCAGATCTCCCTTCCCACCCCAGGCCCGGTGGTAATAAAAACACGTTTATATCAACACAGAGGTCATGGTCACACAGCCACCCTCATGCTAAAGCATCTCCGAATACTAATAGTTTTCATTTAATGCAAGATCTGCGTTGTATGGGAGAGCTTAAGGTGACCCCAAATACCCCTCTAAATTGCACAACTTTATAAATAAAAAATCATTCTGCAGGCTAAATGACTCCAATGTTCTTCCTCCATGTTGAGATAGGGGAAACACAAGGTTTGAAACTGTATCTGAACATGAATCTTAAGGTACCAATGGTATGGGTCGTGGGTTAAAAGGCACCCCCTGGGCTACTGGCTCCACCAGCCATGGTCCTCCATCCCAACCTTGGGCTAGGAAATCTCTCATCGGGCACAGAAAGCAACACATTCACGGGTGTTTGTCATGAGGAATAGCACTTGGGCAACAGCTTTTGGCTGTCATTTTTCAGCACGAACTCTATCCCAGGCCCTTGGCCACACCCTCCGTAAGTACAGTGACAGATGTTTTGCTATGCTGTCAATGATGCTAATGTCATGTGAACAAAGGGGCCTTAGAGAATGTCTCATTCAAGTGTTTTTAAACATTAAAAACTTAATCAGTAGACTGTTAAACACATCATCACCTTTGACATGGGGCTTTAACATACAACCTGGAAAAGAGGGGGCAGGAACCCCCTCTTGCACAGCAGGCCCTGAGGCATCCTAGAGTTTTGCATCATGAGTATGACCTTCATTTTATAAAAGTCAGAAGCTGAGGACCAGAGAGGTTAGGTGGCTTCCCCCAAAGTATACAGCTCTGGCTAGAGGCTGTTACCTCCCAGGTCAGTAGCCATTTCTGTCTGCAAGGCTGCTTCACAGCAGCATTTTCTGGAGATGCCCTCTGACTATGGGCAGAGACTCTTCCAGGTCAACCAGGAGCCCTTGACCTCCAGTAGGGGCAGTTTGGTGAAAAGGAATTAGCTTTGGAGGAGAGGCATGATGGCAACTTGGGTTTGAGACCCCGTGGCCATGTATCAGCTACATGACTTCCAACAAGTAACTTCCCATCCAGAAGCCTGGGCTTCTCGTGTGCAAAATAGGAATAGCAATCAGGCTTGTTATGAGGACTTTGTGAAAAGAAGTAAATGAAAGCATTTTGTGAAAGGTTATATTTAAGAATATGATCATGGCAGTTCCAGGCAAAAAAAAAAAAAAAAATCCAGCTGCATTTCAATCTTTGCTCTGTGCCCATTTCTCTAGCTCCAACCATGTCTCCATCTGCCATCCATCCAGGCAACAGGGAAGGAGAAAAGGACTTTTTCTTTACCCTCTGGTTCCTGGGCAGCTTTCAAGAGTTATGGGCTCTTGCTCCCCCAAGAAAAAAGACATTATTCTCAGCCTTCAAGGGAGAGGATTCCTGTGTGTAACAGGACTGAATGATGCCTTTTCTCTCGCTCTTGTACCAGAATTTAAGAGGGCCCCAGAGCAGCTGAGTTTATTAGGACCCATAAGAACTGTACTATAACCGGGACACCCACAGCCATAAACCTCTACCTTGAAGCTTGCAACAAATCCTGAAATGGTGAACTAGGATGAGCTCTTGTCTCAGTCAGCAGAAAAAAATAAAATAAAGGGAGAAATGCAAACTTAAGCAGAAAAAGAGACCGGAGAAGGAAAGGCAGGAAGAGTGGGAGAGAGCAACAGTCCAGTGGTGCTGTGAATGATGGTAAAAATAATCCTGATAAGAAGGCAGCCAGTGTGGCCAGACCTCCCAGGAGATGCCTGGGGACGTCACCTGTGTGATAGGATGGGGGGTAGGGGAGGGACCAGGAGAGAGGAAGACTCACAGGTATGTTGGTGCACACACACATCACACATATGCACACAGTGTACTCATACATGCACACACAGAAACACACATATCCACATGACACACATATGCACACATGCAAATACATGCTCAGGACACACATGTACACACAGATATGTGCATGCACAGAAGTTATGCACACGCAGGCACAAGGCACATACATGCACACATGTGTATACAAGTATACACATAGACATATACATACAGATACACACATGCACACATAGATACACACATGCAGATACATGCACACAGGTGTGCACACAAATATATACATGCATACAGGGACATGTTCACACAGGTATACACAGCACGCATGTTTGCACACAGATACAGGCACACATCTGCATACATGTACACACAGATGCACACATGCACACAAGGTATGGTGTGTGCACCAGGTATATAATGCACAGACAGCCAAACAGAGGGGAGGAGAGAAGCTGGGTGGGGGGAAGCAAAACCCAGGTAAACAGTAAAAGTTGTCTTGGGGCCCCTGGGCTGCTCCTGCTGATGAAAGGGCCATTTGGAGCAAGATCTGTGGTGAGGGAGAGTGTGTTTTCTCCATGAGCCTTTGGTGGTTGAACTGACTGCCCTGAATGTTCTGAGTTGCAGTAAGCCTGCACAAAGGCTTGGCCCTCAGCGGCACAGATGAGTAGCAACTGGATTTAGGGAGGAGCCAGGAAGTTTAAGACCAGCACAGTCTCCTGCTGGGACAGGGCTGAGAGCCCTTCTGTGAACAGCAGGAGGTGAACATACCCACCCCTCCACCCCTGTCTGCCTCCACTGGGTCCTCCTCTGTAGGTGCCTGCTGCTGCTGCTAAGTCATTTCAGTCGTGTCCGACTCTATGTGACCCCATAGACGGCAGCCCACCAGGCTGCCCCATCCCTGGGATTCTCCAGGCAAGAACACTGGAGTGGGTTGCCATTTCCTTCTCCAGTGCATGAAAGTGAAAAGTGAAAGTGAAGTCGCTCAGTTGTGTCCGACTCTTAGCGGCCCCATGGACTGCAGCCTACCAGGCTTCTCCGTCCATGCGATTTTCCAGGCAAGAGTACTGGAGTGGGACCTAAATCAGCCCCAAATCTCCCTTCATCACCTGGCAAATCCTGTTAGCAGCAGACGCTAAACTTGTTCCTCTCTCCTTCCTTGTAAATGGAACTACGTTTTCATTTGGAGTGACAACATGTCCATTTCATCTCCCAGGCTCTATGGTGGTTCTTTAAGGTGATTTTAATCAGTGAGAGAAATACTTAAATTTGCTGGGGAGTGGGGGCAGATTCTAGGAAAATTTTGGCTTTCTTGATAACAGAGATAATAAAGGTCAGAGTCATCCTTTCCACTCTGTTCTTCCTTTAAGCCTGGTCATGATGTCTGGAGCCACAGTAGCCATCTTGTGACCATGAGTCACAGAGGTTAAAAACCACCGCCCTAGAGATGATAAGACAGACATTCAGAAGACTGATCTGGCACCTCCCATCTCTGGACTTCTGTTACATGAGAAAAATAAACACTTCTTAGTTCAAGTCACCGTGGATTCTTTTTTCGAACTTGAAGCCAAACTCAATCATAACTGGTACATTCAGGTAGAAAGGGACTTGACTTCTTTTTTGTTTTTTTAACTTCCAACCTTCCTGATGTCCCTTTGTAGCTCATGAGACCTACCTGCCAAAGTATTAAG
Source organism: Bos javanicus (assembly GCF_032452875.1). Classification (NCBI taxonomy): domain Eukaryota; kingdom Metazoa; phylum Chordata; class Mammalia; order Artiodactyla; family Bovidae; genus Bos; species Bos javanicus. The sequence continues at coordinate 32,568,122 of NC_083894.1, read as the reverse complement.
TAATCTCAACATTCCTGACGGTGTGAAACGGAGTGTCTTGAACTGGGCTGGGTGGGGAGAAAGAGAAGGACCAGGTCGGGTGCAGGCAGGCCGACTCTGAGCCCTCAAGCTCTCTCCCACACCTACTTTGGTGGCAGGAGGGCTTCTCTCCTCCCCTTCTTCCCACCCCACTAAGTTCTCAGTTTGCTCTTTTCTACACTTCCAGCCTGCCTCTTTGACCCCATCTCAGATCTAGAACGGGTTAAACTTTTTATTGATTTATTTTTCTTTTTGCGAGTGTGCAGAGAGGAAGAAGAGGGAAAATAAATTATACATCTCCCAAGATACGATCTGTAGTTAATTCTTAATTAGGACTGACAGATGTTTCCCTCATAATCCTCTCCCCAACATGTTCTGTTTGCTTTGTTTGCTGCTGGAAGATATATTGTGACACGCTAATGACCTTTCTAAGCTTGTCCTGGAAGTGTTATTGGCATTCTAATGATTTATTGCGTGTTCCAGTTGATTACAGGGCCATTTGTCAACATTTTATTTCTCTCTCCATAAACCTGTCTCCTGCGTCACAGACGTTCACCAGCATGAAATTTAAACAAATACAGTATACGGCCCTTACTCCCTGTCTGCTTTCACTAGGAACCTCTGGAGCAAACCCATTCTTGCCAAGAGAGGGCTTTTTATGGCCAATGCTGTTGTGGTTTTCACAAGGTGGGAGTTAGTCTCTGTGTATGAGTCTAAGGATGACTTCCCGACTATTGATGTGTAATTCCCTGGGTTGGGATTTTTTTTTTTTTAAAGTAGAATCAGCCAGGCCAGTTTCCCAATTATTTAGATAAATTCCATGTCTAGGGTTTCAAGCAGTCATTTTGTGCCTCTTGGCGGGCAAGAACATGCTTGGCTGGAAAAGGAGGTGCTGGCCGGTCTGAACCAGTCAGTCAGGCCAAATTTACCTCTTCACTCCTTACAACCACAAAGGCACCTCACAGGTGACAGGACTGAGCAAGCCCAGGGGACACGGGGAGAATATGAGTCACACCCTCAAGGCACAATGGTTTGAGCAGTTTTCAACTTGCTGGGTGACCTTGGGCCCATCCCACCTCCTCCCGGGCCTCAGACTTATCGGCCAGCTTAGCTTGACGCTGTTCTTGACATTATTTATTCCATGAGTCTGGTCACCCTTGTCCTGTAAGCGCCTCACAGAGGTGCTCCAAGGATAAATAAGTCCATTATCTGCAGAGTGCCGGAGCACTATCCTTGGAGAAAGGCTTTACATAAATGCACAGTTATTCTTGTGGTTTATTAAGTCAGTCATCAACCTTTGGAGCTGGCCCATCAGTCACAGTGAGGTCATGTGAAAAAAACAAAAAATGGAAGATGCTATTCCCTTTCAGTTTGGGTTGAAAAGGCGCAAATATTCTCCAGGGTGCCTTCATGCACGTGTGTACTCATGCACACACCTGACAGGCGGCACTTTTCAAAGTTAAACACTCAGTCTGAACAGTGTGAGGGCTTAGCTTTCCTCAGGTCTCTGCATCTCTAGGAAACTGTTATCCCGGTTCTCAGCACTGTCTCTCTTAAGTCATGTGACAAAGCCAGGCAGTGATGACTGTGGTCCTGTGTATGGCAGATGTCTCCCTGTGTGTTTCCCGCAGGTATCTCAAAAATCACCAGGTTGATAACTGAACTTGGAATTCATCTGCATGTTTTAGTCCCCTGAGAGCTGCTTTCTCTTGAACTATCTTTTTCGCCTAATGGCTTGAGCATCTGCTCCGTGGCCCAGTTAGAAACCTGAGACGCATCCTTGCCTGCATACTTTGCCGTATCTTCCTCAAGTCCTGTTGGATTGTTGGTCCTGGGTTCTGACCCCTCCCCACCATCACATCTGTCCTCAGGCCCTTGTCGGCCCTCTCCTGGACCTTGCCAATAGGCTTCTCATTGGGCAGGGACAGTGGTTGGGACGACAGGCGCCCAGTCTTGCTGGTCACAGAACCATGGTGTCTACTGGAAAGAGATCTGGTGACATTGGTGACACAGGGCAGGTGGGAAAGGTGGGGAATTAGGGTGAGGATACAGCCAGGAGTCAAGAGATCTCTGGAGAACAGGCAGTTGGATCCCCCATCAAGGTCACTGTTTCTGCATTCCATGTAATAAACTACCCCAAGCTTAGCGACTGAAATGACATTCATTTTGCTCACAAATCTGCAGTTTGGACATGGCTTAGAGGCACAGCTTGTCTCTACTTCTGCTTGGCTTCAGCTAGAATGGCTTTGAAGGCTGAGGCCTGGAATCACCTGAAGACTCCCTCACATAATGTATCTGATGGCTGATGCTGGCTAGAGCCTTAGCTGGACTGTTGGCCAGAACACCTCCACGTGCCTCCTCCAGGGGGATGGGGCTTCCTTGTAACATGATGGGTGGGCTGCAAGGGCTAGCTTCTTGTGAGAAAATGAGGCAGATGGAAGCCAGTTTACTTCTGATGACACAGTCTCTGAACTCTCGCAGCATTAACTTCCACTGTTTCTATTTGGGAGAGAGAATAGACTTCTCTTGCTGGCTCTGGAAGAGCATGTGGGATCAAAGAAACACAGCTGTAGCTGTTTCGAGAAAATAAATCTGCCACAGTCTGTAAGGAGTCTGCTGTTTGGTTACCCTCTTAACAGGTCAAGTTCCTAGTCGGGAGAGTTGGATTGGCTTGTGCGTGTCACAAGCTGCTCCGGGCAACCTGAGATAGAAAAATCTTGTCCCTTTGATGATGGAAGAGGGAGCTATCCCTCCAACATGACACAAAATGGCAGGAATTTCCATCAAAAGGGGTACCAGGGAGCTGCTAAGAAGGTGGTATGGGAGATACAAAGGGAAGTACTGAATTCTAGACAGCCAAAACATGATAAGCATATTTTACAGACTGACTGAAGACTTCTATTTCAACCTCTAGGTTTTCATGATCTTAATGCAATTGTGATCTGGATTTGACTGTGACCATGTGACTCTCATGCTTCAAATCCTCTCATATACATATGTACACATATATATACACACGGATGCTCAATTGAGCCCGACTTCTGCAACCTCATGGACTGTAGCCCAGTAGGTTCCTTCTGTCCATGGGATTCTCCAGGCAAGAATACTGGAGTGAGTTGCCATGCCCTCCTCCAGGGGATCTTTCCCACCCAGGGATCAAACCCGTGTCTCTTAAGTCTCCTGCATTGGCAGGCGGGTTTGGCAGGTGGGTTTTTTAGCACTAACGCCTCCGGGAAGGCCCAGTCCTCTCACGGTTCCCTGTAATTGCAGAATCAGCCCTGAACTCCATAGCCTGGCGTCCTAGACACTGCGGACCTGTCTCTTGCATCTCTTTCCGGGCGTCCCCTGTGGCCAGTCGCCGCCCACAGCCCATTGCAGTCTTTGGTCCACCAAGCTGCTTTCAGATCCTTTCTAATGTTTGCTAGACTCTCAGTCTCCTCTCAGTTTCTGTGCTGCAAACCTGTAGAACCTTCTGCAGAAGCCCTTCTCTATGCTCGGGCACCCAGTTAGCTTTTGTTCACATATATGGGTCTGTGCTGAGAGTCACCATGGAGAAGCCTTCTCTGGAGTTATTTTCTGAGAGTTGGGAAGGGTTGTGGTCCCTTCTGGGTTCCCACGGGACCCCATAAAGTTCTCTTGCAGCTCTAACCTGTGCTTTTCTGGTTAATTTCCTCAGTTAGCTGGTGGGACCGTGGGCAGGTGCTATATTTTGGTTATCTCTGAATCCCATGGGTCTTAGGATGCTGCTGGCCATGAAGCAGTTGCCTGATAAGTGCCAGCTGAGTGGTGATGAATCATACTGTCACGTGGTCCACATTCCTTTCTTGAGGATGACTGTCTAAAGATGGGAGTCATGGTGGAGGGACTTGTAGTTGAGTGCTGGAGAACAGATGAGAACTGGTCCTGCCAATGGCACCCTGAGCCGTGCACTGCAGGGCTGGAGGGGCAAATGAACCTGACCCATGGACGGGACCACATGGATACGGAGGCTAGGGCATCACAATTTGGGCCTGTTGGGGGCAAGGAGGTGTATATGTACACAGCATCATTCTTGACCAAAATTCTTCTTTGGTTCAACATCCTCCCAAGAGAAATGAACATTTGAAAACTGCAGAGAGGAGCAAATTCATGTCATTGGGAAGGAAAATAGCTTACTTTTCCATGTGCCCTCCCAATAAGATGCCCTGGAGAAGGAAACAGCATCCCACTCCAGTATTCTTGCCTGGGAAATCCCATGGACAGAGGAGCCTGGAGGGCTACAGTTCATAGGGTCGCAAAGAGTCAGACCCGAACAACTTAGTGACTAAACAACATCAGCCACACCCTATGACGGGACCCAGTGCTGAAACCAGGAGAGGCTAAGCCTGGAGGATGGAGATGAGCTAGGTAAGTGATGGGCCGAGTACCTTCTCTGTTCCTCTTATGTACAGACCCTCGGTAGGATTAGGTCAGCTAGCGGGGAGACCCATAGGGGAGAGATTAGCAGGCTTTTTCTCTTTCTGATGACTAATTTCTCAGCCTTTGCTGGACCCTTGGTGTGAGAGCAGTGTCTCATCAAGGTTGCCCACACTGCACACACCGCAGCCACCTGGAAACCTGCCCTCAGCATCTGGGGACAACGACAGGCTCTGGGGCAGAGGCGAGCCTGAACTCTAGCCCTCGGCCGAAGAGGACAGATGGGGTGAGGAGAAGGGCGGCCCTGAGAGGTCTGGAGGCTGAAGAGCTCCCAACCCCAGTGCGAGCTGCGGGTAACGTATGGCTTAATTTCCTCTCAAATTAGACACTTGATAAAAAAAGTTATTATATCTGTCAAATTGCCAGGGCATTTTATGGGCGTGATAAACTAAGAACCACTGCTTTACAAACCTTGATGGGATGTTTCAGTACCTGGAAAACAATTTTATGGCCGCCCAGGCTACTAACAAATTGCAAATACTGATTAAGCCATAAAGTTACAACAACATTAAAATATAATGAGAGGTTATTGCACGCGGGAAGGCTCTTAAGCAACAGCCACAGCTGCACTCAGCTGGCGAGTCGGGCTTATGCTTTCTCTGGCGGAGGGGTCCCTTTTGGGTCAGATCTGAGCTCCCAGGGGGCCTGGGAGATGTTTCCTCCAGGGCAGAGTGGAGAACAGGGAGAAGCAACCTCTCGTGGTGGGCTGAGAGGCTTAGACATGACCTTGAATGTCACATTTTGGGTGTGCCAAGGGGAGGCGAGACAGGGGAGAGAAGGGGGGTACTTTGTCCGTCTCCCACCCCAGGGCGTGTATGCAACACTCTTTCTGGAAGTGTGAATTCTTTCCTTGACCCTTTGTTCTTGATGCTGTTGGAGATTCTAGGCCCTGCTCTATGCTTAGGGCAAATCAAAGGGTCCATGAGCAGTGTTTGTCAGGGACAGGCACCGCAAGATGCCCCAGGGAAGCAGGGCTGGGCTTCAACCTCTGCAGAGGTGGCACCTATCAAGGAGATGGGACAGATGAAGGATAAAAATACAGAGCAGAACGGACTAGGACCTGGCCAGGTCATCACAGGAAGCCCTTCTGCAGGGAAAGAGGAGTTGGGGGTCTCTCTCTGGCTCTCTGTGCCTCTCTGTGCCTCGGTCAAGCTGAGATTGTTTGTCAACCCATGAGTGAAAGTGTTAGTCGCTCAGTTGTGTCTGACTCTTTGTGACCCCATGGACTTCAGCCAGGCTCCTCCATCCATGGGATTTTCCAGGCAAGAATACTGGAGTGGGTTACCATTCCCTTCTCCAGGGAATCTTCCTGACCTGGAGAGTGAACCAGAAGATTCTCCTGCTTGGCAGACAGAATCTTTACTACCTGAGCTAAGCAACAATTCTCCTCTGGATCATTGGCCTCTTTAAAAGTGAATGTCAGTCAAAGTCTGGGCTTTCCAAATCCCGGTTTGGCTTCATTGGCCTCTCTCAGACCTGGAGGCCTTGCAGGCCCCAGAATGCCTGAGTTTCTTTCTCCAGTCTTCCCTCCAGGAGGAGGGACTGGCTCCCTTCATCTCGGCGCCTGGGCTCTGGTCCTCCGCTTCTCAGTATGGGTAGGTAGATTCTTCATTGAAGGTGCCCTGTGCCGAGCACAGGTCCAGGCTTACGTGCCCAGCACTTACGTGCCCTGCCTGCCATCCAGGGAAGGCAAGCAGGCGGATGTTCAGCCCATGGCAACCGGGGTGGGAGGTAGAATTAGGCACTTTTAGGGACTTGGGTAATGAGTCAGTAAGAGAAACAGCAGGAGCCAGAGAGGGCAGTGTGGTATCCGGGGGATAGAGATGGAATCCTGACCCAGGCCTTACCACCTGAGTGGCATGGGTAGGTTATGTAGCATCTTTATGCTTTAGTTGTCTCTTTTTATCTATCTGTATATGATGATATTTTATTTGTATTATATTTATTACAAGCACACCCTAAAGATGCTGCAGGTTTGATTCTGGGCCATGGGAATAATGCTAATATCACAATGAAGTGAGCCACGTGAATTTTTGTTTTTTAGTTTCCCAGTGCAATAAAAGTCACATTTCCCTTATATTGTAGTCTCTTGTCTCCATAGCATTATGTCTTAAAAAATAATGCATATACTTTAACTTAAAAATATCTTATTGCTAAAAAGTGCTCCCCATCCTCTGAGCCTTCAGCGAGTCATAGTAGCAAACTGAAGGTCACAGATCACGGACCATCAGGACACATATAATAACAACGAAAAAGTGAAATATTTTGAGAATTACCCAGATGTGACAGAGATATGAAGTGAGCAGAGGCAGTTGGGAAAATGATCTCGATAGATTTCCTCCTGACAGGGTTGCCACAAACTGGCAGGTTGTAAAAACTAGAACACCTATGAAGCCCAGAAAATGAGGTCTGCCTCTATTTGTGAATTTTATATTTTTACTCATTTAAACGATCTACCCAGAGTGATGTCAGGAGGGTTAGCTGAGTGAACACATGCAGAGTCCAGAGACCGGGGCCTGGCACAGAGTAACCCTCAGTTAATGTCACCATTGCCATTTACTGAGCATCTGCCAGGCGTGAGGCTCAGTGCGTCACATGAACTGTCTCTTAATATTCATAATATTCCTAACAAATATATGCTACTGCTTACATGTGTAATCTAAAAAATGATACGATGAACTTATATATAAAACAGAAAAAGACTCACAAATGTAGACAATCTTATGGTTACCAAAGGGGAAGGTGGGAAAGGGATAAATTAGGAGCTTTGGGATTAACATACACACACTACTACATATTGGAGAAAGAAATGGCAGCCCACTCCAGTCTTCTTGCCTGGAGAATCCCATGGACAGAGGAGCCTGTCAGGCTGTAGTCCATGGGGTTGCAAGAGTCGGACATGACTGAGCGACTGTCACTCACACTACTATATAAAATAGATTACCAGCAAGGGTGCGCTGTGTAGCACAGGGAATGCTACTCAATATCTTGTAATAACCTATAAGAGAAAAGAATCTGTTAAATAATGTGTATATATATATGTGTGTGTGTGTGTGTGTGTAACTGAATCACTTTGCTGTACACTTGAGACTACCATGACATTGTAAATCAACTATATTTCAAAACAAATGAACAAGCAAGCAAAAACTTAGTGATGAAATTTTAATAGGCAGTATTATTCTAAGAATCCTAAAATATCTTTTTTTTTTTTTTAGGTAAAAAGGAGGATTTGCTTTTTAAAAACTGACATATTATGGCACACATTGTTGTTTAATTTATGAATTGAACAGTTAATAATCTTAACAAATATTTATAATATTCCTAATAAACATCAAAATATCATCAGCTTCATTTTATAAACACAGAAGCTGAATGAGACTCAAGGAGGAAGATTTGCTTGGTGACAGCTAGTGGATGACAAAGCTTGAATTCAGAAGTAGGTGGTTCTGATTTCATAGTCCTTGCTAGACAGGTGATGATGAAAATTGTATCCTAAGACTTTTGGGGAACTAAGGCCTGGGGCAAACACCTAGAAAATGGGGAGAGACCTAGCATCCATCCTGCTCAGCAGGGCACCATCCATGTGACTTAAACTGGGGCTCTGCTGACTTTTGGTTCTAGAAGGTCAGCCTGGAAGATGGTCTGATCAAAGCCATCAGGCATACAGGTCATGAGAGATGATCTACCTGCCCTGGTGTGGCAACATTTTACAATGAACAATGGACACACGTCAGGAGATGACAGGCTGTCCATCTTTTGGACCGTATTTGCAGGAGGAGATGGGCAGGTCTGAGACGATGGCAATTGTCTTACAGGACAATGTCATCTATCGAAAAAACTACACATTTTCCTCTTTTCGGGTCTGGGGTTAAGTACGCAATGCAGAGAGCAGCAGTAGCACTCAGAGCCTCCTTATACATCCATTCTTGCTTATTCTTAATTTATTCCTCTAAATTTGATAGTTCATAACTACCTAGGAAGTGACATCACTATACTAGGCACCAGGGAACAGTAGTTGGATGAGAAGAGGGTGCGTGTGCTCAAGACTGTTCAGATAGAAAACTATTATAATGTCCACACCTGTACAGGCTCCGTTGGTGGCTCAGTGGTAAAGAATCTGCATGCACTGCAGGAGATGAGAGCTTGGTCCCTGGGTCAGGAAGATCCCCTGGAGAAGAAAATGGCAACCCACCCCAGTATTCTTGCCTGGAGAATACAGTCCATGGTGTCCCAGAGTCGGCCGCAACTGAGTGACTAAACACCACCACCTGTACAGCATGTCAAACATGATGACAAAAGGGAGTGGGGAGCAAAAGACAGCAGGGAAAAGATGCCCCCAAGTGACCCTGGGAAGGTTTTAATCAGAGGTTGTGCTGAACTTCCTTGGCCAGAGAGTTAGGACAATCATATTCCAGTTGCTCTGCTCTTCTCTCTTTTATTAAAATTATCATTTAAAAAATATCTATGTTTAAAAAGTTATCTATTTGGCTGCTAAGATCTATTAACTGGATCTTAGTTGTGGCACTCGGCATTTTCAGTCTTCATTGTGGCATGCAAACTCTTAGTTCCAGCATGTGGGATCTAGTTCCCTGACCAGGGATCGAACCTGGGCCGCCTGCATTGGGAATGTGGAGTCTTAGACCACTGGACCACCAGGGAAGTCCCTCTCTCTTCTTCTCTTAAGAGTACCACTCCTTGGATCTAGGGTGTGAAAATATTCGTGATGATAACAAACATTTGTGTAGCACATTACAAAAGGGCACCCCGGAACCATCAGGCAACTGTCATTGTTAGTCCCGTTTGATAAATTAAGAAGCGCTGAGATGAGCGGTGATGTCGTTGGCCCAGTGTTGCTGGTTTACCACTGGGTCCCAGCAGAATGTGACTCCCGCAGGACCAGGACTTTGCCTCATTTGGACTGCTATTCACTGGCAGATTGTCAGCACCTGTCACTGGATAAGAGTCTTGCATGAGTAAATAAAACCCAAACGCTTCTCGATTCCAATACACACGCTTTCCATGATATTACCAGCCGCCCTCCTCCCCCCGCCCAATCCCCTCAATCTCCCACCCTGGTAAAGAATCCACCTGCAATTCGGCAGACCTGAGTTTGATCCCTGGGTTGGGAAGATCCTGTGGAGAATCACTGTGTGTAATGCAAAGGCTACCGGCTCCAGTATTCTGGCCTGGAGAACTCCACGGACTGTATAGGCCATGGGGTCACAAAGAGTCAGACACGACTGAGCGACTTTTTCACTTTCACCAGCTCTATGTTCTAGAAACCAGCTTCTGTAGGAGAAACTGTTACACACAATGATTCCTTTCCTCTCTTATCCAGGTCCAAGGGTTTAGTGACTGCTGTTTGTACAAAGCACACTCCACTGGGACCTCTCCAAGATGCTTGGGGACCAGAAGCACCGTGTGCTTGCAGAGGTGAGAGAGGGTTGGCATAAGGAGAGCTTTGTCCAGGTGGCTGACCAAGCTGGGAGCAATCTTCTGGCCATTTCAGTTCATCAGGCAGGACCCCGCTGGGGCCCAGCTGGAATCAGACATAAACAAAGTAGCCTTCCCCATGCCAACAAGAGTGGAAATAAGATGTGTCAGAGAGACAAACCCCCTCCTTGAGGCTCTTCCGCTGTACCTATTAGAAGTGCAGTCCAGGGGCTGTGGGTGGCGGGGGAGAGCCTGTGGTTAAGAAGAGGGGACTATTAGCCAACACACTGGGTCATAATGGAAAATGTCACCTTTTCCAATTCCCTTGAAATAGTCACCTGGGGTCTGTTTTCGGCTATTGCTGCCCTGTTCTCAGTGGGGTCATTTCTCCTCCGGGGAACCTTGGGAGAGCGTGAGATGGGAATAAAAGAGGAGAAACCAGGGCTGGGCATCCGTTTCCGCACCTGCCGCATTCTGGACTGCTGCTGGGCCTCCCCACGTCCGGTCATTGGGGTCCTGTCCGTCTTAGGGAGTGATGCTTTCCCACTTGTCCTCACTCTCCTGGACACTGCCAAGAGGTCCAGACATCTCCACTTCCTCCTGCAGGAGTCGAGCCAGCAGATGCCAGTCCACCAGCAGCATCAGCCGGGTCAGCCTGGCTGGATACCCGCTGCAAGCTGAGAGCGGTGGATCCAAGAGGTGGCTCTCAACCACTTTAAAGTCATTTATCACTTTCTGAAGCACCAGCCACAAAGTAGCCTTCCCCATGCCAGCAAGAGTGGAAATAAGATGTGTCAAGAAGGTAAACCCTCTCCTTGAGGCTCCTCAGAAGTATACCTATTAGAAGTGCAGTCCAGAGGCTGTGGGTGGTGGGGAGAGCCCGTGGAAATCTTAATGTTGCCACATCTTCCCGAGGTGGGGGCAGTGGTACCAGCTTCCAACACAGTAAGGAGTGCGGCGATATTTCTGAAGTACATACACCCAAACTTACAAAAAATTCAGGATGTCTCTCCCATTCAAAAAAACCCCTATACTGGTCAGGGCAACAGGGAGACGCAAGGAAAATGAAACTGGGCAGAAAGTGCCCAGCCACAGCGTAGTAAGAAGAAGACAAGTTTCTTTTCCATCTCATTGAAAAAAGTAATGTGACGTTTATTAATGTCCCAAATGCTCGAAACCAGTTGTTTCCTTATGTGTACTAAATGAGTTTAGTCTTGACATGGGTGTGATGCAAATTTGCTTCAGCAGGGCCCGTGATGTCTGAAGGTAACATTGACCTTGTGTGGGTGCCTGTTGGGCTCATTGCTGTGTGTGTGTGTCTTGGGCTCTCAGAACAGTGCTTACTAGTGCTTCATCCCGGTGGAGCCCAGTAGATTCTTCGGGATGAAGGCATGGTCACTTTCTTGAATAGTTTGGTCGTTAATGACGAAATGTTGCAAAGACTCGGACACAACTGAGTGACTGAACTAACTAATGACAAAACAGAGAATGAAGCGAGTTAGGCGTCTCTGCAGAGTGGACAGGGGAAATGTACAGAATTGTGTCGTCATTCCTAGGGCCTCCAAAACCATGGCATGGTGCAGGGGGCCCACGGCGGCTTGGACTGAGCCCCCTCCTCTGTTGCCAATAGTCGGTGTGAACTTGGGTGTGTTATTTCCATCCTGCGGCTGGTCTTGGGTTTCTCATCTGCATATAGTATTGGAGGGTTGGGCTTTCTGTCTCCACTGCATGGAATGGTTCAGGCATTCCTCACTTGTGTGTGTGTGGCGGTGGCGGGGGGCAGTGGTGTGTTCACACTGCACCCATACTTGTCACTTAATCCACTTTCTGTCTTCCTACCCTCAGAGTATTCCTTTATCTGTCACTCTCCCACCTAAAACCCTCACACCTATGGGATAAAGACAGAGCTTGCCATGGATATAAATAAGAACACAGAGGATACAGACCATGTGCTCACGAAGTGTGATCTCCTAGTTATACATGGAATTATGTTCCCCACAAAACCAAGATGCCCATTCTCTCAAAAGGTCCATCAGAGATCTACACAACCTGAAATTTTAGAGTAATAACTTCCCTGAGGCAGTAAGTTTGATAGCCTTATTCCCTGACCATGATGCATTAAAATTCAAGTTTACAAATAGAATAATAGTTGCCAAACCCTTTAAAAATTTGAGATGAAAAAAAAAAAAATACTCCCAAACCTAAAACAACTTTAGAAAAAAGTGATGGGCAGAAAGGATATCAAAATAGAAAGGACAGGTTCTTTTAAATTATTGCAAGTCTGAAACCCTGCAAAAGTTATAGGATGTGGCCAAGTCTCTTTTTAAAGCATGTTTCATGTGCTCAGTTGACTTTATCAACAAGAAAAAGGGAAAAGCAGGTGATTTTATAATTGAATTCAAGAAGCAAAATACATAAAAATAAAGAAAACCAAGGAAGGTAAGAAGTAAGAATCGATAAAGATAAAAGCAGAAATGAATGAATTAGAGAGAGAAAAAAAGAATGAGTTCTTCGAAAACATTCCCACCCTCTGATGGGGTTGGGTAGGAGTGAGACTCAAGAGGGAGGGGATATATGTATACTTAGAGCTGATTCACTGTTACACCGTGGAAACCACCACAACATTGTCAAGCAATTACCCTCCAATTAAAAATGAATTTAAAACATAGCCCAAACCCCAAGGAACAGGATTGAACCTGACAAGAAACAGATTTCCCGTTTTAGTTTGCTGTGCGTAGTGCAACATACCACGCCTTGGTGGCAGCACAAGTCTAGGAACTGCCCTGGTGGTCCAGTGGTTAAGACTTCTGGATTCCAACGCAGGGGATGTGGATTTGATCCTTGGTTGGGGAACTAGGATCCCACATGCCGGGCTGGTGGCCAAAGCAAAACAGAACAACGCCCCAGTCTATTCTCTTGCAGTTCTGAGTAGTTTCACTGAGCCAGGGCCACGGTGTGGGCAGGGCTGGCTCCTTTTGGTGCCTATACAGACAATGTTTCCTTGCCTCTTCGGGATTCCGGAGGCTCCCGGCATTCCTTGTCTCCTGAGCCCTTCCTTCCATCACTCTAACATTTGCTTCTGTCATCACATTCCCCCACTTCCTTCTGTGGCTTTCCTGCACCTCCCCTTTTCACAAGGAAGGACTTTCGTGATTACATGTAGGAGTCACTTGGTTAATCCATGATATGCTCCCCATTTCAAGATCCTTAACTTAATCGCATCTATAAGTCCTTTTTGCCTTACAGGTTGACATATATAGTTTCTGGGGTTTAGGACATGGATCCTTTGTGAGGGGATTTTATTCAGCCTACCATAATGCATAACCACAAATGTTTGCAAATTGCATATTAAAAATGTTCAGAAAATAGTATATGCAGCATGATTCCAATAAACCTGAAAATCTAGATGGAACGGTTTTCCTCACTCTGGATATCTGAAAATATCTAAAACTGACTCAAGAATATGCAAAAAAGTAAGACAACAAATCTCCCCTTCTCCTTGAGGCTTACCAAAAAGGCACCAGGTCTGGATAGTTTTGTGGGCAATTTCTTAGTGACTGTAGCAAAAAGATAATACTCAGATCACACACATTTCTCCAGAGCATAACAAATATAGAATATCTTCAACCTCATTTTTCTGACTCATAATGAAACTTGACAAAGTATCTTGATGGGAAAAAAGAGACTAATTTCACTTGACTAGAGAGGCAAAAATCCTGAGAAAAATATTAACAAATCAAATACATCAATATATTAAAGGAAAAATAAGCCATATCCAACAAGGCTTTATTCTAAGAATAATTATGGAAGCTTGTTTCACCATCAGAAGATTTATTAATTTCTTAATGTGATATATCTTACTGTCTAAATAGGTTAGAACAGAAAAACAGATATGACCATCTTGTCAGGGTCTAAAACTTAATGTTACAAAGTTAAATACCCAGAACTGGAAACAGTTAGTTAGAAAGCTTTAGTATATTAAAGATAGAAAAAAATTTCTTAACACAAACAATATCACAAATAAATATTAATAATCAGAGTGAACAATAAAAGAACTGCATTCGCTAAATCAAGTCTCTCCAATACTGTTGTCATTGTTGAGGTTTAGCTAAAGAAATACTGCAAGAATAATAAATAGGAAATAAACATCAAAAGTATTAATAAGAGCCAAAAAATTTCATTATTGATTTCAGTATTATTGTAAATCTAGAAAATCTAAGTTACTCAAAAGAGAATATACTAAGTGATAGTTCAATAAACTGGCTGTATAAGACAAAAATCTACAGTTTTCTTACACATTTAGAATAATCAAAAATTCTATCTGCAAATGTAACTAGTTGCTGGAAATTAGGAAAAGCTCAAAATGTGGGAGAACTGCATAAAAACATTATCAAATGCTATTGAATGAACTAAGAAAATAAAAATGAGAAATATACCATATTCTTGCTGGAAATATTCATTCTTGTGAATAAGCCTTTTATCCCAGATTAACATATTAGTTTATGAAATGCCACTTAAAATCTCAGTGGGTTCTTTCTGAAGTTTACAAATTGATTCTTAAGTTCATCTTGAAGAGTGAATACAGAAAAATAATTCATAAATTTTGGAAAAGAGAAGAATAATGACTGGGTTTGCTTTGCTATCAAATATACTATGAAGTTATACTAGTTAAATGATACTGTATTGGCACAAAAATTGATAAAGTCATTAACTGATCAAAGTTAATTCCAGAAGGATTTGTATTTAAATGCTCTTATAAAATATAGGAAACAAGGTTGAGGGGAGGAGAGAGTGAGATGTATGGAGAGAGTAACATGGAAACTTACATTATTGTATTAAAATAGATAGTCAATGGGAATTTGCTGTATGTCTCAGGAAACTCCAACAGGGGCTCTGTATCAACCTAGAGGGGTGGGATGGGGAGGGAGATGGGAGGGAGGTTCAAAAGGGAGGGATGTATGTATACCTATGGCTGATTCATGTTGAGGTTTGACAGAAAACAGCAAAATTCTGTAAAGCAATTATCCTTCAATAAATTTTTTTAAATTACATCAAGGCTAGAAACCTTTAAAACATTGACAGATTTGATTACACAATAATTTTATGTGTTTCCACATTGAAAGACATCATTAACACAGTTAATAGATAGTCAACAAACTGGAAAAATACATTCTGTGTGCTAGGTAAAGATTTAGCAATCACAATATATAAAGAACCCCTACACATCAATAAGGAAAAGGTAAATAGCAACAAGGTGATGCTAATTGATGATTTACAGAAAAAGAAATACGAATTTTCAGTGAGTGTACGATCTTTCACTAATGAAAAGAAATTCGTATTAAATCTGTGAGCTCCTACTTTTCACCTCTTAGAAACAATGGGGACATCTATGTTCTGAAAGTGTACAGAAACATATGCTGTTGGCGAGGGTATACACTGCTTGTTGCAACCATCTGGAAAGACGGATTATCCATGTGTATGAAATTGTAAATAAGCATTCCCTTTGACCTAGCAATTACACATCTATGTATTTATTCTATGGACATAATCTTACAAGTTTGCCAGGATCTGAATGCAATGTCAACTGATACATATTTAAACTACCAGTTAGGAATTTTCAAAATACATACAACTGATTCAAACCTTGATGAATTACATCAAGGAGGAGCCAGCCTGAATTTAACATGTTCAGGGCTGAGGGCATGAGTCCAAATAGAAGGTGACATAGCTCGACACACAAAAGGTGCAAATGAAACAAGTGAGCAGTTAAAATATCATATCCTTCTACCTTGATACATATAACTTCAAACATGGGTAAAACTGCAATTTTATTTGGCTATAGTTTGGCAAAAAGCAAAGGTGACTGAACTTAATGGTTATCATGCATGTTTCTGTGCTCTGCTGATGGGCCCATGGTTTCTAAGTGATTTTTTAAAAAACAGACATTTCATCATGATAGTTGTATGTGTATTCCAGAAGTTTTATTTTTCTTGTCCATATTTCAGTGACATCACTAATTGTATCATTATAATTGAGATTGTCACACAATTTGTGTTGTGTTGTTGTTGATCAGTCACTAAGTTGTGTCAGCTCTTTCTGATCCCGTGGACTGCAGCACGCCAGGCTTTCCTGTCTGTTACTATCTCCTGGATTTTGCTCAAAATCATGTCCTTTGAATCTGTGATGCTGTCTAACAATTTCATCCTCTGCTGCCCTCTTTTCCTTGGGCTTCAATCTTTCCCAGCATCAGGGTCTTTTCAAGTGAGTTAGTTCTTCACATCAGGCAGCCGAAGTATTGGCGCTTCAGCTTCAGTATTAGTCCTTCCAAAGAATATTCCAGGTTGATTTCCTTTAGGATTGACTGGTTTGATCTCCCTTACGGTCCAAGCGACTCTCAAGAGTCTTCTCCAGCACCACAATTCAAAAGCATCAGTTTTTTTGTATTCAGTCTTCTTTATGGTCCAACTTTCACATCGTACATGACTATTGGAAAAACCATAGCTTTGACTGTATGGACCTTTGTCGGTAAAGTGATGTCTCTGCTTTTAATACGCTATCTAGGCTTGTCATAGCTTTCCTTCCAAAGAGCAAGTGTCTTTTAATTTCTTGGCAGCAGTCACCGTCCACAGTGATTTTGGAGCCCAAGAAGAGAAAATCTTCCACTTTTCCCCCTTCTATTTGCCATAAAGTGATGGGACCAGATGCCATGATCTTAGTTTTCTGAATGTTGAGTTTTATGCCAGCTTTTCACTCTCCTGTTTCACCTTCATCAAGAGGCTCTTTAGTTCTTCTTTGCTTTCTGCCCTTAGAATGGTATTATCTGCATATCTGAGGTTGTTGATATTTCTCCCAGCAATCTTGATTCCAATTTGTGATTCGTCCAGCCCGGCACAATGTCACCCCACTCCAGTACTCTTGCCTGGAAAATCCCATGGACGGAGGAGCCTGGTGGGCTGCAGTCCATGGGGTCGAGAAGAGTTGGACACGACTGGGCGACTTCACTTTCACTTTTCACTTTCATGCATTGGAGAAGGAAATGGCAACCCACTCCAGTCTTCTTGCCTGGAGAATGCCAGGGACGGGGAGCCTGGTGGGCTGCCGTCTATGGAGTCACACAGAGTCGGACACGACTGACGTGACTTAGCAGCAGCAGCAGCATGCATGCTGCGTGTAAGTTAAATAAGTAGGGTGACAATATGCAGCCTTGTCATACTCCTTTCCCAATTTTGAAGCAGTCAGTTGTTCCATGTCTGGTTCTAACTGCTGCCTGTTGACCTGCATACAGATTTCTCAGGAGACAGGTGAGGTGGTCTGGCATTCCCATCTCTTTAAGGATTCCCATTTGTTGTGATCCACATAGTTGTGTTGTATGGACAACACCCAAACAGACAAACGTTCTCAAGTCATTGTAGTTTTTATGTAGTCTTTTATTAATTTTAATTTGGAGAAATTTTTCTGAGGCAATAGCAGCTGGAATAATTAATTTCAGTCTTAAAACGATATGGACAGGGACTTCCCTGGTGGTCTAGTGGTTAAGACTTTGCCTTCTAATGCAGGAGTTGAAGGTTTAATCCCTGGTTAGGTGGCTAGGATTCCACATCCCTCACAGCCAAAAGACCAAACGTGGAGCAGAAGGAATATTGTAATAAATGCAATAAAGACTTTAAAAATGGCCCACAACAACAACAACAACAACAACAAATTGTGAAAAAAAAACCCACAGAGATTTAGAAATGAACATGAAATTTTACCTATCCTGTTCAAACATCGAAATGGGTAACACGGGTGAATCAGAAAATATTAGAGAGTACATCACTTTTATCATATATATGGCTATCACTTACACCTTAATTTTCACTGTCTTTTAAAACAGTGCTGGATCAACTCAGAAATGGAAAGGTTGGTAACATGCTTTGTCCTTTTAAATTTAGATGTGCATATGCGTGCTTAGTCTCTCAGTTGTGTCCAACTCTTTGCCACATCATGGACTGTAGCCCAATAGGCATTCCCTTCTCCGAGGGATCTTCCTGACCCAGGGATTGAACCCACATTTCTTGCATTGCAGAAAGATTCTCTACTGTCTGAGTCACCAGGGAAGCCCTTAAATTCAGATAAAGATCTATAAATGTAAGGCTGCTCAGGTGGCATTAGTGGTAAAGAACCCACCTGCCAATGCAGAAGGCTATTATAAGAGATGTGGGTTTGATTCCTGGGTCCAGAAGTTCCCCTAGAGGAGGTCAGAGCAGCCCACTCCAGTATTCTTGCCTGGAGAATCCCATGGACAGAGGAGCCTGGTGGGCTACTGTTGAAAAGAGTGAGACATGACTGAAGCGACTTAGCATGCGTGCACACTATAAATGTAAAGTAATATAAATTGCTTAATACCGCAAAATGTTTCTCAAATGCTACACGCAGGTCTTGTAAATACCATGATGAGTTAGAACATGAAAAGAAGCAAGAAAATGTACACTTACGTTTCCTGGGAAACAATACTGCATTAGGTAAGCGTGTGGCACATTTATGCTCTTTGAGAGAAAGACTGGAATTGGTTAATTCTCACTCCCAGCACAAGCCTTCTGACTCTGTGATCATCTCTACGACCTACAGCACTGTCAGTCCCTGACATCAGCGGTGGCACAACCCACAGATCTTTGTGGCATCTGGACACAGATGGAGAACGAGAGATGAACAAAAACTTACCTGGGGCCTGAACAGCATCAGCCAAGGGCATGAGCATTTAGGTGGTTTATCTGCCAGCACTGAGGCTGGGTCCCGGGCAACAAAAGTACCCATGCATTCTTCTTTTCATTTTTAATGTTTATTTATTTATTTGGCTGTGTCAGGTCTCATTTGCTGTACTCAGGATCTTCGTTGCCTTATGCAGGGTCTTTCGTTGCTGTGCACAGACTCTGTAGTTGTGGAGAGCGGGCATAGGGGCCCCGTGGCATGTGGGATCTTAGTTTCCTGAACAGGGATCGAACCCGTGTCCCCTGCATTGCAAGGCAGATTCTCAACCACAGGACCACCAGGGAAGTCTGTCCCATGCGTTCTTTAACAAATCTTTTTTAAGGGGTGGGTAAGTTTGTGATATGGGAGGTCACAGATATGTGATACCCTAAGTCAGGGCTTAGAGGCCCACTTGAAGGGAAGAAACTCATGCTATGGGTGGGCTGTCAGGCCTGGAGCAGAGGCCCCACCAGGAGCTGGAATAAAGCACAGAGTCAGCCATTTGGAAAGTGGGTGGGCAGTGGCCAGACAATGTGTGATTTAGCATCCATGAAAGAGGCACAGCCATGTGGATGTGAGGGTTAAGCTGGGCGGGGGGCAGGGCGGGGGAGCAGTTTGGTGAGCCCATGGTTCAAGATCTCCAGACCTCTCTTGCTGAGATCGAAGCTTCTAGAACATTCTCATCTGGAGCAGAGCTGAGCCTGCATGCACCTGGGATTTTCCAGGGAAGGTTTGCCCCCTGAGGGGCTTTGGTGGGGTCCCTGTGATGGGGAGAAGAGTGAGACGCTGCTAGTCTATTTAGTACAGACAGCATCACTCTATGGAGTGTGTAGCTCTCAAACGGTGTGCAGGGTTGGGACACAGTTAGAGCAGAGTGACTCAGATTCATGACTAAACCGTTAGCTCCTTCAAGACATCTTTCCTGTTGATCTTCCATTGCGTCCCCAGTACTTGTTACACAGTATGTGTTTTAAAATATTTATTTATTCATATAATTGGCTGTGATGGGTCTTACGGCATGTTGTGGCATGTGGGACCTTCATTACATCATGTGGGATCTTTCACTGGGGCACATGGTCTCTCTAGTTGTATCCTGTGGGCTCAGTAATTGTGGCCAGCGGGCTTACTTTCTCTGAGGCATGTGGGATCTTAGTTCCCGGACCAGGGATCAAACCCAGGTCCCCTGCATTGCAAGCCAGACTCTTTAACACTGGGTCACCAGGCCCGTCCCCACACTGTGCATATTGATAAACATCTTTCCAATGAACACTTAAGTGGTTAGAGGTAATCAGTGAACACAAACAATGAGCACTTAAGAGGTAGAAAGGCTGGTTTTGCATTCTGGCAAGGGATGGAGTGCAGAAGAAAATTCTAGAGATCGGAGGGCAGAAGAGTTTTGTGTCTCCAGGATTCAAACTTCCTGCGCGGTGAAATCTAATTATGGAGATTTTCATACCTGGCAAGTCTGAAGCGAGCAGCAGAGGGACAACCACAAGGATGGAGAGGCGCATAAAACAGAGATTTCCGCCAGCAGAGAGCTAGAATTCCTCTAGTTCCCCCGCTCTGCAATACCCCAAGTGTTTCTCACAGCCCTTCCCTCAATGTAAGCTCATTTACTCCAAGCATCCATCTGAATTTGGCTGGCCATGGGTATCATTCGATCTGCTTTATGGGATGGGAAATGAGGCTGAGAAAACATTAGAGATTTAAGACAGCATGGAGAGTGAAGGTCGCCTGTGGACGGGGCTTCAGTCTCTGGGCTCCCCAGGGAGGCTAATGCAACACAAGGAACATGCCTCCGGCCACCTCTGTCTGACCTGAGGCATCACTGTGGTCCCCTTGGCTGTGCAGAGCCTTCAAGAAACAGGTAAAGGCAGGAGAGTGAATGTCTCAACGAAGACCTGTGGTGGGCCGCCCCTCGCTGCTTTCCCGATGACAGGGTACATCCTTCACGGCGCGTCCTCCCAGCATTTGGCTTGGAACACGACGGGGCTTGTGGAGGGCTCGGAGATCCCCAAGGGTGGCAGGTGCTAGATATTAACATAACAGCAACTTTTGTCAAGCAGAAAGCTCCCTCACGCTGCTGATGTCGAGCTCCCCAAAGTTTAGAAATATGCAAAATTGGCTCACCGGCATCTTTACACCTGGCCGAACCTCTTAACGGCGTCTTCCCCCGACTCCATGTGCCCAGCAGCAGGCTGCCTCGCACGTTCCACGCTCTCCTCTCTCCTCCCTTTCCTCGTCTCCTGTCAGATTCCTTCCTCCCAGTCTTTCAGGCAGCGAGTCATTTTTCTGGCGCTGTCACTTACTGCTCCGCCTAACTGCTGCAGTTCAGCGTGGCCGAACTAATGAAGCAGCAATTAAGAGTGATTAGGGTTATTGATAATAAAGAGACTTCATAAACATGATTAAACACACTCATTAATGAGCGCGCGGTGGGTGCTTGTGTGGGGTGGGCTGGGGTGGAATGAAAGGTGGGAACGACGGGGAAAAGAATCTTACTCTGGGAAGGGCCTGGTGTGGATCTGAAGATGGCTGAGCGGTTTGGCAGGAAGGTGGAAAGTCCCCGGGGACTTGGACTTTGAGGAAATGGCAGCAAAACTGCTGTCCAGAAGACATCACTCATTTCTATGGTGTGAGTGGGGGGTGGGACCAAGCAATGAGATGTTGAAACAAAAGAGCCTTCAGAATCACTGGAAATGGTCCAAGCTTGAGATGTGTTTTGTCCTCACCTTTCCCGGGGGTGAATGACCGAGGTTGTTATGAATTTACACAAGCAAAGTTCTGCCCCCAAAGCTCCCCACTCCCTGAACCATTCCCCTGCCAGCTCTTGGGATTAGGGATGGCGGCAGCATCTTTGTGCTTTTGATCATCTCTCTGCTTGCTGGGGATAAGGGTACCACTTTAATAGCATCCTTCTCTGCCTCTCTTTCTAGATAAATCTCTAGCGGGCTGGAAAGACAGAGGATATGGTCCTCATCCTCCCTGCCATGTCTAGAAACTGTGGGGAAACCTTACAGCTCACTTGCTTCAAGGACTTAGAGAATTAACTCTGACCTCCGTTCAGAGCTATGACAATTCAGAGAGGAGAGCTTCCAAGTCCATCTTCACTTATAGATTGCAGACAGTGCAAATAAACCTGAGTTTAAATAAACTGAGGGGTTTTTTTTTTAGAAAAAAAAAAAGAGAGCAAGCTTTTTAGAAGAGGAACCCCAATACACATGCCAAACACCCACTTTGCTGTGGTGGTTCAGTTGCTAAGTAGCGTCCAACTCTTTGCAACCACATGGACTGCAGCAGTCCAGGCTCCTCTGTCCTCAACTGCCTCTTGGAGTTTGCGCAAACTCATCCATTGAGTCAGTGATGCCATCCAACCATCTGATCCTCTATAGTCCCCTTCTCCTTTTGCCTTCAATCTTTCCCATCACCAGGGTCTTTTCCAATGAGGGCTTTCAAATCTATCTTCACTTGTAGATTCCAGATGGTACAAATAAACCTGAGTTTAAATAAACTGAAAGAGATTTTATTTTTAGAAAAAATAAGAGGAACCCCAATACATATGCCAACATGCTGCATACTATGGACTCCTGCCTTGGAGCAGGCTCCCAGGAATTCTGAGACAAGTGAGTCATTAACTAGCCTATGGTTACTGATACTTCCAAGCAGTTATACTGAATTTCTCCTATATCAGTCAATGATTAAAAAAATAATGAATTGGTAATATCCCTTCATTTGACTTTAGTTAGTCTGGGCTCATGAAACTATGCTGTGGATCCTCAAACCGTGTTGTTGACCCACCTGGGGGACCCCTGCAGCTGGGAAAGGTCTGCTGTCTGCCCTCCACGCCATGCCCTCTGGTCCTCTGTGGACTGAGGCTTCCTGTTGGGGGGAGGATTTAACATGTCAGGGGGGCACATCGCTCACTCCTGCAGCAGAGTCGCAGCTGAAATGAAATACTCGAACTGTTGTAAAAGATTTACATGGCCATCGTGTAACTGATACTGTGAAGGGAGATTTAATAGGCACCTTCAGTTTGCAAACGCCACTGATTTAGCCCTCAACCGACTTCTGTCATGGGTTGAGCTGCTTAGGGACTCTGTCATCTAGTCGACAGCCTCCATCCAGAGCCCTTGGTGTAGACGAAAGCACCTCGGAGGGAGGAGAACTGGCAACAGTGAAAGGAACCCCTGGATCTCAGGATTGGATGCTCCTTAAATTTCATCTCATGTTGAATCCCTTTAGCAGCATCCCTGTCACATGCTCCTCACTCGTCACCTTTCAGGGAAGCCCATTTATTTATTTGAGGGGAACTTGGACTGTCAGAAAGCTTTTCTTTAGCCTGAGATGAAATCACCAGGACCTGAAAGTTATGGTGCGGGATCACTTTGTAGGCAAGACCAAGTGATAATGAGGACTTTTTGTATTTGAGCAGCTCAACTTCCTGGAATGGATATCAAAGTGAGCCCTGTGGAGTAATCCTCTGGTGGGGAGAAGACACCTGAGATTTTGGTGGTCCTAATTTGTCCACTCAACACTCATCTGTTGACCTTTACTCAAGGTGCCCTGGAGGATAATTGGTTCTTGTCTTAGAGGTGCTCAGAGACTGTAATAATTGGCAATGTCATATTAGCTTATCCAGGAACTATAGAGCATTCAGAAAGAGAGAAATGCAATGCACATCAATACCCTTAAGTCACACATACACTTTGACCAAGAAACTCCATATATAGGAATTTAACCTTAGAAAATAATTCTAGGACAAGATTAACATGCAGGAGGTTCACTGCAGCGCTATTGATGTGTGTGTGTTAGTCACTCAGTCATGTCTTACTCTTTGCGATCCCATAGACCGTGGCCCACCAGGCTCTTCTGTCCATGGGATTTTTCCAGGCAAGAATACTGGAGTGGATTGCCATTCCCTTCTGCAGGGGATCTTCCTGATCCAGGGATTGAACCTGGACCTCCTGCATTGCAGGCGGTCTCTTTAACATCTGAACCACCAGGAAATCAACATTATTGATAATAGCCCCGAACCAGAAATAACCTTAGTGTCCAATAACAGGGGAACAGTTAGATAACTTATGGCTAAATTCATTCAATGAAATATTATGCAGTCACTAACAACCATGCTTTCAAATAATCTTCTCAGGTCATGGGGGAAATTCTCACCATGGGATCTTAAGTGAAAACAAACAAACAAGATATAAAACCATATATCCGGCTTTGAATATCTGTCTATCTGCCATCTGTATTTAACACTGGCTATTAGTAACCTCTTTACACTTGTCTGTGTCTTCCAAAGTTTACAACGAATGCAAAACAGCCTAATTTTTATCATCAGAAAAACTCAGTGTCCATATTTTTCTTGGTTTGTCTCTATGGCAGAAAGGAGAAGATAGGACTAGCTGGATGGGGAAGGTAGGGCATTTGTAATCCAAGCAGGGGTAAGACTGGAGAGGAAAGACTGCCCAGTGCTGCTGGCTGCCTCCTGCTCTATCCGGAAGCCTGGAGGGGCTGCTGGGAGGGAAAGGCACAGACACGGGGAGGGACCCAGACTCTGTAGGGAGGTGATGGGGACGCAGGAAAGGAGGTTGGCAGATGCAGGATCCTGCCAGCATTGCAGGTGCCATCCTGGTGAGGTGCTCGACTTGAAGGGGCCCGTGTGAGGATGCCCGGGCCAGGTGGGGGAAGCTTGCCACGTGGTTTTCTTTTCAACAGCTGGCCGTCACATCCTAGGGTTTGACACATCCTGCTTTGATTTGAATTTAACTGAAATTCCAAGGAATGTATGCATTCCAGCTTGCACAGTGCATTTGGGCACACCTTGCCCAGAAGGAGCTCATCTTTCCTCCGAGGTACAGGCCTGGCCTCACTGCCTCTGACCACCAACCCTCATTTCTCTTCCAAGCACCTGTCGCACCCCTTACCTGCAATCCTCACGCACTGCCTCAGTTGTCAGCTACGTGTGTGCAGACCCATCTGATCATCTCATTAACTAGACGTTCAGGCTTGGGAGAGCTAAAACTCTGTCTGAATCCCTTTATGCCCCCACACAGTCCACTCAACTAATGCAGTGTCAAAACTGGAAGGCTGTCTCAACGCGATCCCACCCAGCCCTTCATTTTAAAGGCTGTAAGAGAGTAAGAGAGATTGGGAGACTGGTCCAAAGTCACCTAGCAATGGATGAGAAGCAGTTCATTCATTTAACAAGTATTTAGTGAGCCTGTGTCTCTTGGCTTCCAGATGAGGGCACTCGGTCAATGAGTCTTTGTTTGCTGATTGAATGATGACGCACTGACTACATCCCTCCTTATGGTCAGCTTTGACCATAAGAAATATTTTTTCAGCACCAATTGTTTGCCAGACACCTTATAGGGAGTCAGTCTCTCTTTATTCCTCATATCCATCCTATGGCATCCTTTATTTTTGTAGATGAAAACTAAAGAGGATCGACAACCCTAGCATAGCACACAGATAAAAAGTGGAGGAACTGGAATTCAACTCCAGGCTTGCTCCTGAGAGTTCAGGGCTATGGCCTTGACCCCACCCCTCAGACTGCGTGTGGGGTATTGAGAGTCATACAGGGTGAATCTGCTCTCAAGGTCAATACTATTCACTCTTCAGCCTTCCAGTAAAGCTCTGACCAATATTTGTTCATTAATGTCCTCTGTTGAACTGCCCTTAAGATAAAATTCTTTTCACACAAGGAGACCTGGCATTCAGTTTAAGGTAAGAAAGAGGTGAGGTGAGGCCTGTTTTCCTCTGGTGGTTTTGCACATTTGGCATTGAAGCCTGCAGTCTAGAAAACAACAGCAGTCAGCTTGCACCGGGAGAGAGAAAGAGAAAATTCTATCATGTCAGAATAATGAGATCTGTGATTTCAGCACTTACCAGGTCAAAGACACACACAATGTGTTATCTGTAATGCTCTCCTCCTGACATTTGGGGAAATTGCATTTATGCAGAGGATACGGGACAAGGAAACATGGGACTCCACGGATGCCACTCAAGAGCTGACAGACTGCAGCTCCCCTGCCCTGGGGGCCCTCTGGGAGCACAGAGGTGTGGCCTGCCCCAGTGACAGCGGGGGCCTCCAGATCCTCGGGCCCTGCCACCCCAGTGATAAGGGGACATCCTGGGGTTTGCCGGATGGTTGGTTGGTTGGCTGAGGAGTTAGATGCAAAGAGATTTCTTGGGGTCCTCTGTGTGCAGAATGAAGTCTTCTTTTAACCCCAAATCTTCTGGAGTACCTTTCCCCACCAGTCTTTCACAGATGTTTGATGACAGTTCTGGGTTTCTTCGGGTTTAAGTTTCAATTGTTGTTGGGGTCTCCCCTCACTCTCCAGTTCCTGCTCCCACAAGCCCCCGGGTACCACAGGAAGGGCATGGGGCTTGACACTCTGAGCTGACTCATGGCAGTGAGTTTATCGCCGTCTCTGACAAGCTCCTGCATCTTTCCTCCTGTCTCACCGCTCTCTTTATCTGCAGTGGCAGTGATGAAGTGATTGATTACCCTTCCTCAGACGTCTGTGCAGTTTTAAATTTAATCCTGCTCACAACAATAGGCAGACTGACGGGGAGGTCCACGCACTTGCGTGTGTGCGTGCACACACACACACACACACACACTGCAGAGCAAAGCAGGGAGTGATTCTCTCCTGGACATGACATTTCAAAAGGTTCCTCTCTTTGCTCGCAATCTGAGAACCGTTTTCTCCTCCGGTTCTTCGGGAGAGAATTAGGGGTTTGTTAAATGGCCCTGACAGTGCATCTCCCATCGAAGATTCCTCAGAGGTTGGTCTTTTCAGTGGCAGTTGCATGCGAATGCTGGACTGATGAACAGCTTGCAAAAAAAAAAAAAAAAAAAATTCTTTCTGCAGCAGAACTCTTTTTTTTTTTTTTTTCAACCTGGAACTCTAACGTAAGAAATAGATTGGAGTGAAGAACTGATTCCCTGGCCAAGCTAACTTTTTGGTCAGGTTCATGTCAATATCTGCGGTGCTTCTCAAGTACTGCTCACTTCTTGGGAGCCCTGGGAGTCTGTAATACTCATTTGGGAAACCATGGACCAGTTGGTAAGTGCTTACCAACCATCCCTAAGGACCAGAGAAGTTAAGTGATAGACCAAGGTCACACAGCAAGTTGGCAGTTGAGTTGAGTCTGCAAGCCAGGTTTTCTAAGGTCAGATACATGAGCCATATTTATACTTCTGTAAAGAATGGAGATTATTTTTTCCCATTGCCCTAGAATCAGTCATTCTGAAGATAGGAGGAGATAAATGCCACATTTTAAAGAGAACCACTAACAACTGGGCTAGAACCTTCTCCTAGAGCTTCCTGTGAAGGGGTCGTATTGATACCCTCCCCCATAGTCATCAATTCTTGAAAGAGATATTCCTCACAAAAGGGACTTAGGGGGAAGAAATTTGGAAATGGACCAAATTTAGGTGTCTGGAGCTGGGCGAGGGAAATGATGTGGAGGACGGAGAGCCAGAAATGGGTCTCACCTGGCAGAGAAGCTGGAGGGGACGACCTGAAGGATCCTCCAGAAATCCCAGCACGTGCCCCACAAGGAAGCGTGACTCTGATCAGTGTGGACTCGAGGAGCAATTCAGAGCCCTGATGGACAGAAATGGGCTTTTCTGGTTGCTCAGCCTTAGAGAATTCACCTGCAATGCAGAAGATGCAGGTTTGATCCCTGGGCTAGAAAGAGCCCCTGGAGAAAGAAATGGCAACCCACTCCAGCATTCTTGCCTGGGAAATCTCATGAACAGAGGAACCTGGCAGGCTACAGTCCATGGGGTCGCAGAGAGTTGGACACAACTAAGCAATCAAACAACCACAACAGCAGTGGATAGAGTTGCAGTCTCTTATAAGAAGGCACAGGATTTCTTCCTCCTCCAGCCCAACAGGTTTTGAGTTTCTAAGCCCTCAAGTTCTGCCAGTGATCGGGGAGAGGAGTAACTTTATTTATTTTTGGCTGCCCTGTGTGGGATGCAGGATCTTGGTTCTCCTACTAGAGGCTGAATCTGTGTGGCCTGCATTAGGAGCTCAGAGCTCTAACCACTGGTCTGCCAGCGAAGTTCCAGGAGTAACATTAAATTGGATGTAAAATTGAAGTTTTCAAGTGCACTGGATTTCTTCATCAACTTTGTATTATGCAAATTAAAAATATGCAGAAATGTTGAACAGTTAAAACAATGAACATCACTCTAATCACCCTCCAGTTTCACTAATTGTTAATAATTAGTTGGCCTACGTTCGGGTCTATCTATCCACCCATCAGTTCCAAAGTATACAGCAATGTCATGACACTCCACCCCTAAACATCCCTTGAAATTAAGGCGATTCTTCTTTATAATCACCAAACCATGATAAACACCTAAAATAATTCCCTAGTGTCATCCAACGCACTGAACTAGACTGTTTTCATCAGTGAACGTGACTAGAATGTTGTGGAATTTGCTTGGGGTGTCATTAAGGAACAGGAGAAGGGGATTAAACTTATCACAGTTTGAGGCGGTGATTGGAAGAAATAAAAACTGTTTCATGCTTATATCCCAAAGAACTGAGACTCCCTAAGGAACTTGTTATATTTATCCTTTTCAATCCTTAAGGGAGATTAGCATGCATGGCAGTTGTCTGGGTAGATATCATGAAGAGGTGCCTTCCTGTTCTCTTTTCTGTCTTCCTGATTCACAGCTGGTCTTCAAAGATGGCCCCCAATGAATCATGTCTCTCTGTGTCCATTGCCCTCCTGTGTTTAATTTGAGCTGGCCTATGACTCACGCTAGCCAGTAGAATGTGGCAAAATGACCCAGTGTTAGTCCTGGAAGCTTTCAGTTTTGTGCTTTTGTGAGTCCTCAGGCACCATGCAGGAAGCCCAAGTACCCCGCAGAAGCCACAGAGAGGGATCATATGTAAAGGCTACGTGGAGAGCAAAAGGGCTTGCGATCACAGAGAGAAAGGCTTAGCTGTCTGCTAGCCAGATGGAGCCTGGTCTTCCCACCTTCAGTTTCAAGGCACCAGATGTGTAAGTGAGCCCACCAAGACTTGCAGCCCCATCCAACCCTCAAAACACTGCAACTCCAATGGACATCCCATGGAGAACAACCACCCAGCGGAGCTCAGCCAACCCTTAGCATCATGAGAAATAATTGAGCCACCCAATTTGGGCGAGATTTGTTATACAGCAATCAATAATCAGACTCTGAGCTCCAGAGGCAAAGACTGTGTTAGAATCAGAAGCAGGCTTTCCACAAAAGAGATTCCTGTGGGAATAAGAAGGGCAAGGATCCTGGCTAAGCCCAGCAAGTGACATCTTCCTGTTCCTCCATTCTCTTGGCTGAAGGGCCAGCATCCATGAGGGACAAAAATATACACTTCCATCAGCCCAAATAATAAGCAGCACATACAGGCCTGGGCAGTCAATACATTATGATCCAATGGATGCAAGAGAATGATATTTGATGGAGGTAGTGATGACAGATTATCTTGCCTATCTAGAGACAGCATTCCGTCTTACCTGGAGCTGTCCCTAGAGACTGATGGAGGCCGTTTCTCCTGCTGAGCCTCATGAGCAATAGGAACCAGCCACTAAAGGCTGAGTCCGCCTGAGGCTGGAACCAGCTCCCAGGGGCTCCTTTGATGATGATGAAATTGACTCATAGTGATGTAAAGTGGGCAGCCCTGTCCAGCAGCTGATCTTTTCTGGCAATTATTTGGAAGTAATGAAAGTGAATGCATGACATTTACAAAGAAACTCCTCTGTCAGCAGGAAAGCTGCCACATTCTCCCGCACCTCTGAGAATACGCTTAGCTTGAAATAATGTTCATTTTAGCCAAGTCGTAAATTACAAGTGTGTTGGGGTCCGAGGGGATTTATTACCGTTTGGAAGGAGGTTATTGGGCCTGGAGCATGGCTGCTGCACACGGTGCATGCTACGGAGTGGCGGCTGCATCGTGAAGTCTGCAGCCAGGGAGGGTTCCTCTCTCACCCTCTCTCCTGTCACTTTTCCTCTTTCGCCTTTACAGTTCCTCTCTGGAGGTTTCTTACGGCTAATGTTCCACAGAAACACCAACAATTAGGAGCACACTGCTGCAACCTGGTTTTCCCAATTGTTGCTTCGATTTGACCGGACACCGTTAATCTCAAAAGACGACGAGCCTGTTGATGAGCAGGTGGGCTGGGGCTTCAGTCCCCCTGGGGTCGGGGGAGGGCAGGAAGGGCGGGCCGAACACCTAGGTTCAGCTGAAGACCTTGGAATGTGGAGTGGGCAGAGGGGCAGCTGCAGACTCAGAGGGGGCATCAAAGCTGACCTTTCAGCGCTACGCCCCTGCCCTCATCATATGGGAGGAGAGTGGGCACTAGCAGGAGGGCGGTGCTCAGCTTCCCCTGACCACTCTGGTTTTCCTTTCCTACAGACTCATAGACATTCAAGCCCTGGGACTCAAGTTTAAAGCAACCTCCTTTTCTTGGTGAGAATAGCGCTGGGTTGGCAACAGACAACACTCGCTGATCTCGGACTCAGGAGGCCTGAACTTGACTCCTGCTTCTGCCACAGACTCTTTATGTGACCTCGGAGAGGTTTATTGGAGCTTCAATTTCTCCCACTTGTGAAATAGAGATTAACAAACAAACAAACAAACCCAAACTGTCTAATCAGCTCCATGGCACTATCTTGAGTATCAACAGAAGATGATCTGTGAATACCTTCTAGGCACTGTGTGAAGACCCATCACTGGGTATGCAGAGAGGGGACATTGTAGCCTTGAAATACTCTGTAAACTATAAAGGGCATGGTGTCCTACTGTGTTCACTTAATTACATGTTACATTAGCTTCCAGTTGCTGGCCTAACAAATTAAACGGCTGTAAGTTAGTGGCTTAAGACTGCACCCGTTCATGATTTCCCAGTGTCTATGTACCAGGGGGTCCTGGTGTGGTGTGTCTGGGTCCTGTGCACAGGGTCTCACAAGATAAATCAAGATCAGTCAGTGGGCTGTGATCTCATCTGAGGCTCCAGTCTTCCAAGTCATCCAGGCTACTGGTAGAATTCAGCTCCTTTCGGCTGTAAGACTGATGTTCCTGTTTTCCTGTGGGCTGTTGCCTGGAGGTCGCTAATAGCAGCTAGAGGTCCCTCGAAGGTTCTAGTCACAGAAACTCAGCACAGATGCTCTGGCACATAGCAGCTGGCTTCTTCCAGACCAAGGTCAGTGGTCCGTGCTGGCTACTGCCATCCCAGTGTTATCCTTGCCAAGAAAAGGAGATTTTGGGGGCTTGAACTTATTTCAAAGGCTTACCTGATTATGTCAGACCCACCAAAGATAATTCCCCTTTGGATTAAGCCAAATCTTACTGACTAGTAGCCTAATCTTGGGAAGGCCTCCCCATGTTTTTCAACATTCCTGCCTGAACCTGAGGGGAGGGTGTTGCATGGGGTGAGTACCCCAGAGGGTGGGAATCCTGGGGCCGTCTTGGAATCCTCCCTAGCATACATGTGCATCCCGAGACGGCCTGGATATCGAACATGGGGCTTCTGTCTTTCTCTTGGAGGAAACAGGGACCCACTTCCTTTCACTGGCTTCAGCCACACAAGGGGAAAATGACAGGGCTGAGGAGCTCTGTTGCGTGTCAGGCTTGGTTCCTGTCCCTCTGTTTCTCCCATTTGCTCCTTTGGTTTCCAGGGTCCTAGGGGGCCTTCCCTCTGCAGGCTTGAGCTGACGCACCTCACTGTTAGACTCCTCCGAGAATGTCAGAGCTGGAAGCTTCCTTGGGTCTCATCCAGTGCTGCTCCCCCTGTGAGAATGAGACTGTGTCTAAAACACAGACTCACAGGAGATCCTGATTTGGTAGGTCCACTTTGGGTCTGCTTCTGCTTCTTCTGCTAAGTTGCTTCAGTCGTGTCCGACTCTGTGTGACCCCGTGGACAGCAGCCCACCAGGCTCCTCTGTCCACGGGAGTCTCCAGGCAAGAATACAGGAGTGGGTTGCCATTTCCTTCTCCACTTTGGGTCTAAGAAACTGCTGCTGCTGCTGCTGCTAAGTCGCTTCAGTCGTGTCTGACTCAGCGACCCCACAGACCGAAGCCCACCAGGCTCCTCCGTCCATGGGATTTAGCCAATTAACAAGTGTTGTGGTTTCAGGTGAACAGCAAAGGAATGCCTCAGATGAATGCGACCAACGGCTAGGTTTAGAACAAACCCATAACCAAATAAACAGGAAACCTTAAAACCTGAGGTCCAAAGACATAAGCTGCCTTGTGCGCCTGCTCCAGAGCTAGGAGTTCAGTTTATAGAGTCTGCTTTCATTTTTTCCTCTCAGGGGTCCAATCCTGTGTTTGTCACCCTCTTATTTTATTTTAATATATATATATATATTTTTGGCTGCACCTTTCCTGACCAGAGATCGAAGCCAAGCCTCTTGCTTTGGAAACCCAGAGTCTTAACCACTGGACCACCATGGAGGTCCCCTGTCACCCTCTTAGCGCAGATGTGAGCTTTGCTGAGATCAAGAGTGACCGGGGAGCTCAGATCCGAGCCTCCGTCTCCGGCAGCCCTGGAGGGGACAGCATCAGGGGACCCTGGGTGCCTCCCCTCTGTGCGTTGTCACTGACAGTCTCCAAAACCCCGCCGCTAGGCCTCCCCAGCCACATCCTGAGCAACGCGCATGCCCCCACTGAGGGTGGGTGTGAATTATTTAGAGGCGCCGGTGGAATACTGTTGTATCGGTAACACAGACGATGCGTTTGCGGCCTTGGGGCGCCTCCGTCGAGCGCTCCATCACTGTTTCCCCTCATGAATAATGGAGCAGCTGAATTACTCTGCGTGTATGGGATTCATACCCTGAGAAAACAAGGTTGCTCTGAAATTAATTTTCTGTACTAAGAGAGTGACAGAAAATCAATTAATCGCATATTATTCTATATGGAGACAGAGGAAAGGAAGCCGTGGAAATGGCTCAGGCCATACGTCAGCGAATGCCCAGGGTGGCCGAGAGCTTTGTCGGATGCTCCGATGAAGCAGGTGGCACCAGAGGCCATGTGACCTGCCAGGAGAGGGGTCAGTGGGCACCAGGGAGGTGGCTTCCTGGGCCTGCCTCCGGGAACACTCCATGAGTGTTTTCTCCTGGCAAACACTGGGTTGGTCACATTTCTCTCTGCCTGACGCTGGCTCTCCCTAGAGCTGTGTCTGCAGTAGGGAAAAGGATGGATCTTCTCTGAAGCAGACCAGGACCCACCTGTCCCCAGAGCCCGCCCAGCTCCCCAGGAGGCTGCTCACTGACGAAGGTGAGGTTGACCCCCACGGGCACTCCTCTGCTTGTGTCTGCATCCCTTGGGGAAGCCTCTGCCTTTACTGTTTTGCTTTCTCCCCTTTCACCACAATTGCATCTCAAAAAAAAAAAAAACAAAAACTCCTATGCTGCTTCTCTCTGAGGTTCAAAGGCCCTGGAGGATGGGAATTACTGTTTGCCCTTAGTATTTCTAGCTGAGCCGAGCCCCAAACAAAAGAAGGAGTCTTTCATGGTGGGTTTCAAGCCAGGAGACATTTGATGGAGGGAGATAGTGGGCAGGTCAGGAGCATCAGATGGTGAGCATTCCTGGACTTCCAAGGTGACCATCCCCTGTGGGTAGCTGTCTATTCTGCCCATCTGTCAAATGGGTGCCTTTCTGAGTAAATAAAAAAAAAAATTTTTGTCTATCAGCTGAGAAGGAGGCTGGGATTTTGTAGATAAAATGTAGATGACAAAGGAGACAAAGATGTTTAGGACTGTTCCCCCGCCCTACCCCTGGGGGATCAAGGTGAACCAGCTTCTCTCCCCATCACACAGCAGCTCCGTGGGGGCCCTGCACAGCTCACCCCCTAACGCTCTCATACCAGACGTAGGGTGGCAGGGAGACAGAGACCGGAAAGCCTAGAAGCAGGGATAACCGTGGGACCCCTGCCCTTCCCAGCCTCGTTGGCTGCAGTGGACAGAGTCACCTGGACCCAAGGGTAGATCACAGAAGGACCCAGCAGAATGAGGCTGGACTTGGGAAAGGGGTCCCCCGGCAGCCTCAGCTCCGGAGAGGAGGGAGGGATTTTAGGTCTCCAGCTAAAACTGTTTCCCCTCCCTGGACTCTTCTCATTGGATTTGACATTATACTGAATGGATGGGTTGAAGGCTAAGAAGGTTTTGAAGAAAACCTTTCTTGCTGGCTCGTGCGTTCCATTACACCACATTCTCCTCCACTAAGAGGAACAAATGGCCTGCTTATCAGCTGCCTGAGCCCTGACACACCCTCCCCGCAGGCTGACACACGGGCAGACATATCACATCTTCAGCTGCTGATGGGCGGCCTCGGCTTGGCCAGACCAGGCGGCGGCTGACAGGCAGGGGTAAGTGACTCCCCGCTCGGCTCCAGTGACTCCGAGTGTCCTGATCAGCGATGTCTGCATGGTGTTCGTGCCCCGGAGTCTGTGACAGGAGGTTTCAAAGCTCCCCATGCAGGACGGTAGCAAACAGACTCAAATCAGGCTCTGGACCCACCTGGAGGAAGGCTGAGGGGGTGCAGGAGGTGAGGAGTAGGGTTGCAGGAGCCGCTGGGATTTCTTACCCCACGACCAGGCACCTGCTTTGGATTTCAGATTGCCTAGAAATCCAATTTCCCCAAATAAGTCATATTAAAATTATACCATGGGAGTTCTTTTAAAGGAACTGGATGTGGAGTGGGGCGGGCATTGTTTCAAGCTTTGGCAAGGGAAAAAATATTTTCAGTGATATGAATTTTAGCTTCTCCCAACTTTTGCTTCAGTGTAAGACTTGTTTTATGTTGTTCAGTTGCTCAGTCGTGTCCAACTCTTTTGCAGCACCATGGACTTCAGCACGCCAGGCTTCCCTGTCCTTCACCATCTCCCAGAGCTTGCTCAAACTCATGTCCATTGAGTTAGTAATGCCATCCAACCATCTCATCCTCTGTTGTCCCCTTCTCCTCCAGCCTTCAATCTTTCCCAGCATCAGGGTATTTTCCAATGAGTCAGTTCTTTGCATCAAGTGGCCAAAGAATTGGAGTTTCAACATCATTGCTTCCAATGGATATTCAGGGTTGATTTCCTTTAAGATTGGCTGGTTTGATCTCCTTGCAGTCCAAGGGACTCTCAAGAGTCTTCTCCAACACCACAGTTCAAAGGTATCAATTCTTCAGTGATCAGTCTTCTTTATGGTCCAACTCTCACAACCATATAAGACTACTGGAATAACTATAGCTTTGAGTATAGGGACCTTTGTTGGCCAAGTGATGTCTTTGCTGTTTAATATGCTGTCTAGGTTTGTCATAGCTATACATATACTTAGCCGAATGCAGAGTTTCAGAGAATGGCAAGGAGAGATAAGAAAGCCTTCTTAAATGAACAATGTAAAGAAATAGAGGAAAACAATAGAATGGTAAAGACTAGAGATTTCTTGTTTTATAAAAGTGCTTTTTTAGAAAGAGTATAGCTACAGCCTGCAGGGCTTTTGAAGAACATGTCTTTCTTTCTCCCGAAGTTTGGGCATCAGCTGCTGGCTCCACTCTCTGAGGACCAGAAGCTCCAGCTCTGGCTACCTTGAGGCAGGCTCTGGAGGAGCTTGGCACCCTTGTTTGCTTCTCTCCCAGGTGAGGGTGCAGGAAGCTGCGATCTTCCGCCTGCACTGCAGCATCTCTTTGGTTTGGGTTCCCTACCTCGGTTGCCCCCATCCTCAATGGAGGTGGAGGGTGGGTAGGCACTCACTCCGACAGGGATGGAGATTCAGGTCAGAGACCTCTCCACACGCATGGTGTGCCTGCTCCCGGCCTCCACAAGCCCCACCCACGCCCATGCCCCACCCCGCTGTCTCAGGGTCCCACCTCTTCCTCAGCGAATCGCCAGAGGAGGAGCCAACCCTGGTCCCTCCAGCCGGGCAGTGGGACTCCGTGCTTTCTGTCTGGCCTGGACCTGTATGTCCATCTATTTAACGACTCATTAGGAAGGTGCAGCTCTTGGGCTCTTTGTCCCCTGGCAGACTGCAGAGCCACTTGCCAGACTCCAGGGCTCTCCAAACCAGCCAGAAGTCACCCAAGGGGCAGAACCAGTGAAGGCAGGATGAGAACTGGTGAGAGACCAGGAGCACCCTGTGAGAGACTGAAAAGGAACCCAGCTTTGTGAGTTACATTAGTGCCTCGCCCACCTGTTGCATTTCCATCCTACTTCCAGAAACGCTGTCTCTGCTCTGGAGGAAAAGACAATTTTTCCATTTTTATAGACGGGGCATGACACGTTCAAGGGGGTACCTGGGGAGAACCAGGGATTCTTGGTTCAGTTCTGTTTTGCCAGGCTGTAAGTGGACATGACTGAGCGACTTCACTTTCACTTTTCACTTTCATGCACTGGAGAAGGAAATGGCAACCCACTCCAGTCTTCTTGCCTGGAGAATCCCGGGGACGGGGGAGCCTGGTGGGCTGCCGTCTATGGGGTCGCACAGAGTTGGACACGACTGAAGCGACTTAGCAGCAGCAGCAGCAGCAGCAAGTGAGACAGAGACAGGCAATTGGCCTGTTTATTTCTACTACCTGCCTTCAATAAAGAACCTTTGGGCTACTTGTTGATTTTCAAGATGGCTCCAGAGAGACAGCCACAGAGGCGGATGGACAGTCTTTCTACCAATCTGAATCAATTGACATGGACAGAACCCACATTGTAGGCCAGTCACTGGGCTGCAGGGAAAAGAATTGGGTGTTCCAGTAAGCAAGCTGGGAAATAAGCATCTGTGGTTCTGTGGCTCCCATCTTCTGGTTTCTATTGGCCTTATGAGATAAGAAGGAGAATGGTCACTTCCTTTTTTGTTTGTTTGTTTTCTTTTTCAGCTGCACCATGTGGCATGACAAGGGATTAAACCCAGGTCCCCTTCATTGAAAGCTCCAAGTCTTAACCACTGGAGCACCAGGGATGTCTTACAAATGATCACCTCTTGAGCACGGTCTGTGGTCTGGAATCAAAGCCTGATGCTTCACATATGTACCTTTACTTAAACATCACAATATACTTTTGAGAAAAGTAAAAGAGTGATCCATCTTACAGCTGAGCCAACTGAAACCAGGAGAAATCAGGCAGCTTGTCTGAGGTACCACAGTTAGCAAGTAACAAAGATGGGATCCATCACAGGCCAGCCTGACACCGGGGATCCAATGTCACCATCTGTCCTGTCCCCTAAATTGTTCTTCTGTGGGTTTAACGGAACCTCTTGGTAATGTTGGCTTTGCTGACTGGTGCTCAAGCCTCTTTTTACATCCACTAAGTCCCTTTCTGCAAGATTGACTTTAAAGGGAAGGAGACAGTACCTTGTGACCAGCCTGGTCTGGTAAGAAGTCCCTCTGGCAAGCTGGTTTGACACTAACATGCAATTTGCATCTACATTCTGCCAGCTTCCAGCTCATGCCCTGTCTGTTAAATACACTGAATAGTTCAAGACTGTGTATTTAATGTATTTAAATGGAATGTAATGTCTTAAAGTTGAGTTGAATAGTGGCACAGCTACGTATGATGGAAAGAATAATACATCGAACATCCCAACATCTTAGCATGTAGGTTCCAGTCTTGGATTTGCGCTCTAACCAGTTGAGTGAATGTAGCCAAATTAACTATTCGCTGAGCCTCCATTTCTTTATTTATAAGATGGGTATAATTGTATCTTCTTACCTTTCTTAGCTTGTATGTATGTGAAATGAAATAATGCACAAAAAGTACCTCATGATTTGTAAAGTGTTACAACAACATGATAGATAATTAGGATATATACATGTACTTCTTTTTCTTATTTGCCATCTTGGTTTCCTTCTTAGAAAAATGGAGAGACATCTGCACATTTTTTTTTTTTTTTAGATTTCCCTTCTTCCTACCAAATTGCCAGTGGAATAAAAAATTACCCAAAGGAAGCATTCTTTGCGAGTGTGAAAAGGCATCTCAGACAACAATGGCTATTTCTTTTAACTTTTTAAAAAGCTATAAGATGCCATGAAAACATACGGAACTTGCAAACAAAGATCTCTTGGAATGATGTATTACTGTTGAGTGGGATGAACTCACTAAGCTGAAACTGTCAGTGGGCTTGACTGCAGTAAAATGACATCCTGGAATTCCAGTAAGCACTGTCCACATTAGAGGAAGTGTTACTTTTGTATGGACAAAAAAGTCTGCTTTGGGGAATTCTCTGGCAGTCTAGCGGTTAGAACTTGGGGCTTTCACTGCTGGGGCCTGGGTTCAACCCTTGGTCAGGGCACTAAGTTCTCATAGAAAGTGAAAGAAAGTGAAGTTGCTCAGTCCTGTCCAACTCTTTGCGACCCCATGGACTGTAACCTACCAGGCTCCTCTGTTCATGGGATTTTCCAGGCAAGAATACTGGAGTAGGTTGCCATTTCCTTCTCCAGGGGATCTTCCCAACCCAGGAATCGAACCCAGGTCACCTGCATTGCAGGCAGATGCTTTACTGTCTGAGTCACCAGGGAAGGCAAGTTCTCATAAGTCATGGCCAAAAAACAAAGGTCTGCTTCTGATGCTTTCCCTGATGCTGGGAGGCATTGGGGGCACGAGAAGGGGACGGCAGAGGATGAGATGGCTGGATGGCATCACTGACTCGATGGACGTGAGTCTGAGTGAACTCCGGGAGTTGGTGATGGACAGGAAGGCCTGGTATGCTGCGATTCATGGGGTCGCAAAGAGTCGGACACGACTGAGCAACTGAACTGAACTGAATTGAACTTGGTCAATCCATCACCACTTAAAGAAGTTTTTTTTTTTTTTTTTAGCCTGGACTGCTTTTTTAAAAGTCTTTATTTAATTTGTTACAATTTTGTTTCTGTTTCATGTTTTGGTTTTTTGGCCTCAAGGCATGTGGGATCTTAGCTGCCCAACCAGGGATCAAACCCTCTGCATTGGAAGGCGAAGTCTTAATCACTGGACCACCAGGGAAGTCCCCCCATCCTTGTTTTTTTTTTTTTTTTAATGAAACTGCTTTTGAATGGAGCTAAATTCGGTAACTTGGAGAAGGCAATGGCACCCCACTCCAGTACTCTTGCCTGGAAAATCCCATGGATGGAGGGGCCTGGTAGGCTGCAGTCCATGGGGTTGCTAAGAGTCAGGCACGACTGAGCGACTTCACTTTGACTTTTCACTTTCATGCATTGGAGAAGGAAATGGTAACCCACTCCAGTATTCTTGCCTGGAGAATCCCAGGGACAGAGGAGCCTAGTGAGCTGCCGTCTATGGGATCGCATAGTCAGACACGACTGAAGCAACTTAGCAGCAGCAGCAGCAGCAGCATACTCAGTAACTGAGTGTGTTCACTGCCTGGTCTGTGAGACAGTGATGACTCAAATGACAACAAGCTGCACGTACTATTGAAAAACCCCGTCTCCACCCTCAGCTCTGGCACACAGGGGCCTGGCTTCGATGGGACAGGTGAGGTGACTTGCCTCATGTCACAAGCAGGCTTGGCAGGGCTGACTGTGGATTCAACTTCCTGCCTCTCTGGACAGCCCATATTACTTTGTATTCCGCTAATTAACTCATCATCCATCATGTCATTTGCTATCTCCACTCATATGTTAATATCTTCATTTTATAGAATAAACACAGAAACTCTTAATTACACTGAGAAGGAGATCCACCTGTAGGGTGCACACAACGTGTCTAGGGTTGGAGAGCAGTCTGAATAAAGACAGCTTTTGACAGGTGGCAGGCTGGCCTGGGTCAACCCTGCTATCAAAGACAACCCCTTGTGTGTATACCGAGGAGCGCTGGGCCCCTCACTGACACTTGCTAATTACGGTGACTAATTAATATGTCATTGGCCTCTAATCATGAATCTAGAGTAGATTAGCAATGATGAAGCCATGGAAATTAATTTACAAACATCTACATACTTCTCCTTGACCCAGTGGGGCTCACAGGTGCCCTCTGGAAAGCAGAAACAGGAAGTTGGCAGGCAGGGAACAGGGGGCCTAGGAAAATAGGAGAGGTTCAGCCACCACTGCCCAACTGGGACCAAGACTCTTCACCCAGCAAGTGGCCTCATGGAATGGGGTGGCCTGAAGGAGTTAGAAGTTAAAAAATAAAGTCGGTCAGAAGATTAAAGGATCCCTCCTTTGATGCAACTGGATGTAGAGTTTTCAACAAAATGAATGCCTGAATTATATGACTTAAGGTTAGGCCTTCAGTCATATCCGCCTGCAATGCAGGAGACCCAGGTTCGATACCTGGGTCGGGGGAAGATCCGCTGGAGAAGGGATAGGCTACCAGTATTCTGGCCTGGAGAATTCCAAGACAATACTATATTGTCTATGGGGTTGCAAAGAGTTGGACATGACGGAGCAACTTTCACTTTCACTTTCAAGGGTAGGCACTTCCCTGGAGGTCCATGGTAGGAGGCGCAGGTTCAATCCCTGGTCAGGGAACTAAGATCCCATAGGCTGTGCTGTTGTTGTTCAGTCACTAAGTCGTGTCTGACTCTTTGCGACCCCAGGAAGGAATAACTCTCACTCCCCTCAGCCTCAGCCAGTGGTAGCTTCTAATCTGCCCTCTGTCTCTGTGACTTCACCTGGTCTAGGTATTGCATTAAGTGAAATCACACAATGCTCATCCTTCTGTGTTTGGCTTATTTCACTAAGCATAGTGTTTTCAACTTTCATTCATGCGGCAGCACGTACCACAGTTTCATGCCTTATGACTTAATCATATTCCATCGTGTCCACCCAACAAAAACCACATTTTGCTTACCCATTTATCTGTTGATGGACACCCAAGATGTTTCCACCTCTTGGCTATTGTGAATAATGTTGCAGTGAACATGGGTACTCGTGTATTTGTTTGAGTCCTTCTTTTCAGCTCTTTTGGATGTATACCCAGGAGTGTAATTCCTTGGTCACATGGTAATTTCATATTTGACTTTTTGAGGAATCAGCCAGTCTGTTTTCCTTGGCAGCTGCCTCAATTTACATTCCCACCAGCAATGTACAAGGGCTCCAATTATTCCACATCCTCTTCAAAGTTGTTAGATTCCATTTAAAAAATGTACTCATCCTAGTAGGTAGAAAGTGGTGTCTTGTCCACATTTTGACTTTAATCTCTCTGATGACTAATGATGTTAAGCATCTTTTCTTAGGCTACTTGGCCATTTTATAGCTTCTTTTTGAGAAATTTCTACTCAAGTCCTTTATCCATTTCTTCATTGGGCTGTTTTTGTTGTTAAGTGTAGGATTTCTTTAAATATTCTGAATATTAAGCCCTTATTAGATATAAAATTTGCACATTCTTCCTGTACGTAGATTGTCTTTTCATTTTCTTGGTAGTGTTCTTTGATGCACAGAAGCTTTTCATTTTAAGAATCTAACTTATGAATTTTTTCTCTCTCATTGCATGTCTAAGACTTTATTGCCAAATCTAAAGGTCATGAAATGTACTCCTATGTGTTTTATAGCTTTAGCTCTTATTTTCAGCTTGTTGTCCATTTAAAGTTAATTTTTGTATGCAGTATGAGTTGTGGTCCAACTTCATTCTCTTGCAAGTAGAAATCCAGTTGTCCTAGAACTATATGTTGAAACCATATTCTTTTCCTCTTGAAGGTTCTTGGCATCCTTGTCAAAATTCAATTGACCATAAATGCACGGGTCTATTCCTGTACTCTCAGTTTTATTCCATTGGAATTCCATACTTTCACTGTTAAGTATGACATTTGTTGTGTGTTTCTCAAGAAGGTCTTTATTATATAGAGGAAGTTTCTTTTTATTCCTAGTTTTTTGAGTGTCCATCCCTTATGGCAGAAAGTGAAGAAGAACTAAAGAGCCTCTTGATGAAAGTGAAAGAGGAAAGTGAAAAAGTTGGCTTAAAGCTTAACATTCAGAAAACGAAGATCATGGCATCTGGTCCTATCATTTCATGACAAATAGATGGGGAAACAGTGGAAACCGTGGCTAACTTTATTTTTCTGGGCTCCAAAATCACTGCAGATGGTGATTGCAGCCATGAAATTAAAAGACGCTTGCTCCTCAGAAGAAAAGCTATGACCAACCTAGACAGCATATTCAAAAGAAGAGACATTACTTTGCCAACAAAGGTCTGTCTAGTCAAGGCTATGGTTTTTCCAATGGTCATGTATGGATGTGAGAGTTGGACTATAAAGAAAGCTGAGTGCTAAAGAATTGATGCTTTTGAACTGTGGTGTTGGAGAAGACTCTTGAGAGTCCCTTGGACTGCAAGGAGATCCAACCATCCATCCTAAAGGAGATCATTCCTGGGTGTTCTTTGGAGGGACTGATGTTAAAGCTGAAACTCCAATACTTTGGCCACCTGATGCGAAGAGCTGACTCATTTGAAAAGACCCTGATGCTGGGAAGGATTGAGGGCAGGAGGGAAAGGGGACGACAGAGGATGAGATGGTTGGATAGCATCACCAACACAATGGACGTGGGTTTGGCTGGACTCCGGGAGTTGGTGATGGACAGCGAGGCCTGGCGTGCTGTGGTTCATGGGGTAGCAAAGAGTCAGACAAGACTGAGCAACTGAACTGAATGCAATTTTACACCATCAATAATTTACTTAAATGGTCTTTTCTATTTAGAAATGTGTTTGCCCTCATCTTCTGGGTATGGAAATCCTTTCTCAAATCTAACCCAGTGTCACCTCCTCTGAGCACCCATATGATTTTTGCATTTAAAGTCTTGTCTCATATTTATTTGCTCTTATGGCTATTTTCTCTGCTGGTCCATGATCTCCTTGAGCATGGAGGCTGTGTCATATTCATTTTGCTGGTGCCAGAATCCAGGAGGGTGCTCTGCAAATATTTGCTGGAAGAATGCTGGCTGAATCACATTTTATGATTTCTTAACATCTCAGTGTTCCTAAAATCTCTTGGCCTAAATTCCCCTATGGGCTCATCAGGGAGAGTCACCCCTCCATCTGACACAAGACACCAGTGGGATGTCCTTTGAAAGCCAAGGTCAGAAGAACAGAGGTAGGCCTGGGTGCTTCCTGGATGTTATGGCTTATCAATACCAAGGTGGAAAGAGCCGCTCACTGCTTTGCAATCACTACTAGGGGACCGCTCATTCTGGGATTCATTATCTTATTTGTTCAAAGGCTTTGGCAATGACATACCATTTTCTTCCTTCATTGTCAAATCAAATCAAGCCAACAAGTACCGACTGAATGACTCCTCTGTGCCAAACACACTGCTGGGAACAGTGGAGGGATACAGAGAACTCCATTTGGTTTTGCCCCTTCCTTGCCACGTGGCATTTAGTCCAGGGGAGGAAGGTCTCAGGCTAGGTGATGTTGCACAGGATTGTCTGAATTTCTTATTGCTACCATCACCACCCCCCACTTAGTGGTTTACAGCAGTACAGCCGTATCATCTCACAGTTCTAGAGGTTAGAAATCCAAAATGCATTTCACTGGGCTGAAATCAATGCAGAGCTGTGCAAATTCTGGAGACTCTCGGAGGTGGGTCTGTTTCCTTGCTTTTTCCAGTATCTGCCTGGATTCCTTGACCTGTGGTGCCAGTAACCACATTACTCAACCTCTGCTTCCATCATCCCGTCTTCTCTGACCCTGACCCTCTTGTCTCCTTTTTTCACCTTTAAGGACCCTTGTGATTACACTGGGCCCACCTGGATAATTCATGATCCTCTCCCCATCTGAAGATGTCTAAGTTAATCACATCTGTAGAGCCTCCTTTGTCACATACAAAGGGTCACAGGTTCTGGGCATTAGCACCCGAACATTTTTGGTGGTCATTTCGCCTATCACAGGACTGTGGATTGGCCGAACTTTCACTGACCAAAGAGGGTCCCTTATCACCAGTCCCATGGTCAAGTTCGTGTAGCAAGTCCCCCTCCCATCTCAGGGTGCCTTCACTTTATAGAGGGGGAAACCAGAACCTTGAGAGAGAAAGTGACTGATGTCAGATCACATTGCCAGTAGTCTGCAAGGGCTCAGCCTGGGAACAGGCTCTCTAACCTAGAATCCAAAGATTCCAC
The DNA here is from genome assembly GCF_032452875.1 of Bos javanicus. Taxonomy (NCBI): domain Eukaryota; kingdom Metazoa; phylum Chordata; class Mammalia; order Artiodactyla; family Bovidae; genus Bos; species Bos javanicus. Next base: position 32,524,467 of record NC_083894.1, on the reverse strand, counting down.
GACTTAGTGCTCCATCAGATAAAGCAGGGCAGTGGACTTTGTGAAGGGGCGATGGCCCCCAACCCTCTTTCTCTGGTTGCACAAAAGCTCAGCCCTTCATATGTGGACGAGCCTATTTTCAGAGCCTGGATAAATTTAGCTGCCTTAGTCAAAGAGGGGCATATGCATTTTGTGATTCTCTGTCTTCTTACTGTCCTTGGAGCATCCTGTGTTTTTCCGTTCATGTTTCATTCCATCCTAGCAGCCATAAGAGCTTCAAGTCCTTTCCTCTGTAGCCCTTCACACTGTATGAACCAGCAGGGGGTATTCTTCTGAACTCAGAGGACGCTCAGGTTTCTTGGAACGGGCCAGCCCTCAGGAAACCCCTTGCTCCCAGCTTGCTCAAGCCGACAGATTGCATTTCCCGTTCACTCAGCCGTCAGCTGCTGCCTCCTGCCACTCTGTGCTCACGCACGGTCTCCCCGCAGACATCCAGAAACCTGCCTCCTGCCCACCCTCGCCACTCCAGTGCTGCTCTCTGCGAGGAGTGACACCCTCTCTGCCTGCCACGCCCCCCCGCCGTCTGACACTAACTCAGAGGCTTAGCGTCTGGGGCTGGAATTTTGTCGTTGCTATGGAAGTGGGAACGGGCACAGCCTTCCAAACTCACAGAGTGTCCAAAAACACACACGGCATCTCGCGCTGACAACGCCACTGACAACCCGCGATGACGGGGATGTACTTTTGAGTGTCATCTTGACAAGGAACAGGAGCCTCTCTCTGCCGGCCCACCCGCCTGGCCATCTGTCTCCCAAGATCGTCTGCACTAGCCTGGCTTGGATCCTGAAGCTCCCCCTCTGGGGGGCCTGTCCTCGCTCGGCCTGGCAACCCCCAGGGGCAGAAGGAACAAGCCCGGTGTCAGCGGGGGCCCTTCTGCTGGGAGGAGGTGGGACGAGGAAGCGCTCTGGCTGAGGCCAGGGTCACTTTGGCTTTGGCCACTCCGAGGCCACGGGTGGGCATCTCGGCCGGGTGGCGGAGGGAGGGAAGCCAGACCTCCTGCCTTTTCGCGGCCTGCAGCCACAGCTTCTGGGATTTCCTCGGCTCTTGGAAAGGCAGGCCGTTGGGGGGACGCCAAGCGTGTCCAGGTGGTTCAGGGAGGGCCGCCATCGACACGTGGATTCCTTTGCTTCCTGTCTCCGGCCCCCTCTCGGAGGAAGGGATGGCGGAGTTCCTGGCTTTGGTGGGCCTTCCCCGCCAGCCGAAGTCACCATCGAGTTATCCATCAAGGTGAAAACTGAAGATTTTGTAGAGTAGGGGAGGGGAATTCGAGGGCCTGGTGGGAAAAGAGAGGGGTGAGGGGAGAGGGGCGCAGGAAACAAAGATGGCTTCACACTTGCTGTCTGCCAACGTACTCAATTCTGCCTTGCAGTTTAGGTCCGGTCCACTCTCCCATTAAGACACAGAGCAGGACCTTCCATGCCACATTAGCTCGGAAGGGGCAGGCAAGCCCGTGACTACAGGGGTCAGCCCCCGCCCCAGCTTCCTAATGCCCTGTTTTGTATTCTTTCCCCAGGATACAAAGAGTTTTCTAGGCCCAATCTATCTGTGAATGGTCTTGGGGGACCCCATAGACTTCTGTTCAGTCCCCTCTGAGCTGTTGGTCCAGGATAATCACTTCTCTCCTCTTCCCCGCCCTCCGTCTCTACCTCATGATTGCGGGAGCTTGGTTGCTAGCTTCTAAGTCCTGCACGGGGTTGGCTGGCAGTTGCCTGTGGTGGCCGCCTGGCTCCCAGCTGGGAGCTCTGGCTTCTGTCTGCCCTGGGGTCAGAGCCTGGAAGTGTAGCCATCAGCGCTGCATCTCCAAGATGACAGCTCAGCTCCTGATGCGGGGAGGCGACCAGCCCCAGCAATTATTCACTGATAAGTGCTTGGCTGGTGTCTCCTCCTAAAATAATCCTTGCACACAGTGGTGGCTGTCAGCGCTGGCTCTGGGAGCTAATTCCAGCCTCCTTGTCTACATCTGGTGCCGAGGCTCTCACCACAGGGCCTTGTAGGTAGTCTTGCGGGGAGGAGACCCAACTTGTGTTGATAAGCTGATGGCCCTTGATGCCGGGGGGAGTGGGAGAAGGAGGCAGATGTGACCTGGGCTTCACGTCGCTGGGGCTCAAGCTAGCGCTCTGTGGCTGGGGCTTTGGCGGTCATGGCCCATCTCTCCCCATCCAGGTTTTGGTTGATTCTTGGTTCCTTCTCAACAGGAACCAGGCCATCCAAAACCCCAGCTCAGTGGTTCTCAAAGTCGTGCCCCAAATTCCCTCTGGAAACTTTTCACAGGGCCTCCAGCTATAGCAAAACAGTCCCCCGGAACTCACCTGTACTAGGGAATAAACAGTTACACGGCAACACCTTAGCAAGACAACTGAAGTCAAAGGCGTATCGACTGTGAGAAACAGGAAGAAAAGAGCACCAGGAGTTAGTCTTCCAGACACTGCTCGCCTAACAAGTTTTGTGCTTAAAAATTTCCCATCTGGATCTTAAGGAGAAACAAAACGAAACTTTGCTAGTTTAATGCAAAACACTGGACTTGTTGGAAATCAATATAAGTGTCCCATAATTGAGAGAACATTTGAACAATCCATTTTGGTCACTTGCAAAACGACTTCACGGGTCTTCTATCTAAACAGTTACTATTAAGGGACTCGATTCCAGCTCTTTTCAGTTTTCATTTCTCTCTCCCAAATTGCAAATTCTGGGAAGAGAGAATTGTGTGGGGCCTGCCTAAGTTTGTTGTCAGTCCCTAGACCATCAGCAACGCCTTTGGGTTTATAATACTTTCCAGAGAAGGGAAGTCATTGTGGGCCAAGGAGCTACCCTGAGAAGTAACCAGAGGGAAAGAAAGTGAAAGTGTTAGTTGCTCAGTCGTGTCCGATTCTTTGTGACCTCATGGACGGTAGCCCGCCAGGCTTCTCTGCCCATGGAATTCTCCAGGCAAGAATATCGGAGTGGGTAGCCATTTCCTTCTTTAGGTTATCTTCCCAACCCAGGGACTGAACTCAGGTCTCCTGCACTGCAGGCAGATTCTTTACAGTCTGAGCCTCCTGAGAGGCCAAAACAGAAGGAGGCCTATACCTTCCCCACCTGGAGCCTTTTCCAGCAGGCACTGGGACTTCATAAACACTGAGGGGCAGGCAGTTCCTTCTACTGCAAGAATCCATGCGGGGTAGAGAGGAATAGCAAAAACTAGGATTCTGAAAACCATTTTTGAGCACCTGATCTGACCCAGATGCTCTTCTGGATGTTGAAATAGAAAAGATGACAGAGATCCCCCCAAGCCTCAGGGGGCTTACATTCAGAGCAGTGGAATTATATTGCTTGAAGCATTTACTAAAGGGCTTGAGACCTTCCTAGTGTCTACCGGAGTAAGGATCTCACTGAGTCATACCTGAGACACCCTTTGCCTCACCCCATACACCCAACCCATCCCCAAGTCCCATCAGCTTGACCTGTGAACAAGCCCTCAAGTCCCTCACCTCTCTCCATCTCCTCCACCAGGACCCAAGTCTGAGCCACATCCTTCTCAGCTCAGCTGCCCCACAATCCCAACTGGCCTTTGCAAGTCCTTTCTGTCTTCCCTTTTGCTTGTGGCCCAAGCATGGTCTTCCCAGGTGGCTCAGTGGTAAAGAATCTGCCTGCTAATTCAGGAGACCTGGGTTCAATCCTTAGGTCAGGAAGAGCCCCTGGAGAAGGAAATGGCAACCCACTCCGGTATTCTTGCCTGGGAAATCCCATGGACAGAAGAGCCTAGCGGTCTATAGTCCATGGGGTCACAAAGAGTCAGACACGACTTAGCAACTGAACAACAGTAACAACAGCTGGCCCACGTGGCAGCCCGAGTGATTTTCTTTAATTCAAAATGAAAATCCAATTACATCTTCACTGCAAACACACAACACCTTTCAAATGAAAGGGCCCTGACCTCTCTGTGAATTCACCAAATTAGCTGGTTGGTGAATCAGTGCTGTGGGGGAAGAAATCTTCTTGAGAAGAAATGTATTTGGAGCTGGCCTTGGCACTGTGTGGGCAGCATCACATGCAGAGGGGCTCTGCTTCCTAGGTGGGTCATGGGACAAACGGGGTCAAGGCGGTGAGATCCAGGGGTGGCAGGGTCCAGGGCTCTGTGTCTCAGGACATCTGAGCCTCATAGTTCTGGTCTATAAAATGGGGACAAAAGTCAGGGACTTTTATGAGGATTACATAGATGATTTGGAGTTGAATGATCAGCTCATCACTCTTTCTTTTTTTTAAATTTTTATCTATTTATTTATATTTGGCTGTGTTGGGTCTTCATTACTGCATGAAGGCTTTCTTTAGTTGCAATGAGCAGGGATGAGTCTCTAACAGGCTTCTCTTGCTGGGGAGCACAGGCTTTAGAGCGTGGACTCAGTGGTTGGGGCACAGGGGCTTGGCTCCTCCACGGCCTGTGGGATCTAGTTCTCCCACCAGGGATCCAATTTGCAACCCCTGCCCTGGAAGGCTAAGTCTTAACCGCTGAACCGCCAGGGAAGTCCCCAGCTCACCCCTCTTGATATTAGCTAATTTAGGTTTTTAGAGGTTTCACGTCATCTTTAGATTCAGTGCTTGCTCTGCTGGAAGGATTTTCCTACCCTTCTCATGAGGCCCACAGTAATCTCAGACCCAGGACCCTCCATCCTCAGAGCAGAGGGGCCCAGCCTCTCCACCCAGCTGCCTCCAGTCGCCCCGAGCCGTCCGCTCGCCTCCATTTAGCATTTTGATTTGTGCAGCTTTGCTGAGAATCTCTTACTGCAGCATGTTGACTTATCACTCATTGCAATAAGTTCCCATCCTCTCTCCTCCTGACAGCCTTGCCTAATGTACTTATTCATTCAATTTAAATAAATCGAACATGGGCCTATGACAGCCGATAAGTGAGTCACACAAGAACAAACAGAAGAGAAAGCTCTGCAAATAGTCAAATGTCAAGTAAGAATGGAAAACTGTCCCCACAGCTTCAACGAACCTTGGATGTCTAATATTTATGGCCAATTGATGTCATTAGAAAGTAAATAAGCCCTCTTATGTTGCATTACATAAGATTAACTGCCAGCAATGGAGTTTAAATAGCAGAGATAAGTGCAGATGGAAATAAACCTGTTTAAAGCTAGAAATATTTGATGGGCCTCCTCGCTGCTTTTAAGATAATTGATCTGTATATCTGTATTGAATCTCACCATAAAAGCTTTGAAGAGACGTGTGGCAAAGCCTGTTTAGACCCAAATCACATTTCTCTGGGGCCACCCAGCCAGGGTTAGAACCTCTCCAAAGAGGAACTCCAGGCCTGGGGGGGCTGCAAAGAGCTGGAAGAAACAGGAATCCTCTGGCTGTAGGCTCCTGAACGAGCAGGTACCTGGGGGGAATGTGGTTGGTTTAGCATCCAAGGGTCTGAGTGAGAGGGGGGCAAAATCCCTCTCTTCGGGGCCTTTTAAAAATTGATGTATGGTGGATTTACAGTGTTGTGTTTGTTTCTGGTGTACAGCAAGTCGATTCAGGTATACCACGTAGAAGTGTATTCTTTTTCATATTCTTTTCCGTTACGGTTTATTACAGGATATTGAATAGAGTTCCCTGTGCTATACAGGAGGACCTTGTTGCTTATCCACTCTATATATATGTATAAGAGTCTGCATCTGCTGACCCCAAACTCCCAGTCCACCCCTTTCCCCATCTCCTTGACAACCACACGTGTGTTCTCTGTGTCTGTGAGTCTGTTTCTGTTTTATAGATATGTTCCTTTGTGTCATATTTTATATCCCACATCACGTGATATCATATGGCATTTGTCTTTCTCTTTCTGATATATCACTTAGTATGATAATCTCTAGATCCATCCATGTTGCAGCAAATGGCATTGTATCATTCTTTTTTATGACTGAGTAATGTTCCATTGTATGTGTGTAACCGTATCTTCTTTATCCATGTATCTGTCGATGGACATTTAGATTGCTTCTATGTCTTGGCTGTTGGAGAAGACTCTTGAGAGTCCCTTGGACTGCAAGGAGATCCAACCAGTCCATTCTGAAGGAGATCAGCCCTGGGATTTTCTTTGGAAGGAATGATGCTAAAGCTGAAACTCCAGTACTTTGGCCACCTCATGCGAAGAGTTGACTCATTGGAAAAGACTCTGATGCTGGGAGGGATTGGGGGCAGGAGGAGAAGGGGATGACAGAGGATGAGATGGCCGGATGGATTCACTGACTCAATGGATGTGAGTCTGAGTGAACTCTGGGAGTTGGTGATGGACAGGGAGGCCTGGCGTGCTGCGATTCATGGGGTCGAAAAGAGTCGGACATGACTGAGCAACTGATCTGATCTGATCTGATCTGATGTCTTGGCTATTGTATGAATATAGGGGTACATGAATGAATATGAATATAGGGGTACAACTAACTCATCACCCAAGTTTGAGGACATCTCCATCTCCACTGGGCTCAGCAAGACACACCACTGGTCAGATGCCTTATGTCATATCAATGTCCAATTGCCATGTGGTTTTATAAACTCTAGCTTTCCATTTTGTACTTATTAAGGCCAGATACCAAAACTGTTTATGGATCAGTCTCAATACCTACACCACCCATTGAGCTGTGCTGCTGTAGAAGACTGTTTTATCTAACCTCTAGATTGGGAGACAATTAGGAGTAATGCAAGGAAGCAAAGGACACCTTTTTTTATCCCAATAGGCCAAAGATTTCCCAACAGTTGTAGCAGATCCAAATCTCAATCCAGAAACTTAGATGTGCAAGATGTTGATTTTTTAAAAAAATACTTTTCTATAATAAAACTGAGTACTACGACAACACCACAATGCTGAAGAAATTTCATCTCAGTCCATTTGAAGCCTTGCATACCCACCTTCCCCTGGGCATTGTATAAATTGTGGTGAGCTAACAGAGAGCAGAGGCTGGAGTGGGGTGGTAGGAGGAGGCTTTGCCTGGATCACAGGTCCGTGTGGGCATCTGTTGAGATGTCCTCACTCCCATCTGACCCTGGGTCTTAGGTCCAAGTGGCTCTCCGCAGTGTCTTCCTTGTCTCAACCACAAGGCATCTTGGTGTTTCCTGCTTTCCTGTGCCCCGTTCCAATCACTGTGGCTGGCTGGAGAAACTCCTCTGCTCTCTGGACTGAAAAACTTTGCGAGGTTATCTGCCTGCACCCATCATTTCCACATCTCCTTCTGCAGTGGCAGGAGTTGGCAAGATCTGGGGGATCTTCCTGGGCCCAGGGGGGATGCAGGATGGGGGATGGATAGAGCCCTCCCAGGCTCGATCACTGGATGGAGTGAGTTGGGATGGCAGGGGCGGGGAGTAGGGGGCAAATGACTTCCTGGTGTCACTCTGTTCCAGGAGGCTTCTCATCATCCCTCAGAATTGGCCCAGGTGGGATTCCCTGCTCAGGACTCCCTGAGCATCTACATTTCCTTTAAGACTCATAGTTTCCTCTGTTTAAGAAAATTTATTTATGTATTTATGATGGGGTAAATTGGCTTGGACCAATCTCACATTCTTTTAAATCTTTGTCTCCTAGCTTAGATGCTGGCTTTTGAAACTTCAAAGGTATAGTTTGAATCCTGTTCTGTCATCCCTTCCCTGAGGCAAAGGGTGTGCCAAAGCCTTGGCTGCTGTCTACAGGGGAGGAAGGGTCCCTGGGGTGGTGGGAATTCCTGGGAATGTAAATTACTAGTCAGAAAGAGAAAAACAAGTGTGGTATATTTATGCATAAATGTGGAATCTGAAAGAATTGGTACAGATGATCGTATCTACAAAACAAAAATAGAGACATAGATGTAAAGGACAAACACATAGATACTGAAGGTGGGAAGTGAGGTGGAATGAATTGGGAGAGTTGAATTTACATATATACACCATCGATACTATGTTTAGAATAGATGACTAATGAGAACCTCCTGTATAGCACCGGGAACTCTCTCTGCTCTGTGGTGACCTAAATGGGAGGGAAATCTAAGAAATGGGGGATACATGGATACATATAACTGATTCACATTAGAAACTAGTAGAACATTGTGAAGCAACTGTACTCCAGTGATACATTTTTTAAAAAAAGATAACACATCTGGAAGTCATGCCACACTATAGTCAAAAGTTAAGAACAGGAAGACTGGGCGGGCCGTCTTGTTGAAGTCACAAACCCTGAAAACTTTTGAGCAGTAGCTGGACAACCCTTTTTTGTGAGTTCATTCAGGGACCAGGTGATAGATTAGAGGTCCCGTAATTCCATGCCTCTGAGGCGGGAGAGTCCAAGGGAAGAAACCACTGGAGATTCCATCTGCTGCACTTGGGATTGCCAGAACCCAGTGTCTGGCCTCCTCTGCGGGCCTGTTTCTCCCATGCATCCAATTACCCATGTTTTGCTCTGCTTCAAAATAGGGATTCCTGGTGTGGGTGAATTTAGGGGTGTCGGTTTAATTGTTCCATTGGTACCACATCTCTAACGGGTAGTCAGTGTTGATAGGGGATGAAAATGACATCCCTGTCTCTTTTTGTACAGATGCCAGTGATGATGACTCATTCTGATGCTACCCTCCGTATCACTGCTTTATCAGTTACAGAGATCAGTAGTAGAGCTGAGTAGCATCTGCTTTGTACATATTTTGCGAACAGCGGGTTTTACTTCCCTTCTACCAGCATGTGGCACAGGAGGGGCATCCTGCTCACAGTGACTGTGCAGGACAGGGTTGCACGTTTGCGCTGGGATTTGAAGTAATGGCAATAATTTCTTTTGTGACTTGTAAGAAGTTCCCAGGCTTGAACTGGTACGTGTATTTATTAAGACAGACACTGTTTTCTCTATTGGTTACACACCGACTTCCCAGTTTTGGTTTAGTTATTGGCTGGTTATATTTGAAGATTAAATCAGATTTTCTCCTTTCCTTTTCATCTTCTCTCTGCCCTGATGCCAAGGAGGGGGGGTAGGTAACTGTGCTCCTTTGTAGATACTATCTTCAGAATGTACTGCTAAGTGGGTATGTCCTTCCGCAAAGAATTAACTAGGAAGCTTATTAAAAACAGATTTCCAGATTCTATATCTGGACATTCTGATTCACTAGCTTTTACTGTGGGCCTTAGCACGTGAATTTTTTTAAACACTCCCCAGAGGGATGGAAGGAGAGGTTGGGGTTAGTAGATGTAAACTATTATCTTGTTGTGAAAGTCACTTGCTCGTGTCCGACTCTTTGTGACCCCATGGACTATACAGTCCATGGAATTCTCCAGGCCAGAACACTGAAGTAGGTAGCCTTTCCCTTCTCCAGGGTATCTTCCCAACCCAGGGATCAAACCCAGGTCTCCCACTTTGCAGACAGATTCTTTACCAGCTGAGCCACCAGGGAAGCCCAAACCATTATGTATCAGTTCAGTTCAGTTCAGTCACTCAGTCATGTCCGAGTCTTTGCGACCCCATGGACTGCAGCACGCCAGGCCTCCCTGTCCATCACTAACTCCTGGAGCTTACCCAAACTCATGTCCATTGAGTCGGTGATGCCATCCAACCATCTCATCCTCTGTTGTCCCCTTCTCCTCCCGCCCTCAGTTTTTCCCAGCATCAGGGTCTATTCAAATGAGTCAGCTCTCTGCATCAGGTGGCCAAAGTGTTGGAGTTTCAGCTTCAACATCAGTCCTTCCAATGCACAATCAGGACTGATCTCCTTTAGGATGGACTGGTTGGATCTCCTTGCAGTCCAAGGGACTCTCAAGAGTCTTCTCCAACACCACAGTTGAAAAGCATCAATTCTTTGCCACTTAGCTTTCTTTATAGTCTAACTCTCACATCCATACATGACTACTGGAAAAACAATAGCCTTGACTAGATGGACCTTTGTTGGCAAAGTAATGTCTCTGCCTTTTAATACGCTGTCTAGGTTTGTCATAACTTTCCTTCCAAGGAGTAAGTGTCTTTTAATTCCATGGCTGAAGTCACCATCTGCAGTGACTTTGGATTATGTACAGGATGGATAAACAACCAGGTCCTACTGTATAGCCCAGGGAACTATATTCAATATCCTATGATAAACCATAATGGAAAAGGATATAAAAAAGAATGTATATAGTATAACAGGATCACTTTGCTGTACAGCAGAAATTAACAAAAGATTGTAAATCAACTGTTGCTGCTACTGCTGCTAAGTCACCTCAGTCGTGTCCGACTCTGTGCGACCCCAGAGACGGCAGCCCACCAGGCCCTCCCGTCCCTGGGATTCTCCAGGCAATAACACTGGGGTGGGTTGCCATTTCCTTCTCCAATGCATGAAAGTGAAAAGTGAAAGTGAAGTTACTCAGTCGTGTCCGACTCTTAGCGACCCCATGGACCTCAATTAAAAAACTAAAATATCCTCCAGACAATTATAATGTGCAACTAACATCGGAGTCCACTTCTCCATGGGGCACAAATGATTTTCACTGAAACCTTTATTCAGGAATCTTTTTTTTAATCCAGAAGTGCCATTTCCAGATTGGAAAATGCTGACATACTAGTACCCTTGATTAGGTACCCTGACCGGATCCAGGGGAGGATGTTCATCTGACCAGCGGGTCATCCTTACTCCCTGTTGACCTGAAGGTCAGCCCTTGACCCAGAGAGAAGTCCCTTCATGTGCACTGGGAAGGCCTGTGTAGATTTGGAGGGAGACAGGAAGAGACAAAAGGGGGCTAAGGCTCTGGGAAGAGGAGTGAGAGTTCTGGTTTGGTGTTTGTTTTGATGTGGACCCTAAAGTTTTTATGAAAACAGTATTACTTCTGTTTTTGATGTTTTGGTGTTTTGGCATGTGGGATCTCAGCTTCCTGACCAGGGATTGAACCCGCACCCCAGGTATTGGAAAGTGAAGTCTAGACCACCGGACTGCCAGAGACATCCCTGGTTTGGTGTTTTGAATCCAGATTCCCCAGCATTCTCCTGACAAATTCTTCCTGAGCATCATGTAGCCTGATTCCCCTAACTATCTAGTGACAATTTCAGGCTATTTAGATTTTAAATATATAAGAAATACTTGAGAGTATTTCTCTTTAGAGGCTTCCTCCAAAGCAATAAAGATTCTCTGAAGTACTTTATGGATGAGTTGGATGGTATCACCGACTAATGGACATGAGTTTGAGTAAACTCCGGGAGTTGGTGATGGACAGGGAGGCCTGGCGTGCTGCAGTTCATGGGGTCGCAAAGAGTCAGACACGACTGAAATGAACTGAACTGAACTGGAGCACTTTGGAAAAGCCCAGGCATGTTGATATGGCCCACATGTCCCCAGATATTTTCTGGCTGGAGAAGAATTGCCTCCAGGATGCTGGGGTCCCTCCTGGCATTTGAGAGGCTCAAGGTTTCAAATCCTTTGCTGTGTTGGGGTCCCCACCCACTGAAGTTAGTTTTTAATAATCACTTTACGCACAGGTTGGCATGATCACGGTCTGCTGGCTTGCGTGCCACTGGAGGGGCGCAGCCGTGGTGGAAAGATGGCACCGTGGGGCGTTGTGAATGGAGAGTCCCGCGTCTCAGTGCCCATGTGTGGGGACCGGGGCTCAGCGGTACCCGCAGACAACTGTTGAAGCCCCACCTCGTCCATCCCTTGTGTCATTCTTGGCATGCCCACTGGGCACCATCTGCAGACCCAGAGCATGCCAAAGCAGTGTCGCTCGCACTCTTTCCATCACGGAAGCATTTCTTTGATCTTCCAATGTTGCTTTCAAGATGATTAATCTCAGCGTGGCTGTGTGTTTAGGCTCTCCATAAAGGCAGGTGCACGTGTTGGTGTGCGGCTCCGTCAGGACTGCTAATGTAAGCGTCTGTTTTACAGCCCAAGTGACAGCTGTATTGTTCTGGCAGGGTTACAGCTCTGACATGTGGAATCAATCTTTTTAACCTGTCAATTAATCAGCGGGCAGCTGTCAGCCCAGCTGAAAGGCCTGAAGGACAGTGCCCTTTCAATGGATTATACTGGGGGCATGGAGAAGTAAAATTGAACACTTCAAGCTTCAAGGAACTCTTGTTGCATTCAAAGCCAGGCTTCACTCTCACTTAAAGGAAACCGGCTCCAGCGGGGGCCCCTCCGAAGGACTGGAGGCATATGGGTGAAAAGTGTGGGGCACGTTCTCACGTATAGTTACCTTTCTAGGTTCAAGGGCTCCTTAAAGGAGGATCACCAGATCCCGGCCAGTGAACCTCACCTATACCTGTGTTGGGTGCAGCTGATTTGTTTCCAGAGTGCAGGACCCTGTGGATAGCGGGCACTCGGTCTTTAGGAGGATTCGCAGAGTGCCCGTAGGAGAAAGTGCGCTGGTTAAGCCAAGGTTGATTAAGCCCTTGTGAGGGAGGGGACATTGCCCTGAGGGCTCAGAGGGAACACAGGGCAGACTAAAACTAGCTTCCTTTCCTTCATCACCATATATATGAATTGGGGAGATGCAAGCAGAGAGCTGTATCAAAGGATAACTCATAATTGAGTTCTCTATGGACAATTAATTACTATTTATTAAATACTCGAATAAACATAAATTAGCCTATGCTGATAGACAAGCAGGCGTCATTAAGTTTCAAGCAGTTTAGAGTAGGAGAATGTACTGGAAACTGGAGCTGCTGATGAAAATTTCTCAAAGAAAGGGTGATAAAACACGCTCTAGACCTACACTGTTTTTTTTTCCTCCTGATATTTTTGCTTGCCATTCCATAAATAACTTTTTCTATTCTCCCATTCCTTTCTTCCTTCATACAAATATTTATTTAGCCCCTGATTTTTGCCCAGTCTGGTGCAAGATACTGTGGGGAATATAAAAAGGTTGCAGACAAAGCTGGCTTTTGTAGAATAACCTCAAAGTTCCTGTCGCTCTCAGTCCTGGGGAGAGAAAGGCCCCTTTCCCTGCTCATCCCAGAGAGTTGAGACATCAGCAGCTCTGTGGGTTATTCAATTTCTTGTTGGTCCAGAACCAATTGTCTGGCTATTTGTATTTTTCCCCTCATGGATCCTGAAGTGAGAACTGTGTTCTTCTTGCCTATGTGATGGGAAAGTACTTGGTTTTATAAGCCCATCAAGTGGACCCTGCTGTCCCATGCTCTCCATCAAATAGAGCGCATTACTTCTGTCTAGCCCAGCGTGCTTTTGAGCCAGACAGGTCTAGGTGGAATCCAAGCTCCGCACTTATCAGCTGTGTTAACTTGGGCAGATTTCTTTGTCTATCTGAACTTTAGATCTCTCATCTCTAGAATGTTGATAAGGATGTTCAGCTTTGAAGTGTCAGTGGGGGGACTGCCTGAGATGATATGTGAAAAACATCTAGTAGACCCTCAGTGAATGATGGATTCTACTTTTATACCTATTTTTTGAAGGGAGAAAAAATAGCCACCTTTGTCAATTTCTCCTCATTGCCTCTCTTGGTAATTATCTCACAGGAGGTGCTCAGAAATGCTTTAAAATTGTATAACTGGGTGGTCAGCAACTCTATAGTCTCTATTTAGTATTGTCACAACCTCACTTAAAGAACAGGCCCTTTTTATCCACACCTAAGTTCTTAAAAAACTAAAAGTTACCATATGATCCCCAAATCCCACTCTTGTGTATGTATCCGAAGGTAGTTCTACTTCAAAGAGATACATGCATCCCTATATTCACAGCAGTGCCACTTGCAGCAGCCAAGCATGGGACCCAACCAAATGTCCATTCACAGGGGACTAGATAAAGACGTGGTACATGTTTCTTACATCAATACAATGTATTAGTTAGTACTTTAGTACATTAATTACAATGCATTGTACATATATACATTGTACATATATACAATTACTCAGCCATAAACAGAGTGAAATAATGTCATTTGCAAAACAAGAGTGGACCTAGAGATGATCATAGTAACTGAAGTTAGCCAGGCAAAGAAAGACAAATAACGTATGATATTTCTTATTTACAGAATCCAAAAAAGAGATACAAATGAACGTATTTACAAAGTAGACCCACAGACATAAAAATTAAACTTATGATTGCATGTATGCGTGCTGTCTCTTCAGTTGCGTTTGACTCTCTGCGACCCTATGCCAGGCTCCTCTGTCCGTGAGATTCTCCAGATAAGAATGCTGGAGTGGGTTGCCATGCCCTCCTCCGGGGAGTCTTCCTGACCCAGGGATTGAACCTGCATCTCCTGTATCTCCTGTGTTGGCCGCCGAGATTCTTTACCACTAACACAATCTGGGAAGACCAAACTTATGGTTACCAAAGGGGAAAGGGGTGAGGAAGAGAACAGTAATATCCACACTACTGTATATATACAAAACAGATACCTGAAAAGGACCTACTGTGTGGCACAGGGAACTATACTCAGTAGACTCTATTTTGTAATGATCTATAAGGGAAAAGAATCTGAAAAAGAATATATATAAAACTGAATCACTTTGCTATACACCTGAAACCAACATGGCATTGTAAATCAACTATACTTCAATAAAAAATAATAAAAATTTAAAAAAGCACACATTAAAAAAAATTAGGAGCCCCTAACTGCAGGTCCTGTAGGCCAAGCTGCTGTGAGTTCACTTAAATCTCCTGCTGGGGCCCTTGTAGATTCCTGTAGCCAGAGGGAAGAGTACAGCCTCCACGAGTCTGCCTGGGCCAACTGGGGAGGATTTGAGAAGTGAGTTTGGATCCCACTAAATACCATGCCCGGAGCACGATCAGCTCTGTCTCCCTCCCTCTGCCACATGGTGTTCAGCATCTGCTCCAAGCAAACACACCCACGCCTGTTGAGACTGGCATCCGAAAGTTGTATTTTTGGTAGGATGCGTGTCTGCACAGTCCAGGGGGAGAGGAGCTAGAAAACCCTGATACCTAACAGGGAAGATTGTCTGCCATCCTGACTTGCAAGGATGGAGGCCACTTCCAGAAGAACCTAATTTGACATCATTTTGACATATGCTTCACTCAAAGATGGATAGAGTTTCTCACCAGAAGGGCAAGAAGTCCACGGTGTTTTTGTCTTCTCCTCTTTCGGAGTGAGGTGGAAGAGAGATGTCCCTCACATTCAGAACATCTGATTTGTGTCTCTGGGTGTGTTGTTGGATCCAACCCCTGGGGTCCAGACTTTTGCCCTTCTCAATGATGGTGTACAATTTATGTAGTAAACAAGAGGTGTATTTAAACTCTACAGTCCTTCTTTATAAAGACCCTGGGTTGTGGCTAGGTACCCGTGAATATGATGTGAGTGGATCATGGTTGTTATCAGAAGCATAGTTAGAACAAGTATATTAGCAGAGGACTTAAGTTTAAGTCCTGACTGCTATGGATTAGCTCTTAATCTTGAATAGTCATTAAGGCTTTCTTAGTCTCCACTTACTCACTTGGAAACTTGGACTTCTTTTACAGAGTTGATATGAAGGTCAAATGAGATAATGCATAATTGAGCTTTGCAAATCTTGAACTGCTAATATGATTAGAAATACAATAGTACTTTATGGTACCATGTAGCTCTACTGTGGTGAACTTGGACAGGAGAAAAAAGGCAGATTAAAGGATTTGATATTTGCACCGATGTTGTGGAAAGTCATTCTCCAAGTGACAAGAGATTTAATGAGAGTAAATTTCTCAGCAATATCAAGTCTTTTCTTCAAAAAAAAAAAAATTTTTTTTTTTTTTTTGAAATTTACAGCAAATAAGAAAACAATGAAGAAGTGTTTGGAGGTAAAAAGGAGACAGAAGATGAGATGGGATAGATAGAGAGATCTGCTGGGGTTTTACTGAGGCTGCTTGCAGAACAAACATGTTAGATGGATGAGTGGTCTCTGCTTTCCTAACTTTGGCATAATATACCTTCACACTATTTTAACCTTTCTCCCGAATTTCATTCATAAAATTTGAATTAGACCCTATGAAGTAATTGTTACTTCCACAATCCATTCCACAAATAATGAGGTTGTTGCAAATAATCTTGTTGTTGCTGTTTAGTTGCTAAGTGGTGCCTGACTCTTGTGACCCCATGGACTGTATCCCACCAGGCTCCTTTGTCTGTGGGATATCCCAGGCAAAAATATTGGAGTGGGTTGCTATTTCCTTCTCCAGGGTATCTTCCTGACCCAGGGACTGAACCCATGTCTCCTGCATTGACAGGCGCATTCTTTACCACTGAGCCACCAGGGAAATAATCCTGAGCTCTTAGCAAGCATCAGATATGGGTTTAGTTGCTAGATTTTCCCAAAGTGAATACAAGGAATCAAATTGTACCCCCAGAAACCTCATGGTCTGGTGTGTGACAGCCATGCACAGTACTATTTTTAATGTAATATGCTGTGCAATGAGAGATGTTGGCAGAAAGCATAGTGCTGGGATGCAGGGCGTTGTCCTAGGAGCAGAGAGGAGGGGGAGGCCAAGAAGGGCTGTGAAGAAAAGATAGGAAATTCATCAGGTGAGCAATTACTTTCCAGGAAAATGGTTGGAAATACCTGAAGGAAACATAATTTGATAAATGTGGACACTTTAAAGACCTTCCTATAAAAAAGAAACAGGAAGAATTACGATCCACTTTAGACATACTGCAGGTCACAGTTATGGTTTCCAAACCTTGAGTTTTCCATTCTTTTGTGTAAGCCGTTTTGGAGGGCGGGGGGAGTTCTCTATGCTTGTAACTCTAACTGAAGTTATCTCCAAAGGCTGAGCATGAATGAAGAGATGATGGATGGAGCAATGGAAAACTAGAACAAGAGCTGATTGGAATGAGAACTTCTCCCACTTTTGAAAGCTCACGCCCAAATCAATACCCTCAGAATACACCTTCTGTCTGGCTTGGAGGCCTTTAGATTTCAACTGAAGCTCCAGTACTTTGGCCACCTGGTGTGAAGAGCTGACTCATTGGATAAGAACCTGATGCTGGGAAAGATTGAGGGAAGGAGAAGAAGGGGGCGACAGAGGCTGAGACAGTTGGATGGCATCATTGACTCAATGAACATGAGTTTAAGCAAACTCTGGGAGATAGAGAAGGACAGGGAAGCCTGGTGTGCTGCAGTCCATGGGGGTTACAAAGAGTCGGACACGACTTAACAACTGGACAACAACAATACGTCTTCCAGGTCAAAAAGAATAAAGCAAAACCATGACCCAAGAACAGAACTTGCAGAACAAAGTGTATTTTCTGGGGATCGATGTCTTTCCCGGCTGGGACAGGTCATTTCATACCTTGTACCAAGTGAGACTCTGTCGCCCACTCTAAACGAAGAAAGGGATCTGAAATATCATGATGAAAAATAACTAGGCTGCACCCAGTAACAAGTCTGCAGACCCTCATTGCTGTACCACTTGTAGAAAAACTGAGCAATATTTGCTACACAATCTCCCCTCCATCCCCTGCTTTTTTAAAATGCAGTCAAATATCACTGGGCCAGCAGGCTTCCCAGACTAAAATGGTCCTGGAAAGTCAAGTGGACCAAGTCTCTTCCTCTTTCCTCCCTCTCCTCCCACTCCCTCTCTCCCTCCTTTCTTCCTTCCTTCATTTTTCTTTCTTTTTCTCTTTATTTCTTTCTTCTTAAAGCACTCATTGAGTAAGGATTATGCTCTTGCTTTCGTTGTGAAACCAAATTCACTGGTGGTGAAAGAGATTAATGAGCATGGTAGCAACAGGGCCACCTGCTTAAAAAGCTTTCACTTCTGTAAATATTGTTTTATACCACAATCACCTCAGTGCTCCATCTTTACTGATTTGACAAATAGGTTTCCCTCTCTTTGCCTTTTTTTTTTTTCTTTTTCTTCTCTTTCCCTTAGAGGTTTTCTATTTCTCTTTGGTTTTATTTCACTTTTCTTCTTTATTGTGTTCTATTTAATTTTTCTTCTTCTTTCAAAAACCACAGGTACTTGGGTTGAATTAATTTTGCTTCTTATGGTGCCATTCAACACTCTGATTTTATTATGTATATTTTCGTGGAAATACAATGTACATACAGAAAATTGCACAAATTATAAGGGTACAGCTTAATGAATTTTCACAATACTAACAAAGTTGACTAGCACTCAGATGATAAAACAGAACATGATCTGAATCCAGAAGACCCCCTCACACCCATTTAAGTCACAGCCTTCTGCCATGGGGAACCGCTCTTCTGCATGTCAACACCGTAGATTGATTTTGCCTGCTTTGGAATTGTACATAAATGGAATTTTACAGCATGTTATCCTTTTTGCTTGACTTCTTTCACTGAACTTTATATTTGTGAGGTTAATCCATGCTGTTCCTTTACTGTCATTGCCGTAGAGTACTCGGTCGTGTGACTATACCAGAATGTCTTTATCCATTCTTCTCTTGGTAGATATTTGGGTTGTTTCAGGTGTTGAAGGGGCTTACAGGTAGTGCTGCTATGAACATTCTTATAGATCTTTATGATGAATGCAGATATCCATGTCTGATGGGCTCATCCTGAGGAGTGGAATTATTGGGTGTTCACTCATTTATTTTAGTCAATATTGCCAAAACATTTTCAAAGAGTTTGTACAACCAGTGATGTGGGAGAGCTTAGGTTCCTTGGCACTCTCAGTCTTTTTTTTTTTTTTTTGCTCGCTTAGTTCTCTGTGGAAGTGCTCTCAGCCCCTCTCTACTCAACCCACTACAAGTGGGATCAACTCTTCATTGTCAAAATCTATCCATATTACTCTATGAACCTACTGTAGTTAATACTCATAAGTGGTACACAGGACTCCACAGTATGCATGTATTCATCACATTTATCTATTTCCCTAGTGGTAAGAAAATAGACTTAAATGCTCTCCAATTCCATGCTACTTCAGTCAATTATGAGGTTTAAATGCTTTAAAATTACTGGATGTTAGAGCATACACATTCTTACTTTGACTAAGTACTGTTCTCCATAACGGAAACACTGGGGTACATGCCCACCAAAAATGCATTATTCTTGGTGAATAATGAGAGTTCATATACCCCCAAGGATAAGGAGAGTTCATAGTTCATATACCTCCTTATATACCTCCAAGAATAAGGAGAGTTCATATACCTCCATAACTTTCCAAAACGTGTTATCTGATTTTAAAATTTTGGACATTTGGATGGTCAGGAAGCAGTATCTTACTGATATTTAAATTTATATAGTTATTTAATTGCTATTAAAGTTAGATATCTCTTTATGTATATTTGCCATTCAGATTTCCTTTTCTGTGAATTGCTCACTTAATCCCTTTTCCATTTTCTTGGGTTTATTTGTGAAAAGGGCTTGTGTATTCCAGAGAATAATCCATTTGTTGGTTTTAAACATTGAAAACAATTTTATCCTATTTCCTGTCCATTTGTTATTCTGTCTATACTGTTGTTGATGGCATAGAAACACTATGCTTGAATCCACTAAGTATTTTTGTATTAAGATTTGTGTGAGGTTTTATTTTAAAAAATGTTCACCTTCTATCACAAAAGAGTTCTCTTACATTTAAAAATTATGTTTGTAGTTTCATCTTTCATATTTGAGTCTTGGATGCATTTAGAGATTTCATTGCATACAATCAAGGTCAGAGATCTAATAGATTTCCTCCCTATGTAGTGATCTCCAAATAACATCTATTCTATTTAAAAATCTGTTATTTTCCCACTGGTTTTTGGTGACATTTTATCATGTATCATGTCTCCATAGGTACATAAAAGTAGTTTTTAGCTCCTTCTTATTTCCCAGAGTTCGATTTGCCTGCGCCTTCTACTGCATCACCTATTGTAATTGTTCTTTTGGTATAAAAATGGACTTAGCTAACTGTAAAACCTTATTTTTCTTTTTAAATTTTTAATTTGAGAATAACTGCTTTATAATATTATGTTAGTTTCTGCTATACAAAAAGTGACTCAGCCATATGTATAAATATATCCCTTCCTCTGGAGCCTCCCTCCCACCCCTCTAAGTTACCACAGAGCATCCCTGAGCTAAATAGCAGCTCCTCACTAGCTATTTATTTAACACACGACAGTGTATGTATCTCTCTCAATTCGTCCCACCCTATCCTTCCCCCTGCTGCTGCTGTTGCTGCTGCTAAGTCGCTGCAGTCGTGTCCGACTCTGTGTGACTCCATAGACGGCAGCTCACCAGGCTCCCCCGTCCCTGGGATTCTCCAGGCAAGAACACTGGAGTGGGTTGCCATTGCCTTCTCCAATGCATGAGAGTGAAAAATGAAAGTGAAGTCGCTCAGTCGTTTCCGACTCTTAGCGACCTCATGGACTACAGCCTACCAGCCTCCTCTGCCCATGGGATTTTCCAGGCAAGAGTACCAGAGTGGGGTGCCATTGCTTTCTCCGATCCTTCCCCCTAGTTGGGTTTTATTCCTGCAGAGACAGCATAGTGTGGGCAGGGATGTGTGTGGTGGGTGAGGCTGAGGTGCTGAGGGAAAAGGATGGAATACAATACACCCAGGACTTAGTTCTCTGCTTAGATTCTACCTGGTGCCAGAGTCCTGGGGATAGAGTCCCTGATCTGCTTTGCTGCCTTTGAGTCCCAGACATGGCATTCTAGCGGGTTCTGCCATTCCCTTTTATGCCCATCCCTTCCCTGCGTGGGGAGTCAGCAGGTTCCATGGGTGAGTCTGGAGCCTCTTTGCTACATGGCACCTCTGTTCCCTGGGGAAGGGGGAGATCAGGCAGGGAGAATGTGGTTTCCCCCCAGTTCTGAGGGTGCCCCTGTATCCTCCCTTAGGCATGGACTCAAGTACAACCCAGCTTCTTGGGGCTGTGGGCTTGAGAGCTGGTGAAGCCGGAGTCTTTTCAGATCAGAGAGACAGAAGGAGCAGATGGGCAGAGGTGACCGGTACACACCAGCTGGGCTCTGAGTCTGCCCCAGGTGACCTGCGGCTCTGAACCCCTGAAACAGCAGACACTGCTCTAGCAATTACTTCAGAGCCTCACGTGGCTGAGTAGCTACAGACAGGAGGACACGCGTGAGGTTTCAGTTCAGAGCAAGTCGGTCTTCCTTGACGAGAGATGTAGCAGCCGGCATTTATTATAAGTTCAGTGCAAACCTGTGTGTTCTTGAGCAAGTTACTTAACCTCTCCCTGCCTCAGTGTTCTCATCTGTAATTTGAAAAGAATAGTCGCACTTACCCTATGGGGTTCTTCTGTGGGTGTGCGTGCGTGCGTGCTAAGTCTCTTCAGTTGTGTCCGACACTTTGCAACCCCATGGACTGTAGCCCGCCAGGCTCCTCTGTCCATGGGATTCTCCAGGTAAGAATTCTGAAGTGGGTTGCCATCCATCCTCCAGGGGAACTTCCCAACCCAGGGATCGTGTCTCTTGCATTGCAGGTGGATTCTTTACCCCTGGGTCACCCAGGAAGCCCATTCTTCTGAGGAGGCAACAATTCAATTACATCAGTTCCTATTTATGGAAATGTGTTTGTTTGTCAGTTGCTTAAAATACCAGGTCTGAACTTTATGATGTCACGGTGAAGTATGTTTAAGATTGAGGTTGAGGAGGGTATGTGACTTGCACGGCCCATCAGTGGTCCAGGTAGGCTGTGGACTTGTGCTCTAAGTGTCAGCTTTTCCAACTTCGCTGTACATCTAGACTGTGTGGATGTCTGGGCACCCCTCCTGGTATCCTGTGCCCGAGGCTACATCTCTGAATGTTGTATTCAGGCCAAGAACAGGGAAGGGTGAGCAGAGACCTCACCTGCTGGTTCTTCCTTCTCATCCTGATGACGCCCTTCTTCCTTGCCACCTTTCCTCTACAGGGGAAGGGGAGTGTCAGGGACGGTTAGGGGTGAGTTTTCAGAAAGGCCAGGGCTCTGTGAGCAGCTGCAGCAGAAAAAAACAGTCCCTAAACTCTGAGTAGGACTTCCCTGGTGGCTCAGTGGTAAAGAATCTGAAGCAGGAGATGCAAGAGATACGGGTTCGATCCCTGGGTTGGAAGATCCCCTGGAGAAGGAAATGGCAACCCACTCTAGTATTCTTGCCTGAAAAATGCCATGGACAGAGAAGCCTGGCAGGCCCCAGTCCATGGGGTCGCCAAGAGTTGGACACGCCTTAGTGACAAAACAACAGACTCTGAGTACAAGCAGGTGAAGTGCAGGCAGAAGGAGACAGATACCAGCTTGAGATGCATAACCTTGAAAATAGTGGTACCCTTGTCCCTGCAACCTGCAGTCCAGGGATGCTGAGTGAATGGCTGCTTATTTGATTGCTATGGGAGGTTTGAGCCTACTCCTCCAAGCTGCCTCTAGCCTGCCTCTCTCTTATTTATAGAGACTGGATGGAGCCTTTTACATTTTTTTTTTTTCAGCTGTTTAGGAACTCAGATTTCTCCGTTCCACTTGGTCCCCAGTGATCAAGGTCCCCATGGCAAAGATGTACCTCCCTACCGCGCTGCTTAATCTATTAGCCTGCTAGTTCTGGCGGGGGACCGGGGTAGGGGGTGGTTTATTTGATTGTCGTATCATTTATGTAGCTGTGACTTCCAGTGCTATTATCTTTGTTTAGCACAAACGGAGAGCAGTTAGTACTCCTGGTAATCTATCTCAGAATCAAAAAGCGATGGAGAGGGAGAAGCCTCCTCTCCCAAGTCTTTATCTCTTACCACCATCATTTTCCCAGCTGGGAGCAGGCGACGACCCGGCTTCCAATATGCTGCTCAATGATTTTAGATGATTGATCTTTCTAAAGTGCTTTTCCGCTTCTTGCCACACAGACGCGGATAGATTAAGCAATTATGGATTATTTCAACATCAGATGGCCCGAGACAATTAGTCAGAAGAGAAGCAAAGGAGTGGGTGGCCCTGCTGGCTTTTGGGGAGAGGGAGCCTGCGGGGAGGAGCTGAGGGTGCAAACAGGGATAGATTTGCCCACTGGGATAGCAAGAGGAGGACACAGGGCCCGGCTGATCTGCAGGGAAAATAAAAAATATGTGTATTTTTTTTTTTTACAGTGGTAGAGGTTAAGAATTTTTTATGGCATAAAGAACCCTCATTATCTTTGAATCAAATGAGCACTTCTGAGTAGCATCTCTTTAAGGGAGATTATGCTTCTTGGAGGAGAAAAAAAAAGA
The DNA here is from genome assembly GCF_032452875.1 of Bos javanicus. Lineage (NCBI taxonomy): Eukaryota > Metazoa > Chordata > Mammalia > Artiodactyla > Bovidae > Bos > Bos javanicus. The sequence continues at coordinate 32,501,432 of NC_083894.1, read as the reverse complement.
AGTTGTGAGAGAGGGAGAGAGACAGACTAGTGCTTGTAATAAAAGACAATAGATCAGATAGTCTCTGAATGGATCCGGGGCGCTAAATCACTCCCCAGCCTGGCTGCCAGGGCGCAGACATCCCGGGCAGGGCCACCGTGTTTTATGGTGTTGGCGGCACTCTGGGGAGTGAGTTACGACCTTGCAGTCCGTGGGTGGCTATCTGTTATTCTCCATGTAAACAGGTATTCAAATCCGGACTCCGGAACCTTCGCCTTGGCGTTTCATCATCCTGGTAATCTCACCCCGTCCCCCGCCAAGGTCGCTGTTTGGACTGCGTGACTTTCAGACTCTTCTCTGGCACCGGAGGCGGGAGCAGCCGGGCTGACAGCCGCCCGACTCATCAACCGGGCTGACAGCCCCCAAAAATTCACTTTGATATTTTGTGTGGAATAATTCAGTGGTAATTGGGCCAGATGATGTTCTGTGACCTAAATTCAATTTCCATCACGGGGAAGCATCACAGAGCTCGTCATCCATTTGTGAAGAGCACCTACTGGTCCAGGGAACATTCGTGTATGCTTATGTGTGTACGTGTGTATAAAGTGCATCTGCCGTTTCTATCAATATGTGATAGATTAATATGTACTTGGTAGGTTTGTTGAGGCGGTCATTGATGATTTGGGAACAATTATCTGGGACCCCATTCTTTCTTTCCTTCTTTAGCGCCTGTGTTTAATTCTCCCCTTTCCTGTGGGGACGGGCAGACGGGCAAGGGAGAGGTGTTGGAGGGGGAGGGGAGGTGTAAAACTCACCATTATGCTCCTTAGCCCTTCTCCAAAAAGCCTAGGGAGGAAGGGAGACATTGGGACTCACTGATGATTTCTGCATGATCCCCCTGTCTTGGGCAGGGCAGCTTAGTGGGTGGTGCCCAGCCAGCAGAGACAGATGGGACCAGAGTGGAATCCCAGCTGCATCTCTTTCCAGCTGTGCAACCTCGATGGCTCCCTTCAGCTCCTGAAGCCTCAGTGTCTTTCTTTGTATTTTACAAATAAAGCATCCTCCTGGTGCCTGGCCCAGCGTAGGTGTTCAGGAATGAAAGCTATGGCTGGGCATTGGAAGGAGAACACTTGTGAGCACCAATCCCCATATAGGCCTTTGGAAAGGCTCCCCCATGCTGATTCCCCCTCCAAAAAGCAGGCATCACCAACGCATCACCGGGGATAGGGCTTCTCTCAAAGGAAGAAGTGATGGTGTTGGAAAGGAGACTCTTCCAAATCAGATGCTGTGGACTGGAGGGAACTTGGAGATGAAGGGCCCTCAGAGGGCAGTCTTTTCCAGAAGGAGACCCTGAGACCCAGACCACTCAAGTGACCCTCTCAGCATCCCAGCTACAGACCCTCGTCTGTGCCAACACATCCTGTCGGCCCCTCCTTGGTGCAGGGCAGGGCATCACATCTGCTGCTCCCTGTGAGTGTGCTTGAGACTTGACTTCAGCCATGAGACTAACCATGGGATTGTATAATCAGAGGGTCCTTTGGGAAGTGGGCTAAGTAGGAGCCTTTATGCCTAATTCTGCTTATTTGAATGTGATGGTCCCATGAGTTGCGGACAATACCCCCATCCCTCAGGTGCTGATGGTGGGAGATTTTATCAGTTGCTTTGGAGTCTAGTCAGATTTCAGGGAGAGGACTGGCTAGAGGAGAAGACAAGGAGATAACAAGAAACTATCTCTGGGTATCAGAGCACACACAGTGTCTTGCCCAACTGCACAATGGCCTCAGATGGCATCATGATCCTATCTGCTGTCTGGCTCAATCCCAGTATTCTTGTCTGTGATATCTTGCTGCCAATAAAGGCAGATTTTGACTCAATTTATGTTCATCCTCTTGAGTCTAGGTCACTGCTCAATGCCTCTTCCTGGTGAGTTCTAACATCGAAGTGTTGTGAATCCAGCATCTAAATGTGACTCCGATGGGCCTTGGCAGCGCATAGAAGGCCATTTGCAAATGTCTGGATCTTATGTGTTGGCTCTAGCCTCCCCAGGAAATGCTCTTGTTCACTGAAATGCAGATATGACTACCTTTGTGGGGACTATGCATCTTTTCCTTTAAAGAGAATCGGCCCTGCGTGTGATGTTTTCTTTACAAAGGGAAGCCCAGGGATCGTCTGCATCAGGTTATAAAACGATCCCAGGGTCCGTTGCTGGCTCTAAGCAAGTTGAGTATACATCACCTCGCTTAATTCGGCAATATCATCAATGTCAGTGCGTATCCACCGGCTGCTGGCTATTGGTCATCCGGACCTGACACAAACTCAATAAATACTCCATAACCCCTGACAGCCGCCAGCAGATTAGCCTGAAATGAGCGATGGCCCAGCCAACACCTGCTGAACCAAATCAGCCCCGTGACGGATGGGCCTGTACTGAGCTCTGACCACGAGCGAGATCAGTGGAAGAATGATTTTATACTTTAAGAAAAGAATTAGAGATGGTGGTGGCTGGAGTGATTGGAAAGCTTTCAGAGGGGGCCGTTTTTCTTCTCTTTCTTCCTCGTCCCCCCGACAGATTCCCTTTTTGCTGTCCCCCTCCCACACCTGAGCCCCGGGGCACGTTCACAGCTCTGGGGACCCCCGGGGGGAACAAAGGCAGGGGAGCCCGAGGTGGCCGAGGCCAGTGCAGGGGGTTGCTTTGGGGTACAGGCGGAAGGTGGGGTGTGGCACCTCCAGCCATCAAGGCAGGGGCTGTCTATCCAACTCCATGGGTGGTGGGAGGGCCATTCAGGCTGGGAGGGGTGGGGTGGAGCCGGGAATGTACCATGTAACAGGAGGGAAAGCTGAAGCTGGGGATCTCAGTGGGGGGCAGGCTGAGTATAAATTTGGGGCTCCCTTTTATCTTACATGTGCGTGCATGCTCAGTCGCTTCAGTCATGTCTGACTCTTTACAACCCTATGGACTGTAGCCCACCAGGTTCCTCTATCCATCGGATTTTTTCAGGCAAGAATGTTGGAGTGGGTTGCCATGTCCTTCTCCAGGGGATCTTCCTGACCCAGCAATCGAACTCACATCTCCTGTGTCTCCTTGCATTGGCAGGCGGATTCTTTATCACTGAGCCACCTGGGAAGCCCTCTTTTATCTTATAGCAGCCATCAACAGGGGTTTCCATATTAACAGACCACTCTCCTCAGTTGTATTGTCTAGATTAGAACATGTGCTAGACAAAAACACAAACAATACCAGAGCCTTTGTTTGAGTTCTTGCTCTTTGGCTTAGCAGATGGGAGCGTCTGATGTGTAACTTATCTGGACCATATTTTGAACCTCAGTTTTCGTACCTGGAAAATGACGATGACTCAGTCTACCATTCGTCTCCTTTCTGGAACATCTACTTTTGAATTAAGTCAAGCTTTGGTCCTTGGGACATTTGTCCTGGTCTCCTGTAGAATTTTGTTTTTTCCTAATTGGAGGATAATTTGGCATTATGACATCAGCCTTCACTGAGGGATGTTTTTAAAAACAGACCTGTGAAACTCACTGCCATGTTTACAGAAAGACTGCCTTGAGTCTTATTCGCTAAATCACAGAGTCCTTTCCACGTGGAGCTAGGGGAGGCTTTTCTGTCTGGTTTCAGTTCCAGGAACCGTCTGTTTATCTGAACGACTGTTTAGATTTGATGTTATGGGCTCTGAATTGCGTAGAGAGCCTGCTTTCTTTTGTGTTGGGAACTAGAAAACTCAGAGTCAGATCAGTGGCCTCTCTCTCCGCCAATGTGTTGAATTCCAAGACGTGTCTGTGTTTTGGTATGAATCATACTCACTTCTCTTATTTTCTTTTGCCCTCAATCTCTTCATTTGAAATGGATTTTACTTTGTGGAAGGATGTGGGGTCTTTCTAAGCTACCTTAAATCATTCGCTGGCACCAGGTCGGGGTATAAGTGAGTCAAGACACTGACCAGGGCTCCTGGTCTCTTCACCCACATGCTGGGATGGTTAGATTGAGCACAAGGGTCTTCAGGGGTGGCCAGAATGCAAGCACCGCTTTCTGATGTATGAGCAGAAAGGGCAGCTTTTTGCTCCCAAAGTCCCTATCAAGTACGAGGCAAACGCTTCTGGCGAAGCCAGGCCTGAAGACCAGTTCCCTCCAGGAAGCCAGTGCCAGGATAGGGGGCCACTGAAAGTCTTTAGGCCCATCTCGCTCAGGTGAACCTCTACAGGTTACATTGAGGGGAAAGCCTTACGAGGGCGGTTCGCATTTCCTTCTTCAAAGGCTCTCAGGCTGTTTCTGATCAGCAGTGAGTGTGCAGTGATAACAACCACGCTCAACTTCTCCCTCGCCCAAGGGCGCCTGTGAAGTCTTACCTGTCTGCTCAGGCTGCTCTTAGTGAGTCAACACTTCCAAAGCTTCCAGAGGCTTCTTTTCCCCCTACACTTCGGCTCCTGTCCCATCAAAGCCCTCATTCCCTCCATTCTCAGTATCTGAACATTAAAAGTGAGAGTGAAAAAGTTGGCTTTAAACACATTTAAAAAAACTAAGATCATGGCATTCGGTCCCATCACTTCATGGAAAATAGTTGGGAAAACAATGGAAACAGTGAGAGACTTTACTTCTGGGGACTCCCAAATCACTGCAGATGGTGACTGCAGCCAAGAAATTAAAAGACGCTTACTCCTTGGAAGAAAAGCTATGACCAACCTAGACAGCGTGTTAAAAAGCAGAGGCATTACTTTGCTGACAAAGGTCCATCTAGTCAAGGCTATGGTTTCTCCAGTGGTCATGTATGGATGTGAGAGTTGGACTATAAAGAAAGCTGAGTGCTGAAGAACTGATGCTTTTGAACTGTGGTGTTGGAGAAGACTCTCGAGAGTCCCTTGGATTGCAAGGAGATAAAAACTAGTCAATTCTAAAGGAAATCAGTCCTGAATATTCATTGGAAGGACTGACCACCTGATGTGAAGAACTGACTCCTTTGGAAAGACCCTGATGCTGGGAAGGATTGAAGGTAGGAGGAGAAGGGGACAACAGAGGATGAGATGGTTGGATGGCATCACCAGTTTGATGAATATGAGTTTAAGCAAGCTCCAGGAGTTGGTGATGGACAGGTACAATGGGCGTGCTGCAGTCCATGGGGTCACAAAGAGTCAGACACGACTGAGTGACTGAACTGAACTGAATTGAACATTGAAAGCAGCCTGTGGCCTGTATTCACCTCCACTTGACTGCAGCATCGGGCTCACCACGGCAGAGCCACCAGGGCATGGGGTCTTTCTTGGAGCTCCCGGGTAGCAGCTTCTCCTGATTGTGCTCTAGAGTTAAGTCAGCAGTTCTCAGCCTTGGCTGCTCATCTGAATCCTGCAGGGAGCTTCTGAAACCTGCTAATGCCGGGGCCACCCCAGATCAACCAGAACTGATTCTTGGGTGGCAGGAGTGTGGGATGGGCTGGGGTGGGGCTCTGAGCCCCTGGAGACTTTTATCTGAGGCCCTGGGTGCATAGGGGTGTGGTGCAAGTAGGTGCTGGCCTCCAAGAATGTGGAGAGATGCTTATCTTGTGAGTGAAAGCTGAAGGCCTGTTGAGAATCCAGAGCTGTCGGCTGCAGGCCCAGCCTGGCTTTGGATGCCCTGTGAAGAGGGAGGTGGCAGACGGAAGGGGCAGAGAAGGGAAGATGAGGAGAGGTGGGAGCCAAGTGTCTGGCACGATCCATCTCTCCCTGACACTCATTCCCAAGGAACAGGCCCACCTCCCTGCCCCCAGGCCAGCATCATAACAGAGGGGCCCATGCTGCAGTGCACACACAGCAATTCCTACAGCGAGGCAGGGACCCGGTGGTTGCTGTGGGGAGGATGGGGGAATTTAGGAACGTTATGAGCTGCTGGAAGGGTGACAGGGGGCGATTTTCTCTCCCCAGCCCCGGCTCGGTGACCTTTGCAGGTGCAGTACCGCCTCATTTATCTTGCACTGTCAGGGGAGGACAGCGTTCCACTTAAGTGAATTTCCCTGAATTCCCAAGCTTGTTCTTTCGAAGCCCCAAATTTCATTTCCTTTAGGCATTCTGGGTGGAAGGCTTTCTCAAATGTATTCTGCATCTCCTTACCTTTTCAGAAACACGAGAAAGGGTTAACCTTTCTCGATGACCCTGCCTAATTTCTGTGACCTTCCGGCACACACATGCTCCTCCAGTTCCTTTCGGTTTCTGCCACCAGGCTGCCAGCTGTCACTCCTCGTTGCTATTATTGAGCTGTCTCTAATGCCTACCTCTCCCTCCCTTGGTACATCTTACAGGCGCTACAATCAATTTGCAGGAAACTGGAAAACCAGATATCTGGGATTGTTAGACTTTTATGCTAAGCAAGAGAGAAGAGGCTTTGAACAAGTGCTTTAGTTCTTCTAAGCAATACTCGTGAGACTGTGTAATATTTATTTTAGGTGTCCGGACTTTGTCTGCTTGCATACTTTGGGAGTTACTAGAAGTCAGATTTCAAGATAAGTGGGGAGGATGCCATAGTGGGTTTGAAGAACAGCCTAAGTATTTTCCCCTGACTGTTCATTTTCAGGAATGTCATATGTCTTATCCAAGTAGCTGGGTCCCTGCGTTCGATGTGTTATTGTCTTCACCTGCCAGACTACCTGTCACTTGGTTTTTTTGTCCGCAAGTTTCATGAGTCTGGACTTTGTCTGACAAAGGACTCTCCCACCTGGGAAGAAATGAAGATCAAAAGCCCCTTCAGGAATATGTCCGGGTCTTCAGGCTCAGAGAAAGGGCCCCAGTGTGAAGAGCTGTCAGACTCAGACAGATGCAGTGACATTTGGAAAGTAATTTGAATTACCAGAGGACCAGGGATACTGGACGGTTGGCAAAAATGTCTCCCCCACATCTGCTGTCAGCACCAATCAACTGCTGGTCCAGCTCCCCCAGAGAGGAACGCTGCCCTCACCTACATTTTGGTGTCTTACAGAGTTCCATTATTTGAGCTGGCAGCCTGGGTGAGTTGCAGGCAGGAAATGATAGCCTGCAACTGGGATCAGCTGCAAGGAAGACTCTGGGGTTTTTAGTTTTTAGTCCAACTCTGCTGTTTCTAGTTTCCTAGTAAAGGTAGGGCTTGAGTACTTCCTTCAGGAGCATCAGCACCATTGGGAGTTACCATCACCACCATCGGGGGATACCACGCCCCCAGCTATCCTCCAAGGTGGGCGATAGAAGTCCTGTTTCAAAGACGAGAAGCAGAGCTTAGATAAGGTATCTTTTCTGAGGTGAAACAACTGGAGAGTGGTGGCTCTGAGATTAGCACTCAGGTCTGCTGGCCAGACTCAGGGCATCTGCTTCCTATCTTATCATTGGGTCTGGATGCCACACTTCGTATCCTCAGTTTACTTAGATGTCCTGACCTCATCCTATATTTGTTTGGAAGCACAGGAGAGGAAGTCTGGAGCTTGTTGGGATGCTGGCAGGTCTTGGAAAGTAGAGATCAAGGGCAGACTTTCACATAGATAGGTCGGGCAGCATTCCTGTGATATTTGGGGGCCCTTTCATGACACTGTTGGTCTAGAATTACTATTTCCTCATATCCTCTGGGCTGCCTGGAATCCCTGGAGTGGAATTGGAATACTTTAGCTTTAAGATTCGGAGGAGGCAATGGCACCCCACTCCAGCACTCTTGCCTGGAAAATCCCATGGACGGAGGAGCCTGGTAGGCTGCAGTCCATGGGGTCGCTAAGAGTTGGACACGACTGAGCAACTTCACTTTCACTTTTCACTCTCATGCATTGGAGAAGGAAATGGCAACCCACTCCAGTGTTCTTGCCTGGAGAATCCCAGGGATGGGGGAGCCTGATGGGCTGCCGTCTATGGGGTTGCATAGAGTCAGACACGACTGAAGCGACTTAGCAGAAGCAGCTTTAAGATTTTTTTTAAAGGTACAAAGATATAAATAAGTCTGGAAAGGTACTAGTTTAAGCTGTTACCACATATTTACATCTTATGAAAAATGAGTTTCAGTTTTTTTTTTTTTCTGGAGAATGAATTTTTCTTTGAAAGGGAGGTATGTGGAAAGAAAGTTACGACAAACCTAGACAGAGTATTAAAAAGCAGAGACATTACTTTGCTGACAAAGGTCTGTCTAGTCAAAGCTATGGTTTTTCCAGTAGTCTTGTATAGATGTGAGAGCTGGACCATAAAAAAGGCTGAGTGCTGAAGAATTGATGCTTTCGAACTGTGGTGCTAGAGAAGACTCTTGAGAGTCTCTTGGATGGCAAGGAGATCAAACCAGTCAATCCTAAAGCAAATTAACCCTGAATATTCATTGGAAAGACTGATGCTGAAGCTAAAGCTCCAATACTTTGGCCACCTGATATGAAGAGCCTACTCACTGAGAAGACCCTGATGCTGGGAAAGATTGAGGGCAAGAGGAGAAAGGGACGACAGAGGATGAGATGGTTGGATGGCATCACTGACTCAATGGACATGAGTTTGAGCAAGCTCCAGGAGATAGTGAAGGACAAGGAAGCCTGCCATTCATGGGATCACAAAGAGTTGGATAGGACTTAACAACTGAGCAACAACAATGTGATCTAAACTGGAGAATATTCCATATGTTCTTGAAAAGAATGTGCATTTTTCTGCTTTCAGATAGGATCTGAACCCTATCAGTGTTGTGTAGAAAACAGCTTTTTTTACTTGTAAGAACCAATTGTTAAATTATCAGGAATTCTGTAAGCTGGTATATATCATGTTGCTATCTTGAAATTAGCCCGTGATGGGAGTGTTTACACCATGGAAATTCCTAAATGCTACAAATCAGAGTTCTTTATCCAAGAGAGCCAGTCATTAAACATTCAACTGGCACTCTACTGGCAGTTAAGTTCTGAAGAGCACAGCTTGGGAAAGGCTGGATGACGAAGACTAAGAAGAGAAGATGGTGAAAGTGAAATAGAAAAAGGAAGAGAAAGCAACGAGTCATCTGACAGTTAAAACGTCATGGGATCCTTCTGAGAGCTTTCCTAGGGGAGAGGTGTACGGCATCACTGGGGTGTGCCACAGAAGTGATCATCAAGATGATCAGATCTAAGAAATGTGTGCTTCTTACTCCAGCTTAAGGTGTTCCTTACTGCCTCACAGAGCTTGCTGCCAATCAACCAATTAGTAGCTTACTTAATTTCGTCATCAGGGTTGCAGCAGCAGGTTTTCTTACTTGCTATGAGGCCTGCCAGGGCTGTACAAGCATGCCCATGTGTCTCTCAGTGACATCCTGGCCTGCCTGGGGGCCATACATCTTCAAGAAGAGAGAGGCCAGGTTGTCTCTATCAAATCTGCCACCATCCACTGAGTGACCTTGGATAAGTCACTTGTCCTCTCTGGGCCGAGTTCCTCACCTGCAAGATGAGGAGTTGAACCTGGCAACACTGCAAGTCTTTTTCCATTTCTGGGCTCTTTGAATCATGTCCCTCTACTTTCTCTGTTATGATTTACAGCTGGCACCCCAAGGGAGACGGGTCACTTCCCATCTGATTTTTTTGAGCTGTCAGCTCCCGCAGGGCACTCACACGGCTCAGACACAATAGATGGCTTTGAGAATCAGAGTCTCTCCTGCAGGGAGGTGCCCCCTCTGAGCACCATCTGCTTATCCTGTGATAACTGAGGAAATCCAACATTCAGTGCTTTGAATTCCTTCTTCGGAAATGGAAAGAATGCTGCACTCTTTTGACTATACATAAAACTTTGCTTAAGCAACTGTGATAGGTTGAAAACAAATCAGATTGGGACTTGATGATCTATTTTACAAATCAATCATTCATTCTGGATAATGATGGTTGAAAAAGACATTTCCTTCATGAAATTAAAATAGTAGGCAATTTGGAATTCACTCTCAAACTCCTCCTCTCTCATCATCTACCTGATGGTTGCTGATGGGGATCTACCATCTTTCTCTTTTGACTACTCCCTTCCAAGCTGGTCCTTTGTTACTCTTCTCCTGCGCCTGAGCAAGAGAATTCCAGAAAAACATCTACTTCTGCTTCATTGAATACACTAAAGCCTTTTACTGTGTGGATCACAACAAGCTGTAGAAAATTATTAAAGAGATAGGAATATCAGACCACTTTACCTGCCTCCAGTATGCAGGACAAGAAGCAACAGTTAGAACTGGACATGGAACAACAGACTGGTTCCAAATTGGGAAAGGAGTACATCAAGGCTGTATACTGTCACCCTGCTTATTTAACTTATATGCAGAGTACATCATGAGAAATGCTGGGCTGGATGAAGCACAAGCTGGAATCAAGATTGCCAGGAGAAATATCAATAACCTCAGATATGCAGGTGACACCCCTCTAACAGCAGAAAGCAAAGAGGAACTAAATAGCCTCTTGATGAAGGTGAAAGAGGAGAGTGAAAAAGCTGGCTTAAAGCTCAACATTCAGAAAACTAAGATCATGGCATCTGGTCCCATTGCTTCATGAAAAATGGGGTAACAATGGAAACAGTGACAGACTTTATTCTCTTTGGCTCCAAAATCACTGCAGATGGTGACTGCAGCCATGAAATTAAAAGATGCTGCTCCTTGGAAGAAAAGCTATGACCAATTTAGACAGCATTATTAAAAAGCAGAGACATTACTTTGCTGACAAAGGTCCATCTAGTCAAAGCTATGGTTTTTCCGGTAGTCATGTATGGATGTGAGAGTTGAACCATAAAGAAATCTGATTACTGAAGAACTGATGCTTTCAAAGTGTGGTGTTGGAGAAGACTCTTGAGAGTCCCTTGGACTGCAAGGAGATCCAACCAGTCTATCCTAAAGGAAATCAGTCCTGAATATTCATTGGAAGTACTGATGCTGAGTTGAAACTCCAATACTTTGGCCACCTGATGTGAAGAACTGATTCCTTGGGAAAGACCCTGATGCTGGGAAGGATTGAAGGCAGGAGGAGAAGGGGACGACAGAGGACGAGATGGTTGGATGGCATCACCACTCAATGGACTTGAGTTTGAGCAAACTCCAGGAGTTGGTGATGGACAGGGAAGCCTGGCGTGCTGCAGTCCATGGGGTCACAAAGAGTCTGACACGGCTGAGAGACTGAACAACAGCAATACATAAATATTTTTTCTCACGAACTTAACATTTTTAGATACTATAATATGACAATTCTAGAAATTAGATCTCCCTTCACCAAACTTTGTTTTTGTTGGTTGGTTTTGCTGCTGTTGTTATTGTTACTGCTGTTTGTTGGTTTAATAACTTTTCCAGACTAACTCTGTGAAACACATGTTCCCTGCATGTGTACCCACTGAAATATTTGTTAGCTTTCCTGAGTGGTCAGCTAATGGTTAGTCACCTATTTCCTAAAGTACTTTGAATTAATGTTTTAAATTTTTTGATAAGTGGCTCTGTGTGCTTTGGCATATGCCTTAAGTGCTCAGGAACCTTGCAACTCTGTCTCAGCCTTAATTTCTTCCTTGCACAGGGTCTCAAGGATACCCTGAGGTGAGATATTACAGACTTCTCTGATCTTTCCTGGGTACATGCACAGCCCCACACGTCCTTACAACCTTCCAAATTCCCAGGCATATGTCATAGCTTTTCAAATTATTCTATGGTCATCTCATCCCCTACTATGCTAAGTCACTTCAGTTGAGCCTGACTGTTTGTGACCCTATGGACCTTACCCTGCTGGGCTCCTCTGGTCCATGAGATTCTCTAAGCAAGAATACTGAAGTGGGTTGCCATGCCCTCCTCCAGGGGATCTCCCCCACCCAGGGACTGAACCCGTGTCTCCTGCGTTGCAGGTGTATTCTTTACCATCTGAGCCACCAGGGAAGCCCAAGAATACTGGAATGGGTAGCCTAATCCTTCTCCAGTGGATCTTCCTGACCCAGGAATCGAACCCGCGTCTCTTACGTCTCCTGCACTGGTAGGCGTGTTCTTTACCACTAGCGCCACCTGGGAAGCCCCTGCCACCCACTAAATCTTCCTTTTAAGTTTTGAACTGGGCTCTTGTTTTCCCAAACTCCTTTCACATCCCCAAACAGGATGTTACATCTGTTGCTGCTTATTATTATTACTTTAAAAACACCCTGGGGCTAGGACTTTTCTGTAGAGTGAGTTCTGAATCAGGGCGAATAGCGGTGTCTTGTTAATGGGGCTTTTTCAGGGAGGTGACAGGTCAGATAATGACATGCTCTGGAGATGGGGCTTTTCTGAGGGGCTCCAAACCACTTCTGGTAGTGGTGAGGCAGCTGGTTTTCAAGGCGAGTCCAAGCTGGGGAGCGGGAGAGATGAGCAAGTCAAGTTACACTGCCGAAATCCCTGCTGTTCTGATGGTCTTTCCATCTCTGCTTGAACCATCTCATCCTTGAGCATGCCCTTCAAGTGTTTAAAAACGGATTAAATATACTCAGTAAGCAGAACATTGATCATAAATACAAGCAAGCAAACAAACAAAAAAAAGCGTCATTGATAGTGAGTGGCAAATAAGCCCTGCAAGATGTGAATGAAAACTTTCTATCTTCAGGACTCTGGGTACCAGTCTTTTTGTTGTTTACATCCATACTTGTCAGTTCTCTAAGAATTACAGTTTAAAAAAATCATGTTATGTGCATAGTACTTTACACGTGCATTTATATCCATTACCTTATCAAAACTCACAGTAACCTGTGATTTTAGCTGAGGACGTCTTGACCCCCAGATGTTAGGACGCCTCCTCGAGGTCACACAGCTGGGCTCTGACACACGGGCACGGCGAGATTCAGCTCGGAGGGTTTGACCCAGGTTCACAGCTCTCTCTACCACATGGCCGTCTTTGTTGAAAAAGGAGTGAAATTCCAATCAATCATTTTCTACTATTAGGAAAGCTGCTAAAAAGGTTTATTGGGGAAGAGGAGTTGAAATGAACGGCCCAAGTGAGGTTTTTCCACACTGTCTGTGGTTTTCTTGGCTTTGTGATGGGAAACTCCTGGACAGTCCTGCTTCCCTTGGACTCCTCAACTGGCTCCTCTTCCAGTAGCTGCCAATGTCTGATGCTTCTCAGCCCTTGGCCTGATCCCCTTTCCCTGTTGTTCAGTTACTAAGATGTGTCCAACTCTTTGTGACCCCATGGACTGCAGCACGCCAGGCTTCTCTGTTGTTCACTATCTCCCAGAGTTTGCTCAAACTCATGTCCATTGAGTCAGTGACGCCGTCCAACCATCTCATCCTCTGCCACCCCTTTCTCCTTTTGCCTTCAGTCTTTCCCAGCATCAGGTCTTTTCCCATGAGTCAACTCTTCGCATCAGGTGGCCAAAATATTGGAGCTTCAGCTTCAGCATCAGTCCTTTCAAAATGGATGTTCAGGGTTGATTTCCTTTAGGATTGACTGGCTTGATCTCTTGGCAGTCCTAGGACTCTCAAGAGTCTTCTCGAGCACCATTCAAAAGCATCAGTTCTTCGGCACTCAGCTTTCTTTATGGTTCAGCTCGCATCTAGTAACCTTTTCCCTAGTAAGCTTCTTTCCCAGAAAGTGGACCTCTTTCTGGACCTTCCCCAAGGACTCCACATCCACTTCTAGACTTAGAGGCCCTGTTGAGTTCAGTTCTAAGGGACCCCCTGCTTACTGGGCATTTTCCTTTAGAAGCTCACTCTTAGGGAGTGAGACTCAGCTCTGTCCTTGAGTCCAATAATTCCAAGTCACTGAATATGCATGATGTGGGGTCAGGATTCAGTCCTTGTAGGAGCACTCACTGGGATTCTGTCTTTGGGGCACAGACAGTTCATATTCTGTCAATTCCAGTGAACTTCAACAACTGACAGCTTTATAGACTCATGGGCTTCCAGAGTTCTGAAGTCATTGATTTATGTTTATATATTTATTCATATATGTCTATATTTATATTTACATATAAATATAAAACAAGTATTGCATATTATATAACACATATATTATTAATATAATACATGCAAAATAACAGCATGGGCCTTTTCCTACAGCACTAACAAAGCCAAAGTGTGTCTCTGGGTTTCATCTATCTGCTGGAGAGAGAGATGATTCCTCCCTGTCTGCCACATCCATTCAGGTGGCGCTAGTGGTAAAGAACCTGCCTGCCAATGCAGGAGACCTAAGAGACACGGATTTCATCCCTTGGTCTGGAAGACCCCCTGGAGAAGGAAATGGCAGCCCACCCCAGCATTCTTGCCGGGAGAATCCCATGAACAGAGGAGCCCAGTGGGTTACAGTCCGTAGGCCCGGGAAGAATCAGACACAGTTGAAGTGCCGAGCACTGCTGTGTCCACCTAGGGGGTCTACTTTTCTTCTTCACTCCCTACCTCACAAAATGAAACCTCAGTGTGAACACTTATCCTCTCTACTTCTGGGAGCTAATTTGCATTTCAGCCTTCAAGGATTTTGCCCACTTTGGGCATCTTAGTCTGTGAGGTCCCAGAGGCTCGGGACAACGGGTAGTCAACAAATGTGTGCTGAACGGATGAATCTTTTAAACCTATTTTTGTGCAGAAAACCACACGGCCACATGCTATTGACCAATATGGTTTCATAGATGCTTCTGACTGTGCTCAAGAGGAGTTTAAGTCTCGGGTGCAGGGTCTTTGCAGAGAAGGCAGAGGTGTGGGTGGGTTTCTGAAAGGCAACGTTTTGACAAAGAACATTTGTTCATGTTCTACTCAGGTGGGCGAGCTTAGAAATTCCCTGTTGTTTCCTGCCATTTAGTCTCTCTTCTGTAAAAAGGTGGGATTAAACGAGATGATCTCCCAAGCCCTGGGGTTCTCCCACTTTATATAAAGGAGGAGAACAGCTGTCCTGGCTGGAGAAGGTCCTTGCACGACTTGGTGTAACCCCATCCCTGACTGTGGTGCAGGCACACAAGTTTTCCCAGGCTTCGTTGAGTGCGCTGAGAAGTCTGAACATCTATTTCTGGTCTAGTCGCATATTTTTCTCCAGTGCCTTTTCCTTCCCCTGCATGGAGGGCCTGGAGGTTTCAATACAAGGTATGTTTTACTTTGGTCTTGACGGATTAATGCTTAACCGTCTTCTGTCCCAGGAGGTATGTTCATGTAAGAAGAGACTCCTTATAGGGAGGAAGGGTGCAGGAGTTGAAGGAACAGTTCTCCAAAAGTTACAGACGGGGTGTGAGGATGCGGAGGAAGGACCCTTCCTGACTCTCCCCAAATCAAGTCGTGTAAGGGACCGATGACCCAGCCAGCCCATTCCTGACGCCTTCCCTGGGCAAGAGCAAGAACAGTCCCCGGGAGGGGGTGATGTCACCCCGGCTAGATCTTCAGCCCCCTTGGAGTTATTAAAGCCCGACCCTCACCAGCTCAGCCTCCCTTGCCTCCTTTCTCCTCTTGCTTCTGCCCACGCTCCACCCCCAAAGCTAGTCTCACACTCGTTCTGGGAGCAGAGGGCATTTGGCGCGGCTGCCAGTGGCTCCTGTCACTCCTTGTCAACTCCAATCAGCCTCGTTTTGTTTCCTTTCCACAGTCCATTAAGAGCAGCTCTCAGAAGCCTGGGTGCTTACCTACAGCCCCTGACCCTTGGCCTCAGGTATCATGTAGCCTCCCTCAGCCCCCTGTCACCTTCTGAGGAGACGATTCTCAAAGGGGTCGAAAATCCTGAGATGTTTATATATATATATATATTTTTAAAGTTAATTCTGCAGACTGCTGTGTTGGTGACATTTCCTTCAAACTGCAATAACTAACCTGTCACAGCCCTACAAATGCTGACAATACAGCACCATGTGGGGTTGACTTAATAAACCTCATTTACATTCATTTTGATTCACTCAGGCGTTGAAAAACATTTCACAGGAAAAACTAGGAACCTCTCCAAGACGACATGATGTTTGCTGATACGATATGAACAGACTTAATAGGCCGCATATATGAAAACATGCATTTCTTAGGTTATTAGAAAACTCTGTAGTTTTTTTTTTAAATGCATTTAAAAATTATTCCTTTGAGAGCTGGGCCTCTAAGCAGTGAAATGTGTCTAAATTTGCAGAGTCTTTCTTGAGTAGGTGGATAAGAGCAGTTAACCCTCGCCCTTGAGCTGTGAACTTGGGCAGCTTCTTACCGTCTCTGTATCTCAGGAGTTTCATCTGCTTAATGGGCATTTTAATGATAGCGGTTTACCTAATCGTGTCAGTCAGTTATTGTTGCCATGGTGCTGCATAACAAGCATTCCGGGAATTTCTCACTTACAGGTTTGTAGGTGTTTGTGGTTCTGCTGGGGCTGGGTAGGATCAGCTGCACATGGTTCTTGGCTGAGGCTTGGGTTTAGGTCTGCTCTGCATGTCTTTCCATTCTCCTTGTATCAGTAATTACCTGGGCGTGTTTTCTGAAGGTGGACTGCAAAAGCACCCAAGCCAAGTTGAATCACAGGAACATACACACAGCCTCTGCTCACATCATGTTTCTTTATATTATATCGGCTGAAATAAGTCACCTGGCCAAGTCCAAAGTCAGCGGACATGAGGTGTATTCTCCCTTTTCTCTACTGGGAAGCACTTCAAATCACAAGAAGGGAGGAAAGAGTAAAGAAGAGAGAATACCTACCACCCTATCTCACAGACACCTTTGGGGAAAAAACAGACAAGGTATTTGAGAGCTCTGTAGGTTGCAAAGTCAGGCAGATGCGAAGTCTTGGGTGATAGTTCTACCTGGGCATGCTTTCTTCCAGTGTGATTATTCTCCAGTTACCTGACGTTTGTATGTGGGCCGCCCTCCCGCTCGTCACTAGATCTCAAATGCTGTCATTCTATTTCATGCCTTCCTTCCCCTCAGCTGCCACGTTGCATCAGTATTAAGGAGGTTCTCCAGACATAACTTTTATCTTCCTTTTCTCTTTCTCTGCTTCTCCTCAGTTTCAGCCTTTCTTACTTCTCATCTCTTTCCTAAAATTTAGTTTCTGACTGACTTCTCTTAACCCCAGTGCTCTCTGCTCTCATCCATCCTAAACACCACTACAGATTCATTGCCCTGTGGTATAGCTTTCAGCGCTACCACCCTCCGCCTTAGGGTGGATTTCCCAGAGGCAGAGGCAGAGACAGGGATTCTTGTGCAGCTGATGTACTGAGGGTGCCCTCAGAAGCAACCTTTTAGGGCGATGAGAGACGCAAGAAACCACAGGGGAAGAAGAGAGGCTGAGGTGTGGTTTCAGGACAAGCCTAGCGTCAGCCTCATTGCCCAGGGAGCTCTGGAGCATAAATTGCTCCAAGGAGGCAGTTCCATGTAGAGGCTGGAAGACTGGGCTGCGGACTCCCCTTGGAGTTCATAACTGGCCACAGGCCATTCCTGCCCCAAAGCACAGGAAATGCTCTAGCAGAGCATCCTGTTGTGAGTGCTGCTCTGCGCATGTGTACAACAAAACTACCCAGTGCAGAACCAAAAGGACTAGAAAGGAGAGGGCAGAACCATTCCTGGAGCCCACACAGGGCTGGGGTTTAATTTGTATCCCCATCTAACCATTTTCCATATTTTTGTTTTCTGCTCTATTATCTAGAGAATTGCTATGAGCTTTAGGGTTGATACTTAATTAACACAAGTTTAGTCATTTCAGTCATGTCTGACTCTTTGCAATCCCATGGACTGTAGCCTGCCAGGCTCCTCTGTCCATGGGGATTCTCCAGGCAAGAATACTGCAATGGGTTGTCATACCCTCCTCCAGAGGATCTTCCCAACCCAGGGATTGAACCCAGGCCTCCTGCATTGCAGGTAGATTCTTTACCATCTGAGCCACCAGGGAATATTATGTTTCAAATATATAAGATATCTTTGTTGGTCTCAGAACATTCTTTTTAATTTGTCTTCTCTTTTAGTCTTAATTAATCTTGCCTAAGAGTTCTACTAGGGGCTTCCCTGGTGGTGCAGAGGTTAAAACGTCTGCCTGCAATGTGGGAGACCTGGGTTCGATCCCTGGGTCAGGAAGATCCCCTGGAGAAGGAAATGGCAATCCACTCCAGTATTCTTGCCTGGAGAATCCCACGGACGGAGGACCTTGGTGGGCTACAGTCCACGGGTCGCAAAGAGTCGGACAGGACTGAGCGACTTCACTTTAAGAGTTCAATACCTATTTGTCTTTTCAGACAACTCCCTTTTTGTTTGTTGGTGATTCCTGTTTTGCTTATGACTTTCCTTATGTGGCAGTACAACTCTATTGCCTTTCAGCTCCAAACCTACCTTGGATGCCCTGCTAGTGATGCAGAGCTCATCCTTGTCAGCTGACTTGATACTAAGCATTGTCAGCAGAGGGCGCTAGAGGACACTGCAGGGGAAGGGGCTTCTCGTCCTGGTTCCAGCGCATGCATTCCCTCCTGTGGGCTCCTGTGTCGTACAGGACACCCAGAGGCGTTCACCCCCAGCAAGTCTTGATGGCGCCTTTGCCGGTACTTTCCCTGTGAGTTCTCTGGGTGCTCCAGCTGGCCTCTAAGTGATGGCGTCAACAGTGACCACCATGGGCAGCTTCTAGACGCCTGGCCAACATTCCGACAGGCGGATTCTTGTGCATAAAGCTTGACACACTGGCACTCTGATGGAAATTTTCCTCCTTGCCAGTCCTGCCTTTTATTCTCTGACCAATAGCTCATTCCAGTAACTGTGGACCAGTTCTGACTCAGGGCAACTTAACAAACCTCTTCATAGCCTATTGGTTTCCAATCTTCAGCATGGCCTGAATCTCATAGCTGAGCTCCTTGGTAATAGTAACTAATCAGTGTTACTTGGAACAAAATATGGCAGCCTACTAAGTATTTTTTGATCCATATCCCAGAAAAGCTTCAAGTCTGGCCTAAACCCTGGCTGGAGTCACCAGTTTTGAGACCTAAGTCAGTGAATAGACCCAGAGCCTCTAGATCACAGGTAACACTGGGTCCCTTGGAGGAAGGTCCCTGCTATGATTTCACAAGTAGGCACTCTAAATGTTTTCCCAGCCTAAACCAAAAGGACCTATGGCTATTTACTCGTGTGACAGTACAAAATCCAAACCTTCTGAAGATTACTAGATGCTAGCTATGAATTGACTCTAACTCCTGGGCATCCACAATGCACCTCAAACCACCAATTAAAGTGGAGGCTCTGGCAATGAACTAAGAGATGGAGGAAAAGGGGGCAGCAGAGGATGCGACGGTGGAATGGCATCACCGATTCAATGCACATGAGTTGGCACAAACTCCGGGAGATAGTGAAGGACAGGGAAGCCTGATGTGCTGCAGTCCATGGGGTCACAAAGAGTCAGACGTGACTTAGCGACTGAACCACAATGACACAGGGGGACTCAGCTGAGAGTTATTTTCTCAGATCTTGAATGTGTTAACTGTTAGGCAGATACTTGGAAACTGGAAGTATCTCCTGCACTGGCTCCAGGACCTGTGGGATGAGAGTCATTATGACTGGAAGACTAAATAAAACTCCCTGGAACTCCTCCATGCAACCAAGGTAATGCATCAGAAACAATATTGCCTCTCTGGGAAGATTTCAGAGCCTATACCATCATCCAAGCATTGAAAGAAGTGGGAGTGGTGGTACCTGCTGTATTCCCATTTTGCTCACCTACTTGGCCTGTGCAGAGGCGGAATGGATACTGGAGTAACTGTGGGCTGTCACACACTGACTCGGGTGGTGATTCCAGGTACGATGTTTGTCTGTGTTGTGCCTTTACTGGAGCAAGTCAGCGCAACTCCTGGCTTTTGGTTGTAGTTATTGATGTGGCTGATGGGTTTTTCTCCAAGCCAACTCGAAAGGACCACCAAGAGCAGTTTGCTGTTTCTGGCAATGCCAGCAGTCCGTCTTCACAGGGCTGCCTCGGGGCTGCCTCAGTTCTGTTGTCTGCCATAACAGAGTTTGCAGAGATCTTGGTGATCTTGACTTTTCCCCAAACATCTCAGCGTTCCACTTCACTGATGGCATTATGCCCACTGGATGATGAGCAGGAAAGTAGCTGGCCTGAGATGTTTTGTGTGTTATTCCGTTGGTCATTTTCCTGCCTGCAAGTCTCAGCTCTACAGCCCCCTTTGCTGGGCGTGGGGAGGAGGCGGTTCTTCTTGGCCAAATGGGGACATACTCTGGTCCTGGGAAACCAGAGAACTTCTCTGGCATCCAGTGGACTGCCACCGCCTCTTCTCTATTTAGGTCTGAATTCCAGCCTTGAGGAGGGACCATGTTTTTGCTTCTGTGGGCACCTCCCTCTCCCCAACTCCAGAGAACCTTGAGTATTAAGTTTTCTCTTAATCACCACCAAAGCAGAGCATTCCTTGTAAATAATTACTTACATTAAACAATTCTTGTTCAAAGTACTGTTCTTGTTCCTCTGACTGGATTGTGGTTAATATGCTTATTTCTCAAAAAGGATGTGCACTTAGATAGTTAAGATGCATATCAAAGGAATAAGTTTTTACTGAGTCTTAGTTTCGGCACGTAAAATCTAGTTTGCCAACTAGGGATCCAACCTGGGCCCACTGCATTGGGAGCGTGGAGTCTTAGTCACTGAGTTCAGTTCAGTCGCTCAGTCGTGTCTGATTCTCTGCAACCCCATGGGCTGAAGCACGCCAGGCTTCCCTGTCCATCACCAACTCCCGGAGTTCACCCAAACCCATGTCCATTGAGTCGGTGATGCCATCCATCTCATCCTCTGTCATCCCCTTTCCCTCCTGCCTTCAATCTTTCGCAGCATCAGGGTCTTTTCCAAGGAGTCAGTTCTTCACATCAGGTGGCCAAAGTGTTGGAGTTGGCAAACTAGATTGCACGTGCCGAAACTAAGACTCAGTAAAAAATAATGCCTTTGACATGCATCTTAACTATCTAGGTGCACATCCTGTTTGAAAAATAAGCATATTAACCACAATCCAGTCAGAAGAACAAGAACAGTAATGGTTTGCCTTGGAAACAAACAGAGATCATTCTGTCATTTTTGAGATTGCATCCAGGTACTGCCTTTCGGACTCTTTTGTTGACCATGATGGCTACTCCATTTCTTCTAAGGGACTCCTGCCCACAGTAGTAGATGTAATGGTCATCTGAGTTAAACTCACCCGTTTCATTCCATTTTAGTTCACTGATTCCTAAAATGTTGATGTTCACACCTGGTATCTCCTGTTTGACCACTTCCAATTTGCCTTGATTCATGAACATAACATTCCAGGTTCTTCTGCAATATTGCTCTTTACAGCATCGGACTTTACTTCCATCACCAGTCACATCCACAACTGGGTGTTGTTTTTGCTTTGGCTCGGTCTCTTCATTCTTTCTGGAGTTATTTCTCCACTGATCTCTAGTAGCATATTGGGCACCTACTGACCTGGGGAGTTGATCTTTCGGTATCCTATCTTTTTGCCTTTTCACACTGTTCATGGGGTTCTCAAGGCAAGAATACTGAAGAGGATTGCCATTCCCTTCTCCAGTGGACCACGTGTTGTCAGAACCCTCCACCGTGACCCATCCATCTTGGGTATTCCTACGTGACATGAACCACTAGTGAAGTCCCAAGATACTTACTGTTGGCATTTTTTTCTCTTGTTTGAATTTAATCCATTACTTGTTTCTAATATCATATGTTGAATCCTTTGCTTATTTATTTTTGATTCTTTTAAATTTCTAATAAATTTAATTAAACTTATAAGTACTAAGTTTTACACCATAAATTTTGACATGTTTTCATTATTACTTACCTCTAAATATTTATGTTGTTTATGATATCTCTTTTAACTCAATAATTATTTAGTAATAAATAATTTTCAAACATAGGGAATTTTCAAAACAAGGATTGCTTTGTTATTGATATCAGATTTTATTGCCTTATGGTCTAAGAACTCAAATTGTATTTTCTGACTTTTTGGAATACACTGGGTTTTGTTTATGGCCCAGTATTCTATTTAGACTAATGCATGCTCCATGTGTGTTCAAAATAGCACACATTGTCTGTTCATTTGGGGGTAGAGTCTATATGTGTTGATACTTATTATTTTTGTTGTTCAGACCCTCTGCATCTCATTCATTTCTTATCTACTTGATCTGCTGGGAAGGGCCTTTGAAATCATCAGCTACAATCGTTGATGTATTTCTTTTCCCTACTTATATCAGTTATTCCTTTTAACAGTCTGAGACTGAGTTTTAAGTGTCTTTATGCTCAGACTGGTTGCATTGTTTTGCTCTATTATTCTGTCACCAGCCTACAGTATCTTTTTTATCCCTTAGAATTTTTGCTTTAGCTTTAAATTCTTTTTTGCCTAGTATTGAAAGTGCTAACTCAGATTTATCTATTTTTGTGCATGTTCCTGAGGTATTCTGCTTTTAAAAATTCTACATTCTCAACTTTTCTGGTTTTTGTTGTTATTAAGTATGTTTTTTAATGGACATTCTATTCTGGATCAGTGTAAAAATCTAGTCTGAAAACTTTACCTTTAGATTGGTTAATTTTTCAGATTTCTAGGGCTGCCAGAACAATAGAGCACAGTCTGGGTGGTGTAAACAACAGAACTGTATTTCCTGGCAGTTCTGGAAGTCCACGGTCAAGGCGCCAGTAGGTCTGGTTTCCTGGGGCCTCTCTCCTTGCCCTGTAGATGGCTGCGCTCTTGCTGCGTCCTCACATGGCCCTTCCTTTGTGCTTGCACCCCTGGTGTCTCTCTGTGGCCTAGTCCCTCCTTTTCATAAGGACCCCAGTCAGGCTGGGTGATTGTTGTTTAGTCGCTCAGTTGTGTCCAACTCTTTTGTGACCCCCTGGACTTTAGCCCGCCAGGCTCCTCTGTCCTTGGGATTTATCATATAAGAACACTGGAGTGGGTTGCCTCTTCCTTCTTCAGGGGATCTTCCCGACCCAGGGATCGAATCAGTCTGCTGCATTGGCAGCCACCAGGGAAGCCCCCAGATTGCATTACAGCCTCAGTTTAACCTAATTATTTCCTTAACGTTCTTATCTCACAATACAGTCACATTCTGAGGTCAGAGATCCAGTGCCTGCCTTTTAGGGGAACGCAAAGTGAAAGTGAAAGTTTCACTCAGTCATGTCTGACTCTTTCTGACCCCATGGACTGTAGCCAACCAGGCTCCTCTGTTCATGGGATTCTCCAGGCAAGAATACTGGAATGGGTTGCCATTTCCTTTTCCAAGGAATCTTCCCGGCCCAGGGATCGAACCCAGGTCTCCCACATTGCAGGCAGATTCTTTACCGACTGAGCCACCAGGGAAGCCAGGGAAACACGGTTGCATCTCTCACAGTGAGTTTAAGCCATTTCTATTTACAGTAGCAACAGCTATAGCAGGATTCATCGTGTCTTACTTATTTTTCATTTCCTCTGTTCCACTCCTCTATCCCCTTTCCTGCTTCTAGCTCAGTATCTTTTATCTTTCTTTAATTCTGGAAAACATGTCTTTTTTTTTTTTTTGACCCAGAAGACACAGCCTGCATGAATAGAGTTTATCAAAAACAAATATGCACAGTTTGAATGCAATTAAAAAAAACAAAAAACAAAAAAATTCAGACACTCACTACCAAAACAAACAAACAAAAAAAAAGTAGAGCATCAGCAGCCAGCCGGAAGCACCCTGAGTGCTTTTCATGCCCCAGTCTGCTCCTCCACCCCACAGAAAGGATTGAAGTTCTCAATTTTGTTTTAATCAGCCTCTTTTATAGTTCTTTTTAAACTTTTAAACTAAATGTCTTTTTAAACTAAATATGTATCCCTCGACAACATATTATTTAGTTTTGCCTGATTTTTACCTTGATACAAATGAAATAACACTGTATTATTTTCCTTAAATATATGTACTTATTTTGGCTAGCACTGTGTTTCTGAGATCCACATATGTTAATCATTAAAGCTGTAATTCCCTCCTCTCCACTGTTCTATATTCCACTGTAAGAACGTCCCACAATTTATTGGTTCTCCTCTTGATGGATAGTTGGTTTTTTCCCCCAGGTTTATCCTACAAAGGGTAATGCCGCCATCAATGTTCTTTTACATATCTCCTGGTACATGTGTTTGAGAATTTCTCTAAGATATATGCCTAGAGGTAGAATTGCTAGGATGTCAATTACATGCATGTTTAACTTTACCTCGGCGTGTTTAATACTGAATCGGTCGTAATGTTTGCATCCCACAGACAGTAGATGTGAAACCCTTTTGCCTCCCTCCTTGGTAACACTTGACATTCAAAATTTCCAATTTGGTTCATATCCTCATTGTTGCTTCAAATATTTTTTCTTCCTATTCTGTCCCCTCATTCCTATTTGCAGTTATTGATAGTTCTTGACTTGAAAAAAAACGTTTTCCTTCTCTTGCTCCTTTCTGAAAAATTTTCTCATGTTTACTTTCTAGCTCTTTCAGTCACGTTTTGGATGTATCCCTCATCAAAATTACTGTGTTTGATCCCTCATTTCTACTCTTATGTTTTCATAGATAATATTCCCACCTGGTTCTTTCTTAAGAACTTGTTTCATAGCACTCAAAACTTCATTATATCCTTAAGTACATCTGTTATGACTATTTGGACTTCTTGGTCTGTCTGCTATAATTGCTTTGTCTCAGAAGGTGTATATTGCTCACTTTTGTTGTCTTTTTGGAGTACAGTTGCTTTACCCTGTTGCGTTAGTTTCTGCTGTATACAGGGAAGCAACCTAAATGCCCATGAGCAGAGGAATGGCTAAAGAAGATGTGATACATATAGACAATGGAATAGTACTCGGCTATAAAAAGGAATGGAGTTACGCCATCTGTGGAGATGAGGATGGACCTGGAGACTGTCATAAAGAATGAAGTCCAGTCAGGAAGAGAAAAACAGCATCTCTTCCCTGTGTCATCTTTTGTGAAAGTAATCTCGGGTGTCCTAGTCTGCAGGCCCGAGCTCCTTTGGCAAAGAGCTGAGGCTGCCCCAGACTTGTCTTCCTCCCTGAGTCCGTGGAGAAGGCAGGGGATGAGCCCCAACGGAAGAGACTCAAGCCCCACAGAAGCATTACTTCTGCTGCTGCTGTCGCTTCAGTCGTGTCCGACTCTGTGCGACCCCATAGACGGCAGCCCACCAGGCTCCCCGTCCCTGGGATTCTCCAGGCAAGAACACTGGAGTGGGTTGCCATTTCCTTCTCTAATGCATGAAAGTGAAAAGTGAAAGTGAAGTCGCTCAGTCGTGTCCAACTCAGTGACCCCATGGACTGCAGCCTTCCAGGCTCCTCTGTCCATAATCATTCCCAACTGTCCCCATGTTTAACAGGTAACTTCTCAGGTTAGTATTGTCTTTAAATTGTTGGAATGAACCACCCTGGGTGAGAGCTGAGTGTATCTGTCTGTCTTACTCCTCACCCCAAGAGTATTTGGCTCCATCCTGACCCTACTCAGACCTATGGGCAGCTTCCCAAGTAATTCTCCCTCCATTGTAATTATTTCAATGTTTCCATTTTTGACTCATTACCTGTTCTTGTTTCATGAATGTAGTATCTTTTCTTACTCTTTTGAAATGATATGTTATAGTTTTTATTATTTTTGAATCTTTTCTCCTCTTCCTGACATTATTTTCCTTTACTCCAAGTTTCTTATTTCTGCTTTGTTTTAGTTTTGGTTTAGTCCCTTCCTCTTTGAGGATTTCCTCACATCTGGTGATCGCTGGATGTCAGTTCTTCATCTCCCATCAGTGAGGCTAACGGGAAGGTTTGTCTCCCTGTGGGGTAGGGTGCTCACAGCCTGGTGGGTTTTCCTGTAGGCTGATTGGGCTATGACCCGATCATTTCATTTACAGACTGCTCCCCTCCTTGATGTCACTAAGCACAGATGTTTTCCCTCAGGCCCATCAGTTTTCCAGGGAAGAATCCTTAAACATCTGGCGCAGGACAGAGCAGCTTGGCTGCCACCCCTCTGGGGATGAGATGTGTATTTGGGGTTCAGTGTTCTGCACGCCAACTTCATCCAAGCCTTCAATAGTTGGCTAGTCTCTTCAGCTGTTGCTGTTGTCCTTGATGTCACACTCAGCTTGTCTGATGTCACGAAGAGCAGCAGTTCTCAGACTTTGGTATTTTTGTTGTTTGTGCACTAAGCTGTGTCCAACTCTCTTGTGACTCCATGGACTGTAGCCCACCAGACTCCTCTGTCCATGGGATTTTCCAGGCAAGAATACTGGAGTGGGTTGCCAGTTCCTTCTCCAGGGGATCTTCAATCCAGGGATCAAACCCATGTCTCCTGCTTTGGCAGGTGGATTCTTTACCACTCAGCCACCAGGGAAGCCCAGACTTAGCCTGCATCAGAAGCATCTCGAGGAATTGTTGACATACAGATTCCTGGGCCCCACGCCGGACCTTCTGATTCAGTGGGCCTGGGAATCAGCATTTCTAACAAGTTTCCTGGTGAAGCTGAGGCTGCTGGACCCAGGGCCACACTTTGAGAATCACAGCTCTCAGGAACCCTCCAGACTCCTGCTGTAGCAAAGAAGGGGCTTCCTGGCCACCTGGGTAGAAGAGGGCATCTGTGAGCCTGATGGCTTCTTCTAAAAACTTTAAACCAACACTTATATGGTCAACCCTGCCCTACAGTTCAGAGCAGTTTGGTATCTGCAGTTCCTGTGCCTTTTGAGACATATTGGGAAGTGGCCTGATTCTCAAGGCCTCTGGTCCTCCAGCTGCCAGTGTAGATTTTAGCTTTCTCTTGTATTCTATTTCACTGCTTCCAAAATTTTGTTGACATCTCTTCTTAGCTGCAAGTTCCTCTCCCATTTTCTTTGTAGGTTTGCTGAACTTTTTTTTTTTTTTTTTCCCTTTCTGTTGTTGTCTTCGTGTCATTTGTCAGAATCAAGCAGAATGAAATGTACGTATTCAATCAGCCCTCCTGTTTGCTCGTTTTATGCCACCATCATCTCTCGCCTGGCAATAAATACCTTTTGCTATGATGAATGAATGAACTTTGACACAGTGAAGAGTACACAGTCAGGAAGCGTGACATGTGATTCTGTTCAAGCTCATTGAAATGCATCTGCCTCTTGTTGTTCATATAACATCTCTCAGAGTTTTAGATGGAGATGCTGAATTATCGCTTTAAGCAACTTTCAGGGTTTAATTAAAGTGCAAGGTCTGACTGGCAGGGCTTGAGATGAATTTCACTGTCTCAGAGGGAAGCTGAGATGTGGCTTTGAATTAAGGGAATGAACGATTCCCAAATAAGTAGTATCTAAGGTCACACACAAAAACATCTCGATTTATAAAAGGATCTCAATTCAAAAGGAAAGGATGGGAAAAAATGGATGCCAATCTGCAGTATGCTTGTTATCCTCATGTATGGGTGTACTCCATTTAAAAAGTTGGAGGACTCCTTAACCGGGTTGTGGCTATATCACTGACCTTTAAGTTGATTTTTTAAGAATCATTTTGTTGACTATTTAGTTGAAAGAAAGATTTCTGTGTCCGGAATTATCTGTGAAACCTAAGACTCGGTAAACTAAAGGAACAGTTTCAAAAGTTTTGTGCTCCTAAACATTGGGTATTCCCAGGCAATCAATTATCTGTAAGTTGAAGGATTTCATTTGCATGTAAAGGCAATTCACCGTTGATACTGGCAAAATGGGCAATTGTTTTGTGAGGTGAAAATATCAGTTAGAAATTCTGAGTCACGGAATGGGCAAAAATAACGTTCAGCTTTTCTGCCATCTCTTTCCACCCCCGAATAAAATGTTATTTTAACACATTTTATTTCTGTGATGAACGATGACAAGACATGTTACTCCGAAAAGGACCGGCCTTTTCCCCACCACGCAGGGCGAGGATCAATCTAGAGCAGCAAATGGCTTGGCGTTGAATTGGCCCACTCCAGCTGAACTCTTAAGACGATGGGCCAGCAAAGAGCTATTGAACTGATTTTTGTGGTTCCCTCAACGCCTGTTTCTGAGGAATGCTTGTCATTTTGCCCTCCATCCTCCAAGCCCATCTCTCTCAGAAACACCGGCTCTTTGGGTCTTTCTCTTTATTCTTCTGAGGCAGACAGTGGCCTGGGGGATGCTGTGTGTGGGTTCATTGTAGCTGTTATTTTTTCATTCTCTGAGATGTTTGCAGTCAAACCCTCACGTTTCTAACTCGCTTTTCCCACTTCTCTCTCTCCTTGTTCCTTCCCCTCCTCCAGAAAACCCAGCGAAATTGACAAGCAGCAGGACAGGGGAAATTGAGCTATATTATTTCTCCTTCGGGAACTTCACTTTGCTGCCTTTATCTGAAAGCTATCATTTTCTACATCTCTTGGCAAGAGTTCTCATCGACCGCTGACCCCTAAATGCCTATGCTGATCAATAGTCCCGGTATCTTATTGACACGCTCATTGACAGCTCAAACGGAGCAAGGGAATCGGGAATGGCAGCCAATTGCAATCCGTTCAGGCTGCTTGAGGGGCAGGGGAGGCCCCGTGCTGATATTGACACTGTAAATGGAGACGGTTTACTTAGCGCTCAGGGAAGATGCATTTGTTAAGGAGACCGATAGATCTCATTACTATTTAAGGGCAGGGGCTCTTCTGGCAGCCCACGGGCAGGCTTACATCAACCCTCCCACTTGCAGAACTGGAGAAATAAACCCTGAGTGATTAGTCCTCCACCCCATGAACAGAACCATCAGAGGGAAGTGAATGTCAGCAAAGGATGGAGCCAGGATTCGGCGATGGGAGGCCTGTGATAGTTAGAGCCTCAGTGCCTGTCTTGATGAGTGGCATTTTCTATGTCTGGGCTCCTCTGTTTTGCAAAGGCAAAATCGAGAAATCATGGGCTTTCAGGGCAGGAAGGGATTTTGCCCTGGTTTTGCTATTCAATGCAGAAGTTCCTACATCAACAGCCCCTGAATATGGCTACCCCGGAATTCGGTGGTCACCCTCAGTGACATGGAACTCTCAAACTCAAGAGCATTCCATTGCATTGTTTAGAGCTGCAGTAATTGGGAAGGTCTTCCTTCTTTAGGACCAAAAATCCGTCTGCTTATAGCTCCTGCTCCTTGCTCCTCGATGGACTGTCTGTCGCCTCACGCGTTTGCCAGAGACACCAGCTTGGTTTTCAGCATTCTACATCCCTTATCCTGCCAACTCCTCACAAAGGCATCTCCCTTAAGTCCACCCCCTTCTCCATCTTACTGAGAGTTTAAGCGATTTCAGAGAACTGGGCGCTGGGTGTACCTGACTTGAATTCCTTGGATTTTTGTTGTTATTGTTTTGTTTTTTTCCTGCAGCACTGTCTTTCTGCCACACAGAGTGTCTGACCTGACTTTCTTTCTTTTATTATCTTCGTGAACAACGTAATTCATTTCCGAAGAGTCACCTACCATTTCTGTAGTGTGGCCACTCTGGTTCTCAAAAAGGAGCCATTTTATTCCTTTCCTTTGAATGGCCTCTGGTTCACTCTTTCTAACTCTGGCAACAAGACTGGGGGCTCTTCCACCTCCCCACGTAGCACAGCTAAACCCAGCCCCAGTCTCACTCACACTGTGGCCAAGCTGGCAGCTCTCCTCCCTTCTCCTGGCGTGGCCCTAGGAGAAGGCTGGTCCCACCTGCTTACCCATCTTGCTGTAGGAACAACGTGCTTAGCTGCTCAGTCGTGTCTGACCCTTGGCGACCTCATGGACTGTAGCCCGCCAGGCTGCTCTGTCCATGGGATTTTTCAGGGCAGAGTACTGGAGTGCGTTGCCATTTCCTTCTCCACTGGGGACAATAGTCTAAAACAAAGACGGGACAGAGCGACAGCTGGTCAGTGATGCTCTCTACCAGGCCTTGGGGATGGAAGGCAGGTTCGTTCATGTCAGAGCTGGAATAGGAGCGCAGTCTGGGGTGTGCGCGTATGTGTCCCACTGCACACTACTATCCGGGCTCAGCCGTGAAGGGGTGAAGGCTGGTGGAAGCTGGGCATGGAGTGGAGTCTGGATGCTTGGCTGGAAATTTAACATAACCCTCTTTTCTGGGTACCTGGTCCTTTGAGGCCTGGGGACGATAGAAAAGCCCTGGATGGTCTCTAGGTAGCGGAGGCCTGTGGAGAATTCTGTCTACTCAAAGGATTTTAAATAGAGCTGCCAGCACTTCTAGCCTTGGACACAGAGTAGAGGGAACTTTTAGGAACCCCACTGGGACCACTGAGAGGCAATGAGTGGGATAAGGATTAATGAGTCGATGTGGCAGGGAAGCAGATTTTGAAGGAAAATTATTCTCAGAGGAGGGTCTCGTGGAAGCTGCCTATGAATGGGCAGTATTGGCACCATTTTCAGTGTTAGTAAAGTGAGTGATCTTGCTCAGTCGTGTCCAACTCTTTTGCAACCCAATGGACTGTAGCCTGCCAGGCTCCTCTGTCCATGGAATTCTCCAGGCAAGAATACTGGAGTGGGTTGCTGTTTCCTTCTCTACAAAGTTAGTAAACCATGGGTTTGATACCGGTTGTGAATATGCAGATATATTGATGCATTGTCTTCGAACTCAACTCTAACTGATTGTAGACGATTTGATTACACGTGGGAAATCTATAAAAGGGCTGCCCAAGGGCAAACACGCAGGCACGTGCTTTGGGCTAGAGCATCACCACCCTTCTTCCCACACCCAACTCATCCTCCTGCCCCTGAGCCTTTTCCTTTGCCACCTGATCATCACGCACCTCAGAACAGGATGATGTCATCTTTTTTCATTCTCTGGCACCTGCAGAATAAGGTCAAACAAAGCTCTCCACCATGGCATTTGTGACTCAGTATGGTCTGGCCCAAATTTATGTCCCAGCACGGGACTCAGACAGCCTGCAAGGCGGTCACGTTAAGCCGGTTGCTTGGCCCTGAACATGCGAGCACTCCCCTGCCTTTGTGCCTTTTTCTTCCTGCTATGTTCTCTCCTGGACAAGCTCCTCCCCTGGCTTTTTTGGCCAGTTAAATTCCCGTTTACCAGCTGAGTCTCTGCCCTGAAACCTTTCTGGATTCCTCTTGTTAGAAAGAACTCTGCCTTTGTGCTCCTACTTTATGTAGACACCTCCTAGCACACTTAACGCACCCCGCTGAAGACTGTACTTAATTGTTTTTTGCGAGTCATCGCTAGATCCTTGAAAGGGAAGACTGATTCACTAGTCTTTATCTCTCAAGAGCCTTTCACAGAGAAGGCAGCTATTATTAGAAGTGATGGGTAGGTTGCTGTTGTTTGGTGGCTCAGTCATATCCTACTCTTTGCGACGCCATGGACTGCAGCATGCCAAGCTTCCTTGTCCTTCATTATCTCCCAGAGTTTGCTCAAATTCATGTCCATTGAGTTGGTGGTGCCATCCAACCATTTCATCCTCTGTTGCCCCTTCGCCTCCTGCCCTCAATCTTTCCCAGCATCAGGGTCTGTTCGAAAGAGCTGCATCAAGTGACCAAAGTATTGGTGCTTCATATATAGAAAATCACCTTTCTGTACACCTGAAACTAACACAAGATTGGAAGTAAACTATACTTAAAAATGTCTGCATGCCAGGTACACGACCTTCCTTCGTTAACTGTCCTCAGCTATGAAATGGGGACAACAGTAGTCCCCACTTCAAAGTATGAAGTTAGAATATTCAGAATTAAAAGAGATGATGAAAGTTAAAAGTGCCCCTGCATTCAAGTAAATAACCATTTTTAATTACTTTGTTATCATTATTGTTCCAGGAATAGATACTTCCGGCATGACCTGAATACACAGACACTCTTTGATCCAATCATTCTCACAGTTATGAATCCATCTAAATGTAGGATCTGTCCCTGCATTCATTCACCCGTGTATTCATCCATCAGCAAGCATTTCCTGTAGAGGGCAAGCCTGTAAACAGTTTAGGATTTTCGGGCCATACGCTCTCTGTTACAACTACTAAATGCTGTCCTTACGGCATGAAAGAGGCAAAGTATAAACTGATGGGTTCGGTTGTATCCTATTATGACTTAATTTTTAAATCTGGCTGCGAGCTGGATTTGGCCTGCAGTTCATAGTTTGCTGGTCCCTGTTGGACTGTATTTCTGCTCATACTTCAGCAGGAGTTAAAAATGTTCAGTACCCATCCTCACTGGTTGAGCGAGTCCTGGAGGAGAATCATGTGTGTGAGAGCTTAGACGACTCATTACAGTTATAAATGGGAGCCTCCTTCTCTCTCCATCCTACTGGCTTCACTCTTGATCTGGAAAGAAGTTTAATGCTGACGTCCATCCAGGGAGAAAGACCCCGGCCCCATGAATCACGATTCTCCTTCTATAGTGGCCAGACTCCTGGCGTGGAGGCCAGAACTCCATCGGGCCAGGATGGCCTCCTGGGTGCAGACACTTGCCAGAGATCTCCTGGACCACACCAGGAAGAAGGTGCTGCTGGAGTAGCCTACTGGGATGGAAGCATCTCTCTTCAGGGTGGAAAATGCATGACGATGATGAGTTTTGTTTCCAATCTCTGACTCTAGAAGAACCTTGTTCATCTTTCTAGGAGGAAGTGCTTAGTCAGTCGTGTCTGACTCTTTGTGACCCTCTGGACTGTAGCCCTCCAGACTCCTCTGTCCATGGGGATTCTCCAGGCAGGAATACTGGAGTGGGTTGCCATATCCCAATTATTTCATCATTTGGTTCCTGGCCTTCATTAACCCACCCCCACGAACACTGATACCCATGACTCAATTTCTGGCTGTGCTGGCTTGTACTCATTTTTTGCTAAGTTCATCTCTGCCTTTCATGGATCCATTCTCTCTCTCTCTCGTGTTTTGTCTGAGGAGCTTCTGGATACCCGTCATGTCCCTATGTCATTCTCCTCTTTCTTTCCAGTCTCCCCTAATTCAGGTTACTTAAGAGAGGAGTGCAACTGTGAATATTGGGGAGGGAGTGAGGAAATAAATGCATTGAACCTCTAATGCACTATAATTACCAAATGATCCTATCCCTCCCGTGATGGGTCCCAGTGGGATTTATTGCCATATTAACGGTAGTTTTCCCATTGCATTACTTAATGAAAAATGTCTGAGCTAATAACCCGCCAAAACACCCCAGTAACAACAACATAACTCCCTTCACTGTAATTATTATTTTTTTCCTAATGTGGTGGTTTTTGTATAAATACTGATGTTTCTTTACTAGGTCCTTGTATAACTACTTGCTTAAATAATGGGCCCTATTAAATTGCCATCAATGGTAGCATGCCATATGTTAGTATTATACTGATGTCTCCTCACTGATGGGCTTGGGGTTTTCAGGCTCTTTTAGGGCCCCGGGGGTCCTCCCCTCCTTCCCGTTCCTCTCCCACCCACCCGCCCACCCCCACATGGCCCCCATCCCATCCCCCCTACCTGACATTGATAGCATTGACAGAATCAGGAAGAGGGCCTCAGCTGTGCAAACACAGTACTTCTGTTTATTTTGGTAGCCTCCGAAATATTTGTTGAGAGTTATTCGAGCAGAAAGGCTGAATGGAGATCATTGCGATGTGTCAAATTAAGGAGTGCTTAATGCCTGCCTAATCTCTTGGTAATTACTGTTGTGGCAGCGGAAGGCTTCAGAGCCTGGTAAGAAAGCTAATGATAGTAAGAGACATCAGCCCGCCTGGGCACCCATGGCATCGCTGCTCAGCACAATTAGAGGTCCTGCGTCGATCTGCGAGACGGAGGCTTTGTCACTTAGGAGACAGAGGATCGGCCTTCGGAGGGGAGGGGTCAGACCGGAGTGTCAGCCGGGGTCACTGGACAGGGGACTCCTTCAGCTGGGTGTCACTTTCCTAATGGTGTTCTAAAATGTGACAGCCAGTGCATGTCTGTGTGTGTGTGTGTGTGTGTGTGTGTGCAGGCACACACACTCATGGATGTCTGACCTCAGGGTGTCTAGGGGAAGACAGAGCTTTCTTCCTTGTTTTCCCATCTTCGTGTCACATGGTCTCTCCACTTTGTCTGATTCTTTCTCTTTGGCTTAATTTTCTTTCTTTCTCAGTATCTGCTCTCTCTCATGCTCTTTTCCAGCTCCCCTCTCCCTCCCCCACTTCCCTTTTCCATCACTCTCTCCGGCTGATCTCTTTCACGAGCATCTACCTCGATCCATAGTGAGTTTTTATAGAAGCAGAGAATAGTCAGGAAGCAGATAAGGAAGAAGAAAATAAAACCCTTAACAATACCTCCAAACTCTGCCTAAAGAGGATGGAGGGGGAAAAAGTGGGAATTTAAAAGAGCCCAGCAATCCAATTGACAGAGATACAAACTGGAAAACATGAAGTCTCTGACATATGGATCTGTGGTGGAGAAATCATGGGAAAGGCAGATTGCACTTCAGAGATCAGTGAAAATATCTTAATACTATACATTCTTAATTAAGCAGTTGAAACCCAGCCCCAGAGTTCACTGGGAGCCTCAGTGATCTGACAGTGGCCCTAAGGAGCAGTTCAGCTGTGTGGGTTTTAGTCCCAGCTAGTATCACCCACTAGTCGGATGATTTTGAAAAAGCTATTTACTCATCTGTAAACTGGGGACGTACTTACTACCAGGGGTGGCGTAAGAATCAAAGGAAATGCTGTGAAAAGAGTAAAATGCGCTAAATCAGTCAATCAGACAATTAAGCAAGGCATCAGCAGAGATTAATGTGTAAGGCACCGATAACTGGGAGGCTCACAACTTGGTGTAATCACATAGATCATCAGTGCTGCTGGCAGAGTCGAGAGCCAATGCTCAGAAGGGTTGGTACCATTTTGCACCGAGTGACTTGGAGGCGACGGACTTTATGCTCTCCTGGGTATTGCTCCTGTGAGACCTCAGGAGACCCAGGCAAGTAGCAAGTAACTGCAGAGTCCCAAGTAGGGAAGCCCGGGGCTTGAGGAGAGATGGAGTCAGAAGGTAGGCATGGTTTTTAATGCCGATGCAGATGGGGCGAAAGATAAGGGAATCTGAGTTCCTTCCAAGGGGCTCTGGAGCATCCTGTCAGGAGAGGCCAGGGTGACAGGACCTCTTGTCGTTGTTGATTTCTATTTCGTCACTGAGGTCTGGGGCAGCAGAAGGAAGGGAATCTGAGGCCAATCAGCCCTTCTGTGGAATCTGCATCCTATGTTGAAAGAGCATGCTAGAAACTGAGCGCCCTCCGGGATGAGAAATCATCTCACGTATGGAAGACCCCTAATCTGGTGGCAGGGGGTAGGTTGGACTGGGAAATTGGGACTGACACGCATACGTGACTAATATGACTAGTGAGCACCCACTGTGCTGCACAGGGAACTCTACTTAATGCTCTGTGGTGACCTGAATGGGAAGGAAACTGAAGGAAGAGGGGATATATGTATACACGTGGCTGATGCACTTTGCTGTACAGCAGAAACTGACACAGCGGTGCAAAGCCACCAGCCCCAGTAAAAAAAGCGCCTCATCAAGAAAGAAGGATGGCCTCCTTTGGGGACAAAATTCTGGACTCTCGGGTGCAGAAGGGCCCTTCAAGGCAATATCACACCCCTTCATTTAGAGGCGAAGCTGAAGCAGAGGCTGAAACTGCTTTGTCTCCCAGCTTCTCCCTCTGAGGAGTCTGGTACCAAAGGTCTCTCCCCAGTGAGTGTAGCGTGTATACATGGTGAGCATCTTTAGATTTCCTAATAGTCAGCTGAACAGACTTAGTTTTCCCAAAGGGAAGTTCTATTTGTAGACCTGTCTGTCTGAGCAGCTGCTGTGGTACCTGATTGGAGAGAATGTAGTCAACTCAGCAAGCCCTTAACTTGAGAGTTTCTTGGACTTCCCAGCAGGGCGGAGTTGAGCCCCTGCCCCAGCTGTGGTTCGACACTCGGTCTTCCAGAGGAGGTGCAGAAAGGCTGGCTGGGGGCTCTACCCTCTGTTCCTGCTGTAGACTGTTTGCTGGGTCGGAGGTGCTTCATGGGGACCGAATAACCTGGTGTTAGCTTAGTGCTCCTTCCCTGCCAAGGATGCCCGTCTTTTCCTTAGCAGAACGGGGGGCTGTGGGAGGCGAGGGTGCAGAAGGAGCCCAGGTTCTGTGAGGAAGACAAGGCTAGGAAGGGCGTGGAAATAGTGCTGGAGTCGGGCGGAGGGAGGCGGCAGGGGCGAGCAGGTCGGTGGTGGAGGGGCACAGACAGTCTCAACTGTCCAGTTCCGTCGCAGAGCTCAGCAAGCAAGAGGTTCATCATTAACTGTCAGACGGCGGTTTTAATCAGCTCTGCTCCTCAGTGGAAGATAGATTTAATATCAAGGCACATTTTCAGAGCCATTAGTTTAATTATGACAGGTGTCTGCAAACTGGACGACTCTGCTTTCAGACCCGAGTGACAGTGTTTAATTCTCCAGACCCAGGGGACGCCAGGATACTGTGCCAGAATGAACCTCCATTAAAAATCTAAGTGATTTTTGGTCTTCCCAGCTCCCCCCGTTTCTCCTTGCCCTCTTTCTTTATATTCTACTGTAAACGTCAAAAGAAGGTAAAGGAGAGAAGACTGTGCTTCCTATAGAAGATAAAATACTTTAATAATTTTAATTATGAATAATAATATAATAATAAATAAATATGATTTATTATTAAATAAATAATTATAATAATAAAATAATTTAATACTCACCCATGAAAACTCAGCTCTCTCTGGGGCTCCCAACATCTGAATTCCTGATTCTGGGGGAAAGGTCAGGAGAAAGTCCTGGGCGTTTCTCTTATAGCCTTTCCATGGACATTGAGCACCACGTCTGGGGTAATTGCCTGATGGTGTTGTGTTTAGGCAGAGCCTGCTACCCGGGCTGCTCCCTGACTCAAGGGCTGGTGGGCTTTGTGCTCCGTGTGGGGGCCCCGGCAGTCAGGGGGGCAGGGACAGAGTGGAGGCTGGGAGGGGGGCCAGCCCCGGGGTCCAGGGCACCTGTGTCGCAGCCCGGAGCCTGGTCCCCATCCTTTCCTGGGATGGTCCCACGCATCTCCCACACCGCCCCTCCCCTCTGATTGACTGTCTGGGTGATCATGGACTGGGCACATGTGTTCTTGAAACGTCTATCTACAGGTGCAAAGGGTTGGGCTAGAGGAACAGGGCTTTTCAAACTTTTTCCATTTTGTTTAAACTCCCACTTGCTAATTTGGCGATTCTTCTGTTTGTTATGGCTCCATTTTTTTCAGAACTAATGGAGAAAATTCATCAATGTTTCATTCTTTCTGTTCACATGGAAATGAAGGAATTTATTTCTTCTTTATGAATTAATACATTTAATATAGTAATTTTACATACTTAATATACATCTTGGGTGTCCCCACTTTAATGTGAATAAAGCAGAGTCCTCCGGTGGCCACTGGGCTATCCTCTTGCTGCAGGGAGGCGCTCAAGAGCCCAGGGCCAAAATCACCTGCAGAGAATAGTCTATGGGGACCAGCTTGGCTTTGCGGTGTGTGATGCCCGAAGCTGGGACCCTCTTCCCAGGGGACTGTCTTCTCAGGGGCGGCTGACGGGGCTGAGAGTCAGGTGGTCAGGAGGCAGCAGGGATGAGGGGCTGCCAGGTTGGGGCTAAGGAACATTTTATTTCTCTGGTTGGTTGACGTCCAAGGTCAGGAAGCCTCGTTAGGCTCTCAGGCTTTGGAGAACTGCTTCTTACCTTGTCCTTTCAAGATCGCTTCCAGGTCCCTTTCCTGCAGAGGGTGGGGAGGGCACACAGACGCAGGGCCCGGCCTCCTGCCTGCAGAGCCTGTCCTGTCCTGACACCTAAAGGGGCGGCTGGGCTGGGCTGCAAGCCTGGTGTTCAGTGAGCTCTGCTGCATGGCCAGACTGAGAGAGAGACAGAGAGAGAGACAGAGACAGAGAGAGAAACCTGGGCTGAGCATCAGCATGGCTTCCCAAGGAGCTACACTCACCCCAGTCCTGGCCACGTCAGCAAGGCAGCTCCCATCAGAAATTCACCCAGCTTCTGCTTTCCCTATATGGGGAAGGTCAGACGAAGATGACTTTCCTTGATTTTTTTGTCTGTTTTTTTTAACTACTCCTTTCAAAGTATAAACCAGTCATCAATAATCTCTGGAGACCAAAGGCAGCAAATGAGCTTCAGGAAGAACCTGCTCTGAGTTTCTCAGGAGCAGCCCTTGGCTGTGTGGCTGTCACTCAGTGGGTTAGTCGCTCAGTCATGTCCGACTCTTTGCAATCCCATGGACTAGCCTGCCAGGCTCCTCTGTCCGTGGGATTCTCCAGGCAAGAATACTGGAGTGGGTCGTCATTTCCTTCTCCACGGGATCTTCCCAACTCAGGGATCGAACCCGGGTCTCTCACATTGCAGGCAGATTCTTTACCATCTGAGCCACCAGGGAAGCCCAGGCTTCAGAATACATGAGGTTCCTTGGTTTGGCTCCCTTCCAAAGGAGAGAGTTTGGTGCAGGAAGAGGGACAGGAGGAATCTCTGGGACTCCCTGGCCCCTCATTTCTGCAAGCTCTGCCCCCCACGACCCCCTCACACCTACAGATCACGAGTCCTCTTGTTCTCTGCTGAGGGCGGGTCAGCTGCACACTCTGGCCGTGCGCTTTCACAAGGTGACCTCCCTCTGTGGAGCTTCTTAGGTTTCGTTTTAGTTACAAGTTGAAAGTTTGTGGCGACCCTGAGTTGAGCAAATCCATCGCCCCATTTTTCTAACAGCATCCGCTCCCTCTGTGCCTCTTTGTCACAATTCAGTAATTCTCGCGGTGTTTCACACTTTTTCATTATTATTGTGTGCGTGATGATGGACCTGGGATCAGTGATCCTTGATGTTACCAACCAGACTAGTGGAAGCTTCAGAGAATGGGGAGCACTTTTTAGCCATAAAGTATTTTAAATTAAGGTATGTACATTATTTTTTATATAGTATATAATGTCTAGTCAAGGCTATGGTTTTTCCAGTGGTCATGTATGGATGCGAGAGTTGGACTGTGAAGAAAGCTGAGAGCCAAAGAATTGATGCTTTTGAACTGTGGTGTTGGAGAAGACTCTTGAGAGTCCCTTGGACTGCAAGGAGATCCAACCAGTCCATTCTGAAGGAGATCAGCCCTGGGTGTTCTTTGGAAGGAATGATGCTAAAGCTGAAACTCCAGTACTTTGGCCACCTTATGCAAAGAGTTGACTCATTGGAAAAAACTCTGATGCTGGGAGGGATTGGGGGCAGGAGGAAAAGGGGACGACAGAGGATGAGATGGCTGGATGGCATCACCGACTCGATGGACATGAGTTTGAGTGAACTCCGGGAGTTGGTGATGGACAGGGAGGCCTGGCGTGCTGCGATTCATGGGGTTGCAAAGAGTCGGACATGACTGAGCGACTGAACTGAACTGAACTGAAATGAATGTTGTGACACAGTTGTAGACTACAGAT
This sequence comes from Bos javanicus, assembly GCF_032452875.1. Classification (NCBI taxonomy): domain Eukaryota; kingdom Metazoa; phylum Chordata; class Mammalia; order Artiodactyla; family Bovidae; genus Bos; species Bos javanicus. The sequence continues at coordinate 32,462,254 of NC_083894.1, read as the reverse complement.
AGTGTAAACATAGCTTTTATATGCACTGGGAAACAAAACTGTTTGTGAGACACTTTATTGAGATATTCGCTTTATTATGGGGAGTCTGGAACCGAACCCACAATACCCCTGAAGTCTGCCTGCACGCAGTCTGGGTTGAGCTCCGGTCATTCCTTACACTGAGTCCTGTTCCCTCAATGAGATTGTCAGTGCACCCAGAGGAGGGCCATCTCTCTCTCCCCTTCCCTCTCCCAGACTCTGTGGCTCCTAGTATATTGCCAGGGACAAACTTGAGCTCATAAATACACCTGCAAGATAGAGTTGACTCTTTTTAGCAAACATGCTGTTAGTGGAGTATCTTTTACAAATCGTGTACAGATGTTCTCTGGATGCCTCCTGGCCTGGAAATTCAGTTTAAAATTTTCAAGCTTCCATCAGTCTTAAAAGACGTTAGGGGCCCATAGAGTGCAGTCCTCCAGGGAGCACCCCTGTACTTAACAGTGGCAGGGGCCTAGCAGTTTGGAAGGTAGAGAGTTGATACTTACTTCTTTCCTAATTGCCTGGAATAGAAGCTTCCAGGAAACGTGAGCAGAGAAGAACTTCCAGGTGCATAAATCTTCTAGACATAGTGGAATGGAACTCATGGTTCTAAGACCTTTGACGAGTATTAAAAAACCATCTCTGCATAACCCTCATGTCCTGTGTAAGGAAAACCCAGAAAACAGTGGCCTTCTTCCGTTTCTTTGCTGGCCTCGTTTCTTAGGTAGAAGCAGTTACATCTGTTTGTTTTATCTATAGACGCTGTCAAGAGGATGTGGTAATGAGTCTTGGCCATTAGACAACCATACAAAATGCAGAATCCATGTAACAAATTATGCACATAAGATTCAACCCCAGGATATGAAAATCTGGCATTTATGTAGAAGAGAGAATTTGCCACAGGACAGGAGTTGTAACTCAAGAGCTGACAAACTGTGTGGGTTCAAAAGGACTATTTATTTTTTAATTTGATAGCACAAATTCACAGGTTCGAAACTGCAATATCATATAATAGTTCCAAGTGACTTTACTTTCTAATTATAATAGATTCAACAGTGCTTTGTAACTGGGCTCTATTTTTTTTCTCGTTTAAAAAAAGAGAAAATAGGCAGATTTATTTTTTATAAGTGCACGGAGTAATTAGTTTAGTGACTAATTAGCTGAAATCACTGAGACTAGTTTACCTCACTGACAAAGAAGCAAGTTGCTTGGGGAAAATGCAGGGTAGACATTGCTCAGAGCATTTCAGATCATGAAACTGTACAGACTTGATCAGCGTGGGGATCATATGTATCACGATTCATCTGGAAATGAGTAAATATGCAAAGATTTTTAATGTTTTTTTTTTTTTTTGGCTTGTATTTTCCAGGGGTAAAATCAGAGTTCTGTTTTTTTATAATGTTGCATTAATTTCTGATGTACAGGAAAGTCATTCAGTTATATATATATATTCTTTTTCAGATTTTTTTCCATTATAGGAGACCTGGGTTCAATCCCTGGGTCAGGAAAATCCCCTGAAGAAGGAAATGGCAACCCACTCCAATATTCTTGGTTAGAAAATCCCATGGATAGAGGAGCCTGGATGGTTAAAATCCTTGGGGTTGCAAAGAGTTGGGCACGCTGTAGTGACTAAAACAACAACAAGCCGTACAGTGGGGCTTTGTGTACCTTTAGCATCATTCCTTCCAAAGAACACCCAGGACTGATCTCCTTTAGAATGGACTGGTTGGATCTCCTTGCAGTCCAAGGGACTCTCAAGAGTCTTCTCCAACACCACAGTTCAAAAGCATCAACTGAACTGAATTGAATGTCTACCTGTTAATCCCAAGCTTCTAATTTATACTCCCCACCCCAAACCTAAGTTCTTCGTCAGTTTTGGATAGCTGGTACAATCAGGACAAAATCTGTGGGTTTCTCTCATTCATCTGCAGTAATTGAAAACACAGTACTCCTTGGGTACCATGGGCACATGTGAGGACTATTAGCCCCAAGAAATGGTCTGTAGACAAAAGTGTCTTGTGACCAAATCATTTTGGAGAACACTGTGTCATTTACCTCTTGAATACTATCAGTACACATTACTTACGAAAGATCTGCAGTGTTGGAAATCTGTTTCATTTTGTTTAACCAAGTGTTTCCCAATCCTCATTGGCTGGGATTTATTATTATTATTTTTCTTTTTGACATAATGCTCACTAACAGAAACAGCTAATTAACATCTTGAGGGCCACACCATCTTGTGGTTCATGGATACACGTTTGATGCTTTCTGCACTCTCCAAAATGATATTAATTGCCTTTCCTTCTGATCTGTTGTATCATCTTCTGCTGCTCTTCAACTCCTAGGTCAGAGACCTTATCCTTTGCGAAGTTCTTTCTTCAAAACGCCAGTAACACAAGCCTTTCCCATCCCATGGATGTATTGATTATACCAAGAGATGTTTTACAGGGTTTCAGCCCTGAGAGACAGGGATCAAAGGATTGGGGTCAAAACTTTGTGGACTTTCTTCTTACAGTCTAATTAATATGATAAGAGCAATGACTTTTTGAAAGCGAAATGTGGGCCATTCATCAGTAACCTGCTTTTTTTTTTTTTTTTTAAGTTTTGCTTCTAATAGTTGAGAGCAACATGGAACAGACGTGGTCAGTGGACAGTCTCTCGTGGATCTGATACTGGTTCTACTTGAGAGCACCTGTGTGATTTTCTCCTAAACCTTCGATATCCAGTATCCTCAGGTGTTTAACCAGAGAAGGCAATGGCACCCCACTCCAGTACTCTTGCCTGGAAAATCCCATGGACAGAGGAGCCTGGTAAACTGCAGTCCATAGGGTCGGGAAGAGTCGGACATGACTGAGCGACTTCACTTTCACTTTTCACTTTCATGCGTTGGAGAAGGAAATGGCAACCCACTCCAGTGTTCTTGCCTGGAGAATCCCAGTGACGGGGAGCCTGGTGGGCTGCCGTCTATGGGGTTGCACAGAGTCGGACACCATTGAAGCAACTTAGCAGCAGCAGCAGCAGCAGATGTCTAAATACAGAACCTCTCAAGCTCGTTTTGAGAAATCAGTGAGAAATTTGAGCACATAGGGTTGAAATGTATAAGCTGTGATTTAGATGTGCAAGAAAGGAAAATCTTTATTTTAATAAAGGAATTATAATTTGTTCATGGGCTCTCAACCTACCTAAAGCAGATAAAGAGTTCTAATTCTTTCTTCATGCGTGTGCGTGCTAAGTCACTTCAGTCATGTCAGACCCTTTGTGACCCAGTGGACACGTAGCCCACCAGGCTCTTCTGTCCATGGGATTCTCCAGGCAAGAATTCTGGAGTAGGTTGCCATGCCTCCTCCAGGGGATCTTCCTGACCTGTGGTTATTACTCTCAGCCAGATTCAGGTATTATCATCTCGTGTGATGTCCAGTTCCTTTGCGAGGATGGGCGGGCACTAGCTCATCTTTCTCCTTCTTCTTTCTATGTGGTCCAGGAAAGGAAGTCCTCTTCCATGAGCTGAGGTCCCAGCCCCTGCTGTGAGCTATCTCGTCTGCCTCCTGGAAGCAGTTGCCCTTGGACCTTGCTGTCTCTGGTTCAAGCCCTTGTGTCCTCTTAAGTCTCCTGGTCCCAACCCCAGGCTTCTTGCAGAAGGTCAGTCCTCTCAGAACTTCTGGGTCCAAGGCAAGGTCTGAGCTGCTGTTGTAACTCACATGGCAGAGGAAGTCCCTCCACCTGGACCACTCCATCTGCCCAGGCTGATGCTTACAGGACAAGAAGCATCGACTCTGATGTGGTTTACGGGCTCTTTAGTGGCAGACAGCACAGTCTACTCTGCTTTGTTCAGGTATAAAGCTGTTTGTGAAACGATATCAAGTAGTTTATAGAGTCCCCTGAGCCATTCAGAGACCTGAGCTTGGATGTGAATGGCCAGGAACACAGAAGTCAGAAAAAAGCTACATTATAGAACATTCTAGCAAAATAGTATTATGCATTGGCACTCTTTTTGCTGGAAACTAGAGATAACACTGCCTTAGAAGGCCTGGTGGCCTCAGGTGCTAACTCACCATTCATCCAATCATGCACCGAAGTCTCAGCATCCAACCCTGAAATCAGATTGGCTCCTCTCGCCTTCTCTCTTCTGTGGTCATTTAAGAGGGCGCTTGCTTTGGCAGAACCTAAGTGTGAAAGTGAAAGTTGCTCAGTCCTGTCCAACTCTTTGTGACCCCATGAACTATAGTCCGCCAGGCTCCTCTGTCCATGGAATTTTCCATCAAGAATAGTGGAGTGGGTTTTCATGCCCTTCTCCAGGGGATCTTCCCAACCCAGGGTTTGAACTTGGGTCTCCTGTATTACCGGCAGATTCTTTACCATCTGAGCCACCAGAGAAGACCAAGCCACATCTAAAGAGTCGGATACAACTTAGCAACTGAACAGCAACAACAAGCCACATCTAAAATCCTAAATATCAGTGAGTTTAGAAAATTTAGATTTTTAGCCTTGGCAAATTGAGCAGGACCCAGGAAAGAGGTTGGAATGGGAAATGATTCAGGCAATTCCCAGTATATGCAAAACTTGAGCCTTAATGGGGTTCTACTGGTGTTTCCATGTCATCATGTCTCTCCCTTCCCCAACCCATTCCCAAGGCACTCACCCTCGGTCTTGTCCTCCCTACTTCTAACTTCCCTTTCAGATCAGATCAGTCGCTCAATTGTGTCTGACTCTTTGCGACCTCATGAATTGCAGCACGCCAGGCCTCCCTGCCCATCACCAACTCCCCGAGTTCACTCAGACTCATGTCCATCGACTCAGTGATGCCATCCAGCCATCTCATCCTCTGTCGTCCCCTTCTCCTCCTGCCCCCAATCCCTCCCAGCATCAGAGTCTTTTCCAATGAGTCAACTCTTTGCATAAGGTGGCCAAAGTACTGGAGTTTCAGCTTTAGCATCATTCCTACCAAAGAAATCCCAGGGCTGATCTCCTTTAGAATGGACTGGTTGGATCTCCTTGCAGTCCAAGGGACTCTCAAGAGTCTTCTCCAACACCACAGTTCAAAAGCATCAATTCTTTGGCGCTCAGCCTTCTTCACAGTCCAACTCTCACAGTCTCCATACATGACCACTGGAAAAACCATAGCCTTGACAAGACGAACCTTTGTTGGCAAAGTAATGTCTCTGCTTTTGAATATGCTATCTAGGTTGGTCATAACTTTCCTTCCAAGGAGTAAGCGTCTTTTAATTTCATGGCTGCAGTCACCATCTGCAGTGATTTTGGAGCCCAGAAAAATAAAGTCTGACACTGTTTCCACTGTTTTCCCATCTATTTCCCATGAAGTGGTGGGACTGGATGCCATGATCTTCGTTTTCTGAATGTTGAGCTTTAAGCCAACTTTTTCACTCTCCACTTTCACTTTCATCAAGAGGCTTTTTAGTTCCTCTTCACTTTCTGCCATAAGGGTGGTATCATCTGCATATCTGAGGTTATTGATGTTTCTCCCGGCAATCTTGACTCCAGCTTGTGCTTCCTGCAGTCCAGCGTTTCTCATGATGTACTCTGCATATAAGTTAAATAAACAGGGTGACAATATACAGCCTTGACAAACTCCTTTTCCTATTTGGAACAAGTTTGTTGTTCCATGTCCAGTTCTAACTGTTGCTTCCTGACCTGCATACAAATTTCTCAAGAGGCAGATCAGGTGGTCTGGTATTCCCATCTCTTTCAGAATTTTCCACAGTTTATTGTGATTCACACAGTCAAAGGCTTTGGCATAGTCAATAAAGCAGAAATAGATGCTTTTCTGGAACTCTCTTGCTTTTTCCATGATCCAGCGGATGTTGGCAATTTGATCTCTGGTTCTTCTGCCTTTTATAAAACCAGCCTGAACATCAGGAAGTTCACGGTTCACATATTGCTGAAGCCTGGCTTGGAGAATTTTGAGCATTACTTTACTAGCGTGTGAGATGAGTGCAATTGTGCAGTAGTTTGAGCATTCTTTGGCATTAACTTCCTTTTAGGACTGATATTTACTATTTCATGAAGGGATGTTGCCCTGGCAACATTTTCTCTATTCTTTTTGGACTATGCTTTACAACAAAACTTTATACCTTTCACACCTAAAGAAAAGCTTTTCTGATGGAGCATACAAAAAGAAATTATTCTATCATTCAGCAAAGCAAAGAGTCCAAGTCAAAACATCTCAGTACTTTGAAATGGAAGCTGGTCCATGATATCGGGAGCAGAGAAGGCTTTTCAGTGGGTAGAGGGTGTGGCAGAGACTGGCTCTATGGGCTCATAGGAGGTCTACTCACAGTTTCCAGGCCTCCCTGAAGGCAGGGAGGGTCCAGATGACGGGGTTCTGGCCCAGAGCTTGCACTTAACTGTACATACCACCCCTGGTCCTCTGTTTTGCCCTCGTTGTTGACTCGCTGAAAGGAGAGGTCCCAGTGGGGAGGCTCCACAGGATAGCAGAACCTCAAAATGGAAGGCCCCAGTCTCCAAATAAGCACATAGAAGACTTTCCACTCAACTCTTAAAGGAACTGTAATGTGAGTAAAAAGTAAATTACATATTTGTTAAGCCACTGAGATTTCTGAGTTGCTATATCAGCAATGGTAAATTCTCTGAGTAAATAGGGACTGTAGCATCACATGTTCTGTTTGATTCTCAGTCTTGGAATCTAGCATGGGACACAGTGAAAAGTAAGTGCTCGATAAAACTTAACTCCTCTAGACAAGACCTAAATCAGCAACAAGAACTGGGCACCAAAAGGGGATGGGTTTCAGACGCCTAATCAAACACACTGATGTGGAAATAGGGAGATCAGACAGGATGAAGAAGACAGAATGAACACCTGTGTGCGTCTTCCTCATGCACCTTATCTCATTTAGCTGGACCCAAAGCCCTGTTTTAGAGGAGGAAACAGGAACCCACTGCAGTATTCTTGCCTGAAGAATCCCAGGGACAGAGGAGCCTGGCGGGCTACAGTCCACGGGATCATGAAGGGTTGGACGTGGCTGAGTGACTGAGCACAGCCCCATTTGGTGTTAGTGGTAAAGAACCCGCCTGCCAATGCAGGAGACATTCCCTGCAGGAATGTCTCAGGTTTGATCTCTGGGTCAGGAGGAGGGCATGGCAACCCACTCCAGTATTCTTGCCTGGAGAATCTCCATGGACAGAGGAGCCTGGCGGGCTACAGTCCACAGGATCGCAAAGAGTCGGACAGCACGGCCCTGTTGGAGTTGGTTCTGGCATTCCCGCCGATGATCTACAGGGGTCTGGGTTTCAGAGAATTCCATCAAATTGTCAAGGTAAAACAGCTGGCAGTGATCAAACTTGGATTTAAATCACAGCATCTTCACCCCAAAGCCTGTGTCTTGTCGCTGTGCTTGTTTTTTCTCCAATTTTTGTTGGCGTATAGTTGCTGTACAGTGCTGCGGTGGTTTCTACTGCTTAGCAACGTGAATTGGCCGTACATGAATGTACACGCCCGCCCTTTTGGACTTCCCTTCCCATTCAGTCCAGCATAGTGCATTAAGTGGAGTTTCTTGTGCTATATAGTAGGTTCTCATTAGTTATCTATTTTACGCACAGTATCAATAGGGCATATATGCAAATCCCAGTCTCCCAGTTCCTCCTAGCCCTGCATCCCCTTGGTAGCCATGCATTTGTTCTCTACGTCTGCGTCTCTATTTCTGTTTTGCAAATAAGATAATCTGTACCATTTTTCTAGATTCCACACATGTTAATATATGATATTTGTTTTTCTCTTTCTGACTTACTTCACTCTGTATGACACGAGGTCCATCCACAGAGGCTCATTTTCATTCCTTTTCAAGGCTGAGTAACATTCCATTTCGTGTATGTACCACATCTTCTTTATCCATTCCTCTGTCCATGGGCATTTAGGTTGATTCTGTGTCCTGGCTAATGCAGATAGTGCTGCAATGAACACTGGGGGACAGGTATCTTTTAGAATTACATTTTTATCTGTCTCCACGTTTTGTCTCACCAAGGATTCCAGCATGGTTTGACCTCTCATGATATTTTAATTCCTGGAGGTCAGATATGTGCCTTACTTGCTTCCTGAGTGAATAGACAGGTGCTTGGTATAAATTCAATGAGACGACCCAGAGGGATGGTACGGGGAGGGAGGAGGGAGGAGGGTTTAGGATGGGGAACACGTGTACACCTGTGGCAGATTCATGTTGATGTATGGCAAAACCAATACAATATTGTAAAGTAATTAACCTCCAATTAAAATAAGTAAATTTATATTTAAAAAATATGTCAACTTACTGGTTGCTTTGTGTGAACTCTCACAAATCTGAATTCAAGAAAACCTATACAGAGATGTCTTTCCCCCATAATTAAGTAAATCACAAAAGGACAAACAGACAGATGAGGTTTATATGAGCTTGTCTCAGAGGAAATAAGCTGCCATACTCACTCTGGGTGTAAGACCATCACTCTAAGGTGACCCACATAGAGCAGTATCTCGGAGCCCTGAGACCTGAGCATTGTCTGTGAAATGGCATCTGAAGAAATACATGGAGGACTAGTTCATTTACTCTGGAGCCTGCTAAGGCTGCACTTCTGTATTTCAAGTTTCTGGTCCTGTATTTTTTTAGTCAAACCAAGTTTCCATTGTCATTCTTTTTTTTTTTTTTTGGTATTAAAAAGCAATTATTATAGTTATTATTGGTTTTGAAAGTTAAGATATTTCAGCGTGAAAAAGAGTAAGGAAAAAACACTCATAGTTTCTTCTCCCAGAAATAATAATTCTTAGCATTTGGTATCTTTCCTTGTAGCTTTCCCCATGTATTAAACATGTGTATTTAATGCAGTTATTCTTGCACTAAATACACAGCATTCTCCTTTTTTCATATTATATCCTTTGTAAATGTTTTCCCATGTCACTGCATTTTCTTGAAAAACATTGTAGTGGAATAATAATCCATCTCAAGCAAGTGATATAATTTATTGAAACCATTCTTTCTTTGGGGAATTTAAGTAGCTAAATTAATGTAGTTAATGTTATGTGGAAATAAATAACGCTATGATGAACATCATCGCCTACATGCCACTGTGCTATTTCCTTAAGAGACTTTCTTAATCATATTTGTACAAGGAATAAATTATAAATATTTATGAGGTCTTTAACACATATTATCAAATGCTTTTACAAAGTGTATGCAGCATGCTTCCACCAGCAGTTTGTTATCTACCCATCTCACGATTCATTCTTTTTTAAAATCTGGAGTGTAGTTTTACAACGCTTTACAATGCTGGGTTGGTTCCTGCTGTACAGAGAAGTGAACCAGCTGTATGTATACATATAGCCCCTCTTTTTTGGATGGCCTTCCCATTTAGGTCACCACAGAGCATCTGAGATACACAGTAGGTGCTCATTAGTTATCTCTTTTATGTGTGCTAAGTTGCTTCAGTCATGTCTGGTTCTTTGCAACCCTATGAACCGCAGCCTGCCAGGCTCTTCTGTTCATAGGATTCTCCAGGCAAGAATACCAGAGTGGGTTACTGGCCATGCCCTCCACCAAGGGATCTTCCCACCCCAGGGATCGAACTGAGTCTCTTAGGTCTTCTGCATTCGCAGGCCAGTTCTTTACCACTAACGTCACGTGGGAAGCCCAGTTATCTATTTTATACACAGTATCAATAGTGTGTATGTGACAATCCCAATCTGCCAATTCATCCCACCCCTGCGTCCCTCTGGGTGTCCACGCATTTGTTCTCTACGTCTACATCTCTATTTCTGCACTGCAAGTAGGTTCGTCTGTACGTTTTTCTAGATTTCACGAATGTGCATTAATATATGATATTTGTATGTTAATGCATATATGTGGATTCACTATTCATTCTTTAGCATGAAGTTGTAGACCTTCCGAATCTAGGGTCCGATAGATTTTGACATGATCCCAAGGTCTGGGGAGAGCCTAAAGTGTTAAGCCAAATTTTGTGTGAATGTACACTTTTCTGAGGAGAAGAGCTGATGACAGATGTTTAGAATTAAATCATTCTTGCATGTTTATTTTTCATAGAAAATAAACAAGGATGGACAGTTCTTCAGAAATTAAGAGGTTGAATATTTCTTCAGACACGTGTGGGCGCTTTCTCTTTCTCCACTTAGACTTGTCTCCTCATCCTGTTTCTGTTTACGGTCCATTGAAGTACTTGTCTTTGCCTTTTTTATTTCTAAGAGACTTTTATATATGAGGGAGGCTAATCCTTTGTATGCCATATTTGTGTGCTAACTGTTTTCCTAGCTTGCTGGCTTTTTTCATAAAGAGAGATTAAAAATCATTAGGGAGGCAGTTGAACAGTGAATATTCCCTTTGTTACCCCATCTATCATTGGTACATTTAGAAAGGCCTTTTCCAATTAGAGATCAGTACAATATATGTCTGTAATTCCTTGTAGTGCTTTATGGTTTGCCACGTATTTAATCCATCTTGAATTTAATGTATTATTTATTCATTTATCCATTTCTTCTTTTAACAAATATTTACTGTGCCCTAATTATGCGTCAGGCACTTACTCTGGAGTAGGAACTTAATTTGATATTTTCCTTGACTGACGTGGTCATTTTTCTCCATTACCATTTGCTGTATTCTCTACTGCTTCCTTTATTACATTTTATTAAATTATGTTAAATTTATTAAATATTAAAATTTTATTACTAGTATTTTATATTATTAACATGCCTACTTGCATATTATACATTTTTATTAAATATGAAATAAATGTGTTAATTGCTACACTAAATGGAAATATTTATTACTTTTAATAGTAAATAAATTTAATAATTATCAAGAATATATGATACTTTGGGTGCCGTATCTTTTATTTCATTGAGCTTTCTTTGAATCTTCCACTCATTCCACACTCTTTAGGCGACTATAGCTCTAGGATTTATTTTAATATTTGATAACCCTTGCTGCTTCTTAGCATTCTTCTATAAAATTCTTAGCTATTTTAAATTATTTTTTCAGGTGAGTATCAGAATCATTTTTCCAAGAAAATGGATGTGATGTTTAGCAAATCTATGAACATCCTTCTGGTCCTTATTTATATTTTATCCTCTTTATCTCTAATAAGATGTTATTAATATAATGCGTGCATATCTTAACAGCTTACACCAACATTGGGTTTCTAACCATTTCTACTGGTATTTCTAATTTCTAACAGATTTTCATTGTTGTTGCTGCTTTTGTTTGCATATTGGAAGCTTTTTGATTTGAGATACAGAATTTCTTGTCTGTTAATTCATTATGTATTGTAAAGTGTGTCTTTCAATTTTAGATTTCTGTCCCAGATGATACACAGCTACTGGACTGATGTTTCCCCAAAATCTGCAAACACTGGACTAACTGTACTTCAGCCGAGGTAACTTCCAATCCCACCCTCATGCTCTTATGTATCCCTGAAACAGACTATAAAGGAAGGCAATATTCTGCTGCAAGAATCTTCTCTGTGATCTCAAAGAAGTCATTGAGTGATGCACAATTAAGTAGATTTTGTCATTCACATCAATTTCAGAGTCTTTCCCCTTAAACCAGATAGCTTTTCTTTTCATTTTTAAAATTGTGGCTTTTTCTCATCGTATCATCCAGTATGACGCTCTAGGGGTCGGTACTGCTTTTCTTTTCATTTTTATGTGATAGTTCTTCCTTACTTTATTATCTAGTTTTGTGCCTTTTGGTTTGTGCTGCTTCCTTTGTTCTTTTTGCTGTATACGCTGTTTTATTTATTTTTTCTTTTTAAATTGACGTCTAGTTGATGTATTATAGTTGGGTTAATTTCTACTGTATGGCAAAGTGACTCAGTTATCCATATACATACATTCTTTTTCATGTTCTTTTCCGTTATACTTTATACAGTTCCCTGTGCTATACAGTAGGGCCTTGTTTTTTGGCCATTCTACATATAGCTTGCACCTGCTAACTCCAAACTCCCACCTGGCCCTCCTGTGCCCGCTCCCCCTCGACAATCACAAGTCTGTTCTCTATGTCTGTGAGTCTGTTTCTACTTCATAGACAAGTTTGTATCACATTTTAGATTCCACATATAAGCGATATCATATGGTATTTGTCTTTCTCTTTCTGACTTACTTCACCTAATATGATAATCTCTAGGTCCATCCATATTGCTCCTATTTTTTTTCTTAGGGATTTGGAGGCTTTTCTCTATAGGAGGCAAAAACCACTTTCTGATGCCCACTAGGTTTGTTATGGATCTTGATTACGGAAAGAAAAGTGGCGGGCGTGTTTGAGAGGTCAGGTCATGGTGTGTACTGACACTTCTCACAAATTTCCAAGAACTCTCAATAGGACCTAAAATTCAAGGAAATATTCAGTAATAAGGTGTCTTATTTGTCATCTGTTCACAAGGGGTAGAAAGCAAGAGAGAAGCAGGGGAAGGTCATTCTTAACGTCTGCAGAAAACACAAGAGGAGAGCAGAGATGTTACCGGAGAAGAAAAGATGGGCCCACCTAGAACCAGGGAAGCTAGTGGAAGATGCGTGCAATAGCTCAGGATGGGAGTTGATGAACACCAGCAACGGGTTGGTACTATTTGGAAGAAAAAGGATGGCATTTAAGAAATATTTAGGAGCTGGGGCTGATGGCTTGATGGAAGAAACGAAGGAAAAGCAGAGACGTAAAATGACTCCCCGCCTTATGGTGGGACTGGCTGGGAGAATGTGGTACCATTATTTGCGACAGAGGGTTTGGGAGAAAGAGATGCTGTGTGTTGCAGAAGAGGAGCTCCAGGACCCAGGACTCTAACGAGGGGGCTGCGGCCTGATTCAGGTGACCTATTCAGTGTTCCTTAGGTTACTATTTAGTAGTATAGTATTTACTATACTACTAAAGAAGATATGGGGGAACATGTTGCTCTCCTTACAGTGATAACCATGAAGATTACTGGTTACACAAAAAAACTTGTCCCCAAGTAAGCTGCTTCTAGCAACATCTATTAGTACTGAAAGCACAACACAGTCTTTGAAAAGAAAAAAATCCTCTATCATCAGGTTACCTTCCTGTCCCTATGCTGGAATGAAACCTTTCAGAGATGATGTCCCCTTGCCTGGAGCATCCCAGGGATGAGGGAGCCTGGTGGGCTGCTGTCTATGGGGTCGCACAGAGTCGGACACGACTGAAGCAACTTAGCAGCAGCAGCAGCATGTTTATAAATCCCCGCAACATTTACCTAATGCACCAGGACAGCAGTGGGACAAAACAGGAGCAAGGTAGCAGAAGCGTTTTTGAGATGAACGGAGTCGGGACCCTGCGGAGTGCAGGAAATATAGAGGAGGAAGATGGCTCACTCCAAAGAGGGGAAGGGCCCTTCACTGTCAACCACCTATGGGCAGAGAAGCGAGTGGAAACTGGGCTCAAGATACTCCTGCTTCATAGCCTGCATGCTCGAGGGCCCAAGAGGCCCAACTACTGAGCCCACGTGCCTCAACTACCGAAGCCTGTGCACCTGGAGCCTGTGCTCCACAAGAGAAGCCACTGCAGTGAGAAGCCCTCGTACTTGCAACAAAGAGTAGCCCCTGCTCGCTGCAACTAGAGAAGGCCTGTGCACAGCAACGAAGACCCAGCACAACCGAAAATAAAATAAATTTTAAAGTTAACAAGCAATATACTTTAAAAAAAAAAAAAAAAAAGGAAATTCCTGCTTCATGAACTTGTTTCTAGTGAGACTGTTCAGTCCAGGACCCTCGTGGAAAGAGCACTGGATGAGGAGTCAGAGATGCGGGCCGGGTACCACCCGCAGGGTGTCCAGCCACTTCCCTGGGCTTCTGTTTGCTTATCTATCATGTATGCAGGCTCTTACGGTTCTGAAGCACAGAGAGTCTCCAAGTTTTTCTCACGCCCTGAGGTGAAGCAAATGCAAATAACGAAGAAAGGTACTGGTGGCAAAGCATTACTGGAACTCAGACAGGCCAGAGGCAAATGGTTTCTTTGGAGCCAGAAACAGCAAGAGAAATTACTAGACATAGCCCCAGCATAAAGGCTTTCTGATGTTCCTCTGCTGAGTCTGACCAGCTCCCCCCACCCGCCCCCAACCCCCCGGTGTCTCCTAAGAACAGTGAGGTCTCTATATGTACTGTCACCAGGAGGCTCCCCCAAGACAGACTTGGGGGGCAGTGTTACTCCCTGTGGGCATGGTACCACCTTGATTCAATTCATTACCATCTGGGATGAAGTGAGTTGAGAGTTCTCAGTCTAGCCCCAGGAGAAAGGGGTCACCCACATCAGCAAAAGGTGGCTCCTGGAGAAAGAACTGAGATGGAATTTCCCCTCCCAGCGGAATTTCAGCTGTGGGCCAACAGGTCCAGTCAACCCCATTATTAAGCGTGGTAATAGCATGACTGCTTCTGTTACTAAAACCAGACACAGGAGTGTGCTGGGATCCTCAGACAGAAGACACCGAGATAGAACAACCTCAGCAACAACTGTACAATGGTTGTGGTATTGATGGTCACAGGGAATTTCCTCCTGGCAGCCGTCAAGGTAAAGCTGATGGTGTCATTCCAAAGGAGGATGCAGTACAAGAGTTTTATACACACCACCACGAAATGGTCTAGAGAGGTACAGCTCTGCTGGTTTGTGTTGACTGCGGAGTAGTGAGTTGTCTGCCTCACTCTTAGGCACTCACTGGCACCAGATTCATCACAAAAGAATCAATTCCAGAGGATTTTTTTTTTTTTTAATAAGGTGAACTCTCCCTGTGGTCTAATGTATTAGTTAGGCATACTTTTGGCTGAATCCCACTTAACAGTGGCATTATGACACATATATATTTATTATTTCCTCAACAGGGAGTTCCAAAGTTAATTTATAGATAGTAAAACATTAATTCAGCAGTTTAAGTTTGTCATCAAAAAGGTTTGGGCTCTTTCTTTACACTTTGCTATCCTGAGAATATGGCTTTCTGTTGTTGTGTTTGATGCCTCATGGTTACAAAATGGCTGCTGTGGTGCCAAGTATCCCAACCATATTTAAAAGCTCTTAGTAAGAGCTTTAGGCGGTAGGCTTTCATCTCATAGTTTCTATTTATTAAGAAAGCTCTGCCTTTCCTAGAGCAGACAGCCCTCAGCAAACATCTCCTTCTATTACACTGGGCACAACTTGGGCCATTGGGCTACCCCTCCCTGAAAGGAATGCTAAGAAAGGGCAAAAGAATGGATTGTTGAGAACAGCCTCTGAGCAACCAAACAATAATATCTTGCACACCCAGTGACAGGCACTTTCCTTTAAGGAAGCTTCTTTTGTTTTCCAGTAGTACAAAGATCTTTACAGAAGGAGCAACAAAGTATAGCTGCCTCGGACAAAAATCTATTCAAGCTTAAAATGCAAGAGCATTAGCTGCTCAGAGCCGTCACCAAGGAGAGATAAAATACGTCTGCTCTCTCAAGACCTGGAGATGCTTACAGTGTGATTATTTTTTTGGCTAGGAAAGCTGCTTAGCCGACAGAAAAAGCAACGTACCTGAACATTTATGAGTCGGCTTTTCAAAGACAGCAACCCATCTTCCTTTCCACCGCCCCCACCCCCTCCAGCTCCCCCTTCCCTGGAAGGGAACACTTAGCAAAACTAAATAAATTATCAGCTGGGCCATGAAGAAATGCTCTCACCGGGTAATGCCGGCGAGCCTTGAAGCCATAAAGCCAGCCCTGGAGCTCAGGGTCATCCTTG
Source organism: Bos javanicus (assembly GCF_032452875.1). NCBI lineage: Eukaryota > Metazoa > Chordata > Mammalia > Artiodactyla > Bovidae > Bos > Bos javanicus. Next base: position 32,446,532 of record NC_083894.1, on the reverse strand, counting down.
GAGGAGCCAGCTGCTAGGGGAGTGGACGCTCAGCTGCCCTTGTCACCTTGCTGCCCAGGGGACTGGGACAGAAGAGACCTGGGGCTGCTCTGCACTGACCTGAAAGACAGGGTGGAAAATTGTTATCATAGGAGGCCGCTCAGAATCGGGTAAGCGTGGAGTCAGAACAAAGCACTGAGGTGTCATGAGCTGCGCCTGGGCTGGAGCTGAGGGTCCTGGCTGTCAGAACCTGCTTTCCCACCTTCTTGCTAGCCTATGTCCTGTGAGTCAATTAACCACTCCGAATGTTGCTTTATCTGGAAAATAGGGATAAGAAAAGCAACACTGATCTCTGCTATAGATTGAATTGTGTTCCCCTCCCCAAGTTCATATGCAGAAGTTCTAACCCCCAGTGTACTCGGAGATAGGGCTTTCCGGAGGTACTTAAGGTTAAGAGAGGTCACAAGGGTGGTGCCCTAATCCATAAAGCTGGTGGTCTTTTTAAAAAATTATTATTTTTTTTTAGAATGTATTTATTTTGGCCACCCTGGGTCTTCATTGCAGCCCATGGCCCTCTCCTGCTGTGTGCAGGGTTTCTCTAATTGCAGCAAGTGGGGGCTCCTCTCCAGTTGTGGCGCACAGGCTTCTAATTGCAGTGGCTTCTCCCGTTGCGGGGCACAGGCTCCAGGCCCATGGGCTCCAGTAGTCATGGTGCACTGGCTTAGTTGCTCCATGGCATGTAGGATATTAGTTCCCAGACCAGGGCCTGAACCCGTGTCCCCTGCATCGGCAGGCAGATTCTTAACCGCTAGACCACCGGGGAAGTTCCCAGAGCCAGTGTGGTCTTATAAGAAGAAGCTGAGATCTTTTGTTCTCTCTCTGCCAGCTTAGAAGAAAAGCTTTGTGAGGATACAGACAGAAGGTGGGCGCCTGCAGGCGAGTTAAAGAGCTCTCACCAGGCACCGAATCAGCCTGCATCTGGATCCTGGGCGTCCAGCCTCCAGAACTGCAAGAAAATACACTTTGACTAAGTCAACTATCTATGGTGTTCTGTTACTGCCGCTGAGCTGACTAATACCGTCTCCTGGTGCTTGACAGATGCAAGTTAGAGGGAGCAGGCAAGGGTGCTCAGCAAGCTGCTGTGCCCTTTCCAGACCTTAAACGTGGCTCAGACTTCTCCTGCAGCATGCGGGGAATCCCAGGGCAGAAAGGGTGAAGGCGCTCCCAAAGTCAGCCAGCTCTGGGTTCTGTTGTGGATGACACCCTCTTTCCCCAGGGGGCTTCCCCACTGGATCAGCAGTAAAGAATCCACCTGCAATGCAGGAGACACAGGAGACGCAGGTTCGATCCCTGGGCTGGGAAGATCCACCGGAGTAGGGAATGGCTAGCCACTCCAGTATTCTTGCCTGGGAAATCACACGGACAGAAGAGCCTGGTGGGCTGCAGTCCACGGGGTCACAAAGAGTCAGACACAACTGAGCGTGCACATGTGCCCCCCCTACCCCCTGAGAAATGCAGACCGACCTGTTTCTCCTGCCTGGACTCCCCAGCTACTCCAGGAGTGAAGCCCAACCCTTTCCTTCTCTGCAACAAGCACCAGGACAGGACACTTTCTGTTCTACCCAGCCGCTCCCTCCTCCTGAGATTTGCATGTCCAAGAGATCTAGGGAATAAACAGTCACACCAGGACTTTTTACTCATCCAGTTAGTGATCCCAAACCTGCTGACCCCCTGGGACCACCTAGCTATATGCCGAAAAGGAAAACATTTCTGTGAAGCTGGAATCTTTGACAAATGCTATTTCTACCGTGTTAATTCAATGACACTTATACTCTAGAACATGTATATTCTTTCCCCTTTATGATTGAGGGCGGAGAAATAGTTAAAAAATACTTGGTAACTCTCCAAGGCTTACTCGCCCAAAGAACGGGAACAGGTGCTCACCCCTCAGGTTGCTCTTGGCCTTGGGGACTGAGGTGTGACGGGATGGTTCCCTCTGGGGCTCTATAATTTCCTACAGAAGCTCTGGTGACCCCACTCTGGCAGTAAACACAGGCCTCTGGAAGCGGTCCTTCCAAATTTATTCAAAGTTAAGCAAGATTGTCGACTTGCTGGCCAACAGTAGTGGCCTGGAGGGCAAGCCTCCTCAGCCTGGAGCCTGAACTGGGCCGGGGGGATGATCGGGGGCAAGCTGTTGATGAGTATCTCATTCCCAGGCCTCCTTGTTGCTCTTGATGTGGTATTTATTTTATTTTTATTTTTTGATTTTTATTGGAGGATAGTTGACTTACAGTGTTGTGTTAGTTTCAAGTGTGCAGCAAAGTGATTCCGTTATGCATATACATACATCCACTCTTTTTTATTAGAGTCTATTCCCATATAGGCCATTACACAGTATTGAGCAGAGTTCCCTGCGCTATACACTAGGTCCTTCCTGTGCTGTTCTTAGTCACTCAGTCCTGTTCTACTCTTTGTGACCACATGGACTGTAGCCCGCTAGGCTCCTCTGTCTATGGGGATTCTCCAGGCAAGAATACTGGAGTGGGCCACCATGCCCTCCTCCAGGGGATCTTCCTGACCCAGAGATCGAACCCAGGTTTCCCTCATTGCAGGCAGATTCTTTACCAGGGAAGCCCGCAGTAGGTCCTTATTATTTTTCTATTTTAAACATTGGGTTTCCCTGGTGGCTCAGTGGGTGAAAAATCCACCTGCAGTGCGGGAGTCAGTTCAGTCACTCAGTCGTGTCCGACTCTTTGTAACCCCATGGACTTCAGTGCACCAGGCTTCCCTGTTCATCACCAACTCCCAGAGCTCACTCAAACTCATGTCCATTGAGTCAGTGATGCCATCCAACCACCTCATCTTCTGTCCTCCCCTTCTCTTCTCGCCTTCAATCTTTCCTAGCATCAGGGTCTTTTCCAATGAGTCGGCTCTTCACATCAGGTGGCCAAAGTATTGAAGTTTCAGCTTTAGCATCAATCCTTCCAATGAATATTCAGGACTTTAGGATTGACAGGTTGAATCTCCTTGTAGTCCGAGAGACTCTCAAGAGTCTTCTCCAACACCGCAGTTCAAAAGCATCAATTCTTCAGTGCTCAGCTTTGTTTGTAGTCCAACTCTCACATCCATACATGACTATTGGAAAAACCATAGCTTTGACTAGAAGGACCTTTGGTGGTAAAATGTCTCTGCTTTTTAATGCTGTGTCTGGGTTGATCATAGCTTTTCTTCCAAGGAGCAAGGATCTTTTAATTTCATGGCTGCAGTCACCATCTGCAATGCAGGAGACCTGGGTTCGATTCCAGGGTCGGGAAGATCCCCAGGAGAAGGGAATGGTTACCCACTCCAATATTCTTGCCTGGTGAATTTCACGGACAGAAGAGCCTGGTGGGCTACAGTCCATGGGGTCGCAAACAGTCAAACGCAATGGAGCAACCAACACACGCATTTTGTACGTAGCAGTGCGGACGTGCCTTCCCAGTTTCCCAGTTTCCCCTTCCTCCATCTGTCCCCTAGGAACCGTGTGTTTATTTCCTACATCCGTGACTCTACTTCTGTTTTGTAAATAAGTGCATTTGCACCCTTTCTTTTTCTGTGATATTTGTTTTAATATCAGATCTTCATTCATCTTTGACGGTCAGGGAGACACACACATACACACCCCACACCTCCTTATAAGGAAAAATGCTAGGTAGGTTATAGTTTCCTTCTGGGAAGAAAAAAGAAAAAAAGCCCACAAACGCTCTCAGTATGATTTCATAGGCCGTGCTAATTATTTTTTAGGGCGAGCATAATAAAACCCAGGTGATTTGCCCTCAGCATTTTCTCCTTCTCTTCACACGGCTCTAGATCATTTCCCCACATGGCGAGCAATTACCACGAGCCCTGCAGTTTTTACCAGACACGCTTTGTGGGAACCTGGCTGGAGTACACAGAGGTTAAAGTGCTCTCGCGCTCCGAGATCTGGGCATTATCTTGTGGATTGTAAGACACGTCTGTGACACGTTGAATTCAGATGATTTACAAGATCAGCAAAACAGAAGGGGTTCCTGTGGGGAGCTGCTTCTGCTAAGATTCCCTCATCAGAACAGGGCTCAGCCAAGGGTGATGTTCTGTCCGGGTTCCTGGTCTGCGGGGCAGGGCTGGGCTCTTTCCTGCCCGGCTTCTCTGGGGCAGCTGAGGGGTCTGGGGGCGCTCATGGTGGCTGGTGAGTACAGATATTCAGAGATGTGTCTCCTCTGAGAACAGTGGTTTTTATCACACAGTTATTGTATGGGGCTTCCCAGGTGGTGATAGTGGTAAAGAATCTGTCTGCCAATGCAGGAGACGCAAGAGACTTGGGTTCTATCCCTGAGTTGGGAAGATTCCCTGGAGAAGGAAATGGCAAGCCACTCCAGTATTCTTGCCTGGAGAATCCCATGGACTGAGGAGCCTGGCGGGCTGCAGTCCACGGGGTTGCTAAGAGTCAGACAGGAGCAACGGCAAATTATTGTGTAAGTTATTTAAAGTAAGATGCAAGGATACGTGCATCAGCCACATACCCAGATGATAGCACTGACCACCAGAATGGAAACACACATTTGGAAGAACTTTCTGGAAAGAGAAACATGGGCCAGTATATTGACTGGGATTGTTAGGTCCTCTGCTCACCACTAGGATCGCAACCCAGGGGTCACTTCCTCCAGGCAGTCTTCCCTGACTGCCCGTGCTGTCTTGTCCTGCCACCCTGGCACCACCATCTCCTCTGCCACTGGTCTTTGTCCTCCTCTCCTCACGTATACTCCTCTGAAATGCTTGCACTTGGGTGTTAAATCGATTTCACGGCTACTACTTCCACTAGGATGTAACTGCCTCCTGTTACAGTCACCCTTTGGCCCACAGAGCTGATTCAGTTCCTGGACCAGAATAATTCCTAATATGATTCTGTAGAATTTTCACCTATTTTATCTTCATCCCGATGTTGTAAGCATGGATGCTGGGTGGGAGATAGTGTCGGGTCTCTTCGCACCCCTTCTGTTTAAGGATCCATCATTGACTTGCTCTTCTTCATTCATTTATTTATTTGCTCATCAAAATGTTGACACCTACATCCATACTGTTTGATCAGGTCTCTGATGGTTACCTTGGAAGCTTATGATAATGCTGTTTTTTCTTTTAATTGGAGGATAATTGCTTTACAATGTTGTGTTGGTTTCTGCCATACATCAATGTGAATCAGCCATACGTATACATATACCCCTCCTTCTTGAACCTCCTTCTCACCCCCCCACCCATCTCACCTCTCTAGAGCACTGAGCTGAGCCCCCTGTGCTATACAGCAACGTTCCACTTGCTATCTGTTTTACACGTGGTAATGTGTCGGAGAAGGCAATGGCACCCCACTCCAGTACTCTTGCCTGGCAAATCCCATGGATGGAGGAGCCTGGTGGGCTGCAGTCCATGGGCTCGCTGAGGGTCGGACATGACTGTGCGACTTCACTTTCACTTTTCACTTTCATGCATTGGAGAAGGAAATGGCAACCCAGTCCAGTGTTCTTGCCTGGAGATTCCCAGGGACGGGGGAGCCTGGGCTGCCATCTATGGGGTTGCACAGAGTCGGACACAACTGAAGCGACTTAGCAGCAGCAGCAGCAATGTGTAGGTTTCAATGTTGGTGCACTCCCCTGAACGCCCCTGCCCCTCAGGGTTTCATGCACTCCTCTCATTATCTGCATCACCGTTCTACAGATGTGGAAATCAAGGCTCCCGGAGACTAGGCAGCTCAAAGCCCATCTGTCAGCCGTGGCGAGATCTTGATGAAAAAGCATTTGTCTGATTTGCTATGAATGGATTTTGCTAGGAGGTCCCCTTTCGGCTTCTGTCGACCCAGCCTAGAAGAGGGCCTTGCCTTCCTCTCTCTGGCCTGTTACTGAGGGACCACGCAAGGCAGGTGGCAAAGCCATCAGGGAGGACTCAGAGTTGAAAATGAGTTTCCAGATTGTCCAGCCCCCGGATGAGGGCCTGAGGTCAAGAGACATGAAGTCATTCGCTCAGTGTCATTGAATCAACCAGGGTCAAGTCAAGGTTCAAAGCCAGGTCTTGGGCTTCCCAGGTCAGTGTGTCCAGGTTGAAGATCTCAGGACCTAACTGGAGGGCACTGCCCAGCCTCTAGGGAGCAGGGCGCTGGTGGTGCCCCTTCTCTCCCCCTGCTCCACTGCCCCCAGTATGCCCCCCACGTACTGGAAGGCCCCCAGTATAGCTTCCTCCCACAGGGCCTTTCCATTCACCCTTAGCTTCCACTTGGTTCAGACGCAACTCTTGGTTAAAGCAGGTTTAACTGGTGCCATGGCCAGCGGCAGGGCTGTCCAGAGAAGCTCCTACAAACATTTACTTCCTGGGTTATTTATGTGGCCAGAAACTCTATTCCACTGGCCTTATAGGATCAGCCCAAGATGCCCCCCTCCCCACCCCACTGGCCCCATTAGTCCCCATCAGCCCCTCCCTCCTCTGCATCTGACAGCATCCATGCTTACCCCTTGCACACTGCTCTCCCTTCTGCAGAAAACCTATCTCCCTCAGCTGTAGGACAGTCACCCCTCGGCTTTACCTATCCCATGAGCACTTTTCAACCCCCTCTGATCTTCTTTTCCAAATTCCCGCAACAATTAAGATTTATGCCACCCAGTCCTCACTAAGGAACACAGCCTCTCCCGCTGTTCTCAATTATTTAACTTGGGGGTGTCTTGTTTCTCCAGCTGGAGTATAAGCCCAGATGATGTGAATAACATCCTGGTCCCTAATCAGTACAAATCCATGAACTGCTGAAAAGGAGCTTTTCACCTGCTAACTTTTTAAATGACAAGATAGGAACTTGGTCTTCAGCAGGTAAGGTGAGAGAAGCGTGTTGTAGGTTAGTTCCTCGTTCTGCGTCCTCTGGCTTCGAAGGCCAGATTGTTGAACTTGGGACTATCCATTCAGACTTCTTTTCTCCACACGCCTGCTCCTCCAGCCTTCCCATGAATTCCCAGGAATTATTCATCAGCAACATGGCTTCCCAGATTGTGCTGGTGGTAAAGAACCCGCTGCCAATGCAGGAGATGTAAGAGGCGCAGGTTCGATCCCTGGGTTGGGAAGATCCCCTGGAGGAGGTCAAGGTGACCCACTCCAGTATTCTTGCCTGGGAAATTCCACGGACAGAGGAGCCTGGCAGGCTACGGTCCACGGGGTCATAAGGATTCGGCATGTACATTCACCAGTCACACCCGTTTCTGGCCTGGAGTTATGATGTCTCCTTTTAGCCTCTGCTGTTCCCACAGGGAAGTTTCTGCTTTCCTGGCACCATTTTGATCTGGTCATGGTGCTTGCTGTCACAAGCCCCTGATCATAATTTCTGTGTCTGGAACTGGTCATTGAGAGAAGCCACTTGGAACTTTGGAGAGCAGACTTCATTTTTTTTTTTAATTCTGAGCAAATCCAAACCTGCTTTGACATCCAAGGGGGTGCTGGGGAATATCAGTCTGAGAGGTTTCCATTTTGATCAACAAGCTCTCCAAACTTCCTCCACTCTCTGCAGTCTGACAGGCCCCTGCAAAACACAGCTCTGACCCCACAGAGGCCTTGGGAAGAACAGTCGAACCCGAATGCCATAAAAGCTGGGGTTTTAACTTCACAAAAATAACAGCTGGTGAGACATGCATGGAAAACATCTTCCGAGTCCAGAGAAAGAACACGTTCATGAACACTCACACACACACCCTGCGAGGCTCTGGACCAAATCCATCTTCATCTAAGTAGAAGTGTATGAACCTCAAACATCTTTTTTTTTTTTTTTAAAGAGAAAAGTTGAAGCCCGTAGTGACTGAGGCCAAGTGGGAGAGGAGACCCAGGGCCCTCCCTGCATCTTCTCCAGCCCACCCGCACCCCAGATCTTCCTCTTCCTCCTCTGACCCCCGAAGAAGGCACGTACTAGAGAGGGCTGTCGTGAAGCATAAAGAAATAGTTTCAAAAATCTTCAGAAGGCTGGCAGCATAAAAAGCCCTGGCTCTGTCGTTTCTCTGTTTCTGCAAGCAGCAAAAAGATCCATAATTCTCACACTTAATGTAATTCCAAGGCATCTAAAGTGATTTACAGTCGGTTTACTCAATACTTTCAGCTTTATTTAATGTAACAGTTATGGCACATAAAAAGTTTATTGAAAATCCTTTGGGAGTGCGATTGAGTAAGAAAGAGTCGTTGCTAATACCATTACAGGAACAGGAGGAAAGGATTTCAGCCTGTTTTCTCTCTGACCTTTATGGTCCCAAGAACAAGGATTATGGAGGAGAGGACACCTCTCTGCCGTCACGTGGACTTGCGCCCAGGCGACTCTAGAGCTGCCATATTGGCTGTTTCTGGGTGGCTCTTTTTTGCGCTTGGCTGCCAAGGCGACTTGGATGGTAGCCCTCAGGTTACACTACCCAGGAGCCTCTGCTGTTACGCAGAGTCCAGGTTCAGAAAGGCCCGCTAAAGGAAAAAAAGCCAACATTGTCATTTTTTCCCCTTCTGATGCTTACCTGTTCTCTACTCTTAAATCAGCTCCGCTCTCTGGTTGCCCCACCTCTGCTGGCATGCTGTTCAGCCTCCTGGAGTCCCTGCAGCCCTAGACGGGAGGCGGAGAGACTTGAGCAAATATTCCCCAGGCCCTTGCAACAGTCAGGTTTGGTTACTGCTCAGGAGATGAAAACACTGCTGTTTCCTGTGGTCCCCACTCTGACTGCATCAGAAAGGAAATAATCTATTAAAAGAGAGCCTTTCACTCTTCAAATACTTGACATATGCCCGTGTAAGTTCCCATTGGCTGTAAAAGAAAATCAGAATCTAGAACATTGCTAGCAGACCTCCAAAGCCTGACTCCAAGATGTCCATGAATTCAGTGAATATGGCCTCTTGTTTCTGGTTGAATTAGTTCCCTGTGTCTGCTCCTCCCCTGTGACTGCTTAGATTTGGGAATTTGAAGAACCTCAGTGTCAACTGAGAGGGCTTTAGTGTAGGTAAATATCACCATTGAGTCTTTCATTCATTTCTGCTAAGTGTGCACCTGACTTCTAGCCAATTTCTTCAGTAAAAGTAGTATTCTTGGCTTTGTCTGTATCTTTTCTTTCTGTCTCTCTCTCTCATACACACTTTGTAGCTTTTTTGTAGTCTACCTCATTGCTGATATCATGATAACTGAAGCTTTCCTCTTCTTTAAACACATTTACATAACAAAACAAAACATTCTCAAATGAATATCACTTCAAATTAAATTACCCACTTTTCTTTCTGCCTAAACAAAGTACTCTAGTACAAACATATTTAAAGTTTCCCATATTGTTTCGAAAACATCCCCGGGCAGTGGTTTTACTGAGTGGTGATGCAATGAAGCTTCCAAGATCTCTTGAAGCCTCTTGTCCCGACTCGAAACGGCTGCTTTTGCTTTCAAGTTTCCATCACTCTTTCACACAAACACATGATTTTTCAGTTTCACACTTTCCTTGTTGCTTTTAATTTTATTTTCCTCTTACTTTCTAACGTCTATCCTGCTGCTGCCAAGTCGCTTCAGTCGTGTCCAACTCTGTGCGACCCCATGGACTGCAGCCTACCAGGCTTCTCTGTCCATGGGATTCTCCAGGCAAGAACACTGGAGTGGGTTGCCATTTCCTTCTCCATGTCTATCCTAGTATCTAATATTACATGGGAAGATGCCATATAGTCGCATTTAAAGCTTGATTTTGTGGTATGTATTTTAGTTTTTCAGAAATATTTTTCTATTCCCCTCCTGATTCTCAGCTGGGTTCCTAGAATTTGTGGCTGTCAGTTAAGTATTCAGCATATATGTGACATATGAGGTAAAATATTGTATATGTGTGTGTATCTATTTACACATACATGCATACACTTGAGAGTTTAAAATTCTAATTTACAGATTGTATATAGGGTTTGGGATACAACATTTTTATGTTCTCTCATCTCTGCTGAAGAGGAAGAACATCGCTTTGACTTTGGTTCATTCTTGTGATCTCTGCATAATGACTCGGTCAGACTCCCAGGCCCTAGAGCCCAACTGCCTGGTTGCCTTCACCTGTTTGGAATCCATTATCAATTGAAAACACTCTGTTGACATGTTTCGACAGTCTGGCGTTTGGTTCTGTCTTGGAGATCTCTCCTGGATGAATCACACAATCATTGTTTGGCTTCCATTTAGGAAGCACACGCCCAAGAGGATGGTCAGACACCTGGTCCCAGCCCCGTGGACGCACTTCCGGGCCTTGCTGTGAGCCTGATAAGACACCCACCCTTCCCTGGATTACCTTTCTCCCCCAACACCAGGAGGTAACTTTGTGACTACACAAGGGTAGAGTCAAATTCAAGAGGTGAGGTTTGTATTTTCCTACTCAATTGTCTTCATACCTGTCTGTTCTTTGGGTATTGGAATCATTCCTGTAAATAATAACAATAATTCATTTTTTCTCACTGGGGGACCTTCCTGGATGTGGGGACAGTTGGAGTGACAAGTTGGAATGTGATGTCCTCAGCAGGTGGAACCCTGTGGGGTTTATCAGAAAATGCTGGATGACTGGTCTCTGACAGTGCTGACTCTTGAAGGCCTCAGAGTGCTGCAGAGAGCTTTGACGCTCGTACTTAACTGCATCTCTTGCAAACAAACTTGTCTGGTGGGTATGATCATAATTGCAGATGCAGAAGCAGGTCCTTAGATAAATGACTCAAACAGCACTACACAGTAAATGGCTGGGTTGGGACTGGAATCCAGAGCCAGTACCTCCAAACCTTGTGCCCTTTCCATCAGGACGAGCTCCATTCCCTCTGGTTTGCAAAGCAAGGCACGTCATCCAATTAACTCTAGGCAGCTTTTGGAGATTCTGAAGTGGTGAATGTCAGTAATTGAACTCTCTCTGCTCTCACGTCTCACAATCTACTGCTGGAAAGACCCGAAAGTGAAAGTGTTAGTCGCTCAGTCACGTCCAACTCTTTGCCAGCCCATTGACTGTAGCCCACCAGGCTCCTCCATCCATGGGATTTTCCAGGCAAGAATGCTGGAGTGGGTTGCCATTTCCTTCTCCAGGAGATCTTCCTGACCCAGGGACTGAACTTGGGTCTCCTGCATTGCAGGCAGACTCTTTACCATCTGAGCCACCAGGGAAGCTGAAAGACTGCTCTCAACAAATATAACTAAAGTTACTTAATAACAGGGGGGATGGTGCTAATAGCCCCAAGGCTATTTTATTTTAATCAGAAACCTCTTAAAGACCCCACAGCCTTCAAGACTGAAGCAAGTGAAAGCCTGGGGACAGACAGGGTAGAAGAAAAAAACGGGGGAGGGAAGGCTATAGTGAGTACCAGTAGCGCTTCAGCATCTTTCTGGTGGCAACTTCCTTGTAAGCGTAGCCTGGTGTTATCACCAATGGGCAGGCAGTTCCGGTCAGGGTAGTTGGATCAGTAGCCACTAGAGGGCAGCAGAGGGCTGGAACAGCTGGTTAACATACAAAGTAGGTAAATTTCTCGGGGAAGGGAGAAACCATAGTCCAGAGACGCAACCGGGTTGCCGCACGAAGTGGATACTGTGACACTTCTTCAGGCTCAGTGCATCCATGTCTCAGGAACTGGGAACATCGCCTGCTGACAGCTCACAGCTGCATAGTCACTGAGAACTGCCCTGGGTAGCAGTTCAGTTCAGTTCAGCCAGTTGTGTCCAACTCTTTTCGACCCCACGGACTGCCGCACACCAGGCTTCCCTGTCCATCACCAACTCCCAGAGTGTGCTCAAACTCATGTCCGCTGAGTCAGGGAACTGCTTTATCCAGGTCATACCTTCTCCACGGGGATGGCCAATGAGCATCTAGTGCAGGGAATGCTCCAAGATCCAAGCCCCAGGACAGGCTGAGGCCTCCACTGCAGAGCAATTTTCCCCCTCTGTCCCAGCTTCCTTTCAGGGCTGTCTCTACATTGCGTGTGTGCCAAGTCGCTTCAGTCGTGTCTGACTCTTTGCGACCCTATGAACTGTAGCCTGCCAGGCTCCTCTGTCCATGGGATTCTCCAGGCAAGAATACCGGAGTGGGTTGCCATGCTCTCCTCCAGGGGATCTTCCCAACCTAGGGATAGAACCTGAGTCTCCTGCATCTCTTGCTTTGGCAGGCATATTCTTTACCACTAGTGCCACCTGGGAAGCCCCTAGCTTTTAAAATCCCTCTCCCATTTCCCTGAATTCTTTTAAACCCTGGAGCATGTAGGCCTGTTTTCAAGTTCACAGTAGGATTAGTCCACCTAAATAATAGTGGGGCCAGGCCTTTCCAGCTTCAGCACAGCCTCCTAAAGTAAGCCTCCTGTTGTTAGAGAAACAGGCTCCGAGGCTCTTGGGCAGCAAATTCAGCACTGAGGAGCTTGTAGCAGAGTCCGGAGCCTCCGCAGGGAGGCAACGGAATGGCCTCAGGATTAATGTACTATTATTACATTACTCTTTAAGCTTCAAAGGTCTGCCAGGAGGGCTAAGCTCACTATCTAGTCCATGACATTTTAAGAACAAATAATACATTAATATATTTAATTTGAGAATAAACACGTACATTACAGGCAGGGGATTTTGTCTATGCTGATAAGGCACCAAATGACCTTTCCAGAGCAATCCCAACATGCAGAGCCGAAAAGGGACGTGTTCTAAAAAAACCCTTTGTATCTATTTGGCCGTAAGACATAGGCTTTAATGCTGGCTTGGCCCGTGTGGGGCTGCAGCTGCCACGATCTTCAGAGATGGGAGCTTTTGCTGTAATTACCCCTTCGACGCTAATCTGCGGGAACACTCAATCTTGTTGCCTCAAATTAGTTAATCAATTAAGTGTCAAACCACAAAATGCTGGAGATTTGGGTTTGGATTTATTATCTTGGCAGACACTTCCTTCCTCAGTCCCCTTGGCACCCCTTCTTCTCTCCCCTTTGCAGGGGAGCTGGCTTTGCAAGATGACCGGTCACTCATTGTTTATTTCTGGCCTATTAGCAAAACAGTTGAAATTGCATAAGCCTGGTGCCCAGCACTGGAGCAGCCCTGAGATCGACGGCTTGGACGGCATTCAGGTGAAGTGGTGTATTTGTGTATGAGTGCCTTTCCTGGGCTTCGCTCAGCACAGTACAGAGCTCATGAGCCAGCAGCCTCTGCTGGGCTTGCTAAGCTCAGCCATTTTGGAGCCCATGTTAATTGATTGAAAGCCTTGTTTACTGTGACGTCACTCTCCTGAGGTCAGCCAGGGACGGGCAGCGGGTGTTTCCAGGACGCCCTGCTCAGAACCTCTGTTTTCTCCAGGGCCCTCGGCTCCCTGTGTCTGGACTTGCTGCAGCTGTGGGCTCCAGGGGGCCTGGGGTGATGGCTGAGCAAGCTGCACAGGGGCTGAGACCCGAGCTCTTGGGTCTGGTTCCCTGTGCTTCCCATGGATTCAACTGACATCACCCTGAGAACAGATCACTTCCACTCCGGCCCACTCTCACCATCTGTCTCAGCTGACCCACATAAATGAGCTCACCCTCCAGTCTCAGATGGGCACCACCAAAATCATGAGAATAACTGTACTTGGTGATGAAAACTCCAAAGCAAGACATGGCCTCAGTGTTTCAGGAATGAAGAATCTCATTGAAGAAACAGAGATTTACATATGCAATGGAAAAAAAAAAAAAAAAACAGGGCAATGCACATATATTCAATGACTGAGATGTGAACTCTGGTCATGTGGAGCTCAGGGATGGGTTATCAGTGTGGTTAGTACTGTCTTTCCTGGAGACAACAGGCAGTTTTTAGATTGATGGTGGGTAGGCTGCTCCTGTGGTTCCAAAATCTGGGGGTTAGAACTTGTTCACAGTTTGAGTTTCATGTTTTTAAAATTTAGGGAGTTAAAATGTCCTTTCTTTGTGATATTATATAATGATGACAGTCAATGGTAATCTTTTTGAAGGCTGAATTTTGTCAAATAGCTGACTGTACTCTGTTGGGTGTGCACGATTTTATTGGTTCCATATTTTTATGTGAGCATTTTACTTCTCCATGAAATCCCAAACTCTGAATCCCCAGATCTACAGCCTCCCAGTCTTTCTCAACCTCCTGGCACTGCTTCCCTCTCAGTGCAGGAGATGGCGCAGAGAAGGCAGTGCGTCTGCCTGGTGCCCACGTGAGCTCTCTCACCCCAAGCCCCTGGGGTCTCCACAGAGCTGAGGACACTTGGCACTTCCTTACTAACAGTGCCACACTTTGGTCCTCTGGGTATTCTATGATATCAGCCTGCACTGCAAATGCCAGGGAGGATTATAGAATTTTTCCATCTGGAAGAGACCTTAGGTACTTTTTAAAATCAGGGTATAATTGCTGTGTTGGTTTCTGCTATAGAACAAAGTGAATCAGCCATATATACGTACACGTATCCCCTCCCTCTAGAGCCTCCCTCCCACCCCGCCTCCCATTCCACCCCGCTAGGTCATCACAGAGCACCAAGCTGAGCTCCCTGTGCCATACAGCAGCTTCCGGCAATCTCTCTATTCTACACGTGGTGGTGTGTTTATGTCAAACCTCATCTCCCAATTCCCCCTCCCCACCCTCATGACCGCATATCCACTCTCTATATCTGCATCTCTAGTCCTGCCTTGCAAATAGGTTCATCCGTACCTTTTTTCTAGATTCCACATATATGTGTTAATGTATGATATTTGTTTTTTCTCTTTCTGACTTACTTCACTCTGTATGACAGCCTCTAGGTCCATTCACGTCTCTACAAATGACCCAATTTTGTTCCTTTTCATGGCTGAGTAATATTCCATCATATATATATATATATATATATATAGCCATCTGAATGTCCATTGATAGATAGATGGATAAAGAAGTGAGACCTTATGTACTGAGTCTAACTCCTTCGTTTTACAGCTGAGGAAACCGAGGCCCAGAAAGCAGAGGATTTCCCCAAGAGCAGTGGTCACCCCTGCCTCCACTTAGGGTTCAGTATCCATCATCATCCCATACATTGCTCTTTTGAGCAGCCCCCCTGGGTCCTAGGCACAGGACCCCTGGAACTACATTCCTTCCCCTTGGGCCTTGGATTTTCTTTGTCACCAGCCTTGTGATCAGATGTGGGTGATTCCTGAAGAGCACCTTGGTGGGGGTGTGGTTCTCCGGTCCAAGTTAGAAGACTCAGCTTACTGGGTATTGCCAAGGCCTGGGTCTGGAGTCAGAGAGATCTGTATGCCAATTTCACAGCTTGGGCAGGTAGCTGGAACTCTATGTAGCTACTGACGCATCCTTGGACACAAAACTTACCTGGCTAGGTGTTTCCAGCATCCACGTGATAGTGTGTGAAAAGCAGCTGAGGCACAGCAAGTAGGAAGTGTAGAAATTCTCCTCCCCATCTTCTCTGAACCCGCACATGTCTTCTAAATTAGGCTGAGACCCTGGTGGCTGAAGGAGGACACGTCACACTGCACAGGTCTCAGTGATGACCGTGCCACACTTTCCCACGAGGCTTTCCAGCCACGGTACCCAGAAGCCCTCAGATGGACTCATCATTTACGTTGCAGTGGAAACACCGAAGCAAGGTGGACAACGTTCTTTCATCTTTTACTCAAGGTTGGGCTGCCTAAGTCTCATGATCTTACCCGTGTTTTAAGGCATCCTTGAGGAAGCCTTTTTATATTTATTTATTTATTGTTTTAATTGTAGTATAGTTGATTCATAATGCATGTGTTAGTTTCAGACGTAAGGCACAGCGATTCAGTGATATATGTGTAAACATACACGTATTCTTTTTCAGATTCTTTTCCATTAGAGGTTATTACAAAATATCGAATATAGTTCCCTGTGCTATCCAGTAGGTCCCTGGTGGTTATCTATTTTATTTATAGTAGTGTGTATCTGTTAATCCCAACCTCCTAATTTATCTCTGCCCCACTACCCCACCGTCTTTCCCCTTTGGTAATCATAAATTCATTTTCTACATCTGTGACTCTATTTCTGTTCTGTATATAAGTTCACTTGTAGGACTATTTTTTTTTACATTCCACATATAAGCGATATCATCTGATACTTGTCTTTCTCTGTCTGACTTACTTCACTTAATAGGAAGTCATTTTAGTGTACGGGTAAGAGATTCCCTCTGACTTTCTAAGCAACTGGCTGGCCTGCAGCTTTGCAGTTCAAGCATCGTCCCCTTTCTCTGCAACAGGCACAGAGCAGGCAGAAGCCCTGTGACCTTGGAGTGTCCATAACCTGGAAGTAGATGGGAGGGGCCCCTTGGGTCAAGGCCCCTTGGCCTGTCTGATCTCATACATCTTTCCATTGAAGACTCCACAGTCTATTCTTTTCCCTGCCTTTTAGGTTCTCTCAAGTCAAATTTCCCTTAACTCATATAAAACAATGCTGGAAAAATCCCTGGACACCAGCGTGCCTCCTCTCCAAGGAGACTTAGGTGGGTGAGTCACTCCGCCTCTTTTCCTGCCTGCCTGCCTGCCTGCCAGACACACGGGCAGGGCTTTTGTTTCCTCAAGCAGTGATTTATGCGGGTGGACCCCGGGCAGGGAAGAGTCGAGTATCAATTTCGCTGGGTTACCGTGTTAAATGACCAATGCATGGATGGTTATTGCTGCTTCGGGAGCAAATGAAAGCCCTTCGCCTCCTGACACTGCCGTACCAACCCCCCCACCCGCCTTGCTGACGATCAGTTAAAAATGTAAATAAAAAGACTGCACTTTGGAGAGAGTCCGCTCAGGAGGGTGGGGGGAAAATTGCAAAAGCGAAGTTTATTGATCCCCTGGTCAAGATTGATGGCACAATAAGAGCGGGAGGCGAAGAGTGATTTTGCTTTTGAAAACGTTGATGAATAAGCACTCAGGGGCAACAAATAGCCGAGCTCACCGAGTGATGGACGGTGGTGGGGGAACAAGATGCATTTTTATAAATGGGGGAAAGGAGAGGAGGACTTATTAAAAAAATGAATGACCACATGTGGCAGGGATATGCCAGTAGGAAGAGGAAAGCCATTGATTTATGTGTACTACTGGCATTTGAAAATTCAATAAAAACATTGACAAATGAGAGGCGAACCTGGCCACAGGACAGCACTGAGCCTGGGATGGAGAAGGAAAATGCCAAGGTCAGGGAGAAGGAGCAGAAAAACATGCTTATGTTGAAAAGCGTTTACATTAACTCGTCCATATAAAGACATGAAGAAGAATCCTTCCGAGATCAGTGCCCGGGCAGGGCGGGCAGGCAAAGGGAGGGGAGGGAGAGGCAGCTGGTGGAGCCGGGGTGACCCCTCTCCTGCAGCCCCAGCAGAGGTGGTTTTTCACTGGCCGTTGGGTCGGTGGCTGGCTGCCTTGCACATCCTCGCCCTGCTGCCAGAGTCTGGAGTAAAAGCATCCTCATGCCTGGGGGAATTTTCCTCTTCTGTTCTGGACTATTCCTTCCTGGCGTCCCATTGCCAGTGCTTTACCTGCGCTGCCTTTGTTTCTTGTTCACTACCCTTTGTGTACATGTTGTCAGTCCACCCATGGTGGATCCTCTGGCCCCTGAAGCAGGCCCGTTTTAAGGCCCAGTGTGCTTCAGGGGTGTTGTAGACGAGTAAATGGCTGTGATGAGCCATTTCTTTGACTTAGGCACTCGGTGGCCTTCTTCTTCCTTTCTCCACTCCCTACACAGTCCTAAAGTTTTTTTCCCTGAAATATCTTCCCTTGATCCAATCCATCCATCAACCCATCCATCCATTTATCCATCCACCCATCCATCCATGCATTCATCCATTCACCCATTCATCCACCCACTCATCCACCCATCCATTCATCCATCCACCCATCCATCCACCCATCCATCCATCCACCCATCCATCCGTCCCTTCATCCATCTATCCATCCATCCACCCACCTATCCATTCATCCATCCATCCATCCATCCACCTATCCATTCATCCATCCACCCATCCATCCATCCATCCATCCACCCATCCATCCATCCATCCACCATCCATCTATCCATCCATCCATCCACCCATCCATCCACCATCCATCTATCCATCCATCCATCCACCCATCCATCCATCCACCCATCCATCTGTCCATTCATCCATCCACCCATCCATCCATCTACCTATCCATTCACCCATCCATCCATCCATCTACCTATCCATTCATCCATCCATCCACCTATCCATTCATCCATCCATCCATCCATCCACTGTCCATTTATCCATCCACCCATTCATCTATTCATCTATCCATCTACCTAGCCATTCATCCATCCACCCATCCATCCATCCATTCATCCATCCACCACCCATCCATCCACCCACCCATTCACCTATTCATCCATCCATCCACCCATCCATTCATCCATCCACCCATCTATTTAACCATCCATCCACCCATTCATTTATTCATCCACCCATCCACCCATCCATCCACTCATCCATTCATCTATCCAGTCTGTGTGAAGAAGGAACTCTGTACTCAGCACTATGCCAGGTGGGAAGTGTCACGATAATCCTTCTTGACTTTAGAATTTGGGCGGAATCTCCTGTTGAGCAGCGCTTCTCTTTAGAAACTATGGGTAAGAGCTCTTTGCACCCATGACTGTTCTTAATCACAGCAGTTCTCAAATGTCACACTGATGGCTGCTTTTCCAAGAAGTGTCTCAGGGGCCAAGCTGATCTGTCCTCCTTCTTCTGGGTCTGCTTTGCTTCAAGCCCCCTTGGCAACATTGTATCCATGCCTCTGCCTCTTCTTGGCTTTCCCTAACTTAATGTCGGGTGTTACTCAGCCAAAAAAAGGACACTGGATAGAAAGATAAAAATGAATATCATATATTAATGCATATGTATAGAATCTAAAAAAATGGGTACAGATGAACCTATTTGTGAGGCAGGAATAGAGATGCAAGCATAAAGAATGGGCTTGTGGACACAGCAGGGAAGGGGAGGCTGGGATGAATTGGGAAAATAACATTGACATATACACACTGCTGCTGCTGCTGCTGCTAAGTCGCTTCAGTCGTGTCCGACTCTGTGCGACCCCATAGACGGCAGCCCACCAGGCTTCGCCATCCCTGGGATTCTCCAGGCAAGAACACTGGAGTGGGTTGCCATTTCCTCCTCCAGTGCATGAAAGTGAAAAGTGAAAGTGAAGTCTCTCAGTTGTGTCCGACTCTTTGCGACCCCATGGACTGCAGCCTACCATGCTCCTCCATCCATGGGATTTTCCAGGCACTACCATGTGTAAAATAGATAGCTGGTTGGAAGCTGCTGTTTGGCACAGGGAGCTCAGCTTGGTGCCCTGTGATGACCTAGAGGGGTGGGATAGGAGATGGGGGAGGGAGGCTCAAGAGGGAGAGGATATAGGTATACTTATGGCTGATTCATGTTGTTGTACCGCAGAACCTAACAAAACATTGTAAAGCAATAATACCCCAATAGTGATAATAATAAAAAAATATGGAAAGACACTGGAAACAGAAGAAGCCTGAAACAACGCTGCCTGACTTCACGGATGTGTAAGTATGCACACATACACACAAACACTTATGAAAACACACAGACACACGTACATTAACAAACACAAGCACAGATATACACACACAAACACATATACACACATTCAAACACACGGACACACATACACTAACATACACAATGCACACACACACAGAAACTCATGCAAACACACAGACACACATACACATATACACTAACATATACAGACAGACATATACACAAACACACTCACAAACACATACACACACAGGCGCATCTAGAACAAGCACATATACACACAAACACACATAAGCACACAACACACACACACACACACGAGCCGTCCCTTTCGACTGCAGTGCTCTGAAGGAGCTGGCCTGTGACCTGGGGCCTGTTCAGCCTCGAGCTTCTTGTGGACACTGTCTCCACTCCGTGGCCTTTAACCTCAGCTCCCTGACAGTGCCAACACCGACAGCGATTCTGGGATTTTAACCTTTCAGCCACTCAGCATTCGCATTCCCATTCCCTTCTCTTTTGTCCCCGGCTCGGCCATAAGTGGTCGAGGAGGGAGCCGTGTCCAGGGCTCTGGGCTCCATCCCCACTTTTGTTCCCCACGCCAGGGCTGCCTCCGGTGACGTCTTCTGCAAAGGTGGCCAGAGCAGGGGCTTGACCCGAAGCAGGAATCCTTATTAACATCTTCTTGTTTCCAGCGCCCCTGGGACTTGTCCAAGGGCTGAGCCCAGTGGACAGAAGGACCTTTGGCCCAGCTATGGGTCCCTGACGTCTTCTTAGGGTTCCCATGCGTCTCCATGGACCACTAGCTGTTCGGTGAATTTTGCACATTTCATTCACTTCTACAGTCCACGTGTGTCTTTTCTTCTCCTCTGCTCCTTCCTTTCACCATGGTTGCCAGTTGCAGATACAGGTGATAAAGAGCTGAGGGCTGGGCTGATGGGATAGACAGATGGGGAGAGCTGACTCCAGGTTTTGCCAGCCTCTTGTGGGTTCCCAGCCCACAGTTTGAATAAGGTTCTAGTAAACCTGCTCTTGTCCATTTCATGACCATAGGCAGGGCTACCAGAATTGCCTCTTGTCCAATCTTTGAGAAAACTCACCTTGATCAGGGGTGAGGCCACTTAGCTAGGCCAGTGAATGTCGTGGGATCCTGCCTTCCCAGATTCTTCATTGGTCGGGGCAGGGGGCTGGGAGGATCAGAGAATGTCACACAGACAAGCACCTGTCTGCACATCACTGGTGTATTCAGTGAGGCCTAGAACAGGGTTGGCATCTGGCAGTCACTCAACAAACATTCCTTGAAACCATGAATGAATACAATGCATTAAATGCTACAATAGAAAAAACAGAGATAGTATGCCCTGGGGATTTGGAAGCTTCCTTTTCAGTTCAGTTCAGTCGCTCAGTTGTGTCCGACTCTTTATGATATTATGGACTGCAGCACGCCAGGCTTTCTTACCCATCACCAGCTTCCTTTTGTGTCTGAGAATTAAGAAAGCCTTAACAGGGGAGATGAGTCTTCCCAGGCGGCACGGTGGTAAAGAATCCACCTACCAATGCAGGAGATGCAAGAGACACAGGTCTGATCTCTGAGTCTGGAAGATCCCCTGGAGGAGGAAATGGCAACCTGCTCCTGTATTCTTGCCTGGGAAATCCATGGATAGAAGAGCGTGGCGGGCTACAGTCCATGGGGTCACAAAGAGTCAGACACGACTGAGCACGCACACACACACAAGAGGACAGGTGGCCTTTGAATTTCACCTGGAAGCATGAATAAGAATCCAGAGGCTGAAGCAAAATCCCTTGGTTCAAGGTAGAAGATGGAGTGAATGGGTCATATTGCAGTTAGAGCAGTTTACAGGGAGCTGAACTAGTTCAGCCGAGTGACTGGGAAGGATTTACCCCCAAAGGAAACATAACTGACGGTTTTGGAGCGCTGACCATTTGTTAAGTGTTTTCACACTGGCTACGCTGTATACTTTCAGCAGTGTCATTATTTGATCTTTACGACCTTAGTTTTACAGACAAGGACACTGAGATTCAGAAAGACCCGGCCACCTCCTGTGGATGCACAGATGATGACTTATGTCTGGAGCCCAGGTCAGTCTGACCCAAAGCCCTGTGGTGTTAAACAGCAGGCAGTGGGGAATTTCCAGAAAACCTGATTCTTGAGAGGACACTGACTCATAGCTGGCAGCCAGCTTGGCATCCAGTAGTTACTCCATCGACGCTGGTTGGGTGGGTCAACAGTGACCTGGGTCTGGGAAACGAGGGGCTTGGCTATTTTCCTTGAACTACACCCGCAGGAAGGAGGTGAGGGACGTCTGGGGAGAATCTCCCTGGGATCAAAGTGAGGGTAAACCCTTCATGAATTCTTTTCATCAAAGAAAAATCATCCGTCACAAAATAGCCAGGCTGGAAAGTACCTCGGATAACCTCCTCAGGGGTTCTCGAAAGTGGCTTCTGTTTTAGCTGGGAAAATCCCTTCTCCAAATACAACCCCCAGCTCACCCAGGACAACGGATGGAAAAGACTGGGGCTGCTCTGTCTGGGTGAAGTGGGGAGTGGGGTGGGGTTGCTGGAAGGTTCAAGGCTTCCCGTTCAGTCTCCTCACAGCCCCACGGTAGGAGCTAATGTGCCTCAGTAGACTCCGAGGACAGCTCAGAACATGGTCTGAAACTCCTGAACAAGGCCGAGGGCTGGGGAGAAACAGCTGGGGACGGGAGGTGATGCGTGGGCAGCAGACAGCTGGACCATGTGACACCCCAAGTCACGTACAGCTCTGGGGCCTCGTGGGCCATAATCCTTTCAGTTCAGTTCCGTTCAGTTCAGTCGCTCCGTCGTGTCCGACTCTTTGCAACCCCATGAATCGCAGCACGCCAGGCCTCCCTGTCCATCACCAACTCCCGGAGTTCACTCAAACTCATGTCCATGTAGGTAAATTAAATAAGGACAGAGGAAAAGGCACTCTTGAGCAGCTTCCAGGGATTTGCCATCCTGTTGGCTCAGGGGACATGAGTGAGAAGGGCCAGGTAGCGATTCTAGCATTTTCCTGCGTTCTCTTTGCTCCAGCACCACCTCCCCCAACCCCGCACCCCCAGTTAGGCACGGGGTGGGGGGCTGCTCAGGACTGAGGCACAGGGACTCTCTCCTGGCAGTTTCCAGGGAACCCCTCCTGGCAGTTTCCAGGGACCCCGGGGAGGCCTTTCTAAGAGCAATGGAAGCATCCTGTCCTTTACGTTTCCTCCAGCCTAGTTCATCACCGACAGCGAAAGCTGATGTTTGTTGACTGAATCATAAAAGTTTGTCTTCCTTGAAAGCATTGCTTACCACGAGGCACCCATCTGTTTTTGCTTGGATGGGTACTCCAATTTTAGGCATTTTCTTTCTGAGACTTTATTTTTTTAAACACAGGGTCACCGTTGTTCACATAATTATGAATTAGACCAGAGTACAGGCATAAGAAAGGGAAGGCTGAGCACCGAAGAATTGATGCTTTGGAACTGTGGTGTTGGAGGAGACTCTTGAGAGTCCCCTGGACAGCAAGGAGATCCAACCAGTCCATCCTAAAGGAAATCAGTCCCGAATATTCAATGGAAGGACTGATGCTGAAGCTGAAATTCCTATACTTTGGCCACCTGATGTGAAGAAACCACTCATTGGGAAAGACCCTGATGCTGGGAAAGATTGAAGGCAGAAGGAGAAGGGGACGACAGAGGATAAGATGGTTGGATGGGATCACTGACTTGATGGACATGAGTTTGAGTAAACTCCATGAGTTGATGATGGACAGGGAGGCCTGGCGTGCTGTAGTCCATGGGGTCACAAAGAGTCGGACACGACTGAGCGACTGAACTGAACTGAACTAAACTGAACAGGGGTAAGGAGCAAGAAGGGGAGGAGGCTGAGACATTCCCTACTTTGAACATCTCTGCTCCAGGAGCCGTAAGGCAGTGACCCAAACCCCATGTGTTTTCTGCAGGGCAGATGGAGGGGAAGGATCACCAACGTGTCTTTCATGAAGATGCTCATAAGGACCGTTTCCTGCTGATCTTACTTCTTCTAAGAGGCAGTGCAGACCTCTGGCTCATAGCTGCTCTGGCCATGAGCTTTGCTAGCTTGGGCTACCTCCGCATCCAGCGCCACATGGGTGCCGCCAGCCCGGGCAGAGGGAGGGAAGGTCACATCCCAGGGATCTGAGGTCATTAGAGGTGGGTGTGGGGCAGGATAGGAGGTGGAGGCCCCTGTCTTCTTCCTTGGCCATTTCCAGGAAGTGGTCCTGGTGGCCAGGGTTGCTGGTGTGACCGGAGGGTGCTATGCAGCCTGGGCTCAAGGGAAACTTGCCTCTTCTGCCAGGCAGGGGTGGAAATTCTCTTCCTGCGGAAGCAGACTGCCCGTCTCTCTGTGACTGAAGTGCTGAGTGCCCTCGAGCACATCTCTGAGCCTTGCTTTCCTTATCTGGAACCCACCTCACAGAAAGGCTGTAGGGTTGTAGGTCCGACTGAAATTCTGTGAAAGCTCTAATGTGCTGTATAAGTGAAAAATTACTTACGGGAGCCCTTGAGGCAAAGAAAAGGTGTCATGACCTCCTGGAGGGAAATGACCCTCCGGCAATTCTCAGGAGAACTCAGGGTCTGGGGCCTGGGTGGACAAGCCGGCGGGAGGGGCAGGGAGGTGTGATACTGCGATGGGTGCAGGCTCGCTCCGGGTTTGCCTCTGGTCTGCAGGGTGGGTGGCTGAGTAGGCGGCTGGGACTTCACTTTCCACATCACGTGACTCATCAAGTGGGAAATGGGCAGAGTCCCTGTCTTCATTTATCCAAAGCCTTTGACTTTCCCCTGGACACGGGGTCACATTTAGATGCCGTAAGTGGAGACAGCCTGGTTTAACTTAGTCCTTTTCTGGTCTGATCACTTTGTTGGCAGAGGGCCTACGGTTGATCGTTTCACAATCCTCCCACTCAGGGCGGCTGAAATCCCTGAATTCCCTCAGGGCCGAGAAAGTGGTGGGACAAAGAAAGACAGACATTGAGGCTGCAAAATTCTGATGAGTCTGGAATCAGTAGATCTCTCTTCACTGCTGGGGGAGGTGGCTGTGACAGTGAGGTCATATGCATTCTAGTGAATGCGGAAATGAGGTGCTGTCTATGTGCGCCTGTCACAGCTGTGATTCCTGAAGACAGTGGCTGGAGAATCATTGGTCCTGTCGTCTGCTCCCCACTGTTAGGCCAAGAAAAGGAGGAAGAGCCGGTAACACCGAGAAGACCACAGCCATGGCCGAAGCTGCTTCCTGATGTCCTGTTTGTCTGTGTTTTTTCATGACTATTTGCCATCATTTTGGCCAGCAGTAGATCAGGATATAAAGCTTGAGGGATGGATAGATAAGCATTACCCATTTTCCTATATATCAATATACCATAAACTATCAACTTCAGACATCAAGTAAATTAAAGGCAAAAAAATGCTATAGGATCTGCTGCTGCTGCTGCTGTTAAGTAGCTTCAGTCATGTCTGACTCTGTGCGACCCCATAGACGGCAGCCCACCAGGCTCCCCCGTCCCTGGGATTCTCCAGGCAAGAACACTGGAGTGGGTTGCCATTTCCTTCTCCAATGCATGAAAGAGAAAAGTGAAAGTGAAGTTGCTCAGTCGTGTCCGACTCTTAGCGACCCCATGGACTGCAGCCTACCATGCTCCTCCATCCATGGGATTTTCTAGGCCAGAGTACTGGAATGGGGTGCCATTGCCTTCTCTGATAGGATCTGACATCCTGTGATATAAAATGTTTATTAACTGGGATGTGTTGTTGTTTAGTCGCTAAGTCGTCTCCAGCTCTTTGTGACCCCATGGACTACCACACTGGGATTAAATATAAATGGCATTTATCTGTTGGCAAACCTAAGCTATAGGAAAATGGAGAAATAGCTTGGAATTCCATTTGCCAGAAACATACTCTTTCTTCTTGAAGGTGATATAAAATGTATCAGCAAATTCATGGGGGTCGGGAGAAGACAGAGAAAACACAGAAACTATTAATGAAGCATTTTCCTTCAGGTTTAGTTCTTGGCTTCAGGTCACAGCACCTGAAATCCTGGTTCCACCACGTACATGCTTCTCAGGACAAGTTACTTAGCCTCTATCTTCCCCTGTGTCCTTCTTTGTAAAATGATGATAAGAAGAAACATCATTCTCTATTGTTGTGAATATTAAATGAGTTTAATACAGGTAGATTCCTAGAACAATGCTTGGCTTATGGTAAACCTTTCATCAGAGTGAGATGTTGATATTATTTCCTTGAAAAGTTTCACTTGGCCGTGAGCCGCGTGATGGCAGGAGTGGAATGCCTGTCTCACCACTTGATCTTGATGTCTAGCACAGTGTTTGGGCCCAAAAGACCCTAATGGGCTTCCTGGGTGGCTCAGTTGTAAAGAATGTGCCTGACAATGTAGGAGACACGGGTTCAATCCCCGGGTCGGGAAGATGCCCTGGAGAAGGAAATAGCAACCCGCTCCAGTATTCTTGCCTGGATTCCCATTGACAGAGGAGCCTGGTAGGCTACAGTCCATGGAGTCACAAAGAGTCGAACACAACAAGACCCCAAATAATTATTTGTTGACCAAACAATGGGGAGAGTTTGGTTCCATGGAAACTGCCCAAATTGTAGAGTTCAGAAAGCGCTGAAAGGCGTAATTTGGGAGTGGGGGATAAACTCAGTCCCTCTTATGCAGCTTCCACACCTCGGCAATGTCTGAGATGACACAGAGAAACCCCGGACTGTGAGTCTGAGGCTCAGATGGAGCAGGCCAGCCCCTAACTTGCAGCGTGTCAGTGTCTAAGAGTGGAGGGCAGAATTGTCTGCAGCCCGCTGGGGAGTTGAGCTGTTTACAGAAATGCTAACGTGGTTCCTGTGGATCAACATCGTGGTCCACAGTGCATATCCACGGGAACCAGCCACGGCTCCCCCAACTCCAGCTTGCAGTATTACTGGTCTTGTTGTTCGAGTGAGGCCCAGTGGTCAGGGGACAGGGGCTGCCATGGGGTCATGGCGTGACGGGAGATGAAGGGTCTCTTTCTCCCAGGCAGCCGGGCTTCTTTTAATGGGCAAGGTCGAGCAATGAAATGACCAGAAGAGGAATTGCTGTCATTATGCATCAGTGGCAATCTTCAGTCAGTGATTCCCTGTGCCATTCCCTTTGCCACGGGCTGGAGCAAACATGGCCCTAATCAGTTTTACATCTCCGTTTAATTTTATTGGAAAGAAGAGCCGGCAATGCATCACAGAGGCCAGGCCTGACACGAAAGGTGACCCCCCGCCAACTTAATGGCACCATACATAACCCTTAATGAAGTTGCTATCTTGTCCCTCTTTGGTTGTCTCAGCCCTGTGATTTACGATGGCATCATTTTGTGTTGCCCTCTTTTCATTTCAGCTTTGACAAAGTGGATGGAACAATTATCTTCGTTATCGGCCAGAGCAGTAGAAATGTGATAGTTGGGAGATTTCTGCGGGTGGAAGGCCTTGGCTGGGGATCAAAACCAATGGTGAATTGTGCTTAGGTTTTTTTTTTTTTTCTCCTTTTCCCTTTTTGCTGTGACTATGGGCTCCTGAAGATGGATGGTGTATCCCAGAGAGCGGCGTGAGTCCTATATCATTGTGGCAAGAAGTAATTTCGGGAGATGGGGAGGCGGTAGATAGAACAGAGCTTGGAATTTTGCAGTCTGTTCTCTTTGAGCTCCTTGCATTTGTTTTTCTGTGCACGGCCAGGCCAAGTTCACACTATCATACCCTTATCTTCCATCCATTTGTAGGAATGGAACATAGGTTTTTCTCTATTATAAATGATACCCTGTATTTATTTTGTCTAATTAAAAGTTGTTTACTCATTTATTATTTAATCAACATTTAGTGGGTATCCTCTAGATGTTAAACAAAAAGGTGCTCTGGAAAGACAAGGAATAGTGATCGATTTAATCCTTAAGAAATGGTATATTCAACCAATAGAAATAAGTGATTGTAAATTAAGATGGAAAGGGGTTTACATATCAAGTGCTGAAGGCAGAGGGTCCTGGGATTGTTTAGGGGAAAGAGAATTTATTTCCAAAATGAGAGCTGGACCTTAAATGGGGAGCAGGAGGTGGTCAGATTAAAATGAGATGCTTATGTATCTATCATTGTACTGGTAATGCAAATATATAAATAGAGAGTTGGGTAGATAAACAGACCAGATTTTGGTAGCCACTTCATGTTATTCTGGCAAAGTGATATAGTGATTGGGGAAAAAGATAGGAGAGGCTTGGGGTCAGGACAGGAATCAGTCAGTGTTTTACTTTGTACCTCCAGATATCCAACTGGAGAGGAGAATATAGTGTCTTGTAGAAGAAGAAAGAAATTTAGTTATAATAGCAATTTCTGATGGTCTGTGAGAAGGAAGTTAATCAAGGCTGGGGTGAAAATAGAAGCTGTGTCTCAGGTGTCTTGATGGCCTCCTTGTCCTCTACCCCAATTTATGGACTGGACGCCCATGGTGAGGACTCAGGCCTGTGATGTCCTTTACTGGTCGAGGCATATGGATTGTGTTCTCTGACACTGACGAGATAACTTTGTCTTGGGGTGCCATGTTTTTCAGATAGATAAGCTTGCAAAATCCATTCTGAATATCTTTCTTTCCATTGTATCTTACTCAGAGAGAATTGCAATTGGTTTTCACTTACTTATGAGCTCTATGAAGTCAAAGATAATTGGTTGGAGGTTTTTTTAATCAGTGAGACTCTCTTGGCAAATACCACCTAAATGAAGCCTGTGTTATTAATGGGATGGCTGAATGGTGAGAGTGCTTCCACAGCCTTTTTCTCAGGTAGACGGAGAGCTATAATCCTGAGATGGTTCATTGGGATCTCAAGTAGATCCTTCATATCAGTGGGCAGGTAAGTACATTTAAAAATAAATACGTCATATAAATTGACATATGTGAATACAAGGAAACCATCTCCGGAAAAGTCAATAGGTAATCCATTTGGTCTGTGCCTTCTCCCTCCCCCTGTTAGGTGTTTAGAGACTGAGTGGGGCAGGGAGAGAGGCGGTTCCACATCCTGATTCTATTTTCTAAAAGTAGCACATATTCAATACTTAACTTCCAGCTAGTTCATTGACATGACGGTTGGTTAAGTCTATAGTTAAAAATATGAGAGGGTGCTGTGTGAGAGCACGGCTCACACCATTCAGTATGAAACGGAAATCTCAATGGTCAGACTGCAGAGCACACAGTGAGAGGTTCGAGAGTGGCATTTCATCCTTCTCTTGTCTCTACGTCCAACCATGGGAACAGGCTTCCCTCCCCACCCACCCACCTTCCCACCGAGGTACATGCATCACTGCCCCAGGGGAACTCCCTGCTGGTCCAGTGGTAAAGAATCTGCCTTGCAGTGCAGGGCACACAGGTTCAATCCCTGGTCGGGGAACTAAGATCTCACATGCCTCAGAACAACTAAACCCGCTTGTTGCAACTTCTGAGACCGTGTGCCACAACTGGGGAGTCCTGTGCACTGCTAGGAAAAGAACTTGCGTGCTGGAACTAGCTTGAGGCAGCCAAATCTAAAAAAAATAATTTTTTTAAAATGACCTCACTCTTGTTCCTCATGGATGCTGTGTAGGATGGAAAGGTTCAAGAGACCGCAGCCGCATCAACAAGACACTCAGGGCTGTTCCTTCTCATGACCCCTCAGGGCAGTGCTCACAGGAGGCAGAGGTCCTTTCTCCCTTGTTCTTCTCTTTATTACCATCCAGGGAGGGAGTGGAAGGGCTCCGTGACCCAGAATACAAACTTGTTCGTTGTGGGCAGCACCACAAGCCCGGGGACCACCCAGGGGCTCCCCCTGAGCACGCAGTGGAGGCTGATGGGATAATCTTTGGGCAAGAAAACAAGACATTTTTTTGGCTGGAGTTGGGGAAAAAGGAGGGCGGATGGAGGGGAACCCTGCCGTTACTTCCTTCGATCTTGGTAAATTGGAAAGGTCTTTCCCCTGATTCCTGCTGATATTTCCTGATGGAAATTTCTTCCATTGACAGAGATACAGATGGAGTTTAGCGACATGGGACTGCAGACACACTCTGCAATAATGAAAAAATGCCCAAGGTAGCCATATGCTCCGTGGCCGTGTGTTAGAAGGAACTCCAGTTGGTGAATACATAATAGCATTTTTGGCAGCATCAACTAAGGGATCTCCTCAGTATTTCTATGTCTTTTTGCATTTGTTGGTCTAACATGTGTAAATTTTGAAATTTTAGTCCTGTTTGTTAACATTCTTTATGCAGGCTTCTTTCCTCCAATTCTGAGACTTCTTTCCAAGACATCAGACTGGCCTGGGGCAAGTCCAAATTCAGAGACCAGATTCTATCTTCTGTGCCATTTCCTTAAGATCTCTGTTGTGATCTTCCTTTCCTCTTATTTGAAAGGATGTCTTATCATTAACAATGATGCATTGATGTAGTGATAATTAATATTATTCTCATCCTAACAGCAATCATTTCTTTAGCATTTATATCTTAATTGTAGACATTATTATTCTGGTTTCATAATAGTGGAAGTTGAAGATCTTCAACAATCTTGCCCAAGGCAACACAATTAGTAAATACCAGATTCAACATTAGGATCCAGGTCAGCTTTGTCCAAGGCTTCCAGAATTCCGGCTTTCCAGAAAACCACACGTCTGTCTATCTTGGGGACAGAAGGGATGACAAGAATGTTTGGTTGTAAAACATACTCCTCTGAGGCAACTGCCCTTCAAGATTTGATTCCAGGTTCATTGCATGACCTCAGGCTGCCAGGTTGCCATGATAGTTTTCTTGAAATACCTGTGTTTACTATTCTGTTCCTTTCTGGAACAGGTCTTTTTTTTTTTTTATCTATCTGAGTATTCTAGGCTTAGGATATATTCAAATATGATTTAATTCTATATATTTATTTAGTTCTAGGGTGCTGAGGGTAACTTGGCAAATGACCACACCAAATTGCAGGGAGATGAAAAGTCAAGCCATCCTTTACTCATGTGGGCACCTGACTCCCTTCCTTGGGTCAAAATGACAGAAATACCAACACAGAAACATCTTCTGGTGCAACAATTTGTAGGAGAGGAAGATGTTCAATTAAAGGGAGAATGTTCTGATCCAGAATGAAGCCTGGACCATTTGGAACCAGGTTCTGAACGGGCACACACAGTGATGAGTAAAACTCAGGCTTTCTGATGTTGATGGAAACTGAAATGTGTGCCGGGCCCCCAAAACGTGCTCTATGTGGAGGTCGGAGGAGCAGACCTGGGTTATTTTTCTTCCTTTTCCAACATGGCAGTCTGTACCTCTTACGTGTCAAGCCGCCCACTCTGTGGACCACTGTGACCTGGGTGGACCCCATGGTCAAGGTGAGAAGGACAACCTGTCAGTTTGAAAGTAACAGCCCCATTCTGGACATGCATTTGCTTCTCTCTCTCTCTCTCTTTTTTTGGAGATATTAATAAAAACACATACCTTCTGGTTGGACTTTATCTCCTCATTTCCATCTCCCTCTGTTCCAGATCATTCTCATCAGGTCAGTTCTTTTCTGGTACAATGGACATGAGTTTGAGCAAACTCTGGGAGACAGTGAGGGACAGCGAAGCCTGACGTCCTGCAGTCCGTGGGGTCACAAAGAGTCGGACACGACTGAGCGACTGAAGAACAACAAGGCATGCTCCTAAGTCAGCCAGTCTAGCTCATTCCTGAGCAGTAGGAAATGTAGTTATAAACTCACCCTCTCTGGTCAGGCCCTTGGTCCCCTAAAACCTCATGTATATTTTCCCAAGGTCAGTTTGGTCACTGATGCACCTGAGCAGGGGAGATCAGAGATGGGTGAAGAGGGAAGACACATGTTCTTGG
Source organism: Bos javanicus (assembly GCF_032452875.1). Lineage (NCBI taxonomy): Eukaryota > Metazoa > Chordata > Mammalia > Artiodactyla > Bovidae > Bos > Bos javanicus. Next base: position 32,415,133 of record NC_083894.1, on the reverse strand, counting down.
CAGAACATTGTTCTTTAGTTGCTAAGTCATGTCTGACTCTTTTTGAGACCTCAAGGACTGTAGCCTGCCTGGCTTCTCTGTCCATGGGATTTCCCAGGCAAGAATACTGGAGTGGGTTGCCACTTCCTTCTCCAAGGTATCTTCCCAACCCAGGGATTGAACCTGTGTCTCCTGCACTGGCAGGGGGATTCTTTACCACTGAGCCACTAGGGCAGACCTGGGGGAACATTAAGGACCATTCCACCGTGTCTTGCAAGGGGGCTACATCTGTGCAGGGGCTTCCGAGGTGGGTTGAGGCTGTGTCTTGGAGGGAGAGATCAGCCTGCAGCTGATTTCAGGCTTCTGGCTGCCAAAGCCTGGAGGGCTATCTGTTGGAGACCTCGGAGGCTGAGAAATTCCCAGGTTATCTTTTGAGACCTCCAGCAGCTACACACCTTCTTTTGTGGTCATCTGCATATCCTATTGTGGAAAATGACAGCTCTTGCCACCTTCTAACTAGTGGCATGAGTGTGTGAAAGGCAGCCTCTCATTCACCCTGGCTCTTCCTGAACTTCACCCAGCAAACTTACGCCTACAGCCAGGGACATTTTATCGCGGATTCCTCCTCAACTTCTACTTTACAAGAACATGATTTCATTCATTTGCATCCTTCAGCGGTTAAAGGAGAATATTGAGTTTTCACAGTAGCCCATTACTCTCAGACCTGGAACCCAGTTGATTTTGTTTTCAGGGCTCCCTCCCTGCTTCTCAGGCTCTGATTTAGAGCTACCCCACCACCCTGCCCCACTTAAAAAAAAAAAAAGGAAAAATCTGAGAACCTGTGCCAGGACTTACCTCTGGTAAAGGATTTGTCCTCAGAGCAGGCAGCAAATCTGTTCTCTTGGCAGAAGGTGGAAGCCATACCCTATGACACTCTCTCCGGATCGCCCAGCTGGGCCACGGGGCAGCCAGCATTTCCGCGGGGGGCGGCATCACATATGTAAACAGAAATTGCTCCCCTGTAGGAAGCGGCTTCCACTGACATTGTTTGTCACCTCTGAGAAGTGCAAGCAGAATGATGCCTTTGGTTCTTCACAGAGGGTGGGAGGGGAAGTCAGGTGCGGCTGCTTTCTTGTCTTTTAAAGGAGCAGAAGCCAAGGCACAGAAGGGCCAGAGGGCATGATCAGACTTCTGGAAGGCGTGAGAGGGGCTGCTGGAACCCGGGGTCTCAGAGCCCTCCTCATATCCTGAGCTGCTTTCACCAGGGGGGCAGACCTGTGATTCACTGTGTGTGCATGCTCACTCAGTTATGTCCAACTATTTGCGACCCCAAGGTGCTGTAGCCTGCCAGGCTCCTCTGTACGTGAGATTTCCCAGGGTGGGTTGCCATTTCCTCCTCCAGGGAATCGTTCTGACCCAGGCATTGAACCCACGTCTCCTGCATTACAGGTGGGTTCTTTACTACTGGGCCACCTGGGAAGCCATCAGGAAATTCTAACTCCCAGTTACAGGTTGGGGAACTCTGACATCTCCTAATTAGGTAAACACATGACTGTCAAGTTCAAACAAACAACAGATTAGTGCCAGGCTCGGAGAGGGGGCAAAGCAGGCAGAGCAATCTCCCCCTGGGGAATCGGTGTCCTGGCCAGTCCAGCAGGCTGGCTTCCTTTCCAGAAGCCCTCCAGGGGTATTTCCAGACTTCCTTTCTCACCTGAGGAGATGCCTGGATGATGCAAAGAAATGCTCACTGTTGATTCTCCTTTGGACAATGGGATGTTTCTGCATCTGTGATTTCAGGGCTGATAGGGGGTGGGTCTGTGTCCTGAGCCTCAAAGGCTGGGCCATGGGGACTGGCATGGACTCCCACCTGAGCATCGGCTTTTCTTGGGAGGGGAAGCTTGAGGCAAAGTCATGTTCTTTCCTGGTTAACACCCTCACACCAGCACAGAGTCCTTCAGACCAGGCACCAGAGGACGGTTGCTCAGGGAAGACTGAGAAATAACTGCAAGATTGCTTGTAGCTCACACAGATCTGGCTGCAATTCTACTTCCCTGCCCCTCTCCCTGCCCCACCCTTCATTCATACAGCAAAGGAATCTATGGGTCCTACACACCCCACTGCAGGCTCAGTACCAGGCATCAGCCACCTTCCACTGGCACCTCTGGTACCCCGAGGAAGTTGTAAGGAGGGAATCAAGGACAGGGAGGGTGTTCCTTGACTGGGCTGCTGCTGCCAGAGAAGCACGTGTTACAGTGGAAAGTCAATGGACCAAGAACAAGACAAACATGAGCATGAAGCCAACTTCAGTGCTTAGAGCCTCACTCCATAATTACACAACTACTTAATATGTGAATTTCAGATTATTTGCTAGTAAAATGGGGATCACCACATCTGTCTGGTAGAATGGTTGTGACCCTAAAATAGAAAACCATAATAAAGTGCATAAAGTGTGTTTTGCCCATTTTAGGCACCCCATGCATTGTACGTACCTTCTCCCTCCCCACCCCACGCCCACTCACACAAACATTCTCTATTAGGAAGGGTGGACACCTTTGCCCAGGCAACTTCATATGCAAGTTTCCTGGGGATGTTGGGAGACTTGGAGCCTGATTAGTAGAGGCAGAAACCTGGACTGTGATGGTAAAAAGACAAAATTGGCAAGTAAATAAATGAAAAGATGCTCAACATATCTTTCAGTTCAGTTCAGTTCAGTCGCTCAGTCGTGTCCGACTCTTTGCAACGCCATGAATTGCAGCACGCCAGACCTCCCTGTCCATTACCAACTCTCAGAGTTCACTCAGACTCACATTGAAATGGCAATGTAATCTCACTACACATGTATCAGAATGGTTAAAGTCCAAAACACTGACGACGTCAAATGCTGGCAAGGATGTGGAACAATAGGAATTCCAATTTGTTCCTGGTGGAAAAGCAAAATGTACAGCTTCTTTGAAAAAAAGAGTTTGGAAGTTTCTTACGAAACTAAACATACCCTTAACATACGATCCAGCAATCACAATTCTTGGTATTTATCCAAAAAGATGAAATTTTTCATCCAGATAAAAACCTTCATGTGGATATTTTTAGCAGCTTTATTTATAATGGCCAAAACTTGGAACAATCAAGATGACCTTCAGTAAGATTCTGAATGGATCGATAAGCTGTGGTTCATTCATACAGTGGAATACTATTCAGTGAGAAGATGAAATAAGCTACTGAGCTATGAAAAGACATGAAGGAAAAACAAATGCTAATGAAAGAAACCAACCTGAAAAGGCTACATACTGCCTGATTCCAACTGTAAGACATTCTGGAAAAGGCAAAACTATAGAGACAATAAAAAGATCAATGGTTGCCAGGGGCTTGGGGAAAAAGAGAGAGGGTTAAATAGATGGAGCACAGAGAACTGTTAGGGCAGGGAAGCTACTTTGTAAGATACTGTTCTGGCAGATATATTTGTCAGATCCCATGGCACTTGCAACGCAGAGTGAAACTTAACATGAACCACTCACTTTACTTAACAAATTGCTGCTGTTTTTCAGTCACTCAGTCGTGTCTGACTCTGTGACCCAACGGATGGCAGCACACCAGGCTTCCCTGTCCTTCACCAACTCCTGGAGCTTGCTCAAACTCATGTCCATTGAGTCACCGATGCCATCCAACCATCTCATCCTCTGTCACCCCCTTCTCCTCCTGCCCTCAATCTTTCCCAGCATCAGGGTTTTTTTCACAATGAGGTGGCTCTTTCCAGCAGGCGGCCGAAGTCGTGAAGCTTCGGCTTCAGCGTCAATCCTTACAATGAATATTCAAGGTTGATTTCCTTTAGGATTGACTGGTTTGATTTGCTTTAGGATTGGCTGGTTTGATTTCCTTGCTGTCCAAGGGACTCTCAAGAGTCTTCTCTAACACCACAGTTCAAAAGCATCAATTCTTTGGTGCTCAGCCTTTTTTATGGTTCCAGGTCTCACATCTGTACATGACTATTAGGAAAATCATAGCTTTGACTACACAGAACTTTGTCAGCAAAGTGATGTCTCTGCCTTTTAATACACTGTCTAGGTTTGTCATAGCTTTTCTTCCAAGGAGCAAGTATCTTCTAATTTCATGGCTGCAGTCACTGTCCTCGGTGAGTTCGGAGCCCAAGAAAATAAAGTCTGTCACTGTTTCCATTGTTTGCCCATCTATTTGTCATGAAGTGATGGGGCCAGATGCCACAATCTTTTGCTTAATAATGATGAATCACTATTTGCTCATCAGCTGTAACAAATGTATTAAACTAATATAAGATGTTAATAATAAGGAAAACTATGTTAGGGGAAGGGGATATAGGAATTCTCTGTATGAGAATTACTCTGTACTTTTTACTAAAATTTTCTGTAAATCTATAAGGGCTTTAAAAATAAGTTTATTAATTAAAAAAAATCAACATATAAATAAGATACATTCAGATTCTCAGGCCCTGAAGTGGTGCAAGGCCCTAGCTGGCCCCAGGGCAGGGCTCTTCGGCCTGAGAACTGAGGGGACAAGAGAAATATGTGAGGTCAGAGAGAGAATTCTGCAAGTGGCTTTGGTCTTTGAGTGAACTGGGGAAATGCCTACATGGTTCATGTTTTGAGGATCAGATGAAGATCTTTTCTGAGCCTCTGGCTCCCTCTGCTTCTTCTCTTTCCAGTGTTGCCCAAGTCCTAACTCTGCCCTGGTGCTCTTGTTCAGAAGCACAATTGAGCAGAACAATGGAAGGAATAAACATCAGAACAAGCATTTACCCCTGGGAACCCAGATATGAAGTGACACATGGGAAAAAGGCATCAGAGCCTCTGTAGTCAACCACCTCCCCCGCCTCCCCCCTCCACCCCTCTCTCCAGTGATTATTACTAAAAATTATGTCTTTTAAAAAGTGTCTCAAACCATGCTATTTGCCATGTATATCATAAAATCACAGCGTCTAAAGAGTGGACAGGACACGAAAGGTCACCTTGGCTGAACTTTCCTCGCACATTTGAGGGTCCTGCTTATACCACACTTTCCAGAATGTCACCCTCTCCTGAATTCTGAGGGACAAGAGGCTCTTTCTTTTCAAGGGAAGCCTACCCTATCTCTGGACAGCTCTCAAAGGAAAACTGTATTTCTTTATAAAACTTTACCAATTTTAAAATAATTTTATTTAATTATTTTTGGCTGTGCTGGACGGTCTTTGCTGCAGGGGTTTTTCTCTAGGTGCGGAGAGCAGGGGCTACTCTAGTTGCGAGGGCTTCTCGTCGCATTGACTGTGGAGCTCGGGCTCCAGGGCACATGGGCTCAGTAGCTGTGGCATGTGGTCGTTGCTGTTGCAGCTTCCAGGCTCTAGAGCACAGGCCCCATAGTTGGGGCGCGTGAGCTTCATTGCTCTGCAACATGTGGGATCTTCCTGGATGAGGGCTGGAAGGCCACCTGCATTGGCAGGCAGAAAGATTCTTGACCATCGAGTCACCAGGGAAGCCTATCATTTTAAACATAAAATTTCATTGTTCTCAAAAATTACGTGGTTGGAAACCATCTTTTTTCCCCCAGAGTTAATGGGGGTCAACATTTACACTTATACCTTCAGCGTTCTTCCCTCTAATTGGTTTTTTCCTCCTTTTGTGTCCACTTGGGTTCCACCCTCTTCACCCATTTTCCAGAGAGGAAAGCTGAGAGTCAGTGTTACCATGGCAATTATCAGCATCTTGCAGTGCTGAATGGAAGTAATCAAAGATGCAGAAAGGCCTGTGCAGAAGGAGACTCTGTGACGCTGAGACTCATGGGACACGTGACTCTCCCGGTGCCCAACTTGAACTTGGTTCTTTAAAGCTGCCCTTCGATTAGAAAGCACCTCCACGAAAGCCTCAGGAAACCAAAGCCAAAACAAAACGTCCCTGGACTCGGTCCATCATTTCATAGGTGACCACAGAGAATTCTTTCTGATTGGGCTTATTTCAGAGCATCATCCTTTTTCAGGGTTTGATTCAGGAGATATGTTGACAGAAGTCTAAAGCAACCATTACTCAACTCCTGAGCCAAATCAAATAGAAATAGAGAGAAATAAATAAATAAAAGTGAGATTTGGCTAAAAATGGAGGGGGGCAAAAAAAAGAAAGCCAGAGAGAAAGGGAGCTCATATTATCAACCAATAAACCCAATAATCCATTAGTGACCAAGGTTGCTGAATAATATAGTACTTTCTCAGAGCCATAATTTATCCTGCAGACTAGAGAATAGACACGGTTATTAGAGTGAGGGCTACCGGATGACACATGATGCACGACCGTGCGGCATTGATCTTCACACAACAGGAAGGTGTCTAGACCGGGAGATGTATGGCTATGCGATTCAGAGCAGGGCATATTTCACGGGAGGCCTAATGGAGTGGTGGAGCCAGTGATGGATGGGTTTGCCCAGTTTCAGTAGCAGTGCAGTTATAGCAGTGCTAATGTCTGACCTCTTCTGGGCCTCCTGTCCTTCATTCAGTCAGGGTGACCTCATTTAAAGGGACAGAAAATGAGATAGGGAGGAGGAAAGGGGGAGTGGGGAGGGGGAGCAGGGGTGGAGGGGACCAAGCCGGCCTGAAGGCAAAGGGGCGGTTGTGTAGGAGGGATTTAAACAGAGGAGGTGAAAGGCAAGAGGCCGAGCGAGAATGACTCGGACGCCAACCCAAACATCCAGCACCCCACGGAATGAGCTGATACAAGAAATACATTGAAGAAGCTCTTTAATGCCGCTCTGTCCTTCTTCCCTCCGCAGTTCAGGAGTCTAGGGTGGTTGTTCTGGAAAGCCCGGGGCTTCCTCCATCCCCAGAGGAAAGACTCAAGGGATGAGGTGAAAGTCTGTATGTGAGAGACAGGGGTTGGTGCTAATGGGGTGAGGATATTCTGAGAGGAGCAAGTTTTGAGTAATCGGCATCGATTATGCAGGAGCGAGAGAGCCTTCCTGCACTCCCCAGGCCCTGTTAGATGATGCTTAATGCATCCTAATGACACTCTTGATCATTCCTCGGGAAAGCTAATGATTCGTGCAGCGGCCAATCCAAGCCCAAGTAGCTTGGTTGGTGGTGCTTTTCCTCTCTCTCTCTGGTTCCCCCTTCCTCCCTTTCTCTCTGTTCTTTAAATTTCTTTCTCTGTATAAACGTTGGAGAGATAGGCCGGATCCCCATCTAGCACCTAAGCTGCTATTTAACCAAGAAAGAAACATTTGTCATTCTTTAGCCTTTTCCCTACTTGTGTTCCCCATCATTTCCAAGTCACTCTTCATATGCGGCTTCCCTGATAGCTCAGTTGGTGAAGAATCCACCTGCAATGCAAGAGACCTCGGTTCGATTCCTGGATCAGGAAGATCTGCTGGAGAAGGGACAGGGTACCTACTCTAGTATTCTTGGGCTTCCCTTATGGCTCAGGTGGTAAAGAATCCACCTGCAATGTGGGAGACCTGGGTTCGATGCCTGGGTTGGGAAGATCCCCTGGAGAAGGGAAAGGCTATCCATCCAGTATTCTGGCCTGGAGAATTCCATGGACTGTTTAGTCCCTGGGGTTGCAAATAGTCGGACATGACTTAGCGATTTTCACTCACTTCACTCACTCACTCCCTATTGGGAGCTGACTGGTTTTGTTGTGGCAATGAGGGCCTGGACACTCCTGTAACTGTCCATTGTGGGATGAAGGGAAATGGTCAACCAATCATATTTCTTTCTTACTTTCCCAGTATCACCCTTCTACCTTCCCAGCCACGATGAACACACAATTCTATCTGGAAAAGACATGTTCTTACGTCTGAGTCCCCAGCAAGACTAGCCAAGGTAAGCTGACTTTTTAATATATATATATATATATATATATATATATATATATATATAAAACAACAGACATCTATTTCTTAACTTCCTGAAGGCTGGGAAGTCAAAGGTGCCAGGAAATTTGGTTCTTGGTGAGAGCTTTCTTCCTGAGTTGTAGAAAGATACCTTCTCTCTGGGTATCCCTGAAGAGGGAGCTCTGGTCTCTTCCTTTTCTTTCCTTTTTTAAATTTGAAGTGTAATTGATTTATAATATCATGTAAGTTTCAGAGGTACAGCATAGCAATTCAGTTTTATATATATATGTCTTTTTCAGTTATGCATATATATACATATATGTGTGTATATATACACACACACACATATATATATATTCCTTTTCCGATTCCTTTCCCTCATAGGTTCTGACTTACTATTTTTTTCTCTTTTTATTTTATGCTGGAACATACTTGTTTTACAATGATGTGTTAGTTTCAGGTGTACAGCAAACTGATTCGGTTAAACATATATTCATTTTTTTTCCGATTCTTTCTCCATACAGGTAATTACAAAACATTGAGTAGAGTTCCCTGTGCTACACAGGTCCTTGTTGGTTATCCATTTTAATATATGGACCACCTGACCTGCCTCCTGAGAAATCTGTATGCCGGTCAAGAAGCAACAGTTAGAACTGGACATGGAACAACAGACTGGTTCCAAATTGGGAAAGGAGTACGTCAAGGCTGTATATTGTCACCCTGCTTATTTAACTTATATGCAGAGTACATCATGAGAAATGCTGGGCTGGATGAAGCACAAGCTGGAATCAAGATTTTTGGGAGAAATATCAGTTAACCTCAGATATGCAGATGACACTACCCTTACGGAAGAAAGCAAAGAAGAACTAAAGAGCCTCTTGATGAAAGTGAAAGAGGAGAGTGAAAAAGGCTTAAAACTCAGCATTCAGAAAACTAAGATCATGGCATCTGGTCCCATCACTTCATGGCAAATAGATGGGGAAACAATAGAAACAGGGACAGACAATTATTTTGGGTTCCAAAATCATTGCAGATGGTGACTGCAGCCATGAAATTAAAAGACACTTTCTCCTTGGAAGAAAAGCTATGACAAACCTGGACAGCATATCAAAAAGCAGAGACAAAAAAGGTTTGCCAACAAAGGTTTGTCTAGTCAAAGCTATGGTTTTTCCAGTAGTCATGTATGGATGTAAGAGTTGGATTATAAAGAAAGCTGAGTGCTGAAGAATTGATGCTTTTGAACTGTGGTGTTGGAGAAGACTCTTGAGAGTCCCTTGGACTGCAAGGAGATCAAACCAGTCCATCCTAAAGGAAATCAGTCCTGAATATTCATTGGAAGGACTGATGCTAAAGCTGAAACTCTAATACTTTGGCTACCTGATGCAAAGAACTGACTCATTTGAAAAGACCCTGATGCTGGAAATGACTGAAGGCAACAGGAGAAGGGGATGACAGAGGATGAAATGGTTGGATGGCATCACTGACTCAATGGACATGAGTTTGAGTAAGCTCTGGAAGTTGGTGATGGACAGGGAAGCCTGGTGTGCTACAGTCCATGGGGTAGCAAAGTGTCAGACACAACTGAGTGACTGACCTGAACTGAACTGAATTGACCTATGACTCTACAGGGTACGAAACTATGAAAGGGGTCCTGTGGATAAAATGGGTATTTGGTGAGTTCCAGTAACATGGATAGTTCATGTGAGAGAATAATTCTTGGATTTGGGGCATTTCCAGTGTCAGGGACTTTGAAAGTTTCTTTATAACTCTGGCACTCATTTATTCCTCCCAAAATTGTGAATAAAATTATATCAATCTTACACCTAAGGCTGTTCTTAGTAACCATTAATTAACAAGGCAGACAGTAGCTGGCAGAGATGAGAGCTAGGGCATGGGAAGAGGAGACACTTAATGAGGAATTCAGCAAATATTTACGGAGAGCCTGCAGTGGGCTGGGTTCTTTGTTCTGGAGACAGATCAGAAAACAAAACAAATGGATCTCACAGTACATTCAGAAGACGAACATTAAACAGATTATCACGTAAGAAATAACTAAGTCATAGGAAATAACTCATGTGGTTAGAAGAGCAAAACAGGAACCAGAATTTCTGAGCACCTACTTGATAGCAGGCACTGTGCCCCTGGGAGTGATGGATACCATTTGATTTAAATGAGAATACTCTGAGATGGGGGGAGATTGCTCTCTTTTTGCAAGTGAGGAAAGCTGAGGCTTAGGGAAAAGAAATGCATTTCCCAAGGTCGTGTGGGAGGTAACCAAGAGGCAAACCAGAATGTCTTCCAGTTCCATTTGCCCTTCAAACTGCTCACAAATTAGACATCCGCTTCACTTTCTACATAGAATTAAGTTCCTGGTGGATTAAGTGAGAAAAATGGAATCCCTTAGATGGAAATCTACTTCTTAGTCCAAAACCACACATCGGAAGCAAACCATGGATACATTCAATTACATCAAAATTAACTTTGGATGACTTTGGTTCCGTCCAACATAGAGTAGCAAAGTTTATTCTTGGACTTGAAATGGAAAAACCAAACAAAATATATGCTTTACAATGTTGTATTGCTTCCTGCCATTTAACAACATGAATCAGCCATAAGTTTACATATGGTCCCTCCCTCCTGAACCTCCCTCCTACACTCCTGCCCCATCCCATCCCTCTAGGTTGCCACCAGAAAATAATTGTTTTTATTTTAAAGAACATTAAAATAATAAGAAAAAAAGTCACTTATAATTGTTACTTGTCCAAAGTATTCAACATGAAAGCTCAGTTCTGCCCGGTGCCTGGTCATCAGCATGGATCCATACACACAGTGAGACCGGAAGTGCTCCCGCAGCCTGCACCCTGGCCGCAGTTCTGTTGGGAGCTGATTCTGTGAAGAGCACTTCTCTAGGCCATGAATATGTCACCCGATATCTGGGCACAGGAACTCACAACTAATTGAAACAGGAGGCAATTATGGCACAAGGAGATAAATACTAAATACAGCAATAAGAAGTAAGCTGAATTCAGAAGGAGTTATAGAGCCAGCTCAAGGGTGGGAGGGCTTTCCTCATAGCTCAGTTGGTAAAGAATCTGCCTGCAATGAAGGAAACCCCAGTTCGATTCCTGGGTCGGGAAGATCCCCTGGAGAAGGGTTAGGCTACCCACTCCAGTATTTTTCGGCTTCCCTTGGAGTTCAGCTGGTAAAGAATCTGCCTGCTATGTGGGAGACCTGGGTTCAATCTCTGGGCTGGGTAGATCCCCTGGAGAAGGGAAAGGCTACCCACTCCAGTACTCTGGCCTGGAGAATTCCATGGCCTGTATAGTCCACGGGGTCGCAAAGAGTTGGACAGGACTGAGCGACTTTCACTTTCACTTTTCTTTCTAGGGTGGAAAGTGATATCTAAGCTGAGACCTAGAGCAGTGGTTCCCCAACCTTTTGGCACCAGAAACTGGTTTCATGGAAGACAATTTTTCCATGGACTGGTGAGAGACGGTTTTGAGATTCAAGTGCATTATTTTATTGGGCATTTTATTTCTATTAGGGCTTCCCTGGTGGCTCAGATGGGAAAGAAATCTGCCTACAAAACGAGAGACCAAGGTTTGATCCTTGGGTCAGGAAGATCCCCTGGAGAAGGGAATGGCGACCCACTCCAGCATTCTTGCCTAGAGAATCCCATGGACAGACGAGCCTGGTGGGCTACAGTCCATGGGGTTGCACAGTCAGACATGACTGAGTAACTAACATTATTTCTATTATTATTACATCAGCTCCACCTCAGATCATCAGGCGTTAGATCCCGGAGGTTGGGGACCTCTGTCCTAAGGAGCAAGAAGAATCTAAGTGAAGGCAGAGGGTGAGGAATAAGTTCTGGGTGTTATAGGGTCGCAGATGCAGAACCCCTGCAGCAAGGAAGAGAGAAAAGTGGAGCAGGCCCAGCTCCTCAGTACCTGATGGATCAAGTTACAGGGAGGAGTGTCAGGAGAGGAGGTGGATGAGGCAAGCAGCATCGTACTTGAAGGGCTCTCCTGGCCATTTTAAAGGGTCTGCCCTTTATCCCAAGGGCACCAAGGGAAGGGACAGAGAGTAGGGAGTGGAAATGGAATATTTTAAAAGTTTTAGACAAAAAGTGTTGTTATGATGCTTACATTTTAGAAAGACTTCTCTAGAGACTTGAGGGTAAAACGAAGTTGTGATTGTGAATGTCTGATTTCTGCCTCCCAGAATCCTATGAGAATGACCTATAAGATTAAAAATAGAGTAGGAAAAACATACGGCAATGCCAAGGACCAGGAAGAATATTGCCGACAATCCAGCATGTAAGTTCAACAAACTTTCAGTAAATAATGACATTGAGTCTAATGAAACATACATCAGACGTCTTAATATATACAGAATCATGTACTTTCTAAATAGAAATACATCTTCTTTTGAAACATCCATGCTATGTTTATGAGAATTTAATCCCACTCTTGGCTACAAAGAAATCTTCAATAAATTTCACAGACTAGAAATTTTACAGGCCCCACTGTCTGATCATGATGCAAAAGTAAAAATTTCTAATAAAAACCCATATATAAACCATCTATCAGTTGGACATTAGAAAGGCAAAAATACAACTTTTGTATGGAATGAAATAAAAAGCAAATCGTATCTACAAATATTTAGACTATTTAAAAAGTTACCAGTACATATAGATGCATTTGAAAAATGAGTAAAATTATTATTTCCCCAAAATATTTTATGGGACAATATTCAAGAAGGAAATGCTTCTTATCCTAAGTCATTTCAGAGCAAAGGAAAAGGTGGAAAACTTCCCAGTTGGCCAGATGTCATAGTATTAAACCCAAAACATGACAATTAATACTTTAGATATAAAAGCTATAAGTCAATCCCACATTTGAGTGTAAGTGCAAAAATCCTTGAAATATTAGCAAATTGTATCCAATAGAATGGGCTTCCCAGGTGGTGCTAGTGATAAAGAACCTGCCTGCCAATGTAGGAGACTTAAGAAACACAGGTTCGATCCCTGGGTCTGGAAGATCCCCTGGAGGAGGGCCCAGCAACCCACTCCAGTGTTCTTGCCAGGAGGATCCCATGGACAGAGGAGCCTGGCGGGCTATGGTCCATAGGGTCCCAAAGAGTTGAGCATGACTGAAGTAACTTAGTAAGCACACACATATGCATCTGATAGAATATTGAAGGCTGACTATGGGTCGCCAGAAAAGGATTATTCCAGAGATGTAAAGATGCTTTAGCACTAATCTATTTTGAATAATATTCACCATACCAATAGCCAAGTCAAATTATGACATAACTTGATAGATTTCCCCCCAAATTTGTAAAATTTCCAATCCTAATTAATTACAAACACATTCTTATGAAACTTGAACTGTAAAAATACTTTAAAGTGGTGAATAACAGGTATATTAAATAAAGAGACATAAATATGTTTAATAAAACAGCTATAGACAGTCCTATTTAAGTTTATGAAACACTGCCTACCAGCATTATTACTTAATAGACTTCTGAAAGTCCTAGAAAAAGAACAAGAAAATATGAAACTTAAATATTGGAAAGAAGAAAAAATCTGATGTGATATAACAGGTTATATTCTTGACATATATTCTATTCTTGATAACCTTGAAAATTTACAGGATGGATTTGAAAAACTACTAGCATTAAAAAGTATTTGATAAGATTGTTGTTGTTTAGTTGCTAAGTCATGTCCAACTCTTTAGTGATCCCATAGACTGTAACCTGCCAGGCTTCTCTGTTCATGGGTTTAGGCAAGAATACTGGAGTTGGTTGCCATTGTCTTTTCCCGACCCAGGGATTGAACCTGCATTTCTTGCTCTGGCAGGCAGATTCTTTACCACTGCACCACCAGGAGAGCCCACTTAATGAGTTGTCTAGCTACAAAATAAATGTACGAGGTTTCATAGGTTTGCTCTACCCTATAAACAGACTACTGGATAATATATGAATAAAATTCCCACTCATATAGCATTAGCAAATTATTCCATTTCTGGAAAATAACCAACATGAAAATTTGCAATAGACACATGAAGAAAATTTCATACTTGTACTGAAACATAAAAAAGACCACTTAATTAACAGTTGATAGAAAATTTTAATATAATTGCAATTAAAATTTGAATAGAAATTGGAAAACATTAAAGAATAATACTAAAGTTTGTATAGAAAATACAGCAACCAAAGAAATTTTGATAGAGAAGACATAAAGAGTTGCTGCTCTTGCATGTAAAAATTGCTGTATAAATACTAAAATAGTAAAAACTGAGAGTGACAGACACAGATCAGGGAAACTAAACTGAAAGGCCAAAACTGACTGAAGTGTATTTCTGGAATTTTGTATATGTGAAAATGTTTTGGTTAATAGATGGTATTCAGACAACTGAGTAAATAATTGGAAATATGTACATAGAACCCACCTTATACCATAGTCAAAAATTGATTCCAAATGTATTAAACCATCTAATGCCAAAGTTTAAAAATACATAAATAAGAGTAGAAAATACAGTTGACTTTCTACCTGTTGTCAAGGAGAAGACTTCTAAGCATTAAAGCAAGGGGAAAACTATAAGGGGAAATGTTAACAGATACCATTATATTAAATTCAGTTCCTAAACTGCAATATATAAAAATGAAAGCAAGATTACAATTTTTGGAAAGATCTGAGACATATATAATACCTATAGGAAATCTCATACAAAAAGAAATTAATAATAAATAAACATAAAAAGCAAAATGTGTAAGTGCCATGAACCAATCATTAGGGAAAGCATATTCAAATAACTAAAAATCACATAAAATTATGTTTAAGTGACCTCATCAAAGAAACGTAAATTAAGATACTAATACTTTATTTTGCCTATGAAATTGGCATAGTTACAAATGGTTAACATGGAAATGTTTTGTGGTATATTATTTAGTGGAGAAGAATAGTATCAAAATAATACATATAGGGTATGATCTCAATTTTATTTTAAAGTATGCAACATACAATATATGCACATATATAGAATGGGCCATTTTCATTTTTATCTTTGTGTTCATATGTGGTTTAACATTTAATAGATACATAGAACTTTTGTAATCAGAACACATTCCAAAACATGGAGAATGAATTTTGAAAGTATAAACCAAAAGCAGAAAGTAGACAAGGCTTGTTGGAGTCATGAAAACTAGAAAGTCAAAACAGGGGCAAACACATTGGAGACTGAAAGAAACCAATCTATTCCATCTAATGGTAGGTGGCAGCAGGGAGGGGAAAAGGGAAAATAAAGAGCCAAATGGGGATCCCACATTTTATTTGGGGCACTGGGTGGGATGGTGGTAGTGGTCTTGCTCCTGAGATAGGATCAGTGGACCAGGCTTGGGTGGTCGGTGGGAAATGCCTGCTGATATACTGAGTTTGAAGTGCCTATTGGCTGTCCACCAGGAAAGAGGTTGCAATTCAGAAGGAAGGTCTGAGTGAGATATGTATTTGTAACTACCTTTATCTATCATCTATCAATTTGTCTGTCATCTATCATTTATCAATTTATCTATCTAATGTCTATTAATCTATCTCTCTATCATCTATCTACCTGTCATCTATCATTATCTATCTATCATTTATGTATCTATTGATCCAATGTCTTTTAATCTATCTGTCATCTGGAAGATGTCAACATAAGGGTGACCACTGGAACCAGGATGGTTTCACGCAGGGAGATTTTTCAGAGAAGAGGGCTGAGCCCAGAACTCTGAAGAACACCTACACTTAAGGGACATCATTGAAGATATGGGCTGAGGAAGAAGAAACTATGAACAAGTCTGAGAGTTAAGAAAAAAGCCAAGAGAATGGACCCGTGGAGTCCAAGGGAGGAGAAGCAATCTAAGATCTAACAGGGTGAGAGCAAGAAAACAGTGAAAGATGCCACGTTGACTGCTGTAGATGGGGCCAGATTGGGGGTGGTGCACTTCCGGGAGGAGGGGGAATCAACAACATTCAGTGCTACCTAGAGGTCAGGAAAATGAAGGCATAAGAGGTGCAGACTAAGGACGAAGTTGGGATTTGGGCAGGTAGCATGGAGCCGTGGGGTGTGGGCCTGATGTGGTGGACTGAGGAGTGAGACAGAGAAGAGGAAGTGGAGACAGGAGTGAGATACCCTTTTTGAGCATCTTGGCTGTGAATGGGGTGTAAACAGAGAGGGTGGAAGCTAGAGCGCCCACGGAGGTATTTTACTCCTAAGCAGTGATCAACTTGACCTTGTTTTCATGCTGATGAGAGGAAGGGTCTGTAGGGTGGGGTGGGTGTTGGGGGTACAGTGGGAAGCACAGAGGAGATACTGGTTAGATACATTCTCCCAGGCAAACAGCAGACGTGGAGACCTGTGACCAGGTGGGACATGCTTCATTTCAGACGTGATGGAAGGAGACGGCATGTGTGTGTGTGTGTAGGGGTGGCTGGCTAGTGGACTTAGCTGGGAAGTGAAAGGTCAAGGAGAACAACTGCTTCCCAGAGAACATTCTCCATGTGTGATTGGTGCCTTTTAAACTGTAAAGTGATTTTGCAATTGAGAGAAGCATCGAGAGAGCTGGAGTCAGCCACTGATGGCTGGAGGACCGTGAGGCTCTCACCGAAGACAGAGACTGGAGACATTTTGCGTGCTCACCCTCCTGCCCACCATGGTGCCCACCCTGAGCGTGTTTCTGCATCTCCCCACATCCTGGCCACCTGTCTTTGGCAACCAAGCCCGGCCCCTCTTAGAGTCCCCAACTCCCACTCCATGTTAGATCTTGGATATCTTTTGGCTTCTAATTTCATCGTGAAGAAGGAGCTGAATTAGTTTACTGAGAAAGATGGAAGATGAAATTTGAGAAGATTTAAAATACCAATTGCACTCTCCCAGCATTTCAGGTAGACAGAGCATCAATGGGGAAACCCTGCAAGAGGGATTTTCTGGCTCGTTGGAGGAAAAACAAGGAGGTCGCATTGGCCAGTGGCTGACGAGAGAGTTGAAAGGGGCAGATGAGGTCACGGAGGGAACTGGAAGTCATATCCTGAAGAAGGGGGTTTACAGTGGTCCAGCGGGGGAATACCGAGGCTGGTAAAGGGGGTGGGAGGGAGAGGAAGTGAGGTGCAGAGTATATCTTGTCCCAGTGGATTTGTACATGGATCCGACATGAGGTCAGGATGGTGCTAAGGACTTCAGCCCGACTAGCTGATTGACTGGTGGTGCTGTTCTTCATCTGGGAAAAGGTTAATGAAGTAGTTTAATCTCTGGCAAGATTGATCAAGTAAAATAGAGAAGACGCAAACACACACAGTATAAAGTTAAACGAGAGATGTCACAGGTGAAATAGAGTTTGAAAATGTTGGAAGAAATTTTAGCAGCAGTAAGTTCCTATGTTAGTAAACTAAGGTAAAGTGGAGAACGGGAAAAATACATCACAATTGGCAAAAAGTAAATTAAGGTATGACAAAATCAGTAGCTATTTTAAAAATTGAAATAATTTCAATTATTTCCTCACCCTCTAAGTGTTTCTGTTTATGTATACATACATATGTGTGTGTTTGTTTTGTTATTTACTTGCTCAGTCATGTCTGACTCTTTTGTGACCCCATGGAGTATAGCCCGCCAGGCTCCTCTGTCCAAGAGATTCTCCAGGCAAGAATACTAGAGTGGCTTGCCATTTCCTTCTCCAGAGGGTCTTCCCAACCCAGAAATCAAATCTGCATCTCCAGCTTGGCAGGCAGATTCTTTGCCACCAGGGAGCCACCAGGGAAGCCCCATGTATGTAAGTGTGTATATATATATAATAGATATATAAGTAAATATATTCCCAAGCCAAGAATATTATATATATAAATTTTACTACTTTTGTTATTTATTTTAATGAGCACATATATATGTATGTATATGTGTGTGTATATGTAATAGATATACAAGTAAATATATTTCTAAGCTTAGACTATTATATATATGAATTTGCTACTTTTATGTACATAGTTCTTTTTATTAAAGTCCAGTTGATTTACATCATTATATTAGTTTAAGGTGTACAACATGGTGATTCAATATTTTTATAAATTATACCCCATTTAAAGTTATTTTAATGTATTGGTTATATCCCCTGGGCTGTACAATATATCCCTGTATCTTACTTATCTTATGCACAATAGTATTTATGTATTTATGCACAATACTTTTTAAGGCCCTACCCTTATCCTGCCCCTCCCCCATCCTTTGTCCCAGTTTTAAGGGACAAGTAATTATATTTAATTTTTCAAGGAATAGAAAATGAGAGAAAATCGCCTCATTTAATTTTTAGAGAGGAGGGAGGGGGTTTGATGTTTTCTTCTCTCCTCACGACCATAAGTAACAAATCATTTCTTTTGTAAAACTCCTACATGCCGTCTCACAGGCCAGCCATGTCCACGGTGATCTTTCAGATTTCAGGGTGACCCTGAATTCCTCCGGTGATGAGTCAGATTTTGTAAGAATTAAAGAAAGAAGGCAGGCAGGTAGGGAACTAGGGCCGGTATCGGGAGGTGTGTGGAGAAAGAGGGGCATGGACACCCCCTGGTATGTTCCTGGGGTGAAGGACCGTAGAACGTGTCTGTGTTGTACCCAAAAAGCCTGTGTATGCATCTTCTCACGGAGCCTTCCTGTGAGGATTCCTGGTGAACCTTACGGCGACTGCCCTCGGGGTCCAGTGGTTAGGACTTCACTGTCCAATGCAGGTGGTGTGGGTTCGATCCCTGGTCAGGGAGCTAAGATCCTACATGCCTCGTGGCCAAAAAAACCAAAACATAAAACAGAAGCAATATTGCGACAGATTCAATAAAGACTTTAAAAAAAAGGTGCACGTCAAAAAAAAAAAATATTGAAAGAAAGAAAAGGCCTCTTATACTTCCTTCTTCCGTGTTCCTGTCCTTTCTTTGGTCAGAAATCTTGTTCCTGTTTTGTGGAAGTACCTGATCTAGAGCCTGACAGCAAGCGACCACCTGGCCTTTCTGCCTGAATTAACTGTGTTCCCTGGCTCCGCCAGTGACTGTGACTGTGGGATAAGTCCCTTTCCCTTGGGACACTCCTGTCACCTCTGGGCTCCATCTCTGAGGCTCCAGCTCCTCTGATTCTGAAAAAAAAAAAAAAAAAATGTGGACATGAGATCTGGGCCCCTTCCTGCCATCTGGGTTTATTAAAGAGAGCCGAGTGGCAAATGATTCATTTGGAAGGTCTGGGAAGTGACCTGAGTGGCAGAGAAAAGTCTCTTTGCACTTTTAAAAGGTGGCTGGCCATCTGGCCTGGCAGAGACACTCATTTTACATTTCCACTGGTACATGACTGAAATCATTTCCCATTAAGTTCTATTTGAATAAAATGGTAGTAGACATTTAGGTAATATTACAGGGCAATAAATGTTTAAGAGTCTTAGGGGTATGAGCTTTCCAAACGTAGTTCAGACCCAGATGGTAAGAGTACTTCATATATATATTATATATATAACCTTTCTCAGACTTTTGGCTTTTGCTCACATAATGGACGAATTTTCTTTTTCCTCCTTTCCCTTTTCTTTCACAGTTTGAATTGTTTAAGAGTTTCCTGGCTACAGTCCCCTCCCCCTCCTCCTCCTTTCCTTTTTTTTTTTTTTTTTTAAGCTACACTGGGTAGAAAAAGCAGGAGGGAAATGTAGTTAAAATTCAAAATGCTTCCCCTTTATCATTACCATGAATCAACACAATAAATGAGCCCCTTCAGAGCACGGTAATAAGAATTTGATAAATCATCAGCCAAAAATTAACTAGATGTCAAAACAATCTTTGGGAAGTGTGATGGATTAGGGCTGATAGCAGCAATTAATCTCCCAGCATGAGTTCACCAGAGAGACACAATGTAGGGAGATGGATGTTGGGGGGGTGGGCCAGGGAGGTGGTTCAGGCCCTGCAAGGTCAGGACTGAACTGGAGGAGTGGGTGGAGGCTGCAGAGAGAGAGAGAGAACAGTCTGAGTCTGCAATACCCCAGCATCCAGCCGAGGAGCTGGAGGTCAGTCCTCTGCCTTGCAAAGCGCTCTGTCTCCAGCTGCTCTCTCTGATGAGGCAAGCACTTTTCCTCTTGCGCTAATAACTGCCACACGTCAGCTCCCGGGGCTCAACACATGGCCTCCAAGAGTGGGCGGCTAGGAGGGCTTAATTTACCGAGAGAGACGGGGCTGTAGCTCCCGGGGAAGGTGGACGGGAGGGGAGGGGTCTGGGGAGAGCCGGAGCAGCTGCAGGAGCATTCGGGGTGCAGAGCTCAGCCCAGGGGAGAGTAGTGTCTCCAAGGAAAGCAGAGGGCCCTCTGCAGACACCAGCCTCATAAATCTTCCTCTTTTAGATGAGCTGCCTCTTTTACTGGGTTTTTATTCCAGGAGAGTTCACCGTATCTGGGGGAAATGGCAGTTTGAGAAGAGGCTACGGGAGAGACCCCTGTTTTTAACTTTCTGGCGAGGCTGGAATCCTCGAGCAGGGCCTCATCAACATGTTCCTTGATCAGAAGCTCATGAGACTCAACTGGCAAATGGGCTGCTGGTGGGGAGGGTTGGGTGAGTGGCAGGCCGCTGAGTGGAGAGGAAGAGAGAGACAGAGAGCTCCACTGAGCCAGTGGGAGGGTTGCATCCTCCCCATCCTGGAAAACTCTGCACACTCTTGCGGGGGGTGAGAAGAGCTTCTATGAGTCCTCTACAAAGGCTGCCACGTTCCAGATGTACTGGGTCAGGCCAGGGGAGCTGGGGTTCCTGGGTTGTCCCTTTACTCCCCATGGGAAATAGAGTTCTTTATTATCAAAATTCCTGTATGATTTACCCAGTCAGGGCTTTGGTGCTGCTCCTGTTAACATTTGTACATGCTTCCTGGCTCAGTTCAGTTCAGTCTCTCAGTTGTGTCCAACTCTTTGCGACCCCATGGACTGCAGCACTCCAGGCTTCCCTGTCCATCACCAACTCCCAGAACTTATGCAAACTCATGTCCATCGAGTTGGTGATGCCATCCAACCATCTCATCCTCTGTTGTCCCCTTCTTCTCCTGCCTTCAATCTTTTTTAGTATTAGGGTCTTTCCCAATGAGTCAGTTCTTTGCATCAGGTGGCCAAAGTATTGGAGCTTCAGCTTCAGCATCAGTCCTTCCAGTGAATGTTCAGGACTGATTTCCTTTAGGATGGACTGGTTGGATCTCCATGCGGTCTGTCTTTCAAGAGTTTTCTCCAACACCACAGTTCAAAAGCATCAATTCTTTGGTGCTCATCTTTCTTTAGAGTCCAACTCTCACATCCATACATGACTACTGGAAAAACCATAACTTTGACTAGGTGGACCTTTGTTGGTGAAGTAATGTCTCTGCCTTTTAATAAGCTGTCTAGGTTGGTCATAAGTTTTCTTCCAAAGAGCAAGCACCTTTTAATTTCATGGATAGCTGTATAATAATCATAAAAGCACTGTGGCTTCCCTGGAGGCCCAGAGGTAAAGAATCCACCTGCCAAGGCAGGCGACACAGGTTTGATCCCTGGTCCGGGAAGATCCCACAGGCCTCAGGGCAACTAAGCCTGTACGCCACAGCTATTGAGCCTGTGCCCAAAAGCCCAGGAACCGAGATTTTTGAGCCTGTGCCACAACTGCTGAAACCCCTGCGCCCTAGAGGCTGTGCTCCGCAACAAGAGAAGCCACTGCAATGAGAAGCCAGCACAATGGCTTGAGGAGTGGCCCCCACTCGCCACAACTAGAGAAAAGCCCGCACAGCAAGGATGACCTAGCACAACCCAAAACAGATACAGAAATAAAATTATAAAACTAAAAGCACTGTAATGCCTGGCAACTGTCAATTTTTTTGTTTCTTTACAAAGCTCTGTGAGAACCTTGAATCTTTCCCAAAGGACTCTTGATATTTTTTTATGACACACTTTCCTAGTATATAACAGAATCCTAGCATTTAACCACAGTATAGTTTACATGAAACTCCTGTCTTCACATGAGGAAAGTGAGGTGAGGAAGGGTAAATGATGTCGGATATCACTAAGCTGATGAGAAGGAGCAGACTACCCGATCCCCTCAGCTTTGCCCCTCACCCCAGGGCATTTCTCATCTTTAAAATTTCTAGCTCTGATATTGGGGAGGGTTTGGGGTGGGGTGACTTTCTGTGGTTTCCAACTCAATCCAGCTGAAATGCACAGATGATATCCAGAGCTGAACATCTTTTAAAGCAAAGATTTAGCATTCTCCAGCAGCCAGGAATGAAGGATGGTGACCTGGTCTGGTCTCCAAGGGGATGAAGAAAACTTGCAGTAACACCAACCTTGGCAGAATGGAAATGGTTTCCTACAGAGTTACTGTTGACCTTGAGCTGATGACTCCCTCTCTGCGTGGGGCGGTTTCCTCATCTGTAAAGTGGAACACCAATCCTTCCACCTCCTATGTGCTGGTGAGGATTGAATGAGTTTTGTGAACGTGCCTGCTTTGTCCTCCATAACTCGTGATTAATGTTCTAGAATTGACAACCTTGCCCTCTCTCCATCAGGTCCGTGAACTCCCTACCAGCTTCAGAGGTCTTTAAGCAAACTCTGACTCTTCTTCCATGAGGATAAGCTTCACTATATCAAGGAAGAGGCTAAGGTCCAGGCTACCCACCTGGCATCCTCTACTCTGGCCAATGCTATAACGAATGGCCTGGGAATATCAGGGAACAACTCTGTTTTCTCTTTATAGGCTACCTCACCAAGGATTTGGGGTCCAACATTTAAATCACACCCTGCTCTGGACAGTACTTTACTTTTTCCCAAGTACCTGCTCATAAATTATCTTTTTTTTTTTTTCATGAGAGCTTGGAATAACATAGGCCCATCCTTCTTCCCTTTTCCTTTGCTGTAAGCAGTCTTGGGGAAGTTCCTGGATTCTTGCGCTAAGCTAGAAACAACTGCTCAGGCTATTTGATTCTCCTGCCACCATCTTGTTTTGAATGATCAGGAGGCTGTGAGTGTAGAGCTGGACATTTACAGAGGTCCTGCTGATGTCTTCCATATTCTGAGCAGGAGGAAAAGGAGGTGGGTTTCTTTCTCCTCAGTGAAAAGAAGATGATGGCCAGTGGGTTCTGGAATGCTGACATGACTCCTCTTTGGGGCCGACAGGCTCAGACAACTCATAACTGGCCTTGTTTCACTTTGCTCAAGGTTCATTCCTGTTCTGTTCTGTTCAGTCACTCGGTTGTGTGCGACCCCATGGACTGTAACACGCCAGGCCTCCCTGTCCATCACCAACTCCCAGAGTTTACTCAAACTCATGTCCATTGAGTCAGTGATGCCATCCACCCATCTCATCCTCTGTTGTCCCCTTCTCCTCCTACCTTCAATCTTTCCCAGCATCAGGGTATTTTCAAATGAGTCAGTTCTTTGCATCAGGTGGCCAAAGAATTGGAGTTTCAGCTTCAGCATCAGTCCTTCCAATGAATATTCTGGATTGATTTCCTTTAGGATGGACTGGTTGGATCTCCTTGCTGTCCAAGAGACTCTCAAGAGTCTTCTCCAACACCACAGTTCAAAAGCATTAATTCTTTGGTGTTCAGCTTTCTTTATAGACCAACTTTCACATCTGTACATGACTACAGTATGAAAAGGCAAAAATATAAGACACTGAAAGATGAACTCCCCAGGTCAGTAGGTGCCCAATATGCTACAGGAGATCAGTGGAGAAATAACTCCAGAAAGAATGAAGAGACAGAGCCAAAGCAAAAACAACAACTAGCTGTGGATGTGACTTCTGATGGAAGTAAAGTCTGATGCTGTAAAGAGCAACATTGCATAGGAACCTGGAATGTTGGGTCTATGAATCAAGGCAAATTGTAAGTGGTCAAACTGGAGATGGCAAGAGTGAATGTCAACATTTTAGGAATCAATGAACTAAAATGGACTGGAATGGGTGAATTTAACTCAGATAACCATTACATCTACTACTGTGGGCAAGAATCCCTCAGAAGAAAGGGAGTAGCCATCATAGTCAACAAAAGAGGCTGAAATGCAGTACTTGGATGCAATCTCAAAAACAACACAATGATCTCTGTTCGTTTCCAAGGCAAACCATTCAATATCACAGTAATCCAAGTCTCTACCCAACCAGCAATGCTGAAGAAGCTGAAGTTGAACAGTTTTATGAAGATCTATAAGACCTTTTAGAACTAACACCCAAAAAAGATGTCCTTTTCATTATAGGGGACGGGAATGCAGAAGTAGAAGGTCAAGAAATACCTGGAGTAACAGGCAAATTTGGCCTTGGAGTACAGAATGAAGCAGGGAAAAGGCTAGTAGAATTTTGCCAAGAGAGTACACTGGTCATAGCAAACACCCTCTTCCAACAACACAAGAGAAGACCCTACACATGGACATCACCAGATGGTCAATAGTGAACTCAGATTGATTATATTCTTTGCAGCCAAAGCTGGAGAAGCTCTATACAGTCAGTAAAAACAAGACCAGGAGCTGACTGTGGCTCAGATCATGAACTCTTTATTGCCAAATTCAGACTTAAATTGCTCAAGGTAGCATCAGGGAATTCCACAGATATTCTGTGCTTTTACTGAGAACAA
This sequence comes from Bos javanicus, assembly GCF_032452875.1. Classification (NCBI taxonomy): domain Eukaryota; kingdom Metazoa; phylum Chordata; class Mammalia; order Artiodactyla; family Bovidae; genus Bos; species Bos javanicus. The sequence goes on along the minus strand of NC_083894.1, from coordinate 32,390,717 downwards.
ACTTATAAAGACTGACACACACACTTACACAGGTACAAACCTACACTGAGCCGTACTTTCAGTACACACGTGGCTGCTTACACTCTCAGATGTCAATGCACGCTGACATCGCACATCCGCATGGTTACACCCATGGAGCCACACACAGAGACACCCATACATCCTCACACAGCTACAGATGCAAACATAAATACTCACTGAGACACACACACACACACATACACACACACACACACATATAGACAGGCATCAACCTGGAAAGGAAACACAACCAAGACTTCTGCAGTGTTATACCTGCCTTGGTCTTGAAAATGAGCTTCTGAGGTCAGGTGCTGAGTACTATCCCTAATTCTTCACTGCAATTCCCAATGCTAGTTTTACACCCTGGATGCTTATTAACTACCCTCCATTGCCCAGATCAGGGGCTGATCCTCTGCAGACAGGTGTGCAGCCTAAAAGTCAGCCTCAGAATTGTTGGGAGACACAGTGTTAAGGGCTGAATCGTGTCCCCCCAAAATAGATATGTACCTCAAACTATGACCTTATGTTGCAGCCACTATGGAAAACAGTGTGGACCTTTTTAAAAACTCAAAAGTCGAGTTTCTGTATGATCCAGCAATCCCACTTCTAAGCATATATTTGGGGGGAAAAAGTGCTTTACAGGTCTACTATATGCTTCTACTACTCTGTATATTCCTTCTATTACTTTTTGAGAGTTTGCTATTGAATCTCCAACTAAAAATCTTAACATATCTACTTAAAAATAATTATAATATATAGTGGAACTATATGTAAACTTGTTCTGTATTTCCCAAGTCTCCTATAAATGTGTTCTCATACTTTCATAATTTGAAGACATAAAAAAATACATGCACCCCCTATGTACATAGCAGCACTATTTATAACAGCCAAGACTTGGAATCAGCCTAAGTATCCATTGACAGATGAATGGATAAAGAGGATGCGGTGCATGAATACAATGGAATACTACTCAGCCATAAAAAAGAATGAAATAATGCCATTTGCAGCAACAGGAGGTTATCATTTTAAGTGAAGCAGGTGAGAAAAAACAAGCATCATATGCTATCACTTATATCTGGAATCTAAAATATGACACAAACGAACATATTCATGAAACAGACTCACAGACGTAGGAAACAGCTCATGGTTAGCAAAGGGGAAAGGAGGTGGGGAGGGATACAGGAGGAGTCTGAGATTCTGCGTATGAAAGCTTCGGTATGTCGAATAGGCAACAAGGACCTGCTATACAGCACAAGGAACTCTATTCAATATTATGTGACAAACCATAATGGAAAAGAAGATGAAAAACTATATATATATATATATCAGTTCAGTTCAGTTGCTCAGTCGTGTCCACCTCTTGGCGACCCCATGGACTGCAGCACGCCAGGCTTCCCTGTCCATCACCAACTCCCGGAGGTCACTCAAACTCATGTCCATTGAGTTGGTGATCCTATCCAACCATCTCATCCTCTGTTGTCCCCTCCTCCTGCCTTCAATCTTCCCTAGCATCAGAGAATATGTGTGTGTATATATATATATATTTTGCCATACACCAGGAACTAACACAGCATTGTAAATCAGCTAAACTTCAACACCAAAAACCATGTGACTTCATGTGGAAACCGGGCCATTTCAGATGTCATGGGTTACATTAAGATGAGGTCATAGACGCAGGGTCATCCAGTAGGACCAGTGTCCTTGTAAGAAGAGAGACGCAGAGAGCAGGTGCCTTGTGATGACAGAAGTGGAGACTTGAGTGATACAGCTGCAAGCCAAGGACCGCCAAAGATGTCCAGCAAACCACCAGAAGCTCGGGGAGGCGAAGAAGCGTGGTTTGGAAGGACCACGGCCCCATCCACCTTGCTTTTGGACTTTCAGCCTCCAAGACACCTTTCTGTTGTCAGCCCCAGTGTGTGGTGCCTCTTGAAGGCAGCCCTGGGGAACTAGTCCACATATAGAATTTGAAAAGAAAAAGATGTATTAGATATTTTATGTAGCTTTACATTTTGAACATCAAAACAAAACCCTCTTGTTTTAGAAGAATAAGCATCAAAAATAAAGCCCCGCACATCCTGCTAGCTTCTGTGTGCCAAGAGGAGAAAACAAGCCTTCTGGCCGAATCCTTCCCTGTGTTCCATTTCCCTGAGGCAGGAGCTGAGTCCTCATGGGGGCCTCCAAGGTCTGCACGACCTCTGCCCTTGTGCCTCTGCACCCCGTGGCCCCTTCTCTCCATCTTCCTGTCGCCACTGCAGCCATACTGGGCTCCACCTGCTTCCTCCGCCTCCTAAACTTGCCAGGCAAGGCCCCATCTCACCGCCTCTGCAGGAGTCCTCTGTCCACCTGGAATGTTCTGTCCCACAAAGCCTCCTAGCTCCGAAGTCACCCTCTCGATGAAGACCGCAACCCCTAAAAATCACCCTCCTTTCAACTCTTCCTTACTTTGTTCTGGTTTATCATCTCCTGGCATAGGGTATAATTCACTGCCTTTCTGTGTATATTGTCAATTTCCTCAGGAGTGCCTTAGCTCCAGAAGAGCCCGGATATTCTGTTCATTTGTTTCTGTTTTGTTCCCTGCCCATTGCCTAGAACTGTTTCTGGTATTTGCCAAGTAATCCATACATCTGTCTGAATGAATGGAAACTGACTCTTCTGCGTCTCCAATTGGCATGGCTGCATGGCCGTTCCTCCCTGGGAAGCATCAGGATCCCTGAGAATTTAATATATATAAGTTTATCTGGGGGAGACACAGCTTTGAAAGCGAAGAAGCGCAAAGCCGGGCCAACTGTGACGTTGAACGAGAGGCTGTGGTGGGCAGTGGATGGAGCCCTGAGCTGCGGCACTCAGGCGCTTCATCTGCAAAAGAGAGCCGAGCCCGCCTGCTGCCTGCTACCCACTTCACGGGGGATGCTGAGAGGGTGGAGGAGATGATGCATTTAAAAGTGCTCGGAGGTCCTTAAACAAAAGGCCTGCTATGGAAATGGAGTGTTATTACATGAACTAAACCCTGAAGTGTATCAGGAAAATAGCTGAACTGAATCACAGCCCTTCTCAAAGCAATTTTTTTTCCCATGAGAAATTTAATAGAACAGCCTACAAATCTATGATGCAATTTTCTTTCTTATCAAATGTACCTTCCTTCTAAATTTCAGAACAGGAAGCTGTCTTCTTTTTCTCCTGGATGGTAAAACAGACCCACGATAGAATTTCTGGATGGGACTGAGGGTGGGGGCCTGTGAAAATCACTGGGTCATGAAAATGCCTTGAGAATTTCTCTTCTTTTACAGTGACTCTTACTACGGGGAATACAATGGATGACTCAGAGCAAATGGTGGCATATTTAATTATGTCAGATTCTAAAGCATTTTCTGTTTCATATTTTGTGTGTGCCTTGTTGTGTCGAAATGTTGAGAATTAAACTAAGTGATATGACTTCTTTTTCAAAGCTACAGAGTACAGACCCTGAATAAACTATTTCCTTCTTCCTTTGGCTCATCCTTGTGCACCTCATGCTATTTAGCGCCCTCTGCTGTTTAGAAAAAGCATGAAAAAGCTTTGGTTAACTGCCTAGCCTACTTGACAAAAAGAGTTTTGGTTTGGTTTTTTTCCCCTTTCAGCAGAATTTAGTGCAAATATTAACTGACATCCATTATGATTCTAATGCAATTAAGTTGCTGGTAAATGGCTCTCTCTGGCCACCCCTCTGTTTAGACAGAGGTGTTCAGGTCCTCAGGGTATTAGGCAAGGACTTTCCTGGTCTAATCGGCTTCCAAGGTGGCTCAGTGGTAATAATCCGCCTGCCAATGCAGGAGACACAAGTTCAATCCCTGAGCTGGGAAGATTCTTTGGAGAAGGGAATGGTAACCCTCTCCAGTATTCTTGCCTGGAAAATCTCATGGACAGAGGAGTCTGGTGAGCTACGGTCCATGGGGTCGCAAAACAGTTGGGCACAACTTAGCAGCTGAGCACACACACATGCTCTCCTAATCTAGACGATGTCCGCCTGCCCAGAACCATCTCTCATCACGATACCACCATTTGTACCCTGTGTTCCCACCATATGGGTCTCCCTATGGCTTTGTGACTATGTCAGGCCTTCCTGGTCTCTATGACTTCTCATGTCATCTCCAGTTTGCTTGATTCCTGCCTACTTTTCTCCCCACACCACCTTGCTAACTTCTACTGGTCCTTCAAGGATGCTATCCAAACATCATCTTCCAGGAAATCTTCCTGACCACCTCCACTACAGTTCAAGTTCAGTAGCTGTTAACCCCTGCAGCTTCTTCTGTATTTTTCTGCTTATTTGCTTCCTATCAAAACACATGGCCAGTTACACATTTTATTTATTTATGTACCACCAAATGAACACACACAAACACTTATACCTCAGGACAGAACACAGAGTCAGTTCAGTTCAGTTCAGTCGCTCAGTCGTGTCCGACTCTTTGTGACCCCATGAATCGCAGCACGCCAGGCCTCCCTGTCCATCACCAACTCCCGGAGTTCACTCAAACTCACGTCCATCGAGTCAGTGATGCCATCCAACCATCTCATCCTCTGTCCCCTTCTCCTCCTGTCTCCAATACCTCCCAGCATCAGGGTCTTTTACAATGAGTCAACTCTTTGCATGAGGTGGCCAAAGGACTTCAGCATCAGTCCTTCCAAAGAATACCCAGGACTGATCTCCTTTAGGATAGACTGGTTGGATCTCCTTGCAGTCCAAGGGACTCTCAAGAGTCTTCTCCAACACCACAGTTCAAAAGCATCAATTCTTCGGCACTCAGCTTTCTTCACAGTCCAACTCTCACATCCATACATGACCACTGGAAAAACCATAGCCTTGACTAGATGGACCTTTGTTGGCAAAGTAATGTCTCTGCTTTTGAATATGCTATCTAGGTTGGTCATAACTTTCCTTCCAAGGAGTAAGCGTCTTTCAATTTCATGGCTGCAGCCACCATCTGCAGTGATAACACAGAGTAAATATTAGTAAATGCTGGGTGAATAAATGATGTTTACAGTCACACTATAATCAGTGAACCCAAATAATTCCAAACTTAACGATTTTTAAAATTACAATAGGTGGCAACCCCATAGATAGTGCCAAGACGTGTTTATTTCCACTCTTGCTTTCACTTGCGTTTTCTGGGTTTGATGTTAGCTAATGAGAGATCCTGGCAAATTGTTGCTTTTCAATTCTGTTGCACAAATTTGACCTTCTCTTCTTGAATCCACATATATTGAAGGGGTTGTATTCAACCTTCCCATTATAGGCAAGGAGACAGCATCACTATCAAGAGGAAAAGCATCAAGTCATGTATTTCTTCAGTTCAAAACAATGAAAGGAAGAGAGACGCGCTGTGATCACAACGTCTCTAAGCAACGCCGCAAGTGCTATTATCCTCTGTGATTATTTTGACTTGATTTGAAATGTTTATTCAAATAGTTACATGAGTGACTAATCAAAAGGATTGTTAAGACTGCCATACATATGTGAAACACCTTCACAATAATAACAAGGTTTGCAGGGAACTTATATTATGTTTTTAATTGCTTTTGTCAGTCAAAAATATCAACCGGGCACACACTTGAAGCTGAATCCTGTATTGGAGCTGGAGATGGCAATACAGAGAGAGCCCGGGAAACTCGTGATTAGCTTGAATGCTTGGAGCATGTGTGTTCTGATTAGTTATGTGTCCAGGTGAGCCTCTGGTGAACTCCTTATGAACTGTAATGACTTTTGCTTCAATTTTCTTAAAAATCTTGGTCCAGCTTTCTGGAATGATAGTGACCCTTGGACAGGAGCCTCGTGCTCGCTCCCTCTGGTTTTAACTGAAATGACCAAACACAATCTAAAAACAGGGAAAATTCTGTTTCAGTGCAGGAAGCAGAGGAGGAAAGTTACCCACGTGGAAAACACGTGAAGAAACTTCCTTTGGACAGAGCCCAGCAAGACCAGAGTTGAAGTCGACAAGCAATAGCTTTGGAAGTATACAGACGACTGGGTTTCCATTTCCAGTTTTGCCAACAACTGAGCCACGGAACCCCGCCAACAGTGTTCTCGTGAATATAACAAAATTGCTGTAGCGAATCAGCCTTCTATGAGACCACACTGGTGAAGGCTCGGCAAGCATAAAGTGAGGAATAGCATTAGTTCTACAACCAGACACATGGATGCCAATCTCATATCTTTCACATACTCCCTGTGTCACGTTGGACAAGTTATTTGAACTCTCTGAGTAAAAGGGGCATAGTAATTCCTATTTGCCCAGATTGTTGCAAAGACTTAATTATTTAATGCATGTAAAGTCCATACCAAAGTGTTCAGCACATGTTCAACACTGACTGAAAACTATTGCTATTATCAACACTATTCTTTTTGAAATTATTTATTTATTTGGCTGTACCTGGTCTTAGTTGCAGCACATGGGATCTTTTGTTGCAGCGCTTGGATTCTCTAGTTGTGGCATGAGTGGGCTTCATTCCCCCACCAGGGATCAAACCAGTGTCCTCCTCATTGCAAGGCAGATTCTTAACCACTGGACCACTGGGGAAGTCCCAGCACTATTCTTTATAATACCAAAGGAACATACCACAAATTTCTCATGAATCTTGCATGGTCCTATATTCATAAATGCAATCACTGCAAATCCTATCTGGAATGAAGCAGAAAATATGTGTGTGTGTGTGCGCGTGTGTGTGTGTGTGTGTGCGTGTGTGTGTGTGTGTGTGCATGTGTGAAAGTTGGTCAGTCATGTCTGACTCTTTGTGACTCCATGGACTGTAGTCCATGGAATTCTCCAGGCCAGAATACTGGAGTGGGTAGCCTTTCCCTTCTCCAGGGGATCTTCCCAACCCAGGGATCAAACCCAGGTCTTCCGCATTGCAGGAGGATTCTTTACCAGCTGAGCCACAAGGGAAGCCCCAGAAAATATGTACATTTATATTAATATATATGTGTGTGTGCTTATATAAAAAAATATATGTAATAGATGTGTTTGCCCATGCATTGTAAATCATATACAGGATACACATACATGTGGAAAATATTTACATATGTGATAAGGTGATGCAGGAATGATTAGAGGTCATGGTAGGTAAGATGAGCTTGGCATCATTTTTCACAGCATGTGAATTAAAAATAAAACTTATTTTGATAAGATGAAAAGTGTTAGGACCGGTTGGGCAGAAGTCTGATCAGCTTGCATGATTAATTTGAAGACAAATTAGACTAGACTTAGACTAGTCTGAGACTAGTCTAAGACAACTAGACTAGCTAGTCTAATTGATATCACTAGTAAAATAAACAGGCAAGCCTGGGAAGGGGGTCTCAGGAGGCAGTACGTATCCTGCTCTTGACTCTCCCCTTCAGGCTCCAGAAACATTTTGGCCATGGGCCCGTCTCCAAAGGCTGTCAAAAGCAGGGGTCATGACCTGCCATACTCACTGACTGGTCTCTTACCTTCCATCCCGCTAGAATCCCAAACTCCCAAGACAGAATCTAACTGGGCCAATCAGTTACCCGCCAGTAACTCTTCCAGGTAGAGTTGTGAATCAGACCACTTGTTGGGCTGTGCAGTTTTCTGGTTTGCAGTGGCTAAGGTATTCTTATGGATTGAGTTGTGTTTTGCCAAAAAAAGACAGGTTAATGTCTTAACCCCTAGTACTTCAGTCAGTTCAGTTCAGTTCAGTCACTCAGTCGTGTCCAACTCTTTGAGACCCCATGAACCACAGCACGCCAGGCCTCCCTGTCCACCACCAACTCCCAGAGTTCACCCAAACTCATGTCCATTGAGTCGGTGATGCCATCCAACCATCTCATCCTCTGTTGTCCCCTTCTCCTCCTGCCCTCAATCTTTCCCAGCATCAGGGTCTTTTCAAATGAGTCAGCTCTTTGCATCAGGTGGCCAAAGTATTGGAGTTTCAGCTTCACCATCAGTCCTTCCAATGAACACCTGGGACTGATCTCTTTTATGTGACCTTATTTAGAAATAGAGTCTTTATGGAGTAATCAAGTGGAAGTGAGGTTGTTCCGGTCAGTCTTCATTCAGTCTGAATAAATTTGGACAGAGAGGCATGCCTGGAGGGAAGGTGGCTGGCAGAATGCAGAATGCCATGGAGGACGCAGGCAGTCATTAGAATTCTGCTTCCAAAGCCAAGGAGTGTCTGGGGCTACCAGCAGTTGGAAGTGCCAAAGAAAGATCCTTCTACAGTTTTCAGAGGGAACATGGATGGCCCTGCCCACACTTGGATTTTGGACTTCTAGCCTCCATAATTGTGAGACTGCTTTTCTTGGTTTTTTAACATTTTATTTATTATTTTTGGCTTTGCTGGGTCACTGTTGCTGCAGTGGGGTTTCTGCAGTTGCAGCGATGAGGGGGCCACTCGCCCTTGCAGTGCATGTGTGCATGCTTGTGTGCATGCTAAGTTCGCTTCAGTCATGTCTGACTCTTTGCGACCCATGGACTATAGTCTGCCAGGCTCCTCTGTCCACAGGGATTCTCCATGTAAGAATACTGGAATGGGTTGCCATGCCCTCCTCCAGAGGATCGTCCAGACCCAGTGATTGAACCTGTGTTCCTCCTGCACTGGCAGTCAGGTTCTTTACCATGAGTGCCACCTGGGAAGCCCCTGGGGCTTACTGCAGTGGCTTCTTTTGTTGTGGACACATGTTCTAGGTGCACGGGCTGCAGTAGTTGGGGCACATGGGCTCAGTAGTTGTGCCTTCTGGGCTCTAAAGCACAGGCTCAATAACTGTGGAGCACTGGCTTCGTTGCTCCATGGCATGTGGGATCGTCCTGGGTCAGGGATCGAACCCGTGTCTCCTGCAATGGCAGGTGGATTCTTTACCACCGAGTCACCAGGGAAGTCCCTGTTTCTCTCATTCTAAGCCACCCTGTGAGAAGTACTTTGTTACTGCAGCCCTAGAAAATCAATACAGGTGTCCTTTCTAGTCCTGTTGTTTGTGGCCAGGGTGGCTGTTCTCAGAATCCAAACTGTAACAGCTTCTAAGCAGGGAACAGCTGATGGTAGCTTTAGAGGCTGTGGGTGTTGCAGCGGGTTTTGTGTTTCATACATTAACCAACACAGACCAAATCCGTTTGAGATGAAGATTCAACAATCCCTGTACCCCTGGGATTCCATGGTCCCTTCAGAAAAAAAGCCAGTGGCAAGGCAAAGCCCAGGGTTGGGGAAGAGGAGCCAGCTCCCTGTGTCTTCAGACTGTTATGGACAAAGAGGTAACTTTCACTGAGTGTGTGGGCTCAGATGGTAAAGAATCTGCCTGCAATGTGAGACCGGGTTCAATCCCTGGATCAGGAAGTTTCCCTGGAGAAGGAAATGGAAACTCACTCCTGTATTCTTTCCTGGGAAATCCCATGGACAGAGGAGCCTGGCGAGCTACGGTCTATGGGGTCACAAAAAGTCAAACACGACTGAGCGACTAAACCTACCTACCTATAGCCTCCAACCAAAAGACTATGGTTTCCTTGGGGGCAGGGACTGTGTCTTGCTGGTGGTGGGCAGGGTAGTGTCATGACTGAGAGCAGGGACTAGAGCCACACTGCTTGGGCCTGAATCCTCCCATCCACTGACCAGTTGTGTGGCCTCCAGCAAGTTCCTTAACCTCTCTGTGCCTCAATTTCCTCATTTATTAAGTGAGATGGTCATAGTAGCACTTACCTCTTGATCTACGAATCAAGTGAGTTATGTGATGTAAGACACTTAGTGCTGGGGACAGCGAAACGCTCCATTCATGTTACCTGTCACACTACTGTCACATTCCCCAGGGTCTGGCACGGGTCATGACGTGAACGATGAGCTCGATGGCTCTTTTCTTGAGTTAGACAACCAAAAATGGTGCTGCCTTGAGTGAAATGATTACGCTTTGTCCAAGTGATGGAGAAAACAACAGAGAAGCCTGGTGAATGTTTAAAACATAATCTTTCTGTAGCAGTCATAGCGGAGGACCTCAAATGTGTGCCCACATGGTCGTGGGAGCCCTGTATTTTCTTTAAAGGGAAAACTGGGAAGACAGGGTCAGGATGGAGACCCTCTGTGTTCTCATATATCTCCAACTTCTTTCACTGGGATTATAAGAGGCGCAGGAGGGAAGGCCATTTAGAGAAAGACTGTTACACACCTGCTGGGTTGGTAAAAGAGCAGTTTTGTCACCAGGGCTTTTGATTCATGGCCTCCAAATTGGTTCGGGAAAGAGATTTTCAGTCCAATTCTGTCTGAGACAGAGGGGAAACAATTAGCATTAACACACTGAGAAAAGCAAAAAGAACAATGACTCATTGCTTTTCAACTGGAGGGGCTTTTTTTCCCTGCAAAAAAATAATCTAAACACATGACTATTTTCACACTAAATAATGTACAAGGATCCTTTCCTCCTCACCTTTGCTTCCAAGCCATTTCATTGAAGTTTATTCACAGCTTCAGAACTCAAGCAACACCTGCTTAAACTTTGGAAGTGATGTCAACCTCTCAAAGCCACAGCATCTCCGCCTAAGGTCACAAAAAATGCACGTTTGGAAGCCCCGGCCGTGCAGTGGTTAGGACTCTGCCCTCTCATTGCCAAGGGCTTGGGTTCAATCCCTGGCCAGGGAACTAAGATCCCACAAGCCTTGGGTTGCTGTCAAAAAAAATGCATATAGACCATCAGCCCAAACCGCTAGGTAGACAGACCCAGAGGGAGAAGCTAGAAGAGCTAGAAGTTCTTATCCACTGAAATCCCTGGAGATTCTTCCCACTGGGAGGCTTCCACTCACTGCCCTATGTAGACATGAGCCTTTTTACAGCACATCTGAGGTTTAAAATCTTGGAGTTCAGCAGTGTAACCCTCATGACTGATTGACAGGTCTTCCTCTTAAAAGGCAGAGAGGAAAAAAGGTAACTATTTGTAAAGGCACTCTTGAGACTGTGTGTATTTTTAGATCTGAGCCCCACTTAGAGGGTTAACTTGTTCAAAACTGGGTCCCCTGTCATCAGGGCCTGGTTTGCCTCTTACTCCTACACCTCCTCCCTCCTGGGCTGAGACAGCAAACATGCTCCTCCACCTACAGTGACAAGCCAGTGGCAGTTCCTGATGTCAGTACTTGGGGTCTTGGCTGCAAATGCCCCCCATCACCACCCCCTCCCCCGCCAGGGAAGCAGCCCCTTTGGAACTGGGCAAGGAAGACCCACGTTCTGCCCAACCGGCTCATGTGTGATTTCTGAGCAGATGTTCCATTTTCCTTGTCCCCATTTTTTCCCTCCGAGAAACTTGCTATCTAAAGTCAAAGGTGTCTCTAACACTTTCAGAAGATCATCCCTTTCCTCTGCGACGTCTTTAAACCTGTATGATTGCCTTCAACTCCCCCCTCAGTCTTCAGAACTTGATCCTGTTCTTTTCATTTTGAAAATGGCCTGGGGCTGAGATGGAAAAAGAAACAACCTTGCAAACCCATTTTTAAGCAGTTTTTAACTTACCAAAAATGTCAGGTTATTGCACCTTTTAAATCTCGATAGATCTATTTGTAGAAATTATACCCAAATCGGCGGTTTCTCTGTTCTCATCTTCCCTCCATCACTCCTGTGATGAAGCCCTGGCGGAAATCCTCCTGTGTCCAGGTGGCTGCAGGAGGCCCTATAATTGGGTGTAATCCGATCCCAGAGGGACTTTTCCAAAGAGGCTGAGATTCTTTTGACAGAAACTTTGGAGAAGTGGGGTCGGTGTAATGAAGTCCAGAGTTTTCCAGACTCCTCTTAATATATCCATCATGTCTGGCCTCATCACTGACATGTCGACTCTCTTGTTTCTGATTTAAGCTGTCAGAACCAGTAAAATTGCCCCGGCAGCTTTAGCATATGTGGCAGGACACTGACAAGATGTTACTTACACCTAATTAAGGCTGAGAGCATAATAAACAATCCCACATCCCAGCAACCCAATTTCCTCTGGTTTCGAGTTCTCTGGATCTTGACCTCAGCGCTCTGAAATCCATGAGAATTTGATGCTGGGATGTGAAGGGGATATAGCGGTGGTCACTTTTTGGGCTTTCAGATCAACATGGGAGATACATGGAGCAAAGAGAACTTGAGAAAAAGTCAGAGGAACATCACCTCAAGGGTCAGAATGGGTATCTCCAGCCTGGTGAGAATGTGTGGTTGGACTGGACCATCTTTAGCTCCCTTTTGCCATTTTTACTGTCCCCATGGATGGGGATAAAGCCAGTAAGGCAGGCTGGAGATGGGTCATAAAAAAATCAGTTGCAGGAAAGGTAAAGAGGAGAAAATGAATAGTGTGCTTAGCACAATGATTGCATATAGAATGCGCTAAGCTCAGTAACGGCCAAACTGATCCCCCAAATCATTGTTAGAAGGGCCATGGGATATGTTCCAGGGGAGAGGGAAAAAAAAATCCCTGATGCTCTGGTGATTTCAAACAAGTCAGCGCAACCCTCTGGTGACACTGGCTGGAGTGGTGCCATCTTGGCCCTGGTGTGCGACTCTGGGACTCTGGTTGTCCCCTTGTGACTCATCCCTCGCCACCTTTGACTCCTGTCCATTTGGAGCACTGATCACCCCTCCCCCGGCAGAGTGAGGTCACCGCCTTTTCCGGTTTGCAGGGCATCTTGAAATTCCACCCTCCCCCTGCCCCCCACTCCACCATTCCCAGTAAGAATCCACAAATCCAGTTAAGGGTGAAATTTTCCCATTTCCTCTGTGGAACACAGAGGTTTTATTTGATGACAAGTGAATGCATTTCTTCTCCACTGAAGTCTCTGATTCTCATACAGTTGCCAGAGGCAGGAGTAAAAAAAAAAAAAAGTCAGCACTTTGGCAGCAATAAACAGCCTTTTACCTTCAAAAATGCTCCCAGTGTTTCCTTTTTCTTAAAAAACTTGTTTTTCCTTTTGTGTGCACATAGGTAGGAGGGAGAGTGATTTTTCATTTTCTTCTGCTTGGTGGGATGTGAGGAAATATTTGAGATGAAATCACAGCTTGTCCAGCTCCTTGTCTGAAGGGTGTGGGATGCTCCTCTCCTCCACCTTTGCCAGCTCCAGGGTCTCATGAATCCCTTGGCAGGATCCTGGTCCTCTCCTGCAGAGGGATAGTCACAAAGCACATTCATTCTCTAATATCCAAATGACCCAGCCTGGTGTCAAGAAGAACTCAATTTCCTGGCCTGACTTCTCTGGACTCTTATTACTCCAGGTGTGAGGACCACTCAGGAAATAAGAGGCAGAACATACGTGCACGTTTTTCAAAAGAGCACAGAGCTTTGACTGGTGGGTGACCCAGAAGCTTCGCCAAGCTATTGGCCTGCAGCAGAGGGAGCCCTCGGCGGGGGTTGAGGTGGGGGAAGGAAAGGTTAATAATCATGGACAAAGCACAATGAAAAGTACCTGGGATTTGTGTGATCTCAGTGGAGAGGCTCTTTCTGAGCTTCATATAAAACCTGGTGACATCTCTCCCTCAAGGGCATTTTTACAGGTTGTCTGAGGGCTGGCCTTCTCAGGTGGCCCAGTGGTGAAGAATCCACCTGCCAGTGCAGGAGACTCAGGTTCAATTCCTGGGCTCGGAAGACCCCTTGAAAAGGGAAACAGCAACCCACTCCAGTGTTCTTGCCTGAAAAATCACATGGACCGAGGAGCCTGGCGGGCTATAGTCCATGGGGTTACAAAAGAATTTAGCAACTAAGCAACAACAACAAATCAAATGCTAACTTCTCTAGGCCTTGATTGCTTCATTTGTAAACTGTGAACCGATGATGTGGGCTCAGCCCTTCACATGGTGGTCTGCTCTCCTGAGCTTCTCCAGTGTTTCTGCGTTTAGATCATGGAGATCGTCTGCCTAGGAAAACACTAAGAAAGAGATCTGCCCAGTCTCCCACTCAGGAGGTTAATTTCAAGTTCTCAAGTCCTTAGAAAGTTTTGTTTTTTAAAAATTGTTCTAAGCTGAAGGTATCTCGAGGATGAGGCTGCTTCATCACTGATAACTCAGAACCCCCAAATTCAGAGTTTCAGGTGAAAATAAAAACATAATTAGAAAAAAAAAATATATTCTCCTAAGTGCTGTCACTTCTGGGAAAACAAAGGCACTTGGAATTCTGAACCAAAGCCCAAGTCAGAGTTTCACTTCATTGCTCTAGTTGACTCCATTCTTAATTCCTGATCGACATGCTTGGTCCTCATGTGATACTCGGGCTGGAATTCTTGAGAGTGATTGACAGATAGAGAAAGAATCTCCGTGCATTTCCAGAGACAGGTATGATTGACAATGGCAAGTAGGGTTGAAACAGGTGTTACAGACAACAAAATAATTGAATGTCCCTGGCTCTGGCAAACTCCCCTTGAGGCTCACAGGCATCACTCTGAGCTGCCTTAGAACCCTTGACCAAGGTCTTAGGGCTTCTAGACCATTGCTGAGCCTAATATCTCTTTACCAAGAGCCAGTGGTGGTGTAGCGGCCATGCAGGGAGAACTTAGGACAGCTTCCTTCCTCCCAGTCTGCGTGTTTGGTACAGTGCTCTTCAGGAAGAGGGTCTTCTCACAAGCCTCCCAGTTTGTCTAGAAACACATAGAAAGTTCTGGATGAAAATGTTCCCCTCTGATTCTGTATCTGCCTGCTCATCCTCTGCGAGTTGGAGGAAAGCCCTTCCTCTCAGGGATGAATGTGGTTCGCAGGCAAGGCTGGCTTTGGTCCTCTGGCTTTGCCCTTGGTGTCATCCAAGGCTCTCTGGAGTTCCTTTATCACTCTCCCCCCACTGATGTGTTGTGTATGGACTTTGGGGGTTCCGTGGGAGGGGTGGTGGTTGCTGGCCCCCAGTCATCAGTCAAGTGACAAAGCCATTTCACAGTCAGGGCTGCAAGCTCACTGGCTCTCAGGAAGGGTTTCATAAGATGCTGAGAGGCAGGGCTTCATCTCTTGTCCCTGACATCCTGGGAGGGATGGTATTCTGGGGTGGAAATGGGAAGATGGCTGGGGCAAGAACTGAGAGTGGAAATTGGGGTGAAGAAAACACACTTTGGGGAAGCTGAACCAGGGAGATGGGTGATCTTCTGAATGTTGTTCGGGGGGTATTTATAAACCATTCATACTGATGGGTTGAACTAAAATCCATTACCTTCCATAAAGAAACTTTAGCAATGTGCTCAGTGAGTGTTAGTCTCTCAATGTCTGGCTCTTTTGCAACCCCATGGACTACAGCCCACCAGGCTCCTCTGTTCATGAGGATTCTCCCAGCAAGAATATTGGAGTGGGTAGCCATTTCCACCTCCAGGGGATCTTCCCAATCCAGGGACTGAACCCAGGTTTCCTCCATTGCAGGCAGATTCTTTACCATCTGAGCCACCAGGCAAGCGCATGTGCTCAGTAAAAGGCACATCTTTTTCCATAACTTTCAGAAGACACAGAGAGCTGGCTCCTCTTCTTCAACCCTGGGCTCGCCTTGCCACTGGTTTGTTTTTTCTGAAGGGACCTTGGAATCCCAGGGGTAGGAGATGGAGTCTTTGAGCCGTTGCTCACCAGTTGTGGCCAAATACCTGTCCTGCTTCCAGGAACAATCTGAATCCAGCCCAGTGTTGAGAAACCCCAAGATCAACACAGTAGGTATTTAGCATCAGGGATCCAAACTTCTAGCTCATTAATCATCAGGTCAGAGGGAGAAGCCGAGTCTCTCCATTCTCCAGGTTCCCTTCTTTGGGGAACACTTTTAACATCTTGCAACTGGTAACAATTTTCTAAAATTATAGTTACTCTGTTTCTTTCTGTGTCCCTCTAAGCCCCCTGTTTTGCCTTCCCTCCCACCTGCTCTGGTTAATGGGTCTTTTGTTGGGGCTGCTGCTTGCTGCCTGGTTTTTCCAGGTGTATCACGGAGGAGCTCTTGAGAGAGCAAGGTCCCCCTTTAAGAAGGAGGGGGACTTCCCTGGTGGCTCGGTGGTGAAGAACCTGCCTGCCAATGCAGGAGACACAGTTTGATCCCTAATCCAGGAAGATCCTACATGTTGCAGAGCAACTACGCCTGTGCTCTAGAGCCTGGCAGCCACAAGTCCTGAGCCCACAAGCCATGACTACTGAAGCCTGAGAGCCCTAGAGCCCGGGTTTCACATCAAGAGAAGCCACTGCAGTGAGAAGCCTGTGCACCGCAACTGGAGAGTAGCCCCTGCTTGCTGCAACTAGAGAAAGCCCGTGGAGCAATGAAGACATAAATAAATAAAACCTTGTCCCAAAGAAGGAGAAGGTAAGCAAAAGCTGAGGACAATTTTGTGGTTCTGTGACAGATGGCTTCCAGGAGAGGGGGACAGGGCCTGAGGATGGAAACTTGTTAGCTCAAGGGCTTCTGGTGGTTGGATTCACCATAACTCCCCACTCTTCCAATGCAGAAATGCTTGTGGGTTTTCCCAGCTTCCTAGATCACTTCCTGTTTTGAAGCAGGCCGTCTTTCTCTGGACAGTCCAACCTTGGCCTCAGAAGGCATCTCAGTGGACTTCAAAGACTTCCCAACTGTCATCCTTGCTGTAGGATGCCAAAGAAGCCACCTCCAGCCAGACAGCCTCATTTCAGCAGGAAAGGTAAATGAAGCAGGATGCTGTATTTATGTTCTTCAGTATTTTTTTTTATTTAAGTATAGTTGATTTACAACATTGTGTTAATTTCTGCTGTACAGCAAAGTGATTCCATTTTACATATGTATACATCCTTTTTTAATATTCTTCTCCATTCTGGTTTATCATAGGAATCTGAATATAGTTCTGAATATACTGTGCTACACAGTAGGCTCATGTTTATCTTTACCATCTAAGCATCATATACCATATATATAAGAGGACAAGCTGTGTTTACGGGTTTGAGGGAGGGTACCAAAATATCATTTCTAAAATCGCCTTCAAGATCACTGCTAAGAAAGAAAAGGAGTCCTTCACTCATTCATTCAATAAACACTTGCTCACCTTGTTCTCTGTGCTGGGAACAGACGAGTGATGAGAATCAGACCCTGAAAGCCCCTCTTCCTTTAGTCGACACCCTCCCGAGGAGAGCTTGACAATAACAACCCAGAGATCCATCGACAAGATGATGTCTGGTGGTGAGAAGTGTTGTCTGAGAGCAAAAGGCAGTCCCCTCATCTCTGAGTGTTCTGTTCTCCCAAAGAATCATTAAAACGGAAACTTCAGTTTCTTGGTGTACAATTAACGGAGGTTTTTCATGAGTGTGTCACACAGTTCTTCCCACAACCCCACTGTGGGCACACCACATATGAGCATTTCACAGATGCAGCCCATGGAGCTGGAGAGCTGAGGACTTGGACGTGGTCACGGGCCTGATACACCACGTGCCAGGCCTTCTCACTCCACATTTGCTGCCATTTCTTTGACATCTTGCCACTTCCCTATGTCTCCAAGACGGTAGGGTCCTGAGATCTACACTGACAAATAGTCAAGGGCTCAGAGTTAAGGAGAAAGAGGGATGTTTGTCAGTGGAGGAGGCTCTGCAACCTTTCAGAGAAGGAGTGTTTCCCAAGAGCAGGAACAGTCCCTGGAGTGGCCTTTGGCTTCGCCGAGGCTCTGCTTCATCTCTTCTTGACGTGGTTGCTGGGACGAGGGGAGATGGGCCCACTGCAGCAGGGGATGTGGGGAAGCCTGTCATTTCAATGTTGTCTGTTATCCATCCACATGGCCCCTGGGGCCCTATTTTCAGACTTGTCTGCTTGCCCAGAAAGGGGCAGGCCCAAGTTTCACAGAAATTAGAAGCACATACACTTGGCCTAAGCCACAGAAATGATGAAGAGATGCCGGCTGGTTCAAACCAGGGCCTCCAACACTCAGGAGCCGGCGTGGGGGCGGGGGACTTTTTCTGCCTGTTTGAAAATCAAGTCCTCTAATTAGAATCAGAACTTGGTAAAATATTAGAATTGCAGTGAATTTCAGAGATGACAGTCCAAGCCCTTCATTTTACAGATGAAGGATCGAGAGGCGGAGGGACTTGGTGAGAGTTGAATGCTGGTTTTGTTAATACCAGGACGAGGGCTGGGATGGGCCCTCCTGACTCTTGCCCAGGGCTCTTTCCTTCCCATCAGGTTGCCGTCTGCATTAACTCCCCAAATCGGAGCTTGGGGACAGGCCAGGCAGAGAAGGGGCTCCTGGGCTGGAGGCTGATCCCCACCCTGAGCAGAGTGTGGAGTTCAGCCTGGTGAAGGCCCCCTTTGAGGCCTCCAACAGCCTGGTCACGTGACTGCTGTAGGAAGACCGCGATAAATCAAGGCCTGTGCAGGGAGGAGGGTCCCGGGTGCTGTGTGTGCGTGTAAGCAAGAAGCGCCTCTTAGGATGGAACTCACTCCCTGTTGCAACTATATCATACCTTTTACAAAAAGTCACTTCGAGGTCACTGTTTTTTTTGTCCAGTATTTCAATACATTAAATGCAATTACTTCATTGTTGATTTACCTGTCATTACAGGCATGTGTTTGAACATGATTTATTGAGTGAGTTTTGTGCCAGTTGACTTGCAATAGATTGCACAATATTCAAAGGGGCTCATTTGCTTGGCATTACATTAGAGGCATGATGATTGCAACACAAAGCAACGTAAATGAATTCTGAGAGCCTCCATCATTCATGTTGTCATGTACTGAATCCTATTATTATTTATTACCATAATTGTACTGTGTTTCCTGGGGCGATAAATTAGGACTGATGGGCCCCGCTGACAGTCAAGGGCTGGACTCGCGCTATATAATTTAATAGGGATACTGTAGGGTCTGTGTGTTTGGAGGAGATTTTGGTAATGGTGAAAAAAAAATTTTTTTTTTTCTTGCGTAAAGTACAAAAACCTTCCAAGGTTTTTTCTTTTTTTTCCCCTCTCTCTTCTTTAATGCCTTGGCTGCATTTGAAGGCCTTGGTACAAGCTGAACTATAAGAAAGAAAAAGTTCTGCCTTTCAACACAAGATGGTTCAAGCTCACTGCCTCATGCCAGTCTTTGCCACATTGGGTGCTGACAGGTGGTGTTAACTCTCCCGTAGGCAGGGCATCCACCTGTGGAGGGAATCTGGACTTGGCTGAGAGTCCAGTGGTCAGTGTGTTAGGGGCAGCTGTGTTAACACGTCCACCTACTTAGACTGGTGGACCTTGGATATCTGATCTAACTGGGTAATGTGTCTGAAGAAAATAAAGGGTGTGTTTTCCCTAGGACAACTGAGAAGGAGCAATGCAGATGATAGATACAATTTTGCTGTACAAGATGTTTAATATGCTATGCAAATACCAGCAGAGGATATTCTTCAACTCTAACAAGGCAAATGCTAGGAGAGAGCTTAGAGATGACCGGATTCAACCATCTCACTTACAGATGAGAAAGCCGAGGGGCAGGTAGAAGAGTCATTAGAAATACCCCGCTAGAAAGAGAAAAACAAATATTGCATATTAACACATCTATATGGCATCTAGAAAAACAGTACAGATGACCTTGTTTGCAAAGCAGAAGCTGAGACACAGATGTAGAGAACAAATGTATGGATACCAGTGGGGAAAGAGGTAGGGTGGGACCAATTGGGAGATTGGAATTGACAGTATACACTATTGATACTATGTCTAAAACAGACAATGGATGGGAACATAATATAGAGCACAGGAATGCTCTGCCTGACCTAAATGCAAAGGAAATCCCAAGAAAAGGGATATATTTATACTTATGGCTAACTCATTTTGCTATGTAGTAGAAACTTTGTAAAGCAAATACACGGCAATTAAAATTAATTAATAAAAAAGAATGATGCAAAAAAAGAAAAAAACAACTCTGCTAAATCCAAGACACGTGAGAACCAGAATCAGCTGGCCTTGTGTTGCAGTCATGGCCAAGGTGATGAGCTCTGAGGTGCAGAATCAGACATCACCACACAGCATGACCAAGGGAAGAACCCCCAAATCTGAACCGTCCCCTTTGTCTAAGCAGAAAGAAGCATGGCTTTGAATAAGGCTAGGAAGTACTGTGAATCAATGAGGGTCAGTCAAGAATCTCTTAGAGTCCTTGTTTAGCATAAATCCTGTTGGCTCCGTTTTACTTCAGAAAAGAATCAATCTGTCTTTGACCCCCCAAGTGAGAGGTCACAGATTTCATCACCTCCAGGAAAGAAACTTTTTTGATAGCTTATGCCTGTGTCTTTGGTCCCCAGTCTTTATCTATCGCTCTCACAAATGTCCTTTTGGGGAGCTCAGGGTGATGTAAAAAGGAGATCCCCAGGAATGAAACTAGGAAAGAAGTTGAATTCCATTCAGGGAGTTGGATAGAGTTGCAACCAGGCTGCTACACAGCCTCTCCCCAGTGGAGACCCCATCAGAGGGGCTGGATTTTCAATGACTCAAGAGCTTCAAGGAAAGATTTCATCCCACTCGTCTGAATTCAGTGGTGTTTATACATGGCACTAAATGGCTTCATTCAGATGGATCCAGGCAGTGCCATAGGATCAATGCCTGGATACCCGGTCCATCTGATTGAGCTGTTAAAACAGGTGAACTCATCGGACCGCTTCTTAAAAACCAGATCAGATCAAATGTGTGTATTTCGCGCCTATCCCCTGGGCAGCTGACATGATAATCAACCCCAAATAAGCGAAGCCAAAAGCTCACAGGGTTCTGGCCTGTGCCAGGCCCACCCCTCCAGATTAGTTACTATGGAGCATCTTCACACACAGCCAGGTGTACAGACGACTCAGACAGCACCCTGCCCTGCGGCAAATGCCAGTGGGCCCCTGGCATTTTCACGTCTCACAGCAGGTGGCAGAGTCTTCCATTCTGCAGAGTTAAGGAGCAGTTTGAGGCAGCAACAATCAAGGAAAAGGGAATAGAAAATAGTTGGAAAGGGACAGGAGCTGGCAGCTGCCTGTTACCTCCTCCCTGAAAGGGATGCTGGATTTCCAGATTTCAACGCAGAGTGGGCCCCGTCATTTCTTTCTGGATAGCCTCAGGACTTCTGAGTTATCTCCATCAGAAGAAAAACTGTGTCTGACCTCACCACGTGTTGACATTATGAACCAACCCTTTCACCCACGGGGTGGGGTGGAGGGCGGTACTCACACCATTAGCAGAAGGAGTCTTTAACTTGGTATTTAGGCTCTGATTCATGCTTTTAGTGAGACCTTGGCTGGGGCCTAAGTGGATACTGTGCCTCCATCAAAAATCTGCTCTTGCTGGTGTCCTGTCTTTTGCAGGACTGAGGAAATCAACCAAGTGCATTTATCTATTTTTATCATGGTGGTGGCCATATCAGTCCATTGGAATAAAATCACCACCACCGAAACATGGACTGGGCAACATCAATATTAGGATTAAAAGGCCCCAAATGATAAAATAGTAATATGGATTATAACGTGGACATTGAAACAGAAGATAGCATGCCCTCATGGGATTCTGTTTGTGGGGTAGATTTTTGTGAATCCAAAGGCAGATGCTCTGGCCAGCCTTGGGGCCAGGTCCACGGTCTGCAGAAGCCATTCACCTTGTCTTCTGGCAGCTACCAGAATCACTGGCCTAGTTAGAGTAGGTCCCCAGATCAGAAAGGGTAACGGAATAAAAGGAGAAGGGTGATTTTCGGTGGTAAATTTACGTTTAAGTTAAGAGGGTAAATATGACAACATGGAAGATATTGGGCCAAATTCACACCTGATAGGCAGTGTCCTGAGCCCATCATGCTGTGAGTGATTCATGTTCTAGACCGGGATCAATTTACACCAAATTTACCTCTTAAATATCTTTTCTGATGCTGTGCAAGGACAAAATGGAAGATAATTAAAATAAATCTACATTAAAACCAAATAACATTTGCTGTGCTTAGAAATATTCTTAGCTCTCGTTACTTCCAGGACAACTCCATCCATGATGATGGAGACTTGGTAGGTCTGTACTCTCACCTAGAAAAGCCATGGGCCCCCAGCGGCTGGATGTGGCTAGTGCAATCTGGGAACTGATTTTTAATTTGATTTGATGTTTAGGTCTCCAACTTTAAGTACTCACAGATGGCTACTCTATGGGACAACACGATCCTAGAACAGTGGTTCTCAGCTCAGGCTGCACATTTGAATCCTCTAGATGTTTGAAAAAGTCTTGAAGATCTGATCTCAAGCAATTTAAATCCTGGCATGAGAGGTAAGAGCTCCTGAGCTGATGGTAACCTGTAGCCAAGGTTGGGGGCTGCTGCTCAGAAATGGGAGGGACTCTGTTGTGTGGGTGTTCGTGTCAATCACCGCCCACGGCTCAGGTGAATGATGGAGACTGGCTCGCTCTGAGATGTAACCACTGGGCTTTCTCTTTGTTGAGGACTTCACTACATTGGCTTTTGGAACAATGTCTAGACGCTTCCCATTTAGGCAGGCTTATCGGTCTCCTTTTTTCACAGTCCTGGACATGTCTCTCCCTTGGCTGATGGGACTGGGGAGGGTCGCCGGATGGGGAGGGGGGAATGGTTTTGATGAGTGTGGGAGGAACAATGTAGACCTAGCAACCTACAAGGGTAATGAGAGGTTTCCCCTCGGAGTTCTGAAACCCTCTTTTCTATTTCCCCGTCTATTCAATTCAGTTCAGTCGCTCAGTCGTGTCTGACTCTTTGAGACCCCATGGACTGCAGCATGCCAGGCTTCCCTGTCTTTCACCAACTCCCGGAGCTTACTTAAACTGATGTCCATTGAGTTGGTGATGCCATCCAGCCATTTGATCCTCTGTCGTCTCCTTTTCCTCCCGCCTTTACTCTTTCCCAGCATCAGGTCTTTTCCAATAAGTCAGTTCTTTGAATCAGGTGGCCAAAATATTGGAGTTTTAGTTTCAGCATCAGTCCTTCCAATGAACACCCAGGGCTGATCTCCTTCAGAATGGACTGGTTGGATCTCCTTGCTGTCCAAGGGACTCTCAAGAGTCTTCTCCAACACCACAGTTTAAAAGCAACAGTTTTTCCCCTTACACTTTCCCAAAGGGAAGTTTCATTTCATATCAGTGGTAGGAGGGCTTTTAGTAGGACACAGGCGGAGTCCTGCTTCCTTGTACAGAAATGGTATCATTGATAACTTGAAACCCAATTAGGCCAGGAGGGAAAAGCTTTGCTGGGACTGAAGGAGTCAGAATAAGGTTTTTAATGAAAAACACATTTTATTTCTAAAATAACAGGTCTTATGTTTATTCCAGAGAAAGTCCTCCAGGCTCAGAGAAGAGAAATGTAATAAATGACAATGAGGGTATCCAGGCCCCAATTAAAAACAAAACAAAACAAAAAATGCTGGGAGAGAGTCTGCTGAGAGACAGGCTCTAGAAATGGAAACAGAAGGGGGTGGAAGACGTGTAATAAGACAGGCCTCCGAGGCAGACCTCCCAGCCCGCCCCCACCCCCTCCCCGTGCCTCAATTCCAACATCTCACCATCCAGCTGGGGAGAAGAGACAAGGAAGGGTGAAACATGTCTTCGAGGAAGGAGGAGCTCTCATTTGAAGATCTAGAAGGCTCACCAATTCTGGATTTCTTCCTAATGGACTCCTCTTAGACTTGAGGCAGCTTCACCCTGTTTCTGCCCCATAAGCCATATGGATTTACTGGATAGAAAAAGACAATCCCTAAAGAGCACAGACGTGTCAGCAACTGTGGACGGTTTCCCTTTCCATGCTGAACAGAGGCCCTGGCACCCTGGTCTAGTAGTTCTCACGGCTTCGTTTCTGATGGAAGAGAATCCTCTCCAACTGGGACCCTGATGGCTGCCTGTCTTCAGGGCAGAGCGGTAAAAACATGTTACATGTAGTATCTCATTTAATCCTCAAAACTATTCTCTGAAAAACATCATGATCTCCACTTTGTTATCTAGCAGATGGTCCAAATCCCCCATCTAGGAAGTAGACTGAGAATTTGAAACTGTGCTCCTAACCTCTAGGTGAGGAGGAAGCTGGAGCTCCTCCTAGTGGTCATCATGCAAAACCAACAGTTCCTGCACTGATTGATTTCTAGTTGCTATTCCTCTTCCGTTATTATTGACCTCTTCGTTCCAAGCCCTGGTCATTAAAATAATAGTTTTAAATCCCAACTTTCATTCTCCTTCCACTTTAGCCCTTATATCCATCTCTTTCCAGAGAGCCCTAAAGTCTTATCTGATCTCTAACTTGAAACTATGCAACCTATCCCTTGGGACTCTCTATATTAAAAACGAAACAAAATGCACAGAGCTCCCCAAATAATTTTCTGTGCATCCTTCAACTTCCTAGCATTAAGAAAAACCTCTGGCTTTACTCTGAAGACTCCATTTATCTTGTAACCATCTCTAACACATCTCTTATTCCTTTCCCTGAACAGAACATCCGTGTATCCCACCACTTCCCCCAACCATCATTTCGTGACCTTTATCCAACAACTTTTCCAAGGTGAGCTTCGTACACCAGAATCTGTAACACTTTCTCTCTTTCCTGAGTGACTCCTGCATCTGGTTCACAGGCTTCCTTTTCTAGTTCGAGTTCTCAGGATTCCAACGTGAACATGGATCATCCTCCCAACTCTGCCCTAGGGCACCATTCAAGTTTTACATCCTCAGGAGGCTTGGTCCCACCTCCATGGAGCTGCTCACGTGAGTGACAGTAAAGACCATCATGGGCAGCTTGGCATTAGGTTTTCTGGAGGTAACAGGACCAGGTGTGAGTTCTGGGTCTGTCTCTCGTGTGCCTGAGAGCAAATGGCTGGGCTATCTGTAGACTTGACTTATTCACCTATAAAATGGGATAATAGTAATACCCTACTGTGGTGCTATAGAGATTTAATGAGAAAACACATGAAAAAAATTGCCTAACATGTTATCTGGTACTTTAATACCACATGCAATGTTAGCTGAAATTATCATCATTATCATCATCATCGACGTCTCTGAGAATTCCTCCACTACTTGGATCTTGAACTCGTGAAATTTCCGAGGCCATAACCTCCTCCCTGTTCTACCTTTCTTTTATTTTTGAACCCTTTTACTTCATATTGGAGTAGAACTGATTAAAAATGTTGTGATGGTTGCAGGTGCACAGAGTGACTCAGCCCTACACATACATGCCTCCGTTCTCCCCCAGACTCCCCTCCCGTCTAGACTGCCCCACGACACTGGGCAGAGCTCCTTGTGTTATACAGCAGGACCTTGCTGGTCATCCATTTTTTTACATAGCAGTGTGTGCATGTCCATCCCAGACTCCCAAACAACCCCTACCCCGCATCTCTTCCCTGGTAACCAGAAGTTCGTCCTCTGGGTCTGTGAGTCTGTTGCTTTTGCTGTTCTTCCTCCCTCGTTTTATTAAAGCAACTCTGAATTCTCGTTGGCCTCTCGTCCATCATACATCACACGCCGGATTCCTGTTACGTCCTAGGGAGTAACTTCTCACCACGCCCCTCCCTCTCAGCCCCTCCTGCTCTCAGTGGACCACCTCTCCTTTCCCGCTCTTGAAGAGGACAAGACTCCCTTACCTGAGATCCTTCCAGCTTTTGGCTCTCGGCTCTCTGCTCAGCCCCTCTGCTCCTCCGTCAATGCTTTATCCAGCGTCTCTTTCTTTGGTCTTCTCGCAGGCAGAGAACCTTGCCCTTTCTCCCCATTTCTGCCAGGCTCTACCTGTGCTCTGAGCAGCATCCTCTCCGCCCATCCTGTGATCCCCCACGTCCTCCTCAGCCACGCTGTGAGCCAGGCTTGTTGAGAATTTCTCCGCCTGCAGCTTCCGGAGATCTGCCCAATTCGGTTTCCTCCCTTAATTCCTCTTCCCCCACCTCCTCCTTTAAAAGTTTCATTTGACATCTTCTCCCTTTCTTTTCACCCCCAAACTTGTTAGCTATTCATTAGGCTCAGACTGTTGACGCTTACTTTCCAGTCCATCCTCTCCTTCTAAGTGGTCTAACTCTCCTCCTTCATCCGTGTCATTCGCATCCACGTCTAGCTTCATGACTACAGGCTGAAGATCAGACGCACGTTTCCCCTTATGTGTTTGGGCACAGGCTTCATGTGTTCAGTTGCCTTCTGAGTTGAGCACTCTCTGTGTTGAGTCATTTCCCAATCACCAGCCCTTCTCCCTCCAACTTCCTTCTTTCTGACTTTGTGGTACCCCTATCTCCTTTTGGTCTTTATTCGTGGTACCACCCTTCCCCCTATTCTGTAGACTGGAAACTTGGGGATCAGTGTTGAAATTTCCTTTTCCAATCATCATTGCATATAATCAGTTTTCATTTTCCTGAGATTCTCTATCCAGGATGTCTTTCATCTCTTGCTTCCTCTTAACACTTCCACTGCCTCCAAGTTGATTCGGGGTCTCGCCTTCTTGAAATATTATAATACCTGCCTATATTATCACTTCCGGATTCTCTTCCTTCCAATACATTCTACCTTTATACAATTGTCTGTATGTTGCACCTCTTTGTAAGGCACATTTTTTTTTTCACTTTACCTTGTAAATAGTAATATCTTAGCTCAGTACCAGAGGAACTATAGGCTAAAGTTACAGCTACTCACGTCCTAAAACATGGAAGACAAAGTCGTGAACAAAACTGGAATATAAGACATAAGCTTCGTTAAACAATCCTTGGTTTTCATCGCCATTTCTTGTCTTTATAATCGTACTTTGAACTCAGGAAGTCTAAAACATTCCTAACAGGGTGCCTTATAGATGACCTGCATATGAGTTTGCTGCCTGGTTTACTGGTTAATTGGTAACGACAGAGGGTGGTATGGGGACGGTGAGACCGGCGCAGGTTCTTGACCTGAATGACCAGACATTGGTTGTGGGCCCTCAGATAAGTCCCCACACATATTTAAGCTTCAGCTTGATTGTTTGTAGCGTTGAACTAAATGATTTCCATGTTACTTTCTAGTTCTAAGAACTAGTTCCATGTCTTGTCAACTCTTCCAAGAACATCCGTAGGGCTCTAGGTTGGAAGCAAATAGTTCAAAGAGAGTCCAGTTAGAGTAAATAATTTAGGTCACGAGAGGAAGAAAAGTTTAGTTATGTTGAAGCATCAGATTATAAAAGATAAGAGAGACAAAGGATGAAGGAGAAAGATTTTGGGTAATCCAGGGAGAGAGTTGCACTCTGGCAAAATGGTGAGCCCTACAAGGTAAGGAAGCATACGGAGTGGAGGTTCTTGGTACTGGTGGGGCAGAGGAGGGGCTGCCACCCCTGTGTATCTTGGAGTTCACTAGTGTGTTTTTGATCATCATGATAATGGGGATTTGATGGATGGGGCCAAGGACATCCTGCCATGTACTGGACAAACCACACACATTGAAGAATTATCCCATTTCACACTTCATTTTCAGATGCCCCGCTGGACATGTAGTTGGGTTAAAAGCCCTGTTTAGAATGATCTGAACTTAAATCCATAAACTTGGGAGCCTATATTCTATAAAACACTGAACATTTGTTTTTTGCCCTGTTTTAAAGCTCTCTGAATTTTCAGTAAAGCATCAATTCTGTAAATTGACAGAAAGCAGCACTTTATTGTACTTGGAACTTCACCAAAAGTTGTTGATCATTTTAGAAAATACATCACTAACAGCAGTGTCATTACATTGTTTGAATCAGAATAAAAGGTTCTCGTATCAGTTTGCATTTGTGGTTGGTAGATTCTGGTGATTATATGTAGAACAACAGGTATCTGAGTATTACCTGCTGTCTTCTAGTCATGCTTGAGTATTATATATTGAAACACTCTCCTTGGATTTCCTCTTTCCATTATTACAAGCAGGATGTCATATGATTTCTATAATTATGTCTATAGGTAGGTTATATTATTTATGAATTCTGCTTTAGGATAACAAATGGAATGGTTTAACATACTTAATATAAAAGGGACATTAGATGTAATTGGGCTGAGACCCCCTGAGGCAAGTAATCAAGGGGTTCATAAGAGGCTGGCCATAGGAGATTACATTTGTATTCATGTTGGGATAAAATTAGCCTTTGATTTTACTATATGAACTTGCAAAAACATAGCTTATATATAGTTCATCCATTTCTAATATCTTTACCTATGTGAAAAGCAAACCCCAAAACCCCCTTCTCCTTATATTTGCTTAATGAACATTTATATTTAAAATACTTCACTTGGTTCTCAAAACCACCCCATGAGGTAGGTACTGGTCATTGTTATTATTCCTATTATTTGCTGAGGACATTGACATAAAGAGTGATTATGCGACTTGCTCTAGGTCCCCTCTCTAGGTACATGGTGGATGCTGGACCCACTTACGCAGTCACACTTTATTGTTGTGTCACTCACACTGGAAGGAGGGCTTTTTATTGGTGAAGAATGCGTAGACAGACACACATTCAAGCACTGATTCTGAACATAATGGAGTTCAGGTCTCCACGATTTTCTATGTGAATAAAATGAGGTAATACATGTAGAAGTGTTGAACAGGGAGTTTAGCATAAGGAAGTGTTTCTCTCTAAACTCCATGGTTATGAGAAGGTACCCTAGTTATTCTTCTGACCACAGAAAAGACTGGGCCCATGGCTTCGAGACCAGGACGCATCTTGTGCACAACTGGAAAACGTCAGGACGAGCTCGTGCAGGGATCTTCCTGCTTTGTCAATGGCCAGGGCATGTCATCGGGGCAACCTTCCCATGCCAGATTTTAAAACAGTTCCCCTTACATCACCTTTCCACCATGTGCTTCTCGTCAGAAGGAACAGGCACAAGAGCTGGAGGAGAGCATGGTTAAGCACACGTTGGACTCTGTAGTCACTCTCTACAGCCTCCATGGAAAGCTTGGCAGACAGGAAGATGCCCTACCCAGTTCCAGAAGTCTCAGGGGAGGCCCCAAGGCCCCAGCTCCTGGCTCTGGATTTCCGCCCACTCTCATCTCCCAGGCATGGACCCAACCTGAGTAAACAGAGGAGGAAGACAGGGAACTGTAAAACAGTCTGGTGGAAAGTGTACACACAGCAAAGGCACAGACCTTCTTTCTGCCTGTTAGGCACTGTGGGAGGCTGAGAAAACCAGATCCTATGAGCAAAGGCCCCTCCGGTGGTTTTGGTCTGTCTCCATCCTGCCCACTCTTTCCCCAGCCTGTGCACGAACACGTGTTCACATAATCCTGCTTCCCCATTCCCTGTCCTTCCCATGAAATAGGCCGATCCTGCAGAGGGTCAGCAAGACCACAATACATTTATTCTAAATTAAACTAGGGGTGGAATGTTATTTCTCACCACTTTTCTACATTGTTCATCTCCCTCTGCATTAAGCTTTTTACCAACACTGTTGAAAATGGAGTTGGTTAGGGCTTCCCTGGTGGCTTAGATGGTACAGAATTTGCCTGTAGTGCAGGAGACACGGGTTTGACTCCTGGGTCAGGTAGATGCCCTGGAGAAGGGCATGGCGACCTGCTCCAGTAGTCTTGCCTGGAGAATTCCACAGACAGAGGACCCTGATGGACTATAGGGGTCACAAAGAGTCACGACTGAGTGACTAACACTTTCACTTTTCACCCTCTCATGGACCCAGCCATGCCTCTAGGTGGATGACTGTCACAGAGGAAAAACTTTGGAGCAAGGATCTGGAGGCCTGGAGTGTCCTTCCATTCCAGCTCTGTTTCTGCGAGTGAAGTCAGCCCACTCCTCTTAGCTTCCGTTTCCTTGTTTGTAAAATGACAAAGCGGGAATAGATGATATCTAAGGAGAGAAAGCAAGACACCCTGTGTCCCAGAATAAGGTCACGAACAGGCAGAAGTTCACCGCTACCTCCAGGTGTGTGGGCTTTTCTCAGACGACATACACAGGATACCTACTTGTGGGAACATCCGTCTGTTCAGGAGATGGTCTGTATCTGGGGCAGCCAATCAAATGTCTCAGGTCTCCTAAAAGGCATCCATATGAGATGAGCACAGTTAACCTTTAATTATTCTGAAAGTATAGTTGTAAAGTCTTCTACCATTAATTTTAAAAGGACGATATATCACTGGTCCCACACATAACAAAATACACATATTGTGAGGTTTTCTATTGCTTCCCCAAATCTTTAACATTTGAGGAAAGACTGATTTTAGTGGAGGAGAAAACTAGATAACTTCATTCTCACCCCTACTTCTTACTCTTTTTCTTTTTTTTGTTCCATGTCATTACTTTTATTCAGCATATTTCTTTAGGGGGAAAAATAAAACAATTTTTACTCTTCTAATCTTATGGTCTTTTGCTTCTTTTCTGTGCTTTATTATGAACTAATTTTAGACTTAGGGGAAACTTGCAAAAACAGTACAGAGGGTTTCCAAATATACCTTATTCAGCCTTAAACAGAAGAAAAAGAAAAAGGACATTAGCAGAGAAACTGGTGAAGTTCAAATAAGATCTTTAGTTCAGAACACCAAACTAATGTTAAATCCTGGTTTGACACGTGTATACTTTCAGTCTATTAATTAATGAAAACTGAGGCTACTACAAAATTTAGAGGACTTTTGAATCTTGCTTCTTCCTTAAGAGAAATAAGTAATTATTTCTATGCATTAGTTTTATATATTAAGTGTATATATATTTTACTTTATCTAAGGTGTTGATGAAAAATTATGAGAATTTTGACTCCTTATATTTCTTAGATGTAAGATTATTAAAATAATCTGTTATTATTGCCATTTTTTCATTGGGAAAATGGAGGCATAGAGAAGTTAAGTAACCTGCCTAAGATTACACACTGTAGGTAGAGCAGAGATTCATCGAAACCTAGGCTTGGTTGTGGTTCCAGAGCTCACAGTCTGTACTACAGCAGCATCGTATTGTACTATCTCTCACACTCATAAAATCTTTAAACACAGTAGGAAACTCTTGAAAAAAAAAAGTGTTAGTCACTCAGTTGTGTCCAAACTCTTTGTGACCCCATGGACTGAAGTCTACCAGACTCCTCCATCCGTGGAATTCTCCAGGCTAGGACACCAGAGTGGGTCACCTCTCCCCATTCCAGGGAAGCCCCCTGATACTGGAGATCTAACCCAAGTCTCCCGCACTGCAGGCAGAGTCTCCAACGTATAGACCCCCATTCTATAGGCCCAGTGGAAATTCCTGCATTCTCCTAAATCCACAGTCTAATATCACAGGGAAAAAAGGATATCTTGGTCTTTTGCTTGTATAATTTTAGTCTCACACTCTTCAATAGACTGAAAACAGTAATAATCATTCAGTAAGTGAAGGAAAATTATAATATTTATCTTGATATGTACATAAAAATGATAGTGATGTCAGGTCAGGAAATTTCTCATGAAAGTTCTTTGTAAGACACTAGAAAGTCATAATTAATTACACTTATATTTTTAAACATAATTTACTAGAGATAAGCCCAAATAAGCTCTCTGATGCTGGCAAACATCAGTACCTATAGGGGTCACCATATTAATGTTCGAAGTGGGGAGTCAGTCAAGGTTCTCAGCTGCAGGCAATGGAACTAGCTGATGACTTAAGCAGAAATAGGATATATTGGAAGCGTTTTCGGAGAAGGCACTGGCACCCCACTCCAGTACTCTTGCCCGGAAAATCCCATGGACGGAGGAGTCTAGTAGGCTGCAGTCCATGGGGTCGCTAAGAAAGTCGAGTCACTTTCCCTTTTCCCTTTCATGCATTGGAAAAGGAAATGGCAACCCACTCCAGTGTTCTTGCCTGGAGAATCCCAGGGATGGGGGAGCCTGGTGGGCTGCCGTCTGTGGGGTTGCACAGAGTCGGACACGACTGAAGCGACTTAGCAGCAGCAGCAGCAGCAGGAAGCGTTTTAAGGTTCACAGAATTGATTAGAGGCTATTCAATCAGGCTGGCAAAACAGAAGAGGGGCAAGAAGCAGAAAGGACTTCCCAGGTGGCTGTGGTTGTAAAGAACCCACTGCCAGTGCAGGTGGACTAAAGAGACGCCAGTTTGATTACTGGATCGGGAAGATCCCCTGGAGGAGGGCGTGGCAACTCACTCTGGCATTCTTGCCTGGAGAACCTCATGAACAGAAGAGCCCCATTGTCTGCAGTCCATAGGGTAGCAAAGAGTCAGACAGGGAATGAAGCGACTTAGCACACGCACACACAAGGAGCAGAAAGGACATCAACTTTTAGTAGGACTGGTCTGCACAGGCTGCCTTCTCTGACTGCTATCTCCAGGCATCACCATCACTGTGAATGGTTCTCATCTCTTCTTCCTTACAAGAAGAAATCATTTTATCATTTTCCATGATTCAGAGTCATGGGTGAGAGTATCTAACTGACTCAGTCTTCATCATTTGCCAGTTTCTATTTGAGTGATGAAGCCTCAGTTCAGTTCAGTTCAGTCGTGTCAGACTCTTTGTGACCCCATGAATCGCAGCACGCCAGGCCTCCCTGTCCATCACCAACTCCTGGACTTCATTCAGGCTCACGTCCATCAAGTCAGTGATGCCATTCAGCCATCTCATCCTCTGTCGTCCCCTTCTCCTCCTGCCCCCAATCCCTCCCAGCATCAGAGTCTTTTCCAATGAGTCAATTCTTTGCATGAGGTGGCCAAAGTACTGGAGTTTCAGCCTCAGCATCAATCCTTCCAATGAACACCCAGGGCTGGTCTCCTTTAGAATGGACTGGTTGGATCTCCTTGCAGTCCAAGGGACTCTCAAGAGTCTTCTCCAACATCACAGTTCAAAAGCATCAATTCTTTAGTATTCAGCTTTCATCACAGCCCAACTCTCACATCCATACATGACCACTGGAAAAACCATAGCCTTGACTAGACAGACCTTTTTTGGTAATGTAATGTCTCTGCTTTTGAGTATGCTATCTAGGTTGGTCATAACTTTCCTTCCAAGGAGTAAGCGTCTTTCAATTTCATGGCTGCAGTCACCATCTGTAGTGATTTTGGAACCCCCAAAAAATAAAGTCTGACACTGTTTCCACTGTTTCCCCATCTATTTCCCATGAAGTGGTGGGACCGAATGCCATGATATTCGTTTTCTGAACGTTGAGCTTTAAGCCAACTTTTTCACTCTCTACTTTCACTTTCATGAAGAGGCTTTTGAGTTCCTCTTCACTTTCTGCCATAAGGGTGGTGTCATCTGCACAATTGAGGTTATTGATATTTCTCCCGGCAATCTTGATTCCAGCTTATATTTCTTCCAGTCCAGCGTTTCTCATGATGTACTCTGCATATAAGTTAAATAAACAGGGTGATAGTATACAGCCTTGACGAACTCCTTTTCCTATTTGGAACCAGTCTGTTGTTCCATGTCCAGTTCTAACTGTTGCTTCCTGACTTGCATATAGGTTTCTCAAGAGGCAGGTCAGGTCAGGTGGTCTGGTATTCCCATCTCTTTCAGAATTTTCATCATGAAGCCTAGACTTATGCAAAGGGGGTCTCCGGGATTAAGAAAGGAGTTTAGTTTACCAGAAACCCAGATGATGATGATGTCAATTACACATATTATATTCAAATTTTATGCCAATCCTAATTCACAAATGGAATGTTACATTGATTTCTTAGAGATTAAAATAATGCAACGTCACAATATTTGCCTTTTATGAAAAATCTTTTCATGGAAACAGAATTGGAGAATATAA
The DNA here is from genome assembly GCF_032452875.1 of Bos javanicus. Taxonomy (NCBI): domain Eukaryota; kingdom Metazoa; phylum Chordata; class Mammalia; order Artiodactyla; family Bovidae; genus Bos; species Bos javanicus. The sequence goes on along the minus strand of NC_083894.1, from coordinate 32,357,192 downwards.
AAGGTATTCTAGAGCCTTCTGATTCAATCACACACATCACACAAGAAATTCACTTATAACTGAGTGAAATGAAATGAATGAATGAAATGGAAACTCATTTATAACTGCTGCAATTAGCAACAGAGCACAGTTAAGAGCATGAGTTCTAGGTATGAGCAGACCTGGGTCCAGATTCTTCCAACGCAATCCTAGCTGTGTGACCTATAACAGGACTCCCCTGTTGGCCCAGCTGGTAAAGAATCCACCCACAATGCGGGAGACCTAGGCTCGATCCCTGGGTCGGGAAGGTCCCCTGGAGAAGGGAACAGCCATCCACTCCAGCATTCCTGCATGGAGAATGCCATGGACTGTGTAGTCCATGGGGTTGCAAAGAGTCGGACATGACCGAGCCACTTTCACTTCTTGATCATACTGTTCCCTTTTCCTCTAGCCTATAAAATGGAAGGACTCGTACTATCAATTCATATGTCTGTGGAGAAGATCAGTTGATCAGATCAGATCAGATCAGTCACTCAGTCGTGTGCGACTCTTTGTGACCCCATGAATCGCAGCACACCAGGCCTCCCTGTCCATCACCAACTCCCGGAGTTCACTCAGACTCACGTCCATCGAGTCAGTGATGCCATCCAGCCATCTCATCCTCTGTCGTCCCCTTCTCCTCTTGCCCCCAATCCCTCCCAGCATCAGAGTCTTTTCCAATGAGTCAACTCTTCCCATGAGGTGGCCAAAGTACTGGAGTTTCAGCTTTAGCATCATTCCTTCCAAAGAAATCCCAGGGCTGATCTCCTTCAGAATGGACTGGTTGGATCTCCTTGCAGTCCAAGGGACTCTAAAGAGTCTTCTCCAACACCACAGTTCAAAAGCATCAATTCTTCGGTGCTCAGCCTTCTTCACAGTCCAACTCTCACATCCATACATGACCACTGGAAAAACCATAGCCTTGACTAGACGGACCTTTGTTGGCAAAGTAATGTCTCTGCTTTTGAATATGCTATCTAGGTTGGTCATAACTTTCCTTCCAAGGAGTAAGCGTCTTTCAATTTCATGGCTGCAGTCACCATCTGTAGTGATTTTGGAACCCAGAAAAGATCAGTTGATACAATTCATGAAAATCAATAAGCATCCAACGGCAGTTGCCTTGGAGGTTATGATACCAGTGTTCTCACTGGGATCACGTCATCATTACCACCATCAACATCCAACTATTGTTTCAGTTCAGTTCAGTTCATTTCAGTCACTCATTCCTATCTGACTCTTTGTGATCCCATGGACTGCAGCACACCAGGCTTCCCTGTCCATCACCAGCTCCCAGAGCTTGCTCAAACTCGTGTCCATTGAGTCAGCGATGCCATCCAACCATCTCATCCTCTGTCGTCCCCTTCTCCTCCTGCCTTCAATCTTTCCCAGCATCAGGGTCTTTTCCAATGAGTCAACTCTTCGCATCAGGTAGCCAAAGTATTGGGAGTTTCAGCCACAGCATCAGTCCTTCCAATATATATTCAGAACTGATCTCTTTGAGGATGGACTGGTTGGATCTCCTTGCAGTCTGAGGGACTCCCAAGAGTCTTCTCCAACAGCACAGTTCAAAAGCATCAACTCAACTACTGTTTGAGTATATTTAATGAAGACCCATATCCTACAATGCAATGCAGTTCATTTTGTTGCTCCATAGCTCTCATTATTAGCAAGCATCTGCCAGTAATGCCTTACTGGCACTTTAATGTCCCCTCTCTGAGCGTCCTGTGCCTCAGATGTGAAGTAAAGCAAATATTCTCACTGAGACTGCCAGCTCTCCCCTTGAGAGTGTCAGTCAGTTCAGTTCAGTTGGTCAGTCGTGTCCGACTCTGCAACCCCATGAATCGCAGCACGCCAGGCCTCCCTGTCCATCACCAACTCCCGGAGTTCACTCAGATTCACGTCCATCGAGTCAGTGATGCCATCCAGCCATCTCATCCTCTGTCATCTCCTTCTCCTCCTGCCCCCAATCCCTCCCAGCATCAGAGTCTTTTCCAGTGAGTCAATTCTTTGCATGAGGTGGCCAAAGTACTGGACTTTCAGCTTTAGCATCATTCTTTCCAAAGAAATCCCAGGGCTGATCTCCTTCAGAATGGACTGGTTGAGAGTGTACTGTCACTTAAATAAATCCTCTCTTGGCTTTCTTGACCTCCTGTCAGCTCTACATTCTTTCTGCAATGAGACAGGAACATACCCTGCAATAATACATCGCTGGTGGAGCCAGCCAGGAGATTTCAGCAAGCCTCAGTTTCTCATCTCCTTTGTACTTGAGAGGCACTGCCTGAATTCCTGCTTCTCTCTCTCTTTTATGCTTTCTTACTGACTTCAGCGTTTTTGGACCTACTGCCACAACCATGTGGAACCATAAAAGTCCCTAGGGTGCTCGCCCCAGAAATCTCCCTGGAGAGGGCGAGTCCTGGAAAGTACTAGCGAGAGAAAAGGTCTCTCAGCCCTACTTCTTACTCTTAACCTGACAGCTATCCCAATATTCCTTTGCACATGAGATTTGTTGAACAAGACTATGGGCTAATGTGGCCTACAACCTCAAGAAACATCTCAAAACCTTATACCCTGTCTGTTCCAGCACAGAGGCAAGGACCTAGGGCTATTTGGCTGAATGCCCCAGGAAGTTGACCAGATGGCCGCAATCAAGGTCCCTGTGTTCTCGCAGTGGGTAAGTGATTCCTCACACCTACCATGACTCCGGACCAGTGTATTTCCACAGCCCCACTCCTGACAGACAAAACTTGAATTTACATCAAAAAAGTTCTTTCCTGTAACCTCTCTGGGGCACTAATAGGTTTTTGGCCTAAGATTTACTACATTACAGCTTCATGATGAAGTTGGAGACAAAGAGCTATGTTTTCAGAGGCTCTGTCAATACCCAGCGGGTCCCCTCCAGACAATGAGGCTACTGTGAGGAGATAACCTGCTGGGACGGATTCTGGGTGGCTTGATTTAGGAGGTGCACACACCTGCCAGGCACCACAGAGCCATCGCAATGCCAGAGGAATCCGGATTTCAGAGGGAGATGGAAGCACTGGAGTTGCGGATCTGCTTCATAGGGGCACAGCTGGGGTTCTCATTTCCCTCCCCGTTTTAGGATATGTACTCTTCAGTAGCTGGATGGTGTTTTCAGTGTAGTCCTAACCTACCAAGTGTTTCCACAGTTGATTCTGACTTCCTGTCCTCTCATTTCGTCTTTACCAACCTGCAGAGGTTCCAGTTCAGGACCGCAGGGACCATGTTTTCTTTGAACTCTGTGCTCTGGGACTGAGGTCAAACCAACACCTTCATAACCTTGAGAATGCGATTACTGCCAACTCCCTTGATCACTTTGAAGTGAGTCACGATGCCATCAACATGCTATCAGGAGAGCCTTTGGAGTGTTTCAAATAATAAGTTTTGAAATGAAAGTAAGTAGTTACAAATTATAAACACCAGCACCCCAAAGAGGTTTGGAATGAGAATAAGCCGCCGTCACTACTGTTTGGGTCAGAAACACACGATTTTTATTGTGATTTACAGATCAAGAGGCATAACCACCGTGACCCAAAATATTCTTCTCTCTGTCCCACTCCTCATGCAAGCCCTGGCCGATTAAATTACTGAAATTTATATGACTGAAGCCTGTATTTCTGAAAATGTAATTCTTTGCATATTGGTCTCCTTGCTAGAAAGCACCATGAGGCCAGGAATTATATATTTTCATTTTTCTTAAAAAAATGTTTTGTAAAGGCCTAGCACATGGAATTTTTTAAACTAATGTTTATTAACAAATGGATAGAATTTGTGTGTTCTGATTTGCGACATGACACCGAAGAAATATATAACCTTGGTCAAATTTCTTCATATCTCTAAGCATCTAATTCTGTGTCTCAAAGACAAAAGAACTTTTACTAAACGATTTTGGGAGTTTCTTTTCACACCAGAATTCTAAAATACTTTTTCTTGTTTCAAGATGCCTGTGGTTTGGTTTTACCCAAATTTGATTATACCACAAGGGAAACAGTAAAGCTGAAGTTATAGGCCGGTCTCTAGAAATACTTAGAATAAGTTAAGTCAATGGCATTTCTAGGGCCCATTAAGAATTTTAACATCTTTCTCTGTGGTGGGTGGTACAAACTGCATTGTTAATTTGTGCATTAATAATTCCTAGGGCTGAAATTAGAGAGAGGGAAATATAAGTCCTGACAGTGCTTCTCCCCTCTGTCAAATATTAAAAATGGGTGAAACGTGGTTAAGATAAGTATAAATCATCATTAAAAGGCTTAACCTATTATCTTTTCTTTTTCACTTGCCTTTATGAAGGCTCAGAAAAGAAGAGATTTTGAGAGAATTGAAAAGAGAGAAGAGATGACAACTGAAATGCCTCAGAAAGAGCTGAAACATAGGGAAGACAGATCTCAGGTGTATCTCGAACCCACTGCAGTCATCACTTGAAAAGAATTTTAAGTAGAAGAAGTAAAATGTTTTTCTTATGTAAACCCTTTGTCTGAAAGTAACAGGAGCCTACCTATGGGAATTCTAATATACCCCTTAAATATTTTTTAAAAGAATCCACAAGTTTCTAGGATTAAAAAGAAGTGCAGGGTAAAGCTTGATTTGTCCAGTCACCTTCTGCACCAAGTTTCTGTTCTAGGATAAATCACTGGCCTCTTTCTCTTTTTTCTTTAACTGAAGTATAGTGGATTTACAATATTGTGTCAGTTTCAGGTGGGTAGCGAAGGGATTCAGTTTTATATATATATATATGTTATTTTTTAGTCACTAAGTTGTATCTGACTCTTTGTGACCTCATGGACTGTAACCTTCCAGGCTCCTCTGTCCATGGGATTCTCCAGGCAAGAGTACTGGAGTGAGTTGCCATTTCCTTCTCCAGGGGATCTTCCTGACCCAGGGATTGAACCTAGGTCTCCTGCATTGGCAGGCAAATTCTTTACCACTGAGCCATCAGGGAAGACTCAAGTATGTATATATACACAATAATGTATACACACACACACACACACACACACACACATACACATCATCTGAATATATTCTTTTCCATAGTCTCTTTCACCCCCAGCTCTGCTGTCCGTTCCCTGAAAGGACTCTTCCCCTGCGTGGACACACCTTCCTTCTTGACCCATCAAGCATCACTAGCCCAATGCCATTGGGTGTGATAAACTTAGTAATATTTGGAGTGAAATGGAGGGCTCCACAGGATAGCACAAAACCACGTATAACCTGAAGCCATGCTTTCAGCCTTCTTGCTGAGTTTTCAGAAAATACTTGGGCCCTGCCAGTGGTTGGAGCAGCTTCCACCATTGCTCTAGGATGGTCCCCAGTCTCTCTCTTGTTCTCCATCTCAGTATCCCCTTTCTCTTCTGAGGCAGCAAAGAGAATGTCCCAGCCATTTTCTGGGTTGGATTTGACTTAATCCTTAGACTTCTGTTACTTTTCCATCATTGGAAGCGTCCAGAGAGACTCAATGACACGCACCCTGTGTAGTCAATAGAGAAAGGGCTCAAATTTCTAAAATGGCACTTTTATCTTGCCTGGACATGGGCATATACAACCCCTAATATTTGAAACCATTTTGTTGTCTTCATAATGATGTCTATTTTTGCCATCTGAAGTGGCTTGCATCATATTTTGACTCCAGTTGGCCAGCATTTCCCACCCAAACAGCTACAAGAATTTTTTTTTCAGTCATCTAAATATTTATCCCTTTGCCTATCCAAACTTGACCATACACCAGTGTCATCTACGGAGCATTTTTAAAATGCATTCTCTTGAGTACCATCTCAAGCCCAGTAAGAAGGATTTGGGGAGGGGGGGTGTGTCCTGAGTTCAGAGTCCATGATTCCCAAATTTAGAACTCTTCACATGGTATGCTTGGGGGGCTGCCCTCAGGATCGGTCATTCGGAGCTGCCGCCATAAAGCACGATGGTCCGCTGTGGTCAGTCCAGTTTTCTCTGTTCTTTCATGCTTTCCCTTCCCTTGTATGTATTCTGCCTCCTCTTTCCCTTCTCACCCATCATGTACTAAGTTCCCAACATGTGCCGGGTACTTGGCCTCTCATCATTTTGCCCTGTTGTATTAGAGTCAGCCCACTTTTAAGTCTTCCTGTTACCCCTATCCCCAATTGTAAGAAAGCAACCTTGTCTTCAGAAGCATCTGTCGCCTAAGTCATCATCCCCCTTCTCGTATCCAAATATTTCAGGAGCATTTGAGAAGTCTTTCCCAAGTTGCTATGACACTGCTTTGGAAATATTAAACTGTGAGTCTTGTGTCTCATTGGATGGTGACCATTATCATTTACACTGGGTCAGCTCTTCACTTCCATCTTTTAAAAAATCATTATAGCTGAAAATGTCTTAATGACCCAGTAAGGCTGAATGCACCATTTATAATAATTTCTAGTTAAGAGACAATGAGGAAGATCCATCTCTTAGAAAACCAGTTTGGCACCTCCCAGGACAGTCCCAGGCCCAGGCAGAGGATACCCAGCTCAATCTCTCTCACTTTCTTTTTTATAAATTTTAATACAATTAAACCAGACCATTTAGGAATTATTCTAATCCCAGTTTCAAGTCCCATCCTTTTCTCCAGTCATGCACGTATTTAGACTTTTTATTCCTTCATTAACAAAGGGAAAATGCAGGCCATTATGACAGTTAGCAGACATAATTTTAGACAAATACAACTTCTTATCAAATAAGCCTGCGATAAGTATTTGATGAACAGGGCTCTTCAATATAACTTCCAACACTAATTTAATGAGAAGTATCAAATGAATTTTTTTTTATTCTGATGTCTCCCATGAGACAAATGATACTTTGCAGGCCTATTTTTAACAAATGAATTATTGACTTAAACTGGCACAATTAATCACAATATAATGGGATCAGGGGATGTTAGGGGCTCATTCATCACAGTTGATGATGAGTACCGACTCTTCCGAGAAATGAAACTCTTTAATCACTCCTAGATTAACAGTTACATGCTTTCAAATTTCGATCATAAGGAACTGGCAGCCTAGAATGAAAAGGAGCCAGTGCTGGAGGAGAAAATGGAAAGAGAGAATACAGAGTTTGTTGTTTGCGGTCAGAAATCCTACTTTTTGCCAGGACTCTTCGGTGAAGACAGAAAAATGATTCATTAGAAAGGTGGTGCTGGGGATGGGCAGAACATCAGAACGACAGTGAACATTCTTGCCATCTGGGCTTAACTCTCTCATTGAAAAGCTGTGTGACGGGACTTCCCTGGTGGTCCAGGGGTTAAGAATCGACCTGCCCGTGCTGGGGACATGGTTCAACCCCTGGTCTGGCAAGATTTCACATGTTTCAGGGCAGCTAAGCTCAGGGACCACAATCACTGAGCTCGCACTCTAGAGCACAGCCTCTGCAACGAGGAAAGCCACCGCAACGAGCAGGCCAGGCGCCGCAGTGAGGAGTAGCCCCCCACTCACTGGAACTAGAGAAAGCCCACTGAAGGTCCAACAGAGCCAAAAATAAATGCTTAAACTTTTAAAAAATAAATAAAATAACACATTAAAAAAAAAATCTGTGTGACTCCTGACAAACTGCTTGACATCTCTGAACTTCCTCTTCTTCGTCTGCAAGATAAATATGGTACCATCTCTCCAAGAATCAAGCCACATAACCCACGTCCTCAAGTTCTGGACAATTAGGAAGCAGAGCTCCTTTCATGTGTTGCTTATCGTTGTTTTAGGAATTGTTTGTTTTCCATCTCCAGCACCCATACCTGCTAGACATTTTTTGACTAATTGGAAAAAGATACACAGTAAAATGTGATAGCCAAATAAGGAACTCAGAACTAAGGGTAGGTCTATCTGCTATCTCAACGAGCTTGACAACTTCTCTCCCAAACCCTGCTGTTATCGAAAGATAAGTCACATGTGACTCTTGTTCTCCAGGAGTTCACAACCCTATTAGTCAGACAGACAAGAGAGTCACATCATTTGGACATAAGAAAAAGTAAAAAGGCAAGCCAGTGAAGGATTTTTTTTTTTTTTAATTCAAAGCTACGCGAACAGTTTGAAGAAAAACAAATAGCACAGAAAGGAAAAGCAACTGATCCCTTCCCCATGTGGTGACTGTACTTTGCCATTTGCCCAGTTCATTCCAGGTTTACACTCATTTTCTTTCTTTCTTTCTTTTTTTTTATTTCTTAAAGTTTTGCTCTAACCCTTCCATATTTTTATTTTTTAATGAAGTATAGTTGACATATACTAGTACCAGGTGTACAAGATAGTATCTTGACATTTTTATAGATTATATATAGGCTATATTCCCTGTGCTCTACATTACATTCTTTTTTTTTTTTCCAAGTACAATTATTAATGCTATCCACTTTTACTCTCAAAAGTGTCTTGGTTTTGACAATTTCGGTTAAACTAATTTTAGCCATTTCTTTCTTTTGTTACTACCAATATCTAAATAACGTGGTTATATTTTGATTTTCTCTTTTTCTAAACAAAAAATATTTTACTTATTCAGCTGTGCCACAGGATCCTCTTTGCAGCATGTAGGATCTTTAAGTGGGACCTAGTTCTCTGATCAGGTATTGAACCCAGGCCCTCTGAGTTGGGAGTGCATAATCTTAACTTCTGGACCACCCGGGAAGTCCCTTGATTTTCTTTAATTTATCATTGTTATATATAGTCCGCAGACTTTTTACCTATCTAGAGATTTATGTAGTTCACACCTTCCCTGCTTTCTTGCCCTTTCTCCCAATATAGTTAAGTAAGAATCCTAAGTTTCTTCCTTTGTTCTATCTGAGACTTCTAATTAAGCCTCCATGAGCTATTCTGTAAATAATATTTCTCTGGACTCCTGATTTTTGCAGTGGTATTAACACCCCATCATTCCTCCCATTTCTACATCCTCTTCTACCTCTTAACGGGCACCTGGGATCCCTTTCCTTTTACATCATCATGTGTCATGACTGAGTGCTTCATCCCAACACTCAGAGTTTTTCTGCTTATCTGACTGGACACAGATTGATACAGTTATCATTGGAATAGGCAAAGAAAAGAGTTTTAGAAAGGCAGGGAGAAATTAACAGAATTACAATAGTAGTAGAAGACTATAAAGCATATTTTTTTAATCAAATAGGAAAAAAATGTTATGTAGGTCCTGAATAATATAATTAATAAGGCAGTATGTGTAAATATGTATATATTGATCTTTGTATCCTGCAGAGAATACTCTTTATTTTCATCATCAATAAAGCATTTATGAAATATTGATCTGCATTATGTCCCAAAGAAAAAACTTAAAAAAATAATTATAAAAAGCAGGCACTTGGATCAATGGATAAGCCTGGGTATTTGTAACAGACGTCACCAACGATGGTGTGGTGCAGGATTAGAAAAGATGTGAAAGATTCAAAAAAGCATTTGTTTAATATTGTGACCTTGTGAAGGTAGGCAGCCTTGACCCTCACTTCCAGGTACTCGCAGCCTCACAGGGGATGGGGGGCATTTGAGGCAAGCATGGGGCTGAAATTAAGCACTGTGTGTCTCTTGGGTCATGCTGAAGGTGACGATGCTCTGTGTCAGGGAGTGATCAAAATAAGGTTGTTTCAAGAAATCAGATAGCGAGAAACCTAAGAGCATTTTAATTTTATCCAGTTGGATGTGGGAGCCACTGGTGGTTTGAAATGTTTTAGGAGGATTAACTTCAGGGGTGTGTAGGATAGATGGCTGTTGGGGGGCAGGGCTGGGGACAAATTGGAAAGTGGGATCCCACTAGAGAGAAGAGCTTGGCCACAGAGGAACTCGTAAAGAGAGACTGAACTGCAGGTGGTGTTTTAAAAACGTGGGGGCTGCTTTGCTATAGGGAGGAAGAAGATAGTTAAAAGTGACTCTACAGATGTATTAATAAAACCTGGATGACCACTAGAATGGGGTCAAGACTGACAGAAATAGGTTATTAGTGTTTTCCAGTTTCTAAAATGCATTTTCAAACTTTTAAGAGAGATAACCACTTTACAAGCATCTAACTTCTTGCCTCTAAAATCCGGCAGATATTACTCAGAAATAATCATGGGGCTTATTCTGCATTGGAAACTAGGAAATGATGCAAGACAAGCTCCAGAAAACTGGAGGTAATTTTACTGGATAAATGAGGGTAAAAATCTGTAATATTTGGCCAAGAAGAAATGCATTTTTGGCATATGGAAAAGCAATTTTCTTGCGAAGTAAGCAGAAGAGACCCAATCAAATCCTTCCATCTCACCCACGAAAGGTTCTGGGCAGTGAATGTTTGAGAATAGACACTCTCTGAAATGGTCAGGAGGGATATAGACACCCATCAGTTGTCCTTGGTACCAATTAGGCTTCAGAGGCTGCACCAAGCAGATGGCTGATGGGGACTCTTAACCCTGGAACAGACAGCAGAGGACGAAGAAAGGTCTCCAGGAATTTCTGACTGCCCCACCACTCCTGGGACAAATTCACCTGCAGAAACGCCAAGTGACCACCAACCTGGTATTTCCATATTTCTCTAATGTGGGTGAATTCCAGTGCAAGTCTTTCTCTTTTCTTTTGGGGGCCAAAAATATTTTTGGTACAACATCCATGCCAGAAACCATGTCAGCTTATAATACCTTAATAACTTCAACTCTTACCTAGCACACAGAACTCTTTTTGCCATGATTTTTAAAGAATGAAATAACGTTGGTTTAAAATATTATGTTCATTTTAGGTGTTCAGTATAGGTGATTCAATATTTTTACAGACCATACTCCACATAAAGTTATTACAAGATATTGGCTGTACTTCTTGGATTGCACATTACATCCATGTATTTTATTTGTTGTTTTGTTGTTGTTCAGTCGCTAAGTTGTGTCCAACTCTTTGCCACCCCATGAACTGCAGCATGCCAGGCTTCCCTGTCCTTCGCTGTCTCTCTGAGCTTGCTCAAACTCATGCCCATTGACTCAATGACGCCATCCAACCACCTCATCCTCTGCCATCCCCTTTTCCTCCTGCCCTCAATCTTTCCCAGCATCAGGGTCTTTTCCAATGCGTAGGCTCTTCACATCAGGTAGTCAAAGTATTGGAGCTTCAGTGCCATCATCAGTCCTGCCAAAGAATATTCAGAGTTCATTTCCTTTAGGATCGACTGGTTTGATCTCCTTGCTATTCAAGGATAGTTTGTACCTCTTAACTTCCTTCCCATCACACCTCGCCCCTTTCCCCAGCCCTCTCCCCACTGGTAGTGGCTGGTTTGTTCTCATGCAGAACTCTTTTTAAAAAATGCACAAATTGAGAAAAATCACTGGCTCAAAGATATTCTACAGTTTAAAAAGACACCATTCCACAGAATCAGAGCAAGTTTCTTCCTATAAAACTCAAACTGCTGCAATTGCTGAAATTTTCTAATGTACACTCTCTGCAACACTTAAATAGAAACTACATTTTGAAATTTGAGCAGTATCACAGAAGTAACAATGCAAAATCATGAAAGACTGAATGAAAATTTAAAAACTGCAACTATAGAATTTAAAACCTGCATGTGGCAGTGAACAGCTGAGGGGATACTGCCAACAAGCTGAATTTTGAAAATAAAGGCATAATTCTAGACACTCTTTCAGAACTGAAAGGAGCAAACAATAAATGAAAGTGGCGAGGGAACTGTGAAATGATCTGGGAAATCCGAAATGTGCATAAGGGAGTGAAGCAAGCAGAAAAGCAGTGAAAGGAAAGTTTCTTGAGAGAGTTCACAGAGAGCTAGAGGATGAACAAAAATCATACCTTAAACACACTTGATGGAATCTGGAATTGAAGACGAATTTTCATTATCTAGGTCTAGATCTATTTTCTTACCAGACTCTAGACACTCATGTTCCTGTTTTAAAATGTCAGTCTCTGGGGCTTCCTTGGCAGTCCAGTGGTTATGGCTCTGTGCTTCCACTGCAGGGGACACAGATTGGATCCCTGTTCATGGATAAAACCCCACATGCTATGAGGAGCAACTAAGAAAAAAAAAGAATGAAAAAAAAATCAACATTCACTAGTTGTCTGTAATGAACATGTATTGCTTGTAATATTAGAAAGAGAACAATCTATTAAAAATAAAAAAAGAATTTTAAACATTATCAACACTTAAAATGTGTAAATGGAACTTAATTGCTTGGCTTTTGAAATCAGTTGATAAGCTTCATGCAATTCCAATAAAAAATTCTAAAAGAATTATCTTTTAACTTGACAAAATAATCAGAAAGTTCATCTGGAAAGTTTTTGAAATATTCCACAAGGAAAAATATATACGGAGATGCATTTGTAGATTTCAAAGGATTTTATAAAGTGGCTGTAATTAAGCAGGGATAACAGTAGAATAACATAAAAAGGTCTGGAACAGACCATAGTGTATAAACTAATCAAATGAAATTTAACACTTTAAATCAGTGGACAGAGATGATTATTAAATAAGTGGTGTTGGAACAATTGGCCAACAACTGGAGAAAATAACTAAATTCTTGCTTCATATCACTTATCAAAGATATTTTTAGATGGATTAAAAAGATAAACATAAAAATGAGTCACGAATGGCTTGGAAGAAAATGTAGATTGGCATCTATCTGATATCACATAAAAGCAAAATGAGAAAATATGGAGGAACATACTGATAGATTTTAAAAACATGAAAGAGTGAAAACCCATATTAATCAAAAACTATAAAGTTAAAAAGTTTATGATAAATTGGGGAACTATGTGCACTCCTTATATAGACAGAGGTTGTTGTTCAGTCACTAAGATGTGTCTGACTCTTTGCAACCTCACTGACTGCAGGCTTCCCTGGCCTTCACTGTCTCCCAGAGTTTGCTCAGATTCATGTCCATTGAGTGATGCTATCTAACCATCTCACCCTCTGCCTCCCTCTTCTCCCTTGCCTTCAAATTTTTCCCAGCATCAGGGTCTTTTCCAATGAGTCAGCTCTTCACAACAGATGGCCAAAGTATTGGAGTTTCAGCTTCAGCATCAGTCCTTCCAATGAACACTCAGGGTTGACTTCCTTCGGTCAATTAGCTAGTTGGATCTCCTTGTAGTCCAAGGGACTCTTAAGAGTCTTCTCCAGCGCGGGCTGAGGCGCCTCGGCCGGGAACCGAGGGGAGCGGTACGCGGCGGGGCCATGAGCGGCTCCAGGGCTCCGGGCCCCGAGGTGGGCGCCTCCGGGGCAGAGCCCCCCGGCGCGGCGCTGAGCGTGGACGTGGCAGGGCTGCTGGCACAGCTGGCGTAATTTAAAAAAAAAAAAAAAAGAGTCTTCTCCAACACCACAGTTCAAAAGCATCAGTTCTTTTGCACTTAGCCTTCTTTATGTTCCAGCTCTCACATCTGCACATGACTACGGGAAAACCATAGCTTTGACTATACAGACCTTTGTCGGCGAAGTGATGTCTCTGCTTTTGAATATGCTGTCTAGGTTTGTCATAGTTTTCCTTCCAAGGAGCAAGCATCTTTTAATTTCATGACTGCTGCCACTGTATAACTATACATGTACAAATATGAAGTTATAAATATGCTTGGAAAATTTGAAGGGAAAAAATTAAATTCCATAGTAGAAAATGGGAAAGAAGCATAACAGGTAGGCATTTTCAACACAGAAAGAGTATGGTGGTCAATACATTTATGAAGATTGGTTAAATCTAATGGATTAGTTTGCTACGGATGCTGTAACAAATCACCACAAACTTAGCCATGTTTAAATGTTAAGCATGTAAAGCAGGGAACCAAACTATGATTCAAATCTTGTTAAAATAGATTTGAAGACAACTAAATGCATACCCTCACCTATGAAACTGGAAGAACATACCCACTTAATGTTAATATTAGGAGCGGATATCTCTGAGTTGGGAGATTATGGCAATAGCTATTTTTCTTTATATGTATATATATATACAATGCATATATAAATATATAAATATGTATTATATATAATATAAATATAAATATATAAATATAAATATATATAAATATATAAAAATATATATATTGCTGTGAACACATTTTACTTTCTTTTTAACTCTATGATCCCTGTTATGCTGAGGATATGCATACCCTCACCTGTGAAACTGGAAGAACATACCCACTTAATGTTAATATTAGGAGCGGATATCTCTGAGTTGGGAGATTATGGCAATAGCTATTTTTCTTTATATGTATATATATATATATATAAAGCATATATAAATATATATAAATATATATTATATATATAATATAAATATATATAAATATAAATATCTATATTGCTGTGAACACATTTTACTTTCTTTTTAACTCTATGATCCCTGTTATGCTGAGGTCCTAATCGCTGTACTACTTAACCATTTGACCAAAGTGAGATGATACGAGTTGGACAGTCTTGAGAGAGGAGAAGCAGACAGTGATTTTAGTTTTTTATGGTAAAATGATAATGGGACATCTGGGTATCACTTGAACATGAACTCTGGGGTCTCAGTGATATGGTGGGGATGGAGGTACAGACACTACCAACTCTGGAGCTGTACGTGGTGAAGCCCTAGAGGAGCCATGCTAGCTTTCTGGCACCATGGAATATGATTCTAGTAATCTGTAATCCTCAAAACCCTACGATTATGAGCCCAGATTCTTTCTACTTTCTTCTCTTTGTGTACATCTGTGTGCACTGGCTGTCTGACCTGCAGTAACTCATTTCTCCAATAAAACATTAATGAGTGAAGATCTATATTTCATACTGAATGAAATATTTAAAATGATCATTACAGTTATATTTTCCTTTAGTTATTTTTCTTGTTTTGTGGAGTGGCCATGGAGTGCAGCCTTTTGGGGTTGTCTATCCCTAAGAAATGGAAACTGAAGCCCTGTAATCAGGCATATCTCAGTTCTCCTTGCTCAAAGATGCATATAACAAAATCTGTTTCAGACATGATGTTGCAAAAGAGAACATGACATGCGATATGATGGTTGCTGGGGAGCGTGCATCATAGGAACACAGACTACCAGCTCTGAGAGAGATCTACATTTGGCATCTAGGAGTGTAATATTTCCTTCTCTCCTGAGCAAAACTGGTAGTGAACTGCAGAGTGGCATTTCACAATAACTGCAGAACTGAACACAGGGCTCTGGGTGGAAAGCAATGATACTGTAGAAACCAGTAGCTCCTGCAGTGCCTGGCCCCTGCTTCTTGGGCAGAGGCCTGAGGAAGCAAAACAGGACTATAAGGCACTCTTCACAGAAACTCTGAGAACCCAGCAGAATAGCGGATGAAATCAGATATCATAGGACAAGTGAGGCTAAGACGATGGGGGTTGATGCTGAAGTGGCCACATGGCTATAGAGACATTGTAGCGTCACCTTGCATAGACTAGCAGCCAAGGGCCAGCAAGGGAGGTATGCGTGTCAGTGGACACCCCTCTAGACAGAAGACATCAAGGTCCAGATGTCTGCCCCAAAGGCCCTGACATTGTTTAAGAGCCTTGAACTTGGGTGCAGCTCCAGAAAGGTGGGGGAAGAAGGGCTGAAACGACTCATTTGATGATGAGTTTATTCCTCCCCACCTGACTGGGGTTTCAAGTTGTTATTAACCTCATTTCATGGACTGGATTCCTGCCAGCTGAACCCATCAGCCCATCAACTGGGTCTCCTTCCTTTTGGAATGAGGGCAAATCTGGGGGAGAGAAGACAGTGGGGCCTAGGCCTAAGACGAAAGAAATTGCAGCTTTTTGCAGCAATTTCTATTATGCATCACGATCAGGTCAGAGGGAGCTCTGGGCTGGCCGTTTGTACTTTTGAGCAGAGGCTGAACTTTAACTCTGGAATCGATGCTGTTCCTAAATATCTCAAGGGGGGCTGGTAGCCAAAAATGCTTTTATTTATGGCCATGTCAGGAAGTTAGAATTGAGGGGAGAGGCCTTGGTTTACAGAGGAGAGGAAATCCAGGGGCCCAGGCCTAGGGCTGGCCCTGTTTTCATTCACTGGTTCCATTTAACAGCTTCTCACAACATATGCCGTTTACATTATGGTATCCGGCACATGTAGACTTTGGCTGGGATTATCCTCTTGAGTTTAGAATTTATGATGGTGCAAATAGACACCAAATTGAAGACTAGGCAAGTGGGCATGCCAGAAGAAATGAGTGGGAAGGGGATAGACTTTATTCTCTTTCTTCTGAGTCATGTTCACTCTGTCCTCATGAACCCAAGAACAAAGGGATCTCCTTTTCCCCAAAGGGAGGCTGGGCAGGAAATGAATACTCTGAGATTCTGCTCCAGAATTGGGGAAATGTACTGAAAAGTTTCTGACTCTTTCTCTTTTGGTTCCCCAGAGCAGGACGCTTAAGAAGGGAAGGGAGGCTACTAAGCTCCCCTTTTTTTGTTCTGAGAGAAATGAGGTCATTTGAGCAAGAAAATAAGCAGACTAGTCATTTAACAGCAAGAACCAGAAATCTTATAAATACTTCCTTGTTAGGGCAACACAGCAATTTACAGCCAAACTCAAAACAGGGACCTTTGAAGTGAGAGGGAGTTAAGTTTGCTTAAAGGCTGTGGGCATGTTGGTTGGTGTTGCTGATGAATGATGTTTAAAAAAATTACTTTTGGAGAGTTGATCCAGTCTGTGTGTAATTACATTTGGTTAAACAGAGAGTAGTTGGATTTTTTTTTTAATTTTACAAATATTTATTTGCATTTACATTATTCATACCTATTATTTATACGTTGTTAAATAGAAACCTCGACATTCAAAAGGGTGTGTGTGTGTGTGTGTGTGTGTAGATCGTTAGTTTCAGTTGCAGAAACTAACGATTTCTGTTAGTTGCAGAAACTAACGATTTCTAGTTTCAGTTGCAGCAATTTCTAGTTTGTTACATGCATGACCATTAGAATGGCAAAAGCCGAAGTTTTACGTTAAAGTACTTGATTTTGTGAAACAGCAAGAAGAGACAAGAAAATTGTTTCTTTTATATTTTATAAGAAAATTAATCATTTTATATATAAATATAAAGAGTAAAATACTAGCAGAATTTCAGAGATATAAAAATACCTATAATTAACATCTGCCCCTTACATGTGATATATAGTATAACCAGTCAATCCCACAGTAAAACAAAAAGATGAAGTACAATCTAATATTGTGTTATGTTGGGCTTCTATTATATAAATTGTTTTGAAATGAGTAGGCAAAAAAATGTTCACTTAATTGTATGGGGAGGGAGGTGGGAAGGGGGTTTAGGATGGGGAACACGTGTACACCTGTGGCGGATTCATGTCATGTATGGCAAAACCAATACAATATTGTAAAGTAATTAGCCTCCAATTAAAATAAATAAATTTATATTAAAAAACTTCTATCTAAATATTTTATTAAAAGGAATTAATATGTAACGGGTATCTATGTACATAATAAAAGGAAAGGAATGTAGCCATTTAAAAAGTTTGTCTAGAAGCTTCCCAAGGACCACTGGTGCTAAAAAACCCGCCTGCCAATGCAGGAGATACAAGAAGCACGGGTTTGATCCTTGGGTCGGGAAGATCCTCTGGAGGAGGGTATGGCAACCCACTCCAGTATTCTTGCCAGGAGACTCCCAGGGACAGAGGAGCCTGGAGGGCTACAAAGTCGGACACAACTGAAGGGGACTTAACACACACACACAAATACTTGTATCTGAGAGTAATTGTTAAGTGAGGAAATCTGATATAAGGAAAGAAAAAAAACTTGGAACGCGATGATTCAAGTGATGATCTGAATACCATATGCAAATTATAATTTATTTTATGTTCCCTGGGAGCATACTTACTTCTTATATCATGAGAGCATCTTTGGGCTGAAGAATCTGAGGCGGCATCAAACACGACGTCTGGGTCCTTTTTGAATTTTCACCATGAGGAAGAGAAGAGGCAGTGAAAGAGAGCTGGCATTTAGCTAGTCACCTGACCTTGGCCAGATCCTGTCAGAAGCGCTTTATTTTTGTGTTTGTTTCCACTTTATCTGTAAGGGGACTAAGGCACAGAGAGGTTAAGTAACTTCGCTAAGCCCACCCGGCTAGAGAGAAAAGGATCCTGATGTAGAACCGAGTCTGTCTTCCTGCCTTCTGTCCTCATCCCACTCACTCTCTCTGGTTTTAATGTCCGCCAATCTGTCTACACTGATTTTGGTGGAGTCACTACAGATCTTAGTTGCCACAGCTGACCAGCACTTTTTAATATTTCCCTTCTTTGGTCAGTGGTGTGTCACACGGCTGACCACTCATTCCTTTCCTGAAATGCTTTCCTTCCTGAAGTTTGGTGGCTTTATCCTTTCTATGAAGTGTCAACTTTCTTGGCTTCATCGTATCTGATGTGGTTACCACAGATGGTAAGGTTCTTAGCAATATTTATTAACATGTTCTAGATACTATACATCATTCTTTCTTAAATTTCACAGCTATGCTATGAGGTAGTTATTGTTATTAGCACTAGTTAGCGGAAAAGAAAGCTGAGGCTCTGAAAGGTTTGTGTGTGTGTGTGCTAGTCTCTCAGTTGTGTCCGACTCTTTGGGATCCCATAGACTGTACCCCTCCAGGCTCCTCTGCCCATGAGATTTTGCAGGCAAGAATACGGGAGTTGGCTGCCATTTTCTATTGCAGGAGATCTTCTCAACCCAGGAATTGAACCCAGATCTCCCACATTGCAGGCAGATTCTTTACCATCTGAGTAACCAGGGAAGTGCCTGCAAGGTTTAATAAGCAGAATAGAATGAGGCAGCCACTAAACTATGGAGCCAGGATGAAAGCTGAGGTGGTCAGGCTCTCATCACAGGCTTGCTGGGATTCCTGTGCCTTTTCACGTGCTATGTCCTCCACACACTTGAGTAATCTCACTCCGGGTCATGCCTTCCTCTCCCTCGTAAACGTTGATGACTCTGTATCTTTCTTGAGCTCTAGACCTTGAGTCCAACTGCTGAGATGGACCTGGTCACCTGGACCTCCCCCAGGCTCTTCACCCTGAACTGGGTCCAGATGGTTCCCCGCATCTCCTTCCTGTCACCATCGAGGCTGTCACCTTTCAGGCAAGTTATTTAAGCCAGAAATGGGGTGGAGTCCTTAGAATCCTCTTTTCTCTGGACTTGGTCACACCCGACCCCAGACAGGGAGAAGAACCCTCCTAAACCCCTCTCTCTTTTGTTCTCCGTTCCCTCTCCTCTCATAGCTTGGGCTTGAATAGCACACTCTCAGCTTCTCCATTAGGCCCATTTGGGACCCTCCTTACCTGCTTTTCTAACTTTTAGCCTGAAAACCTCTATCTCATCAGCAAGTTGTGACTGTTGCAACATCAAGTGTTATATCATACTGAATTCTTCAGGGCCAGCATACTAGGCTCCTTCCTTCCTTCCTCTATTCCCTCTTCTTTCTTTTCTCACTCTACACACTCCTTCTTTCATCCTTCCTGCCTCCCCTTCCTTCCTTCCTTCCTCCCTTCCTTACCTCCTTTTAAAGCAGGGGACTCCTATTTGCCTTGAGACTAATGAGAAGTCCTGATATATACAACAGATGGAAGCACGGAAGCAGGCACTGTAGTTCACCTGCCCGGCCTGCCCCCTCTTCCCTGTCTGGGCTTCGTCCACTCACTCATGGGTACCTGCTGGCTGAGTGCCAGCTCTGCACGAGCCACCCTGTCCTAGGCAGTGGGAATAAGGAGAGCAAAGATAACCCTAGGCCCCTGCTGTCCTAGGGCTCACGATCCTGTGATGGTAGACATGTAGGAGAAAGGCGAGAAAAAAAATAAGGGAATGCATATAATGTCAGATGGCGAGAAGAAAAATGAGGCATAGTAGACTAGGAAAAGCTGGGGTGAGGGTGCATTTGTTGCTTAGCATAATGTGGCCAATTTAGCTACTACTTCTCTAGCAGCTAAATCTCTGGAAGGAGGTGACACAGAGGGTCACCTAGGCCCTCCAGGCCTGGGGGATGGAGTGTCAACACGCTGAGGTCCCAAAGCTGGGAGGCTGGTGTGGCTGGCGCTGAGTGGGTGAGGGGACAGGGCAAGGTCAAAGAGACGCAGGGACACCCAGGAAGCCACCTGGACGTGGAGGGTCGTTGTGCTGACTCAGATCTACCAGTCCTCTGAGCAAAGCACAGAGCCCCTGCAGAGTTTTGAGAAGATCAACAGAATGTGATTCTGAAAATAAAGTGAGGACTTCCCTGGGGGTCTGATAGTTCAGACTTTGCTTTCCAGCGCGGGGGGTGCAGGTGCAGTGGTCGGGGAGGTAAGATTCCCACATACCTCTTGGCCAAAAATTCAAAATGTAAAACAAAGGCAATGTTGTAGCAAATTCAATAAAGACTTTTAAAACAGCAGGTGAAAGATGGTGTGGTCTGAGCAGGAGAGGGAAGGGTGGGCGGTGGAGTGTCGGTGCAGACCCAGGACACTGTCAGAAAACTACACGTCTGGGAAAGAGACACTTGCGCGCCTTGATGAGAACCAGAGAGTGCCCTGGGACCAGGTCGTCACTCCATGCCAGCCTCCTGGGCTCCCATTGCCCTGCACTGCACAGGCCACAGTGATGCTTGTCACATCCACAGCCTACCACACTGTGCCCAGCCTCCTCCTGCCTTTTCATGCCCTGTTTCTTCTTCCTCCATGTTGACCACTTTGCAAACTCAACCTTTATTTCAGTCATTTATTTAATTTTATTTTGGGCTGATCAGGTCTTGGTCGCAGCTTCTCTCTAGTTGTGGCATGTGGGCTCAATAGTCTCACCCCGTGGACTTAATTGCTCTGCTCATGGTCTGTGGGATTCCAGTTCCCTGACCAGGGATTGAACTTGTGTCCTCTGCATTGGAAGGCAGACTCTCTACCACTGGACCACCAGGGACGTCCCCAGATTCGATCTTTAAAACCCAGTTCAAACACCGCCCTCTCTTTGCAACCTCCCCTTCGTCCCCACGTCCACGTGGATGCTTCTTCCTCTATGTGATTCAGTTTGTTCCTTATCCATTCAAGCCATCACTTGGTGTATCATAACGAATTGCTGCTTTCTCTCCTACATCGTTAAACTTCCTAAATGTCTAGATTGAATCGCTTCATCTGGTCTTCTTGGGACCTCCTAAGATGCCGGCGTGTCATGGGCATTTTATAAGCACTTATTGAATAATAAATAAATGTTTTCACTTCCAACATCATTCCAGAGTATGAGTCTAACTTCAGTAATAAGACTCGACCCTTGGGGTCAAATGTTTCTCTAGATTTTTTTCCATCGTGTGAGAGGAAGTTTTGGGATGCAACTCCAATGGAATGGTCACAGGTTTGCTTTTTTTTTTTTTTAAATGTAGATCATTTTTAAAGTCATTATTGAATTTGTTACAATACTGCTTCTGTTTTATGTTTTGGGTTTTTGGCTATAGGTCATGTGGGGGTTCGCTGCATTAGAAGGAGAAATCTTAACCACTGGACCACCAAGGAAGTCCCACAGGTTTGCTTTTACAAGAGATTTGCACATAAAGTATCCACCAGCAAGACCCTTGAGTTGGGAAAATGAGAGCTGGAGGAAGCACAGTATTGACTTAGAACATGGGCCATCCACTGTTAGGGACTCCTTGGCCATTTGGGGAGCTTTTATGAAGTTAAATGAGTGAATACAAATTGAATTTTTGTGATAAAACCTTTACTTTCTGCATCTTTACTTTCTGCATCTACCGTAACACGTATTTGGAATACTACCGCAATGTCAGCACCCTGTGTGAAGACACGCATGATGAGATTCATGAACCATGCATTGCTCATCAAACACCTTCTCTGAACTGAGCGGTTTCTTTAGGAATGGACATCTCTGCTTCCAGTCTAAGCCTTAGCTTGACACCATGGCTTGAGGTGTTACTTGTATCATCACATGTTTCTTCAAAAGTGAAAACCAAAACATTTGGATCAAAGACTTCTATTTCAAGACAGGTCTCACAAAAATACACGTGGAACCACGTTGCAATCTGCCAGCTGTCAGTTACCAGGAAAAGCTTTGCTGGAAATTCATTTTCCAGTGCATTTTTAGTAGTTGTTGATTTAAAACCAGGGAATAATGGAATGAAATAGATTCGAAGTAGGATCTGCATGTCCCTAACAGTGAGAAATAAAAATTATTATGCACTATTTCTATCCAAGCCATGTGTTAGACAGTTCACATATTTTATCTTATTGAATTCTGTTGACAGCTTTTCAAGGTATTTTATTCTCACTTTCCAAATGAGAAATTAGAGGTTTTAGGGTCACATAGCTAGTTAGGGAAGAGAGCCAGTTTCAAAGCAAAGCACTGTCAAATTGCTAAGTTCTGTCTGCTGTACCCTGCTGCCTTCCTGCCTTGGTTACTTCTTATAATGAACACTTCTATTCCTCAGATACATGCACTGTTTAAATAAGCTTTATGTGGTGTTTATAAATCATCTTTGAATAAGGTGATCTTACGGCTCGCTTTGCCCTGGATGGATACCTCTGAAGTATGTTTGTTGCCTTGGTGACATTATTAATGACACTGCCTTTCACTCTTAGAATTGTCCCGGTCTGGAAGGTGAATTATATGGTCACCTTCTCTTTGAACTTACAGTTTACACTGCTCATTCAGTTGCTTCCTGGTGAATCCTTTACCCAAGTCTTAGGGGTAGTTTTTCTTTTTAATCTTAACGGCTTGGTTCCTAGGATCGTCTAGATCTTCATAAATGCAAGAGGAAAATCCATACAGACTCATTATACCACAGAGCCAACAAGGCAGTGCAAGCTGACTTTAGTTCACTGAACAGATTGAGTGAACATTTTCCCAGTTGTTCATCTGGAAAACCAGATTTAAATCATGTTGTGTTAGAAACAGCGATATGTTAAAAAAGATTTTTCTATATACATATAAAATCTAAATACATATATAGATATGGATTTATATAGATAAATTGTGTGTATATATACACACACCCACGTGCACACACACACACATACCATGGTGGAGAACACATCTCCGAAGATTTGGCAGTTGGCAGGCAGAGACTCTGTGACTTTCAAATAAGAAAGAAGTTGATCCTCTAAGCTTATTCAAAAATAACTTATTCTGTATTTCTTTCGATCTAGAATCTTCCTTGGAGGGTAAAGCATGACCCTGCTCCGGGTTATCCAGGAGTAAAGCTAGAAAACGCAACCTTCCTTTTGTCTTAGTAAGCCTGGTCATAAGGATAAAGATCTGGCGATAAGCCTTTAAAATGTGGGCTAAGCAATTCCCTCGAGCCACTCCACTCTTCCCAGCCACTGGCTTGCCTTTTCAGGGCAGCCATTCTTCATCTGTGCTAGCTAGTCTTGTGGGACTCCACTTCCTGTTTTGTTCTGGCTAATTGAATTCCCTTGTGGGATGAAAGCATTTTGCGCTGGCTTGAGAAAGGAAGAATCCAAACGCATAAACTGTAAATACTGATGACAGCAGAATCTCATCCCTCCTGTTGTTATTTATTTTGAGATTTTTGCTGGAGCAATAGTTTTACGTTTGACATTTATATAGGTCATGGTGAGTTAATAGCCATCTGCCATCTGGGAACTCTTTTGTAATGAACATTATAGAAGACCATGGAAGAATGCTCTGGCATTTCTGATTTGCACACAAGCTGAGATGGGGCTGATCTCCACAACATGCTCTTCCTGCTCACGAGTCACGTGATCCACCAAGGTGCTCACTCAGTGCTCAATCAGGCAGGCATGGTGCCCTGGGATGCTGGGCTGAGCTTAAGCTAATTTCTCAGTCATTCTCAGATACATTCTTTTGCCAAGAAGATGAGCTCTGGATTTCAGGCTACTGACTTCAAGAAATCTCATGTGGATCTAATGGTACCTGGGCTAGACGATGGGCTTCCACTGAACCCTGCTAAGTCTGTGATAGATCTTCAAAAGAATAATAACTGCAGGAGACCATCTCAAGTGTGGTGCCTGCCGACAGCCTGGTGCCGTTAAAAGCGCACGTAGTGTCCAATTAGTAGGACTGCACTCATTCAAATCACTCATTTGAACCCTTGAAGCTTCCATCTATGAAATATCAGCCTTACTTATTTTGAAAATTATATGAAGCACCAAACACACCACTAGGTAAATAGGATTTCCCCTTTTAGTTGTTCTTTTCCCTCTTTATTCTTCTTTATCTCCTCTTCCTTCCTAGTGAGGATAGGAAGCCTTAGAGCGGTACATGTGGATGAGGAAGGAGAAACGCTTCTTTTTAATCCATGTCACTTCTTTAGTTCTGCCATTAACACTCCGGTCAGTGAGGGCCCGAGAAATTCTGACTGATGTTGTGGGTGTTGGTCAGCTCGGTTTAGTTCACCAGAGGTGTGGTTTCAGCAAGCAATGGAGCAGACAAGTACTTCACTTTACTGTGCTTTACAGGTACTGCTTTTTTTTTTTTTTTTAAACAAGTTAAAGTTTTGTGGCAATCTTGTCTTGAACAAGTCTATTGACATAATTTTTCCACCAACATTTTCTCACTTAGGATCTCTGTGTCACATTTTGGTAATTTTCATAATATTTTCAACTTTTTCATTATTACTACATGTGTCATGATGATCTGTGATCAGTGAACTTTGATATTACTACTATAACTCGCTGAAGGCTCAAAGGTGAGCATTTTTTAGCAGTAAAGTATTTCTAATTAAAGTATGTACTTTTTTAGACACAATTCTATGGCACACTGAATAAGCTCCAGTACAGTGTGAACATAACATTTACACTCACTGGGAAACCAAAAAAATCCATGCAACTTACTTTATGGTATTATTCACTTTATTGCAATGGTTTGGAACCAAAAATGCAACCTCTCTGAGGTATGTTTCAGGCTTTCTTTGTGGGCTGTTGCCTGAGAGACCCTGCAAATATTGAATAACTGTATCCCCTGTGTGAACTGTGTAAATAATTTAACATTATTTAATCGAGTGTTTATTGTCCACTTTGTGCCAGGAACTGTGACAAGCTTCGGGCATTGCTCTGCCCTGCTCCTCTGAGCTTTCTTTCATCCAATAATGATAAGATGACATAGAACAACTTACACCCCCTTTGGGATTCCAGGTCTTTCTGGGACCCATGCTCCTTGTTTGTACCCTGTAGACAATTAGATGGGCTTCCCAGATGGCTCGGTGGTAAAGAATCCGCCTGCCAATGCAGGAGACACAGGTTCAATCCCTGGATTGGAAAGATCTCCAGGAGAAGGAAATGGCAACCCATTCCAGTATTCTTGCCTGGAAAATCCCAGGGAAGAGGAGGCTGGTAGGCTACAGTCCATGAGGGTTGCAAAGAGTTGGATGTGACTTAGGGACTAAAAAACAACAGACAATGAGGTAGATGTGCTTTGGTCCTAATATTAATTTTTGTAAGTCTCTCTGCTCAATCCCTCTCATTATTTCTTTCTTCTCTGGACAGTCCTCTCTTTTTTTCTGGGATTTTCTATAGAATGTAGAATGTTCCTGAATGGGCATATTCCCAGTGTTTCCACAATTAGATGAAGGAGTCCAACTTCAGCGGTCTTTCATAAACAGGAAAGGTGGCTGGGATCCATTCAGAGAGAGATAAATTCGCAGAATCCTTTTCTTGCCTCCCGAACCATTGTCTCTTGGGTCTGGAAATGCCCCAACACTTTTGCACATAGGAATCCACAGCAGTCTCCCAACCATATGCCAGAGATGCTAGTTTTAAACATTGGCACCTTATATTTCTCTTCATCAACGTTTGCATATGGTTTAGTGAAACTATAACTCACAGGTCACGTTGGGCATTACACCTCTCCCCCTCCACAACAGAGTGGGGAGCTGGGCGTCGGGGAGTTCCTCCATAAGCCCAAGGCTTGTAAAGAAAACAATAAAATGAAACCAAAGCCCAAATCAGCAAAAAGCAATTGGGACGCTTAATTTTATTTCCTTTATTTGGAGTTTAACAGTAAGTCCCTGTTTCTGATTAAGAAACTTCTGAGTGGGAACAAGGGCCTTTAAAGAGAAACATGCTGTGTTTTGGCAGAAAAACTTAATGACTTAGGACATAAAACTTTGGTCAAAGGAGCAGTGGGCCCTGATGTCAGAGAGCACCAGGCTGAGTCTAGTAACTCATGGGGAGGGGGTCCTTCATTTGCTCTCTCTTTTTAGGCCAGGAAACAGGGGGCCTGGAATCGCTCTCATGTGAATGAACTGGCTTTGTCATGTCTGAGGGGAGGCCTATGCCTTTTCCTCCACTGAAGCCAACCCTGAGCCTGATGAGAGCCTAGTGCAGACTTATGGGAAGGAAGATGGCAGTCATGTCTGAAGGTGAAGTGAATGTCTCCTCTCGACTTGGAAAATGGCAGCGGGTGGAGGACATTTGGCCAGCAAGGGGGCTGCAGGGGTAAACCATGGAGCTGGGAGTACATTATTCTCATCCATGTGCTTTTATTTATTCATTTTTTCAACATTTATTACAAACCTTCTGCTTTTCAGACTTGACCCCAGGTCTTGGGCTAAAGTGGCCCAACAGGCACTCACAGAACCGTCCCTTGAAGGAAACTGTTACGCTGCCAGAGAAGTGGAGCAGAGTGTGCTAGGCTCTGTTTTTGAAGTTCTATAGGAGTACAGGAGAGGGAAAAATTCCTTCTACCATGACTAGGGTAGGGATGACACCACGGCAGTCTACCCAAAGGAGGGATGTTTGTGCTGAACCTACAGGGAAACATAGAAGCTCCTCGGGTGAAGTAGAGGAAGCTTCTTTCAAGCAGGAGGGGAGGTAGACTTATGAGAAATCACAGCCTGTGACTGAATTGGGCTGGAGTTCAGGATGTCGTGAGGTGTACAAGGTGTGTAGGGAGTGTGGCTGGAAGTGTGATCTGGAGGTCCTGGGTGAAGGAGTTCAGTCTTGATCCCAATTGAGAGGAAACCAGGGAAGAGCTGTGAGTAGGGAGTTAATCTGCCTGAGCTGGTAACTGGGTAAAAGTGAAAGTGTTTGTCACTCAGTCGTGTCTGACTCTTTGTGACCCCATGGACTTTAGCACCCCCAGGCTCTTCTGTCCATGGAATTCTCCAGGCAAGAGTACTGGAGTGGGTTGCTGTGCCCTCCTCCAGGGATCTTCCCTACATAGACGTGGGTTAAGAGGCTGGGGAAATATTGCAACCGTGATCAAGATGGGAGGGTAGGAAGTTCTGAAGTGCAGGGGTCAAGGCAAAGGAGAAAGCAGATGGCTCCTGATGGGAGACTTAATCCTTCCTCATTGACAGCTTTTCTCCTTCCTGTCTTCCTCTCCTTTCCTGTCTTTGCCCCATTCTCTTCCTTCTCCACCTCCTCTTCCCTTCTTTCTCCCCACTTCCCCTGTCACTCTTCAAGAAATTGACAACTCTCTTCTTGAAGAAACACAGGGTTCCAATAGCATCTAATCCACCTCTCATTTTCCTCAGAGATCTGAAAGCCCTCAAGGTGACAGAAGGCTGCATTTCCCAGGTCCACAGGCATCCTGCTTCAAGGTCTTCCTTCCCTATGACTGCACAAACTGTCATAAGGTCTCCATGGGTTTCTGATTTGGGGAGATCATGGTGACCGTGACTTCCAGGCTTGAGCTGGTGACCATCTGCCACCCGCCCCCCTCCCCACACTGAATACCAGCGTCATCTTGGGGACAGCAGCCTCACTGGGGGCCGTGGAACCTGTCAAAGGTGACCTGTGCTTCCTTGACTTGAAAAAGTATAAGGTCAGTCCTTCCACCTCCTCCCCACATACCCCAAGGGACAGTCCAGGAAGACTTCCGACACAGTTCTGTGTGTCACGTCTGGAATTGCTTCCAGAAAGGACTTGGGGCATCTTGTACCAAGAAAGGCAGACAAGGTTGAGTCTGAACTGGTCTTGAAGGCAACCATGGGAGGAGTGATTTACCAAGAAGGAAAGAGATATGGAGGACCCCACCCAGGTAAGTGGGAAATTTCAGCTGTTGGCACTGAGGCAGGAAATACCATGCATGTGTAGCCATAGATGAACCATCCTTCATCCCCAGCTCTTTCCCTACAGTTAGGGATAGGTAGGGACATCTCAGGGGCTGCCTGGAGGAAGACAGCTTCACCAGGGAAAGGGCCTTCATCACTGCAATCCTTAAGCCTTCGCAACAAGGATGTTATTGTTCCTCAGGCTTGTCTTTACAGAGGACCAGGGGCTGACCTTTGGTCCCAGCACACTTTGGTAAAGCCCTAGACAGGAGCCTAAAATCAGCCAGGGCCAGTATCCACATCACACTTCCCTGCCCCTGGAGCAGACAGGCCTTTGGAAACAGTTCGGTAACTGGCATTGAAAATGAATTTTCCATTCTGCCCTTCTCCTCAGTTTGCGTTCCCATGTGCTGGCCCTGGCATCTTTCTGGTGACCTTGTTCCATGCCTCAGCTCTGGGATTTTGTAATCTATGATGAATGATTGCCGCACAGATAAATCAAACTAGGCGTGTTCGAAGGTCAAACCAGTGCACTTGCAGCTCATTTTACACAGTCAGTTGTTTGCCACAAGTTGCCTGGAAATGGCACCTCCGGGTTTACTTTTTGGAGGAGGCAGGCACTATCTGCCAACCCAGCCACCTGTTTGTTCATCATCTGTTGATATGGCCCTGAAGTCTAGCAAATGTTACTTGTCCCTGCCTCCAGCCCCTGAGTGGTGTATGCAAATGTACATACTGTAGAATCTTGCCATTGAAACAATCATTTGTAACATACAAATCCTCCAATAATCGTAAAGTACCCTCACACCCCTCTGTTCTGTGATCTCTCCTTTGGGGGGTCCCAAGTGTGTAGCCCTGTTCCACATGGTGGCTGTCCTTGTGTGTGTATGCCCGCTCAGTCGTGTCTGACTCTTTGTGACCCCACAGACTTGCCATGCTCCTCTGTCTATGCGATTTCCCTGGCGAGAATACGGGACTGGGTTGCCATTTCCTTCTCCAGGGGACCTTCCTGACCCAGGGATCAAACTGGTGTCTCTTACATTGGCAGGCAGGTTCCTTACCACTGAGCCATCTGGGCAACTCTTGTCCACCATCAACTTCATTTCCCACCATCCGACCCTCTTTCTTGGCCACATGAGAGCCTGCTTCTTTGAGGCAGTTTCTTTTCTTGCTGGAGCACTGCCTGCTGTTTGGATTTTTACACACTGAATTTTCATAAAGTGGGGCTCATTTATATCAGGATATTTGCTTTGGCCTAATGATTCGCTAGTAAATTCCAGACCATTAGAGAGAGGTCAGTGTTCTATGTTGGGGGGATTTCAGTGAGTGGGTTTGCTTAATTTGGCCTTCCAACTTCTTTCTCTTTATTTTAAAATTAGGTTTTAGTATAAAACTAACACAGACTCACAACAAAAAATTTGACCTCCCATCTATTCCCCGAGGTAACTACTGTTCAATCTCTTCTGTAATTTTCTGGAACATAAATACATTTAAATAAACACACACGTATTCGATAGAAATTAGATTTTAAATGGCATTTCTTTTTTAAAAGTCTTTATTGAATTTGTTACAATATTTTTTCTGTTCTATGTGTTGGGTTTTTGGCCACACGTCATGTAGGATCCTAGCTACCAAGGATTAAACCTGTATCCTCTGCACTGGGAGGCGAAGTCCTAACCACTGGACCACCAGGGAAGCTCCAGAAATTGGGTTTTATTATGCACACGCTTCTGCAGCTTGCTTCCCCCCCACCCCATTTCACAGGACATATTTTCACCTTAGTGGAGGGAACTAAATCCTTCAGAGCTTTCTTCTTGCCTTCCTCTTCCATTGTGTCTCTTGTGAAAATCTCAAGTGGTGAAATGCGTATGGATGGAATTAGAAGAAACCCAACCAGGACCCAGGTTTAGGAAGCAACAGAGTTCAATGTGAAGCCAAGAGGCGGATGTTGAGAAGTACCTGCAGAACAGGGATGGGCTTTGGAGGGTGTGGATAAAGAGAAGACTGGTACTGATTCACTTAACATGGGTTGATCTGAACTCGGATGAAGGGTGTGACAGCCACAGGGGCTCATTTACATTTTTTTTCCCTTCTAAATAGTGTGAAATGTATCCACTTGCATATGCAGTAGCTTTAGCCTGGTACAAAGTTAGGCACTGGGACAAAATATATCACCACAATTGCTACCATTTCTTGACCACCTGGTTCCCAGAAAATGCCTTTGTAAGACATAACACATATTCTGCATGGTATATGTACGAACCCAGATGCCTGCATGTAAATGGCATTGGTTGCATTTTATAGTTAAAAGGAACGAGCCTTAGGGAGCATAAGCAACTTGCCCACAGCCTTAAACCTCTCATGGAACTGGTACCTCGTCAGTCACTAGCCTGACCACTGCTGGGATCCACACTCTTTCTGCCGCATCCTTTCGGCTCCCATTATGGGGACATCCTTTTAAAACTGAACAAGTCTTTGTAAAGCAGACAGACCCATTAATAAAATAGGAAGTAAAAACACCATTAGGGAGAATGAAACAGGGATTTCCCTGGCGGTCTAGTGGCCAAAACTCCCTGCTCCCAATGCAGGGGGCTTGGGTTTGATCCCTGATTGGGGAACTAGATCCCATATGCTGCAGCTAAGACTCAGCATAGCTAAATAAATAACTGATTTTTTTTTTTTAAAGAAAGAAAGAATGAAACAGCTGAGCTTCTAACATTTTGAATGAGCTTTCAAGCTCAAGCACGCTGCCTGCTCCCTTTTAACCAGCAGGATCCACAACCTAGTCCTGGATGCCAGAGGTTTTTATCAGCGGAGTCCACCCTCGGACTCAGACCCATGGAAATGAAGTCTAGAAGCTAGGCACTAATAATACCTGCTCAATACATGGAGTTTCAGCATCTCTTTGAATTTTTTTGTTAAAAGGAAGATATTTGTGACCTGGTTTAACATTATATTCCCAGTCTTGGTGATATGTCAGCTTCCCTGCCTGATTTTGAAGTTCAGTGTGTCCTTCACATTTAATTGCTTGGGTTGTTGGTTAAAGGAATGTGGTTATATTTTAATTTCTAAAGGTAATGTACATTGATTTCATGTTACAGCTCAAGAAACACTCCAAGAATTTTTCTCAACAAAGAAAATGTGTGCATATGCACACAGAGTTGGGGCTTCCCTGTTGGCTCAGTGGTAAAGAATCTGCCTGTAACGCAGGAGGCCGGGGTTCCATCCCTGGATCAGAACTATCCCCCAGGTGGCGCTCGTGGTAAAGAGCTTGCCTGCCGATTCAGGAGATGTGAGAGATGCGGGTTGGATCCCTGAGTGGAGAAGATCCCCTAGAGGAGGGCATGGTGACCCACTCCAGTATTCTTGCCCAGAGAATCCCATGGACAGAGGAGCCTGGCAGGCTACAGTCCAGAGGATCACAAAAAAACAGACACACCTGAAGTGCGCGTGCATGTGCGCGCACACACACACACACACACACATACACACACACACACGGGGACAGGGTGATTAGATGCAAGCATTTCCACCTGGGGGCTGAGACCAAGTGTCTACCTTCTAGCCAAGGAGCAGCTCTGCTTCCTAGAGCTCCGGCAGAACATCAGGAACGAAGGCCTTTGTGGGTACGCACACTTCTGAGATCAAATGAGTCCCGTCAAAGCAAAGAGGGTGTGCAGCTAGAGCAGCTAGGCCAGCTCACACTCCTCAGCCCCCTCCAGCAGCCGCCTGTGAAACAAGGCCCAAGCCCAGCATCGAGGAACCTAATCAAGCCATTCAAGGAGACAGAAGCCCTCTGCCCTGTTTGATATCTTCCCATAATGATATAAAGTGCAGTTTAATGAAGTCAGAGGGGTCCCGGGCCGCTTGCTGTGTTCAGACATCGGGAGGCAGGGCTCTCGAGCCCACGGCTGATGTTCATTACCCGTCTGCCTCCAGCCGGCCTGGCCGACAGGCAGCCGGAGCGCTCAGCTGCGTTGAAGCTGGGGCTTTGGGGGGCAGTTTTCCGGTTGCTGCAGCCCCGCCTGCATTTTGTCTACATAAATTAGACCTTGTGCAGCATATTGGCCTGTCAGGGGACTAGGAAGAAACTGTATATTGTTTCTGGCATCCCTGAGCCCTTCTGCCCCTGACATCTGCTGTGCCTGTGACAGGGAATACATTCTTGACTCATTATCCGGGCAAGTGGAATCCCACCCTGACAGGACCATTAATCAGAATCAAGCAGTCCGGCAAATAAAAGAGAGAGCCAGCGTGTGAGTGAGAGAGCGACTCCAGGAAAGAAAAGAGACACTTTCTAACTTTGGCTTTCGGTGTCATTCTGGGGTCCGGACAACCAGCAATCTGTCTTTCTGAGTGACAGGCCTGATGGATGGCCTTATTTATGTTTTTGTGTATTAAAAGACAGCTCTGCCATGGGCTTGTCATTTTCACAGAGGTTTACAAAAAGTTGAAATTTAATTTGGAGGCAAAGGAGGGCAGGGATCAGAGGAGGCTGGCGATTTGACAGCCTGCAAGACAAGAGCGGGCGCTGAGGGCATCCGCGTCCAGGGATCGGCTGGACAGAGGTGGGCAGTGAATATTGCCATGTGGGTGGGTGTGCGTGGGTGTGGCTCTCATGGGTCTCGATGGACTGGATCTCTCGGGGTGGGGGCTTTGACATGGCATTCGGCAGGTGTTAATCATTTTATTCAGATGAATGGGTTTTTGATAAGAGAATAGGCTAATGGAAAATATCCTTGAGGTATTTTCCGCATATACCTGTGGATTAACTTTCAGTGATGATTTCCATTGCTTGACACGGGACCTTCATAAATGTTGCTAGTGATGCTTCATCCAGGACACACCGAGTTCTGGATAACAAGTAGTGGTAATTTACCTGGTTCCGCTGATTAAACCACCATGGTGGACTTGTGAATGTGTTCGAGACTGTGAAAGACAGAGCTGGATAATGGGTAAATAATTCTGTGGCACGAATTTCTCAGACTGTGTCATTCCTATGCCCTAGAGTAGGACAGAGGAGAAGGCAATGGCAAACCACTCCAGTACTCTTGCCTGGAAAATCCCATGGATGGAGAAGCCTGGTGGGCTGCAGTCCATGGGGTCGCTAGGAGTTGGACACGATGTAGCAACTTCACTTTCACTTTTCACTTTCATGCATTGGAGAAGGAAATGGCAACCCACTCCAGTGTTCTTGTCTTGAGAATCCCAGGGACGGGGGAGCCTGGTGGGCTGCTGTCTGTGGGGTTGCACAGAGTCGGACACGACTGAAGCGACTTCGCAGCAGCAGCAGCAGCAGAGTAGGACAGAAAAGAGAGAGGAATAAAGGCATAAAGAGGTTACAGGAAAACATATTAATTAATTAATTATTTCCCCAGGTTTATTGAGTGTTATTTTTTCCATTACATCTTACGTAGAAACCCAAATGAACTTTTTGGCCAACCCAGTAATTGGCATATAACATTGTGTTAAAGGTGTACAATGTGTTAATGCATTTATATTTTGCAAAATGATGACCACCATAGCATTAGTGACCATGTCCATCATATCACAAATTACCACTGCTTTTTTTTGCAGTGAGGACATTTAAGAACCACAATTTTAGCAACTTGCAAGTATATACAACAGTTTTGTTAACTCTGCTCACGGCAAGGCCTATAAATAACCTTCAGTTATAACTCTTTGCTCTTGAGTCCCTTCTACTTGGCTACATCCACAGACAACCATGCATCATTTGCTTTAAATTAAAACTTAAAGAACTTCCAATCTTTGGCTTGCTCTTTTTTTACCCTAAGCACCCTGGCTCTGCAAACCTCCTCCCTGAGGGGTCCCCCCTTGGGCTCCTCCAGCACTGATGACATTGCCTGGCAAGACAAGGGAGCCACAGACAGAACAAAGCCCGCAGCTTTAGTGGGTCCAGCATCAGCCTCCAGCGGCTGTTCTTCCTTCCCTTGAATCGCTCTTGTTTCCTGAAAGGAGGTCTATGAGGTCCTGCTATTAAGCTCTGCTTTTGCCAGAATCTTTCTAGGTGTTGTCAGGTCTAGGTCATGACCCTGGAGGATCTTGGGGAGGTTAGAGGATCATTGATATATTGTACGTGTGTGTGAGTTAGTTGCTCCGTCGTGCCTGACTCTTTGTGACCCCATGATCTGTAGCCCACCAGGATCCTCTGTCCATGGAATGCTCCAGGCAAGAATACTGGAGTGGGTTGCCATTTCCTTCTCCAGATATATTGTATTGGGTTGGTCAAAAAGTTTGAGTTTTTCCATATGATCTTATAGAAAAACCTGAATGAATTTTGTGCCCAAACCAATATATTGAGAATATACAGACACAAATCCTGGAGAAGGGAACAGCAACCCACTCCAGTATTCCTGCCTGGAGAATTCCATGGACAGAGGAGCCTGGCGGGCTATAGTCCATGGGGTTGCAAAAAGTCGGACACAACTGAACGATTTTCACTCACAGACACAAATGGCGTGGAATCAGAGGGTGATGATGTTGTAAGGTAGACTATTTCAAGCTGGGGTTAAATTTAGTCTTGAAAGGAAATGTTAGTTCAGGATAAAGTTCTACTACAAATGACTGTATTTTTTTTTTTTTTTTTTCCGCGGGCCGGGAGTGCCGGCTGCCGGCTCCATCTTGGCGGCTCCACACCCCCGGCTCGATTCACTGACCATCCAAATGACTGTATTGTAAGAGCAGCCTTCTGCATTTAAGATGGAGTCATTTGCTCCTCATTCCAATTAACAAGCTGGTCAGAGGCACCAACTTCTGTGTCTAAAGTAACAGGCATTAGGCCAACAGCTGGCTAGTCAAGAAGCTGATGTCAAGTGCCAAGCTAAGTAGGACAACCATGACAGTCAAAGAATTCTCTTGGGTCGGGGAGAGTTATGGTTTTGTGACAAAGACTTATTTAGACTTCCCGAGCCAGCCCCCTTGCTGGTTTTATTGTTAGACAGTCTTGGATCCTAACGCTAGCTCCATCGCTTTTTAGCTTTTCAATTCTCAGTGTTCTTATTGATAAACAGATAATTGTAATTACTTCTTTGAGAGGTAAAGATGAAATGTGACAACATATGTATATTACATCATAAAAATGCTGGCAAATAGCAGATGCTCAAAGAACATCTCAAACTAAAGGATCTATGGGTCTCAAAGGACGAGAGTTCCCTCCTAGAGATTTCACTCATCTCTCTATTTCTTTATGCTTGGCCGGGAAACTATTTCTTTAAAAGACTACCCTGATCTTTCATTTATCATCGTAAAATGTCATATAGGGCTATGAACTATGTCTCAATTTAAAACTAGAAAATTAAAGCTTGAAAGGGCTGAGAAAATAGAATGACCTGGTGGTAAGTATATGTACAGAGTGGTGTGTGCTTGCTAAGTCACTTCAGTCGTGTCTGACTCTCTGTGACTCTATGGACTGTAGCCCACCAGGCTCCTCTGCCCATGGGGTTCTCCAGGCGAGAATACTGGAATGGACTGCTTTCTCCAAGGGATCTTCCTGACCCAGGGATTGAACCTCAGTCTATGGCATCTCCCGCATTGCAGGCAGATGCTTTACTGCTGAGCCACCAGGGAAGCCCATACAGAGTGGAGGCTTTCTAAATATGGCATTTTATCTGTCAGAAGACACCTCATCGTGTTATACTTTAGATTACATAGAGCATCACTGGTATGGAAAGGCACAGAGGCACCGACCATGGGGCATGTTTCTCAGTGGTCCTGTGGGGCTCTGAAGTCTCACCTGTCCAGGAGGAGGCTGCCCTCAGGGTCTCCCTTGGTAACATGGAGAGGAGGGTCATTAAGCTACAGAGATTGCATGGAAAGTGCCCAGTCCAGCACAGTGCTTGGAGTACAGGGCTGAGTGGCCTATTATTATGTCATAGCCTGACTCTCAGAAAACAGATTTGCACAAATGGATTGGTCTTTGACCCAGGGAAAGAATTTGTAGGCAAAAATTGTCCCCAACCACTGGGCTTCCCTGGTGGCTCAATGGTAAAGAATCTGTGTGCAAATGCAGGAATCAAAAGAGATGCAGTTTCCATCCCTGAATTGGGAAGATCCTCTGAGGGAGGAAATGGCAACCCACTCCAGTATTCTTGCCTGGAGAATCCCATGGACAGAGGAGCCTGGTGGGCTACAGTCCATGGGGTTGCAAAGAGTCCAGCACAGCCCAGCTGTGTGATTGAAACTAAGTCCCCAACCACCAGTACCCTTCAAAAAAAAAGCCTGCTATAAACAGATGTACTTACATACCCGTGTTCTCCAACTGAATATTTAAATTTGAGTGTTCTGAAACTTTTTGTCTCTCTTGGCAAGGATAATTAAGAAGAGAGGAACCTACAGGTTAAGCAGAAAGAAAGAGTACAAAGTAGAGCAGAGAACAGAAGCACCTGTGCGATGCTGCTTTAGAAGAGGAAAAGGCAACGAGACACACTAAACCTGGGCTTCCAGAAACATTCTTGTCTTCACAGCAAAGGGGGAGCAGAGACTTGTGAGAAGATGGGCTGAGCCAGTTAGGGTTAGGGTCAGGTCAGGGTTCTACTGTGCTATCAAGGGTGGAACAAGGCTTCAGTACAGGGAGGCAAATGGATTGATAAGCGCCCCCCCCCCCACTTTACTAGTTCAGGAGACCAAACTCCTCTTCATCTCCAGTCCATGGTGGGATCCCAGAGGAGAGAGGCAATAGCTGAGTCGTTACATTGAGTTGGCCCAAAGGTTGGTGTGAGTTTTTCAATGAGATGTCATGGAAAATATTCCATAGTATGTTACTTAAATATTCAGTTGGAGAGCACGGATATACAAGTACATCTATTTATAGTAGGTCTTTGTTTTAAGGACACGGGTGGCTGGAGACAGTTCTTGTCTGTAGATTCTTTCCCCAGGTCAGTGCTCAATCCACTTGGGCACACCTGTTTTCTGAGAGCCAGTCTGTGATATTAATAGCAGATCCATTTATTGAACACCCAACCCTGTGCTCCAAGCCTGGGCTGGGTCACTTTCCATGCAACTTCTATAATGTAATGACCCTTTTAAAGAAATATGGTCCTCTCCAAGGTGCCAAAGAACATTTTGACCAACCCAATAGATAAGACTATAAACATTTGGATGGAGGAGGAGCCACAGGGGGAAAAATCCTCTTGGTAACTGTATCATCTACCACTAATGAAAAGATATTTATACATACCTCACTGAAACTGAGAGCCTGAAAACCTTCTGGCACGGGGGCAGTGGTAGAGTACATGGAAACCATAGTATGGCCAATAGTATATAATTAAACATCTGCGAATAGATTTTTGATAGTCTTGCTAGTTCATTGTCTTCATTTCTTTTTTTTTTTTTTTAGCAAACCCCAAAATGCTCTTAAAGTCTTCCATTCATCTCCCCACCCCCTCTGTTTTTCCCATACTACTTTAAGTCTCTAATTTACAAATTCTTCCACTACGGGGATTTTATGGCTTGGAGAGGAAATACTACAACACCTATTCCATTTTTTTCCAGGTGAGATGGGTCTACAACTTCCTGTTGAACAGATCACCCAACTATTAGGGGAACGAACAGCTGAGTCACAAATTACTCTGGATCTGCTCTGGGCTAGTCCTGTGACCTTAAGCAAAATCAGCACATCATTTAAGCAACCTCTCTGCCCATCCCACTTAGACCTGAAGACTTGGTCATATATTTTAAAATCTTGCTATGCTGCTTTCATGGGTTGTTGAAAAATGCATGCAGATTTCTTAGCACAGTGCCTCACCCTTCCAATAAAGGATTTCTATTCTTATTACTGCATCACATTCCTATGACAGCAGTGATCAAGCCGAAATGGAAAGTCTAGTGCTGATGCATGTTATTGAGGAAGAGGAAGACAAAAGGTCACATGGAATTGGACCACGAGGCAGCGATCTCAGGAAGAGTTTCGGTCATCATTTATTTTCACACAGGAGTTAGCCAATCTCTCGACTTGGTGCAGAGATGCAGAGGTGAAAAGACACAGTGCTAGCACTCAAATTGGAGAGAATAAGTGGGCAAACACGTAATCCCTATGGAAATTGGCAGAGAAAAAGAGACAGATCTGCAAAGAAGTAGTCCCTAAGCAGCCTCTGGAGCTGGTTAGCTGCCCATGTAGTCTCTTTGATTTTTGAACAGCTGAGTACCATGGTCATTTGCTCTGCAGAAAAGGAAACTCTTTCTTGCTTTCAGTTCAGACATTCCAAGCCCTCAGTATCCTTCAAGGACCAATCTCTATTAGGCAGGCAGTTCTTCTGGGGCCCTGAAGCTCATTTGGTGAACTCAGCTGTTTGTGAAACCCAAGGGAGTTATTCATTAACATCAGTAAGGAATGCCTGACTAACATCTGGCTTGTGGGGGGCTGGGCCTGGTTAATTCTACTTGGAACAACACCAATATTAGTTCTGCTTGGATTAACACCAGCACTAATGATGACATAAGACTCTTACTTCATTAGCCTGATGAAGGGAAAATCTTGCATGTTCAGCCCCAGCCAAAGAATGGCGCACAGGTCCAAGACTCAGGGGCTGAGCTTAATGAGTAAATCAAGCTAAATGGACAGAGGAAACAACCCTCTGCAGAGGACTGCAGTGGCGTGCCATAAGGGGTACCCTGGGCCCAAGCAGATGTGTTGGTAATACCCAAGTATTTTACAGGTTATGGGGACTGCAGGCCTTACTGACCTGTCTCGTTTTTTAAGGATGGTTAAAACAACCAGAGAGTTCTTTGGTTTTTATATCTCTAATAATCAGGTCCCTATTGATAAGGGAAGAAGTGGCCTGTTCTCAGGAAAGGAGACCATCAGCAGCTTGGTTTGGAGTCCTCCTCTCCCTTCCTACCTCCACCACTGGGCTCAAGCAAGTATATATTTATAGACATACAGTTTCTCTGTTATCCACTCAGACTCCAAATATTTCATGCACGTGCCCTGAGCCTTGCCTGGTTCCAGGGCAATGGTGTAGATGAGGTCGACATCCCCACTTGCCATGACAATCAGATTTGAGTTGGACACATAAGGACAAAGAAGCAGAAAACTGAAGATACCTGGGACACAGATGGACTAGAGCGTCAATCAGCTGTGGGCAAAGCTGACAAAACCACTGAAGCCGGGGGAACAGAAGCTATTCAGGAGATGGATGCTCTGGCAGAGGGAATAGTGTTCAGGACCCTTCAGAAGAGGGAGGCTGGGGGGCAGAGGGGCTAAGAGACCACTAGTGGGCTTTTTAAAAATTAAATTATTTATATTAAATTGGAGGCTAATTACTTTAGAATATTGTAGTGGTTTTGGCCATACACTGACATGAGTCAGCCATGGGTGAGCATGTGTCCCCCATCCTGAACCCCCCTCACACCTCCCTCCCCATCCCATCCCTCAGGGTCATCCCAGGGCACCGGCTCTGAGCACCCTGTCTCATGCATTGAACCTGGACTGGCGATCTATTTCACATATGGTAATATACATGTTTCAGTGCTATTCTGTCAAATCATCCCACCCTCGCCCTCTCCCACAGAGTCCAAAAGTCTGTTCTTTATCTCTGTGTTTCTTTTGCTGTCTCGCATATAGGGTCATTGTTACCATCTTTCTAAATTCCATATATATGCATTAATACACTGTATTGGTGTTTTTTTCTTTCTGACTTACTTCACTCTGTATAATAGGCTCCAGTGTCATCCTAGTGGGTTTTGAAATAGAACTGGAAGCATAACAAGAGTGGAGAAACAGGCAGGCATCTAACCACAGTTTGCCCATTGTATTAAGGAGTTATCAGCATCTCTGTTTCAGTTGACACCTTTGAAAGTCTCTAACCTAGAAGATTGCCCTGAAATTCACTTTCAGGGAACGGTCAAGTTCTACCAGCCAATATGCTCCTACTCTTCTTTCTTAGGTTTAAAATATTTAGCAAGCTCATGGCTTTGTGGTTTGTCTTCAGATTCCTCGTAACTCCCTTGTATCTTCTAACCTGGAAATGATTAAGTCTTGGGAGCAGTGACTGTGTTTCTGCTCTCATTCTGACCCAGACATAACCAGGACTCCCACCCATGGTGGTCAGTTCGAGAAGAGTCTTGGATGGGGAGGTCCTGGAAAGGAACCAAGGGACCCCTTGGAGACAAACCCCTTCTTGGGGTTCAGTTTGGCTGCCTTCACCTGATACTCAGCTGATGAGGGTCACCTCATCCACATTTAGCTCCAACTAAATAAAGTTTGTTCATCTCATTGTTGAACTAACACTTCAGTCTCAACTGCATGTTTTTGCAAAGGTAATGGGGCCCGTGTCTAAGAGATGGTATCAATGCTCCCGATGCCTCAGAAGGCACATCCCCTTGTATTAAGTCCATATTGTATTCAGTGAGTCACGTGTGCGTCACTTCCGGTCTTCAGAAGTCAGCCGGTCTCATCTGCGTAGTGAAGGGCTGTAATTTATTCCAAAACCACGCATCTCCCTAAGGCAGGCTTTGAAGACTACAGCTGAATTCTCCAATGAACAAACAGAAAACGGTTTGCTAGTGAAACTTAATTGAGTTTATTACAATGGACATTAAAATTAGAAAAATTGGTTTTTTGCTAGTTCTGCTTTCCACTGGCCTAACAAAATGGAAAGAGACAGGAGGCAAAAGCTGGTGGATTTTGTTGTTTCTCTCTGCGCCAGAAGAGCTGAGGTCATGAGGCCTTTGCCTGTTCCCTGGGCAGCAAGGAAGCTTGGAAAGAGAGGCCAGGGGCAGCCGCAGCGTGAATTCTGGGCTCTGAGTTCTCTCGCCTGGTCTGCCCTCGGTTTGCTGACAGTGCCTGTTCACGGGAGGTTTTCAGTGCCCTGCGGCCACCCCTGGTAATGAAAGAAAACAGCTCTCAATGGTTAGCGGGGTCTTCGTAAATGTAAAACTTAATGAAGGCATCACATGAAAGGACAGAGAATCCAGTTTTAAATCTTTGAGGTTTTTTTGGCGCTAAGAAAATACATTGCATGAGATCTGATTCAGGAGGGAAATAGATCAGATTTCCATGTAGATTTCCCTGGAGAGAGGGAGGTTGGAAAGTTCATCAGTCATTGCTGCTGATTAAGAAGAGCAGGGTAGGGGACTTCCCTGGTGGTCCAGTGATTAAATATTCACTTGCCAATGCAGGGGACGCAGGTTTGATCCCTGGTCCGGGAAGTAAGATCTGTGCCGCGGGGCAACCAAGCCTGCCTATCACAACTACTGAGCCTGTGCTCTAGAGCCCATGTGCCGCAACCACTGAAGCCCAAGCACTCTCTTCAAGAGAAGCCTCTGCAGTGAGAAGCCCGCACGCGGCAACTAAAGAGTAGCCCTCACTCGCCGCAACTAGAGAAAGCACTTTTGCAGTAAGAAGACCCAGCGTGGCCAAAACTTAATTAAAAAAGCAGTGCAGGGCAAGTTCTGTATTCCTCCTTGAAAGCTGGTCATCTCAGATACCAGGTCCCAGGAGATACTGAAGCCAACAATCCTTTCAAAAGGGGATCTAATGTGGATTGAGTGTATATATTACATGAATTATATACATGACTTATTTTGTTCTGAAACTACATAGGGTAAACACTGGCCCTACTTATAGAGAGAAAAGTGGAGCTCAGAGAGATAAAGTAACTTCCTTAAAGACATGCAGCTAAGTATTAGAACCAGGACTTAATCTGTTTAAATACAATACTGGTTCCCTTTCCACTATCCATCCCAAAAAGTGTGGGGAAAAGTGATGGGTTTTAATAAATACTTTGGTGTTTAGGTAAGATGCATAACCACCTTTTCTGTGGTGTTTCTCTGGGGAGAGAAGTTAGAAGGATCAACCTTATGGTCACTTCGATGTATCATGAAATGTGTATTCCTTTTTTTTTTTTTGGATGTTCAATTTATTTTTTTTTCTGTTTACAGGGAATTTAAGGTCCAAGTGATTCTGATTGCATAGGTCTGAGTGAGAATCTGTATTTTTTTATTCTTGGGCACATTGAGTGGAATGTGGAAGCTTACTTCCCTGACCAGGGATTGATTGAACCCATGCCCCCTGCAGTGGAAGGTAGAGTCTTAACCACTGGACTGCCAGGGAAGCCCCATGTCTGTTCCTTCTTGAGCTGCATCACTAAAGTGATGTATGATCTTCTGTCCGAAGAATGATCTTCCATCTTGTCAAATCCCAAGGGCAATAGAGCACATGTGGGCCTGAGAGTGGTGGCCACTCTCGCTCTCAGTTTTTTCCTTTTTTTCTTGTCAGTCAGCTGTAGGTTTCCAGGATGGAAAATAAGCCTGTGGTCTGGTCTCTTAGCCAAGGGTCTGTGATATACTGTATCTCTCCTTCCTGACTCATCCTATCCTTGCCCCCACCTAAACTTGGGCAACTTCCCATACCAACACCATCCATGCAGCATCAAACCCTGCAGCACTAAACTGAGATGTTCTCTGGACATGGCTGAGGAACATGGAGGAGGCAATGGCACCCCACTCCAGTACTCTTGCCTGGAAAATCCCATGGGCAGAGGAGCCTGGAAGGCTGCAGTCCATGGGGTCGTGAGGAGTTGGACATGACTGAGTGACTTCCCTTTCACTTTTCACTTTCATGCATTGGAGAAGGAAATGGCAACCCACTCCAGTGTTCTTGTCTTGAGAATCCCAGGGACGGGGGAGCCTGGTGGGCTGCCGTCTATGGGGTCGCACAGAGTCAGACAAGACTGAAGCAGCAGCAGCAGCAGCAGAAGAAGAAGAACATCAAAAAAGATTAAGAAAAGAAGCAACTCATTTATCATGGATCATTTCCATTTACCTTAAAACCATTGATTTCCCCTGAACATGAAGGCATTAGAAGAAACATGAGGTAGATGTCTAGTTCATGCAGAACTATCGAGTCCTAGAAAAATTAAACCCTGGCTGGGTTTAATTTATGCGAGAAATTCCCTAAGATCAGGAATTGAGAAGCACAATCCAGCAACAATCATTTAGACCTAGAATAAGGAGGCCTGGATGCTAATCTTAACTCTCTCACTAATAAGTTACATACCCAGGAAAGTTACTTTACTTCTGGGCTTCAGGTGACACGTCTAAAATGGGGTTAACAGCATCGGTTTTGTTTACCTCCCAGGGACTTTGCAAGGCTCAAATGAGATAAAAATTGTGAGAATACTTGGGGAAGCTTGAAACATCTCAGCTACTGTGTGCCTTTTTTCTAGGAAGCAGACAAGAATTTGGGCTTGTTTTATGTAGACTGATCTCAACCTTGGCTTTGGGAGGGCTTTTGCCTCTGAATCCACCTTCTCCTCAGTAAGTCATTGGGTTTAGAGTCTGCAGACATCGCCTTATTCTTAACATGCTTGAGATCCCAGGTAAATATTACTCGGTTTGAACCTCAGCTTTAGCAACAGGATTCTTCTTCCTATTTAATGTAATCATGTGAAAATGTATATTGAGAAAGCATTTTTGAAATTACATCCCTGGTGGCTCAGATGGTAAAGAATCTGCCTGCAATGCGGGAGGATCCCTGGGTCAAGAAGATCCCCTGGAGAAGGGCATAACAACTCATTTCAGTATTCTTGGCTGGAGAATTCCGTGGACAGAGGAGTCTGGCAGGCTACAGTCCATGGGGTCACAAAGAGTCAGACACAACTGAGCAACTAACACTTTCACTCTCAGACATTTTAAAAACATTTATTTATTTATCTGGCTTGACAAAGTTACCTAGTCTAGTGGCTTTCAGACACTTTCGATTATACATACATACTCTCTCTATATATATGTATGTATATATAGACACATATATACATATATTAATATATGTAATACATATAAATATATGCATCTATACATATATGTATCAAATGTAATTTTTGTTGTACACATTTGGAATCAACTTAATTGATTTTATAGCAAGTAATGGGTCATGAGGGCTTCCTGGTGGCTCACTGGTAAAGAATCTGCCTGCAATATAGGAGACATGAATTAGATCCCTAGGTCAGGAATATCCCCTGGAGAAGGGAATAGCAACCCACTCCAGTATTCTTGCCTGGGAAATCCCATAGAGAGAGGAGCCTGGTGAGCTACAGTCCATGGGGTCACAAAAGTCGGACACAACTTAGCGACTAACCAACAAAAACAGTGGGTTATGACCTTCAATCCCAAATCCCTGATTTAACCTTGCATTAGTCCCAGTTTCCTGAACTGAGAAAGGGGCTTGTTGAAGACGCCAAGCAAACTCATGCTCATAAGAGACTTCACACATTAAGCATTGGATACATTAGCAATTATGTCATTTGTAAATAATAGCTCACCAGAATTTATACCACAGGTAAGTGGTAGAGACAAAATTCAAGCAAAAAATTGTTGTCTCCTTTCCATGTTAGCCCAGTAGGATCATTTAATTATTTTTTCTTTCCTCTCTTCATTCAGTCCAGTAAGAAATATCTAGTGTGAAATATGTCACAAGCGCTGTGGTAACCCTGGGAACAGAGGATGAATAAATCATGACTGCTGTTCTTACACAGCTGGAATATCTAGAACTGTAGTGTGCAATAGTGGCCACTCACCATATGTGGCTATTTGCATCTACATTTAAATTAATTAAAATGTAATAAAATTAAAAATTCATTTCCTTAGTCGCACTAGTCACATTTCAAGTATTCAACAGCCACAGGTGATTAGTGGCTACTATATTTATCAGCACAAATATGGAAACCATTCATCATCACAGAAAGTTCTAAAGCACCAGCAAAGAGCCTTGGCAGGATGGATAGCTACTCCTCAGATTTAGAGGATGAAGAGGAAAAGAACTCATGTGAAATGGTCTTTATCTTTCAAGGGAACTTGAGAATTTCTCAAACATTTCAGAATGCCACCTGCTGATACAGTTGAAACCTGCTTTCAGTTTGCCCTGGTCTCACATACCTGAGCAGGTGCCCCTTGCTGCTGCATCTCTGCAGCTATACTTGGATTGGAAAATAGAATCCCATTCACGAGGAAGCAAGATGAACATGCTTGATTCCAAACACAG
Source organism: Bos javanicus (assembly GCF_032452875.1). Classification (NCBI taxonomy): domain Eukaryota; kingdom Metazoa; phylum Chordata; class Mammalia; order Artiodactyla; family Bovidae; genus Bos; species Bos javanicus. Next base: position 32,312,266 of record NC_083894.1, on the reverse strand, counting down.
ACATTAGTCTGAGCTGGATTCATTGCCTCTCCACCTCTGCCCAGCTGCTGGATATAATAAATCCCTCTTTGGATCCACTGAAAGGCAGACCTTTTGGGGAGCATCTTGTTTACTGGACTGAAGGTCTAGGGAGTGTCTAGCCCCAAGGGCCAACTGCGCATGGGACTATGGTCCCTATCCATCACTGTGTGTTGACAGTCTGACTGGATCCTGTTTCTTGATGGTAATAGAGCCTGCCTGTTCATCTGGTGGCCTTGACCTTCTGCCTGATAACTTCCAGCTCTACTTTTGAGGTTAGATTTGTTTTGGATATTTACTGGCCAGACCCCACCTTAACTTGAACAATTTCCCCTGGACAGGTGGTCCTGACAGCCCTTTGCAGCATATGTCTACTGAAGCCTAGAAGCATTTCTCTGACATACTGCTCACATATTAAGAGAGAACCAGCACTTACAAGAATTGCTGGAGAGCAGAAACGATTCTGATCTGGACTTGACAACTTGGTGTGGATGGGATCCACTGCATTCAATGTAATGGAAAGAGGGAGACCTTTGGAAACAGTCCTGGGTTCAAAATCACAGTCATTTACTAACTGAGATCCTGAAAAGTTACCCATTCATTCCCACCATCAGGACATTTGTTCTGTAAAACAAGATATGCAAGTAGACACGTATGTTGTCTAGGATTTAATGATGTTAATGAAGGTGAAGCCTTGAGCTGGGTAAGGCTTGATGGCACTTAAGTGTAAGAGCTGTTCACCTCTGAAGGCAAGTTCCCTGGCACAAAGGAACTGATGACCTGGGGACCAGCCAATTGTGAGAAATATGTTTATACAGTCAGTTGGTTTATTTGCAACTCTGCAATGAGAAGATCCTTCACATGGGGATGAGGAACATATAAGAGAGACTGTCACACTGAGTGGTAAGTCAGAAAGAGAAAGACAAATATCCTATGAGATCATTTACATGCATAATCTAAAAACATGATACAAGTGACCTTATTTGCAAAACAGAAACAGACTTAGAGAACAAACTCATGGTTACCAGGAGGGAAGGGAAGGATAAAGGGATAGTTAAGGAGTTTGACATCAACATATACACACTGCTACATTTAGTAATATAATGGATAACCAACAAGGACCTATTGTACAGCACAGGGAACTCTGGTCAATATCATGTAACAACCGAAATGGGAAAAGAATTTGAGAAAGAATGTATGTGTAAAACTGAATCACTTTGCTGTATGCATGAAACTAACACACTATTGTTAACTAACTGTATTCCAATATAAAATAAAAGTTATAAATTGATTAAAAAATAATTGAACTTCCCCCAAGTGGAAACATGACAGGGTTGATCGATTCATTTCTGAGGTCACAATGGTCTGTTCAGCTCTTTTCTGCTCTATGACCCTCATACACATGCTCCTCTACCAGAAAGGCTTTTCTCCCTCCCAGTTAGTTTTTGGCTGAGCCTCCCCATTGAACACTCATTTCTCAGCTGTCTGTAGAGCCATCCTTTATATCCTCCAAAGAAAAAAATCCTTGCCACCTGCCTATTCTCCTCCCTAGGAGTGCATGATCTATTCATAATGCTTGTGAAAATGTGGAATCACTGTATGTGTTCATTTGCATGATTATTTGTTTAAGTTTATCTCTTGAACTGGACTAGAATCTCCATAAGACCATGAACCCAAGATTCAAGCATAAGCCTGTGCCTGACTTTGTCTGTCCTGCATGTACAGTGTCTAGCCTCATAGCATCATCCCTGTTCTTGAGGTGTGCTAGTTGATGATAGAAGAAGGTTGCGGTCTGGGTATACACTGTCCCTGGTTCATTTACATGATGAACTCTGAGAATAGATACAAAACACTGAGAAGATGTGAGCTGGGGTTGGAGATTGAATGCAGGTAACCTTGGTTATTTAACTTATATGCAGAGTACATCATGTGAGATGCCAGTCTGGATAAAGCACAAGCTGGAATCAAGATTGCCGGGAGAAATATCAATAACCTCAGATATGCAGGTGACACCTCCCTTATGGCAGAAAGTGAAGACGAACTAAAGAGCCTCTTGATAAAAGTGAAAGAGGAGAGTGAAAAAGCTGGCTTAAAACTCAACATTCAAAAAATTAAGATCATGGCATCCAGTCCCATCACTTCATGGGGAAAGTGGGGAAAATAGATGGGGAAATAATGGAAACACTGACAGATTATATTTTCTTGGGCTCCAAAATCACTGCAGATGGTGACTGCAGCCATGAAATTAAAAGACGCTTGCTCCTTGGAAGAAAAGCTATGACAAACCTAGACAGCATATTAAAAACAGAGACATTATTTTGCTGACAAAGGTCCGTCTAGTCAAAGCTATGGTTTTTCCAGTAGTCATGTATGGATGTGAGAGTTGGACCATAAAGAAAGCTGAGTGCCAAAGAACTGATGCTTTTGAACTGTGGTGTTGGAGAAGACTCTTGAGAATCCCTTGGACAACAAGGAGATCAAACCAGTCAATCCTGAAGGAAATCAGTCCTGAATATTCATTGGAAGGACTGATGCTGAAGCTGCAGCTCTAATACTTTGGCCACCTGATGCGAAGAACTGACTCATTGAAAAAGACCCTGATGCTGGGAAAGATTGAAGGCGGGAGGAGAAGGGGATGACAGAGGATGAGATGGTTGGATGGCATCACCAACTCAATGGACATGAGTTTGAGGAAGCTCCGGGAGTTGATGATGGACAAGGAAGCCTGGCGTGCTATAGTCCATGGGGTTGCAAAGAGTCGGAAATGACTGAGTGACTGAACTGAACTGAGGCTTTGGTAGGCAAATCTGGAGAAAGATTGTATGGAATATAAAATTAATGAACTAAGAGGGCATTGACAATCTCCATTAGAAATTAGGAGGAGCAGTATAATTACGCATCAGGGAGATGGTGTTGGGACTGGCTTGCTAAGGGACCTGTTAAGTTTGCCTGCATTTATTAGTGAGGCAACACATTTCCCTGGCCATGTCCTCTTGGACTTGTGAATAAGCCTGTGTCTGGCTCAATAAATATTTGCTGAATAAATGGTAGAGTTCAGATAGCTTTGAATTAAACTAAAAATAACTATTAAAAAAGCACAGGATAGTAAGTGTGTTCTATTTTACAGGATTTGGTATAACCTTGTGCTACCAGCTGGCTTTTTGAGGAAGGCTGGATTAGAGGCTCTCTGAAGTCATTTCCAATCAAGAATCCGTGGCTCTTCCAGCAACATCTTACCTTCATTATGAAAACTGCTTCGGTGAGAAAGAGATGCTGAGTTCCAGCTGAGCAAGTCAGGATACATGCCCATTCTGTTAAATAGAGGAACTGATGAGCTTTCTTCCAAGAGGAGGGTTATGCTCCATTTGGTCATAACCCTGAATCCATTGCTCCCAGGGTGTTCTGAAGGATGAAGACTGATTCCTCTGGGAGTTGAGGAAGGGTGTAGGTGGAAGTGATAGGGGTGGCTCCTAAGATAAACTGATTTCTTTCTCTCTCAAGAGCCGTTGATTTGGTGTTTGTGTGTCTGGAAGTGCCTCTACAAGCAGAGTGATGAACGTGTTGGCACTTTATATTCTTCACTGTCTGCTGTCCATCAAGGCTCCCTCTGGGGCCCAAGGAAGCAAAGTTTCCTCTCATCCTTCATGATCCAGTTCAATTCTCTGCCCTTCCCTCCATGATGGCTCACCTAACAACTCTCAAATCAGATGTCCTCTCTTTCCTCTGATATCTTAGCATTTGTTATGCCTCTTGTTCTTTCACAGGATCTTTTAAAAAAATGTTTATTTTTGGCTGCACTGGGTCTTCATGGATGCGTGTGGGCTTTCCCTAGTTGCAGCGAGAGGGGGCTACTCTGTAGCTGCGGTACATGGGCTTCTCATTGAGGTGGCTGCTCTTGTTGCAGAGCTCAGATTCCACAGCACAGGCTCAGTAGTTGTGGCACATGGGCTTAGTTGATCTGCAGCATGTGGGATCTTCCTGGACCAGGGATGGAACCCGTAGGGAAGTCCCTTTCACTGAATCTTAATCACATACAACCATGTTGCAGCTCTTACCTGGTTGAAGTATACTATCCCTTGAGGATGCCACAGTAGACCGAAAAGTGTTCCCGGAAGACATCCCCATCCTATTCCTAGGAATGTATGAATATGTCAACTTACATGGCTAAAAGGACTTTGCAGGTGTGTTCAGGATTTTGAGATGGTGAGATTACCCTGGATTATCTGCGTGGGCCCAGTGTAATCACTAGAGTCTTTCTAAGAGGTGGGATCAGAGGGTAAATTCGGGAGAGAAAATGTAACAAGAGAAACAGAGCTTGGCATGATCAGCATCAAAGATGGAGGGAAGGCCACGAGCCAAAGGACACAGGTGGCCTCTAGGCACTGGACAGGGTAAGAAAACGGATATTCCAGAAACTTCAGAAGGAACGCAGCTCTGCTGGCACCTTAATTTTAGCACATAAGATCTATTTTGGACTTGGAACCTCCTGAAATGTGAGACCAAAAAAAAAATGTGTGTTGGGTTAAGCCTTGACATTGGTGGCGATTTGCTCAGGCAGCACAAGGAAACAAATACAGACTGGCTCAGCAAACACTTGTCTGTCCTGATTAGGCCTTGTGGGACATTCTGCAGGCTGATAGAAGTTTGAACCTATTTGGAAAACAATGAAATGGCCATGAAATTTTTATGTAATCTGTTAGGAAAGTGTGGTTGTATTGTAGAGAGCCTAAGAGGCTGGCTAAGAATGCCACCCCAGCCTGCTCTGAAACTAACAGTTGGGTCTTAGCCATGCTCTTAGCCTGAGAGACAATTTGCTGGGTGGTTTGGAGCAGTTGACAAAGAGACTCTGTGTAGCTGCCAGTAATCTGGGAAGAGGAGAGAGTTTGTAATTTAGCTGAGAGTGGGCAAAGCCGCTGCCACTGACATCATGGAGCTTGTCCCAGGCAGAGGGACCAGCCTCTCCTTTCCTGCTGGACTCTCTCCAGGCCTCCGGTGGAGGCAGTGCAATGATCCCTGTGGACCTCAAAAGGCAAACTGCAGAAATGGTGAAGGAGTCCAGCTCTGTCTGGCTCCTGGTTGAGATGGTGGTAGTTAAGTAGATTTCCTCCAAGCCAAGGAAGCACAAGTCTGCCAGGGAAATCAAATTAAAACAAGGAAGGTGGAGAAATGATCTTCATTAAGAGCATACCTGCCACACTATTTCTCCAAGCCAATTTGGCACAGAACTTTGCCTCGACTGCTTTTAATAGGTGTGAACTGATGTTTTATTTAACTGTCCACCTTCTCCAGGCTCCTGATGCTGCCTAGAAAAATAAAGGTTTTAAAATTTATTTCTGAGTTAGCTGGCCATGAGTCCAGGCTTTTCCCAGGGCTACAGCCTCGGGAAAACATTAGAAAGAACACTCGTTTTTTCAGAACTAGGTATTTCATTCAAAAAACTACTGAGCTCCTATGAATCACATTGGGAACTGTCTGAACTCTGTCTGTTTTTTGGAGGGAGTGCTATTTTTGTTTTTGCAATATTTTGATTTTTTTCCCCCAGTGGTTATTCATCACTTAAATGTTCTTACTTTTTTGAATGTTCTTACTTATAATTTGCATAATTTACATTTTTTCTATAAAATTTTTAATTTTCATCCATTTTTATATTTCTTTTAAAAAATTTATTGAGATATAACTGACTTACAATGCTCATTTCAGGTGTATCACATCGTAACTCAATGTTTTTATACATTACAAAATGATTACTATGTCAAGTCTAATTACCATCTGTTTCCATACAAAGTCATAACATTACTGACTATATTGTCTTTGCTGTATATTACGTACCATTATTTATTTATTTTATAGCTGTATTTTATCCATTTTTCAATTTTACTAGTGTAGTATTAAATGAAGGCTTTTTAAAAAAGTCTTCCAACGTCCATTCAATCTGTAAATATAAACCCTTTATCTTGTTCAGTAGTGTAATTGTAAACTTGTGTTTTACTTTTTGTTTCTTGATAGATAAGTTAGTTCAACTGTTTTGCTGCTAGATTTTACAAAACCCTAATTCATTGACTTTTAGAGTTTTTCTTTATTTTAAAAAGTTACTACAGAATATTTAGCAGAGTTCCCTGTGCTATACATCAGGTCCTTGTTGGTTATCTGTTTTGACTTTAGGTTTAATTCATCAGCATTTATTTCCTATGTTTACTTATATTTTCTTACTTATACCTCCAACTTTTGGAGCTAAATATTATTTATATCCATTTTGTTTAGAAATGATGCCATTTAAGGCTATGAATGTTCCTCTGAGTACGATTTTGTTCACATTCACTAATTTCAAATGTGAAGTTTCTTTTATTGTTATTTAATGCGTAAGATTTTGACATTCTCTTTGACTTGAGGTTTTTATTAGTGTTTAAAATATTTCTGTTTGTGAATTATTTGTGCTTCTGTTATTCATTGATATCTCTTGTTTTGTTGCATGTGGTAAAAAAAAGTGTCTAGTTATCTTTGAAATTTATTTAAATTTTTTCATGTTTTATATGATCAACTTTTTAAAGTAATGTAGCATTTACATGTAAAAGGTATTAATAAGTATATTTTTATTTATGAGATTTGAAGCTTGATATACAGAGTTTAAAATTATATAGTATACACCATTTACTTTTGTTTTGAGATAATTTTCTTATTGCCTGTGGTCTGTGCTTGCTTGTGTGTCTTTTGCTATATGCTTATGTTTCTTGCGTGTCAGTTTTTTGTGAATTGCACTTTGTGTCTCCTGATTGTGAATATTTGATGTGTTTATAGTTATCACTTAGTGAAATTGAGAAAGCAAATAATATTGACAGATTATTTTCTACTAAAGATACAGAAATTAGATCATTTACACTTTACTGTCTGGATTTTGTTCTATCTTTGTATGGCTTTTTTAGTGAAAGTATTATTACTACTCTAAATTACTAAATTATATATATATAATTATATATACTAAATATATCAAATTACTAAATTTTTCATTTTCTATATTACATACCTTGACCTTGAAGAATTAGATATCTACAATCTTTTCCTTCAACATAATTAGCAAAATTACTTGAGCCCAACTTTGTGTTCATACACATTCAATTAGCTTATTCCAAATATTCTTCTTTGGGAGATTTGTGTTTGCTTGCTTGTATTGTGTGTTTTCTGATTCATTATTTTTTAAAATTTACTTATTTATATTAATTGGAGGATAATTACAATATTGTGATGGCTGCCACCCATCAACCTTTTCTGGGCTTGCAACTTCCCCAACTGAAGTGAGTTCTTGTTTCTGTTTTCAGTTTACTTGTATACCAGTTTAATCTCCCCTTTAAATTTGATCTGGAGCCTGGATGATGGATTGAAATGATTAGTTCAGTTGTTCCGCAGTCAGTGGTGGTGGAGCTACCGCCATCGGCAGCTAAAGAATTTGGTGCAAATTCAGTCTCTCTGCAGTAATGGACACAACACCACCAGGGCTGTTTCTGCTTCAAACCATGTTCTTCACATTAGGAAGAGTTTGTCGTTGCTGCAGTCAGCCTCTGTCACCATTAGGAAGTCATGTTAGAGAGAAAAAACTGGGGCACGACCATGCAAACTTCTGTCCCCACTTACAGGGTGTGTCTGACCTCAGTCAGGAAAGGAACAACCAAAGTAGGTTGTCCGCTTTTTTGCTTATGGCTTGACTGAGCGACTGAACTGAACTGAACTGAACTGAATTCACATACTCAATCTTCATTTTCATAAATTGAGGATCAGAGTCTTTAGAAAATTATTATACAGAATTTCTTGACAAAAAATTCACAAGTAGCTGTTGAACAACCTTGGACAGGAAGACACTGGAACCCACCAAAGAAAGATACTCCCCATCCAAAGACCAAGGAGAAGCCACAAGGAAATGGTAGGAGGGGGAAAATTATGCTAAAATAAAATCCCATGCCTGCCGGGTGGGTGACTCACAAACTGTAGAACAATAATAATACCAAAGAGGTTCTCACACTGTTGTGAAGTTTCTCGGCTCCACATCAGAATTTCTTAATCTTCCCATGACACTTCATAGATCTCTTAGGAACTGAAGATGGGTCGTCCACCTTTGATGACTCATTTCAGCTTGGATCAGATTGTCTCTGACACATATTTCTCAGGGCTTAATGATATAAAGTAGATCATTCCCTCCATTCAGAATAATAAAGTAGTTTTCTCTTCTGCTTCTTTTGGGTTCTTTTCAGTAGTGTTTAGGATGGGAGTTTTGTAAAGTTTCATCTACATTGCCATCCTTCCCCAAAATTCTCCGTGGCACTCTGCTGTTACTTTGCTAAGCAGCTAGTAACACAGTAATCTCTAGTGCCTTCTCTTTCCTTAGCTAATCTTATGCTTTTTCCTTTTCCTAGAATAACAACCACCTCTGTTTTGTCTGAGTTTTATATATTAAGCAAAAACCTAAAAGAGTCTCTCTCACTATGTGAAATCTTTCTTGAACATCACACCCTCCGGTAATCTTTCCCAGTTTACATAATCCTCAACATTTTACATTATTACTGGGTATAACATTTGGTACTTGGAACATAAAAAGATATACTATTTTTCTGTGTGTGTTACACTCTGTCTTCTCTCCAGCTATATTTTAGTTGCCCAATGCGAGGCATTACACACAATAGGTTGCCATACATTTTTGATGCTTATAAAAAATAACTTTTAAGCAGCAAAAAGAAAAACTAGATCTTTATAGATCCCTCCCCAATAATGACCCCTGCCCAACCCCTTCCTAGTCTGACCACCTGGCTTAGTTTAGAGTCCACAAAATAGTTTTCATTACTTTAAAGTTTATTTGGTTTTAAATTTTTCTCTGAAATCTCAATTTGAAGGGTCATCAGTAGGTCAGCTGTTTAAATATCTCTACCAGCAATGTAAATAGTGAATCAAATTACCTATTCACACAGGAGCGCTTTAATTCCTCCTACCTACCCTCCTCCCTTTTTATTGTTCTCTCTATTTTATCCCTGTGGCAAGAAAAGTTAAATGAGACTGAAAAAAAATTGCAGCTGATTAGGGCAGATAAACTGAGCTCAGGGAACTGTCTTCCTAAGCCCAATCAAGTCTTTAAAACAGATCAATTTTGTTTCCCACAGACAGCTTGGCACCTGAGATATGGATGATTTTAAAAACTAATTCGTTTGGGCTCTCTGGCTGAGCTTTAGCTTTCTAATGCCAAACACAGGAACAGAGAAGAAGGAGGAAGAAGCAAGTTGTTAGAGGATTAATATTTTCTTGATTTCCTATGCCTCCTTCGAAGATCTTTCAGTAAGTCATTTCCAAGAGGTCTTGGACATGGCAGCCTTGTAAAGGGAGGTGATGATTTAGAACAGAAATAGAGAGGGAATGAAGCTGGTAGATCTAATCCTATGTTTTATGTGCTACACACACACATGCAAACTCACACCACACTATAAAGCAACTTCTCATTGACCATTCACTCGCCCGATAGGTCAGGATCAGTCCATGAGATTGTGGCTGCCTTTGGGCTCCCCTTGGTGGCATTCAGGCACTTGCCATTCCACCTGCACAGAAACTCTTTAGGAATTCGGATTCTGTCCCTTTTACCTCTGTTGCTGCCAAAGACTTGCATTAGGGCCCACCACTCTTCCCAAAGCAGTGTGCCCACTGTTTTCATGCTGTCTTTTTTCAGATGAGGGAGGGGTAAAGAGAATGAGACCAGGATCTGCCAGCGGTCACAGGTGCTGGTAAGGCCTGGAGCTGTTGACAGAGAAACCAGCAGAGACTCTCAAAGCCTTGTTGACAAACTGTGTATGAAAAACCTCCAGCTCGGTATCAACACTTCAACACTTTCATATTGCCTAGATGTCAGGCACTATGCTGGATCCCTCTGGAGAAGGGAATGGCAACTCACTCCTGTGTTCTTGCCTGGAGGATCCCATGGACAAAGCAGCCTGGTAGGCTACAGTCCATGGTGTCCAAACAGTTGCACATGACTGGGCAACCAAAGAGCAACAACATGCTGGATCCTTCAGGCACTCACATAGGATGGAGGAGAGAGGATATACATAGATAACTAAAGTATGCAGGTCAGTTCAGTTCAGTTCAGTTCAGTTGTGTCCAACTCTGCAACCCCATGGACCAGTCTTCTCTGTCCATCACCAACTCCTGGAGCTTGCTCAACCTCATGTCCATCAAGTTGGTGATGCCATCCAACCATCTCATCCTCTGTCATCCCCTTCTCCTCCTTCCTTCAGTCTTTCCCAGCATCAGGGTCTTTTCCAATGAGTCAGTTCTTCACATCAGGTGGCCAAAATATTGGAGCTGCAGCTTCAGCACCAGTCCTTCCAATGAACACCCAGGACTGATTTCCTTCAGGATTGACTGGTTTGATCTCCTTGCAGTCCAAGGGACTCTCGAAAGTCTTCTCCAACACCACAGTTCAAAAGCATGCAGGTAGCATGGATCGATACAAAGTAAGGGCTCATTGAAGTTATGTTTACATGTGTAAAATTATGTTTAGGGTGAGAAAATTCACAAAACAAATAGAAAAAAAATAACAAACCCCCAGTGATAAAGTAAGATGCCCCATCCAGCTGGAGAATGTCACTGTCCTTCTTGATCAAGGGCTAAGTTTCTGACTTAGCATCCTTGGCAGCCCCACACATGGAGGAGCTCATGATTAGGGGACTCTGGTGAGATGATGAGGAAAGAAGGATCTTCCAGGTCACTGATTTTATGAGACTATAAGGGAGGGGAAGCTGATTATGGCTATTTTACTGTCATCCTTCTACCTTCCAAGGAGAAACTTGAGTCAAATATCCCAGCAGGTCATAGGTCAGCAATTCCAATGGGGCCATTGGTAATATGTTAGAAGTAAGGAAGACGTCAGATTTCAGCAATTTAGAGCTATAAAGTGTGGCCTTTGCTAATTCTGCAAAGGCAGATTGAGCAGGCCAAGGCAGAAGCAGGATCTCTTGAACAACAGTATCTAGGTTACACGATGTGCCCAAAAGTGCGGGAGCACTAGAACTCTTCCAAGGCTTGGGACGAGAGTTAGAGGCGCTGATACAGCATTCCCGTCTCAATGGTTTGATGCTATTCTTACTTATCAGTTCTATGCTCTGTTGCCTACCCCATCATTAATACTCACAGTCTATTGCTTTCCCTCTTTTTCCTTTTGCTCCTCATTTTTCCATTTGCTTGTTGTTTTTGTTGAGTCTCTAAGTTGTATCTGACTTTTTGTGACCTCATGGACTGCAGCATGCCAGGCTACCCTGTCCTTCACTATCTCCTGGAGCTTGCTCAAACTCATGTCCATTGAGTCAGTGATGCCTTCCAACCATCTCATCCTCTGTTATCCCCTTCTCCTCCATTTGCTTAGAGCAAGAATTCTCAGGTATGATTTCCAGGCCAGCAGCATCACTATCACCTGGGACCTTCTTGAAATGCAAATTATCCAGTCCCACTTTAAACCTCCTGAACAAGAAATTCCAGGGCTGGGTCTCAGCAATCTGTGTTTCAACAAGTGACTCTGATGTCTGCTAAAGTTTGACAACCACTGGCTGGGCATTGGTGTTCTAGTCAGTAGCAGATGGTAACACTCAGGAAAGGAGATGACGATGAATATGCATCGGTAGTCTGTCTGATGCTCCCTGTGAGAGATGCTGCTAGTTGCCTTATAAATACTTGTCCTAATTTTCTCTCTCAAAGGAAAATTGATTTTTAGCCAGACACGTTGTGCCTTGACTAACAAATGTTTCCTGGCCTCCCTTGCAGCTAAGCATGACCATCTAAGTTTTGACCAAGCGACTGCAAGTAGAGAGGTCATGTGGAAGAGGGGTTTGCTTTCCTGATTCTCTTTGTCCATCTTGCTACTTTGAAATCAATGTGATGCCTGGAATGATGACAACTCTCGAGCCAAGTGGACAAAGACTACATCCTGGGTTTTGTAGAAAGAGCTTAATTTCAGACAATTTAGAACTACTGTTTGAGTCTTGGACTTATCTTCTTTCAACTATTCTTATGTGAGAGGGAAATAAACCTTACTTAAATTACTCTTTTCTGGGTCCCTGTTACTTATGGACAAGCTTAATCCTAAATAATGTCATACTTACCGAGTCTGTGAAACAAGGCCCTTGCTTGTACTTCCACTTCCCTGATCCTTAAGAAAAGGACGTGATTTCATATTATGCTGCTAGTTGCCTCACAGGAATTCAGAGCATTTGGCAGAAAATTGCTTAATTTATCCATAGAGTTTAGGTTTAGCTTATTGACTGTTAAATGAAGCAGTGTGTAAAAGGTAAAAATAATTTTCTCATGGGTTACTTTTCATTCTGCAATGCAGTACAGGCTGCTTTGACAACTAAGGGAATATTTAGCCTCTCACCAAAGGATGAGGATTGTTCTCTCTGTTTTGCAGATTAATCAAGTCTAAGGAAAGAAGTCACAATTTAGATCATGTAATTGTACTATGAGCTCCTTGAGGGTAAAGATTGAGTCTTATGACCTGCATGCCTGGAAAAAATGCTTGGGATACAGTAAGTCTTTGATAAATTTTGTTGAATGAGTTAATTAAATTAGAAAAAATGGGGACCAAACTCAGCCTCCTTGCCCATTGTCCTGTTTATGGAGATGAATCCAGTGGAGATTAATTCTGGGTTTTCAGTGATCTGAAATGTGTTTTAGCCTGAATTTAATTTTAATTTGGAATACTGGAGAAGGGGAAAAAGTGATAATAGGAAATGCTGAATTTCTAAGAGGGAAAGCATGGCAATTTTCTTATTGTGACAGCTGAAGGTCTCTTTACAGCCTTTGTTTTTCCTATAGTAAGCTCTAATAACAGACGATTCAAGAAAATTTGGTCTAAATTGTATCTAGTTAACCAAATTCTACTCTTTGACTATTTATTGTGGACTATGTCAAGAAGAGGAAGCATTTTGATGTTATTAATCTCATCATTAACCCCCAGTCTTCCCCACTGTGGACTCCATCACTAGCCTGTTCAACTCAGCACCCCTTCATTTCTAGACTCTGTCATTGACATGACACCTCACCAAGCCTGTGAGTTCGAGTCTTTGGTTCTAATTAATGATCTAGTTGAGTGGTATCTGGTTGCAAATGTTACTCTCTAGCTGTGTGTTGGGTGAGGCACTTAATCTCCCTGGATCTCATTCTCCCCCTATTTAATGTATGAATGATGACACCACATTCACATGGTTGAAATAAATTTAAAATGAAGAGCATTTTGAATTACTCCTTGAGGAAGTTTTCATTTTCCTTAATGCCAGTAAACCCAGAGATTCCAAGTTTGACAAAATTTGTGACCTTGGAGTTCCCTTCTCCTTGAGGATTTCACCCTAATTTCTGCTCACTGTTAACGTTTAACCCTAAACTGATAGGCTGAGTTATTTTTAACAAACCAAAGAGAGAGGGAGAGGGATAAGGTAGGGGGATTTTTTTTTTTTTTTTTTTTTTAGTGAGGAAAATAAGCATGAAGAGTAAGATGCAATTAGCTTATATGGGTGCAGCTCATTCATCTGTAACACACGCCCATGCTTATTATGTGTCACTAGATGCCAGGCACTGTATAGCTCATGGCTGTTGAACCACGTGGATGTGTGTGTCTTTGATCTTACAGAACTTGCAGTCCGAGCATCTCCTTACCTCATTTCCACCTATCCTTTGTGGGAGGGATCATCTTTCTTTGATCTTCTGGAAACACAGTAAAAGTGGAGACTTGAGAGAGTGAGTCAGGGTAAGGTAATTTTCCTTTCTGGGTAGTTCAAGACTAGTTCTAGTTTCCTTTCTAAACCCACCTCTTTTACAGGTACTTGCCACTCAGGAAGTCGTCTACTCACTTCAGGTAGAGACCTTGCTTGCCCTCAGTCAAAAGGTTACGGGTCCTTCCCATATTTTACAGTTGTCATTTCAGAACACAGTCAAAAAGAGAACCACAGGGCACTCTTATTAAATCCTGTCCTGAGCTTACCATGTAACCTGTATCATGGACTTCAGTTCTGTTGCTCATAAGAACATGGGATGCAAAGAACTTTTCTTTGGAGCCCTGGTTTTCTACTCTCTAGCATTACATGTCATCACTTCTCTACTTGAATTCTCTATTTTAGCCTAACTGGTCTACGTATTATCCATAAATCAAACTGTGATTTTATTTTCCTCTTGAAAATTTAGTTCATTTTTTGTTCATTTATTTAAGTCTTTCCTTTTCCTTCAAGATTACCTCAGTTTCTACTCCATCCAGGAAGACTTCCTGAATGACCTCAGTGCATTAAGGCCTCCTCCTCCTCAGTATTTATTATCACATCACCTGGTCAGTATTTATTTGTGCCATGGCATGCTGCTGCTTATCTGTTATGGCCAAGTCTTATTTTTCTGATTTGGTTGTATTCTCTCTGAAGGCAGATGGAGATTATAGGGTCATAAGTATAACGTATTCCCAGTAAAATCCATAAATGTTGAAAACAAATTTTTAATGAAATCTCACACTCTATTAAAAGTATAGTGTATGGAATTTTGTTTTTTAAGTTTTTAAAATTATTTTCTAAACAACTCAAAATGTGGCAATATTAGGGTCAGTGGACATTTTTTTCTACTGTTAAAGAGTAGGAGTTGTAAATCTACTATATAAACTTAAAATCTTTAGCTGAAAAAAAAAAAAGGAGTAGCAAGATTCTGTTTCCAGGAAGGATGAGTAGCTCCTATTGGGTCAACTATTTCATGGGTAAGAATTATTAATTCTGGACAGAATATAAAAAATGGCTACCCAAAGACATTTATGTTTTTCCTACCCAAGTCAGGAACCAGCATGGAGGTCTACACTTGACAGAAGGTGAATTGGATAATTTTTTTTTTTTTAAGGTTTGTTGGCTAAGAGTAGACCTTAGTTTGGCCTCATGTAAAGTAACTGAAATTCTGATAGACCCGTGCAGTTTTGCAGACTGAAGAACCACAGGAATGACCACAGAAGCCAGAAAGTGAGAGGGCGTGCCTTAGAAAATAGATATACAGAGAGCAAGAATCACAGATTCTGCACATAAACATCCCAAATATCTGGTTTGTGTCTGCACCACACACGTACAGGACAGATTCCAAGCGTTAAGTAGGTCTAAAGAGCTAAATGGAGATATTAGCTGGTGTCCGTTACAGAGAAGCAGAGGTTGGTGATTGAGGCCTGAAAATTCAGACTGTTAGCACACATGCAAAATAGCAACATTCTTTGGAGGAGTAGGAATACAAAAGCACCTTCAGTCCCTACAATTATCTTTTACAATGTCCAGGATGCAATCTAGAATTACTAAACATGTTCAATAAGGAAACACGAGCTATACTCAAAAGAGAAGGCAATCGACAAAGGCCATATAACGGCTAGCCTTAAATGAGGAGGCTGAGAAGGCTCTAAGGGGCTGGGTGGCGGGGGAGGAGGGGTGGTCCAGTGGTTGGGATGACCATGGCAGGTTGTATCAGAGCTGGAGGTAGAAACCCAGCAAGAGCAGGGACATAGGAGAAGGAAGGAGAAACCAAGCACCTCACAGAGATGCTAGACTGTGGGAAGGAACACAGGGAGGGAAAATCAGCTTTGCTTAAGCCTTCTCATCATCATGGGGTATTAGAATCCTCGAATTTGCGTATTATGAACTCTATCCTCCATTCCTATAATGACAGACCTGTCAGCTTCTGTGCATGTTGGCAGGCACGTATAAGAAGGAAAGGAGATCTTTCATCAAGAGGGCGCGCCCCTGGGAGGCCCACACTCACTTCCCCGCACAGAACACACTTCTCCCATCCGCCCACTTTCTTCCCTTCTACACCTTGTCTACCACGCCTTTCTCCTGCCCAATGGCTCGCCTCTACCACCCTGAATGAATGCTTCTTTCAGCAATGGGATTTTTCCAGCTGGTTGACTTGATGAAAGCTTTATGAGTTGACATTATGGGAAAAAAGAACAAAGTGAAGTCAGTGTGTGTGTGTCTGTGTGTGTGTGTGTCTGTGTGTGTGTGTGTATGTGAATGTTTGTAGGGGCAGAGGTTGCAGCAGCTACAAAGAGCTGCTGAAAACTTTATTACAAGCTAAGAGACATTAGAAGCAATAAATCACTCATGTGTCTGCCACAGGGGAGCAGAAAACAGGTCTGGCTTTCAGGTAGAATTGGACATACACACAACTCCTCTGCTAACAGTCAGGGGCCCTGTTCCCCCTAGAGGAGATCTGCACATGGTCACAGACCTTTTCCTTTTTCTATTTCTCTCTCTTTTCTTAACCCAAAGAATAAAGAAAATCAGTTGAAAGTGTAGAATAAAAGAAAAAGCCCTTAGCCACCCAGGAGGTGAGGTGTTTAGTTTCTCCCTGCCTGTTAGGGGCAAGTTAAGAAATTAGGCATTGGAAGCCAAGGTCTTGGATTAGATGTGTATTTCTCAATTTGTTTGCATGTTTCTTGTTCTGGGGTCTTAATTTTTATCTTAATGGGGAAGGTGAACATGCTTTGCCCTTACATTATTGCGGGTTCTTCCCAAAGAACATCAGGCTTCCTCATGACCTTCACCCAGACCTTGGAATTGTCTGTAGCAGTGAGAGTACCACATGCTTTTTTTTTTTTTTAACTACTCACCCTCTCACTCCTTGAAGACAGTTGCATCTCTTTGCTCCAGTATTCTGGAGAGATCAACCCCAAGAAAGATTTTTGAAGCTTACCACAAACGACCATCGGTTTTGTTCAATGTTCCTTGGCACCTCATTCTCCAAGACACTTCTAAAGCTCCTGGGCATTTCTTGACACTCACATTGTTATCCCACAAGGCTCTGGACATTAACTAATCCACCTGTTTAATTAAACAAAGAGGCCATTAACCTGAGATGCCTTTCATGTCTTTAGAAACCCAGTAAGCTAATCAAAACTGAGCCTGAAATGCCTCAAGGTTAAGAAATCAAAGCTGAAGGACAGACAATCACAAACAGTCAATGTGTTTCTTCCAAATAAGGTAAATGCTTAAGCTATAGCCAATCCAACAATTTTCTTGTTTTGCTTCTGCAACTTTCTTATAAAATCTTCCCCTTAAGCCCCTGTTCCTGGAGCACTCCTAACGACTTCTGGTTTGGTGCTGCCTGACTCAAATTGACTTTTGCTCAAATAAACTCTTAACATCTTTTGATTTGCCTCAGTTATCTTTTAACACACTTCAGGCTGGCTTCTCCCAGGTGTATTTAAGGAAATGGACATCTCAGGGAAAGACCCTCCTTTGGATTAAAGGGCCACTGGAGCCTTTTAGTAAAAAGAGCCATAATTGTAATTGAGAGAAAAGATTATGGTTGGGCGAAAATGCTGCACTAACTCAATGATCGTTAGGGACAATTTTATTCTGTATTGTAGCATTCAAAAGAAAAATATATACTCTTTGAAGAAAACCTAGGGGAAAAACCATAAAGAAAAGAGGCCAGAAATCATTCATAATTCCATCACCTGAAGCTGTCCATTGTATCTCTGCAACATGTATTTATATATGACTGTGACACATAATATTTTCACCTCTGCTACACTTGGAATTGTTTTTGTGGCAACCTCCTGAAAGACCACCAGTTAGCTTCACCATTGGTTTGATGTGCACTGGAAACATTAAAAGAAGGCAAATCACTCCTTGGTGGCCCAGGGTGAGTGATTCTTCACTAAGTGATTTAAAAAGCTGCTATGGGGTCTGGTTCAGAACATTAACATTTGAAAATATCATTAGCAACTATTGTGACCAGAACTTGTTTACCCAGCAAACTCCATGGGAAAGACCATCAAGGAGAAAAGTCTTCAGAATTAAGAATAAATGGGTTTTTGGAGAATGTGGTTCCTTTTGCTTTTGAAAGAAAACTATTATCATTATTATTATTACCATCCCAACTCACCCTGTAATTGTTATTACAATGGCAATTTTACACTGCTTAAAGTTAGGGAAGGCATGAGTTAAAGAGAGTTGGCTATCAGGTCTCATTAAGTGCCAAGTGCAAAGCTAGATCATTTTTTGGAGGGGTTGGTTGGTTGGTTTGTCTTGCTTTGCTGAACAGCACAGCATCAGGATCTTAGTCCCCCAGACAAGGATCTAACATGCTCTCCCTGAGAGGAACCTCAGATTCTCAACTTCTGGACCCCTAGGAAAGTCCCTAGATCTTATTAATAAAACAGTTCTTTTGTCTATAGAGCTAGTTCTTCTGCTGTGCCTTATTCCACTGGATTAGCATACGACAACCTCCATTTTATGTCATGCAGTTCTTACAGAAGTTCTTTAAATTGTGCATTACTTATCCTTCTGTCTGATAGAACTGTCTGAGAACACATGCTCCCTTAATTGGAAGGGTAAGTCAATCAATGACTTTTCATCTCATGTCAAGGGCAACTACTTGCCAGGGCTGTAAACACACACACACAATCAAAACAAAAAACATCACTGTGCACAGGACACGTGGATCATCTCCTAAAATGAGGTAGGTAAGGAAGCCGACTTGCTCCCTTGAAGGATTATCCTTGGTTCTCTGCCAGCCCCCGATTGTCCAAGAGAATCAAGACAGGGAGACACCCCTAGAAGAGTGCTCTTAACCGCAACTCCACCACCATCTCCCTCTCAGCTTCCCTGCCCTGCAATTATCAGCATAACCAAATTGCCAAGCAAAGCTTTTTACAATCCACAGACACGGCCCGCGCCCTCCTCCTCCACCTGGTCAGGCTGCTGCGCTCTGCATAGGCTGTGCCTGCATTCGCCCTGCTCTGGTCTCTAGGGCGCTCCTCTCTGGGATGCATTTTGCAGCATAAGCTATTCTCCTGCTCTGTGAAGCAAAGCCAAGAATTCAAGACAAGCCTGAAATTAGAGCTACCGCAGCTCTGGGATTCAGAGAATCATAAAATCATAGAATTTTTTTTTTTTTTTTAAGTCGGAAGGGACCGTTGAGATCTTTTCAACCTGCTGATTTTACAGGATGGGGAAGTGGAGGCGGGGATTCAAGAAGGAGAATGTGGAGGAGAGCTGAGAACCCGAAGCCCTGGTGGGTGGGGGGTGATGCTAAGTGCTAGACCAGGAAGTGGGCGAGCCCGGTGGGAAGACTGAGGGTAAACATGAGAGTTTTCTAGTCCACCCCTGAGTCCTTAGAACTAGAACCTCGGTCACTCTCTCCCTCAGCCAATCACATACCACGTGTCTTCACTTATGTGACATGGCCAAATGCTTTCATCCTTTAGATCTGGGCAGAAAAGGGACATTTCCCTGCAAATCATAGCATATTAAGCTTCAGCTCATTTATTCATATTTTCAAGCAAAGCCAGAAAAGTAGTGAAAATGCTCTGGGGGGCGGGGCGGTCTTCTGCTGTGCAAAGATACTTTGTAAAAATCCAAGGATCATCTGTACCATTTTTCTAGACCACATATATGTGTTAATATATGATATCTGTTTTTCTCTTTCTGACTTACTTCACTCTCTAAAGCAATTATACGCCAATAAATTTTTTTAAATCCAATTAGGAAATTAAAAAAAAAATCCAAGGATCAATTTGTTTTTCTTGCAACAAGGGACTGAAGTCAATTTCAGGGAATGTGAGTTAAAGTGAGAATGGCATCCTTTCCAGATGTTAACTCTTGCTAAGGGCTGACTTCTACAGAAATGTCTCATTCCCACCCAAGGATTTCATTCTACTTGTCTTCCCTGCCTATTGAAAGATCGAGTCCAAGCTTCCAGGGGCCATAGGATGCTAAGAACCCATAGGTAGATCCTTGAGGCCATGAATGGTTTGCAAACTTTTGTGTGTTTGCATATTTTTTCAGAGTCCCTAGCTTTCAGCATTTTCTCAGAGGGGTGTGTGATCCTTAACGTTATAAACCATGAACCTAGATTGTTAGGACTGAAAGAGCTTGGGCTCAACTTCCCTGTATTAGTTTGCTAGGGCTGCTATTTTGGGTTCTGGATCCAATTCCAATGTGTGGGAGCAAGTCTCCCCTCCACACACTACCAAGCAATTCTGGAGACACCAACTGGGCATCCTAAAATTCATCTCAGTTCTGACCACGTCTACCTGGAGATTCCATGGGTAAAGAGCTCAGTCCCACAAGACCACCCTCCACTTCTTCTGATGCCAATTGCAAACTCAGGTTGTACCTGGGCTTCTGACTGAAAATCAACGTCAAAGTCGCTCAGTCGTGTCTGACTCTTTGTGACCCCATGGACGGTACAGTCCATGGAATTCTCCAGGCCAGAATACTGGAGTGGGCAGCCTTTCCCTTCTCCAGGGGATCTTCTCAACCCAGGGATCGAACCCAGGTCTCCCACATTGCAGGCGGATTCTTTACCAGCTGAGCCACAAGGGAAGCCAGGGCTTCTGACTGACTGGCTATAAATCAGAGAATGCCCACTCCTTGGGTTCAACAATTTGTTAGAGCAGCTCACAGAACTCAGGAACCCGTTCGCTCACTAGGTTACCAGCTTGTTAGAAAGGTGCGTGGGGACAAGGATGACAGAGAGGCCACTTCTGCCTGAGGCCACGTGTCCAAGTGCTTCTAAAGGCACAGCCCCTGTGTTCCCTCCCTCCACAGGGAGGCAGCATGTAGCGATGGAAAGAAAACCGGACCAGAAAATAAAGCATCTGTGTTCTGGATCCCAAACACACCTCTGTGACTGCACTTCACGGAGGTGGGATATTTGAGGTGGGAAGAAGCAGGTGCTCAAGGAGGGACAAGCCAGTCTCTGTCACCAGCCAGAGGTGGCGCATTCAGATCTCAGGCTTGATGATAGGTCCCTGATTTCAGGAACCCATTCTCCCTTTTCTTGGGGTAAAAAGCTTCCGCTTCATGCTTGCGAACACTAACAAATGAAGCCAATTGCAGCTGGCTGTGGATCACCTTTCGAGAGCAGGTTGACAGAGAGAACGATGCACTAGCTGGCGGCTGGCGAGTCTTCGGGGGAGCATCTGTCATCGTCTTTGCAGTGAGTGTCAGAGGGGTTTCAGGCTCCCTGTGACTGGCAGGAGAGAGCCGGGGAGAGGGGTGAGTTCAAACCCGCTGACACTCCTTGAGTGAAACTCTCAGCTTCCTCTGCCTCCTCTGAGTCTCAACAGAAACAAGTTTGGTGCGAGTTCAAGAGACTTTCAATGGCAACAATTGCATACTGCCAATTAGTGTTTTCTCTTTTTCCTGAAGGGTAGTCACCCTATAGAACACCTTTATATTCCAGGCCACGTGATGGAGAAAGGGTAGCTGCCTTCTCTATATAGCAGTAGACATTGATGCCTACATAGAGCAGTCGTTCCTGCCTTCATTTCTCTGCGGGTATTTTCTCTGCTCGAGGTGGTCTTGAGCCTTTTGGAAGATTCATTTGGGTTATTTGGGAGCCAGTGAGCAGAAATACATGCTTACTGCTGAGTCTCTGGTGAAATTGCCCTTCTATTAGCGGGATGACCAGGTGACAGGGCTGGCAGGGGTCTCAATTACTGGGAGATTTACCCTGAAGCACAGGCCATAACCCACTGACATGCAGAGTCCTTGCATTTTTCAGAGGACGGGAATTAACGGCACATGCAGGACTATGCAGAAATCCCAAGGCAGGGACCCATTCCTGTAAAATTCCTGCCTCCAAAGGTTTACCTGCTGGCAACCCCCCAGAGGTGGGGTCCAGGGGGCCCTTCTTGAAGTGGAGCCTCTTTCTTAGGGGTCCTGTTTCCCTGTGATGCTCAGAGGTGATGACACTATTTGCGAGTTGGGTACTAGGTCATGGTCCCCGCTTTCAGGCACCATTTCTGCCAGCTTCCTCTATGATCTGCTCTTTGGCAAGACCATAACTTGAGCATTTCACAATTTCCATCCTGTTGGATGTGACGGTACCTGCTTATAACTCAGGTACCATCGTATCCATACAATGTATTTTTAAAATAATAAAAGTGAGATGGAAAGAAACCTTAAAAGCCATCAGTAAGAGATTCTGCACCACGGAAAGGAGAAAAACACCACGACGACCTAGGAGAAAGAACTTCTGGAAATGAAAGGGATGAAAAAGCCATTCCAGGATCCATCTCCTGCCTCTGGCTCGGGACTCCCTTGGGTGGCTCTTGGCCCATATCCGACAGTGTAAACCAGAGATACTTTATCCTGCAGAGCGGCTCTAAACACTGAAGCTTCTGTGAGTCCATTAGTCCAGGAGTGACAGTATGCCTATTGTATCTCTTCTGATAAAACAGCAGGGTGCAAAATCCTTCTGGTCTTCCTTCTACCTCACCAAAAACATGGCTACTCCCGGAGAAGCATTCTGTGTTCTAAAAACCTAATGGCCAGCTTCCCTGATGGCCCAGTGGTATAAAGAATCTGTCTGCCAATGCAGGTGATTCAGGTTTGATCTCTGATCTGGGAAGATCCCACATGCCACAGAGCAACTACTCCAGTGCCACCACAACTATTTACCTGTGCTCTAGAGCCTGGGAGCCGCAACTGCTGAGCCCCACGTGTCGCTTTACTGGTCTGCATGCCCTAGAGCCTGTGCTCTGCAACGAGACAAGCCACTGCAATAAGAAGCCCCCGCACCGCAACTAGAGAATAGCCCCCACTCTTGACAACTAGAGAAAAGTTCAAATAGCAATGGAAACCCAACACAGCTAAAAATAAAGAACATAATGACGTTCAGAAAACGAAGATCATGGCATCTGGTCCCATCACTTCATGGGAAATAGATGGGGAAACAGTGGAAACAGTGTCAGACTTTATTTTTTGGGCTCCAAAATCACTGCAGATGGTGACTGCAGCCATGAAATTAAAAGACACTTACTCCTTGGAAGGAAAGTTATGACCAACTTAGACAGCATATTCAAAAGCAGAGATATTACTTTGCCAACAAAGGTCCATCTAGTCAAGGCTATGGTTTTTCCAGTAGTCGTGTATGGATGTGAGAGTTGGACTATAAAGAAAGCTGAGCACCGAAGAATTGATGCTTTTGAACTATGGTGTTGGAGAAGACTCTTGAGAGTCCCTTGGGCAGCAAGGAGATCCAACCAGTCCATCCTAAAGGAGACCAGTCCTGGGTGTTCATTGGAAGGATTGATGCTGAGGCTGAAACTCCAATACTTTGGCCACCTGATGCGAAGAGTTGACTCATTGGAAAAGACCCTGGTGCTGGGAAGGATTGGGGGCAGGAGGAGTAGGGGATGACAGAGGGTGAGATGGCTGGATGGCATCACTGACTCGATGGACATGAGTTTGGGTGAACTCTGGGAGTTGGTGATGGACAGGGAGGCCTGGCATGCTGCGATTCATGGGGTCGCAAAGAGTGGGACACGACTGAGCAACTGAATTGAACTGAAGTGAATGACAAAATCCCCTCCCTCAAGCTCTTGAGACACTGGCTAAAGGTCCTTTGTCTACTCTTTGCTTTAATGAAAGAGCATTCAATTAGGAAGTCAAAAGACTTGTTCTGCCACCAATTCATTTCAGGAAGGTATTAAATAACTCGGTTCTAAAAGATTTTTTTTTTCATTGTAAAAACACCATGAATTCCCCTCTCTGACTAGCACCCTCCAGCCCCACTTTTCCACTCAATTCCATTTGCCCCTTTTCCATTAAGTTGCCCAGGGGCTGTGCCCTCCTCAGGGGCCCTTGGTTTGTCCTTTTTCCATGGGTTCTGCAGTGCATCTGTTCTATTAGATGATGAGCCTGATGGTCATTGACACCTAATAGCTTTTCTGAACATGTCTTTGAGTGAAGGCTTTCATGATTGATCCTCGGAGGACATGGTGTCCAAGTCTCCTGGACCAGCACCCTCTGTCCTGGCCTCCAAACAACAGCCACTCTGTTTTCCATCTCAGGATCACTGCAACTGCCCTCACTTATAAAAACTAGGATTGGAAGGACTCCCCTGGTGGTCCAGTGGTTAAGGCTTCACCTTCCAACGCCAGGAGTGTGGCTTCGATCCCTGGTCGGAGAGCTAAGATCCCACATGCCTCGATGCAAAAAGAAAAACAAAACATAAAATAGAAGCAATAATGTAACAAATTAAATAAAAACTTTAAAAATGGTCCACATAAAAAATAAATGGTGCATAAAAAAAATACTGATTGGAAAAGGACTTTGGAAGCAATCTGAGACCCTAGGACAACATATCTCTTGGACACAAATATCAGTGAAGGTTGAGAAACACAACCATTTTCGAGAAGGGAAGGAAATCATGGAGAAACCTTGGCAAAATGTCTGGATCTAGGAATGAGATAGGGACGCCAGATGGCGCAGCAGAGGATATGAAAATATTGAGCATTAAGTCTTTCCTGGGCTCTCACTCATCTCTTATGGATGAAGGTAAAATATGACGGCGTCAAAGTGCAGAGAGATATCTGATCAATACCCTGCGATGATTTCTGAAAGAATAGGATGCTGCCATTGCCTTTTAGAACTGCTGCTTCCCTATGTGTTTGGATGGGCACAGGGGGCCTTCTGGACCTCAACTCCAGTGACCTTTCATGAAGCCTGGAACTTGCTGCTCTTGGGGTTCAGTGGTTGTCCTTGGGAAACATGGAATCATTTATTTTCATGCTATGACTCTAAAACCAAGCTATATTCTTCTGCAGAAAACCCTTACAGTATTCTGCTAAGTTGTGCCTACTTTTTACAAAGGAAGGCTGTTTGCTTGAAGAAATCCTAGAGAATAGGTATTAGCAAACTTCTCCTGTAAAGGTCTAGATATTAAATAATTTAGGTGTTTGGGCCACCCAGACTCT
Organism: Bos javanicus; assembly: GCF_032452875.1. Lineage (NCBI taxonomy): Eukaryota > Metazoa > Chordata > Mammalia > Artiodactyla > Bovidae > Bos > Bos javanicus. Next base: position 32,287,512 of record NC_083894.1, on the reverse strand, counting down.
GTTATAGCACAAAAGCAACCATAGATTATGTGGCAACAAATGAGCCTTACCATATTCCCATAAAACTTTATTTATGGACATTGGTAGTTGAAGGTCATAAACTTCCCATATGTCCTAATACGTTTTGATTAAAAAAAAAAAAAAACATTTTAAAATATAAGGGACTTCCCTGGTGGTCTAGTGGTCTAGAATCCACCTGCTAATGCAAGGAACACTGGTTGGTCCCCGGTCCGGGAAGATCCCCCTGCAGCGGGGCAACTAAGCCCGTGTGCATGGCAACTACTGAGCCCACGCTCCAGAGCCTGCGCTCTGCAAGAAGAGAAGCTGCTGCAATGAGAAGGCCAAGCGCCGTGACTAGAGAAAGCCCACACGCAGCCATGAAGAGCCCAAAATTAATTAATTAAAAATAAAAACAAAAGAGTCATTCTTGCTCACCGGCCATACAAGAATCAGGCAGCAGAGCAGGCTTAGCCAATGGGCGGACCGATGCTGGCTGTAGAAGAAAGCTATTTACTGTGGGCATCTGTTCTTTCTAGCACTGAGTAGGTATTGACACCAGCTCTCGCTCTGACAGCCAAGGTAGGGTGTCTCTTCAAATCTGTGAGGCTAAATAAATGAGGGCAGGCCCCTCTTAGCATCTAGAATGCAGCGTGTGTACACTGGTGTGATTTCATGTATCAGATGCCTGCATGAGAAACACTGTCATGCCATTAATAACCTTCGGAGGAACACCTTGAAACTTGACTTGCCGAGGGCACGTTGCAAATGGGCTCTAATGGCTTTTATTTCTCATTCTTGTCACCTCAGATCTAATCAGCTGTTTTGTCATTTTTAATTCCTGTTTGGCAGGATTCTCCTACTCCCTCGGTACAGGCTCAGAGGAGAACTAAGCCCGCAGGCCTCTAGGAGCAGGGAGTAGGTGGGGGTGATGGAAAGCTGAGTAAATAAGGACCTTCAACCCTGGCTGATTCAGGAGGACCCAGGAAGGAACAAAAATTGCTAAATGACCCCCATTCCACCCTCACCTCTCTTCTGGGATTCACACATCCTGACACTGCTTTCTCTGGGGAAAAATATCTTTCACTCCTCAATGAGGAATGAGATTCAAGTCTTGTATCATTCTGCGTTGGCTAGGAAGAAGATGAAGGTCTGACTTAGAGGCCTCTTAAGTGGGTGACATTTCATTACACAGAGCAGTTTAGCTGTGGTTCAGCTCCTCTACATAGAAACACTGACTCCTCCCATCTGGCCCAAGCAACCAAAGGCCACCCTTGGGGTGAGCTTACTTCCCTTGGAAGGCAGTAAGGAATTGTGAATAATGGAAAAGAATCCACTCCATAAAAATAAAACTACAACGAACTGCGTGATAATTAAAAATCAATAAATAAAACTCATAAAAGCTATTTTCTAGTGTTTGCATGGTGCTAATTATCTTACCTATATTAGCGTATTTAACCTTTACTCCAACTCAAGAACATCATTGTGTTCATTTTGTAAATCAGGGGAAAACTGTCAGAAGGCAAGTTGTGTCTTAAGGTCTGCAGCTGGTAAGTAGCAGAGCAGTTTACCAGTACAGATGTATCTTGCTTCGGAGTCTATAATCTTAATTACCTTCTTGGTACCTATGCATCTTTGCTAAATCATTTCACCTCTCTGAGCCTCATTCCCCTCAGCTCTGAAATGAACTCAAGAGGATGAAATCTAACCTCCTACATCAAAATTCTGACTATTATTTTCACCCCTCCGCCTGCAGGAGTGAACAAAAGTAGACACATGAAGTCAAACACTAACTTAGTGAAAAATTAAAAGTAAATTTCCAGGGTATATCTTTGAGTCAGTACGATCTGTGTGCTGTGCTTAGTCGCTCAGTTGCGTCCTACTCTTACGACCCCATGGACAGCAGCCTGCGAGGCTCCTCTGTCCACGGGGATTCTCCAGGCAAGAAAGAATACTGGAGTGGGTATCTTTCCCACCCAGGGATCAAACCCCAGTCTCCCCACACTGCAAGCGGATTCTTTACCAACTGAGCCACAGAGAAGCCCACAGACTACTACTGGTTTAGTCACTAAGTCATGTCCCACTCTTACGACCCCATGGACTGTAGTCTGTCTGGCTCCTCTGGTCCATGGGATTTCCCAGGCAGGAATACTGGAGTGGGTAGCCATTATACGTATCTTCTCTTTTAAAAATTTTTACTGGAGTATAGTTGCTTTACAATGTTGTGTTAGTTTTTACTGTACAGCAAAGTGAATCAGCCATACATACACACCCTCTTTTGGATTTCCTTCCCATTTAGGTCACCACAGAGCACTGAGTTTCCCATGCTATATTGTAAGTTCCCATTAGTTATCTATTTTATATACGGTGTCAACAGTGCGTATATGTCAATCCCAGTCTCCCAATTTATTCCATCTGCTCCTTCCTCCCTTGCTACCCATATCTTTGTTCTGTGTGTCTGTGTCTCTATTTATGCTTTGTAACGAAGATCGTCTATACCAAGTTTTCCAGATTCCACATGTGGTGGGTTAGTCGCTAAGTCATGTCCAAATCTCTGTGACCCCATGGACTGTAGCCCACCCGGCAGCTCTGTCCATATGATTCTTCAGGCAAGAACTAGAGTGGGTTGCTGTTTCCTTCTCCAGGGGATCTTCCTGACCCAGGGATTGAATCCACATCTCCAGCATTACAAGCAGATTCTTTACTGACTGAGCCGCCAGGGAAGCCCACATATATGCGTTCACATATAGTATTTGTTTTTCTGTTTCTGAATACCTTGTTAATATAACACTGTGATGCAAGTAAGTAACAGTCCGAAAATAGTAACCACCCTCTGCTGGACTCAGTAAGGAATTGAAAAAGACCTGTTCTGATCTGACCTGCAAAAAAAACCATATAAACTATCTTGAAGGTATAAGATATAAATCAGAGCAAAGAACTTTCCATTCAAAAAGTCGCGATTCTGAATTATTTTTTAAAAAGCATTATGCTTATCACAGTATATTTTCTAAGATGAACAAGACTTGCTAACAAGATCTTCCAGGGAGGATTGAAGCTCTAGGCACTTTGGAGGCTAGCAGAAACTCTAATTCCTTTAAATGAGGGGTATTACTGTTTAACTCTGAAACCCAAAGCAGCCAATTAACTAAAGCTCCCATTCCTGGAATGTTCCAGTATTGAGCGTCAGAGACAGAGGGAAGGATCAGGGCCGGGATGAGAAAATTCAAGGCCTTCCCCTGAACGCTTCCTGACCAGAGATGAGAGCAATTTCCTTCCAGCCAATTAAACTCAGAAAACTAGGATCTATCACAGCAGGGAGATGGGGGAATTGGCTAACCTCCAATCTGTGATGCTAGCCAATCAGCTCACAGGGAGAAACCGGCATTGACCTCCCAATAGGACACGAGCTATGGCCCTAAAAAAAAAGAATCAAGAGCAAATATCTGGTAGAAGGCAGATTTCCTTTTTTCTCTTACAGACTCTACCAAGTGACCTGCTCCAACTTCACTGGTATGCTTCATTTTAGTCTTTCAAATATTGATTTTTAAAATATTCTCCAAGAGAAAGCCACTTGGGGACCTTTAAGTTGGGGTCTTCAAATGGTGCATGCCCAGATGTGTTTATTACAGGATGGAAATATGGACTTTTCCCTCTCCTCTTTCCCCTCTACCTAAGTATCTCTTTATTCATTACTTTAATTACCTAATCGTAAATTTCTTCAGGGGGTTACTTAGAAAGAAAATTAGCATCAAAGCTTGGCAGTAAATTCAGGGTCTTTTGGAGACAGTCCAAGCTGTTTCACCTGTGATTAATTAGATGATTTTTTTTCCCCCTTTAAGTGCCAGAAGGCTGTTGAGGTCTTTAAGCAGTTACATGACTGCTGGCACTAGTACAATTATGATTGATGCGTGCGTCTGGAGTCTTTGCAGCCCGGCTTTTGTTGATGGTACGTGTGTGTGTGTGTGTGTGTGTGTGTGTGTGTGTGTGTGTGTGTGAAAGAGAGAGAGAGAGGCAGAGACAGAGAGATAGAAGGACAGAGACTGACTTGGGAAGCACTAGCTTGGAAAACTCCAAAGGTTTCCAAAACCAGGGAGGTGCTTTTTTAAAAAATATGCTTGCAAGCACAAGTCTAAAAGCTCCAGGACAGGATCTTTTTATCAAACTGTCTCAGCAATTTCAGAAATGTTGCTTGAGCAGGCCTCTTCCTTACCATGAGCCACTGCAGTCTTCGTGGAGACTTTGCATAAGCTCTTTATGCTGTGCACCAAGGAATGCATATTTTCAACAAGCCTTTTGCCATATATAAAGCAGAACAGTCACACCTGTTTTCATATTTCACCCTGGTGAAATTCAACTGGGGGAGAATGTAGTCTCTTTTCAAAATTCATCCTGTATAAAATTACCTCCCCAAATTGACATAAAATCAATGTAACCTCTTAGTATATTTAGAAAAAAGGGAATCTTTCTCAGTCACAATGAACATGCTTTCAAGGATGCAACAGAGAAATATAAATTAAATGACTGCTTGATTGAGAGTGCAAGATTTTCATTTTTTCTTTATACTCTGTATATGAGGGAGAGAAAGGATCCTTCAAACCACCTGACTCAAAGTAGCAGAAAGTTCAGTGTTGGCCAACTTTTGCTGGTATCTATGTAATCTTACAAATGCCTCAGCACCTGAATTGAAGATCATCTGACATTTTCTCCACTGTCCCTAATGCCCGTGACAATGTTTATACAGTAAATTTAACATCTGCCACTCACCTGCCCTCTGAGGACTAACAGGAATGTTGGCCACATGAATTGGTGGCAGCTTTTCTGCCCAGAACAGGGGTAGCCCAACTCTTCGTAAAGAGCCAACTCTTTATTTCAGGCATGCAGGACACAAGATGTCCATCATAACTTCTCAGCCCCATGACTGCAGCAAGAAGGCCACCGAATTAAGAGATCAGCAAATGGACATGCTGAGTTCCAATAAAATGTATTTGCTGCCCCTTGGCCTGGAGTGCTGCTTCTCAGACTTTCACAGGCACAGGAAACGCCTAGGAATCTTGGTAAACTGCAGGTTCTGGGACTTCCCTGGTGACCCAGTGGTTAAGAATCCACCTTGCAATGCAGGGGATGTGAATTTGATCGCCAGTTGGGGATCCCACTTGCCATGGAGCAACTGATAAGCCCGCACACCATTGGAAAGTCCATGCACTGCAGTGAAGATCCCACGTGATCTAACAAAGACCTGGAGTGCCACATCTAAGACCCAATGCAGCCAAATAAATAAATAAAAAATTAAAATGCAGATTCTGATTCAGCTGGTCAGGAGTGCGCCTGGGATCTGCCTTCCTGACCCTCCAACCAGATGGTGGTCTTGATGCTGATCTGAGGACCTCACTTTGAGCAGCGATCTTATAGTGTCTCCTTGGAACATGCCCTTCCTTTATGTCCTGGGCATTTCCAAATACCCTGAGGCTCAGAGAACAGAGCTGGACTCTGGGTTCATTAGGAAGATGGCTGTAGGAGTAGTATTAGGTTTATACCCTTCAAATCCAGACGCTTCGAAGGTGCCTCCAGCCCGTGCGAGAGCCCAGATTTTCCTCTCCTGAATATCCCCTTCCTTGTTTTTCACCTCCGGGCTGGTTGTTTAAGGTCTCCTGCTCTTACATGGACAGATGGCTTGGCCTCAGTGCATCTGCACACAGCGCGCATCAGAGTCATCTGAACCTGACTGCCAGTACCTTTCCAGCCCCCGCATGGCAGGATCTAATGGCCACGCACAGGGCCCTCTGGCCCCTGCCTAATTGGCTGAGATGCAAAAGCTAATGTAGGTTGAGAGACCAATTAACTGGGCTTGTTTCTCCCGCCGCAGCATCTGCACATCAATTATGCTAAACAACATGCTGTATTAAGACGTTTCCCTGTCACTAGCATTTGCTGTGGGACACTCAGATCAGGGCAGAGAGAGACCACCTCTCACAACCTGCCTGAGGGATTTTTCTCTCTGTCAGCACAGACAGCTGGCAATAGGGAGCCCAGGCCTCGAACTGGGAAACCCACGACGCAGGGACACATCTGACACTAACTGGTTACCTCCTCTGGGCCTCAGTCTCTATAGATTGTGGGGAAGACGGTTCAAGAAGCCAGCCAACAGGTTGGGTGAGGGATGCTGATAACCCTGGCATGTCACCTGCTGATTCCACTAAGAAACAGAAACCCCAAGGCTTCTGGATGCTCACAGGGTATGTTCCCTAAAACTTGAAAAAAAAAAAATCCGTAACTGAACAGTTGGGAGGGGGAACATCGTTGTATTTTCTGCTACAGGTTGAGCCGTTTGTTTGTTCTGATTTCATATAGTTTTATTTTGCCAAATGCAGTTGGTGGACTGGGTTCCTGCATCTTTACCGACAGCTGGGGCATCTCCACCCTTGGAGTTTCTGGAATAAATTACTTGAGCTCTGTGCTTTGAAAGCGGTGTACTAAGTCCTTTACTAAGGAGTTCCTGAAGGGCTGCCCTGGCCAGGGAACTAGGGTTTCTCGGTCTCTCAGAGACGACAGCTGGAGTTACAAGCTTATAGTTGGGAGCTACTTTCCAGGGTGTCATATGTTGCTTTGTCAAAGAAGACTAGGTTATTGAGCTCGTTTCCAACTTTGCTTCTGGAACACTTCTGTTTAGGCTTGCCCTGAGGTTTGTTCACTGGATCTTTGTCTTGCTTGGCTGACTTTCTGGAATCTTTCTTCTTGTGCTCCTCGGGTGGCAGAGTGAAGTTGGGAGAGCAGCTGCTACTGCTGTCGCCTCTCTAAGATGTCAGACAGAAAAAAGCTGTTTCTTTTAAAAGCATATTTTTTATTTAACCACACCAGGTCTTAGCTGCAGCATGCAGGATCTAGTTCCCCAACCAGGAATCGAACCCAGTTCCCTTGCACTGTGAGTGTGGAGTCTTAGCCACCGGACCACCAGGGAGGTCCCTAGCTGGGGCCGCTTTTGTATTCCATTCCTCCCTCCTTTGAAGCTTCTCTCTGAGAATGCATTTCTTGATCTTTTACAACAACAATTTGGTTTAGAAATGCCCAGTTCATTTTGAGGAAGCTTACCAACTTTAAGACACGATGCAGTCTACAGTTGAGTTGGGAAGGCTGGACTAATTCAACATTGACTCATTTACTCAATCATTCATCAAATATTTGTTAATCACCCAGTATACATCAGGCAATCTGCTGCGCTAGAAGGCTTTTTTTAAATTCTAAGTTTATTTCACAACAGAATGGGAAAGACTAGAGATCTCTTTGAGAAAATTAGAGATACCAAGGGAACATTTCATGCAAAGATGGGCTCGATAAAGGACAAAAATGGTATAGACCTAACAGAAGCAGAAGATATTAAGAAGAGGTGGCAAGAATACACAGAAGAATTGTACAAAAAAGAGCTTCATGACCAAGATAATCACAATGGTGTGATCACTCACCGAGAGCCAGACATCCTGGAATGTGAAGTCAAGTGGGCCTTAGAAAGCATCACTATGAACAAAGCTAGTGGAGGTGATGGAATTCCAGTTGATCTATTTCAAATCCTGAAAGATGATGCTGTGACAGTGCTTCACTCAATGTGACAGTGCTTCACTCAATATGCCAGCAAATTGGAAAACTCAGCAGTGGAAAAGGTCAGTTTTCATTCCAATCCCAAAGAAAGGCAATGAGAAAGAATGCTCAAACTATCATACAGTTGCACTCATTTCACATGCTAGTAAAGTGAAGCTCAAAATTCTTCAAGCCAGGTTTCAGCAATATGTGAACTATGAACTTCCAGATGTTCAAGCTGGTTTTAGGAAAGGCAGAGGAACTAGAGATCAAATTGCCAACATCTGTTGGATCATCAAAAAAGCAAGAGAGTTCCAGAAAAACATCTATTTCTGCTTTATTGACTATGCCAAAGCCTTTGACTGTGTGGATCACAATAAACTGTGGACAATTCTGAAAGAGATGGGAATACCAGACCTCCTGACCTGCCTCTAGAGAAACCTGTATGCAGGTCAGGAAGCAACAGTTAGAACTGGACATGGAATAACAGACTAGTTCCAAATAGGAAAAGGAGTACATCAAGGCTGTATATTGTCACCCTACTTATTTAACTTATATGCAGAGTACATCATGAGAAATGCTGGGCTGGAAGAAGCACAAGCTGGAATCAAGACTGCCGGGAGAAACATCAATAACCTCAGATATGCAGATGACATCACCCTTATGGCAGAAAGTGAAGAGGAACTAAAAAGCTTCTTGACGAAAGTGAAAGAGGAGAGTGAAAAAGTTGGCTTTAAAGCTCAACATTCAGAAAATGAAGATCACGGCATCTGGTCCCATCACTTCATGGCAAATAGATGGGGAAACAGTGGAAACAGTGTCAGACTTTATTTTTTTGGGCTCCAAAATCACTGCAGATGGTGATTGCAGCCATGAAATTAAAAGATGCTTACTCCTTGAAAGGAAACTTATGACCAACCTAGATAGCATATTAAAAAGCAGAGACATTACTTTGCCAACAAAGGTCCGTCTAGTCAGGCTGTGGTTTTTCCAGTGGTCATGTATGGATGTGAGAGTTGGACTGTAAAGAAAGCTGAGAGCCGAAGAATTGATGCTTTTGAACTGTGGTGTTGGAGAAGACTCTTGAGAGTGCCTTGGACTGCAAGGAGATCCAACCAGTCCATCCTAAAGGAGACCAGTCCTGGATGTTCATTGGAAGGACTGATGCTAAAGCTGAAACTCCAATACTTTGGCCACCTGATGCGAAGAGTTGACTCATTGGAAAAGACCCTGATGCTGGGAGGGACTGGGGGCAGGAGGAGAAGGGGACGACAAAGGATGAGATGGCTGGATGGCATCACCGACTCGATGCACATGAGTTGGAATGAACTCTGGGAGTTGGTGATGGACAGGGAGGCCTGGTGTGGTGCGATTCATGGGATCGCAAAGAGTCGGACATGACTGAGTGACTGAACTAAACTGAACTGAAGTTTATTTCTAGATAGAAAGGCGGGTAGACAAATGAATAATAGTAATTCTGGGTAAGATGTGCTATTATATCTATGACAATACTCATGCTAAAGGGGGCCTGATACATATAAAAAACACAGAACAATAAAATTATGTCTGTGCATTAGGGCATTAAACTATAATGTATCCTTAGAGTAGAGTGTTATGCCCCCTTCCTCGTGATGCTTATTTCAAAAATCTGCCACTCTCCTTAACTTTTTGGAACTTTAAGAGAAAATGAGGCATAAGCTCCCTCAGTTTCCAGCATCCAGAAGCTATTTATTTTTGCATGTATTCTCATATCCATATTTCTGGCCTTGCAGAAAGAGATGTCGTTTCTTGCATTAAGGCCATTCCCTCTTGACTGACTCTGCCAGCAGTCCCCAACTTTTTTTGCACCAGGGACCCATTTTGTGGAAGACAATTTTCCATTGTCTGAGGGTGGGGGGTGGTTTGGGGAAGATTCAAGTGCATTACTTTTATTTCTATTACTATTATTATTACATCAGATCAGACCTACTGATCTGACCTTACTGCATCTCTGCTCTCTTTCTCCCTCCCAAGTTGCCAACTTTGTCCCCATTGGTTCCTTCTGCATAGCATTCGATTATGACCGAGCCTGGGGTCCATCTTAGAAATAAAGTCCTCCCTTGACCCTGCGTTGTACTAGCTACTTAGTGCTCAGGTTTGGAACAGCAAGTAGTTTTTTCCATGTGTGTTGTCCACAGTCTAATTGGGAATGACTCTCCTTAACTTCCAAGCCTAGAATTCCTTCTTTGCGTTTTTTTTTCTGTTATTTCTACTTTCTGCTCACTTGTTCTTCAAACGTCTGCAGTCTATGTTTGAGTTCATCTTTTCTGATCACGGGCCTGATATTTTATTTTTTAATTAATTAAATTGGAGAATTATTACTTTACAATATTGTGATGGCCTGGTATTTTATCTAACTGGCTGTTCAATTCTATGACTTGTCTCACTTTGCTTCTTCCTAGATCTCTACTGCTTCACTGACCAGCCTTCTCCTGTCATCTGTGGAGTCTTAATTCTCTTCAAGTGCCTTTTCATATTGTTTTGTATGACTGCTTTTTCCTTGGACTCTTCGCATTTCACAGCATCTCCGGGTGATACCTTCTTATCACCTGCTGTCACTTACCACCGTGTTCTTCCTTTCAAAATGTATTCAAGTTAACTCTTCTCCTCTGAGAGCTGGTTCCATCTATCTGCTTCTTAGGCTTCTCAGCTTGCTCCAAAGTCATTAATTTCCCACCAAAGTCTGCTATTCCTTCTGTGTTGAGGAATGGCAGAATTATAAAAAACTTGGATGTTATCATCTACTCTTATCCTTTCTCACCCTGACACCCCATCAATCAATAAATCCTGCCAATTCTATTTCTTGAGCATCTGTTAGGTCTGTCCTCTCTTCCCACTTATCTTGCCTTAATTCAGGTCTCATCTTCTATTTGGATAAAAGCAATTATATTACTATCTGATGTCTTTGCCTTTGATAAGATCTCTGATTTTATACCCTTTCAGTCTATCCAACACACTGTGGCCAGGGTCACCTTTCCAAAATACAAATCTGATTGAAGACAAAAGCACACGTGAAATATTCTGCAGTGAGCTATGACCTGTGGTGCTCGTCAAGGTATAGAGGAGAGATTCAACTGAGCCATCTGAGCAGCTGCTAGGAAGGGGAGAATAGAGGGTTAATTAAGGATGTCAATTCTAGGCTCCTATTTCTGCCCTCTGCCCTCACCCAGTATTGTGCTGGTAGGTGCTTAACAACTAACTCTCACAAAATAAACAAACCCCTCATTTGTAGAGTGTACTGGGTTCTGTAGTACAAAAACTACCACTAGGGCCAGTTTCAAGCAACCGTCACCTGAGTTTGGAAGACATTTGCAATTGACAATCACAACTTTTGTTCTCTTTCCTCATACTGAGTATTTCTACAGTGGGATCTAGGCTAAAAAAAAAAAACAATGAATTCCCTGACCACCTCTGGTCCATTGTAGGGGAACTTTCTGGCAAGCTTCAGCTGGAGTCAACTGAGCAGTGGATGAGTAGAGCCTTGCTGGGGACTGCACTGGACTTCACAGAGAGGCAATGATGGGCAGAAACTGAAACACAAATTGACGAGATGCTTGGGCTCTGTAAGCAGAAGATGCAGTGGAGTGGATGCTGACAACCTCCTGTGCAGCTGTGGAGGCCCACTATGCACAGAAGACCAGGAGGCTACAGAAAGCACAGCCCTTGCTCTTGGGCTGAGTCGCCCTCACACTGCTGCCCTGTGGCCAGCCTGCCTGGAGCCCACCCTCCCGGGTGACATTGCCTCTGCTCCCCAGAACAACACACAGATAACTTTTTTCCCCCCCATAGCTGTGACCGAATGGATTACTCCTTTCTGCACAAGATTGTATGTCATTGTCAACATCAAAAACTTCCCCCGCTTTGCTCTGGCAGCACCTGCCTTATTGATTGGGTGCCTTCTGAACAACTCACTCACACAAAGCAATTAAACCTGTCTGACTTCAAAAGTAAGGTAAGACAAGCCACGTCGAGCGGTGCAGCACTCACCTAATATGATTATTTCTCTTCTTCCTGGTGATAATAGAATTATGCAAAAGCGGCCTTGACCCAGTAAGGATTTTTCTCTTCAGAATCAAATCTCCACTCCCTCCTCAACTCCCAGCCCTCCCAGCCCCCTCCTTTCCTGTTCTGCAGCCACTCCCTAGGTACTGAAGTTCTTTGTGTACCAGCCCGCGAATCTAAGAGTTTCCGACCTGTGAAGCAGCACAAACTGATGACAATGTGGCCGGATGCCTCTAGTAGGTAAATGATGAAGCAAAAACATCCATCTCCGGCTATTAATTCATTCTGAAAAGTTTATTGATTGCCTCTCGTGTAACTGCTCAGGTGACTAGATTTCATTTAAGGAGTGAGGCTTTTTCCAGCTATTTCAGAATTCCCCTGTTTGACATTATCCTCAAATTGTCTGGATTCTGGGCAGAGGGAGGCCCTGTCCCTGGGCTCTAGTAATAGGAAGGGTAACAGCCGTATGAGCATTTGTATGGCAATGCTGGTTGATATATCATTAAAATAGTTCCCTTAAGGAGCTTCCCTGATGGTCCAGTAGTTAAGATTTTGAGCTTCCTGTGTAAGGGACCACAAGTTTGATCTCTGGTTGGGGAACTAAGATCCTGCATGTACGTAGCGTGATCTAAAAATCAACCCCCCCCAAACTTCCATGATGGTTGGTAAATAGTCATTGCCTTAAGTCAGGGGTCCCCAACCCCGGGAGACTGGGTCCATGGCCTATTGGGAGCCCAGCCACACAGCAGGAGGTGAGCAGCAGGCAAGTGAGTGAAGCCTCATCTGCCTCTCCCTATCCCTCCCCATCCCTTGCTTCACCTCCTGAGCCCTCCTCCCCTATGCCCAACCCCCACCACCTTCTGTCCCTGTTAAAATTTTGGAAAAATCAACTGAATCAGCTGATGTCCTCATGTGTAGCCTCTCTAGTGACAGCAGATCCAAATACCAAACACAGGGAAAAAATCCCTGTGTAAAATCAACTGACCATTCAGAAGAATTGTTCAACTGTTAGGTGACCTTTCCTGTTCAAAACAATGGAGCAGTCCCTGCTAGGGTAGAAGGCAGCCAGATACAGGGGGACTCAGGAGATCCAGGTCCTCTCCTGGATGCAAAGGCACTAGTCTGGTCTAATACCAGCCCTACTCAGTTACCATGGAGAGACCGACAACCTGGCAGGTCCCAGAGGAGATGCAGGGAGTAGAAACAGGAAATATAATTTCCTTGCTTCTGTAATAGATTACCTTAAGTCACATTTTAAGAAAGGTAAAAGAAAGGGCATAGAAAGAGGAATTATATAAGAACTCCAGAAGCAAATAAACAATGTTATGGAATAAACTGTATATGTTCCCTCCCTACAGACAGCATTCAATCTGATAACAGAAGCCACTGAGCCACGATCTCTGCCAGGGAAGCCCTTTATAAGGATGCCAGTGTACACACCAAGAGGGCTTTTTTCTTACCTAACTCCTTCAAAATGTAACTCCTCAAATGTCAGATAGTTTGGGAATTCAAGAATAGTTGATTGGCATCCATCGACCCTGCCCCCAGGTCACACTTTCACTCGGGCCCTGCACAGCACTGCTTTTGGCCAGAGTTCATTTGCTTTCCAGCCAAAATCAGCTAGGACTTTTGCTTCTGTCATTAGGGTCGATGGGTGTTCTGGGGAGGCGCTCTCACTGCAGAATAAATACACCCTGCAGAGAAAACGTGCTTTGAGGCATCGCTAGCTGCCTCTCTTTGGAAGTGACTGAGAAGGGGTGGCCTTACGTACATTTTAAATGTTTGGTAGAATTCAATAGTGAAGCCATCTTATCCTGGACTTCTCTTTGTTGGACTATATTTGTTCCCTGTTAGAATTCAAAGGGCATTTCCCACAGAAATTGAGCAAACAATTCTGAAATTTGTTTGAAACCACGAAAGAATGTAAATTGGTGCAGCCACTATTTTATTAGTTGATTGTTATTGGCCTTAAAAATTTTTTTACATGCTTCTCCTCTTTTTGATTAATCAAACTTTTTTTTTCATTTTGCTCTTTTCTCGTTCATTATGCATTCCTTGTATTATTCTCTTAGTATTTATCCAAGAGATTATGATGTGTGTCTCTCACTTAATAAAGTTACTAAAAAGTAGTATTTTCACCACTGTCTTCTATCAATTTCCAGCAAGACACAAATGTTAGTTATCTTAAATTCCATTTATCTCTCTCCCATGTTTATTTTAAATTCCACAAAATGATATTACTATGCAAGGAGATCCAACCAGTCCATCCTAAAGGAGATCAATCCTGGGTATTCATTGGAAGTACTGATGTTGAAGCTAAAACTCCAGTACTTTGGCCACCTGATGTGAAGAGCTGACTCATTGGAAAAGACCCTGATGATGGGAAAGACTGAGGGCAGGAGGAGAAGGGGACGATAGAGGATGAGATGGTTGGATGGCATCACCGACTCAATGGACATGGGTTTGGGTGGACTCCGGGAGTTGGTGATGGACAGGGAGGCCTGGCGTGCTGTGGTTATGGGGTCCCAAAGAGTCAGACACGACTGAGTGACTGAACTGAACTGAACTGATTGTTTAAAAAAAACAATGTTAACTTGTATTTATCTATATATTTCCTTTTTCTGCTCTTCATTCTTTACTGCATTTCCATTTATGAATCTTTTCTTTTTGTCTAAATAATTCCTTTTAGCATTTCTTTTAAAATATTAGTTTGAAGGTGATAAAATCTTTTACTTTCTGTCTGGTAATTTTTATATTTGGCATTTATCTATAAATTATCATTCTGGGCATAAAATGATAGGTCAGCTTTCTTATTTTTAGAACTTTAAATGTGCTATTTCCCTGCTTCATTGTTTCTGTAGAAAAGTCGACCTTCAATCCTGTTGTAACTTTTTTGGGTATAATGTGTCTTTAAAAAAAAAAAAAAAACTTCAGATGCCTTTAAAATCTTCTTCTGCTGCTGCTAAGTCACTTCAGTCCTGTCCGACTCTGTGCAACCCCATAGATGGCAGCCCACCAGGCTCCCCCATCCCTGGGATTCTCCAGGCAAGAACATTGGAGTGGATTGCCATTTCCTTCTCCAGTGCATGAAAGTGAAAAGTGAAAGTGAAGTTGCTCCATTGTGCTCTACCCTCAGCGACCCCATGGACTGTAGCCTTCCAGACTCCTCCATCCATGGGATTTTCCAGGTTTAATTCGAAGATTTTTTACTATGATGTGTTTAGGAATTTTTTTCATTAGTCATGGTTGGGGTTCACAGAGACTTAAATGCATGTGTTGATGTCTTCAGTTTAGGCTAATTTTCAGTATTTCCTCAAATATTTTTCTCTGTCCCACATGCTCACGCTTTCTCTCTCTCCTATTTTTCTTGGACTTTAAGTACATTTTTGCACCTTATTTCCATGTCTCATATGTCTCCTAAACACGTTCATGCATGTTTTTCTTTTCCAGGATTTACTCTGTACTTTTTTTCCCCCTACTAACCTGTCTTCCAATTCACTAATTTTACCTTCCTCTCCACTCAAACAGCTGTTAACCCACCTCTGACATTTATAATTTTATTTCTTGTACTTTTAAAATAGTTTTTTGATAGATTATAATTCTCTGGTAAATTTCTCCAGTTTGTTTTCAGGTCTGTGGAGAAGTTTCAACTCTTTTATTAAGCAGCAGGGTGGAGACCCCCAGGGAAGGAAGACAGAGCCTCTTCCTTCTCCACATGTCTTTTCCACTGTGATAAACGTTCAACCATAAGGCATTTTCCAGCAGAGTCCTGCCTCTCAAAGGATATTTACACAGAAATGAGAGAGCTAAAGGAACCACAGGCAGTAGGGCACTTGTTCTTCAAAAAGCCGTGTGTTCTGACATCTTGCAGACATCAGCTAGACCCCACAGCAAACAAACACGAGGGCCTGAAACACCCACTGAGAACCACCAGAATCTCTCGCTTTAGCACATTTTTGAGGGTGGGGGTGGTGCATGCAGAATGAGCTACACAAAGCTGGAAACCGTCAGGCTACTTGAGAAGTCACACCACGTTCAGACTGAGAGTTATGATTCCCTTGAAGATGGGCACATAGCTTGGATTTCCTGCCATCAGGCCCTGCTCCAGAGCCTCACTGATGGTTGACTTCATGTCCTGGTAGGTGCCCCCTTGGGTGGCCAGCAGTGGGCCAATGCAGTCATCCTTGGTGTCTGGGTATTTGCTGATCAAAGTTGAAACCTCCAGGCAGAGCACAGAGGGTTTGCTAATTTGATGACTTCTGCAAGGGTGGCAGTAGTGATACTCTGCCCACCTGCATCTTTACCAAATCTGGAGACTTCCGGAACAAGAAGTGGAGCTGTTCCGCCTCCCTGACGGTCTTGTGCTACCTGGCGCTCCAGGATGAGACGTGCTTCTGTGTGGTGGCCGATAGGGACCCCACCCCCACTTGCTGTCACCCTCTTTCTATATGATTTTGAATTTTGGCAACATCATTGAAATATGCTTCCATAGTAACACAGACAATGGCTACAGTTTTGAGCCTAACAGCCACTTCTTTGCCATTGGCTCATCTAGATGTTGCTCCAGATCCCAGAAGACCTCCTCCAGGTAACTGCTGCAGCCTCCTTGCAACAATGGTATCTAAAACCCCATCCATATTTGGTTCACTCTTCCATTTCATTTTTTTAAGTTAATTTATTTTAATTAGAGGATGATTACTTTACAATACTGTGGTTTTTGCCATACATCGACATCAGTCAGCCACGGATGCACATGGGGCCCCCCCCATCCTGAACCCCCCTCTCACCTCCATCCCCATCCCATCCCTCTGGGTTGTCCCATTGCAATGGCTTTGAGTGCCCTGCTTCATGCATCAAACTTGGACTGGTCTTCTATTTTACACATGGTAATATGCATTTTTCAATGCTAGAAAGATGGGAATATATTCATGGCAGCAAAAGAGACACAGATGTAAAGAACAGACTTTTGGACTCTGTGGGAGAAGGTGAGGGTGGGATGATTTGAGAGAATAGCCTCCATTTCATTTTAAAAATACTTTCTCTTTAAACTGACCAGGAGTTCCATAAATGTCTGGCAGTTGTGACAATTGCTGTCATATCCTGAACATAACATAACCCGTAACAGCGTGGGTGTTGCCAGTATTTCAGATGTTCTATCTACAACTGAGTTTCATCTCTATAAGAGTCAAATTCATAGAGTCAGAAAGTACATTGGTAGATGCCAGGGCCTGGGGCGGTGGGGTGGGGAGTCAGTGTTTAATGGGGACAGAGTCTCAGTTCAGGAAGGTGGAAGATTCAGGAAATGGATGACGGTGAGAGCTGCACAACAATACGAATGTACTTTAGTCTCCTGAACTGTACAGTTAAATATGGTTAAAATTGTACGTTTTATATTGTGTGACTTTTACCAAATGCAACATTTTTTTAAAAAGAAAGAATTCATTTACTGAAAACACTAACTAGTTCCTTTATCTTAAAATCTTCACTTATCTGGGTAACAACTTAAAGAATCTGTTGGAAAATCTAGAAGATGATGGCAGGGAGTGTTCCCACGTGGGTCAGCTCTGGGCTCAGTCTCTTTCATGCCATCCTTAGTGTCTGCATCTAGTGATTTCTGCAGCCAGACAACGGTGTTTGAAGAAGGAGCTGACATGGACATACGAAGCAGTTCAGACACCACATCTGAAGGAAGTATAACCTCTAGGCACTGACGTCCATTTCTGGGACCAGCTCCATGTTCCCCACCATCTCTGTGCTTGTGTTGGTGTTCAAGACCCACGTCAAACAGGCTCATCATTTCTTTTGCTTCTAGATCTTCCCACGAGATTTGTATCCAGGTTCTCAGAGCTTGGTGGTTGAGGAGGTTTCTGAAAATCTCATAATGGGGAGGAAAGCACTCAATCGTGGGGTTTTTGGTAGCAATGAGGTCATCCAGGACATGCTTCCATATGACTTCCAGGTGGGAGATGGACCACTCCTTGTTGGATAACCTGCGGTCTGCCTCTGTGCCCTCAATTCTAGCAGCCTTGATTCTGTCCAAGAGCACAAACATGGTTGTTGTTCAGTTATGTCTGACTCTTTGTGACCCTGTGGACTGCAGCACACCAGGCTCCCGTGTTCTTCACTATCTCCCAGAATTTGCTTAAATTCATGTTCATTGAGCTGGTGATGCCATCCAACCATCTCCTCTGTCACCCCCTTCTCCTCCTGCCTTCAATCTTTCTCAGCATCAGGGTCTTTGCCAATGAGTCGGCTCTTTGGAAACATTTCCTCCTTCCAATTCTTGGACCTTCTAGGAAGAACAAAGCTAGTTTGCATTTTTTTTTTATGGTTAAATATGCACCAATTTTTCTTTCCTTGCCAGATCCAGACAACAGAGACCAGCAAAATGGGGTCACAGGGACGGTGGCCAGGGACTTCTGTAGCATCATCCACAGCTGCTTGGCCAGCTCAACTGAGATCCCCTGTTTTCTCCTGAAGGAGCTATGGATGAGGGTCATGTCCACGTGGTGGTGCTTATGCATCAGCTCATCCCAGGGGCACCCCTGTTTCAGGTCCCTCAGGTTCCAGGGGGCCTGCAGGAGCACCCCTTGCTTAATGAAGTCCAGGGACTCCCTCACAATCTGGGGCCCCAAGAAGATATTCTTGAGGTTCTCCACAGCTGTAGTGAGCTGTCTGTGCTGCACGATTGCATCCTCCCTCCGTACTTTTTTGTTCGGCTGTGCTGCATCTCACTGCAGCACGCAGGGCTTCTCTGGTATGGCACAAGCACTTCTGCATTGCGATGGCTTCTCTTGTGTTGGAGCATGGGCTCTAGAGCATGGGGGCTCAGTAGTTGCTTCACAGCACATGGGATCTTAATTTCCCAATCAAGGCTCAAAGCCGTGTCCCCTGCCCTGGAAGGAGGGTTCTTTAACTGATGGACCACTAGGGAAGGCCCCGTCCTTCACTTCCTTGATGCTGTCGACCGATGGTGTGGATGATCCCTCCCTCTCTAGTCCTTGCCGATCTTGGCCAGGGCCCTCGCGATGTCTGTGACTTTATTCAGTGCATTTTGAAGCTGGTTCCAGCCCATGTGGTTCCCCGCATGGCTCGCCGTCCAACTACGACTGGATAGCATCCTCAGTTCACACAAGCCTTTCTCCGGACCTGTCTTCTGTGGTACTGCTCCACTTTGTCCTGCTGCTCCAGGCCCCAAAGCACCCCAGCAACCTTTAAAAAAATTTTTTTTTAAATGATAGAATAATTGTTTTACAATGTTGTGATGGTTTCCGTCGTACAGAATAAGTCATGACTGTGTATATATCCCCTCCCTCTTAAGCCTCCCTCCTTTGGGATCATTGTTGCACCAGCCTCCCAGACTGTCTCCTTCCTGGTTAGCAAGCAGGCAGAAACCCCTCCTTCCCTGTGTCAGAACAACATTATCCCTCAGCTCTGCCACTGGTGTCCTGTGGGAAGTGGCATCCAGTTTCTTGAACGTGTCTGTTACAGTTACTTTAAAGTCTGTCTTGCGTAGTATATCTAGATCATCTGTGAGTCGTCTCCATTATCTGTTTCTTTCCTCTTGATTTGAGGCCATTTGAATCTCTCTAATATCATTCCTGGGCTTCCCTGGTGGCTCAGCAATAAAGAATCTGCCTGAAATCTGCCTGCACAGAAGACTCTGGTTCGATCCCCAGGTTGGGAAGATCCTCTGAAGGAGGGCATGGTGACCCACTCCAGTAATCTTGGCTGGAGGATCCCATGGACAGAGGAGCCTGGCGGGCTACAGTCTATAGGGTTTCAAAAGAGTCAGACGTGACTGAAGCATCTTAGCTTCAGTAAATGGTAATTATTTACTTATTTATTGAAGGCAAAAAAAGAAATAAAAGATACTGTGGACAATGCTGCGTCTCAGAAACCTGAAGGCAGCAAGGCTTGTTGGTCTGTCTGGAGGCTCATTTATCTTGCTCAAGAAAAGCATCAAACAAGGCAGATATGAGACTGACTCCAGTTATTTTTATTGAATGTTGGATTCCGTACATAAAAAAGTGTAGACACTCTGAATCATGCTAACTTCCAGCAGAGAGAATCTGTTGACTTTTTTACTCAGTGAGTTACTTAGAGTAGGGGTTGGTCCCCTTGATACAGTTTAGGAATGGGAGGCATTAAAGCTGATTTCAGGCTTTGTGAGGACTGGTCTACTTCTAGTCTGAAGTCGAATCCCGAAGGAAAAGCTTTCAAGAATCTCAACTGAGAACACTGGGCCCATCGCCCTCACCCAGCCTTGGATGCCAACTTCACCCCACCAGCACTTTGAAACTGGCCGAAGCTCTGCTTGGCTTTTTAGATTCTTCATTGGCCTTTCCTTTTGTTTGCTGAGCCTCTTATGTTGGAAGTATTAGTAATAAATAATATCCTCAAACACACACTCATTGTTTCCATTCTCTTTTCTCTAAAACTTAGTCCCTTCAATTCCCACCTGCCTGGATAAACCTCACCTCCATTTTTTTTCCCGTCCACCCCCATGTGTCTGCTGAATGCCCTTAACCTTGAATTCCAACCTGATCTCTTGCTTGGTCTCACTTGGCCAGTGCCCTGAGGGAAAAACATCAGAGAATGGTGAACTCACCTCAGTGCTTTTCTTTTCTCTTGGATCTTAGCCTTTGAAGTTCTTACTGACTGTGTGGCTCTATGATTACTTCAAACAGGTATTTTAAAATCTTTTAAAACCAATTTTAAACATTTTTTCTTGGAGTAGGGGTTCATCTGCTATAGTTACTCTCTCATGACTATGAGAAACATATTTAACAGCATCATATTTTATGTAAAAATCAGAATTCTCAATTTCTCTTAAAATTAAAAAAAAAATTCTGGACATCTGGACCCACATTCTTGCATAGAAATAATGGCTACAGGTGAGTAGTCTCTGTCCTCAACTTTTAGGTAAGATGCTCTGCAGTTTTATTATGTGGATCACTCACTGAGCCCTGAGAGTGAAAAAAGAAGTCCGCAGTAAAGATTTGAGTGATGCTAATACCTAATCACGTTGTATAAAAGGCAAGTATATAAAGTTGTATAAAAGGGAGTGTTGAGGATGTGTAGTCAGGAAAGTGAATGGACAATTAAAAGATGGTTGTATCACGCAACTCGAGAGAAGAGAATGTTTCCGAATGGGACAGGGGTTGGGAGGAGCAGCTGTGCGGAATCCCACTCAGGCTGCAAGTTGGACAGTACTTAATACTCTCCTCAACCCAGTGACTTCAAAAGAACTGATGATCTTACGGTCTTTTTAGCAGAATCATGGGAGTTGCAACCAGAGCCTGGGGTGGCTTAAGGAGTGAATCAGAGCAGTGGGAATCAAGCAGTGATGTAGATGACTAGTGAAAAAGCCTGGCCGTGTCTGGAAGGCAAGAGAAAGACTGGCGTCAGGAAGGATGGCAGCCAAGGAATACATTTCAATGGTCCTTCTTCTCTGCCTTCTTGATGCATCTGCTGGCCTTTCCCGGGTTTCCTGCAAGATGAAATGCGGCAAAGATATTTTCTTGAAGATGAGAAAGAGGGAAAGCTGATCAACATTTCATATTTCAGGCAAGAAAGTAACAAGGCTTGCTCGGCTCTCCGGAGGCTCCCTGAGGTTGCTGGAGAACAGAGGAAGTGAAGGCAGAGAGAAAAGCCCGACTCTAGCCACTCACCTGAGCTGAGCCGCCCTGCCCTGTATGAAGTCATCCCCCACCCCCGCCCTGACAGAGGTAATGAACAGAAGACAGCAGCGAAAAGGCTGCCTGGTTTTGCCTTTTCAAAAACCAGAGGAGGCCTGGGACATTTCCCTCCCCCGCTCTCCACCCCCCGCCCTGCCACCTCGAGCTTCAGGGGTCTGTTAATTGGCGCCCCAGTAAAATTACAGGAGCAGTCTGCCTGATAATGATTGTAAATGACAGGGACGATCAGGTTTACCTTTTGACGTCCCCAGGGGACTGCGGTTAGTTTAGTCTGAACTTAGCATCAGCTGCTAGGTTCCTTTCTTCTCAGCAGGCAGGGCTGGACTCATCCTGTATCCTTTCAAACCTCATTAGTGTGAGGGCTTTTCCTCCCTCTCTCTCGCCTCCTCTCCTCTCTTGCCCGTGATCCTTAAGCATGCCAATCTAGGAACCCACACAGCCGGCTTTGAGAGGTTCCGCTCTTTGTTTCATTGACCTGGAAGGAATAACCCATGCCTTGGTGCTGAAGGTTGTTTATTATTCCTCCAGGAAAATATTCACCAACTTGACTGAACTTTAACCTCCCTTAACTCCTTTATGGTTTGAAAGGTACTCAGCTTAAGGATTTTATAACTAATTAGAGATGTTTGGAATGTATTGTAGGTCTTAAATAGGAGTGAACACGCCAAAGAGCTAAATGTTGCAGGGCATAGTTTTTATTAAAATCCAAACCTCCAGATCTTCTCATTTGCCAGGAGTCACCACGTGTGCATGTGCTTATGTGTGTATGCATATGTGTATATGTAGGTGTTTATGTGGATGTGCAATTTATATTACAGATATATATCACATATATCTATGTTGCACATATATACATAAACACATATATACTCCTTGAAAGCCCTGCTTCTCAAAGTTAAACGTATGGATCACTTACACATCTTGTTAAAATCAGAATCAGATTCAACAGGTCTGGGATGGAGCCCACCTTCAGGTATTGTAGATGTTGCTGGTTTGGGGACCACATTTTGAACACCAAATCCTAAAGAGATCATCACACATCGCCTTCCAGCTTCTTCAGGGTAACCTGGTTGTCCTCCTTCTTAGTCCTTTAAATGCTGCTCCAGTGTTTCTCTAGGCTTACGTGAACCATCCATTGGATAGGCGGCATTTTTGCTATTTCTCAAAATATCTGAAACAAGTACTCTGGTCTCCTGACTCCCATGTCCTTTCTGGTGATCACTGCACTGGTTATTGAAGGTCTATATCAGGGGTCTGGGAAGATGATGGAGAAACTGTAGGGTGACCCATGACCTCCCTCTCATTTATATGATATCTTTTATGTAATACATACATCTCTTAATTTTCTCTGGGGAGGAAGACTGTAGCTTTCATATAATTTCAGAAAGGTCAATGTCTTTTAAAAAAAATCATAAAAACCACTGAGTCACATACTGTTAAATTCATTGTACATTTTATCTTGTCTTCATGTCAGTCCTTCAATTGATAAGAATTGAATAATCATTATGAATTAAGTATCTGCCATATTACCAAAGGATCTAGTGTTATGACTTGTATTAAAATGTAAAGGGTACATTATATCTCTAGGTAAAGGGTTTCGTTCTAGAGTTATGGTGTCACTTGGCACATAAGTCTAGGAGGTCCTCTGTGAACTTTATTTTTCAAGACTGGCAACAGAAACGCTCACATACTGGCAATGGTTGCATATACCGCCATATTTCTTTAGCCATATTTTTGGTACCCATTCCTCTAAAATGCTGGCAAGTAAAGAACTTTTCATTCAAATTTCTCTGCTACATTGAAAGTGAGACCATTTGAGGGCTAAGTTTTTACTCTGAAGGTCCAGAGGCTAAGTTTAGATTAGAAAATAAATATAAAAACTATTAGTCTGTGCATATGAATATGCACAGGGCTTGTCCATCCCTTCCTAGGCATATTTTGTTTCTACTGAAACTGCTATATGGATAAAACGGCTCAGGGAAATGTGGCAAAGAAATAGTACTGTCTTTGCAGTAGATATTTGGTGGTACCTCTTCCTAGGTCATGAACTAGCCTCCCTTCCCTGAGGACAAGTCCTGCACTCAGAGGTACCCTGTTCCTCATCCACTGATAGCTGGGATGGAGAAGCCAAAGCTTAGTCCTTTCCGTACTTTCTTTCAGAAATCAAGATCTGGTACCCTGTTCCTCATCCACTGATAGCTGGGATGGGGAAGCCAAAGCTGAGTCCTCTTCGTACTTTCTTTCAGAAATCAAGATCTGGTACCCTGTTCCTTATCCACTGATAGCTGGGATGGAGAAGCCAAAGCTGAGTCCTCTTCGTACTTTCTTTCAGAAATCAAGATCTGGTACCCTGTTCCTTATCCACTGATAGCTGGGATGGAGAAGTCAAAGCTTAGTCCTTTTCGTACTTTCTTTCAGAAATCAAGATCTGGTACCCTGTTCCTCATCCATTGATAGCTGGGATGGAGAAGCCAAAGCTGAGTCCTCTTCATACTTTCTTTCAGAAATCAAGATCTGATACCCTGTTCCTCATCCATTGATAGCTGGGATGGAGAAGCCAAAGCTGAGTCCTCTTCATACTTTCTTTCAGAAATCAAGATCTGGTACCCTGTTCCTCATCCATTGATAGCTGGGATGGAGAAACCAAAGCTGAGTCCTCTTCGTACTTTCTTTCAGAAATCAAGATCTGATACACAGAAACAGGACAGTTAAATCTCTGATGTGCCTTCAACTCTAGCTGTAACTTTGGAATTGCAAGGAAATATATTTTGCCGTGTATACAGAAAAACAAAGAAAGTCAATCTGTAAAAAGAGAAAGATGAAGATGACTTAGCTAAACTTGAAAAATTTTAAAAAGGATCCTTGGTCTCTGACAACTTTTATTACAATCACTCTTTTTTCCCTACGTATATTAATTTCATTACAATGAAAGCTTTCCCAATACAAATTTTTTTCTCATAGATGAATATTTTGTTTCATTTCCTCTACTTGTGTTCTTAGAGGCACATGTTTATAGGTGCTGGGGTTGAATTAACTAGGTTTAAATATGGATTCGATCACTTACTAGCTAAATTCAGTAATTTGGATGCACTCATGCTAAAGTTTGTTGTTTATCTGAAATTAAAATTTAACTGGGTATCCTTTCTGGGAACTCTATTTGTGACATGGTTTCTTCCTTTGTCAAATGGAGGTAGTGATACCAAATTGACAAGGATGTTGTGAAAAACGTCAAGGATATCATAAACATTATGTAAAACCACTTAAGAGAAATAGAGTTTATTATTCTCTTTCCTCCTCCTTTATCCCTGTATCGTATTTATAACACAAGAAGGCACTTCTTGCCAGGCTCACTGTGCATGTGTGCTAAGTTGCTTCAGTCTTGTCTGACTCTTTGCGACCCTACAGACTATAGTTGGGTGACAGGCTCCTCTGTCCATGGGATTCTCCAGGCAAGGATACTGGAGTGGGTTGCTATGCCCTCCTCCTGGGGGTCTTCCTAACCCAGGGACTGAACACACATCTCTTATGTCTACCTGCATTGGCAGGTGGGTTCTTTACCACCAGTGCCGCCTGGGAAGCTCATGAGGTTCACCAATTGGGAGTAAATACTTCCTGGATGTGCTGAACTTTTACTCTGTTAACAGAGTAATACCCAGGCAAAATGACCTAATTATGCAGTTTACAAGGAAGTGGACTGGTTCCTCTTGGAACACGGGGAAATGTTTTATTACCTCTCGTGAGCTGCCTTTGTTCTTCAATAAGATGATCCGGAGGGTTATATATTTCAACCTACCTGACTTCACCCAGGTACCCCATTTGAGGACACTCTAATATTCATTTTTGTGCCAGGCCATGCCTAGGCTTTCATTATACACAAATTGCTTTCCAGTTCAAACAAGTATCTCTCCAAGTGGCCACTCTCATCTCCTATAGAAAGAGATGAGGAAACAAAAAGTAAGAGGGAAAAAGAGAAGATGATAATATACTAGTTCACTAGTTGCTTGTTTGAAGATAAAGAATGTAAGATGCTTGATTTGGGGCTCTTTATGTCTTGTCTCTTATGTCTAAGTCCTTCTCACTTTTATCTTGATGACTCATATCCTCTGTCTGGAGGAAACCCAGTCAAGTACTGAAGAACGTCTTTGACATAGCTCCAACCATCATGTTTCCTGCCTAAGAGATACAGAGCGATGCACTTCCCTTACAGAGGCATTTATCATCTATTTCTTTATTTATCACACCAAGTCCAGTGGGATTAAATCAAACTTCTGTCTCTTCCTAAACAGTGTGGGCTTGCTGGTCTACCCGCCACTGCACAATTGGCGCACGATGGCAGACTTCCATGCTTATCTTCCATGTTCAAAGTCACCATCTCTGGAGATGCTGTGTAAAGAGTGAGCCAGGAGCCCCTGGGGAATAGCGACAAGTTTAGTCTAATGGTGAAAGGCATAGGCATCTTCCACTGTGGTTTCCTCCATGCTTTCTTTTCCATTTTCTTCCACAGTTTCACCTGGGTATGTGCAGTGGTGATGAGATGAATGTTTACTGCCCAGAGTCAATATTGCTTGCTTAGAATCAGTAGCAGGGATTGGTTTGGGCTCCAACAAAGGGACTGGCCTATGGGGCAGTTGTGATACACTCTCCCTGGCCTGGGCAACTAGAGGTGTTTGGTCAGGACTTACGTCTGGGACCGTCTCTTTTTTCAGTGGCATTATATTTATAATCTCATATGGAGCTGAAGCTTTACTATCCTTTTTGTAACAAGAGGTGCTGAAAGGGATGGCGCAGAACACGAGATCCGAGGGCAGCAGGCTGAACTCATTTTCTGGCCGGGTAATCACAAACCTGTAAGAAAAGCCAAACTTGAATTCTGTACCCCTGCAGCTGGGACAGTGTGGGTGCAGGGAGTGACCAAAATAAGAAAGTCAGTTGGCTGGGGGACAGAAAAGGAAAGATTTGTGTTGCTTTGCTTTATTTGGTTTCTGATTAATAATTAAAAAAAAAAAACAATCTTTGGTGTGGTGCAATAGGAGAGGCCCTGGACTAGTAACTGGGAGACTAGTATTTTCATCCTTTCCTCTGAAACCAACCATCTTTGATCTTGGACATGCTGTCTCCCTTCTGGGTCCTGCTCTTCCCATCATTTTAATGGGAGTGAGGTAGGACCACGGTTTGGGCTAGTCATTTTCTGATGGCTTTTCTAACTCTAGGCTCTGGGCTTGCCTATTCTCCCAATCACCGCAGTCCACAGCATTTCCAGAGGTGTTGGGGGGAAGCGGATGGAGCCCAGACATAGACAGACAGAGATGGAGGGAGGAGATGTCAGTATCATTCATGCTTTCCAGTGCCATTTCCTGAGCATCATACTCCTCTGCCATCTTTGTGGTCAACGCTCTACAGCCATACCACCCTCCCTCTTGACTCATCAGTGTCATCCACAGAGCTCCATGTTTATTTAAGCCTTTGGCACGTGGGATGCGTTTTCTCTCCAACTCCAGGGCCGCTGTCACCTGACGTGCCTGCAGTGCCTGCATGATTTATGACTCCAACAGGCAGACCAATTTCTTTGACTTCCACTCCCCAGCGATCTTTATCTCCTAACCACTTTCCTGGCCACATACTGATGTTATGACTTCCTGACATATCCTGCCAGCTACAATCTTACACTTCAATCAATCACTCTCTGCCCGCAACTTCCCATCACTCTTTCTCTCTCTTGTTTCCTTACTCTGAGGACCACTGATCTTGAATTTCATCAGGATTTCCCATTCCCCTGTCCTTTTGTAGTTTTGCTTCTACGAATCCACCATAAACTCCTTCTTCCATCCTTTGCAGCAATTACTGTACCTTTTACCTCTGTTTCCACTCCCTGTGAACTTTCCCCTCTCTTCTCTCAGCAGGGGCTTAGCCATCTGTTGCTGAGAAATCCTAGTGTTATGTTATGTAAACATTCCCGGAAGCTCAACCCTCATCTGCAGCCAGGTTGACCTTGGCATCCTTTCTTTCCCTTCTCTTCTCCTTTGAGCCGAGAAATTGTCTTTCTTTGTATTCACCACAATTCCACTTGGAGTGATTTGACTTCCTTCCCCTTTCTCCTGAAACAGTCCATTTCCACTCTGGTATTTTTAATTTCTCCTTCTCTACCAAATCCTGCGCACTCCCACCATGAGACTCTCAGCCTGGAAGTCCATCGCTGTGCTGTCTACAAACGGCACCATCTTTTTTTACTCCTCCTCCCTCCACATACATTTTCTCTGTCTTCCCTCCTGCTGTCACATTGATCTTTCTTTAAACTGAAATCTCTACATATCGCTCCCAAGACTTAGATGGACCAAGCACAGTGGCTAGAAGAGGCACTCAATAAATACTTACCCAGTGAGCCCAGCAGTGAACAAGTGGATTTTTCAAAGTGGACAGTGGCTTTCAGCTTTAAAAAGTTGCACAGCCATGGGTCAGGGGTAACTTGCAAAATAACTCAGACTTAAAATCTGGGTGTACATCTCAAACTTCATTGGGGATAAAGATCCCATTCTCTTCACATGGCCAGTACTAACTGGATCCCAATCATCAGGGTTCATTCCTATTATTGATACTGATCCTACATATCTACTTCCCCACACCCTTCATTGCAATGAGAGGCCTTGAATTCTGGCCACCCCTTTCATTCCTGAATGAAGTAGCTTTGGCCTTTATGTTTGGATGGGGGCCCAGCACCTTTTGCACCAGCGTACTTCCCTTTTGTGCTCTGGATTGCGCTCTTCTTCATCTATCATGCGGTATAAGCCGAGGCACAGGATTCCAAGATTATTTAATGAGCCGCAGAATATTTGTCCAAAAGTTTTTCTTGGCTGGGGAGAGAAAAGAGAAAAACACATGCCCAGTGGCACTTAAAATTAAGCCACAGCAAGCATTGGAGTTGTCATCTGCCTTTCCTCCCGGTAGAAGCCTGGCAGACCCGAGAGCCACCTCCTAGTACCTTTGTGGTGGTAAGTGGCCAGGAAACCAGGTTTACCATTAGTCTTGAGCATCTCATACCAGCAACTGTTTCACTCTGGTCTTTGAAGAGCCTCTGATGCACGGGGTGTTGCGAGGTGTTATGCTCGCTTTTATCAATACTGATATGTTTTGGTAACGACTAACAAGGAACAATGAGCGCCAGGTTGGAAATGCTGTTTTCAAGGCATGCCATGAGCTGGGATGTTAAGTGATCTCCAGAGAGCAGTCTTCTTTTGACCCTGCTCTCAGGTTACTGCCAACAAGGCGCTACAAGTGGACCTCAGCTTTCCAAAGCAGCAGCAAATGGATCCTGGGAATTTGAAAATGAACAGTCTGTTTAGGTCCGTGATACCTCAGGGTAAAGAACAGAGCGAGGCCCACACATCAGTGGAGAAGAAAGGGTTTACCAATCTACTGACACCTCTGGCACCAACAGGATGTGGCCAGCGGCAGCCGTCCTGGGCTTAGAATTGCTCACAAGTCAACCTTAGACGAGGAGCCCAGGACCACAGAGATTTGAAGGACTAGACCACGGAGGGAGCTTTGGAATGCTGTGTGTACTGGGCAACCAGATGCACAAGGCATGGGGTTCACCCTTCTTGGTGGTACCTGCCGAGACACGGCAGGCACAGAGGCTGGAGGTTTGTGAAGAAGGGGTTCTGCTCATGTCCCTATAAAGGCCAGACTCTGACAGCGACACTGGGGAGCCGAAGGCCACGCCACTCAACACCAAACCCAGGGGCGTCACACTGACAAGTGGACTCCTCTTTGCAGGGCTGGACTTGACTCAGATCCCCAAATGCCAGATGCCTCACTAGAATTTTCCAGAATTATCTTTTCCTTGCTGTAATCCACTGTTTGCTAGTTCTGAGGATCGAGAAAACTCAGGCATTTTTCACTGGCTGGCCCAATAAGATTCTTAGACCGAACACGGAGTCCTTCTGCCTGATTTCAGATGACATGATCCAATTTCTTTAATAGCTAAAGTGTAGGGAGAGTGGGCGGGCCCTTGGTCAGAGTGCCTTAGAGGGACCCTGCTTGGCCACTTGGAGACAATATGGTCTCAGGTAAGTACCTCAGCTTCTTGATCTGTTCAATGAAATTAAATGATACCTACCTTGTAAATCCTTGGATAAATTAAGTGATTTAAAAAAAAAAAAAGCAGACAGGTCTAAGCAAATGCTCAGTGAATATTAATCATTACACTTATCATTAGTATCCTTGTCAAAGGACAAAGTTGTTGAACCCCTCTGATGCTTCCAGCGCACTTTATTTTTTGCCTGGAAGATGAGGATCATATCAACTGCTTGATATAGCTCAAGATAAATATAACATGTGAAAATGACTGTAAACTGGAAATAACTATGAATATGTTACATTAATTTTTGTTATCATTGTTATTATTTATACAGTATAAGCTGTCTAGGAACGCAGACAGGTTGGATCCTTTCCAAAACTCAGGGAGGTAAGGACATGGGAAACTATTGTGAGAAAGAAGAGCTGTACAGCCACTTTGGAGAACAGTGTGGAGATGCCTTAAAAACTGGGAATAGAACGGCCACATGACCCAGCAAACCCACTGCTGGGCATGCATTCTGAGGAGACCAGAACTGAAAGAGACAGATGTACCCCAATGATCACTGCAGCACTGTTTACAATAGTCAGGACATGGAAGCAACCTAGATGTCCATTGGTAGATGAGTGGATAAGGAAGTTGTGGTACACATACATAATGGAATACTACTGAGCTATAAAAATGAATGCATTTGAGTCAGTTCTAATAAGGTGGATGAACCTGGAACCTATTATACAGAGTGAAGAAAATCAGAAAGAGAAAGACCAACACTGTAAATTAACACATATATATAGAATTTGGAAAGACGGTAACAACAATCCCACATGCAGGGCAGCAAAGGAGATACAGATGTAAATAACAGAATTTTGGACTCAACGGGAGAGGTGAGGGGGGGATGATTTGAAAGAATAGTGTTGAAACATGTTCATTACCATATATAAAGTACATAAAGACCAGTGCGAGTCTGCTGCATGAAGCAGGGCACGCAAAGCCAGTGCTCTGGGACAACCCAGAAGGATAGGATGGGTGGGAGGTGGGAGGAGGGTTCAGAATTGGGGGGAACACATGTATACCTGTGGCCGATTCATGTCAAAGTAGGGCAAAAACCATCACAATATTGTAAAGTCATTATTCTCCAATTTAAATAAATTATTATTTTTTTTTTTTAAAAGAAGAGCTGACTCACTTCAATGTCTGACAGGACGGTCTGGTTTAAGGAGAGCAGCCCCAGCTTACACCGCATCTTTCCAGGTAAAATCGTAGAGTAGCTGGTATTCAGCCCAAGTAACTTTTCTTTATCCAGATGTTGTTCCAGCTGAAAATTCATCCCTCCTGTCACTAGCATCTGAAGTAACTCTACAACATGGTAGTTGTAGAAAGCCTGGAGAGCAAGGAGAAGGCACGTACAAAATCAGAAGAGCTGCTCTGTAGACCGTGGAGGTGAGAGAGGTGGGAATTACTGGGTATGGCTGACTGAAATGGATCCGATGGTTCAAATCTCTGTCTCTCATTATCATTAATTTTGTTAAAGATTTTTTTTTTTTTTGGACATGGATCACTTTCCAAGTCTTTATTGAATTTGTTTCAATATTGCTTCTATTTTATGTGTTGTTTTTTGGCCTTGAGGCATGTAGGATCTTATTCACTCTCCAACCAGGGATTGGATCTGGACCACCTGCATTGGAAGGTGAAGTCTTAACCACTGGACCACTAGGGAAGTCCCATCATTGTCCTTATTAAAATCAACCAAAAGCTGGTGGTTTGGGTATGGTGCTGGGTTAAGCAAAGTGCAGAGAAAATAACACTTACCGTATTCCCGCTCCTGAGGGAGGGCTCTAGCAGAAGAAATTAATGGGTAAATGATACTGACACCATGGTAGTCCCCACTTCCAAAAATGATCAGAGGAGAATAGCAGGCCATAGACACCCTAATAATATCAACATGTATTTAAAAATATGCATTTAATGAGACATCAATATTTTCCTTAGGTGGTGGTTGTTTAGTTGCTGAGTCATGTCTGACTCTTTTTGACACCATGGACTACAGCATGCCAAGCTCCTCTGTCCTTTACTATCTTCTGGAGTTTGCTCAAATTCAATTCCATTGAGTCAGTGATGCTATCTAAGCATCTCATCTCCTAATGGCCCCTTCTCCTCTTGCCCTAATCTTTCTGAGCATCAGGGTCTTTTCCAATAAGTCGGCTCTTTTCATCAGGTGGCCAAAGTACTGGAGCTTCAGCTTCAGCATTTCCTTAGGGGACTATAGATATTATTATTGTCTATTCTTGAATCTTCTGGATGTGGATCTACTTACATTCCTTTTGATTCTGACCTATGTGAGGACAGGTATTATCTCTCATAGCTATTATAGAACACTTCAAAAACTGTATGTGTTGAGTAAATGAATGGAATTTTAGAATATTTGACATCAAAATGAAGCCAGAGATTGATGTGTGGTCAACTTAGTTTGAAACTAGCTTGAGTCGGAATAAGCATAGCCATTTTCTTAAGCTTCTTTTCCAAAGGATTCCTACATAGTGTGTTGACTAGGCAGTGACGTACATGGAAACATCACTGTAATAACTGCCCATGAGGTTTTCTCAAATCTATTGTTATCTATGTAAAGGTTTTAATTTCCTACCTTTGTCTTAGTTAAATTGGGCTTTCATTCCAGTAGAAATAATTTACGTGGCTATATAGCGCTTATGTAAAAATCAGTACTTTTGTTTTCATTATAAACAATAGGAATGACTTAATTGCTATTGAGAAATTTTACCATTGACTTTCTCTGTCCAAATTCAGGGATTTGCCTCCTGAAGCCTGGGTTGTGAGAGGGGCCTCTTTACGAGTCTTCTTCTCATTTGCGATCCATCACTCAAAATGCTTGCAGAAAGATTGTCTAGAAATACAAATTTGGACTTTCACTGTCAGACCTCTGCTGGAAAACCGAGCTCAGACTCATTTCTGTGGCATTCAAAGATGCACAAGATCTGACGTTCCCTCCAGGGCACACTGGTCTCTCTGCAGCCGCTCAAGCTACACACTTACTCCTTCATGCCCTTGTTTTGGAACATCGGCTTCATCTTTCCTTTATGAAACTGGCAGACTCTTCACGGGCCTCCTTATCAGAGTGAAATTTTCCTTGCTTTGCGATCCTATGGTCACTGGCTTTTATTCTACATTTGAGAGCTAACTGTTTGTAGGGAACATATCCAGGTTTGAATCTTGGGCTGGTGTGTTCTAGCAGAATACCTTTGGACAAGTCATGCATTCTCTTAGCCACAGTTTTATGATCTTAAAGCTGACATGATAATACCCATTTTTGAGCACTATTTGTGGGATTAAATGAGATACGCAGCGTGCACACTGAATTCTATTATCTCTGACATTGGTTCTCAGGGACCTAGATCACCTGGAGTGATATTTGTGAGAGCAGATTTCCAAGACCCCTGATCTACTGGATCAGAATTACCAAAGAGGAGTTGGAATCAAAATTTAAAGGACACCTTTGGTGGTTTGGACACCGGTGGTCCTCAAACCACACTGGGAGGGAGCAACGCTGCCTTAAATGAAGTGGTCTTTCAGACAGACATAATCTACTCAATATTCATGTTCTCAGGAGTGCATTGGACCAAGCAGGTGTAAAAATACTAAGTGCAAAGATGGTTTCAAATAATTAATTATTGTAAATAATTTTAAAAATTGAGTGCAAAAACAGCTGTAAGAATATTGAGTGCAACTGGCAGCTGATTTTTAACAAGTAAATGCGTATTTCTAGGAAAATATAGAGACCACTGGAGAAGGTAAGCTGGGAAAGAATATAATCTAAGTCAATTAAGAGAAAATAAAAAGAATTTCTATAATATTTTTCAGATTAAAGATGACTTCAAATGCTTTCTCCATCCTCACATCCAGACTGCAAAGATTCCCTAAGTGACATTCCTTTCTGTTGTGTCCTGTGACCTCCCAGAAGGATGCTTAAGGATCCGGCTCCCTGAAATCCAGGAGGGTGCAGAGGTTGTAAATCCAGGCTGGGCCACAATCCGTTTAAGAACAAGTGGCTGCGGTGCAGAATGATCAAACATAATGCTGTTAGGATAATTCTCCACTGATTAAAGAAAAAGGTGTAACTTCTAGGGTTATCCTGGTGTCCATGGCTCTGGGGAAACGTACTTTACATATTTAATGGAGAGAGGCTTAGCTTTTGAATATATCATTTCTTCAGTGTTGACATCAAAAGGCTTGCAATTCTATATTGGGGGAAATAATGGGATTTACATGTCACCCTTACCCTGCGAGCTCATCTAATATCCTTATTATTCAGGATTTCATAGCACTACCCTATGGGTCTCTTTCTTTTTTTCTTTCCTCCCTCCCTCTCTTTCTTCATTGTTTCTTTCTTTTTTTTTTTTTTTTACTTTGTCAAGAAAATATGCAAGTTGAAATGTGCTTGAAATAGTCTAGGGCTCCTAAACTTGGAGAATGTTTCTAATATAATCAGATTTACTAGAATTTGGAATTCCAATGCTAGAAAATATTGTAGAAAAGGGTTTTAACTTTGAACTACAATGAAGCTTGAGGTCTCTCTCTTAACCCAGGATATCACTCCTTAACACAGATGCTAGCAGCCTAGCTACTTGCTGCTTTTTCTTCCGAGAGTTTCTCAAAAGGCCTGAAGACCAAGATTTTTTGAGTAATACTTCTGAGAATGAGGCTATATGGGAGGAAAAACTGAGTGAACTTGAGAAACCAGATAACTTCTGTTACTGTCCTTACCTTCTTATAAGTAAAGGAAAATGCCTTCTCTTTTATGTCTAGTTCTGAAATTTTATTATTATAAAGTTTTGCTCCCATGGATGTGTGTGTGGAGGTGGTCTGGGTGCCCCACCCCTAGAGTTTTTTATACTTTGATTTTTAAAAATTTGTATTTATTTTTGGCTGTGCTGCATCCTCACTGCAGCATGCGGGCTACTCTGGTGGTGGGGCGTGGGCTTCTCACTGTAATGGCTTATTTTTGCAGAGTACGGGCTCTTGTGCTCAGGCTCAGTAGTTGTGGCACACGGGCTTAGTTTTTCCATGACATGTGGGATCTTCCCAGATCAAGGATTAAATCCGTGTCCCCTGCATTAGCCACCAGGGCCCCTTCCAGATTTTAATCTTTATAGCATCTAACTATAAAGGATTTATCAGTTCATTTCAGTTGCTCAGTCATGTCCAACTTTTTGCAACCCCATGAACTGCAGCATGCCAGGCCTCCCTGTCCATCACCAACTCCCGAAGTTCACTCAAACTCATGTGCATCAAGTCGGTGATGCCATCCAGCCATCTTATCCTCTGTTGTCCCCTTCTCCTCCTGCCCCTAATCCCTCCCAACATCAGGGTCTTTTCCAATGAGTCAACTCTTCGAATCAGGTGGCCAAAGTATTGGAGTTTCAGCTTTAGCATCAGTCCTTCCAATGAACACCCAGGACTGATCTCCTTTAGGATGGACTGGTTGGATGTCCTTGCAGTCCAAGGGACTCTCAAGGGTCTTCTCCAACGCCATAGTTCAAAGGCATCAATTCTTCAGCGCTCAGCTTTCTTCACAGTCCAACTCTCACATCCATATATGACCACTGGAAAAACCATAGCCTTGACTAGACGGTCCTTTGTTGGCAAAATCCTTTATAAACTATAGAGATTAAAATTACACGTTATAGGTGTGTTTCTCCAGCTGGGCCAGGTGTTTACAGTAATATTCCAGGGGATACCTGAAAGTACTGTGTTGGCTGAATCAGAATATTTGGAGGAAAAATCCACTATTTTTTTTATTTTAAAAAATGACAGGTGTATCGGGATAGAAGGGAGAAGTGCATGAAAATCTCAAACATAACATCAGTGCTTCCAAGTAGGGACGAGTTCACACCACTTTATTCGGGTGCAGCTCTCTCCCAGGACATGTGAGTTTCTTCTCCTTGTGTTTCTCACTGGCTATTTAGCACAGAGCAGTTTTCAGAGGACTTGTGAGAAGGGGGAGGAAATAGAGGCAACCTAGACTGGGGTCAAGGAGGGACCTCGCCCTGTTCCAGAAGCTGCAGAGGCGTCAGCCCCCTTCATCCGAGGCAGCCTGTCCTGAACACACCTGTCGGTAGCCCCGCCCTCTGCAGAGGAGGGCACGGGGGAAACACACATTTTGATTCTAATTATAACCTCTGACTCTGCAGCCATGGAAACCGAGCTCTTAGTGCATCAAGCTGGACAGCAGGCAGGAAGAGCCCAGTCTAGAAGATGCTCCTTGCGGAGGGAAATGATGGGATGAAATGGACATGTGGCTGAGTGGCAGACGAGACTCCTGACTGGGACCTGGAGACATGACTTGGAACAGAGGGGAATAGGAATCTGGTTCTCTTATTTTCGGCCTGTCGGTCAGATTCTCTAACTTCTAAGTAGTAGTTTCTAAAGTCTTCTTTACAACTGAAATCCTTCTTCTAATCAAGCCATATGCAGAAACCTCATGCGGGATCCAGCTGAGAGTAGAGCTGTTCTGATTGGGGGAAAGTGGTGGGGAGACATTGGGAGCTGGAGCATCCTGGTCCCCTTCTCCCTCTCCATCCCATGGCAGCTCTGGAGCACCCCGGGAGGCAGATTCCTCCAAGCACAACCTCAGTGTACTGAAAACACACTCATCATCACAGAAAGAGACTTCTAGAGCAGCAGTGGATCTGGTTGCAAGATCTAACTCTGGAACCTTAGGGATTTGTCACGTGTGAGTGCAGTAACCTTTTGCACCTTATTTACCCCTTTAGGCTTCAGATTCCTGATCTAGGAAACAAGGCTAGTGGGACTTTCCTGGTGGTCCGGTGGTTAAGAACTTGCCTGAGAATGCAGGGGACACAGGTTTGATTCCTGATCAGGGAACTGAGACCCCGCATGCCACGGGGCAACTAAGCCGGCGAGCCACAACTCCTGAGCCTGCACACCCCAGAGTCTATGCAGGCACCACAACTCGAGAAAGCCCATGCCCAGCAATGAAGTCCCAGCACAGCCAAAACTAGATAAATAAATAAAAAGAAGGCTAGGAATTATATCCTCCTAATTGGGTGGATGGGAGAATTAAACAGATAATGTGGGTAAGGCATTTAGCAGAGAACTTGGGCCCAAGGAAAAGCCTGAGGGATGACGTTATGACTGTTCCTAAGGTGGGTTCCCTGGTGGCTGAGATGGTAAAGAGTCTGCCTGCAAAGCGGGAGACCAGGGTTTGATCCCTGGGTTAGGAAGATCCCCTGGAGAAGGGAATGGCAACCCACTCCAGTATTCTTGCCTGGAGAATCCCATGGACAGAGGAGTCTGGGGGCTACAGTCCATGGGGTCGCAAAGAGTCAGACATGACTGAGCGACTAACACACGCTACAAGGCGGGTTCTATGCTGTTGATGTGCATATTCCCCCTGGTATTGAGTGTCCTGGCTCCAAGGGCTTTACGTTTCTAATCTTAAAAATGCAAGCTTCCCTTGCCACACAGTTATGAGAAAAGGCAAAATAATGTCAAGTGTTTCTGGAAAATCAGAGAATGCAGAATTGCGAGGCATCAGTTAGCATCATCCCTGGACCCCCACGTGCTCTGCCCTAGGCAAGGGGCTGGTCGTGTGGGCTCCTGGGCTTTGTGGCACTCACCGTGGCCAGGAGAGAATCTAAGAAGCTGCCAGAAAAGACGGTGCCAGTGGCGAAGGAAGTGCTCAGATGCAGGTTCGTTCCAGAGAAGTTCCATTCCATCCCACTGAGCTGTTCAATAAAGTGGATGTTGGAAGGATTTTCTGCAAGAAAAGAGGCAAAAGGGAAAGGCAGGCAGACAAGTTTAGGAACACAGGACTTTCAGAGCAGACTGACCAAGTGCGGGGGGTTGAGGGGAGGGGGGAACCATTGCTCAAAGGGACAGATGCCACTATGGGGTCCATGTGGGACCTGCCTCAATTTTAGTACTTTTTTTTTTTTTCTTTCCGAGTATCTTCATCCCCTGAAGATGGGATATCCTTTTGAGTACCTTCACAATCAAGGAGTTATTCTTGGATCTTAGGCTCAGTTTCTCCAAGCAAGTATCCTGAAAATCACTCTGTATAATTTGTCTTTCAAGCCAGGACACTTTGAGGGGAAGGTGGGGAACACTTTCAATGATCACACAGGTATAAAAGACATAAATAGAACATCTGCTCACCCCTGTCATTGTCTTTTTCTCCATATACTGTTTCACAGATGGCTTGGTATTTACTTAGGTTCTTAGAGTCATGTGGGTCTAGAATGAGTTAATCAGGGCTTCCAAAACTTAGTGTGCAAAGTGAACTAACTGGGGATCCTGTTATGACACATCTTCTGATCCACTGGGTCTAGGGTGGGCCTGAGCATCCGTGTGTCCAACAAGCTTCCAGACGCTGCTGCTACAGCTGATGTGTGGACTACACTTTGAGTAGCAAGGGCTTCAAGAATCATCCTAACCAAACCAGGGTGGCAGCGGCCGGATTATCCATTAGCAAATCTGTGCCAGCCTCAAGCTACAGCTCAGACCCCTGTAGGCAACCTCTGAGCTCAATGCAATCATTCATTTCTAGGACAGCAGAGGCACTGACTGTCTTCGTTCCATGACTATTGCTTGAAAAATGTTTTTGTATAGAGGACAGCATTGGCAGACAGTGATAATGTCTCCTACCAGAGCAAAGGGAAGTCACGCTTACTGCCCATTATAAAAGATTCTGGTACCCGAAGCTCAGGGTTCCTCTCCAACAATCAATTCATGGTGGATCCAGGTGTTATTTGGTCCTCTTCATGCCCCTTTGTGGGAACTAAGTCTAGGGAAACCAGCAAAAAAATAAGGATGCTACTGCTATTGCTGTGGGTGCTAAACTATTCACTCTCTCTGACCCAGTGGTCTTGTGTCTTCCATAAACTGGGCAGATTAACCTGTTATTATAGCTTGCAAGTTGCATGATGTCTTAGATCCTTCAAAGTTCTTGACTGTCCTATTACTGATCCAAACAAATCTATTGGACATGCAACTCAGAGCACACTCTTTCCTGAGCTTGGATTGGTCCCTCGTTCTTAAAATTATTCCTTAGTCAAGTTTGGGGGAAGCAATAGACTTCTGGTATTAGGGAATAATTTGCTTCCAAGAACTATGTATATTTACAAAAGATGAGGGAGGTATGACTAATATCAACCCAAATTTCCTATGCACACATACTTTCTTCCTCTTGTACTGCCAACCCTCAACACACACACACACACACACATACACACACACACCCCAGAAGCCCTTGTCCCGTTCTTGCTGTGTCATCCTAAACCAGTGGCTTCAGTGTTCCCAGTCGTTATCCTGCATTGTACACTCTGTACTGAAATGCTGGCTCTCAAATCCGCAGCTCTTATGTCACTGTGATCCTTCCTTGCAGCCAAAGAACAGAAACTGAGTGAACTGGCAGGAGAATTGTTCGGCTAATTTGACAGGTGCTGCCAGGTGCCAGAAAGTGTTTAGTTGAACAAAGCTGTATGTCCCTGGAGAGTGACCAGATGCATTTCTGGGGCCAGTGAGAAGCTCGCTGGTCCCCTCCCAACCACTCTAACTTATACAAAACTTAGGGTATATACACATCAGGGTGACAGATGGCTCAAAAGGGAATAAAAATAAAACAAAAAATGAGAACTGTAGCCAACAGCTTTAGGGTGGTTACGGACAGACTGGCAGGCACGAGTCAGACTCAAGGGCTCTGAGATCTTCCAACCTGGATTTGAAGGGCTAGGGCTCCGGGGCACAAGGACTAGACTGTTGCCCGCCCTCCTATGCACAGCCACTCCCAAACCACAGAGTAGTGTCACCCACTGGTTCCTCTCTATGTTCACCTGCTTCATTTCTGGAACTCTGACTTCTGCTCATCTGCTTGGTTAAAGTTTCATTTGGCTTACATACTCTGAATCATAAAATTCCCACTAACACATTTGTTACATCCTTGAATCAAGTCAAATCTCATGCCTGGGGCCAACTTTAGAGATTGACTTTGAGCTGATCCAACCTATGTTAAAGGTACCGCCCCTTCTTCCGTAACCTCCCCTTTTCTCACCAACTATTACCAGTATTAAACCCAGGGTCTCCCTGAGTGCCTCACAAACACCCCCCAGTATCCTCGAGCACCGCCCCCCTCCCCCGCCTCCCCGCCTCCCCCGGCCCCTGCCTTTCTTGCTGCCCCCAGGGCTGCTCACATCCGGGGAGGTTCCATATACATTCGTTTTCCATAAGATGTTGGTGAGAGGTAACAGCCTGGTCTGTTATTTCTGCTATGGAGCATTTCTGTTTTATAAGAGCACTGCTCAGGGCTGGGATCAAGAAGACACAGGGGACTCAGGAGCAAGCCTCTTCCTAAAGTCTGCACCCCGGGGCCTCACTGGCCTCACCCCAGCGCCTGCCCTGGGGTCATCACAGGAGAGGAAGGAGCCTGATGGGCAGAGAAGCTGGTTCAGGGAAAGCCTTTCTAACAGTTTTCAAATCAATGCCCTCCCCCCACCGCCGCGGGGGTTCCCTCTGAATGAGGCTAAGACAAGTGCTGGTCTCCTTCCCCTGGAAACTGCAGGAGTGGGGAAGGCAGGAGCCACCTCTGCCCCAACCGCGGGCCCCCGCAACACACACACACACACACACACACACACACACACACACACACACGACAGGCTCTGCTGGATGACGTCAACATCACCAATCCAATAAAAGCCTAACATAATGTCCTGCAAGCACAGAATGGTCTCTCAGTCTCCTTCTGGGTCCTCAGTCCTTTGCCGGTGGATCCTAAAGGCAACCCTGGGTCATCGAGCACACAGGCAAAGACCCCTCCCTTGAATTCTGCCCTTGAAACACAACTTACTCAGTTCGGTGAGAATGGGGATCCTTCGGTACTTTGATTTCCTGGGATTGCTACTGAAGCACTGGGCGAACTCTGCAGAACAGACAACAGGGAGGAAAGGGGTCGATAAACGTAAAGGCGGTGGCTGGTGACACAGATAAGGATGCGGAAGCGCACCGTGGCTCCTGGTGCTTTATCTCAGCAAACCGACCCTCACGCCCAAATCCCAAATCCTTTTCTATAATTAGAAAAAAAAAAAAACAAGTCTCAGCCTCTGCTTTCCAGTTTAGTGGTGTATGTGTGTTTCCTAAATCAGCAATCCTCAACTTTTTTGGCACCAAGGATTGGTTTCACGGAAGACAATTTTTCCATGGGATGGTTTCGCGATGATTCAAGTGCATTATATTTATCTCACACTTTATGTCTAATCTAAAGCCACGGCTGATCTGATGGGGGTTACCAGTCCGTGGCGCAGAGGTTGGGGACTCCCGTCCTAAATGACCTTTCAGGTGAATTGTGAAAACAGGTGGCGCTCTCCCCATCGTTGTTTATTGGCGAACAAAGTTTAAACATGATTGTTCTGCACCGTGTGGGGTCCCAGGTGATGGCTCAGGCAGGCAGTGCTTCAAACCACATCCTTTTGCTTGTAGAACTTTCAGGAAACTGTGAATAAGCAGGAGT
This sequence comes from Bos javanicus, assembly GCF_032452875.1. NCBI lineage: Eukaryota > Metazoa > Chordata > Mammalia > Artiodactyla > Bovidae > Bos > Bos javanicus. The sequence goes on along the minus strand of NC_083894.1, from coordinate 32,246,594 downwards.
GCCTCCCCAGGAGCGCTTGGGGATACACAGTCACTGGAGGGCTTCTGCTCCTGGTGCTTCTGCCTCTTTGGGGTCCTCCTGGCCTGAGGCTCTGCCCACATCCTCTTTCTTCTTCAGCAAGACTGCCTGCCTTCCAGGTCTGGTTGGTCTTCCCAATCCGTAACGTCTCAGGAACGCCTTAAAGACTGGGACTGGAGGTCACAGGGGCCTCCGTACTTTGCTTTTAGTTCCTGCCTTAGGAAACGAGGCCCTTCCTCTCAGTCCACAAGCCTCGAATGCCAGAGAGAGTCGGTGCCCAGCCCCGACCCAGAACACAGCCTCAGCTCGTGTTGACAAATGAGGAGTTTCGAAAACAAGAATGACACCAGAGTCTTGGTCGCCAAGTTAAACCCTCAAAAAAGGTAAAGAAAGAAAACGGAAGAGAGAAATAGGAATCTAAGATCCTGATTAAAAGCAAAGACACACAACCAAGCAAAACAAATACACGATGCTCTCATTGGGAGTTCTGCTTTAAAACTGCTGGTTAGGGATTCCCTGGCAGGCCAGTGGCTACGACTCTGGGCTCCCAATGCAGGGGGCCCAGGTTCAATCCCTGGTCAGAGAACTAGATCTTACATTTCGAAACTAAAGATCCCGAGTGCCGTGTGCCCCAACTAAGACCCAGTGCAGCCAAAACAACCAAAAAAATGCTCATTACCTTTCTTGAACTGTACTGAGAACACTATGCATGTAAGAGGGAAAAAATATCGTGAAACTTAACAGTCTACTTGTCATCAAGATTCTCTGTTGCCTTGGAAGAAGTTGAAATATGTGGAGAATCTTTTGTTTCCCAAGCCAGGGAAGTGGTGGGGAGGGAGAGTGAGATGAACAAGTTTGGTTTGGTAAGAGAGTCTGAGAAACAGACCGAGGCGTGGTCATGGGGAAGCTGGCCACTGAGACAGGTCTGGAAAAGGGGAAATCCAGAGGGAGGTTTTGTTCCCAGATGGAATGCTAAGCTCTGCAGTGTTTACCACCTCTCCCATCTCCCCCAGAAACAGTCAGTAAAAGGGCCACTCCTATTAATGCAGAGTAGAGCTGAGTACATTTCTGATTGCCACCAAAATGCTGAGTAGATTTAGGGTGAACACAGAAGCCACACGGGGTGGGGGCAACACATGCAGTTAACAGTTAGATCCGGAAGCAAATGGCCTTAGGATGTTAGCAAAACCCTTTTGCTCTCTGGGCGGAAACAGATGCCCTGGGGCAAACCTCACCCACACAGCTATTAAAGAGGATGGTTTGCCTGATGGCTAGAGATCAGATATCCAAACTCACTGGGAAATCTTATTGCTGATGGGATCTGAATACATTCAACTCTTTTTCTTAAATTTCTGGGATTGTCATCATGCAGAGAGTCTTGGGGGAACTGAGATTCTATTTGATTTTCAGAGCCATACAAGGCGTTTCATTTGCTTTCTGTCCCTTCCTTCCTTCTTCCCTCCCTCTCTTCCTTCCTTCTTTCTACCCTCATCTCCTTTCTACCTGTCCTCTGTCTATGATTCTTTAAAGAGTATCAGCTCCAGGTTAGAACTGTGAACAGCCCTTTCCCCAATTACTACGTGTTGCAATATTTGCAAATTTTTTGCAATTTGCAAATAAATTTGCAATAAACAAAATATTTTCAGATAGTGAAGAGCACTATGAAAAAACCTAAGTTTTCGGGACTGACAAGGGAGGTGGCCTTACTTAGGGTGTGAAGAGGTTTCTCTGACATTGAAATGCCATCCTGAGTGGTAAGCAAAAGACATCCAACGAGAGGGGACTAAAGGCAGGAAAGAGCCAGTATAAACAGGCTGAAGGAGGAGGAAGTTCAAGCTCCTTACTGGCCTGCAAGACCCTACATGGTTTTCCTATAATAGTTATGGGTCACCATTATAGGACTGAAAGGAGGAAACTGATAAATTTATTATCTAATAAATACTTTCAAAAAATCCCTCTGGCTGCTGTGAACAGTAGAAACGGCAAGGAAGTAAGAATGATGACATCGAATGGTTACATGCAATCTATAAATTATGTCCCACAAGATCACCTTTGAAGACAAGGAAACTGACTCAAGGTTTATATACTTTGCCCAAGATTATCAGATCAGATCAGATCAGATCAGTCGCTCAGTCGTGTCCGACTCTTTGTGACCCCATGAATCGCAGCACGCCAGGCCTCCCTGTCTATCACCAACTCCCGGAGTTCACTCAGACTCACGTCCATTGAGTCAGTGATGCCATCCAGCCATCTCATCCTCTGTCGTCCCCTTCTCCTCCTGCCCCCAATCCCTCCCAGCATCAGAGTCTTTTCCAATGAGTCAACTCTTCCCATGAGGTGGCCAAAGTACTGGAGTTTCAGCTTTAGCATCATTGCTTCCAAAGAAATCCCAGGGCTGATCTCCTTCAGAATGGACTGGTTGGATCTCCTTGCAGTCCAAGGGACTCTCAAGAGTCTTCTCCAACACCACAGTTCAAAAGCATCAATTCTTCGGTGCTCAGCCTTCTTCACAGTCCAACTCTCACATTCACACATGACCACTGGAAAAACCATAGCCTTGACTAGACGGACCTTTGTTGGCAAAGTAATGTCTCTGCTTTTGAATATGCTATCTAGGTTGGTCATAACTTTCCTTCCAAGGAGTAAGCGCCTTTTAATTTCATGGCTGAAGTCACCATCTGCAGTGATTTTGGAGCCCAGAAAAATAAAGTCTGACGCTGTTTCCACTGTTTTCTCATCTATTTCCCATAAAGTGATGGGACCGGAGGCCATGATCTTCTTTTTCTGAATGTTGAGCTTTAAGCCAACTTTTTCACTCTCCACTTTCAGCTTCATCAAGAGGCTTTTGAGTTCCTCTTCACTTTCTGCCATAAGGGTGGTGTCATCTGCATATCTGAGGTTATTGATATTTCTCCCGGCAATCTTGATTCCAGCTTGTGTTTCTTCCAGTCCAGCGTTTCTCATGATGTACTCTGCATACAAGTTAAATAAACAGGGTGACAACATACAACCTTGACGTACTCCTTTTCCTAGATTATATTGCTTGCAAAGATTATATTGCCCAAGATTATATTGCTTGCAAAGGAGGGATGGGTTCTTACTCACCAATTAGGACTTATTTCAAAGCCCACGCTCTTTTAAGGGCTCCTTTGTAGCCCTATTAAAATATACCAGGTTGGGTTGGCATTTTCAATAAAACACTGAGATCAGTTTCCCTTAAAGGGGAAATCCTCCTTCAAATTCCACTTTCTGATTCCAATTCCCTCTAAAAGGGCTTGGAAAATCCCGACTTTCAGAGGCAAATCTTCTTCTTGGATAGAGATGTGTCCACATCAGCTGGCGTAACTGTATAAGTATCTTTTCTGACACCAGCTGGGGCACAGAAACAGTTTCTGCCTGAACTCCATCCTTCCTTGTAAAGTAATGGTTAATGTGAATGGCAATTTGAATATGTATCTGATGACAGCCTGGGTACATTCTACTAATGTCAATATTTTTGCCACCTAGTAGTACACAGTATTATACCTGAAATCTTCCAGGCTGGCAGGGTGCTATTACAAAAGATTGCTTAATTGTAGATTACTGCTGTATGTTTAAATTTCAGTAGCATATTAAGTTGTCAGACTTAATTACCGTTATATGTTTAGATTATGCCACAGATTATTTAGTTCAGTACCTAGGTTTGCCAACCTGCTCTTGTGACATGACAGGGCAGTAATTAGAGCATCAGCTGAAAAATCTTAAGTTTGCCATGATGTCGTCCTTTAGCGAGTCTTCGGTCTCTCTGTCCTTCCATGTCCACCGTCCCTTGGGGGACCACTGGATGCAACAGCCTTGCTGGCCCCAGACAGGTTTTATGTGTAACTTTGGCATGGTCATGAAGACATGGAAAAGCCCGCTGAGGCCACAACAGGCTCAGCAGACATGTCCAGAGCAAGAGTTCTCAGTCTTGATCTTATCGACATTTCACACTTGTACACTGCAGGATATTTAGCAGCATCTTTGACCTCTACCCACTAGATGCCAACAGCACCACCCCCCAAGCTGTGATAACCAAAACTGTCTCCAGACATTGTCAGCTGACCTATGGGGGTAAAACTGCCCCTGGTTGGGAACCACTGTCTTAGAGGAAGGAAAAGAAAATTGCCAGGATGCTAGATGCATGTTGGTGCTCAGCGTGGAAGAGCTTTTCTCCCTCCCTTCCTTTGTCTTCCTCCTTTCTACAATTGTGAAATTGTGGAATTTCACAATCTTTTATACTCTCAGTTCTTGGAGGTGATAATTCCCATCGCCACCTGCTTGGTCTGGTGCAAGGGGAATATTAGTATGAAATGGGAAGAATGGTTAAGAGAACTGATCAGGCTTCTCTGAGGGTTGGGAATTTCTCTATGCAAACTCCAGGGAGATTCCTGTGATGCCAGAACAACTGATGAGGTTTCTGAGTGACAGTCTTTGGCTATCTCCATGTGTGTACAACCTGAGTTTACTGCTGGCTACCTCTCTTAGGTAGCACAGGAGAGCCTGTCCAGACCTCTATTTCCTCATCACACAATGGGTGCATTGACAACCACACAAGGAAATAAGCAAGGTCTACACAATATACTTTTCTCTAAACCGTCCCTTTTGTCGTTGGGGAGAGTACCTACTCATACTTCGCGATGATTCAAACACTGTGACATCTCTTCATCATCTTTCTCCCTCCCAACCCTTTCCCCTCTTTTCTCTCTCTCTTTCTACTAAACCCATCATTTGCTCTTTTAAGGGTAACCTAGCCTGCAGCAGAGTATGTGACACATACAAAATGAATATATTCTTGTTGAATGAAGAAATGCATAAATGAGAAGAATCACTAGATACATAATAAAAGAGACTAGAAGTAAAATCATAGGTTTCTATATGGTTTAGCCTGTATAGGATGTAAGATTAAAAAATAATAGAAGGACAAGTCACCTGATGATTAGCTAGGTGGCTTACGACAGTCCACCCCCAGCTGTTACTGAGTGAGCGTTTTCATCTGTATATTGATGACATTGCCTTCAGAGTGAATATTTCTCTGTCCAATTTTAGAAAGTTGAAAGCATGATACACACACACACACACACACACACACACACACACCATACAAATTTTGTGTAAATCTGAGTGCCCTCATTGCTAAGCTAAGGACTGACATACAGAACACAATGTCATTTGTATGCATCTCCAGATTAGCTCAGCAAGGGTATGGTTCACATTTTCTTAGTGAGGATTTTCAATGTAGTTTGATATTCAGGAACTGCTTTGCTATTATTTCACTTAACAAAAACCCCTGAAACTCCGGTTTAGGTTGAGTGGTGTTTGGCTGTGTAGTGCAGGTCTATGCAGTAGCTGACTTAATTCACCCACCAAAGATTTGACGAGATTATTCATTTATTCCTTTGTCCCAAGAGCCCTCCATTTTCCTTCCTAGCAACAGTACTAGGAGTCAGAGAGTGGTCTTTGGGTTTCCTGATTTCACTCGTGAACATGTCCATCCACTGTCATGACCATGAAAGCTTTGTGAAGGCTGGACTGTCTGCCCTCTTCAAGTTCCGTGTGAAGTAGGACAGCTGTGGTCAGCAAGCCACGTGGTTGGAGGACAGAGTGCCCTATCTTAATACGAAGCATCCACATCCCCAAGGGAAACAGTTGGATCTGGGGTGGGGAGGCGCCTCCAACCAAGGGTTGTGTTCACTTCATGAATTGAAAATCTGTTCTAAATACTGAAAATTATTCACCATAATATTTTCATATTAAGTGGCTAGTCATAAATTTTTGGAAATGGACTGATAGCTAAGCCTTTTCCCAATTTGGGGAGAAGGTAAGCCACGAGTCTGCCGCAGGAATATACCTGAAGCACATTTTGGGCAAGTGAGATGCATGAAAACTCCTCACAGTCCACCTACTGGCTCACTTAAGTTGACTTAATAAGTGCATGTTACGCATCCACAGATGCTTCACAAGGGCTTTACTGGTGGCTCAGCTGGTAAAAATCCACCTGCAATGTGGGAGACCTGGGTTCAATCCCTGGGTTGGGGAGATCCCCTGAAGAAGGGAAAGGCTACCCACTCCAGTATTCTGGCCTGGAGAATTCCATGGACTGTACAGTCCAAGGGGTCACAAAGAGCTGGACACAACTGAACAACTTTCACTTCAGGCATCTACGGAATGACCATAATTGTACTCAGAGGAGTATAAAGGAGGAAGAGATGCAAACCCCATCCCGAAGTGATTTCCCCACTTCTCACCATCGCTTCCCAACCTGACACTTTTAGTTTATAGCAATTAGAAAGGACTTTAGGGCTAATCTTCTAAAAATTCATGTAGTGAAAGTATCTTGAAGACTGAAAGAGAGTTAGGCTTCATTCTGTCCAAGCACAAAACTAAGAATAGTAACTTTAACGTCTACTAGCTCCAACGAGAACTAACTGGCAATAATAATACTTGTTATTAACAATAATGAAATACCAATGGCCATGTTCACTGATAATTGATTCGTGACAATAAACAGCACTTACGACTCCATGATTTTCCTTAATATGAGAAAACAGTGTTAGGGGCATTCCAGTTAGGAGATGAACGTCACTTTTCACTGGACTAGGGTTCCCCAGGACTGAACTGTCCACTAACCACTAATCCTAGTACAGAATTCTCAGAGCTGGATGGGATTTTCCAAGCCATCCAGCTCCATTTCTCCTCCTCCCCATCATGAGCGTTTTTTAGAGAGGAGTTGACTCCCTTTCCTCATCCTATCCTCTCCAGCCCCTTTCTATCGGGGTGTGGTTCTTACGTGGCCCTGAGGGTGTCCGGGCCGAGCAGCTAATTCGCAGGTATCCGATGTTGAGCGTGGCCATGATGGGCTCTGTGTCCACCAAAGTCGGGCCACTGGGTGACTTACAGGAGGAGGAAAAGACAGCACACATGGAACACTCCTCTATGTTGACCGCGTGGAGGTCCCCGGAATAGAGTGCAGATCCCTAAGGAGAGAAAATCCGGTGAGAGGACACTTCTCAGATGGCGCTGGTGCACTGGGGATGATGCAAGCTTCTGAACCAAAGCTGGCATCGAGTCACCTAGATGACTCAAGTGGGAGGAGAAGGGGGCGACAGAGGATGAGATGGTTGGATGGCATTGTCAATTCAATGGACATGAACTTGAGCAAATGCCCGGAGATAATGAAGGACAGGGAAGCTCAGAGTACTACAGTCCATGGCATCGCAAAGAGTGAGTCACAACTGAGTGGCTGAACGACAACTCAGGATAACAGTGGTGAGGAAAACATCGCATCTAAAGATCGAGAGGTCACCTCTGCATCCTCACAATGCTGCTTTTGGGGGCCCCACCTGGAACCTGGATCAATTAGTAAAGTGGCGGTTGCTCCTTTGGTGGAGAAATAGGGAGAGATCTGGTCCCACCATTAGGTGGCTGAGATGCAGTTACTGGTGATTCCTGACACCAGCTGAATCTGGAGACTTCTGGTCATTTTCTTTCCTCCCTTTCGACGGACTGAGGTGGTGCAGGGAATTTTATGGTGACTTTTTTAAAAGCAATACAACTTGCTTCCTGAGACAGCTGCTTTTAAAGAATACTTCTGATATATTGATAGCATTTCTTGAAAAATCAAACGCTTTGGTGCATCTCACACTGCCTATGTATATTTTAATCCAGGAAAATGGCGGCCTATAATGAGATACAGATCTCTATGTTGGTTCAGAGCAAAGACGATTACAACCCACAGTACCACAGGGGCCTAATGGACCCGTTTCTCAGAATTCCTCCTTTTCATACGTCTATCAAGGACCACATGGCACTATGCATTCCATAAAAGACAAGTTTGCAGAGCACAGCCTAGGAAGGCTGGCTAGGATCAGCTCAGGTGTAGACACTAGGTCAGAATCAGATTCAGAAATGCAGATAAACTCTTTACATAAAGGCCACACACATGGTCATTAATATAAACATGAAAATATGTCGATTCAAATCCTAGTCCAGCTACTTACCCACCGTGAAAACTTCGACAGGTAACTTCCTTTCTCTGTGCCTACAGTTCAGCATCTTTAAAATTTATACTATGGGGTTATTTGGAGGGTTAAGTGAATTAGTATGTGCAACCTGCTTCAAACCATTTCTGGTACCAGTAAGCACTGTATAATTGTATAAAATACTGTACAATACATTATTGATGTATTATTAGTATCATGATTAATCTTAACTAGTATTATAGTAATATATATATATAATATATAATAATATAATGTTATTATTATAATCATTATAACCATTCACTATTCCTTACTGTGACACTTACAGGCAGAATGTATATCTGGGGAAAATTCCGGATAAATCGCCATTCTCTCTGCAGGTAATCCAGAGACCCAATGAACACAATGTCCTTCAGCTCCTGACGGGTATAGTTGCTAGCTCTCAATGGCATTACAAAATTCCGAAGTCCCATCAGTGTTGAGTGGGCATCTCCAAAGATACATGCTACAATGTGGTCCCGAAACTCGTATTTTGCCTTGTCAGTTCGTTTCTAAGCATAAGCAGGCCAGACTCTGGTCATTTTTAGAAACAAGATGACAGTCCCTTAAAGAAGGCTCCTTCCCCACATTCCAACTCTTCCAGGTATATTAACACTAGCACTTTCATAACAGTAATCAGATTCTGCAAATTCTCCTAATAATATGGAACATGGACAATTATACTTTATATCTTTTCCTGGTGTTCCTGCTTATTTCACTTTTTCCAGTTTTATATTAGCTTGGAGTGCCTCCATGAAAATTCAGATTGGTATCATTCCTCAAGTTGTGAAACCACTGAACCAAATGGGGAAAATAGCTCTCATTTTCATTACATGTTTTTAGCCTCATATACGCGCTCCAGTGTTCTTGCCTGGAGAATCCCAGGGATGGGGGAGCCTGGTGGGCTTCCATCTATGGGGTCACACAGAGTCAGACACGACTGAAGCGACTTAGCAGTAGCAGCAGCAGCGTGCTATAGTGGGCTTCCCTGGTAGCTCAGATGGTAAAGAATCTTCCTGCAATACAGGAGATCTGAGTTTGATCCCTGGGTCGGGAAGATCCCCTAGAGAAGGGAATGGCAACCCATTCCAGTATTCTTATCTGGAGAATTCCATGGACATGGGAGCCTGGCTGGCTACAGTCTGCGGGGTTGCAAAGAGTCAGACGTGACTGAGCAACTAACACACACACACACAGAGACACACACACACTATCGTACAACTCCCTGAAAACTTAAAACATCCCAAATCCTGTTGCTAAACTTACGTCTTCTAGCGAATCTTGAAAATTACACCACGTTGTACAGTATGATGCAGTTTTCAGTGGATTTTCATACATATGAAGACACATATATTAGTTTGAACCACATGAAATTGCCTTCTTCTGGGTCAAAAATGGTTGACTACTGGCAACTTCATGTGGTTCCACCAGCTACACTAAATGGATTCCAGAGAACTCCAGAGTTGAGGAAATTTATCATGAAAAATACACAAAATAAAAGGTTACATTCTGTTTCATCTCAGTCATCTGATTATGCCCTCAGAATCTTATCAGCATGGCCGATTTTTAGCATCTCTCCTATACTTTTAAGCTAAGATAAAACAATATATGTGACGGATATTTAGATCAGGTTTCTCCCACATTCACAGAGACTTTTAAAAACAGTAAGCATCACTTTTATTGAAAGGAATATTTTTTAAAGGAATATTTCTGTAAGAAACATTTTAAGTCTCTGTGATTGATCTCAGGGAATGAGTCAATGTCATCTTTCGTGGTGCTGGGATGGGTAGAAAAAGCACTGATTTTGTATTCTGGTTGTCATTCATGTATGACCATAAACTAGCTAGCCTCTCTAAGCCCCAATTTCTTTACATTTAAATGATTTAAAAATAAAAGTTAATTCTGTTGTGGAAATGGGATAATAGGTTGAAATTTCAGTACTTCTGTCTTTAACTGTTTTCAATAACTATTTAATCCAATCTGAATCACACTGAATTCCTAGATTTTCAGAGAAGGACTCTTGGAAACTGGTAGAGAACTTGCTAAATGCATTGACAAGCCGTTCCTGCTTGAGAGTGTTCTACATTCCTGAGTAGATGAAAACTCAAAATATTTCAAAGGGATGTATCATTCATCCTTATGCCAGTCCATCGCTGGTTAAAGAACAAGCTTCTGTGAAACAGGGGCTGCTGAAATTTAACAGGATAGATAAGTCACATCTGACATCTCAACAATTAGAGTTTGTTCTATTAGCATAGACTGGGAAGTACTCTTTCTGAAGGGAATGGCCCCGTGAGGGGACACGAAGCTACTCATCTGGAGATCCTTTCTAGAGAGTGATATGAATCTTAACCAAATCCATTAAATAATTGTCTCTGGCTAATCCGATTAGTTTTAACTTGAATAATGATGCCTCTAACAGTATTTAATGGAACAGCTCTGAAGTCCAGAAATCGCTCTTCTGAGTAGAACTAAACAATTAGGAACAAGATACATGGCATAGGGCATTAACGGGCACAGCTAGCAAGGCAATTTCTCCAGGGAACTGTGGCACAAAACTGTCTTCCCACTGAGAAAGATGGTGGCTTCAGTAGGAAAGAGGGGAGTGCACTATTTGCTCCAAGTTGTTACTTTTCTGCAAATCGAACCAAGTTCAAAGTTGGCCAGAAATTTGCAACCTATACATTTCTCCTCTATGATCACAGTTTCAAAACTCTTAGAACCTCTTAAACTAGAAGCCCTTCTAAATTCATCAGAAGACTCGGTTATATTTCACATCAAGTGCCATAAGGGGACATCTCTCAGCAAGCTATCTGGGGACTTACTAAACGGGATAAAGAAACATCTGCTATTTCCATCTCTTGGTCTCTTGAATGCTTCCATCTGCAGTCACCTCCCAACCTTTCTAAAGATGTCCCTCCCACTGAAAACATGTTTGCCTTCCTGCTCAACGGATGTTTGTTTCATTTAAAATAAGACATACTTTCTAAAATGATGAGCTTAGGCAGTCCTAATAGTCTTCCAGTTGATATGACAGCTCTGACAACTTTGTGCTTCTGATCAAATGATTGATTATGCTTTTTATAAGAACTGGAACGTATTTTGTCAGGACATTGGCACTGAGCACAAGGATTGCGTGTGTGTGTGTGTGTGTGTGTGTGTGTGTGTGTGTAACAGAAAAAAGTGAACTAAACTACTTTTGGAAAGCAAGAAAAATACATAGTTACCAATTAGTCATAGCTGAACAAATTATACAGGGTTCTTACAACATGTAAGTAATCTTTTATTAGCTTATTTTAAATTAAAAAAAATAACCTTTTGTTAGTTAAATTTACCAGCTACTGCTTGAAAGTAAACCACTGAGATTGTACTTGAGTTTCCAACTCTGAGAATAGATGGAGATCGAGAAAGTGGGTGTCAGAGCCTGGGATTAGGATCTGAGGTGTTTACATCTTGGTTGCCGGCATTTCACTGAACTCAGTTAGTTTGTCTCCTTGGAAGGACAGAGTCAAGGACAGAATTCTACATCTATATGAATTCACCCATGCTGTGTGCTGTGGGAAGGCCAAGCACTACAGAGCTACATCCGTGGCTAATACATTCAGTATACGTATAAACAGCTTTAAGAAAAAATACTATTAAAAAATTCCAACTTTGAAAACAATAAATTAAGGAAACATTTATCTACTTTAAAAAAAGGGAAAGACTGCAGAGTTCTTGTAAACAGTATGTTCCCCTGGTACATGTAAATTAACCAGATTTACTAGCAAAACAGAAAAGTTTCAGGAGAACATTATTCTGAATAACTGACTCAGCTGAACTATTAAAGGAAGGAGAAAGTGGTTGAAGAATCTGAGCTAACGTGTTTTAAACCCTGGCATATTACCCACAAGGTTGTTGTCAAATGCCCCATCTGTTAACCTGCATATATTTAGATGGCTCGTGAGGCTGTATTTTTCCTTCAAAATGCACAGTTTACAAAGAGAAAGGGCAAGTGCTTATGACTAGCAGGAGGACACCATCTACCCTAAGAGAAGCTCGAGTCTATCTGAGATTTGGCGCCAGGTCACCTACCAGAATCATCTTGTTCAAAGGGGTGGCTCTACACCAGTGAAACATGCCGCTGCTATCGAGGCGGTCAGACTCCTCTTCCATTTCGCAGAAAAAAGTCCTAAATGTGGAGAAGGGACAGTTAGCCTGGGAACACTCGGGGCTCTGGCGAACAATGCCTGATACCAAACTTGTTGAGCCCTGAGCCCAAAGGGAATAACACAGGGAAAGCAACCTTAGGTCTGTGAGACTCCAGAATAAAGATTCATGTCTGAAGGACAGCAAGGGGTCATGTCTTCAGAGCTGAAGGCACATTAAGCACGCTGGGGCAAAAGCCAACAAGAATTGTGTGCACGTGTGTGTGTGTGTGTGACATACCAGTCTCTCTTTTTACCTTAGATTAGATGTGTTCTAAAGGTAGTTATGTCTGCTTAAGTTTTGCCCTTAGTTTTGTTACTGTTTTGATGCTACTGCTGTTTGGGAGAGATCATGAGAGATGTTTTGTGCACCCTAATCTAGAACTTAAAGCGTTAGGAGATCCAGTCATGAGTGCTATATCTCTCTCCTTAGCCTGTTTTCTTCTCCTCTCCTGTCCAGATCTTTTCTTATGGGTCCCGGTTGAAACATCCTTACTCATTAAATGCATTTTGCATCCTTTACAGCTTGCATCTCACTGGCCTGCATTTGACTAAAACTTGCTCAAACCTTGGTCTAAGTCTTGGCAAACCCTTCCATATGATCGCCCCACACTGCAGTCAGCCACAACACTTGTCATGCCATAGAGTCAATCACCAAAAAGGCTGGAGGAGGCTTAGAAAAATTCCACTCCCATCCTGAGGAACATGTGCCTGTGAGAGAAGAAAGGACACCCTAAAGGGATCACCGAGAGGTTTGGGTTAGAAAGGACTATTCAAGTTGAGAGAATCCAGGCACAGGCTGCAGAAACAACCTCAAAATCCCAAGGGCTTAATCCAACATGGGTTATTTCTCACACACACTATTCATTTTACTGAGGTGAACAGGTGTCTCTGCTCCACACAGTCACTCAGCGTCTTAAAAGGAAAGAGGATCTACCATATTAAATTGATTGGCATGCCCCCCTGGAACTCACATCCTCCTTTGTCATCAAGGCAAGAGAAGAGAAAGAGATGAGAGAGTCAGGCTCAGGCATTTAACTGCCTTGGCCCAAGTCAACCAGCCATTGTACCTCACATTTCACTGGCCAGAACGAGTCACGGGGCTCCTGCAGGCTTTATGGGGCTGAGGAATCGGGAAGCATTTGAAATATCTGCTGAGCATTTCTGTCTCTTTCAGAGACTTTACCCCTTAGTTCATGGATAAAATTCAAAGAGCTAACAGACTGAAACCTGACACTTGAATATACTGATGAGGTTGAGATTACTGGTATTCACAATTTCCCATTCTCCTTTCCTGCCTTAGCAGATGGACAGGTTAGGTGAGGCCACGTGATTCGCTCTGGCCAATGACATGTGAGCAGTCATGGTTGACATAGGGAGAAGTCCTCAGGTGAGCCTCCATACCTCCTCCTAACCCATTGCAGAGATGACCAGCCTGAGTATATGAGTGATGATGAGCTGATTCCTTGCCTTCCTGGCCCATGTTGGACATGTAACATGAACAAGAAATATGGGTTGTGCCAAGCCGCTAAGGTTTCTTGGTTGCTACCACAGTATTAGTCAGCCCTATTCTAACACAATTACCTTTTCCAAAATATTCCATAATGTGAGCAACTGAAGAAGTCCCTAACACATGTTTTCTGGAGGCAAATAAATTTTGAGAACAGTAGCTCCTCTTTGAAATTTACCCCACACCTTAGCATATGAAAGGTTCTGAAAAGTCTTGCAAAAGAGATATCATTTGAAATTTGTATAATTCAGTGTTTTACACACTTCTTTGACCATAGAAACGTTACTATTTACTTAACTACCTATACTTATTTAAACACGTCTGTTACGATGCCTTTTCCAACATACTGTACCATGGCACACTATGGGTTCAGCCCTGGTAACCTGTAGCTTAAGATAGCATTCTCCTGTAAGATTTTACTATTCATCCATAGAGTAATATGACCTATTTCTCTTTGTGCTGAAGGGTTAGGGGTATTCTCTGTGAATTAACACAGCTTGTTATTTGATACCTGGTCAAAGACTCAGACTCCAACATAATAACAAGCAATTTTTGCTCTCTTTGACCAGGTTAATTTCTAAACTGCTATGTAAAACCATAATTTTTCTGACAAAAGAACTTAGATTGACATGTCAGATCTAAAGTAATGGGATAGAGAGAGGACACAGATAGAGAAGCTGAGGTAGGAGGCTTGAGGCAGAAGGGTTTAGAAGGGTTTGGAAAAGCAGAGAGGCTAATTGCTGATGAGATCAGCCAAGGACTAGGTGCAATTCTTAATTTTCCTCTCCATTTAATCTCCCTACAAGCTTAGTGATTCCAGTCATCTACCTAGCCAGAAGACGTTGTAATATAAGCCTCAAAGTCAGCTTGACTAAAATAAGCTACCTTGTTCATTCAAATTAATGTGGCTTTTTGTGGTTTCAATATCCATAAGTCATGAGCCCCAACCCAGAACCCTAAGAGCCAAACAGGCACACTCTTAATGGTGATGGCTAAACAGGACCATGGTGATCATTAAGGGGAACACACCAAAGACCCATATCTGGTTTTGATTTTTATCAGGACTTGGAGAATGGACTGTATTACTCATTCATAGAATCTTCTTCTCCCATCATGTGTAGCTTTCTCGACACTATGCCTCAAGTGCTAATATAACGTAGCTAAGTTACCGTCAGGAGGCGGCCCTCAGTGCCCAAGTCTGCAACAACTGTGCCTACTCTTCTGCTCACTTTCTTCAGCTTTTTTTTTTTTTTTTTCCGCTTCCTCTCGTTCTTCCTCTCCCAAGTGCACCCCCCATAATGAATAAAGCGTCCTTGGTCTGGAAATGAAATGCCTTTTTGGCAAATGGAAGATGATCTCCTTCCAAGCACATTTTAACTTGACTCAGAGTAGCAAATAAGTCACTGTACACATTTCTATCATAATAAAAAGCATGATCTATGTACGCAAGCTGTCACAGACAACGTCTTTCTTCATTCCGACGTTATGGAAAACAGATAGGCCTTAGAGGAAACACCTGTTGGAGACCGGCATTAAAGAGAAGGCTGAGAAGGAGACCCGCTTCATCATAAAGGCATCCATCTGGTGTCTTCGCCAAAGCAAAACCTGATGTGATTCAGTTCACCACCCCTTAACTAAAGCACCTTCCTGCCATATGTCTCACAAATGACATGATCCTTGCAGAAATATACTTCCCTAAAGAGACGAATAAATCATCCATGAGAATGTGGAGCACCAGCAGTCTGAGGACTTAGAAACCAGGACTGGAACCTAAAGGCCGGGTCTGTTGGACGGAGAGGTAGCCGCACGGCACCATCCAGGTTATCAGAGCAACCTGAGGAGCCTCTTGGGTGAGGGCACTTTCTGTGTAAGAGAGCCTGGCAAGAAGCCAGGTGGGAGTCCCCTGAGAGGGCCCTGTTTGGGATGAGAGTGGGGGTTTGGTCACAAGACCGGCTTCTTGTTGTCTGAGCCAAGTGGGAGAACCAACCTCCAAAGGGGAGACCCCAGGAGGCACTGAACCTTGATATGTCCTTGGAGTCAGGTCTCGCCTTGTGCCTTGGGGAGCTGATGGGCTTAGTGTGCTGGGTGGGAACAGCATGACAGCCGCCCACCAGGGACGTGGGGGGCAGTACCGGGAGGAAGCCATCAGCGATCTTTGCTGACAACTGCCTTGCTTCAGGCTGCTTTGATGTTCATGAAGCAAACATCTTGTGAACCCAAGCTTGGACCTGTCCCAGCTAAGGAAGGCAGGCTCTTTCCTCTCTGCTCTCTGGAACCATTCTGAAGAAAACTGCTACTCTGCCCAGGGCCACAGCAACCTATCGTGTATGAATCCTGTCCCTTGGCAGCCGTCCCCAATCTTTTTGGCGCCCTGGACTAGTTTTGTGGAAGACGATTTTTTCCATAGTCTGAGTGGGGGGATGGTTTGGGAATGATTCAAGTGCACTAAGTTTATCATGCATTTTATTTTGAACATTATTACATCAGCTCCCCCTCAGATCATCAGGCTTTAGATTCTGGGAGTGGAGACCCCTGACTTAAAGGAAAATAGAAATAAGGGACCATGTTCCTTTGGTTTCCACTGGTGGCGCCTGAGGTGACAGAGATCCAGCCGTGCAGGGAAACCTCTATGCATAAGGCGGGCGAGGTTTCAGGGCCAGGTTGGGAAGCAAGGTTTCCCAGAATGTAAGTAGGCTTCCATATTTCCTCCAACAAACATTCTTGACTCTGATTATTCTTGAAAATGATCCAATAGAGGAGATCCTCCACTGATCACAACATCTATTAGAAAGTTCAAAAGGCACCCACAGTTCCTTTTTTGGTTTGTTTTTGCAGGGTTCATTTTTGGATGTGTTAGGAAACCCTGGCTTGCCACCCTTCCATGTAAAACCTCTCTAAAACTCCACAGGTGGCTTGTAAATTCTGAGGAGAGAGGTTGCTGGCCTGGATGCAGAACCATATATTTTTTTGCTCAAGACTTGAGTTGAATAAAAATAACATGCTTCGTCAAGTCTTAGCACAGGGAGAAGGACAAGTCCCTTGGCCGAGTGTTGGGGAGGAGAGGAAGAATGGGTCCCTGTGTCGGGGAGTTCCAGTGCCCTTCTAGGCTCAATCTTTGGGAAAATCCACTGCTACTCCTTCTTGAAAGCAGTGTTCAAGTTCTCACCAAAAATGGAGGGGGCAATCTTCAGTCCCAGATGCCTCTGGAGCTGCGGAGGATTTTTAATCTTGTGGGCTATAGCTGCTTTCTCCCCAAGGACTCAGCACAGACGTAGCGACAGGGCTTTGCAGTTCATATTTAACCCAGAAATAGTCACTTATCATCAATTCGGACTACCATCTTTTGTGTTCTGGGAGAGAGGAAATCACCTAAAATTGGGGAACATGAGGGCATTTTGCCTACTCTCTGCTTCCCCCCGCCTCTCTCTCAAACTTACACACATATACATACATCACACACACACATACACGCATGCTAGAGTCAAACTTCAGAATATGAGCCTTTATGGTCATATTATGATTTCATTTTTCTGGGTTGCACCCTGTCGCCATTTACTCATTTCAAAGCATTATTTTCACCTTGGAGAGAAACTTAAGGTATAAAAACATGGATAAATTTTGCAATCCTTTCACCTAGGAACCTGTGGATAGGCAAGCAGAAAAGGGCCCCTGGGAGCACTGAGAAGCCTTCTGCTACTGCTGCTGCTAAGTCGCTTCAGTCGTGTCTGACTGTGCGACCCCATAGACGGCAGCCCACCAGGCTCCCCCGTCCCTGGAATTCTCCAGGCAAGAATATTGGAGTGGGTTGCCATTTCCTTCTCCAATGCATGAAAGTAAAAAGTGAAAGTGAAAGTGAAGTCGCTCAGTTGTGTCCAACTCTTAGCGACCCCATGGACTGTAGCCTATCAGGCCCCTCCATCCATGGGATTTTCCAGGGAAGAGTACTGGAATGGGGTGCCATTCCCTTCTCCGAGAAGCCTTCAGGACCAAGTAACTGTGGCGGGAGCTCAGGAAGGCAAAGGGTCTATCCCACCTTCCCTCATAGAAAGGCCTCAGGGGTCGCATCCTTTTCAGCAAGAAGGGGAGAGCACGCACCAGGCTCCGTGCTGCCCCCAGCCTCCAGTTTGACCGGATCTCCTTGCTGAGAAACCTTTACTGGGTAAAAGTGAGAAAACCCACCACATACTTTGACAGCAGGCTGGTTATCTAGAAAGCACCAAGCTTTCTTGGTTCTCATGTGGGAATCTTAGGGAAGGAGAAGAAATAAGAAACACAGAGGCGGGAGGGATGATTTGGGAGATTGGGACTGACATATACACGCTACTATGCAGAAGGTCAAGAATCTGCCTGCAATGCAAGAGATCTGGGTTTGATTCCTGGGTTGGGAAGATCCCCTGGAGAAGAGAATGGCTACCCATTCCAGTATTCATGCCTGCAGAATTCTGTGGACAGAGGAGTCTGGCAGGCTATATAGTTCATGAGGTTGCAAAGAGTCAGACATGACTGAGCGACTAACACTTTCACATATAAAACAGGTAACTAATAAGGACCTACTATTAGCAGAGGGAACTCTACTCAATATTCTGTGATACCCTATATGAGAGTGTGTGCAAGTGTGTGTGCTCAGTTGTGTCAGATTCTCTGCACCATTTCCTGCTCCAGGGGATCTTCCCAACCCAAGCATAGAACCCACATCTCTTGTGTCTCCTGCATTGGCAGGTGGATTCTTTACCACTAGCGCCATGTGGGAAGCCACCCTATATGAGAACAGAATCTTAAAAAGAGTGAATACATGTGTATGTGTAACTGATTCACTTTGCTATACAGCAGAAACTAAACATTGTAAATCAACTATACTCCAATAAAAATTAATAATAAGAAGAAAAGAAACCCACTGTGGGGCAGCTAGGGACTGACTGTGGTTGGCTAAAGACTCTAGTGTCTCAGACAAGAGGCTTAAGTATTAATACTGGTCACTTGACAGCTAGAATGGGGACACTTTCTCTGCTAATCTGAAAAGCTCGTAGACAGAGAGGAAGAAGGAGGAAGGAAGAATAAAGCCTTGGAAAGCTTGAAAGCCCAGAAAAGCTTCCACATTGCCGCTGTTGTTTAGTTGCTAAGTCATGTCCAACTCTGTAGTCCACTCTGTGGACTGTAGCCCACCAGGGTCCTCTGTCTATAGGATTTTCCAAGAACTCCAAGAACACTGGAGTGTGTTGCCATGTCCTCCTCCAGGGGATCTTTCCCACCCAGCGGTCAAACCCGAGTCTCCTTCACTGGCAGGCGGATTTTTTTACCACTGAGCCACCAGGGAAACCCTGAAAACTTTCCACACTTCTACCTATATATAGATAAGTCTGGCTGATGTTCAACTGAAGAAAGGACACTGGGGTGACTGGAATTCTGAATGTTTTAAGACAAGTAGGTTCTGGTGAATTACACCTTCCAACTTCCCTCTGGATCCTGTCTCCTAATTCCTGGCATATGTAAAGTCTTCACAAAGTCATTGAAGAATGATGAACTTCGGTGGTAAAGAGTGTTGGTATGACTTTTTTAAAAAAGTCAAAATGGTATTTTTTAAAAAGAGAGGTGTTAACATCAGGACATCAGCATAGTCTTCTTTCAGTCTACTCAGGAGAATGTAAACTGTGTTCCGATGTAAACCAAGCCAGCCGTGAGGAGGGCATTTTGTTTGCTTGTAAATGCTGCTTTCCAGATGGAGTTGACCAAATCCGCGGCCTCTATTTTCCATGTTTATCACGTGAAATCTCCACGAAGACATTTCTTTCCATCCTCTTGCCTTAGAAGTTAGACCTGAGGTCAGAAGGGCCCCGGCCCAGGTGAAGGCAAGAAGGGGAGGGTGTTTCCATGAGATTAACCCACATCCGAGCTCACATGCGAGCATCTCTCTGCTAAGTTTTACTATATTTCTGATGAGTGTAAACTGACGGATTCTCTGCAGAGCATATTCTGTGAAAGCATTCATACAGGCATCTCAGAACTGAAAATTGTTACCAGACAGGAGATGGAGGAGAAAGATAAAAAAGGACAATTCCTTGTTTCCTCACCCATTCCCCAGATGGATCCTCATTTAAATCTCTTTTTATTTTATGGATATTGCATTTGGGATTTCCTACAACGTGAGGACAAATGAGGCATGACCTGGAGCAGCGGATGCCTTTAATAAGGCTGGAGACTGTGCCCTGGGCGAGAAGCCCGGGGTTGGGGTGGGGCGGGGCGGGGGTAAGCCTC
This sequence comes from Bos javanicus, assembly GCF_032452875.1. NCBI lineage: Eukaryota > Metazoa > Chordata > Mammalia > Artiodactyla > Bovidae > Bos > Bos javanicus. The sequence goes on along the minus strand of NC_083894.1, from coordinate 32,226,588 downwards.
ACCTCTCCCGGGAACCATTTCCTTAGCTAATCTTTGTGGCATGAGGTTGTGTTTTCAAGTACTCTTTCCAGCATGTTCTAAATATCAAATGACCCCGTAAACACAGAAGTAGATTGGAATGAAAAATACGTTCCTCCCTCAGACAGATTGGGATACAATTTTCCCTGTTCAGTGGGCTAGGAACTGAATGATGGAGTCAGTTACTCGAATACTTTTGATCTTAAAAGGAAAACACATTACAGAAAAAAAAAAAAAAGAAAAGAAAAGAAAAAACACGTTAAAGGAAACAAATGCATATTTCAGGCAAAAGATTTCGTTTTGGCGGAGAGGATATACAAGTGGGAAATAGGAAACTGAAATATCTGAAAAGTAGTTTGTTTTTCATTATATTGATGTACTTTCTGAGGTTTTAAAGGGTTGAGCCTGGGTCAGATTAGGGTGACAGAAATGCTTTCCTTATGCAGTGGGGCGAGAGGCTTGGCCTTGACAATTACTAATAATAATTCCCCCCTCAAGAAATTAGGACTGATGAAGAACAGCATCCATCATCAAAATGTTACAGTTGTGAGTGTACACGTATTCTTGAGTGTGTGTGTCTGTGTGTGTAAGAAAGAGACAGAAAGAGAGGGAGGGGTATTAAATTGAAAGGGACACAAATTGTGTAGAGCAGATAAAATAATTCCAGGGTATACGGATATTACTGGATTCATTTTCTGGTAATAGGGTGTTATTTGCGAAGACTTCTTATCTACATTCCTTAGTTTCTCTGAAATCCCTGAGGCTGAAGTTCAAGATGGAGACAAATTATTAGTGTGCTGGTGATTACAGACTTTTGGAAACCCTGGAAGGACTTAATGATGTGTCGAGGGCCACGGACTTTAGACTTTTCCCCACATCTGGAAGCCATCTCTGGAGGGAAGCCTGTGGAGTAATGGCATTCTGGGTGCAATAGCATTTTTCTTTAGCACCTGTGACCTGTTATGAAGCAAGGGACGGCATGGAGGTGGAGGCCGCTCGGCATCTGTCGTGATGCGAAGCCCTCCTCCTGCGTTGGGTTTTATAGGATGGCTATTTTTAAAAAGTGGTCTGCCTTGATTAAAAATGAAAAGTTAGGATTAGTGGGCTCTGGTGGGAGAGAAATGGCTGTGATTAAAGTGATTAAACTTGGGCTGATTTTAGTGATGAAAGCTAAGAGTCCAGTTTCTTTGGTGGGAGACAGGAGTCCCAGGATGAGAGGGGGGAAGACAGGTCTTGAGCATTGTTACTGAGATGTCCCCTGGGTGTTAGGTCTTTACATTAAAGATGAGAGACAACGAGGGGAAAGGAGCAGAATGTTGATTCTGTTCTGTTCACCTCTAGCTTGAAACTGGGGCTTCTCAGTGGTACAGTGGTAAAGAATCTGCCTGCCAATGCAGGAGAAGCAGGTTCGATCCCTGGGGCGGGGAGATCCCTGGAGGAGGAGGAATTAGCAACCCACTCCAGTATTCTTGCCTGGGAAATCCCATGGACAGAGGAACCTGGTGGGCTGCAGTCCATGGAGTTGCAAAGAGTTGAACACGACTTAGTAATTGAGAATGCACACACAGTTTGAAATTAAGTTCCTGTAGCACATCAAGCACTTGACTTTCCTTATGTGTGACTATGGAGGTGACACTTATCACTGGGTTTCTGGAGGCTGAGGCCTGCTGCACCAGGAAACCATCTGGATACCCCATCACTTACCCCTACTGCCTAAGGTCCAGATGGAAAATTTGGGGAGTCATGTTTGCCTTCCCAATATTGTCTACTTGGGTGCAGTCATTTATAGGAAGGAGAGAGGGAGGGAAAGAGAGAGGGGGAGGGATTATATAAACTTTCTGGAAACAGAGAACAGATGTGTGGACATGGTGTGGAGGGAGCAGGGGTGGGAAAAATTGGGAGATTAGATTGACATACGTACACTACCATTTGTGAAATAGATAGCTAGCAGGAACCTTCAGAAAAGCATACTGAGCTCAGCTCGGGGCTCTGTGAGGATCTAGAGGGGTGGCGGGGGGTGGGGGAGGTTCACGAGGGAGCGATATATGTATACATTAAGCGGATTCACTTCCTTGTACAGCAGAAACTAACACACTGTTGTACATCAACTATGCATGCATGCTAAGTCGCTTCCGTCGTGTTCAACTCTATGTCACTGTATGGGCTGTAGCCTGCCAGGCTCCTCTGTCCATGGGATTTTCCAGGCAAGAATGCTGGAGTGGGTTGCCATGACTTTCCCTGGGGGATCTTCCCAACCCAGGGATGGAACCCCTGTCTCTTATGTCTCCTGTGTTGGCAGGCAGGTTTTTAACAATAGTGCCACCGGGGAAGCCCATAAATCAACTATACCTCATTACAAAAATCAAAAAATGAAATCACCACCAAATATACACACATTGAAATGCCTCCTGTCCCATAGAACCATGGTGAATGCACGTAAGTGAGCTGTAACTTGCATTTTTCTTGCTGCGTCTCACAGCAGGGACAAGGGCACCCAGTGGTCCATCACGAGGCCTCCAGCAGGGAGAAGTGCACGCACGCCCCTCTTCACTGCCTCTGGAGACCACATGGAAGACCCCAAGGGATGCACTGTCACGGGTTTCATCTAAGAAGCTTTGGCTTTTACAAATTAGAGTAAACTGGCATCTGTTTAGAATTATATGGCTACTTAACACAAACACAAGTAATATTTAACTAGCCAGTGAGTCATTTCCGGACTGTTTGGCAAGAATGCAAATTCTTTCTTATCATCTTTCTCTTCCATATCAAAATGTCCATGGAAAAAGATTCTAAATTATGCATGAGCTCTCATCACCCTGTGAAAGAAGAGAAAATAAACTACATGTCCTGTGACTTCTTTTCTCAGCCTCTTCTATTTGGTCATCTGCCAGGGGCCTGTTCTCCTTTACTCAGGATTCCAGAGAAAAAGTGGAACAAAACCACACCAAATTTCAGATGTCTTGATGATTACTTTGACTCTTTGATTCTTGTATCTTTTGTGGGTGTATATTAGTTTTAGTGGGAAATTGAGGCTATATAATTGAGGAGTCTGACTCTTTGCGACACCATGGACTGTATTCTCCAAGCCAGAATACTGGAGTGGGTAACCTTTCCCTTCCCAGGGGTCTTGCCAACCCAGGGATTGAATCCAGGTCTCCCGCATTGATGTTGAAGCTGAAACTCCAATACTTTGCCACCTGATGTGAAGAGCTGACTCATTTGAAAAGACCCTGATGCTGGGAAAGATTGAAGGCGGGAGGAGAAGGGGACGACAGAGGATGAGATGGTTGGATGGCATCACCGACTCAATGGACATGGGTTTGGGTAAACTCCTGGAGTTGGTGATGGACAAGGAGGCCTGGCGTGCTGTGGTTCATGGGGTCGCAGAGAGTCGGACATGACTGAGCGACTGAACTGAACTGAATTGAGGAGTCAACTGCATGTTATGACACTCTTTATTCACTTCTACTTTTCCAAGCTATTCAACACCCTATTAATCTAAACACAAAACTTTTAGTAAGAGTTTGGAATAAGAATTAATGTCTTTGCAAAATTATCCTGAAATTAATTTGTGCCTATTATTTCCAGACATCTGATGCAATAGTGGTCAGCTTAACTATCTAGAACAGGATCAAAACAATTTTTTTTTCCTGTAAAGGGCCAGCTTTGCAGGCCAAGAGACAAAACTGATATTATGTAGGTATACAGCAAGACAGAAAATAATTTTTCACAATTTCTCATTGATGATATTCATGATAATAATCATAAAGTGAAAGTCACTTGGTCATGTCCAACTCTTTGTGACCCCATGGACTGTTGCCCACCAGCTCTTCTGTCCATGGGGACTCTACAGGCCAGAATACTGGAGTGGGGAGCTGTTCCCTTCTCCAGGGGATCTTCCCCACCCAGGGACTGAACCTAGGTCTCCCATATTGCAGGAGGATTCTCTACCATCTGAGCCACCAGGGAAGCCCCAATAATAATCATAATAAATATAATTTTCTATTATAGATCTAATAATGAAAAGAAATAGATTTTCAAAAGTACTTTGATTAACTGGCAAACAAAATTAGTGTTATCATCAAAATCAATTGCAAATGCTCACATGCTAATGCTAACAAGATTTAATTCAAAAATGTATCATCTTGAAAAAAGTTTTCACACAGATAGGTACTGCCAAATACTGATACTGCCTCATGAACATATGATTCTAATTGAGAATATTCATCACTTAGGAGACATTATTAAACCCTTCTGTCTATATCTGCCTTTAGCATGTGATCATATGACAGATTAATCACCTGCAACCGAGATAGGTGGAAACTCCTTACTCGCACTGCTAAATGAACTTAAAATACAGATGTTTCCATTGCCCTCACATCAAGGTCCAAATGAACTAACTACTGGAACTGGTAGGTCTACAAGATCAGAAAATATATTCACTGCAAATATGTGTGGAAATAGCGATTGCACCATTAGTTTTAATTTCTGACATCATGGGGAATGTATAAAGGAGCATGACGTTAGTTGTGATTCAAAGAACAATAATTGTCATTTTAGTGACTTTTATCATAAAACAAGTTTCATATATAAGCTGCTTTGTCTTTTAGTTTTATGTTTGATGGTTTAAGAAAAACAGTGAATGATAGATTCTGAAGAGATCAGTAAAAGTGATCAAGGACAATTCTTATTCAGAAAAATTTCAGTCTTGACCCAGAGTTCAAAAACTGTCAAAAAATCCTTACCACTACTAAGCTCTTAGATGGCTTTGCAATAGGGTAAGTCAGGATATTCAGCTTCTGTTTCTGACAAAAATTCACAGGACTAACAATGGTGAAGTCTGGAAGAGCCAATGAAGTTCACTACTGATGCTGCTGCCCTAATAACTCAGGATAAATTAAAACATTTTCCACAAGCTACTGGCTGATTAAAAAATACATATATTATATTCATGAATATAATAAACACACACAGTACATGCCTTGCATTTTACACGTTTTGAAAATTTGTGTCACTGAATTTCTACTCCACATGTATTTTTATCAATACCACTATCAGTTGTAATACATCTTAGTAGATTCCACTTCAGATTGTACTGAATGAGTACTTTCTCACCTTTTCTGAATGTATTTTCATGTGGACGTTGTGCCATGCAGACTATTCACAGAGGATAATTTTCTCAGTTACTTCAAATTCGGCATTTGTTTCTTTAACTCACAACAATTAAACGGTAACATTTATTGACTCATAATGAGCTAAGGGAAACCCCTCAAAATCATTTGTCTTATTTTTTAAATGGCTATTGATATAGTTTCCAAGGTCAACTATTCAAACAACCATTATTGCTGGAAAATTAATGGTATTAAATGATTTCATTTTCTATGACACTGTTACTGGTGTTGCAATCAAACAATATAACTGGCTCACAGTCAGTGACTTCCCTTGCTTGGTTACCAAATGAGCCACTTATAAATAAACTTTGTTTGCAAATTCTGTTGTGATGAGATAGTCTTTAAAATTTTTCTAATTGTAACAAGTGCTTTTGAATAGGAATATCGTGATAAGTGCCTAATCTGATACCATCAATATATATTTCATTCAGTCACCACCACGAAATACTGTCACTGCGAATTAAACAGACTGCTTTGCCGTTGCAAGCCATTATACAAAACAAGTGGTAGGCTGGGGATTTAGCCTGCAGGCCATAATTTTCTAGTCCCTGACTAGAACACACCCTGACATCATTTTTTAAAACAACATTTGCACAGACTAAAAATATCACAAAGTCCACGTGGCATCTAATGGTAAATTTTTGCACGTGTTATCTTTAATTCTAATATGCTTGGGTTTTTTTTGATTTGCAAATTAAAAGTGTCAAATTATAGTTGAAGAGAGAAGTTGCTGCAAAGAGATAGTTTTATATCACCTTAAGTGATCACTGAAATTTTAATAGAAAGATAATAAAACTAAACTAGAAAAAGTAGACTTGGAGAAAAGCACTTCCAGATGGCAGTAAGGACCTCCAAAACTCCGCTCTTCCATAATAGCAATGAGAATACTGACAAAAATTCTCAAAATCAACTTTTTCAGAACTCTGGAAATTAGCCAGATGCCTGAAGCAATCTGAGAAGTGTACAATTCAAGAAAAATGACAGGATCTTGATAAGAATGGTAAGTTTTGTTGCATTGTAGCTTGCCTTATTCCCATCCCCTCTCCCCATCTCTATGGTAGCCTTGAAGTCCAAAAGCCTCACAATCACGGTGGGCAGGAAAACCAGCTTTTCAGCATCCACTGGAGGGAGAAGAATGGATTTGAACTTTCCCCCAAAGCCCTATTTACAGAAAATGTCACCATTTAGCTTATTGCGGCTCCCTGGAGACACCCTATCACAGGACTTGCCTTTATTTGACCTGACTCCAAGTTTCCTCAGTGGGAATAACTGGTTCTCCTGGGAAATTTCCCAAAAATGATGAGCAGCAGTTGTTTAAAACTGTAGATACTTGAGGCAAAGATAACAGCGTGGCAAACAAGAGGCTAATCAAAATCCTTAAACAGAAAAGCTGGAGAATAAGTCCATGGGGGTGGGGGCTTTGAACTTATTCATTCTAGGAATCTAAATCAACCGCTCGCACGTGCAAAGCTCTGCACACGATATCCAGGAAACACCTGAGGCGTCTTTCAACCCTCATATCTGGGTGACTTTGAGACTGCACAGGCAGGAAGTATAGGCTAAGGCAGAGATGGGCACTGCTGGGGTGTTGAAGGCATTCCCCAACATGCATACAGAGTACATATGATAAAATATTGCAAAAATATATATCTGATAAAGAACTTGGTCAGGAAAAATAAATAACTCTTAGAATTCAACAACAAAGACAACCCAATTAAAAATGGGTAAAAGCCTTGATAGTCATATCAATGACCAATAAGCACATGAAAAGATTCTCATCATTAGGCCCCAAGGAAATTCAAATAAAAACGACAGTGAGGTACCATTTCACTCCCACTAGGATGGCTATAATAGAAAAGACAGACAATAGCAAGTATCAGAGAGATTGTAAAGACATTGGAGCCCTTACGCATTGCTGGCATAGTCACCAATGATGTATCAGCATTGCAAGATAATTTGGCAGCTCTTCAAAATGCTATGAATAGAGTTATCACATAACCTAACAATCCTACTCCTGGGTATATATCAAAGAGAACTGAAAACATATATCTGTACAAATATTTTCACATGAATGTCCACTGCAGCATTATTAATAATGGCCAAGGAAATAAACAACTCAAATGTTTACCAACTAATGAATGGATAAACAAAACGTAGTGGGCTGATACAATGGAATACTGTTGTTGTTCAGTCACTCAGTCGTGTCTGACTCCTGGCTAACTCATATCCACCGAGTCGGTGATGCCATCTAACCACCTCGCTCTCTGTCGTCCCCTTCTCCTCCTTCCTTCAGTCTTTCCCAGCATCAGGGTCTTTTCTAACGAGTCAGCTCTTCGCATCAGGTGGCCAAAGTATTGGATATACAATGGAATATTATTCAGGCCTAAAAAGGAATGAAGACTAGACACATTACAACATGGATAAACCTAAAAACATTCTGCTAAATAAAAGATGTCAAATACAAAAGGTCTTATACGACCTAATTCAATTTTTACAACATGTTCAGAATGGGAAAATCCATAAAGACAGAAAGTATATTAATGATTTCAGAGGATGTGGGAAGGGTTGAATGGTTTTTTCCAGAGGGATGAACCTGTTCTAAACTTAGATGTGCCAGCTGCACGATTCTGTGACTATAAAAAAACCACTGTACTGAGCTACAAAGGGTGAACAGTATAGTAAGTGAATTACATCTCAATAAATATTCATTAAAAAAACAAAGTAGTCAACAGAAGGGACAAAGCGAGGTATTCTATTTGCCTTCCTGCAGGGTCAAATTCTCCTCCAATTCAGTTAACTATAACTGTACTGTGTACTATGATACATCCAATCACTGACATTAATAACGAAAACTGAACAATCCAGAGGTTAAATTATAGTCAATACATTCTTCCATAAAGAATCAGGAAAAGTGCCTACTATGCTCCTAGGAATATTTCTACCTAAAATTATGTAAACCATAACGATGCTTAGATAAGTTCTGGGAAAAGTTATCCAGAATGATTTATTCCAAGACTTTAGATTCACTGAAGTTGAAGATATCTTGCAACTATTATAAGTATCTCATATGACACTGAGATTGACAGAAAATCAAAGACTACTGGCATTTCCTCTCTAAGGCTTACAGAGAACTTCTGCATGCTTGAGTTGCATGAGAACACAGATCATGTGTGTGATCTAGCATATAATACAGTGTTTGGCACATTATGATTCAGAGGACATCCACTGAATTCCCAGTAAATATTTGTTGACTTACTGAGCGGAGAATGAGTAGCTGATGAAAGCCATTGTCTGTAAACTTGGCCAGTTGTGTTGCCATGTTACTGGTTTAAGAAAGTTACAGTAAGTCCAGGGCATCTCTCCTACTATCAGGAAATTCAGAAACAAAATTCAACTGCTTTATAGTTTACACCTTCCATGATTTTAGGGAAATTCACCATCTACTTGTAGATATATGGTAATTATAGCAAGGTGTGTTCCTGTCACCCACAAACTGGGAAAAAATAGGTGAATCTTAAAGTATAAAATCCACAGGATGAATACCATGCAACACTCGTGAGAACAAAGCAGCGGGTTATCTAGAGCTCCCCTGTTCCTTGGGAAATAAAGGTTCAGGATAGCAAGTTTAATATGATTGTGATTTAGTAGTGAACTTAATAAATACTTTCTACAAAATCTTCTCTAAACAAATCTTCCTTTGATCTAGGAAATGAGTAACTGCAACCAACATCACCTATCTGACATCTTCTGTTTTACCATAAGAAAAGTTTCTCTTCTTCTTGGACTCAAACTCTTGTGGCAACAGGTTGGGAAGATGGCTCTGAGCCTGACGTGTAAATGCAACAGGCTGTTATCAGCCTAAGGGTCCTTCAACCAACCCCTTCTGCTCTAATTTCATGTTGGTCAGGCACAGGCAGATGAGGGTTTCTTTCATCATAGGGGCCATGTATTGAATGAGCACTCCTGGAAAGACCTACCCTACGTGCTTCATGTGTATTACGCTAATCCTCACGTCGACTCTGCAGTTGCCTAAGTTTCAGATGAGGAGGAGCTAGATAATTTCATTAAGATCCTGTCATTGCTCTGTGAATAAGGAGAGATGCACTGGCCACGCCAATCTGAGCATTTAGGTTCTTAGGTGGTTTTATTGTAAAGTAATATACAACTGCTTGGTTGGTACACATCTTTTCCCAGACGGCAAATCAAAGCCTATCAAGCTGAAAACCACATTCTGATGTGTGGCAAGTAACCAGTATGAATAACATCCTACGAAAGGGCTTGAAAGCAAGCAAATATTGTTAACTTCTCCAATTCAAACATTTATATCAACATTAAGAAAGGCAAAAGTATTAGAAATTCCTTAAAACACACACACACACATTTCTGCAGTATGATGAATTCATTAGCGAACAAACAGGATATAACTCTATGTTTCAAAAGAGACATAAATTTGATCTTGTTTATAAGCAACTATTTAGCCTGAGTTTTGATGGGCAGATAATGTCTTTTGTTTTTACTATCATTATAGTCTGGCCTTTTCCAGAATGTCATATAATTTGAATCATAAAATATGTATGCTTTTTCACGCTGACTTCTTAGAAACAGACAAAATTTAAGATTTATTCATGTCTTCTTGTGTCTTGATAGTTCAGTTTTTTAAATTGCTAAATAAAATTCAATTCTGTGGATATAGCAGTTTATTATCAATTCATCTATTAAAGGCCATCTTGGTTGCTTGTAGGGTTTTTTTTTTTTTTTTTTGGTGATTCTGAATAAGCTGCTATCACATTCACATGCACATTTTTGTGGGGAGGTAAGTTTTCAAAGGTCTTGTAGGTCACCATAGAACCGTTTAACTTCAGCTTCTTCAGCATTAGTGGTTAGGGCATAGACTTGGATTACTGTGATATTGAATGGTTTACCTTGGAAACGAACAGAGATCATTCTGTCATTTTTGAGACTGCACCCAAGTACTGCATTTCAGACTCTTTTGTTGACTATGAGGGCTACTCCATTTCTTCTAAGGGCTTCTTGCCCACAGTAGTAGATGTAATGGTCAGCTGAATTAAATTCACCCATTCTGGTCCATTTTAGTTCACTGATTCCTAAAATGTCTTGCCATCTCCTTTTTGACCACTTTCAATTTACCTTGATTCATGGACCTAAAATTTCAGGTTCTTGGGATTTCTTTGGAAGGAATGATGCTAAAGCTGAAACTCCAGTACTTTGGCCACCTCATGCGAAGAGTTGACTCATTGGAAAAGACTCTGATGCTGGGAGGGATTGAGGGCAGGAGAAGCAGGGGATGACAGAGGATGAGATGGCTGGATGGCATCACTGACTCGATGGACGTGAGTCTGAGTGAACTCTGGTAGTTGGTGATGGACAGGGAGGCCTGGCGTGCTGCGATTCATGGGGTCGCAAAGAGTCGGACACGACTGAGTGACTGAACTGAACTGATGCTTAATCCTCCAGGGAGGGCTGGCATGCTGAAGTCCATGGGGTCGCAAAGAGTTGGACATGGGCTGAGGGACTGAACTGAACTGAAATGATGTTTAATTTTATAAGAAACCTCCAAACCATCTTCCAGAGAACTTTGTCCTTTTTCATTCCCACCATCAATGAATGAGAGTTCCTGTTGCTATGCATCCTTGATATTGTCAGTTTTGTTGAATTTTTGCTAAATGAATAGGTAGGTGGTGGTACTTCATTATTATTTTAATTTGCAATTCTGTCAGGACAAATGACTTGAGCATCTATTCCATATGCTTATTTTCAACCTGCATATTTTCTTTGGTGAGCTGTCTTTTCAGTTATTCTACCCATGTTTTAACTGAATTGGTTTCTTATTGAGTTTTACGAGTTCTTTGTTTATTTTGGATACAAGTCCTTGTTCAGTTATGTATTTTGCAAACATTTGCTCCCAACCTGTGGCTTATATTTTCATTTTCTTAACAGTGTCTTTTGAAGAGCAGATTCTCTTTTGTTTTCCTATTTTCATTTTTATTGATTTATCCTATAATTTTATTATTACTTTTCTTCTTCTTGCTTTAGGATTAAATTTTTTCTTTCTTTATTGTCTTATGGTAGAATCTTAGGTTAGTAATTTTAGTTACTTCCTCTTTTCTAATATATACACTTAATGTCATAAGTTTCCCTTTAGGCCATATCCCACCTATTTTGATAACCTACATTTTCTTTATAAATCTTCCTTTAGATCATCTTCTTGTACTTATGTGTTATTTAGAAGTTATTTCTACCTATTTGGGAAAATTTTCAGCTCTCTGTTACTAATTTCTTTCTGTTAGTTTAATTTCACTGTGTTCTGAGAAATATTTTTTATGATTTCAATGCTTTTAATTTTTAAATTTTTATTGAAGTATATTTGGTTTATAATTCTGTGTTAGTACTGTACAGCAAAGTTAATCTGTTATACATGTACATATACATCTACTCGTTTTTGGATTCTTTTGCCATATGGATCATTACAGACCACTGAATAGAGTTTCCTTGTGCTGTATAGTAGGTCCTTACCAGTTATCTATTTTATGTATTGCTTGTTGTCTAGTTGCTAAGTCATGTCCAATTCTTTTGAGATCCCACGGGCTGTCCATGGGACTTTCCAGGGAAGAATGTTGGAGCGTGTTGCCGTTTCCTTCTCCAGGGGATCTTCCTGAGCCAGGAATCACACTCACGTCTCCTGCCACGTCTCCTGCATTGTACGCGGGTTCTTTACCACTGAGCCACCAGGGAAGCCCATTTTATACATGGCAGCATATGTATGTCAATCCCCATCTCCCAGTTTACTCCCTCCCGACCTCCCCGCCAACCATAAATTCGTTTTTTACATCCGTGACTCTATTTCTGTCTCATAAATAAGTTCATTTGCTCCATTTTTTGTTAGTGTATTTTCTGTAGCCCAGGGTGTAGGCTGCTTTGCACACTTAAGAATGTGCATGTCACTACTGCTGGTAGTGAGACTACTGCTGTCAGTTAGAACAAGTTGATTGATAATGCTGTTCGGATCAACTACATCCTGTATGACTTCCTGCTAATTTGACCAATTACTCAAAAGGGGGTCATCAAGTCTCCAATTTTGAGTGGATTTATCTATTTCCCCTTTTATTAGCTTCAACAATTTTTTGCCCTGTGTATTTCTATGTTCTTTATGTATTTTTATGTAAACATTTAGGGTTGTTATCTTAAAGGATTGACTTCTTCATCATCATGTAAGTCCCTCTTTATCTGTGACAATTTTCCTTGTTTTGAACCGTTTTTGATTAAAATGAATTTAGCTACTCAAGCTTTCTTTATGATTAGTGTTAGCATGGTTTATCTTTCTCCATCTTTTCATTTTTAACCTATGCAAATACTTATGCTTAAAGTGGGTTTCTCATGGATAGTAGGTAATTGGGTTCTGTTTCTTTATCCACTCGGACAGTATTGGTCTTTGAGTTATTTTATTTGTGTGCTATGTTCAGTTGCTTAGTCATGTCTGTCTCTTTGCAACCCCATCGTCTGTAGCCCGCTAGGCTCATTTGTCTATGGGATTTTTCAGGCAAGAACACTGAAATGGGTTGCCATTTCCTCCTCCAGGCAATCTTCAGGACCCAGGGATTGATCCCATGTCTCCAGCATCTCCTGCATTGGCAGGTGGATTCCTTACCACTGTGCCACCTACTAAAAGTGATTATTGATTTATTAGATTGTCTACTATGTTTTATAATTGTTTGCTATTTTCTGCATTTATTCTCCCCTTACCTTTTCTGCCTTTTTATCTCTTCTCTTACTCATATTCTACTAAAAAAAAAAAAATTGAGTTCTTCTACAGCTTAAAAGTGCATTCCAATATACATGAGGAGCAAATATTGTTTGATTCCACTTATAGGAGGTACCTAGGATTGTCAGTTTCACAGACTCAGTGCATTGGTAGATACCAGGGGCAGGGCAGGAGCGGTACAGGGGAAACAGGAAGTTAGTGTTTAACGGGGGTGGAGTTTCAGTTTAAGAAGGTGAAAAACTCAGGAGATGGATGAGGGTGATCGTACGTAGAGCCCCTGAACTACACAGTTAAATGTGGCTAGGACAGTATGCTTTTTATTATGTGACTTTTACCACAATAAAAAATTAGAAAAAGAGAATACAAAAAAAGAGTAGGAGTTATCTTCAAATATGCAACATATATCTTTAACTAAACCAAGTCCATCTTCCAGTAACACTGTGCTGCTTTCTGTTCAGAGCTGGTGCTCGTAACAGAGTATCCCCTCTTCCTCGTTCCCATCTCTTATGACACTACAGTTCATCATTTCAAGTACTTCTGTGCTATAATCATCCAATACAATTTTAGTAATTTAAACACATATATTTTAGTTTAACTAAGAATAAGAAAAATTAAAATATTGTATTTTACTTGCATTTATCCCTTCTCTAATGCTCTTCTTTTCTTTATGTAGACCTGAGATTCTGACCTAGATCAATTTTTTTCTTCTTGGAAAGACCTTCTTACTTTCTTACCTTTCTTGATTTTTCTTGAAGGAGAGGTCTTCTGGTGATGTAAACTCCCTAGGTTTTTGTCTGTCTGAGAAAGTGTTTAGTTTTCCTTCACTTCTGAAGAACAGCTTCACTGCGTATAAAATTTTAGGTTGAGGTGATATTTTTTTTCTTTCAATACTTTAAATATTTCACTCCACTCTCTTCTTCCTTACAGTTTCTGACACAAAGACCACTGTAATTCTTAACCTTGTTTCTCTTGAGGTAGAGTGTTTTTTTTTTTTTTTTCTCCTCCTCTTCCTTCTTTCACAATTTTGTTTCGGGGTTTGTCTTTTTTATTTTTTTTTTTAGCAGTTTGAATATGATATGCATAACTGTAGACATTTTTATATTTATTATTCTTGGTGTGCTCTGACCTTTCTGTATCTGTGATTTGTTGTCATTAATTTTGGAACATTTTCAGCCAATATTCACTTCAAATATTTCTTCTGCTTCATTCTTTCTCTGTTCTCTTTATATTCCAATAATGCATATATTTACACATTGTGAGAAATTGTCCCATGTTTCTTCAACACAGTTCTGAGTTTCTTTAAATCTTCTTCTCTTTGATATTGGTCTGTGGAGTTTCTGATGACATATCTTCAAGCACACATTCTTTCTTGTGCTTTGTCTAGTCCACGAGTGATTCTATAAAGACATTTTTGTTACAGCGTTTTTATTTTCTAGTTTTTCCTTCTGATTCTTTCTTAGAGATGCCAATCCTCTGCTAGCATTATTCACTTGTTTTTCTGCACTGCCTACCTTTTTTATTCAGAGCTCTTAAATAGTAATCACACTCATTTTATATCTCTTACTAATTCCAAATTGATGACACCGATGAGTCTTCGTCTAACACTTGCTCTGTCTCTTCATAGAGCACTTTTCCCTTGCCTTTTAGCATGCTTTGCATTTTTTTTGCAATGGGATATGACATATTAGATAATAGGAACTAAGGCAAACAGATCTGTAGCATGAGATTTTATGATATTCTGGCTAGCAATTACACTCTGTTTAATGTCTGCTGTAGCTGTAGTTTCCAAGGATTCAACTTCCTTTAACATCTGTGCTTCTGTCTCATCTTAGGGTTTCTCAGAGAACTCTTTCTTAAATAGTGTCTACATTGAAGCTCTTTTGTCTATAATTCACTGTTGTTATACTGGAGCTTCACAGTAGTAATGTATGGGAGAAAGGAAGATTGTGTAATTTTGTGATTAAATCTCAGTTTTTCAGTGGCCCTGCATCTTGGGGCTGTAACTGTTAAGGGTATATTTTATCTCTGCCTGTCCCCTGCTCAGGTGAGATAGGAGGGCTAGAGGAGGCTGAGTGGGAGAAATGCCACTCCCTCACCATTCCCTTAGGTTTTAGATAAGCATTAGAAAACTCTTTTCCCAGGGAGAGTAGGACTTTGTTCCAGAAAACCCTCTGGGTATATTTTGCTATAGTCACCCTTCGCCTCCTTCTTCCAGTTGTTGAGGGGATTTTTGTTTGTTTGGTGGGAGAATTTGATAGAGCTCCTATAGGTGAAAGTCCCTCAAAGTGTGGATGTCCCTCTAAGTCTCCAGCTCCCCAGACCTTCTCACTCTTCACCTAGGCCACACTCAGTTCAGTTGAGTTCAGTCACTCAGTTGTGTCCGACTCTTTGTGACCCCATGGACTGCAGCACACCAGGCTTCCCTGTCCATCACCAACTCCCAGAGCTTGCTCAAACTCATGTCCATCAAGTCAGTGATGTCATCCAACCATCTCATCCTCTGTAGCCCCCTTCTCCTGCCTTCAATCTTCCCAGCATCAGGGTCTTTTCTAAGGAGTCAGTTCTTAGCATTAGGTGGCCAGAGTATTGGAGTTTCAGCATCAGTCCTTCCAATGAATATTCAGAACTGATTTCCTTTAGGGTTGACTGGTTTGATTTCCTTGTAGTTCAAGGGACTCTCAAGAGTCTTCTCCACCACTCAACCTCCAGCAATTAATAAAAATTACTATTTACATGTTCCTACCACTTTATGGCTCCAGCGGCCCTTCCCCCAGGAAAGCAGACCTCACCTGTAACTCTCTGCGTTCCAGGGCGACAATCTGCTTTATAACCTCAGTGTTCTGATGGGGGAAGAAAAGTCTAATTTTCAGTTTGTTCAATTTTTTTTCCTGTTGTAAGGACAGGAGTGATGACTTCAGAGCTCTTCACATGTTGAAGCTGAAACTGGAAATTTGGTGACGCCTTTCCTTATTCTCCATAATGCCAGTTTCAGAGGCTGATTCCTCCATGTCACAGAATCAGGCAGCTCAGTTTTCAAATACAGCTCACATTTCAGCACATCCCCTCTCTACCTGTCTAATCTGAGAACTCCCCCTTCAATAATTAAATATACTTTCTTTATGAGTCATTATGATGTGATTTATGACACGTATGTAATTGTCAGGATTACTGTGAGTAATTAAAACATGAAGCGAAGGCTGCCAGAGGCTTCAGTCACTCTCGGTGCCCTCATTAAAAATCAAGAGCTGACCAAATTATACATAGACTAGTTTGCACAAGTTTCCAGCAAAATCTAATTATGAAACTTATCCTTTCTATCATAACTCACTCCATTAGTCATGCAAATTCTGAAAATGATTAAGCTATTTCATGTGCCAGGACTGCGGAATTAATAATAAAGAGGTGAGTTGTGGTAATTAGACCTCACTATGAAACTTTATTACAAAAGGTCACTCTGGGTCATACCGCACCTTTTCCCGATCCCACACTCAACACAATATGCACACATATGTACGCACACACACACTCATGCACACACATACCTGCAAGATGGTTTAATGAATGGCATAATGGTTTTAGCTGATTTATGATAACTTTTTAAGCGAAAGCTAACACCAGGAGGAGAAAGATTTGCAAATGCCGCATGTGCATTGTCTTGGAGTTGATCAGAGAAAGAGATCCTTTCTCTGATCAGAAAGAGCAAAGCACCACAAGAAGAAATCATTTACTGTGGGGATGTTTCAAGCTACGGCAGCTGGAGCAGGAGCAAGTGATAACTTAAATCTTGAAAGAGCTTTAGATGATTGTGTTTCATCTCATCTAGTTTTACTGATAAAGGACTTAGCCTAGAGAACATATGTGGCTGCCAGTGAATAAGAGAGCCAGGTTCCAAGCTTGTCTGTTTTAATGTATGGAAGGCCCTGGACTGATCAGGAAATCGGAGAGCATCAGGGTTTTCTCAGCATGGGACCGGGTGAGAGAACATGGAAAGCAGGTCCACATTTAGTTTGCAGAGTACAAGAAAGGTAAGTCACTGTCTGGCTTGGAGAATTGTGGCTTCAGCTGAGATAAGGGAGCTGCTCTATGGAAACAGAAATACTGCAATGCCTATCCAAAAGAGGCTGAGAACTTTGAGTACATTTCTGGGGAAGCAAAAGCAAATAACAATTCAAAGATAAGGAAGGAAGAAGAGAGGGATATAAAAAGAGAGGGAGAAGGAAGGAGAAAGGAAGAAAGAAAAAAAAGACAAGCCTACTTTAAAGACAGATGTAAAATTCAAGAGCTGATACACGTTTACACATCAGACGCTGGAGGTTCCGCACTGCCAGTGTGGTCAGGTCGATGTCCGTCTGCGGGGAGCCATGAGGGCAACAAGGCAGGCGAGAGAGATGTGTGCAGGAATACGGAAATTCAACTAACTGACTGCCCTTATCAACTCCTGAACTGCCTGAAAGTTACCCTTTTGTACTCTCTCCCGGAATTAAGGGCAAAAAAGTTTCTATGCTGCCGGACAGAGAGAACTGAAATGCAAGATAGTGAAGCTGTGAATTCTGCCTAGAATGAAGCAGTCCTTGCTGTCCTGCCTGTCTCACTCAGGTATGCCTGAGTGTACCCAGATGGCATCCTTGTGCAAACGTGACACATCAACAGACAGAAGCTCGTATGGAAGGACCTTGGGAAGATGACACAGAAGAAGAGAAGGGGGGCAAGGGAGTCGGATGCTCAGCACGAGAGAACGGGTCTGGTCACTTCAAGCAGCTGCGGAAGCTCTGATGGCTTGTCTACAAATCCCTCCCAGGAAGGTGACAATGTAAAGAGGTGGTGGAGGGAGGGTTTGACATGATGGGGATGAGGAGATGAGCCAGAGGGTGATAAACTCGAGAAAACGCAGAGCTTTATAGGAGGGAACTCAAGAGTCTGGTTTCAACATGGTGGTTAAAACTTTTGACCCATGAAAACCCACTTCTGACAAATGTAGGAGTGAATAGCCTTTAAAGTGTGCATGTGTGTGTGTATTGTATGATTTGACTTTTTGCAGCAACATTGTGAGGTCAGCAGGAAAAACATCCTGTCCACAATTTGGGATGATGCAAAATTAAGTGTCTCCAAGTCCCCAGATCAGAAGCAGTGAGTCTGGGTTCCAGTCATCCAGACTCTGTGTCTACTGCTTCTCTACAATATGGGAGCACTTTACAGAACTTCTCAGAATGCATGGAGTGGAGTGTAGGAAGGTAAGTGAATAAAATTCACATTCGCGTCCTCTTAAAAAGCTGGTGGGCTTTTTACTGGGTTAGTTTTCTCGCCTCTTCCAATGGTGGCGGAAGCTCAGGACCCTGAAGGGGATCTTGTATGACCATTAAGCAGCTGCCCGACCCCTCAGAGGAGGGGGAGAAGACCTACGGGCTCCCCAGGGCATATACACTGCAAAGTGTACTAGGTCTTGGAGACTCTGTTCTGCTTCGTCCATGAAAGTGAAAGAAAATGTTAATTGCTCAGTCGTGTCCAACTCTTTGTGACCCTGTGGACTATAGCCTGCCAGGCTCCCCTATCCATGGAATTCTCCAGGCAAGAATACTGGAGTGGGTAGCTGTTCTCTTCTCCAGGGGATCTTCCCAACCCAGGGATAGAACCCAGGTCTCCTGCATTACAGACTGATTCTTTACCAACTGAGCCACCAGGGAAGCCTTGTCCATGAGAGGCCTCGAAATCCCCATGGGACTCCTTTGACTTCCTCTACATTGATTCCAAGGACCCCCCCCAACAATTCAGATGGCACAGAATCCTTTGTGAACCCCCATGTCCACCCCCCAGGATGCCTGCTTGTCTCTCACTCACTCAAAAACGTATCAAATCCTTTCAATGCATCTTTCTTTTGGTTCTCTTGGCTCTTTCTGAGGTTTTTTCTCCCCCAAATTTCTCAGCTTCGTAGGAAGAGAGTATGATACATTCACCTCCAAATGGGGAGCTGTCTCAGCAAGAGGCACTCTAAGAAAATAAAATGCCTCTGAAGACGGCATTTGTTGTTTCACTGGAGCAGATACCGCCACCTCATCTCTTGCTTGGAACCCAAACAGGGTGACTGCCAGTCAGGGATTCCAACCAGCTGGTGGAATTGGCCTGAACCATCTGACAAAGGGATCCCTCTTCCTCAACAGCAGCTTCTCTTCTCTCTCTTTCCTTTTTTTTTTTTTTTTGCTGGAGAATGCACAGTTTTGCATTTGCCCTTCATACAAATAACTGGAGGGTGGGAATTATTCAGAGAGCTCGTGTTCGACACCCCATCTGTTCATTCCTGACAGCAATATATAATGTAAGGCTATAAAAACTTGAAAAATAATGCAACATAAAAAGGGATTGACTCAGCTCCAAGAGGCCATAAATGGTAACAAATACCACTGGATGATTTATTTCATGCTGTAATCTTTACAGTAAGTCATCTTTCAGACATTTCCTTGTGACAGGTTTTAATAATATTAATGCCCAGAGCAATCCAAATCATCGCCAATAGACGTATTTATCAAGCTGCCAATCCGAGTAAATGAAATTCTATAAGCAATAATGTAACATGTTTAAAGGAAGCTAATAAAACAAGTCAGCAGAGAAATATTACTTCAAAGTATTCTCTCTCTCTAATCCAGTCCTGTATGTTATACAGCCAAAATGCAAATCTTTCCATGTTTGATTTATTGCTCCAAAAATACCAATGACCTTTTCCCAAGCTTCTGTATATTCGCTCTCACACATTCATAAAGCCTGCAGTGCATCCTGCCAGGCTGCTGAACACCAGAGTGCTTAGCATTTATTGTTATGTTTGTCTTGCTTCGACACAGGTACTTGATTGGCAGCTGCAGTGAATAACATCTAAGTTTCCGAGCCTTATTAAAATGTAACAGCTATCTGAGCTATAAACCAATCTTTACGATGCCCACTCTAGGAGGCCCGTCAAGCACACCTAAGAAAGTGACTTAATGGTTTACCAGCGGTCACGTAAATTTCACAGGAGGGAAAGCCAAGCTGCATTTTCCTTCGATCGAGCGTGCTTTGTATTAATTATTTCTCACTCACGCGGGTTGCGGGGGTGCCAGTTGTTAAAGCATTTGGCGTTTCAAACCCAGCTCCAGATCCACCTCCTGCAGGAAGCCTTCCTTATTAATCTCACCAATTCTCTGATCTCCAGCACACTGCTTGACCCACCCCACAACACAACTTCCTAAGTAATGAATCCTTGAGGGCACAATGCACATTAAAGGCACTCACCAGATATTAGATGGAAATATGCATTGCATTGATTTATTTGGTTCATGCTACAATTAATTGATGCCTATTTTTTTTTTTCTTGCTTCTCACACACATGCTCCTTGAAGACAGATTTAGTGTGTTTAGTGGGCACCACAAGTGTTTGCTATACCATAGGGTACCCCATAGGATCATAACATATTATACATATATTATTATATGGGTATTTTATGTATCTCCATACACATGTATCTATGGGCTTCCCTGGTGGCTCAGATGGTAGACAATCTGCCTGCAATGCAGGAGACCCAGGTTTGATCCCTGGGGCAAGAGGATTCCCTGTAATTTTGTAATGTTAGTCCCTAATTTGGCATAGGGACTTGGTTCCAGAATCTAACTACTTTGTCCACTTCTCTATATATTCTCTTCCCTCCTCTTCCGTTCAACGTTAGCACTCCCATCACCTAACCTCACATACTATGGGGCTCAGAGTGAAGACAAGTCAGCCAAGGGAGCTATGAAATCGTGGGTCTGGGTTGGGAGACATTTTGAAGCTGTCTCTTGCCCCCAAAAGTGATATATCCATGCATCATTCCCCTGGGAATTAGTTTCCTTCCTTCTCTACTCTTCTGTTATTTCTTGGCTTGGAAAACAATACACCTGGAAAAATACTACGACAAGATTCAATGGCTGAAATCATAAACCAAAGAAGAGTAAAGAAGGAGTAAGGTAGCTCCACAGACCTAGAGGTGGAGACGAGAGCATCTGGTGAGACAGTGGCTGATAACAATCTTTCTTTACACTCCTTCCCCTCAGGAAAGTAAAAGGTACTAGGCAGGAAAGTGGACCTTGAAAAAACTATCTAGTTGGTAGAGATACTCTATTTGTGTGGGTTACATATAAATAATTTCCTTAAATAGCTCTTAAGAGTTGGACTATAAAGAAAGCTGAGCATTGAAGAATTGATGCTTTTGAAATGTGGTGTTGAAGACTTTTGAGAGTCCCTTGGACTGCAATGAGATCCAACCAATCCATCCTAAAGGAGGTCAGTCCTGAGTGTTCATTGAAAGGACTGATGCTGAAGCTGAAAGTCCAATACTTTGGCCACCTGATGTGAAGAGCTGACTCATTTGAAAAGACCCTGATGCTGGGCAAGATTGAAGGCGGGAGGAGAAGGGGACGACAGAGGATGAGATGGTTGGATGGCATTGCTGACTCAATGGACATGAGTTTGAGTAAACTCTGGTAGTTGGTGATGGACAAGGCAGCCTGGCGTGCTGCAGTCCTTGGGGTCATAAAGAGTTGGACACAACTGAGCGACTGAACTGAACTGAAGATTTAGTCATCTGACTAAACTTTAACTTTGAAAGCAGATGAATGCAAACTCACCCGGGATGGTTTCTGCCTGTTTTACTCTGTAATATGTTCACCATTTCCTCCCTACAAATTAACTGTTAAAAACAAAAATAAAACAACCCACAGAATCCATATGGAGAGGTCAGAACCTTCTTCCAGTAGTTTCACGGATTTCGTTTTGTTTTGTTTTGTTGTTTTGGCTTCCCTCAGAATGCCTTCCTAGATGAGCTTAAGGGATGCTGATGGAAACCAACTACTTTGAGTGGAGAGTGCCAAGAGCTGTTTCTGGAAGAGTGAGCTCACAGGACAAGCAGATACTGACCTGGCCCTACACATCCTTTCTGGGATTCCCTGGTGGTTCAGGCGGTAAAGAATCTGCCAGCAATGCAGGAGACCTGGGTTCGATCCCTCAGTTGGGAAGATCCCTTGGAGAAGACAATGGCTACCCGTTTCAGCATTCTTGCCTGGAGAATCTCATGGACAGAGGAGCCTGGCAGGCTACATGGCTGCAGTCCATGGGGTTGCAAAGAGTTGGACACGACGGAGCAACTAGTGTGTGCACGCGCACACACACACAAATCCTTTCCAGTTATCTTTATCTCTGAGCCATCTCTAAGTCTCTGATTACTGATTACTAACACTAATCCACAAGCAGGATTTCTCAAAGGAGTAAAACAAGTGAGAAAAAAGGAAATGCCAGCCATGGTCCTGGAAGTTGAATACCTATGCTGTGGGATAAAGCTGCAACCAGGGATATTTAGAAAGGTCCTAGAATATTCAGATTTACCCCCAGTGTAAAAGCCAGGCACCAGGCTTGGCTAATTGCGATATCTAACAGAATATTTCAGTTCAGAAGCAAATCTAGCTAATCATTTCGGAGATGGTTTTCATGAAATAGTTTAAGGACTAGAAATATTAATAAGCTCTTTACATGTAAAAAAATGAAAACATACAGGTATTAATCATGATGATCACATTAACACATAAATAGGAACTGAGAGCATTTTAATGTTGGAAGACCGTTTGCACTGCTTTCGATTACAGAGCCTCACCAATGGATTATTTCAAATGAAAGTCTGTGGTTTGTCCCTTTTCACTTCAATCTTTCCTAGATCTTCCTGTAAACATGGACACCTGAAACGTGTCTCCAGGTGAGTATAAACTATGAGTGTGTAAAGTGGACCATATACATATATATGTATAGATATATGGGATTTACTTTACCCACTGATTCCTGTGCAGTAACACCGGAATCTTTCCCCAAAGATTAATTTATCTGCAATATATGCGTTAGTGATTCTAAAGGATATGCATTAAAAATTTCTTCCATTATCTAAACTGAACATTTTAGGAGAAGTTTGAGTCTAGAAATGGCACCTCCTCTCACACTTACAAATTACTTTATGATTTTTTTTAAACTAGCTTTTCCCCACTGGCACCTTAAACATGCATGAGCTGTAATAACACCTCTGTTTCATGATGAGAAAACTAGAAAGCAGAGAGGGAGCAACCGCCTGTGGTGATGGTGCTAGAATCAGAGTCTTGGGAAGAGAGGCAGCGCCTCCCTGACCCACGGAGGCTCCTGCAGCAGAGAAAGTCCAGCTCAGGGCACAGATGCCAGAGTCCTCTGACCCAGCCAATGCCAGTGGTGAACCCTGTGACATCTTATCTGGAGAAAGAACTGCATTCTCAATACAACCCTAGGAGCAGAGGAAACTCCAGGTTTTAAAGTGAATAAAAGGGAGGGGGTATTTCTTATCTTGACATAAGGATTTTCCATCAAATGATATAAAATAATCTACTCATTTAGAGCAATAAACAGAATAATAGTTAGAAAGGATATGTGATGTCTACATGCTTTAAGGAACATGGCTATTGCTTAAAGAGAGACAGGCTTGTAAATAAAAAGAATGGTGACTGCTCAGCTTTTCCTGGGGCTCTGAGGCGAATAGAGTAGGTTTCCAGGGAGCCAGGTTATTTAGTTCACTTTTTAGCACTATCTGCAGCAATATTTCAGAGCAAAATAAGTAAAATATCTGTTCCTTTTCATCTGGCAGCAGCAAAGATCTC
Source organism: Bos javanicus (assembly GCF_032452875.1). Lineage (NCBI taxonomy): Eukaryota > Metazoa > Chordata > Mammalia > Artiodactyla > Bovidae > Bos > Bos javanicus. Next base: position 32,202,957 of record NC_083894.1, on the reverse strand, counting down.
AGGGAAAAAAAAATAAATAAATAAGAAATATGTAATCCCCATGGTGTAATCCTAGGGTATGGAAACTTACTTCTCTTAAATACCTCCCTCTGGCGTAATTGACTTTTCATGTGCATTTTAATAATGATATTTCAGCAGGTTGCAAGCAAGTTTTGTTTTTTTTTTTTTTGCTTCTGTTGTTGTTGTTGTAAATTATGGTTTTGGGGGAAAAAAAGTGTTATAAATCTAATTACATTTTCACTTATATTAACAAGTCAGCACAATCTTCTAGCACATTTACCAAGCAATTCCAATATTTACAGCTGACCTAATTGGTTGTGGGGTAGAAGCAATGTGAAATGGTTTATTGTCCCAGTAGCTGCGCATGTGCTGAAGGCAGCTGCTAAGGTATAAAGCTGCCTGGCGACTCTGAGGTTTTTCCTGCCTCGAGTCTGCCTTCATCAGCCAGTTACAGAATGGGAAAGAAAGTGGGAGGGAAAGAGAAAGGGGTTCTGGGGTGGGGAGAAGAGGAGCTTATTAAAGATGTCTTCTCTGAATCCTTTTTTGGCAAGAAAGTACTTTGCCAGTTACTTGGAGCTGCCTCAGACCCAAAGTTTACCTGCTATTGGCAAGTTTGCATGAAAAGGTATAAATACATTAAAGTCAATAATATCTTGAAGTTAAGTTAAGGCCAACCTTGGCCCTGCTCTTAACTTTCACAGTCAAAGCCCGTGTGGTCTTTAGCAGGGGTCCCTAGCCCCCAGGCCGTGGACTGGTTCTGTACCGTGGCCTGTTGGAAACCAGGCTGCACAGCGGGAGGTGAGCATGTTGAGCAAGCAAAGTTTCGTCTGTATTTACTCCCCATCACTCGCGTTACTGCCTGAGCACCTCCTGTCAGTTCAGCGGTAGCATTTGATTCCCATAGGAGCAGGAACCCTACTGTGACCTGTGTAAGCAAGGGATCTAGGTCGTGTGCTCCTTATGAGACTCCAACGCCTAATGATCTGAGGGGCAGCTGAGGTGGTGATGCTAACCCTAGGGAGTGGCTGCAAATACAGATTATCATGAGCACTCTAAATGCAATGCAGTTGAATCACCCTGAAACCATCTCCACCCCCATTTGTGGAAAAATTGTCTTCCACGAACCTGGTCCCTGGTGCCAAAAAGGCTGGGGACCACTGGTCTTCAGGACCCAGGCATGGGTCTAACATAGGTTGGAAATTCTCATATTCTTATGTCATTAGAGAACAGGCTGAAAAAAAAAAGAAAGAAATCGCTCCTACCAGTCAAAGACCAAACTGCTTCATGGGGAGACAGAAACTGGGTCTACCTCTCACGTTACCTGAGGTGAGTTCTGCTACAGCTTTGTTACCCCTCAGGCTTAAATGAAAATCTCACTTATCTTTACGTCCTCTATCTTTCCTTTTAATGCCACTGATGTGAACACAGACGCACAACGCCAGTACAATGTTAGCAGAGAGCTGCTTCCAGGCAAGTCTCCAGTCCACGGGTTCAATTATTTTGTGGCCAAGCGCTGTTTTCTGGGTTGTGATAATGGCTAACACTTACTGAGTGCTTACTCTCTGCTGGGAACTTGGCCAAGAGTCTAACGCTCGGTCTTCTCATCAATCCTAGGACACTAGTTGCTGTCGTTCAGTCCCTTAGTTATGTCACTCTTTTGTGACCTCGTGGACTGTACCCGCCAGGCTCCTCTGTCCATGGGATTTCCCAGGCAAGAATACTGGAGTGGGCTGCTATATCTAAAATGGATAACCAACAAAGACCTATTGGATAGCTCATGGAACTCTGCTCAACGTTATGTGCCAGCCTAGATGGGAGGGGGTTTGGGGGAGAATGGATACATGTATATATATGGCTAAGTCCCTTCACTGTTTACCTGAAGCTACCACCATATGTTAACTGACTATAGCCCAATGCAAAATAAAAAGTTTAAAGTTAAAAAAAAATAATACTGGAATGGGTTGTTGTTTCCTTCTCCAGGGGATCTTCTTGACCCAGGGATTGAACCTGCATCTCTTGCATTGCAGGTAGATTCTTTATTTCTGAGCCACCAGGGAAGCCCCAGGACATTGGTACCACTTGTTTCACAGATGAAAAGTCTGAGTCACCATCACATGGAAGTCACAAAGTCACTGAGATCTGATCCTAACCCATTCACTTTTGGAGTCCCCACCACAGGCTCCTTCTTTATCACTCTTGCCTCAACCTGCAAACTAAGATGCCGCCACACACAGCAGGCTTCAAGGCGTGCTTTAGATGCGCCCAGGAGATCCTTACCAAACATTACCTCGAATAACACCTCCCCATCTGAAATCCCCCAGCTAGGTCTCTGCCCTTTAGTTGAAATCCCTGATCTTTGATGAAAGAAAAGGTACCCCTGGGAGGAGTAATAATCGTAAACTTCTGTTTTTGTGAACGATGCAAAAAGCACATCTTGAAGCTTGTTGTGTATGATGGCATCTTAGTTCTCAGGTTGAGGCAAGAATGATAAAGAAAGAGGCTGCCCATGGCCAAGGCTACAGTAGAGACTCCGAAGGATGGTTCAAATAGTAGATATGGATGAAAACAGGGAGTAGCTGGAGACTTTGAGTCCCTGAGCAGAGGTGATGGTGGACATCAAACAGAGAGCCCAAAACACAGAATGAAAAGTCTGTGGCAATTGTCCAAGTTGCATTTATTTTTCCCTAGAAATTATGCCATCTCCTTAGTCCCTGGATAGTTTTTCTTATCTTAAATAATTTCTTTTTAAATTGGATATAATTGCTTTACAATGGTGTGATGGTGTGTTAGTTTGCTGTACAAAACATTGACTAAGGCTCTCGCAATCTTCACCCTGTCTGGTTGCGTTAGCTGGTCTTTTATATATAATCCTACAGGATGAGGTCTCATCCCCACCTTTTAGGAGATTACAAATAAGAAGAATGAAAACATGCAAAAACCAATTACTTAATTCAAATAAATAAATACATTCGGTAATTAATCAGTTGTCCTAGTATTTTTATTACTGGGTCCTGGACTGCTTCCTCATCTTATCCTCTAGCTAAATCAATGGAAATTTCCATACCCATAAGTCCTAGGAGAATTTGACTTCATTTTTCTTAAAACCTGTCCACATATTCACAAAGAGGTTTTTAAAAAAGGCCTTTATCCCTCTTTGATTACAGCCTTCTAAGTCAAACAGACAGGGAGAGAAAGAAAAGAATAATGAAAGGAACATGTTGAATTGTCCATGGCATTACTCTGACACTTTTATGAACCCTAAAGCTCTTTTGTCTTCTATTTTAAGTAATAAGAATAAAATATTGTTTGTTAACGTAAAGAACTCATTTATTCAATACATATCTGATGAATTATTCCTATACAGGCAGACCTCAGGGATATTTTCCAGTTCAGTTTCAGACTACCACAATAAAGCAAGTATCGCAAGAAGGCAAGTCACACTAATTTTTTGGTTTCCCAGGGATACAAAAGTTATGTTACTGTCATCTGTTAAGTGTGCAATAATTGCATCATGTCTAAAAGGTGTGCATCCCTTAATTAAAAAATATTTTATTGATAAAAAATTCTAACCATCATCTAAAACTCCAATGAGCTGTAATCTTTTGCTGCTAGAGGGTCCTGCCTTGATGCTGAGGGCAGCAGATTGATTAGAATGATAGTGGTTTCTTAAAATGAAGCAACAATGAAGCATTTCTCTGGAGCAGGCAATGCGGTTTGATAGCATTTTACTCCTGGTAGAACTTCTTTCAAAATTGGAGTCAGTCCCCCAAACCCTGCTGCTACTTTATCAACTAAGTTTACTTACTATTCTAAGATTCTTTCAGCCGTCTTCATCAGGAGTAGATTCCATCTCAAGAAACCACTTTCTTAGCTCACCCACAAGAAGCAACTCCTCATTCATACTAGTCTATCACGGGACTGCAGCAATTCAGTTACATCTTCAGGATCCATTTCTAATTCCAGTTCTCTTGCTCCTTCTGCCACATCTGCAGTTAGTTCCTCCCCTAGAGTCTTGAACCCCTCAAAGTCATCCATGAGGGCTGGAATCAACTTCTTCCAAACTTGTGTTCATGTTGATATTTTGACCTCTTCCCATGAATTGTGAATGTCCCATGAATTGTGAATGGCTTTGAGAATGGTGAATTCTTTCCAGAAGGCTTTCGATTTACTTCCCCCAGATTCGTCAAAGGAATCACTATGTATGGCAGCGACAGCCATACAGAATGTATTTCCTGAATAACAAGACTTGAAAGTCAGAATTACTCCTTGATCCATGGGCTGCAGAGTGGATGTTGTGTGAGCAGGCGTGAAGACAACATGAATCTTATTGTACATCCCCATCAGAGCTCTTGGGTGACCCAAGTGCATTGTCAATGAGCAGAAATATTTTGAAAGAAATATTTTACTCAGAAGTAGGTCTCCACAATGGAGGAAATACTCAGTAAACCATGTGTGAAGAGATGTGCTGTCATCCAGGTTTTGTTGTTCCATTTAAAGAGCACTGAGGGTAGATTTAGCACAATTGTCATCTAAAAGACCCTAGGATTTTCACAACAGTCAATGAGATTTGGCTTCAACTTGGAGTCACCAGCTGCCTTAGCCTCTAACAAGAGTCAGCCTGTCCTTTGAAGCTTTGAAACCAGTTTGACTTCTCCCCTCTAGCTATCAAAGGACTAGGGCATCTTCTTCCCATATATATATAAAACTATTTCATCCACACTGAAAATCTCGTTTAGTGCATTCACTTTCATGAATCATCTAGGCTAGATTTTCTGGATCTCTTCCTGCATCATCACTTGCTGCTTCACCTCACACTTTGTGTGATGGAGATGCTTCTTTCCTTAAACCTCATGAACTAACTTCTGTTGGCTTCAAACTTCTTCTGCAGGTCCCTCACCTCTCAGCCTTCAGAGAATGGAGGAGAATGCTGGATTAGGCTTTAGCTTAAAGGAATGCTGCAGCCGGTTTGATTTTCTGTCCAGACCACTAAAACTTTCTCCATATCAACAATAAGGCTGTTTCACTTTCTTATCAACTGTGTGTTCACAGGGGTAGTGCTTTTAATTTTTTTCAAGAACTTTCCCTTTGCATTCTCAAGTTGACATTTGGTACAAGAGGCTTGGCTTTTGCCCTGTCTCTGTCTCCCTCACTGAGTTTAATAATTTCTGGGTTTTGATTTCAGGCGAGAGATGCATGGCTCTTCCTTTCACTTGAACACTTAGAGGCCACTGTAGGTTTATTAATGGGCCTAATTTCCATATTGCTGTGTCTCAGGGAAAGGGAGGCCCGAGGAGAGGGTGAGAGATGGGGGGACAGCTGGTCAGTGGGGCAGTCAGAACACAGACATTTATTGGTTAAGTTCACAGTCTTATATGGGTGCGGTTCATGGTGCCCCAATTACAATAGCAGCATCGAAGATCACTGATCACAGGTCACCACAACAAAATAATAATAGAAAACTTAGAAATTACAAAAACTATCAAAATGAGATACAAAGTAAGCAACTGCTTTTGGAAGAATAGCACCAATCCACTTTGGTGCGAGGTAGCCACAGGCCTTCAATATGTAAAAAAAAAAAAAAAAAAATTAATAAGTGAAAATAAAGAGAGAAAAAAGCAGTGTATACAAACACAGTTAAAGTGTGTTTGTCTGTATGGCACTTTGCTGGAGTCTGGCACACTGCTTCTCAAGAAGTCAGATTTTCGCCAACAAATCTGAGACAAGAACTAGAAAGGCACTGTTTGGAAATTTCAAAAGAACAAATCTACTCATTCTTCTCAAATTCTTATTCTTTTATTCTCTGAAATGCCCTTTCATCTATCTTTGATACTCAGGCTCATGATGCTTCAGTTCAGTTCAGTTCAGTTCAGTCACTCAGTTGTGTACAACTCTTTGTGACCCCATGGACTGCAGCACGCCAGGCCTCCCTGTCCATCATCAACTCCCAAAGCTTACTCAAACTCATGTCCATTGAGTTGGTGATGCCATTCAACCATCTCATCCTCTGTCGTCCCCTTCTCCTCCTGCCTTCAATCTTTCCCAGCATCGGGGTCTTTTCAAATGAGTCAGTTCTTCCCTTCAGGTGGCCAAAGTATTGGACTTTCAGCTTCAGCATCAGTCTTTCCAATGAATATTCAGGACTGATTTCCTTTAGGATGGACTGGTTGGATCTCCTTGCAGTCCAAGGGACTCTCAAGAGTCTTCTCCAACACCACAGTTCAAAAGCATCAATTCTTCGATGCTCAGCTATCTTTATAGTCCAACTGACACCCATACTTACTACTGGAAAAACCATAGCTATGACTAGACTTTGTTGGCAAAGTAATGTCTCTGCTTTTTAATATGCTGCCTAGATTGGTCATAACTTTTCTTCCAAGGAGCAAGCGTCTTTTAATTTGCTTAAATATATCATTCCTTGGAGAAGGAAATGGCAACCCATTCCAGTACTCTTGCCGGGAGAACCCCAGGGTCGGCGGAGCCTGGTGGGCTGCCGTCTATGGGATCGCACAGAGTCGGACACGACTGAAGCGACTTAGCAGTATATCATTTCTAGATGTGTCTGTGTCTATCTTTATCCCTACCCCAATATCTATACCTATAATTGGACACAGATATATTTGTATCACTGGGTTTTTTTTAACTTTTTATTGAGACTTGATGAAGCTGCTTATTAAACTTCCTGGCCAAAATACACCCCTGCTAGTGATTCCTATGTATCAATTGAATATCAATTGAAATGAGGAAGGCATCTTTAGAGGTTCTAAAACATAAGGCTGGAAACAAGAGCACTGGGAACATAAGAGCTACCTGGCCTCTGAAGAAAGGTAATTCTGGGAGATAAAATGCTGGCTACTCAGTACTAAGCAGGTGTGGATTTCTAGAAGGTGATATGAAATCCTACAGTAAGGGAATACTCAATAAGTGTGTACGAAGGAAAGAAGTAAAGAATGCTTCTGATTTACCAGTGATGGGCCATATTTTATGTAAACAGAGAAGTCTGTGCTTGTCTAGAGGGAAAGTTATTTTAAAAGCTTAATATGGACAAAAGGGAAAAAAGTACCTACTCAGATAATCTCACTTGGTTAGCTTTGCAGAAAGATCAGACAAGGTGTGGAGAGAGAAGAACCACATATGGTGATTCATATCCAAGCTCCTTCTCTTGGAAAGACCCTAAAAGCTGGTCCTCAGTAGGAATTCAGACACCACTGAGGTTAAAAGATGGCATTTCTTCTGTCTGGATCATCTGAAGCACAGAATTCAATAAATGTGAAGAGCTGAGACTAGAAAGAGAGGAAGGGCCCAGCTTCCTTTCCTAATATCAGTGTGTGTGTGTGTGTGTGTGTGTGTGTGTGTAAGGAGCATGGTACCTGAAAGTGAAAAGTTGTAGGGACAGACATCCCAGGAGCCATGGCGGGCAGAGTACCCACTGGCCATTCTGATGGACTATAATTTGCTCAGAACCTGAAGGCTGCCATGGGATTAGCTGGAAGACCCTGGGAAAGAGCCAAGGAAGGAGCTGGAACCGCCACGGAAAGAGTGTTCTGGAGAAGACATGGTGAGCAACGAACAGACTTGGGCAAAGCGAAGTGAATATGCCCATGGGAAGTACCACATCACAGACCTTCTCTGGAAACCCTGATGACATGCTTCGCTGAGCTGATGGTCTTGGCTGGTGGGCCATAGACAGTACATGAAATTTGGGAAGATCTTAAACTTCAAGCCCTCTCCCCTTGAAGGAGGAAGAAACTAGTTGCAAAAGCATGAAAATCTACCAGCCAGAGAAATGAAGGCAGAGGGAAGAATCACAGCAAAGGAACCCCTTTTCGCTTGCTTGATTTTTGCTACAATCCTCACAACATTTCAATTCGGTTCTATTGTTATCTCTGCTTTACAGATGAGGAAATTGATGGTGGGCTCAAGTCTGCCATGGGGCAATGATCACTTGCTTTAAAGAGCTAAGGCTGGGCTGGACATTTGGATAAAGAGAGAAAAAATAATCTGATATCTCTAAAAAGACACGGAGAGCATGAAGACAAAGCTGACACTATTCATAAGCCCTTAGCCACAGGTTTCTTAGAGACAAAATGGAAAGGGAAGTTGTGTGGAAACTTATTTGGATTTCACCAGCATCTGTGAGGTTTGAATGTGGCAGACCCAGAAGGAGGGCTTCTACGGAAGGGCCAACAGTCCCAAAGATTTTTCATTAGAATTGGCCTCCTCTCCCAACCCAGATCCATCACACACTGCTTGAAAATTTCCACCTCTCCTTGTTTCAATGATTAGCTATCTATCTGTGTCTACTTGAGTTTATAAACACTCAACTTTTAAAAATACTGAAAGACTTAGTGTGGTTATCCTGCTACTAGTCAGTCACAACATAATATGAGTTAGTTGTATCCCAATGTTTTCTTTCTAATACCTGGTCAAAGCCAGTTTTCCTGAAAAAGTGGATTTTGATCGAGAATAGTCAATTCTGGGTTTGATCCCTGGATCAGGAAGATCCCCTGGAGGAGGAAAAGGCAATCCACTTCAGTATTCTTGCCAGGAAAATGTCATGGACAGAGGAGCCTGGCGGGCTATAGTCCATGGGGTCGTAAAGAGTTGGGCACAACTGAGCACGCACAGACACCATAGTTGTCCTGTGCGACAGTAAAGTGGACAGAACTCTCCTAAGCTCACCCCAGTGGTGTGGCCATGGGAAAGAAATCAGAAGTGAAGGCAAAGGAGGTCCAAGAGGGATTGGTATGCATTTCTATTGACCACCACATTGTGCACGGGGCTCATCTTTTCACCCTGAAAGAAACAAGAGGAAATATTTACCTTCCCCCTTCTCAAATCACATGACCCCTTGGTTTAAGGCCAGTTTCCCTGGTACCTTAGCTGGGAAAGAATCCGCCACAAGGACGCAGAACACAACTAGTGTTTGTCTATTTGCTCAACAAACCATATTTAACTACCATCTATTAAACAGACTTTAGCGTGCTAGTCTGAGATCTGAACTGCTACTTATGACATTGCTTACTGTTGCTTTTTCTGTGGGGAAAGAAAGACACCAGGGATGCAATGAAATATTGAACTATAACTTTTGAGTATGTTAAGGCCGTTTGAACGGCCTCAAGGACTAAGAATAGAAGATAGTATTTTCTGAACTTACCAGAAAACCCACTGGTGGTCTGAAGATTCCATCTTTAAAAACACCAAGCCCACTGTCAGCAAACTTATAAATAACTGTATGCTGTTTTGGAAATGTGCATGTAATACTACTAACACATCAAAAATGGGTCACAAGTTGCACCCATCACACATTTTATATTATTTCCCCAATAATACCTATTCATCTCTATTAGGCCATCAAGTCTCTTTTACCCTCGTGGTTGTTTCCCAGGACATATGTTTGCTAGTTTGCTGGTTGGAATTATCTCTGCCCCACAAAAAGAAGAACCACAACAAAACCCTCAAAACCAGAAAATGAAACCCACTCTATTTTATAGTCCTAAGTGGGAGCAAGATGTGCTGTTCATCCCATTAACACTGGATTTCAGTCAACTGAATTGACCACTCCCTTGATGAAATATCACAGAAAATTCACCCACAAATGGCATTTATCTATTGACATGCATATAACCATCTATTCAGCAGTGTGGCTTTGATCAGTTTCTTAAGCTCTGTAATTCATGAGAATTTGTCTTGCTTTTTAATTAAGAGGTGGAAGATGATTATGCATCCTCTTTAGAGATAATCTGGATGGGACACTATCACTGTCCTTGACCTTCTTTAGACGTAATCAGGAACCCCTAGTCATATAGAGGGCTGATGGGTCCAGTCTGCAGATGGACCAGGCCATGTGGACCAATTCTCCTTTTTTAAAAATTGGGGACATATGTATACCTATGACTGATTCATGTTGATGTGTGGCAGAAACCAACCCTACATTGTAAAGCAATTATCCTCCAATTAAAAATTAAAAAACATTATTGGAGTATAGTTGATTTATAATGTGTTAGTTTCAGGTACACAGCAAAGTAAAGCAGTTACATATATATGTAAAATATACATATATATCCACTCCCTTTTTAAAAAATTTCCCTATAGTTTATCTATTTTACATATAGTATGTGTATGTCAGTCCCAATTTATACGCCTCCCTTATCCCCTGGTAACCGTAAGTTTGTTTTCGATATCCATGACTCTACTTCTGTTTTGTAAGTAAGTTCATTTGTAGCCTTTTTTTAGAGCCTACATATAAGTGACATCATATGACACTTGTCTTTCTGTGACTGACTGACTTCACTCAGTGTGGGAGTCTCTAGATCCATCCATGTTGCTGCAAATGGCATTGTTTTATTCTTTTTACGGCTGAGTAATATTCCATTGTATATATGTACCGCATCTTTTTTATCCATTCCTTTGTTGATGCACATTTAGGTTGCTTACATGTCCTGACTATTGTAAATAGTGCTGCAATGAACACTGGGGTGCATGTTATCTTTTTGAATTACGGTTTTGCCCAGGAGTGGGATTGCTAGGTCTTATGGTCGTACTATTTTTAGTTTTTAAAGGACTTGCCATACTGTTTTGTGTAGTGGTTATACCAATTTAAATTCCCACCAACAGTGGAGAAGGGTTCAATTTTCTCCACACACTCTCTAGCATTAATTGTTTATACATTTTTTGATGATGGCTATTCTGACCGGTGTGAGCTGATATCTCATTGTAGTTCTGATTTGCATTTCTCTAATTATTGGTTAAAATTTTCCTTTTAGATGCCTGCTTTACACCATTTCCTTATTTATTACAGACAATAAAGAAATTAAAGACAATGGGGAAAACATCCATGATTCTGTCCTTAGAGCTGTGTTAAAGAATGGTGAGAAAAGTCAGTGAAACTCAATAGCTGAAATTGGATTTTCTGTGGGTTCTCATTATCCATGACTTGCCAATCCTCTCATATCACAGAGAAGACACAGGAAAGAATAAATGAAAGTATAAACATGGTTGGAGCATTTTATGTGTTGTCACATATGCTGTCTTTACAGTCACAAAACACTTTTCAGAGTGGAATTATGTTTTTGCAACAACTTTGCATTAACACAAATGTAACATACATGCATATATTCACACGTGGGCAATACCAACAACCAAGAGTGCATTCTTGAGAAATCTGAGACATTGTTCCTCACTCCATCATACATTCCCACCCCTAGTCATGCTATTCAGACACAGAGGGCTCCATGTGTTTCCCACGACTTGCCCGTATCACGTCTGTCACAGGACTAGAGATCCCATGCTGTTATCTTTCTCCCAATCCCACCCCACTTCCTACAGGAAACACTCTGGAACAATCCACCCAGCCCCCACTGACCTCTTCCTGCTTGACCTCTTGCCAGAATCATCAGTGTAGACCTGGAAGGGATGCTGCCTTATTTGGCCTCAAATTAATTTATCTGAATGCATCTGGTATACCCAACTAGGTTTCCTGAGGGCTAAAACATGATTTCTGCATCTAACAACACACCCAGCAGAGTGCCTACTGAGCACACAGAGCTACTCACTGCATAGTGCATTACCAACCATTTCCAAGGAAAAGGGGGGCATTCCCCAGCAGTCCAGTGGTTAGGACTTTGCACTTTCATTGCTATGGCCCTGAGTTCCAACCTTGGTCAGGGAACTAAGACCCTGCAAGCCATGCGGCAAGACCAAAAAAGACAGAGAACTATCTACAGATGCCACTGCTAGCTTGCGGATGTGAGTAAGGCAAAATTCCTGAGATTCCATAGACTCTTTCCTCCAAAAAGTCTGTAATCCTTTCATGTAGATTACCTCACTTAGGTTTCAGAAAATCCTGGAATAGAAGGCAATAGCATAGAATAGGAGAACAGAGAATGTAATTTCTAGACTTTTATATGCCTCTCAGAAAGCACACCACCGAGAGATGGCACCTTTGGGGCTCAGACGCCTGACACCTGCCTCGCCTGCTGGACAGGTACAGCAAAACCTCTGTTAACCAGACCCATCTATCCAGAACCCTCCAGTAAACAGAAACCAGACGCCTCATGCATTAAAAGAAAGACGTGGGTTACAGCAAAATAAGATCAAGGGTTTATCTCAAAATCCACATCCCTGGAAGGCTCTGCACCTACCATGTTTGCCGTCCAATTTCATACCCAGATACAAGAACTGTTCATTGCAATAATATGGAACATTTAACGAATGCTTACTCTCAGCTAGGAATCAAGTAAAGTGTTTTAAATACCTCATCTCATTCAGTCATTACAAAGAAGCTCAGGGTCTTCATCACTACTATACTCACTTAAATCAGAACTGAGACACCAAGAAGTAAAGCAACTTGCTCAAGGTCACACAGCTCAGGACCAGTGTTTGCCCTGAACACTGTGTAATGCCACAGCATGATTTCTATGCTCTGAAGAAAATGTAATATTTACTCACAGCTGATGACAATTCTCAATCATGAAAGATTTTCCTGGTATGTTACAGCTACTAAGTTGAAACGTTGCCGATATGCTACAGAATTATTTACAATAAAATCCGGGGTGATAGAACCTTTATATCACCCCTCGATTTAAAAATTAACTAAACAGATCGCACACTCTTCACCTACAACCCTGAATTCAGCTTAATCAGGGTTTTCATGGACTAAAGAGATGTAGGAATTTGAGTAGGGGAGGGAAAATTTATTGGCCCTATTTTGCAGACCTAAAACCAAACACCATCATCAATTTGTGTCTCGCGTCAATTTGCTCAAAATAAAGCGTTGGATTAATAACAGAAAAAAAAAAAAAAAAACTGGGAAAGAGCTGAAATCTTGCCCTGACACACATTTCCAGAGTAGGGGTGATCTGAATGAAAACCAGGTGCATAACCTATGGTTGTCATTGGTAAAAATGATTGGAACAATGCCGGGGACAGGTATATTTGCTTAGCTAAGTGATATTGGGAGAAGCTGTGATGCATTCATTTTGGTGAGGAACAATTGCGTTAGTCAGGATAGGAGCTGATAAAGCTAATATTCCTGTTTAAGTCAAATTGTTGTTGCCCAGCGATTCTTAAAAACTGATAGGGAACCAGGGTTCTCTGAGGTGCTTACTTGGTAGTAACGCTCAAGCCGCTATAGAAGCTCATACGTGTTTCTGAGTAGGGGTCCTGGAGTTCACAGTATTCCTCCTGGCTGTCTCTCATCACCACGACCGTTGTCCCTGCAATGGCAGAGCCATCTTGGTGAGTTGGCATAATACCCCTTTATTCTGGATTATTCCTATTGACTGAGACAGCTCTACATCCTTGACTAGGGAGAGGCTGAGAATTTCAAGCTATAGTCTAATTCTAAGAGGATGGTTGGTAGAGAGCTCTTTAATTTTCCTCTGCAGAGTTAAAGAGTGGGTGAAAATGATTGTGAAGGTGTTACTACCATATGGTCTGTTTAAAATAAGTACACATTGTGTACTTTCTTATCCATTCTGCACCTTTGTAATCTGTCACTCCTCCCATCTCACCCCCGAGTGTAGCGTTGGGGAGCCTTCTGCTGCTAGCGCGGTCTGCAGTCATGAGGTGCATGCTCAGTTGTTTCGGTCATGTCCAACTTTTTCCAACCCTATGGACTGTATGCTGCCAGGCTCCTCGTCCATGGGATTCTCCAGGCAATTCTCCAGGAGTGGGTTGCCATGCCCTCCTCCAGGGAATCTTCCCCACCCAGGGATTGAACCTGTGTCTCTTACATCTCCTGCATTGGCAGGCAGGTTCTTTACCACTAGCGTCTCTACAGGCTCAAAGAAAAGATCTCAGCCAAGTCCCCTTCTCCCTCCCCAGGTACTGGTCAGGCTGAAATTCATTGTCCTCCAATTCTGCCTCCTTTTACTTCATTTTTCCTTCAAGGCTTCCTTTCTTATTTTTAACTTTGAAGGATCTTGATCTTACACGGGATATGTTGCAAAACATGTGTGAATTTCGACATCTGGAAACAACACAAGAGCAGATCACCTTCTCATCTGCAAAATGGGGATGAGAATGGGGCTTCAAAGGGTGATTGAGGAGGATGAACGCACGGACGGGTGACATGTAGTCTTTAGATGAGCCACAGGAAGCTGCTTGGAGATGGAAAAAGCAAAAACGTGACATGTGAGCCATGACTCCTTCCTGCACCCACAGGTTGATACTCTATCTTGTCCCTCTTATTCCAGAGCAGAGATTTAACCTAGGAATCCTTTCAAAGCGCTGGGCTAGGAAGCCATGCTTGCTCAATAAGAATTGGCACTTGGTACTGTGATGAAAAGTAACATTCTAAAGGATGCTTTGGAAGTTAAATGCTTTTCTTTCATGGTTCGAAAACCCTGCATGATTTGCTTTCCTGAACCTGACTGCCAGATGATCAGAGAGGGGGACATTGCCCGGGAAGAAGTTATCAAGGAGATGGACAAAGTCAAAGAAGAGCCATCATGGCTACTCTTCTGCAGCCACCCACCTAAATGGAGAAAAGATACACATTTCCTCCTGGAAATCTAAGACTCTGTCTATACTGAGACTACTTAGAATGCAGAGTTCCTCTGGGACAATCCTTTAAGCCCGCACCTCACCAGGTTTGGGACAATGGCAGACAGAATGAGCCACAGAAATATTCTACTATCCCTTTTCTTTTGATATAATTCCTTCTGAGCCATTTTAATCTACAGAAAATATCAACCGAGTCAAAACACACTTTCGAAAGAAGAAGGACCTCCTTTGCTGATGTGATCTGTCGGCTTAAATCGGCAGTAATTGCGTCATACAGGTGTGCTAACAGCCAGGTTTGGAATAAGATCGCTCCTGACTGTAATCCTCAGAAAGCCTTCACTTTACATATGGAATTTTGATGGGGTTTTGAAGTTGACTCATGTTTCCTTATTCTCTGTTAACTTTTTTTGCCCTGGGCGGGAAAGTGGCTTAGGAAGGGAACTTCTTAAGAAATATCTGAGCGAGGACTAGCGTTTTACCAACCGTCAGCCTTTCAAGGCTAGCCGGCTTAGGGCTCCTGAGAGAAAGTGAGCTGTGGAATGTAGAAGGCAACAAGCCCAAACTGGCCGGAGAACAATGGAACTTTCGGGAAGTCTCTGCTTTCTCAGAGCCTGACTCTCCAGCGGATGATGTGTGCCAGGTATTAAAAAAAGGTGGGAGGAGGGTGGGTGGGTTCAGTGAGTACTAGGTATGGACCTCTCAAAATTTCTGCTAAATAAAGCTTTGACTCTTCCCTTGTGTCCTTTGGGATAAAACCTCTCCTTAGAATACATAAATGATTTGCATAATGCTGGCAGCTTCCTGCATGGACATAGGGGCTGGAAGGCACAGTCTGCCTGAGAATGGGTGGAGTCTCTGGCTGGGTGCTGCTGGCTCCGAATGGAAAACACCTATTCCACATGATCTCTTTGGTCCCTTCATCTCTAAATTCTATAATCATAATGGATTTCAGAAAAGGAGTCTGAAAGTGTCCTCTTTCAGAGGACACTTACCAGAGGAGGCTGTTAAGAATGTGCGACGGTCTATTACTGCCTTTCTCCCGTTTCTTCACTGCTTCAGACATTCAGAGGGCGAGAGCTCAGAATAAAATAAAACTAGGAAGCAAACTCCCCTTCTCTCAAAGAAATAGACAAGCAACTGAGTTTTCTCTGATTTCATTTTCTAAGAAAGTTTGACCACTTGATTTGTTTATATTTTAATCTATCTACAGCTGACAGTGTGGAAAAAAATTATGCTTTCATATTTTAGGCAAGGGAAAATGAAATGAAATTTGCCTAACGCTCTAAGCTAAAGGCTTATTATGACTTCTTCTCTATGGATATTCTAAAGATGGTTTCCTTATAAGCATTAGACATCAAAAAAGACATGGCAGCTAAGATATCTAAGACCTGTGGGCGACTGAACCAAAAAACAAAAGCCCTATGTAACGCCAACATCTTGATTACCTTTCTCTCTTCTTCAAGAAATGATTCCTTGAGAACGACAACCAACCGTTCTCCTTTCCTGGCACACACGATAGAACTACCTTTAAAAACATGCCCCATACATGACTTCCATGTCGAGAGCAATCATTTTATGCCTTTCTATCTCCCTCAAATCTTACCAGAGTCCCAATGAGTGAAAATAACTTCTGCCTTATTTGGCTGATTTTGAATCTGCTCCAGTCTACTCAGTAGGTACACTGTTGGAAAATTCTGCAATCTACCAGTCATTGGGACACACCTAAGAAGTGATACCAGGTCTTCCAGACAAGAAACACTGTTCTTAGGAGCTGCAGCAGCAGCAGGACAAGCAATCAAGCCCATGCCTTCCTCTTGCAAAAGGAGGGATAACATTCATCCATCTTTGATTTTTTATTTATATATCTGTTTCTGATCAAAACTTCAAGAAGATTATTATAGCTATGAAAGATGGCATGGATTGGTTTAAAGAGAGGCTAGATACAGGGAAAGATACAGCAATGATGCTGTATCTTGCTAGATACCTTACTAGATACAGCAAGGATGCTATCGTAATCATTGGGATAAGAAATATGGAGAGGGCCACAGAGCAGGTGGAGATGGACACAGAAGACTGCAGAAAAGGCAGCCCTACAGCCAAGTGCTGGATTGGCCACAAGAACAATGGCGACTGTCATGAGTACAGGAACACAAGATATTGGTGTGTGGTCTTGGTGGACTATTATCAGGTTGTTTTCCATTTTACTGGAATTAGGTGGACATATGATCCCTGACCCTGCTTTAGAGATGAAGAACCACTTAGGAACGCCTGTGCTCTCTCCTGCCCATAGCCATTGGTGCTGCAGGAGATCCTGGACAACTTTTAGCCAAGCTAGAGAGATGAGCTGCTTGACTCATTACAGGGGTAAGAACTCAGGCTTCTGGGTTTGGAATGCCCATCCCTGGGGAACACTGGCTGGGCTGACTCCCTTCTTAAAGAGGTCAATTAGTATGGGATGAAGATGAAAAAAGCGACCCGAGGCCAGATCTAAAGAAAACTGTGAAGTAGGATAAATTCAAATTAGGGCCTCCTATTCAAAACATTATTTTTGCCTCTCCCCGGGGGCTTCCCTGGTGGCTCCGAGTGTGAAGAATCTGCCTGCAATGCAGGAGACCCGGGTTCCATCCTTGGGTTGGGAAGAACCCCTGGAGAAGGGCATGGAAACCCACGCCCATATTCTTTTCTGGAGAATTCCATGGACAGAGGAGCCTGGCGGGCTATAGTCTATGGGGTCACACAGAGTTGGATATGACTGAGCGACACTCACACTCCACACTGCCTGTCTCTGGCTCCGCTCACACCTTCTTTCCAGTTTCCTCTTCATTACTCCTCTCTCCTTTTTGGCGACTCCATCATGAACATTAACATTTTAAGGACGAATATAAATTAGCTCTAGAGGGTGGCGATTAGGGGAGTTTGGACACGACTTTCCTTAAGCCCTCTCTCTCCAGCCTATCTCGTCCAGAGAACCCCGTGTGCCCCTCCCTGCCCTGGATGAGGACCACTGTTCAAAAAATTAGGTATTAAGAGAATTCAGTGCTGAAATGGCAGGCAGTGAACTGCATAGCTGGGGTTGGGAAAGTTTCTGCCCAGTAACTTATCTAATTACATAGGATTCTTCCTGCTCTGAGGGCTGGTCCTACCACAATCTTCATGCTCTGAATCCAAAAGAGATCGAGGAATGGGTTTGAATAAGTATCATCAAAAAAGCAAGAAAGTTCCAGAAAAACATCTATTTCTGCTTTATTGACTATGCCAAAGCCTTTGTGTGGATCACAATAAACTGTGGAAAATTCTGAGAGATGGGCATACCAGACCACCTGACCTGCCTCTTGAGAAACCTGTATGCAGGTTAGGAAGCAACAGTTAGAACTGGACATGGAACAACAGACTGGTTCCAAAAGGAGTTTGTCAAGGCTGTATATTGTCACCCTGTTTATTTAACTTATATGCAGAGTACATCGTGAGAAACGCTGGGCTGGAGGAAGCACAAGTGGGAATCAAGATTGCCGGGAGAAACATCAATAACTTCAGATATGCAGATGATACCACCCTTATGGCAGAAAGTGAAGAACTAAAGAGCTTCTTGATGAAAGTAAAAGTGGAGAGTGAAAAAGTTGGCTTAAAGCTCAACATTCAGAAAATGAAGATCATGGCATCCGGTCCCATCACTTCATGGGAAATAGATGGGGAAACAGTGGAAACAGTGTCAGACTTTATTTTTTTGGGCTCCAAAGTCACTGCAGATGGTGACTGCAGCCATGAAATTAAAAGACGCTTACTCCTTAGAAGGAAAGTTATAACCAACCTAGATAGCATTTTGAAAAGCAGGGACATTACTTTGCCAACAAAGGTTCGTCTAGTCAAGGCTATGGTTTTTCCTGTGGTCATGTATGGATGTGAGAGTTGGACTGTGAAGAAAGCTGAGCGCTGAAGAATTGATGCTTTTGAACTGTGGTGTTGGAGAAGACTCTTGAGAGTCCCTTGGATAGCAAGGAGATCCAACCAGTCCACCCTAAAGGAGATTAGTCCTGGGTGTTTATTGGAAGGATTGATGTTGAAGCTGAAACTCCAATACCTGATGTGAAGAGTTGACTCATTGGAAAAGACTCTGATGCTGGGAGGGATTGAGGGCAGGAGGAGAAGGGGACAACAGAGGATGAGATGGTTGGATGGCATCACCGACTCAATGGACATGAGTTTGGGTAAGCTCCGGGAATTGGTGATGGACAGGAAGGCCTGGCGTGCTGCAATTCATGGGGTCTCAAAGAGTCAGACACAACTGAGCGACTGAACTGAACTGAACTGAACCAAGACGTCTCTGCCAATTCTTATTTCATCTGAATTTCATTGGTGAGCAAAATAATGAGACTCCTTCTGAGTTTGTGTTCCCCTGGGTTCTGTGATTGTTACTGTGTGTGTGTGTGCACGCACGTGTGTGCTACGTCACTTGAGTCTGTCCAACTCTTTGCGACCGTTTGGACTGTAGCCCACCTGGCTCCTCTGCCCGTGGGATTCTCCAGGCAAGAATACTGGAGTGGGTGGCCATGCCCTTCTCCAGGGGATCTTCCCAACCCAGGGACTGAACTCCTGTCTCCTGCGTTGACAGGTGGGTTCTTTACCACTAGCACCACCTGGGAAGCCCTGTCTTACATGCAGTACTTAGTATTGGCCAGGAACAGGTCTTAGTGCTTTCAATATTAATATATTCAATTTGTATACCCTTTATGTACTAATACTCTCACTTAACCCTCTGAAATATATAATATTGTCACCAAAAGATTATTTACAGAAATCTAAAACATGCTGAGAGCTTAAATAATTTGCCTCAAGTCACACAGCAAAGAAGTGATCAATGCAGAACCGAGCGTTCTTAACCATCACATGCTTGCTGCCTCTCTCAAATGCTGGAGTTTGAACTTAAGGGGAGGACCTCTGGTATGATTCTATTCAGAAAAAAATGGAGGAGGGATTATAAATCACAGAACATCAGAACTGAAACGGCCATAGTGGTGATGAAGACAGCTGAGTTTGGAACGGAAGACGCTGACATCCCAAAAGCTGATGTGTCTCTTCCAAAGCACAGCCAATCAGTGGCACAGCTGTGGTCAGAATTCAAGTGTTTTGAATTCTCATTGAGTCCAGCAAGTGGAAGGGCTTCCTTCCCAGGAGGCGCCCATGCAGGAAACATAAGAGATGTGGGTTCGATCCCTGGGTCGGGAAGATGCCCTGGATGAGGGCATAGCAACCCATTCCAGTGTTCTTGCCTGGAGAATCCCCTGGACAGAGGAGCCTGGTGGGCTACAGTCCAAGGGGTCAAGGTTACAAAGAGTCAGTCGGATACTACTGAAGTGACTTTGCACGCACACACGCGTGGGAGGTTGAAGGAGTTGATGGGGCTAAGTGAGCTTGATTAGCTCAATGAAGAGAGAATTCTGCAATGGGAGTGGACCGGGCATACACCTCATCTGATTCTGAAATGTAAAATATTCAACCTGAAATCTGTATACTAACTTGAAGTCAGTAAATTTTCTCTTTTGTCATCTATTGGTACATTCCTAAGTCCTTTTAGAAAGTTGAGTCTCTGGGAGAATTTCCAAAACATTATCATGATTTTTAAATACATAAGGCCTAGTAGTCGCCTTCTACAGTGA
The DNA here is from genome assembly GCF_032452875.1 of Bos javanicus. NCBI lineage: Eukaryota > Metazoa > Chordata > Mammalia > Artiodactyla > Bovidae > Bos > Bos javanicus. The sequence continues at coordinate 32,182,798 of NC_083894.1, read as the reverse complement.
TGTCCTCTCTGGCACATTTTTGGTTGGAACTCTCCAGATTCATATTCAAATTCAAGTCCACTCCCCTGAACGGCCAGCCCCTGAATGTTTAATGGTACTCTGCTGCCACCATCTGGCAGACTGAAGTAAGAACAGCTAGCTCACTCACTGCCTGTTACTTAAGAATCTTGGTACCAGATTTATGAGAATTGTCCTGGATGCAGTAGAAGTGGTGATGGAGTTATAGTAAGGGAGCAAGAAGAAAAAAAAATGATCCTATTGTGAAAAGAATGAAAGATTCTGGGGAAGATCAAACATTAGATTATAAACTGAAAGGTGTACTGATTCCCTAGATACTATAAATTACTTGTTATAGAAGTGGATGAAATTTGCATTTCTACAAATATGAAGGCATAAGCCTTTTCTTTACACCAAAATCTCTCCAATTCATACTAGAGCACTTAACTTCCTGCTTTGCTACTGCTGCTGCCGCCAAGTCGCTTCAGTCGTGTCCGACTCTGTGCGACCCCATAGACGGCAGCCCACCAGGCTCCGCCGTCCCTGGGATTCTCCAGGCAAGAATACTGGAGTGGGTTGCCATTTTCTTCTCCAATGCATGAAAGTAAAAAGGGAAAGTGAAGTCGCTCAGTCGTGTCCGACTCTTAGCGACCCCATGGACTGCAGCCCACTAGGCTCCTCCATCCATGGGATTTTCCAGGCAAGAGTACTGGAGTGGGGTGCCATTGTTAGAATATAATAAAACACACTTAAAAGACAGATAAATAAAGGGGAAGTTATTCAATTTATAAAACACTTTTTGTTTTTCAAAATGACTGCCAGCACTGCATGCATATAAGTGAGTATAATTGATTTGCAAAAGTTTGATTCATACAATGTGTTTACAGGGATATGTCTACCTCATGAAACCTTGCTGAATTTTCATAAGGGATAAAGATACTATAATAAGATGATACGCAATGTATTTTTTTTCTTACTCACACCTCTTTAATCAGATATTTCTGCATTCAGACTCAACCATCCAGTCAGACTCAACCATTGCCTTAAGAATGATTCATATTGTTACAGAAGGCAAAAGAGTCAACGTTTAACTTTTGAACCCCAAACAGGCTCTTTAAGTCCTTTTGATTAACAGTGTTCTTTAGACTTAAGTGTTCAGTTGCAAATTCTACAGGTAATAGAGATTTCAGGAAATGACACAGGAATAGTTTCTTTCTATACCCAATACCGTCTAAGGTTTTCTAGAAAAAATCCAAAAAGTCAGAGAAAATAAACAGGATTAAGATAGAGCCTTTAGGTTGGAATGGAATCAGAAAAGATCCATGAACCTGCTCCTCCATGAAACAAGAGTAACTAGTGAAAATCAAAACAAACACACACACACACGAGCCCATTTAAAGTCTCTGGAAATTGTCTAGCAGGCATGCAGCAAATGAAGGAAATTTATTTTAAAATTATAACAAATCCCACAGTGTAAAGAGACCAAAAGAACATAAGGAATAAAAAGACTAGGAGTATAGGGAAAGGTTGTGTCATGTACGGATGTGAGAGTTGGTCCATCACATGTACGGATGTGAGAGTTGGCTGAGTGCTGAAGAATTGACATTTTTGAACTGTGGTGCTGAGGAAGACTCTTGAGAGTCCCTTGGACTGAAAGGAGATCAAACCAGTCAATCCTAAAGGAAATCAACCCTGAAGATTCACTGGAAGGACTGATGCCGAAGCTGAAGCTCCAACACTTTGGCCACCTGATGCGAAGAGCCAGCTCATTGGAAAAGACCCTGATGCTGGGAAAGATTAAGGGCAGAAGGAGAAGTGGGCAGCAGAGGATGAGATGGCTGGATGGCATCACCAACTCAATGGATATGAGTTTGAGCAAACTCTGGGAGATAGTGAAGGACAGGGAAGCCTGGCATCCATGGGGTCACAAAGAGTCAGACATAACTTGGTGACTGAACAAGAACAATAGAAAAGGGGGCTTTGCAGACCTCAAGACTGGAGGCTAAAAACTACAGTAAGGTATCAAAAAGTCTACAAATAATAAATGCTGGAGTGGGTGTGGAGAAAAGCAAACCCTCCTACACTATTGGTGGGAATGTAAATCGGTGCAGCCACTATGAAGAAGAGTATGGAGGTTCCTTAAAAGACTAAGGATCCATCAATCCCACTCCTGGTCATATATGCAAAGAAAGCCATAATTCAAAGAGATGCCCACACACCAATCTTTACAGCAGCACTATTTACAAGAGCCTAGGCATGGAAGCCAACTAAATACCTATGGACAGAAGGATGTATAAAGAAGATGTGGTAAATATATACCATAGAATATTACTCAGCCCTAAAAAAGAATAGAATAATGCTATTTGCAGCAACATGGGTGGAAAGAAAGAAAGAAAGAAAGTGAAGTCGCTCAGTCGTGTCCGACTCTTTGCGACCCCATGGACTGTAGCCTATCAGGCTCCTCTGTCCATGGGATTTTCCAGGCAAGAGTGCTGGAGTGGATTGCCATTTCCTTCTCCAGGGGATCTTCCTGACCGAGGAATCGAACCCAGGTGTCCCGCATTGCAGGCAGACGTTTTACCATCTGAGCAACCATTGGTGCACCTGGAGATTATCACACTAAGTGAAGTAAGTCAGACAAAGACAAATATTATATGATCTCACTTATAGGTAGAATCTGGAGGGGTAGAACGTGATATAAGTGAAGTTATTTGCAAAACCGAAATAGAGTCACAGACATAGAAAGCAAACTAATGGTTACCAGAGGGGAAAGGTGGGGAAGAGAGATAAATTAGGAATTTGAAAGTAACATACACAAACTACCATATATAAATAGATTAAATGAGGATGTACTGCATAGCACAGGAAACTATACTCAATACTCTGTAATAGCCTATATGGAAAAAGAATCTGAAAATGTGTGTGTGTGTGTGTGTGTGTGTGTGTGTGTGTTTGAATCACTTCGCTATACACTTGAAACTAACACAACACTGTAAATCCACTATACTTCAGTAAAAGATAATTTTTTAAAAGAAAATTCTATCTGGGGGGAAAAAAAAAGTCTAGTAGCTATGGCAGGGATGATGGATTTCAGCAAGGAAGGTGACCTAAATCCAGGAGGAACAGTCGCTCATTGCTGATGCAGAGGCCACAGAAGCGGACAGTTACAGAGCTCAGGAGCCAGTAAGGATGCTCCTGTCCACGGGGCTTAGCAAGTTTATGCCTGCATTCAGAGAGACTGCCACTCGGGAGAAGAGAAGAACCTTAGGGAGAAGAAGAATGCTAACGGGAAATTCAAATTCTGAATTAAATGCTGAAACACTGGGAATTAACCTAAACCATCTTTAATGTACCTGAAAGAGACTAAATTTTCAACCAGAAGGGACTAAATTATTGTGAGTTCTCGAGGTTAACTCTTCCTTCCATTAAGTGGTAAGGGTTTGCTGGTGAGCTATCCCGTTCAATTTGAGTAAAGGGAGAAAGTTTCATTTCCTCATTACTGTGTCAGAATGAGAAAATTTTACACTCCTGACAATCCGCAAAGGAACAGAGTCCTCAGGGAACGGTTTTGTTCCCAACACTAGAAGAAATGATAACTATGCCCTGTGACAGAGGTGTTAGCTAATGCTACAATGGCAATCATATATTGTGATATAAATGTTTCAGTCAGATCATGTTGTACACCTTGCTGCTGCTGCTGCTAAATTGCTTCAGTCGTGTCCAACTCTGTGCGACCCCATAGACGGCAGCCCACCAGCTCCTCTGTCCCTGAGACGGAGAATACTGGAGTGGGTTGCCATTTCCTTCTCCAATGCATGAAAGTGAAAAGTGAAAGTGAAGTCGCTCAGTCATGTCTGACTCTTCGCAACCCCAGGGACTGTAGCCTACCAAGCTCCTCCGTCCATGAGATTTTCCAGGCAAGAGTACTGTTGTATGTCAAAGACATCTTAATAAAATTAAAAGAAAAAAGAAATGGTCATGAGGGGCCACCCTTACGGCCCACCAAGCCGTCAAACAGAGGCTGAACTTTCAGACTAAAGGGAGGGAAATACATAGAGAAAAGTCAACAGGCTCATCGCCCGTGTGCCTGGGACTGAGTTGGGAGGAGGCTGCAGCTGGCTGTGTGACCTTGGATAAAATTAATGCATCTCTTCCAGAGCTCATTTGTCTAGCCTGTGAAGGGGTTGTACTAGAGAACTAGAACTAGTGAGGTTTCTTCCAGCTCTAAAAGACAGATTCTCAGGTCTGGGATGCCCAGTGGGGAAGTGTCTGTCTCTTCTTGGCCAAGTTCAAGAGAATACCTTCTTTAAGAGATGAAGCCCCTCCCCTTTCTTTGGCCACACCCCCCGAAGCTGGGCTGAGGACACAGAAAGCGCACTTGCCTGTCGCGCGTCGAGCCTTGCTTTTGCAGTCACATTTTTCAATTAGCTCGGGAGTCTGCACATCGCTGTGACAGATGGCACAGTAAAAGAAGGCTCTGGACAACGAAAGCAAATCAAGAATGACTTACGTGAGGTTTCACGCAGAAGCAGCACGGGGCTGACTCAGCCCGTCTGTCATTAAATTGTATTTGCTTTAGGGCTTTCTCCCCGTAAAGTGATAAAAAAATTTTTACCTTTTGACATCCTTTGCAGATTCAGCGATAAAGAACCCTAGTGTGTTCTTACGGAGCTTAACTTGAGCAGGTGGATTTAATATCAGCCCGCTGGAAACAGAAAATAAAAATACAGTAATTTCCCCCTCCAAATTCTGGGGCAATATCTGTTTTTACCAATGGATTCTCTAAGTTGCAGAGTTAATAGGACTCAATCCCCTTTTACTGCAGGAATTTACAGTAGAAAATGGGGATTTGACTGCATTTAATTGATCGATTGTGGACAAATATCCTGAGAGGGAGCCAGGTCAAAACTCAGTACCTGAGCTGCATACATTCCCTGGACTATGCCCTGAATCAGAAACAGTCAAAGCAATGCAGATGCAGGAAGCTTTGCTAATTTGAGATATCCAAAGCCAAAGAGGCCAAGGCTGCACAGTTGCTGGTCTTACTGTCATTCTAGTGGTGTACATACATCATTAGGCTTTTTGCCCTTTAGAAAATTCCTTTTATTGGCCAGTACAATTTTTAAACGCATGTCTTTGACTGCACTTTTGTCTTTGACTTCACTTTCATCTATCTTGATTGTAAGATTTTTGAAAGCAGGAACCACATGAACTGTTTCTATTTCTGCACCACTTGAATATTTTGATTTTCTGTTTTCTTATGGTTTGGGTGTTTGCAAACACTGTCTTATAAATTTCAACCATAATATTTTTTGATGGGCTACTCCATTGTGACTATCTGAATTCCTCAAACTCTCCCTGTTTGTCAGGCTCTCCCATTTTTATTTTCTTTAATTTAGACCTCCAATATTGTTAGGTCTTATAACCCTGTGCCTTCCCTCACTTTGTTTGTACATGATCAAAGTTCTCCTTTCCTCCTTTAAAACACACCCTTCCTATCATATTCACAATGGAAAGAGGTCAAGTCTTCATTTGGGCAAAACTTAGTCTGTTGTTAGGATATTGCAAAGTAATGTGCAAGTATGAGAGCCTTACAAAAATAAAAGAGCTTGTGCAACAAAAGCTCTTCAGATCTATGCCGAGAGTAAAAGATGCTGAATAGCTGTGTTCAAGTAGATTGTTATATGAAACCCTGTGTGGCGCTTTCTCTGAGTACTGACTGACTAACACATTCATGGAATGATTGCTTTTAAGCCTGAAAAGCATGGATTGTGCCTCCCCTGCTCCAATATCATGGGCTGATGTCCACCGCTCAAGAAGCATATGCTCAAGTTGCATCTTAATATGTCCTTTTCTAAAGGCAGGGTCCTCTGAACTCAAATTGAATACTTAGTTATGAAGATACTGTCGTGATAACTTCTCTGGTTGCATTTGCAAGAAAAGGTGAACTTTTTCCAAAGACTTGCCCCTGTCTTCATGAATCACAACAAGCTGCTCTGTTAGAAAATGCTGGCCCCTGGAACAGACTCAGGAAATTCTCTAACTGGGATCTGATCCAGCTTTACCGCTTACCAGGTGATAAATTATTCCCCAAGACAGACTCTGAGGATTACCCAGGGCTTTTGCCCATCCTAGAGCCTACTCAAGTGTATCAATTAGAAAAGAAAATAAAAAGTGAGGAGAGATAGGTTTCCCCTAGTTTTTCAATATACTTGCCTAAAGTGCAGCACTGAGTTGCCCTGCTTTTATTCTGTGTAATGACTGGGTGGATTTAGCACAGCTAGGTGACCAGAAGAGCTCCAATCACGTAAGTGCCCAGACTGAGTTCAGAGTCTCCTTTGCCCCTTGGGTGTGGTGCGAGCTTGGGAAAACTATTTACCTTTTCTTAGCTCCTTCTCCATAAAATGGAGCAAATAATTGTACCCTTCTTACAGTGTTGTTGTGAGGATTCGGGAGTTCATGTAAGTGAAATGCTTAAAGTAGTGTTGCTCAGGAACCAGCAATCATGTAAGACTGCTATTACCAATATCTTTGCCAAATCAGGATTTTATTCTTTTGATGCAACTCTGACTCTTTCAAGAGAAACCAGAGTTAAATCTATGTCAGAGCAGGGGTCTCTCTCCTTGGGGGTGGATGTCTGCTAGGAAGTAAACAGCATCAGAACTTCTTGAATATACATGAAACTTAGCTGCTCACTCATGTTTCTGGTCCACAGTGTCCTAACAGTCACCCTAATAAAGTTGATAGAAATCTGGGATGTTAAATGTGGAAACGTATTAAGAGCATTTGGCCCAGTCATTTCTGACTGCCAGTGAACAAAAATGACTGTATTATGGAGATTCAAAACCAAATCACAGATTTGGGTTTTATAAGTGGTATTTTTGAATTCTATGTCTATTTTTCAGAAGTGGGGTTTTGAATTCTCTGTCTTTAAAACTTTGCAAATAATTCTGATGTATAATCCCAGTCATTGAAGGCCAAAGATGTTAAAACCTGATCAGATGTTAAAACCCTGATCAAGCTTCTGGCTGCTCTGAAACTCAAACTGCCTTCCCTGTGAAGTAAGACACCAGCTTCCTCACTCACATCTATTTCCAGCAGAAAGGGAACTTGGACATGGGTTTAGATTTTGAAATTTTCATGAGTATGGTGGAATTGTTAAATAAAATGTAGCAGCCAGAGGATACCAGTCTTCACTCTCCTTAAGGACTTGCTTTGTGACATACCCTGCTGAGTCCTTTCCCTCAGATACCTTCTACACTCTTTGTACATGACACATTATTCCTTCTTTCTAACTTTTCAGATACTTGTACTGATATCATTCAAATTACTGAATTTTTGAGGGTTTCCTATGATTCTAGGTTCCTGGTAACGTCCGTCTTAGAGCTGGAAGTGATCCTAGGAATTCATTTGCGTGACATCCTCATTTTACAGGTGACGGACACTTCTCCAAGGCCACTGATCTGGCAAATCAGAGCCAGGTTCTGAACCTAGTCTATTGATTACAATTTACATCAGAATTAAAGGAAGTTTTCCACTAAAAAAAAAAAAAATACAAACAAGCCGCATGTTTCTTGTTTCCCATTCCACTTAAGCCCCACTTTTTCTTGTTTTCCAGCATCTTTTATCTCTAAATCATTGTGGCTGATTCTGGATTTTCTTTTTTTATTGTATGATCACTTCTCATACTTCTTATATTATCCTATGCATTTTCAGGAAATGCTTATGGTCTAATAAGGGTAACTCTTTCTTTCATCTACCTGATCAATAGCAAACTTTGCCCCATAGGTCAGTCAAATCCCCATTTTTTTTTTCATATTTTTCAGATTAGTTTCTAAGGCTTTCTAAGGTTTGTGGGAACACTTTGATCACAAATAATTCTATTTCATTGTATGATCTACGGTCAAGCCTTACAAGATCTGGGAATATATTAAGAGGAACAGATCTGAGAAGGTGATCTTGTCGTCTCTCTCTCCTGATCATGAAAGACACTGGGGCAAGACCACCGCAACAGAGGCAAAGCCTTTGCCCACCCACTAGGGTAACCTTTTGAACCCCAGTGTTCATAGATAGTATCAAAGACACCACAGCTGCCTGGGTGCCTGAGAGGCCAGCTCTCACCACAGGGCCACAAGCTTAGTTACGGCTCTGTCTCTGCCAAAATCATAATCTTTAAAGAGTGTCCTCAAAGAATCTGAAGAGGTTCGAAGCCTCACTGATACCAGTAACCGTGGCAGGCGGACTTGTACTCGATGGCGATCAGCATGAGGTGCATCTTTGTGAAGCAGAGCCTGGAGAGAAGACGAGGAGGGGGTGAGGTGAGACAGGAGAGCAGAGCACCCGCTCACAGTGATGGGGGGCTGGGTGCTGTGCTGGGCTCTGCGCCCGGGGGGACACCGCCCCTCGGCAAGGGGAGGGCCTCTCAAACAGGAAACGTTCTCTGAAAGTTTGGACATTGGTGGAGAGAGAGTCCACCCTGGAGGAACTCACAGCTAGGGAGCCAACTGGGACAGCCATGAACCTGTCCCGCACGGACTGTAACCCCCAGCCCAGGTGGCAGACGCTCCAACTTACTCATCATTAGGCCTTCGGGGCCTGTCACCAAGCCTACAGCGAGCCCTCCGTGAGCTTTGGGGAAAGAGCGCGTGGCACGAAACCGAGGAGTGGTTTTCCCTTCACTTACTGGCAAGCGTCAGGAAAGGTCATCCCAGCAAAGTCATTGGAGAGACGTTGCGTCAGGATTTTGTTCTTCAGGCCGTTGCAGAAAAGCTGCTGCCAGGGCTCGTGAGGACAGATCTGGAACACACAGCCAGGCCACGGGAGGCAGGGTGACGTGGAGTTCAGGGTCTACTAGCTCAAGCTGTGTGCTCTGCCCAGTACCAAACCAGTGCCCACTGGCATTCAGGTCCCAGGAAGGACATTTGTCGGGACTTCCCAGGTGGTCCAGGAGTTCAAACTTCTCCTTCCAAAGCAGGGGGTGCAGATTTGATCCCTGGTCAGGGAGCTAGGATCCCACATGACTTGTAGCCAAAAAAACCAACACATAAACAACAGAAGCAACAGTGTAACAAACTCAGTAAAGATTTTAAAGAAGTCCGTATAAAACATTTTTTTTTTTAATGAAAAGAAAGGAGCTTTGTCCTCATGATTAACTGGACAAATGTCAAAGGAAGAACTAAAACTCCATCGTACATCTCAATGACTCTGATAACGAAGAGGAAGCATCATGATTTACTCATGCTTCCTGCTAGAAATGAATTCTTCTTCCAGTTATTTCAGCAGGTAGACTGGTTTTTGAGTCAGGAACAACAAGATAAGAAGGGGAATGTGCACTCTAACTCATCTCCTCCTAGATATGGCTGTTTAAGATTATTAAAAAAAATATTAGTTTCCTAGTCATTGACTAATCATATACCACAAGGATGAAAACATCGATGACTTCTGCTCAGGATCAGAACCCTTCTTGGTTCTAATAAACTCAAAAAGCCATCCCAATGCTTGGACATGACAATGTAAAAATCAAGAACAGCGGCAGGTTTCTAGACAAAGGGGAATGTGATGGAAGGATTTCTCTCTCAGAAAAAGCTAAATGCTGCTCTCTTCTGTGCAAGACCCCCAGGATTCTGTTTTTCTCTCTGTGCATCATCCTCTTCTTCCTCCCCATGCAGCCATGAGAATCACCATCACGCTGCTCTGAGCAGGACAGGCCCCTTAAAGCCCAGAATCTCCCATGAAGCCTGGAATTTCTAGGAACTGTGAAACACTTTGGTGCTGGAGAGTTAAGGCCAGCCCAGAAACATGCCTCAGATGGCCATCTTGTGGTTCAGGGAGAGAAAAAAAAAAAAAAAAAGAAACAGATGAACAAAAAAATTCTGCCCTGCTAAAAAGGACCACTTCTTTCCAGCATACCTCATCTGAGTCCCAAGCTGCAGGCTCTCCTGCATTTTCCCATTTTCTTTTTTAAAAATTACCATTATTACTGGCTTCACTGGGTCTTCACTGTGGTGCCCGAGCTCTCTCTAGTGGGTGCATGAGGGTCTCAACTTTTAGTGCACAGGCACAGCATTGGGGGTCTTAGTTCCCTGACCAGGGGCTGAACCTGCATCCCCTGCATTGGAAGATGGATTCTTAACCACTGGACCACCAGGAAGTCCCCTCCCACTTTCTTAAAATCCTTAATTGAGGAAGGCTCACCTCCTTGGGCAGTTCAGGCCGTGATTTAAGTCCTCATTGACTACAGAACCTGGCTTAGTGCTGCCAACCCAAAGGTTCCAGCTTATGCAATAAAGTAAAACTCTGATGGCTTGGCAGGTACAGAATCTGCCTGCAGTGCAGGAGACATGAGATGTGGGTTTGATCCCTGGGTCAGGAATATCTCCTGGAGGAAGAAAGGGCAACCCACTCCAGTATTCTTGCCTGGAAAATCCCATGGACAGAAGAGGCTGGTGGGCTACAGTCCATAGGGTCACAAAGAGTTGGACACAACTGAGCACATGGCTCAAAAAATAACCATAGACATGAAGATTTCTTGTGTCATTTTTTTTTAATCAGAAAAAGAAACAGGAAGACAAGACAGATTTGGGATTTGGATAGTAGACTCAGGGAGTTCAAGTAAATCAGTTGGATTAAATCTAATCCAAGTTTAAGTTTAAGGCAATGCTATGCTTAGAACCAACCAGAAATGCTGCTCAGACTTCAGTTTCTCACCATATATTCAATATAGATCAGTAGAGTCAGAATATGTGGCACTGACCCAAGGCTTTCTAATCTGACTGCTCAGAAGTTTTACAAATATTAATTCAATACCTGGGAAAAATCAGGTCACAAGTAGAATGCGTGCTAAGTTGCTTCAGTCATGCCCAAGTCTTTGCAACCCCATGGACTGCAGCCCTCCAGGCTCTTCTGTCCATGGGATTCTCCAGGCAAAAATACTGGAGTGGGTTGCCATTCCCTTCTTGCCGTGATCTTCCCAACCCAGGGATCGAATCCACGTCTTTTATGTCTCCTGCATTGCAGATGGATTCTTCACCACTAGCGCCACCTGGGAAGCCTACGATTAGATTGAAGTGAAGTGAAGTCGCTCAGTCGTGTCCGACTCTTTGCGACCCTGTGGACTGTAGCCCACCAGGCTCTTCTGTCCATGGGATTCTCCAGGCAAAAATACTGGAGTGGGTTGCCATTTCCTTCTCCAGGAGATCTTCTCAACCCAGGGATCGAACCCAGGTCTCCCGCATTGCAGGCAGACGCTTTAACCTCTGAGCCACCAGGGATTAGCAAGTCTTATTTTACAGATGCAGAAACTGTCAGAGAAAGTTTAAATGCCTTATCCGAGCAAAGTAGGCCTTAAGACAGTGGCATCCTGACCATTAAATCTAAGTTAATAGGTTTAATCAATTTCAGTTAATAATTAATTGAATTAATTTTAGTTAATTAAGTTAATTAATTACAGAATCTAAAGCACCAAAGTGGAGTACAACATGAGAAAATTTTGCCCTGACTCTGACCAGTTTAGAATTCCTGAAAGGGGGTTTCAGACTTCAATTCCCTGATCAACAGATGATCATGACCCCAAGTCTCTCTTAATTCCTAGCTTCCAGAAGCCACTGTATGAATACTGACAGGTGCCCATCATCACTGAGGAGGTTCCAACTTAGACAAACAGTAGGAAAAACCAACAACAAACAAGGACAGAAAACAAAGCCACAACAGGGCAGGCTGTACATCTGTACCGTCTGTATTTCCACGAAGGAGACAAAGTCGTCATGTAGAGTTCTCACTCTCGTTTCTCCAGACACGGAGAGTAAAATCACAGTCATCACAACAGATACTGAGTTAACTCTCGCTTTTCTAAACTTATAATGCACAGGCGGAGACAATGTCCTCCCCAGCCACTTTCTGGGTCACACACAGTGACCGCTAAGTGAACGTTAAAGTTTGTTCGCTGTAGCATCACCAAGGCTCACGCTGACTGCCTGACGGCTGGTTCTACTTCTCTGTATATGTGTGTGTTACCCGTCAAGTCGCTTCAGTCATGTCAGACTCTTTGCGACCTTTTGGACTGTAGCCCACCAGGCTCCTCTGTCAATGGGATTCTCCAGGCAAGAACACTGGGATGGGTACCATGCCCTCTTCCAGGGGATCTTCCCATGCGGGGATCAAACCCGCATCTCTTTCGTCTCCTGCATTGGCAGGCGGGTTCTTTACCACTAGCGCCATCTGGGAAGCCTCATCTCCTTATATTCACAGAAGGAATTCTGTGGTTGCCAGTGAGCATTTTGCTGGCCAGACTATCTTTTGAATCTTTCAATTCTTTTGCTTTTTCTTTACAGTATTGGAGAAGGGACCAGAAAAGGAATGCCAGTTTTTTAAACATTTATTTGAAAAAAGGAAATAAAGTGCAAAGAGAAGTCATAAAGAAAATTGAGCATAAGAAAAGTCAAATGTGGATGCATAATTAGATGGAGAGAAAGGTCACTCTCTGGAGAAACTTTGAGTTTTCCAGACCCAGCTGAGCGTTAAGAATATCTTTCCTGGAAGTGCTTCATGGGGATGGCATTTGGAAGGCCATGCTATGTGCTATCATATTTCATCCTGGTGGTCCATTGAGCCACTTAATTTGTCTCAAGCAAAGGTATCAACAAACCTGATGTAGGAGACTGGGAGTAGATATCCAACAGCCAGAGGCACATGGCACAGTAGTAAGACTGTAAGTCAGACAATTTTCTGTCTGTTACTCATTAACTTATTATACAGTCAATTAGTTAGCTTCCACAACTGGGATACTCCCTTGAAATACTAAGAGAAACATCAGGTCAGTTCAGTTCAGTCACTTAGCCCTGTCCAACTCTTTGCGACCCTTTGGACTGCAGCACGCCAGGCCTCGCTGTCCATCACCAGCTCCCAGAGCTCAACCTTATGTCCATTGAGTCGGTGATGCCATCCAACCATCTCATCCTCTGTCATACCTGTCTCCTCCTGCCTTCAATCTTTCCCAGAATCATGTCTTTTCCAATGAGTCAGTTCTTTGCATCAGGTGGCCAAAGTATTGAGGCTCCAGCTTCATCATCAGTCCTTCCAATGAACATTCAGGATTGCTTTCCTTTAGGATTGATTGGTTGGATCTCCTTGCAGTTCAAGGGGCTCTCAAGGGTCTTCTCCAGCACCACAGCTCAAAAGCATCAATTATTTGGCACTCAGTTTTCTTTAGGCTCCAACTCTCACATCCATACACGACCACTGGAAAAACTATAGCTTTGACTAGATGGACCTCTGATGGGCAAAGTAATGTCTCTGCCTTTTAATATGTTGTCTAGGTTGGTCACATCTTTCTTCCAAGGAGCAAGTGTCTTTTAATTTCATGGCTGCAGTCACCATCTGCAGTCATTTTGGAGCCCAAGAAAAGAAAGTCTGTCACTGTTTCCACTGTTTCCCCATCTATTGGCTATGAAGTGATGGGATCAGATACTATGATCTTCATTTTCTGAATGTAGAGTTTTAAAGAAGCTTTTTCAGTCTTCTCTTTCACCTCATCAAGAGGCTCTTTAGTTCCTCTTCACTTTCTGCCATAAGGGTGGTATCATCTGCACATCTGAGGTTATTGATATTTCTCCTGACAATCTTGATTCCAGCTTGTGCTTCATCCAGCCTGCCATTTCCCATGGTGTACTCTGCATATAAGTTAAAAAAGCAGGGGGTCAACATAGAGCCTTGATGTACTCCTTTCCCAATTTGAAACAAGTCTGTTGTTCCACGTCCAGTTCTAACTGTTGCTTCCTGACCTGCGTACAGATTTCTCAAGAGGCAGGTCAGGTGGTCTGGTATTCCCATCTCTTTCAGAATTTTCCACAATTTCTTGTGATCCACACAGTCAAAGGCTTTGGTGTAGTCAATAAAACAAAAGTTGATGTTTTTCTGGAATTCTCTTGCTTTTTTGATGATCTAATGGACGTTGGCAATTTGATCTCTGGTTCCTCTGCCTTTTCTAAATCCAGCTTGAACATCTGGAAGTTCTTGGTTCATGTACTATTGAAGCCTATCTTGGAGAATTTTGAGCATTACTTTGCTAGCATGTGAGATGAGTGCAATTGTGCAGTAGTTTGAACATTCTTTGGCATTGCCTTTCTTTGGGATTGGAATGAAAACTGACATTTTCCAGTCCTGTGGCCATGGCTGAGTTTTCCAAATTTGCTGGTATATTGAGTGCAGCACTTTCACAACATTATCTTTTAGGATTTGAAATAGCTCAGCTGGAATTCCATCACCTTCACTAGCTTTGTTCATTGTGATGCTGCCTAAGGTTCACCTGACTTCACATTCTAGGATGTCTGGCTCTAGGTGAGTGATCACACCATGATGGTTATCTGGGTCATGGGGATCTTTTTTGAATAGTTCTCCACGTATTCTTGCCCCCTCTTCTTAATATCTTTTGCTGCTGTGAGGTCCATACTTTTTCTGTCCTTTATTGTGCCCATCTTTGCATAAAATATTCCCTTAGTATCTCTAATTTTTTTTAAGAGATCTCTAGTCTTGTCCATTCTATTGTTTTCCTCTATTTCTTTCCACTGATCACTAAGGAAGGCTTTCTTATCTCTCCTTGCCATTCAGATGGGTTTATCTTTCCTTTTCTCCTTTGCCTTTCACTTCTCTTCTTTGCCCAGGTGTTTGTAAGGTCTCCTCAGACACGCATTTTGCCTTTTTGCATTTGTTTTTAATGGGGGTGGTCTTGATCACTGCCTCTTGTACAGTGTCATGAACCTCCGTTCATAGTTCTTCAGGCACTCTATCAGATCTAATCCATTGAGTCTATTTGTCACTTCCATTGTATAATCATAAGGGATTTGATTTAGGTCATACCTAAATGGTCTAGTGGTTTTCCATAGTTTCTTCAATTTATGTCTGAATTTTGCAATAAGGAGTTCATGATCTGAGCCACAGTCAGCTCCTAGTCTTGTTTTTGCTGACTGTATAGGGCTTCTCCATCTTTGGCTACAAAGAATATTATCAATCTGATTTCAGTATTGACCATCTGGAGATGTCCATGTGTAGAGTCTTCTCTTGTGTTGTTGGAAGAGGGTGTTTGCTATGACCAGTGCGATCTCTTGACAAAACTCTGTTAGCTTTTGCTTCATTTTGTACTCCAAGGCCAAACTTGCCTATTACTCCAGGTGTCTCTTGACTTCCTACTTTTGTATTCCAGTCCCCTATGATGAACAGGGCATCTTTTTTGGGTTTTAGTTATAGAAGATCTTGTAGGTCTTCATAGAACTGTTCAACTTCAGCTTTTTCAGCACTAGTGGTTGGGGCGTAGAGTTGGGTTACTGTGATACTGAATGGTTTGCTTCAGAAATGAACAGAGATAATTCTGTCATTTTTGAGATTGCACCTAAGTACTGCATTTTGGAGTCTTTTGTTGACTATGAGGTCTACTCTATTTCTTCTAAGGAATTCTTGCCCATGGTAGTACATGTTATGGTAATCTGAATTAAATTTGCCCATTCCTGTCCATTTTAGTTCACTGATTCCTAAAATGTTGATGTTCACACTTGCCATCTCCTGTTTGACCACTTCCAATTTATCTCAGGTTCCTATTCAATATTGTTCTTTACAGCATCGGATTTTACTTCCATCACCAGTCACATCCACAACTGGGCATTGTTTTCACTTTGGCTCCATCTCTTCATTCTTTCTGGAGTTATTTCTCCACTCTCTTCCAGTAGCATATTGGGCACCAATCTACCTGGGAAGTTTATCTTTCAGTGTCAGTCATTTTGCCTTTTCATACTGTTCATGGGGTTCTCAAGGCAAGAATACTGAAGTGGTTTGCCATTCCCTTCTCCAGTGGACCATGTTTGGTCAGAACTCTCCACCATGACCTGTCCATCTTGGGTGGCCCTACATGGCATGGCTCATAGTTTCACTGAATTAGACAAGGCTGTGGTCCATGTGATCAGTTTGTTTAGTTTTCTGTGACTAAAACATCATGTATTTAAAATGTATGACACACAGTATACATTCAACACGTGGCTACTCTTATTATTACTGCATAGAATGCCCCAAAGTAATCTGCAAAATTAAATTTTAATGATTATTTGTATAATTATTTCTCGATGAAAATAATTATTTATTATTGTCCATTACTTTGTATTTAACTTATATGTTAATATATGAAATCTCCACTAATAAGTTTTATTTTCTATTTCTACCTTCAGTAACTCAAAGTGCTTCTACATTTATGAATACATTTAGTTTCATAACATCATGGAGTGCAAGGAGGAAGCAGAGTTATGGTTTTTATTTCGCAAGTAAATATTTTTAGGTAAGAGCTTCCCCAGTGGCTCAGCAGCAAAGAATCCATCTGTCGATGCAGGAGACGCAGGTTTGATCCCTGGGTCAGGAAGATCCCCTGGGTAAGGAAATGGCAACCCACTCCAGGATTCTTGTCTGTAGAGTCCCATGGACAGAGGGGCCTGGTGGCTACAGTCCATGGGGTGGCAAAAAAAGAGTCAGACATGACATAGTGACTAAGCAACGATAATAATTCTTGGGAAAGACTCAGGTAAACAACTTCTTTAAGGTCAGTGTGGTGCCTGGGACTTCAATCCAGATCTCTCAATCCCTTCTCAGCTTAAGTAGAAGCCAAATCTCACTTCTCAGGGCCTTCTTGCTTTCCTCAATTTTTATTTTCTATATCTGATCTTACATTTAGGAGGACATGGGGACAGAGCCAAGATTCAACATCAGTTTACAAGGTTACCTTCTTGTTTTGCTCAACAAATAGAGACGTCAGGAAGGTACACAAGCCTGGCACCAAGCAGCCCTGGGCGATGAATCCAAGCTTTAGTTCAGCAAAGCAGATGATGTTGTCGCCAGCGTTCCAGTTCCAGCTGGGGATCTTTGGCAGAAAGGCCTGTTTCAGGGTAGAAAGTAAGAGAAACAGTCTCATGGACACAGAAAACAAGCTAGTAACAAGCTAGTGGCTATCAGTGGGTAAAGGGAGGGAATGACAAGACAGGGGCAGGGAATTCTCTTAACACCAACTGCTACGTATAAAGTAGATAAGCAAGGATATGCTGTATGGCAGAGTGAAATATAGCCATTATTCTGAAATAACTTTAAATGGAGTATAATCTATAAAAATTTTGAATTACTACATCATTTCACAACATATACAAATATTGAATACTGTACACCAGAAACCAAAATGACATTTTACATTAACTGTTCTTCAACAAAACAAAGTATTGCTGTCTATTTCTCCCTTTAGATTTCTTCACATTTGCTTTATAAATTTAGGTCCTCCTATGTTGGTGTCATAAATAATTACAAAAGTTATATCTTCTTGCTGGATTGACTCCTTTATCATATGTAATGCTCTTCTTTTAATCTGATTAAAGTCTTTGTTTTAAAGTCTATCTTGTCTGATACAGGTACAGCTTCTTCAGATTTATTTTGTTCTCCATCAGCACGTAAAGTATTTTTCCATCCCCTCATTTTCAGTCTTGTGTGTGTCCTTATTTCTCCTTTTCATTAGTTTTTTTTTCTGAGGTTTAATCTTATTCTTTTCTTTGAAACATAGTCCTCTGTTTCTTCCTTTTATTTGACTCTCTGTGTCGGTTTCTATGCATCAGATAAAATAGCCATCTCTCCTAGTCCTGAATGAGTGGACTTGTGCAGTAGATGAATCTCATTGTTCAACCCTGCCCTAGCCCTTGGCTGTCTCTTAAACCTTTGTCACTGTCCAACCTGACTACTTATTTTAGTGGCTCTCAATATTTAAGGCTGTGTCAAGATCTGTTGGTGACCCGAACGGAAGGATCTGAGTCAGCATCTAAATTCAGGATGAGCAGATTCCAGACCATCAGGCAGCTTTTAAAGTATATAAACATAACTCTTGCCAAATTGACATTTTTATATGGTTAATAATCTTAATGAGATTCCCAATTTCACCTACAACTGGCAAAAACCTTTTGTGTGTAGACCCACTAGAAAATAGTAAGTTCATATATTACTTGGAGGAACTAAGGTTCATCTAGGTCTGTAGACCAAAATAGGAGGAGACTGAACAGGCTATAATGTTGCAATACCTTGTTATGGGACTGAAGTATCTGTATGATGATCCTGGTGTTAGGGTAATAGTTCTTGATAGAGAGCACCCTACATAAACAACAAATATTCTCATTAGTGATGTGCCATGTCTAACATCTTTGTAATATAATTCAATTCAAAGTTAAACTGATGTGTGCATAAGTACAGGAAAAGCACATATTACAAAGTTCTTTGTTATGATCTTTAATAGCATACATGTGGAAGAATACTATGATTTTAGTGACTTAGCAAATTATATCTATGGTAAGGCCAGCTCTTGGTATTAATAGCTGTGGTCATCTGGGACCAATTCTTGAGGAGGAATTTTCATACATTGTAGCTTTCAAACTCAAACACATTAATTAAAAAAAAAATAGGGACTGAATTGCTGTCTATCATTGAAGTAGCTCATAGACTGTCTAACACAACTTTCTCAAAATAACTTTTACAAAATAAGAAACTAAGATCCTTCTCATATTTACTGCATAGCTGTTTCTTGCTTTTTGTAGAGTAACCTTCAGCTATATACATTTATTTTGCTCTGAGCGCCAACAGGTTGTCTGGATTAGGTTCAATGGCATTGCATTTAAATCTGTTACCACAAATTAAGCTCTTGCTCATGGATAGTTCAGTTCAGGATGGTAACACTACCCATAGCCATCTTGAAAATACAGCCAAAAGTCAAAAGTGCACCATACTGAACCACACACAACCTTTCACTAAGACTCCTAGAAAAAAAAACCCAGTAAATAAAGTCTCTGAATAAGGTTCACAAATCACACGTGCTATCTTTATTTTTGAGATGACGTTAGTGAGAAAGGCGCTATCTGAACAGTTTATCAGTTATCTGTATGTTTGCTTTTTAAATTTACACAGCTGTTATTCATATAAAACTACAGGAAAGTAAGTGGAAAAGCACATCAACATACAGGAAACTGTATTTTGACTTCCTTTTTTCATACATCTGCTGTCTCTGGGGGCAAAAAATAAGGCAGAAACCTGGAATATGATGAATCCTCTGTGCTATGATAGATGACACCTGTTTAGTCCTATGTACTGGGCTTTATTTTAAAGGAGAGAAAATAAAGACCAGAATCTGAGCATATAAGACACAGCACCGGCTTCTTACCTCATAATGTTTGAAGAGTCTTCAGCATGTGAATCACTGCATAGGGGGTTGGCTATGATCAGGCACGCTTCTGCAGAGTCCACCTATTCTTCAAGATGAAACGGCAGTCACCTTGTTAATTGCATGGGCCATGCTTGCCTGTTCCCGTTTGGGCTTTTCTTAGGGTTCTGTTACCTGGTGCATGCTCAGTCACCCAGTCGTGTCTTGACTCTTTGCAACCCCGTGGATGGTAGCCCTCAAGGCTCCTCTGTCCATGGAACTTCCCAGGCCAGAATAGTGGAGTAGGTGGCCCTGGAGTAGAAGATCCCTACTCCAGGGATCTTCCCGAACCCGGAACTGAACTTGCGTATCGCATATCTCCTGCATAGCAGGTAGATTCTTTATCACTGAGCCACCTTGACAGCCCATGGTTTTGTCATAGAATTCCAATGAGAGAGAAAGCGCACTCCAGAAGGACTGGTGATAAGGATACCTGAGAGAGGCACCTTAGATGGATCAGGGTCCCTGACACAGATGCAGATTGCTTTAAAATGGGAATAGTGCATAGTGATATTTTTCCTATCATCCAAAAACATCAATTTATGAGCAGTGATGAGCAATAAGACCTTTTAAGCAATTGCATGAGCAATAAGACCTTTTAAGCAATTGCCTTTCAGTTTAGCAAAAAAATAAATAAATAAATACTGAAGAGGTTCTTATCCCAAGTTGCAGGAAGGAGAAAGATTATTTTGCCTGTGTCAGTTTTTGCTTCACTTCTTTGTGTTGACTCTGTAAATCTCTGCTTTAAAAACTGAAGCTTTTGGTATATATGATTCTGTGAAACCTAAAACATGAAAGGATGCTGGCCTTGGCCTTAAATGAAAGATATCTGGAGGGTTTGTATCTGTCTTAATCTCAGCCTAAATGGGATCTCTGCTATCTTCATTCATGCCCTTTCTATGAGAGGACCTATCAGTGTGTTTAAGAGAAGTTGGTGAAAGCTGACAGACTCCTAGAAATCTGTCATCTGGTAAGAATCCTACTTGGATAGAAAGATCTAACAGACTTCTGCTATCCACAACTTTTCCAGATCAATTAGAACAATAAAATAAAACTGCTGTAGACAGAGATTTCAGTGAAATAAAAATTTAAATGTAAGTGTATGTAAACAGTGAGGTCAATTTGGTATTTGTCAAGAAGGATTTGAAGGCCAATTGCTAACATTTCCTCTACGATCAATAAGTTGAAGGAGTTGTATTTACTCCAGTTAAGAGTCTGGAGTAATACCTTTGGGAAGACCAACACACTATCATCTTAATTGTTGTAGCTTAGGCACCCCACTCCAGTACTCTTGCCTGGAAAATCCCATGGACGGAGGAGCCTGGTGGGCTGCAGTCCATGGGGTCGCTAAGAGTCGGACACGACTGAGCGACTTCACTTGCACTTTTCACTTTCATGCATTGGAGAAGGAAATGGCAACCCACTCCAGTGTTCTTGCCTGGAGAACCCCAGGGACGGGGGAGCCTGGTGGGCTGCCGTCTATGGGGTCGCACAGGGTCAGACACAACTGAAGCGACTTAGCAGCAGCAGCAGCAGCAGCAGCAGCAGCAGCAGGGAAATGACAAGGAGGAAAAGAACTAGATCTTACCGCAACTCGCCTCAGATCCTCCCACTTGAGTGCAGACCCAGAAATGAAGGTTGTATAGGCCATGTGGTGCTTAAATATGGTTTCCAATTCCAACGAAGGAGAGACCCTGGACACAGGATGCCGTGCCAAAGACGGAAAAAGAAGAGTGGCTTCGGTTTAGAGACCGTTATATTATTTAGTGCATTTAATAAAAACCCTAATACTCTTGGAAAATATACATCTTCCATTACTAATCCCCATGCTCAGGTGATGTTGATACCATTAGCCGAAGTCTAGGAATGGGTCTTGAGCTCAGGTACATCAATCATAGTGACATGAAAAGATACAAATTGGATTAATACAAAAAAAAAAAAAAAGAATTACTAAGAACAAGGAAGTTCAGGATCAAACGAGAATATTTCAATTATTCAAAAAGACATAGCATTTTAAAACAACTAAATAAAATAGTTTCTAAATATGTAAACATTTAAACAAAATTGGAGACACAAATAGATGAATCTGCCACTGTAATAAAATATCTCAATGCATCTTCTCAATTATTGATGGATCAAAGGGGAAAATGATAATTGTTTGATATTTATAAATTCTGCAAACAACTTTAGAACATTTTTCATTTTTGTTGAGGCAAAATTGACAATTAAAATTGTAAAATATTTAGTGAATCTGCCTGCAGTGTGGGAGACCTGAGTTTGATCCCTGGGTTGGGAAGATCCCCTGAAGACGGGAAAAGGTACCTACTCCAGTATTCTGGCCTGGAGAATTCCATGGACTGTACAGTCTGTGGGGTCGCAAAGAGTCAGATACAATTGAGCAACTTTCACTTTTTCACTTTAGTGTATGACATGATTTGATAGATGTATTTACTGTGAAAGACTCCTCCCACTGAGTTAATTAACACATCAATCACACCTCACGCATTCACCTTTTGTGGGGGTGATGACATTTAAATTCTACTCTCTTAGCAAATTTCAATTATACAATAGTGTTATCAACTATAATCACCATGTTTTATGTTGGATCCTCAGACTTTATTCATCTGTACCCTTTTACCAAATCTCTCCCTATTTCTCCCAATTCCCAACCCTTGGCAAACCATCTCTCCATTTTGTTTATGTAAGGGTGACTTTTTTTTTAGATTTCAGATGTAAGTGATAACATATTCTAATTTAACAATATGGATGAATGGAAGATTAATATACAAAAGTCAATTTTTTTTATACCAAAAGCAAACAACTAGAAAATACAATTAATAAGACACTGTTTCCAATAGTATCAGAAAATATTAATTACCTATAAAATGTCATATACATTTATTACAATATAAATATGTAAAATTATATAATATATAATAAACACAGCAAGCTAGGAGATTTTGCAATATTATTAAGAAACACTAATTGAGAACTACATAAATAGATAACCATAAGTTATCTTAGAGTTAGAAATAGAAGTCAGAGTTAGAAATTGTAACACAAAGAAGTAAATTTTGAGTCAAAAATGCAATGAGATTCTCATCAATTTTTGCAGTTTTTCATAGTTCATGATAAAATGATTATAAAAATTATATGGAAGATAAAGGGCCAAGAAGAGCTTGTCAATTATTGAATAAAGATAAGCAAGGAGGAAAAACTTGCCCTAGGATATGTAAGGATTAATTATGAGCCTTAGTAATTAAAAAAGTATAGTATTAACGCAGTGACAGATAAACTTATTAAAAAAAAAAAAAACAAAAACAGAAGAGATCTATTCAACTGGCAGCATGTCAAATCAGTGAGGGGAAAAGGATTCATTCAAAAACTAGCATTGATAAAATTGGTGTCTATGGAAAAAGATGAAATTTTATTCATGTGTCATGTCACACAAAAAGCAAATTGCTGTAGAATTAGGAATTTAAAACAAAAAAAGAAAATCCAAAATTCTTTATAGGAAATGCAGTTAATTATCTTATTTAAAGGGACTTCCCTGGTGGTCCAATGGCTAAAACTCCGAGCTCCTGACGCAGGAGGCCTGGGTTTGATACCTTGTCAGGGAACTAGATCCTACATGTGGCAACTAAGAGCTCACATGCTGCAACTAAAAAGACCCCTAATGCTGCGACTAAGGTCTGGTGCAGCCAAATAAATAAATAAAAATAAATATTTTAAACATCTTTTAAATACTGGGATAGGGAAAAATTCTAAGCAAAAACTAAAAAGTTTTAAAATACAGTTGAAAATATTGAAAATATGAACTATAATATTAAAACCTTTTGAATATCAAAAGACATCTAATACTCTGAGAAAAGACAAGTTACAAACTGGAAGAATATGGCTACAGTTCACATCATTGATGAAGAATTAGTGTCAGAATATTTTAAGCTCTCCTAGAAATTATGTGGAGAAGGCAATGGCACCCTACTCCAGTACTCTTGCCTGGAGGATCCCATGGACGCAGGAGCCTGGTAGGCTGCAGTCCATGGGGTTGGGAGGAGTCGGACATGACTGAGCGACTTCCCTTTCATTTTTCACTTTCATGCATTGGAGAAGGAAATGGCAACCCACTCCAGTGTTCTTGCCTGGAGAATCCCAGGAACAGAGGAGCCTGGTGGGTTGCTGTCTATGGGGTCGCACAGAGTCGGACACGACTGAAGCGACTTAGCAGTAGCAGTAGCAGAAATTAAGTAAGAAAACCCCCACCAACAATCCAGTAGGAAAATGGGCAAAACGCATGGATAGGCATTTCACAGAAAGATGAAACACATATGGGTAATGAACATGAAGAGAAACTATACTCTTCGTGATAAGGGGCATGTAAATCAAAACCGCAATGAGATTCCATTTTACATTGATTGCATTGCAAAGATGAAAAAGTATGACCATGTCAACTGTTAGAAAAAAGCACAGATGTTTAGATACACAAAGTCCCTTACACATTGCCAGTAAGCTTCAAACATGGTGTAAACACCTGGCAAAACATGCTATTATCTCCTAAAATGAACATTCACATTTTTTTATACCATTAAACCTCCACCACTCCTCCCCCCATACACATAGACACTCTTGCACAGATCCACCAAGAGCCATATACAGGCCATGTTAATAACAAAACTACTTCCAACAGAAAAGTCTAGAAACAACTCAAATCAGACCAAGAGTGGATAAATAAAGTTTACTCTGTCAATGAAATCTTATAACAATGAAAAAAAAAAGTAAAAGTGTTAGTTGCTCAGTCGTGTCCGACTTTTTGCAACCCTATGGACTATAGCCCTCCAGACTCCTCTGTCCATGGAATTCTCCAGGCAAGAATACTGGAGTGGGTAGCCATTCCCTTCTTCAAACACCAATTAACTATAGCAACACTCAGAAATATGAGTGTATCTTAGAAATATAAAATAAGGAGAGTCTAAGTACTACAATATTCCATGGGTGAGATCCTCCTTCTGCAAAGGTAAATATATTTAAACATTTTAAAGAGTATATATAAATGTAATAAAACTACAGGAGAGATAAAGAATGATAATAATGATGGACAAAAAACTGAGAGCAGGATGAAATGTGGGAAAGACCACATAGTTAGATATAGATTGTGTCCTAAATTTTGTATTGATGGTGACTTCATACATGCTGTGCTGGGTTGTCATTTGAGTTGTGGCAACTCTTTGCAACCCTATGGACTGTAACCTGCCAGGCTCCTCTATTCATGGGGATTCTCCAGGCAAGAATACTGGAGTGGGTTGCCATGCCCTCCTCCATGGGATCTTCCTGACCCAGGATTGAACCCACATCTCTTATGTCTCCTGCATTGGTGGGGGGTTCTTTACCACTAGCAGCACCTAGGAAGCCTGGTGAGTTCATGTACTGGGCTTAGAACATTATTAAAACGAACTAATCAGAAAATTAAATAACCACAATGTGCTTATGTGTAAGTCAGTTACTAAGGCTGTTGTAAGAATTATGATAAATCCAATTCCAATTTCTCAACACCAAGAAAGAAAACTAAATCTGATCATGTCATCCCTCTGCTCAAAATCACCAAGAATTCAGAACTGACTTGGAGAAAAGACAACTTCCTTAAAGCCAAATCCTTACGATAGACTATATAACACTTTTATCATCTGGCCCACTACCAACTGCAATATTTTGAAATTCTCTGAGTAAAAGAGAATTATCAATCCTCTTGACTAAAACTTCCTTTGTTCCCTTAAAACATATGTGGACAAGTGAGAGCTTTGCATATTCCCATATATTAAATATCACTAGAGGTGGAACTTCTGTTTCTAGGAACAGTAAATTAGGTAACTTCAGCCAGTCTTCTACTGAGGATATATAAAAATAAAAATACTAGATGAAATATGAAAACATCTCCTAATAAATCATAAGAGATAAAACCAGACCATGAATAATTACCAGGCCAAAACTGAGAACAAATCAAGGTCTTAGAGGTTAAGTCTGGTTTTGTTTTTCTTTTTTTTCCACCCCCTGAAAGCACTGAGTAATTCAGAAGAAGCACTAACCAAAATGAGCTAACATATATAGCTGATTCATTTTGCTGTAAAGTAGAAACTAATGCAGCATTGTAAAGCAACTATACGCCAATAAAATTAATTTTAAAAATTCCTATAAATTGAAAAAGAATAAATAAGTAAAATAAACATGTGAACCATGCCATCACCATGCTAAATGTCAGCTGGTGGTATCACAGGGCAACAGCTCTGCTGATGTACAAAATGAAGAGTTTGATAACGCCTCCAAATTTTAACCTGGCATAACTGAAGTATGGAGACATAGAAGTGTAAAACTGAATAAGCTAGTTTTCAGATAAGACTTCCATCCTTAGCTTGTCGCCTGCATAGTACAAAGAACCTCAAGCCTTGAATTTGGATTTATGTGGTCTTGAGACAGAAGTGCCCCATTGTACTTGGAAGAAGTAAAGAAATACCCTTTCTGTAAGAATGTAATATTTTTCTAGGCCACAAGTTATCTACATATATTTTTTAACATAAGAGTCAGCACATAATCTATGATAAGAAAGCACACGCAAAAAACAAGATACTATGTGTAACATCCAGTAAAAATAACTGACAATAAAAACCAAAGACTTATTGACAAGTACACAGTATTGATACTATGTATAAAATAGGTAACTAACAAGAACATACTCTATAGCACAGGGAGCACTACTAAATGCACTGTGGTGATCTGAGCCGGAAGTCCAAAAGGAAGCGGATATATGTACATATATAGCTGATTCATTTGCTGTAAAGTAGAAACTAACGCAGCATTGTAAAGCAGCTATATGCCAATAAAATTAATTTTAAAAATTCCTATAAGATTGAAAAATAATAAATAAATAAAATAAACGTGTGAAACATGCTATCACCATGCTAAAGGTCAGCTGGAAAAAAAAAATAAAGACTCTAGGCATCAAATTACTAGTCACAAATTACAACATAATTATATTTATTTTATTGAAATAAATGATAAGCCTGGAACACAAGAATCTAAAAACAGAATATCTGAAACAGAACCAAATAGAAACTCTAGAAAACTAAAAAATACAATAACTGAAATGAAAAACTCAATGAGTGAGTTTGTAAACTGATTAAACACAAAGAGAGAAGTAGTAAACTGGAAGGTAGGTCAGAATAAATTATCCAGAACGTAATACCAAGATACAAAAAAAGAAGGGAAATATAAAAAAGAAGATAAGAAATACATTTGGTACAGTGAAGAAAAAGGACTCATTCACGTAAAATTGAATCCCCAGGAAAGGAGGATGAAGAACATAGTGACAAGGGCAATATTTGAAGAAATAATTGAGAATCTGCCAAAAATGGTGGAAAACACTGATCTGGAGACTCAGAAAGATTCATGAATACCAAGCACAATCAGTTCAGTTCAGTCAGTCAGTCGTGTCTGACTCTTTGCAACTCCATGGACTGCAGCACGTCAGGCCTCCCTGTCCATCACCAACTCCTGCAGTTTACTCAAACTCATGTCCAAGCACAATAAATTATCAGAAATTCAAATCTACACACATCATAGTCAAAGTATAACATACTTTCATATTAAGTACTACATATAATCTTTTATGAATCTACCTGCAATACTGGAGACCCTGGTTTGATCCCTGGGTCAGGAAGACCCCCTGGAGAAGGAATAGGCTACCCACTCCAATATTCTTGGGCTTCTCTGGTAGCTCAGATTGTAAAGAATGCACCTGTGATGTACAAGACCTAGGTTTGATCTCTGGGTCGGGAAGATCCCCTGGAAAGGGAAAGGCTACCCACTCCAGTATTCTTGCCTGGAGAATTCCACAGACAGAGGAGCCTGACAGGCTACAGTCCATGGGGTTGCAAAGAGTTGGTCACAACTGAGTGACTTTCACTTTCATTATGGTCTTTTGAGAAGAAAATTCATTAAAGATCATTGAACAGACTTCTTAATAGCAATAACAAAACCAGGAAATCAACAGAATAATACTTCATGGTTCTCCAAGATGAAAGGTAGCAGTTTAAGACCCTATATTCATAAAATCATCTTTAAGAATGAGAACAAAATCAAGATGTCTTTACATTTAAATAACAGAATTTGTTACTGGCAGATCTATATTTAATTCAGGATAAAAATGAGGGGGGAAAAGCATAATGGAAACCAATATGAAGAAGAATATGTATATATACGTATAACTTAATCACCTTGCTGTACACCAGAAACTAATACAATGCTATCAATCAACTACACTCCAATTTTTTAAAAAAGGGGCAGGATAACAGTAATTTCATAAGAAGGAATCCAAATGGCTTATACATTTGAATATATTCTTGACCTCATTACCAACCAGAAAAACGAGATGAAAAACCACAATATGAGACAATGTCTTACAAATGCTATTCTGAAGAATGAATGGCTCAAATGAAGAAGACTGATGTATCCAAGCATCAGGTAGGGTGGGAAGTTACGTTTTAACTGGTAGTAAGGCTACAGGGCAGCAGGCACTCTCAGGGCTGCTGGGGAAGTGCAGACAAGACAGAAAAAGCATTCTGGACGACTGACAGTTCTATTACAGGAAGATTTAGTACCCTGCAGCTTTACTCCTGGGGACCAGGGCACATATACAAGAACTTTCAAAGCAACATTCTTCATAATAGCCGAAATTGAGGAGAAATGTCAACCAACAGTAGAACGGATTAAGAAAAATTGTGGTGTATTCACATAATGGAATGCTTTACCGCACAGCAATGAAAATGAATAGGTACCGCTATACCCAGCTGCAACAAGGACGGATCTCACAAACGCAATATTGAGGTAAATCAATCTGTATCCCATTTTTGTGAGTTTAAAAACAGGAAAAATGTCAGGAGATATGAATTAATAAATGTAAGGTATCAAGTCAAAATCATAATTACCTCTAGGAGCTAAAGATGGGGCAACAGACGGGGAGGGTTTTGCTGCAAAGCTGGCAATAGAATATATCTTGATTTTGGTGATGGTTACATGGATGTTTGCATCACAATAATTCATTTTAATGTACGCTGTAATTCTGTGTAATTTTCTGAGTTATAATTTAGGATAAAGAGTTTTAAACATGGTACTTAATTATTATCTATGCTCCAATGACCCATGCACAACTGTTGGGAATTTTTCACTTAACTTTTACTCTTATGAAATTATTTAATGTTGAAGAAATTAGAAAATATTTATTGCTACGCATGTGATGTGGATATTGGAAAATATTTAATGATACACATATGAAAATGAGGTGACCACTACATACTGAAAAAAAAAACAAATTTGAGGAAATGTACTGTTATCATAAAACCAACATTTATTAGCCATAATGATATAAATACTCATTGCTGCTGTAATTACAAATTAGAAGATAACTCTGTTGGAACAAGTGAAGGAGACAAAGCGGTGCAGAGGGCTGAATAATATTCATCTGAAAAATATCAGGTGATGAGTAAATACTGTGTACAACTGAGGAGTCCAAAGAGTGATAAAACATAAATTTAAACTTAAAAGAAATATTAAAAATGAAAGAGGTTAATTATCTCTGAGTAGTAAGGCTGGAAAAAACTGTAAGAGATTAAATATTTGGTAGTAAGCATTGAAGTCCCAGTATAATGGTCAGCTGGTGCCAAGAGCTGACTCGTTGGAAAAGGCCTTGATGCTGGGGAAGACTGAAGGTGAAAGGAAACGGGGGCAGCAGAGGATGAGATGGTTAGACAGCATCACCAGTGCAATGGACATGAGTTTGAGCAAACTCAGGGAGATAGTGAAGGGCAGGAAGCCTGGTGTGCTGCAGTTCGTGGGGATGCAGAGTGGAACACGACTTAACAACTGAACAACAACATTTTGCTATTGATGTGCATGTTCATATGTTGCCTTCTGGAGCAGTTCTATCTTCTGGATTCCTACATGGATCTGCTCCACCCCCCAATGATTGTTGAATTAGGTGTCTCTTACATGTAATGACAATGTGCCTGTATGTACATGATTTAATGTGTGATGACAATGTGCCTGTGTGTACACGGTTTTCCTTTATCCTGATCAGCATTACGGTACCTTTCCAATCTGACAACTGATATCATTTTTTGGTTCTAGGAAGTTTTTACTTTTTCATTTAATTGTGAAAAATTGCATGTATACAAAGTACATAGGATGCATACATTCAATACAAAGAATAACAAATCAATATTTGTGTTTGACTGAGCTCAGCTGGGTGGTTTCATTGGAGTCAAGTACGTGACTGTGTTTAGCTGAGAACCCTAGTGGGAACAATTTCTGAAAAAGTATCACTTACATGTCCATTAGAGCTGAAATTTGTGGCTCAGATGATAGAGAATCTGCCTGTAATACAGAAGACCGGGGTTTGATCCTTGGGTCAGGAAGATCCTCTGGAGAAGGGAATGGCAACCCACTCCAGGATTCTTGCCCAGAGAATTCCCATGGGGTCACAAAGAGTGAGACACAACTGAGCAGCTAATAAACATACACACACACACACACACACACACACACACACGTCCATTCCCTCGGCTGGACTTCCGGAGGAGCTGGCAGCTGCATGGCCCTCATGCCCTTCAGAGCAGCTGAACTTCTCACATAGTGTTCCATGGCGTCAAAATACTGAGTGCAGAAGCGCCCAGGCTTCTTATGGCTTGGTTCTTTAACTGGCTTGGTCATTTACATATATTTCACAGGTTAAAAGGAGTCAAAAGGCCAGCTCAGATCAAGAGAAAGGAGATTAGAAGACTCCATTCTTGATGGGAGGAAGAGAATGTGTGTAAACAGCTGGGAGGTATTTCTGGTAGTTATTAAAAAAAAAAAAAAAAAAAAAAACAACCTACCACTGTTTCCGTCTGCTACATTCTCTATATCAAGTTAAGTCAAAGGCCAGCCCGGATTCACTGAGAGAAGCAGTATGAATGTACAGTGAGGAAAGGCAACGTGAACTTTGTCATCAAAGGAAAGTCCACCAGAATTACAGACTGTGATAATCACTTTAAAGCCAACAAATGGAGTGATGAGATAGGAGGATTCCAACAGGCTAACTTAGACAGTTTGGCCAGAGAAGGACTCTGAGTGCTGGGGCATGAAAATAAACCATTCACATCCAGTAGGAGAGCTTCTGAGCAAAAAGAACAGATCAATAAAGTAGCCTTTATAGAAGTTCAAGAGAGACAAGATAGGAACTTTGAATCGGGTTATGATAGCGGAGCCTGGCGGGCTATATACAGTCCATGGGGTCGAAGAGTCAGACATGACTGAGTAGCCAGCACTCTCACCTTCAGGGCAGATGAAATGATAGCAACAGAATTAGGACACGTACACAGGGTCTGAGGAAGAAAGGAATGTCCAAGACTACGCTTAGTTTTCTGTTTTAAGGACTGGCATTGATGAGATGCCACTTGCTGAGATAAGTAATGCTATTTGCTTTCTTTCTTGTTTTATTTTTAATTTGCCTTGTGAGATGGGAAAGCTGGACTTGAGATGATGAATTTACTTTTGAAAATGCTGAGTCTGAGGGGTCTTTGAAACACTGGGATGGAAATATCCAGTAAGCTACTAGCTGTGTGACTATGAAGCCAGAAAGAATGTCCAGTGGGGATATCAATTTTGGAGTCTTCAGAAAGTGAAGTGAAAGTTGCTCAGTTATGTCCGACTCTTTGTGACCCCATGGACTATATAGTCCATGGAACTCTCCAGGCCAGAATACTGGAGTGGGTAGCCGTTCCCTTCTCCAGGGGATCTTCCCAACCCAGGGATCGAACCCAGGTCTCCCGCATTGTAGGCAGATTCTTTACCAGCTGAGCCACAAGAAAAGCCCAAGAATACTGGAGTGGGTAGCCTATCCCTTCTCCAGCAGATCTTCCCAACTCATGAATTGAACCAGGGTCTCCTGCATTGCAAGCAGATTCTTTACCAACTGAGCTATGAAGGGGAGTCTTCAGAATATAGATGTAATTGACAGAGTCTGGACAAGCCACTCCCAATGTTTGTGCCATTTAAGACATTTCAATCATTATCTTGACAAGTACCTACAATAACCTACGTTATTCTATGAAAATACAGCAGTGGGTAAAAGATGTAACTTTCCATACATTTAATGATTTCCTCTCTGTCTCAACTGGATTACAATTATTAGTGTTTTATCACTGGTTTTAACACTTTAGGTCTTTTGTTTGTTTACTATGTTTTAAATCAGGGGCCTAGCAATGCAAAATTGCTGAAAAGACAGGCATGACAATGATTCTGAAGCAGAACTCTTGGCTATCTATCCGCAGCACCATAAAGGAATTCAGAAGGCTTACTGGTCATCTCATAACCGAGAGCCTAAGGTAACGGTTGGTTGAAGGTGTCATAATGTAAAGAGTACAGTGTTCAACTACGAAAGGCATGAAGAAGGCTGAGGTGACCCCACATGCAATCATGGATAAGACCAAAATGTCATCTCATAGCTGCTTGACTTTAGTGAGTGATCTCTGGATATGGATTGACAATTTAGAAAAATAAAGAAGTTAGTTCTCTACACATTCGCGTGTGTGCGTGCTCAGTTGTGCCTGACTCTTTGCAACCCCTTGGACTGTAGCAGACAAGATTCTTCTGTCTCTGGGATTTACCAGGCAATAATACTGGAGCAGGTTGCCATTTCCTTCTCCATGGGGTCTTTCCAACCCCGGGATTGAATCATATCTGTCGCATCTCCTGTTATTGGCAGCTGGATTTTTTTTTTTAATCACTGAGCCCTCCCTATAAATTACACAAAGTCAATTCCAGAGAGCTTAAATACAAAATATTTCAATATAAAAACCTAAAATAGTTACTTAATTTTAGAACAGACAGATCAAAGAACATCAGAAAGGCAAGAAGTCAAAAGGGAAAGAGTTGATAGATTGGAATCTGTGTAAATTGAATGCTTCTTCCTTAAGATAAAAGCACACACAAAAATTAAAAGACAAAGGGGAGGGAAATTTACAACATATGACACAAAAAAGCTACTATAAAAGTATACTAAGTGCTTAAAAGTCAGTGAAGTAACAGACAACCCTCCTTACATAAAAGAAATGAAGAGAATTCCAAAAAAATCAGCAAATCTTCAAAACACAAAAATTGCTCAACCTCATTAGGAACCAAAATTGTAAATACAGAACAATTAGAAACCATTTTGCCTACTTAAAACTCTTTTTGTGTTAAAAAGGCACTTACCAGTGTTTCACAAAATATTTGACTTGGACTCTGGTCATAAAAAGATAAACCACAAAGAACAAACACATGCCTTCTGCGTCCAGCTGGACTTTGCATTTGCAATTCTGAGAACTGACAGAATAATAACCATGAATTGCACCAGACTAGCGCACAAGATTATGGTTATACATAATAATACATGCTATTGTTGTTGTTACTTAGTCACTAAGTTGCTTCTGACTCTGTGTGACCCCACGGACTGCAGCACTCCAGGCTCCTCTGTCCTCCACTCTCTCCCGGAGTTTGCTCAAATTCATGTCCATTGAGTTGGTGATGCTATCTAACCACCTCCTCCTCTGGCACTCCCTTATCCTTTTGCCTTCAGCTTTTCGCAGCATCAGTCTTTTTCAATCACTTAAATAATATTAAAACCTGTACAGAAAAAAAATCCGGCAATTTATAGTCCAGAATAATATTTTCATAGGTTAACTCTCGTCATGAACTGCTTTTTCTTTACTTTTTGCTGATTAATTACTTCCTACTTTTAAAGATCAATGGCGGAAGGGCAATTTTCTTCCATTAAAAATATTTGCACATATTTTAAGTGTCCCCCACTCATGGGCCGTACAGATATACTTACTCTCCCAGGAATACAATCTCAGTGTTGATCTCCCCTGCTTTGTGGCGGAGAAAGTTCCTCAGGAAAGCCATCACACTGTCCACAGTGATGTTTCCACACACCACGATGAACCTAGAGAGTGAGAGCAAGGTGTGGCGGGTCATCCCAGGAACAGTAGCATCTTCCAGTCTAGATTTAGAGATGGACTCTTAAATAGCATGTTAAAAAAGCAGAGACATTACTTTGCCAACAAAGGTCTGTCTAGTCAAGGCTATGGTTTTTCCAGTGGTCATGTATGGATGTGAGGGTTGGGCTATAAAGAAAGCTGAGTGCCGAAGAAATGATGCTTTTGAACTGTGGTATTGGAGAAGACTCTTGAGAGTCCTTTGGACTGCAAGGAGATCCAACCTGTCCATTCTAAAGGAGATCAGCCCTGGGATTTCTTTGGAAGGACTGATGCTAAAGCTGAAACTCCAATACTTTGGCTACCTCATGCAAAGACTTGACTCATTGGAAAAGACCCTGATGCTGGGAAGGATTGGAGGTAGGAGAAGAAGGGGATGGCAGAGGATGAAATGGTTGGATGGCATCACCGACTCGATGGACATGAGTTTAAGCAAGCTCCGGGAGTTGGTGATGGACAGGGAGGCCTGGCATGCTGCAGTCTGTGGGGTTGCAGAGAGTCTGACATGACTGAGCGACTGAACTGAACTGAACGTAGCTTAAACTTAGTTTTAAATAAAGCTGGTATATGTTCCACCAAGATTTTAAATTTAAAAACACCAAAGACTACATCTCTAATATACAAAAGCAGGCTCAGATTCTGTAGGGAATGATTCTACACTTTGAATTGCACATAACTTTTTAGGCATATGTGGGCAACTATTGCAACCGCTAGATTTTTCTTGCTTATTTACAACCTATGATGGACGTGCACGTGTGTTCATTACACTTGATTTTCCACTTGACTCCTGATTGGCTGGTGTAGTCTTTTTTCACTGACAAACCACTGATCATTGGAAAGTCTCACTGATTTTCCCACAGTCACATAGTATGGTTGAGCAGCACCAGAATCCAGGTTATTTTGGTTTATCTCCTGTATCTAAAATTACCCAGTAGCCACAAAAACAGTGAGTCCAGTGGAGAGACATCTCAGAGTGGCCCACAAATCTATGCATGTAACCTTTACAGTGAAAAAGAGCTGTCAGTTTCCTTAGGCTTAGTACACATAAGGAAGCTGTTCCACTCCACCCTATTAGTTATGTAAGAAGCTGAAAGTCTAATTTTAGCCTCAAACTTAAATTTTTCAGACCTCACTGACTTGGCATGTTTTATCCCTTTCTTCAGATGGGCCAGGTCAGATTTTGGCTTATTTAGTTCATTTCATTGTTTTCAATATTTGTTTTTCATTCATCTTGGCTTTTTATTTTCTCTCCCTACTCCTGAGTCAATCTTGGTTTTTATCCAACTGTGTTAAGACATCATTCCATAGGAGCTCATCTCCACTGTGCCTCTTTCCTCAACAGCAGGTAAGAATTGTTCCAAATTTAAGATCTCCAATTCATTATCTTCTTCTTGTTCAGTCACTAAGTCATGTTTGACTCTCCATGACCTCATGGACTGCAGCACATCAGGCTTCCCTGTCCTTCACTGTCTCC
This sequence comes from Bos javanicus, assembly GCF_032452875.1. NCBI lineage: Eukaryota > Metazoa > Chordata > Mammalia > Artiodactyla > Bovidae > Bos > Bos javanicus. The sequence continues at coordinate 32,148,015 of NC_083894.1, read as the reverse complement.
CAGAGTTTGCTCAAAGTCATGTCCATACAGTCAGTGACGCCATCCAACCATCTCATCCTCTGCCACCCTCTTCTCCTCCTGCCTTCAATCTTCCCCAGTATCAGGGTCTTTTCCATTGAGTCGGCACTTCGCATCAGGTGGCCAAAGTATTGGAGTTTCAGCTTCAGCATCAGTCCTTTCAATGAATATTCAGGGTTGATTTCCTTTAAGATTGACTGGTTTGACCTTTCTATTAGGTGTGAAAAACCACGATGGCAATGGAGGTAACATACATCCACTGAGAAATCGTGTAAAAGTAACTCTGACTTCACTTTGCTCCTGGGAACAAATGGCTGTGGTGTGGACAGAACAGGCAATCTGTGAAGGACTGAAGAAAAGAGACTCCTCCTCACTCGAGCAAACCTCTTTCTGTCATGAGCCCCACAAGCTTTACGGGAGTTTGGGCTGAGATGACTGAATTGAATTATTTTCAATTCAAACCATGACTTTAACTTGATCAATTATGTAAAATTAGTCATGAGTCAACCACATGATTAGAATGAATAAAACCATTAGTAATGGATCTAAGAGAACAGTCATGATAAGGAATGTGCAAATACTGGCACAATCAACATTTGACACTGAATGACAACATATCTGTAATAATTTTAACTGATTTAATTCTTACGTGTCTCTAGATACGTGAATCAAGTGGCAAATATCATCTTCTCGTGGTATCTACTCTAGCACAGCCCTCTTTTAGGGAGTGAGGACCTTGCCCATACATCCACCTAGGCCAGGCAATAGTGTTCAGAAAGAGACAGTGACCAGCAGAGTATCTCAAACTGCAGAAATTATGCCGTAAAGCTACTTACTTCTTCCCTTTGACCACTTCATAGGAACTGGTATATTTCCTCTCGTTGGCAAGAAGTTCCACCATTTCGGGGACATAGTTGGCGAACAGTACCTAGAAATGATCAGCAAATAAAACCTTAGGTCTCACTATGTCCAAGGATACTCCAAAATTCCAAGATGACAAAGGAGAAGGAAGGTCCATAAAATATTCTTTCTTATAACAAAGACATGACTATGAACCGTGCTTTTTAAAGCACAGTTTAAAATTAAAGAAATTTCTTCCTTTACTTCAGGCTTTGGACTTGGTTAAAATTCAACAGAATGCATTTCAGCCTTCAAAAAGATGAAAGCAAAGACAAGCAGTAAGACAACCTCCCCATCCATTTGGTCCTGCCATCACCTCTAAAGGCCCTTCTGACTCTTCCATTTGATCCTATTTGGGGCTTTGGGGAAAAAAAAGCAATGGGACAGAGTGGAACCCCACTAAGGGAAAATGATAGAAATGAAGGGATGTAACAATTATGTGGACAGCGGGATGTCAGAAAAGTAGACTGGACTGGATGGGAGGGGAGTTTGGGGGAGAAAGGGCACATGTATATGTATGGCTGAGTCCCTTTGCGGTCCACCCAAAACTATCACAACATTGTTAATTGGTCATACTCCAATACAAAATAAAAAGTTAAAAAACGAAAGGTAGAATGGAGAACTCTGGGATGGTCTTTAAAGAATTGAAAGTAAAGTCACGGAAAAAGGAGGCTTCCTTTGTCCTGGACACACTCCTGAACCAAACACAGATGTTCCCTTATCTGTAGTAAAATGTTGGTGTGGAGAGAGCTTACTCATCTGAGCTGGAAAGAACACTACATCCAGCAGATCAAACCTCAAGTCCCCTTCCTCCTTGGAAGAAAGACTTTAATCTGATGGGCAAAAGATGAAGGAAGATGAGGTTGCTCCGATCAGTGTAGAGGCTAATTAGGAAGGTCTGCTCTCCTTTATTTACTACCTTCATCCCTGGCAATCAAGCAATTATGTCATGGGCTCCAGAGGATGCAGTCTGAAAAACATGGGATTCATTTATCCCTTCATTTTCATTTGACACCTGCTCTGAACAACGCAACACTTGCTCTTAAACCTACATCACTTTATTTCTCCCCATTAACCAAATGTTTTGGGTGTATGTAAGTGATATTCAAAAGATATAGGAAATACTCTTCACCAAACTCCCGAGGGTGAAGACTATGATGAAAATCCGTCCTAGGTATGTCTTGGGTACCACATCTCCAAAACCGACAGTTGACATTGTTGCCATGATCAGGTAAATGGACTCAAAGAATGAAATGGTCTGTGAATTTCTCCCTTGGAGCCAAGGATCACCGGAGTTTTCCACCTGTCCAAAGAAAGAAGACTCAGGCAAGGTCTGTAAATGGACTCCAAGGGAACGTTTATAAAGAAAAAGCAAAACACTGGATTTGTTTCACTTAATTCAATCCAAATGAAATAGTACATGATTCCCAGGTTGCTGTGAAGGGTGTGCAGATCGTGGGTAGTGATTGTGAAGTCGTGTGTCCCATCCAAAGTTTTGCAGATTGTGGGTAATGATTGTGAAGTCATGTTTCCCTTCCTTGTGATTATTGCTCAGATCTGAGGGGGCATGTAACTTGAGCCCACAATGGGATGCTCTCTGGAGAAAATGGCTGACAACCTCTCTTTTCCTTTCCTGTGGGTACCTCATCCAACCGTGGAGCCATGGGACTCGGAGGCTGTCAGGCTGAGCACTTATTATTCAGTCTCATTTTACAACAGATCAGGATCATCATGAGAAAATACACAGTTACACGGTCACTTCATGTCAGGGAGCTTATGCACATGGATGTTGATGCATAAGGAAGCGCAAAGAAACTTTCCAGATTATTTTTCCTCTCTCCCTGGAAAAATATTTTCAGTGATTAAAAAGTAACTCTGAAATAAGCTGCAAGGACACACTGTATAAAATGGGGGATGTAGCCAATGTTTGATAGTAACTATAAATGCAGCATAATCTTAAAAAATTGTGAATTGCTATCCTGAAGGCTTCCCAGGTGGCACTAGCAGTAAGAAACCCACCTGTCAATGCAGGAGACATAAGAGACGTGGGTTTGATTCCTGGGAAGATCTTCAGGAGAAGGAAATGGCAACCCACTCCAGTATTCTTGCCTGGAGAATCCTATGGACAGAGGAGCCCGGGGTCGCAAAGAGTTGGATATGACTGTAAATGGTGCACAATCTTTAAAATTGTGAATCGCTATATTGTACACCTGTAAATGATATAATATTGTATGGAAACTATACTTTAATTAAAAAAAGAAACTCTGATAAATGTTTCCTCTGATTTTCCCGATTAGTCTTCACTTTTTTTTTTTTTGGCCACACACACGCAGGATCTTAGTTCCTCGTGTCTTCACGTTTTAAGGAAACTAAAAGTTTATCAGCTTTTTTTTTTTTACATTAAACAAAAAGAGCAACTGAGGCAATGGCATTTGTGCTAAGTCTTTTCAGTCATGTCCAACTCTTTGAGACTCCAGGCTCCTCTGTCCATGGGATTCTCCTAGCAAGAATGTGGATTCTAGCAAGGAGTGGATTGCCGTTTCCTTCTCCAGGAGACCTTCCCAGGGATCAAACCCTCATCTTTTAGGTCTCCTATATTGGCAGGTGGGTTCTTTACCACTAGCGTAACCTGGGAAGCTTTGTGGTATGTGCTAGTCGCTTCAGTCGTGTCCGACTCTGTGCGACCCCATAGACAGCAGCCCACCAGGCTCCCCCATCCCTGGGATTCTCCAGGCAAGAACACTGGAGTGGGTTGTCATTTCCTTCTCCAGTGCATGAAAGTGAAAAGTGAAAGTGAAGTCGCTCAGTCGTGTCCGACTCTTAGCGACCCCATGGACTGCAACCCACCAGGCTCCTCCGTCCATGGGATTTTGCAGGCAAGAGTACTGGAGTGGGGTGCCATTGCCTTCTCCGTGTGGTATGTCTAGGGTGCAGCTAATCCACTAGGACTGCAGGTGGCCTTCTGAGAGCAGGTTGCCAGAAATGTGTGTTTTTGCAAAGAACCCCAAAGTCTGGGTTTTTAATGTGACTTCCTTTTAAAAAGGTTGGCAACATGTATATTATCATATGTGAAACAGATCGCCAGTCCAGGTTTGATGCATGAGACAGGGTGCTCGGGGCTGGTACACTGGGATGACCCTGAGGGATGGGATGGGGAGGGAGGTGGGTGCGGGGTTCAGGATGGGTAACACATGTACACCCATGGCTGATTCATGTCAGTGTATGGCAAAAATCACTACAATAGTATAAAGTAATTAGCCTCCAATTAAATCAATACATTAAAAAATAAAAATAAAAAGGTTAGCGACCAATACAAAAATAGCAAACACAAAATGCAAAGCATGTTAGGGCCAATAAATAGGGCTGCAGGCCCCATTCAGCCTGGTAATTGCTACTGAAAGCAAAAAAACAAAAACAAACCCTTGTCACCATGGTTTCTCCTTTAGCATCCTCTTGCCCTCTGTTCTGTGAGGGCCAACAGGTCTCTACAGGGAGACTGGTGACTGCTTCTCCCGGGGTGGACCCACGCCCTTGGGCTGACCTTCTAGATGTAGGAATCTACCTTTACTACTGTGACATTTCTCAGGGAAAACTGTCTCCTGCCTGCAAGAGGAGGAAGGATGTGGCAGCCTTCATAATTCCTTTCTTCTTTAATTGATGTACAGTTGATTTATAATATTATGTTCATTTCAGGTATACATCGCAGTGATTCAGTGATCTTCTTCTGATAATTTTTCATTATAGGTTATTACAAGATATTGAATATAACTCCCTGTGCTATAAAGTAAATATACAGATATATATGAATATATAAATCTGCTCAGTTGTGCCCAACTCTTTGTGACCCCTTGGACGGTAGCCCACCAGGCTCCTCTGTCCATGGGATTTCTCAGACAAGCATACTGGAATGGGTTGCCATTTCCTTCTCCAGGGGACCTTCCTGAGCCAAGGATCGAACCCACGTCTCCTTCATCCCCTGCATTGGTAGGTGGGTTCTTTACCACTAGCGCCTCCTGGGGAGCCCTATAAAGTAAATACTTCTTGCTTACCTATTTTGTGCATTGTAGTTTGTTTCTTGAAACACCAAACACATTTGGTGTTTGACATTTTCCTTGATGAACTGAACATGGCTAAGTTTTTTTTTTTTTTTTTTTACTTATTTTTTCCTTTTTCTTGTTATTTTGAAATGGATTTTTGAGAGAAGAGCTCAAGTGGAAAAGACTTCTGGTCTGTTTTCTGTTTTGCTTTGCTTTTCTCAAAGGCCTTTGCAAGCTTTTAGCAGCCCACTTTAACTTCTGCATTTTCTAATGACCTCTCCTCAACTTTCCTGGAGCAGTTAAGTCCAGGAGTTTCTTTCCTATTGCTGAAATCCATTTATTATGTTGCTGATTATGTGAGATGAGAGCTAATCTTTCTTGTAGACAAAGGAGGCAGCTGCATACACAGATTGATTCCAGGAGGACCAAGAAAGTCCCCAAACTCCCCTTTGCAACTCAGCAACTGCTCCCCCTGCAACTCTCCAGCTTTTCTAAGTACGAAATTCTCTCTGACCCTGTATTTCTTTATTTCTCTATTTATTTTTTATAATGATATTTATATCATTTATTACTATTTATTGGAGAAGTAAATGGCAACCCACTCTAGTATTCCTGCATGGAGAATCCCATGGACAGAGGAGCCTGGCAGGCTCCATAGGGGAAAGTTAAGTCCATGGGGTCACAAAGAGTCAGACATGACTGAGGGACTAAACACACATTACTATTTATATTATTATATTATATGTAAGTATACAATATACTCATTATAATTTATAACATTGTTTATTATGTCTTTACTTCTTTATCTCTTTATTTCTCTGATCCTTTATTCTTTTTCAAATTGCTGGAAACCCTATGATACAGTGATACATTTTACCTGTTGCTTATACTTTAGATGAATGCACTTATTAAATCCTTCTCTAAGAACAGGTTTTGAGAGTTTGGAGAAGACACATCGATACTGTGAGTGCAGGAGATATATGCTTGTGAGAAATATGGAGTGGAGAAAACCCACCCAAAGGAGGTAAAAAGACAGACCTCACGCTGATCACAATGATGGAGACAGGAGCTCGGGAGATTTGCCTCCATTTTTCACAGAAAAGACATGCATGCTCACCAGCAACATCACAGGGTTGGATGAGATGCTCACCAGGTGAATGAATCCTGCAGCCGTGAACCAGATGCTCAGAACGATGGATAACAGCTTGCAAAACTTCACTGAATTGCTAGGGGAAGAAGGAGTGTTGCTGGGTTCTGGCAGGTTCCAGAACAATACAAATACCTCATCCTCTAAACTCCTGCTCCTCAGAGCTTGCTTCTAGACCAAGAGCAATGATACACCTTCCTTGGGAGCATCCTGGAAATGCAGAGTCCCAGGCCCTGCCTTTATCTCTGATCTGCAATATTCCTGGATCCCCTCTCCTTATGCATATACACCTTACAGGTGGAGAAGCACAGCCCCGTGACACACTTTTGTTCAAAACCCTTGGTAGATTCTGGGGGATGATCCCTAGCCTGATATTATATTGACCAAAGGCAGAATCTCAAGAAGCCAGAGAGTGGATTTGCAAAATAAAATTTTGAGTGGATCACAGAAATGAAGAAATGGATTAATGGAGAAATGGATTAAATGAAGAAATGGAAGTGGATTACAGAAATTAAGCTCCATATCGCTAAACTCACAAGAGGATCCTTGGAGGAAGAAGATCAAACAAGCTCCTGTCTCCTAAAGAAAGCCTCCGAGTTTAGCTGAAATCTCTGGGGTTCTCAGCAAGGCTGCCTGTCCCACAAAAACAGCCCTTTCTCCACAAAGCATCAACTTATAGCAGTGAGACCCAGCTGGCCAGAACTATTTGATGATGCTTCTAGTGAGAATGCAGGGTCATGGAGATGGTGCGTACGTAATGTTAGACCAAAATGCTTACAGCTTTAACAGGACTGGAGCTTAAAGGTGCTGGGTTGGCCAAAAGGTTTGTTCGGAATTTTCCATAAGATGTTACAGAAAGACCCAAATGAACATTTTGGCCAACCCAATATTTGGATTTTTTTTTGTAACTGTAATTTTAATTTTGTGGAGACATTTAAATGATTCTATTTCTGTAAGAATGAGTTCATTGCTGCTACTGGGCAGCTCTCAGGCTTGGAGAAACTGTCATACATTCCTAGACAGCTGTGGTGTATTTCATGACAATGAATGTGTAGAATTAAAGTATCTGAGTTCTTTGGTGATCCACTGATTATTTAGTAAAATATTGTTTAGCCTCCATGTGTTTGTATTTTTTATAGTTTTTTTTTTCCCTGTAATTGACTTCTAATCTCATAGCGTTGTGGTCAGAAAAGATGCTGGATATGATTTCAATTTTCTTAAATTTACTGAGGCTTTATTTGTAGCCCAAGATGTGATCTACCCTGGAGAATGTTCTGTGTGCACTTGAGAAGAAAGTGTATTCTGCTGCTTTGGGATGGAATGCCCTGTAAGTATTAAGTCTATCTGGTCTAATGCATCATTCAAGGCTTGTGTGTTCTTATTAACTTTCCATCTAGATGATCTGTCCATTGGCATAAATGGGGGGTTAAAGTTCCTCACTATTATTGTGTTACTGTTGACTTCCCCTTTTATGGCTGTTAGCATTTGCCTTAAGTATTGATGTGCTCCTATGTTGAGTACATTCCTGTGTACAACTCTTATCTTCTTGGATTGAACCTTTGATCGTTATCTAGTCTGTGTCTCTTTGATCATTATGTGATCTTTGTCTCTTTTAACAGTCATTATTTTAAAGTCTATTTTGTCTGAATTGCTTTGATTTAAGAAAAAAAACTTGGGGGGAGGGGGAAGAGTTAAAGCCTAAATGAACGGACACACTGCAGGTCCAAGAAACAAAGAAGAAACAAACTCTTTAAGATGATTGCAAACTTCCAGCCAGTGTGTGAGGTTAATGCAATGGGAGAAAAGTAAGCGAATGCTACCTTGGGAAGTGAGGGATTTCATGACGTTTCCGCTGAAGTTTCTGATGGGAAATGAGCTGAGTTGAAGGTTCAGTTAACATTTGAATTTCCTAATCCAAACGAGTAAGGCATACTTGGGGCAGGCCTGGCATTTACCTGGTGCTGATGGCTCGCAGAATTTGCAAGATTTGAGGGAGTTCCAGCAGCCGCAATGCTCGTAAGAACCTTAAACCTAAAAGCAATCAAAAAAGAAAGCTGCAGTCTGAACTACCCCACACCTAGGACTGTTCATGTTCTCTCTCCCTGAAATGCTCAAATATATCACAATGTCATCAGTTTAAGACCATGAGGACTAGTTCAAATCCTGATTCACTTAATGGCTATTGTCATCTAAAGCAACACCCTTAGCTCCTCTGGTTCCTCATCTGTAAAATGGGAATTATAATGATACCCACCTCAAAGTGCTGCTGAGAATTATCATTACTACAAAGCATGTAATAAGCACAACTCACATTTTACTCTGTTTAACTCTTTTTTAGAATGGAGAGCAAATGATCCGTAAACCACTTAAATTCCTGACTGCAGAATCTCTGTGATACACTCCCCAGGGTTTACATGCTATTTGCATTTATATGGTTTGATAACAGCATCAGTAAGGAATATTTTTGTAGATAATAAATAATACGATTACATAAAAACTGACAAAGGCCACAGCAGACTCATGTACTGTCAATACAACTACCTTAAAGACAAAGTAACTAATTTTAAAAATCTCTAACAGGTCACCGCATATCTGGATATGAGGATTTATAGGTTTTAGATCTGGGAGGCTTTTCACCTCTCCCGTCACGTGGGATCCTAGCACAAAGGTGCCGAGGTGGGTGGTGATGTTGGGTGGTGATTTCCCTCCAGGAGCAGATAATCCCTAAACAATAAAAACCTTAGATATCAGATGACATCAGGCCCATCACTAGGGGCTGGGATGAAAAAAATGGGTTCTGAAAATACATTACAAAACCATACAAACATGGTGAGGAATTTTTTTAATGGAAATAAGGCTTTAAATGGGGGCTTCCTAGGTGGCGCAGTAGTAAAGAATCCACCTGCCAATGTAGAAGATGCAAGAGATGAGGGTTCGGTCCCTGGGGCAGGGAGATCCCCTGGAGGAGGGCATGACAACCCACTCCAGTATTCTTGCCTGGAGAATCCCATGGACAGAGGAGCCTGGCGGGCTACAGTCCATATGGTCGCAGAGTCAGACATGACTGAGCAACTGAGTGCACACAGGCTTTGAAAGTAAATAAAGAATACTTCGGAATGAATGTTGAGGGTTTTTTTTTTTTTAATTTTTTTGAAATTGCTTCTAACTCCCACAATTCACTTACCTAGCCAGTTACTCTTCAAGTAATAAGAAATAAAGGTGGGTGGGATGGTAAAGATGTCTACAATCGAATTCATCTCCAACCAGAACTTGACCTTGTCATCTGCTGCCAGAAACTATGAAATAAAAGCACAAGACCCTGAATTCTGTTACCCTCAAGAATTTTACAGTGAACACTAAAGTGGCTTTTTCCAGGTACTTTTCATTCATTAACTGAAGCCCTGAACTCATTGTATCACATACATACATTATATATATATATATATGCATATACACTTATATGTATTTATATAACTATATAGGTGACATAGTGGTGAAGAATCTGCCTGTGGGTGCAGAAGAGGCAAGAGATGCAAGTTTGATCCCAAGGTTAGGAAGATTCCCCTGGAGGAGGAAATGGCAACCCACTCCGGTATTCTTGCCTGGAAAATTCTGACAGCGGAGCCTGGTGAGCTACAATTGATGGGGTCGCAAAGAGTCGGACATGACTGACTGAGCACAGACACACAACAGATAATGTATATTTATGTGTGGTCTTCAATAGAAAAGGTCTACAAGTTCGGCTGGCCAAGGCTGTGTTTATGAATTTCCCTATTTAGATTAAGAAAGGAAGCACTTCCAGAAGGGAGGATCTGCTATAAAAATAAGATTGTGATGGCTATTGCGGTTGAATAAATTTTGAAGCGAGGTCATAGAAATACATATATATCCTTAAAAATACATGCATATTTATACACATATATGTGTACACATGTTTGCACGTATATATGCACATATGTGAGAGTGTGTGTACATATATATGTATATATACATACACATCTCTCTAAAACATGGAATAGATAAATCTAAAATCTAGATCTAGGGTGGGCCCTCAAAAATTGCTTGTGGAATGAGAGAACTACTGAATATATGAATGCAACAAAGTTAAAAGCACAGAGTCTTTTATGGAGTTATATGGCACAGAAGCCATCAGTGGAGCAGATGACAATTTCAGAGGCTTCTTACCCAGGTTCTGCTATTTTGTGATTACTAGTTGCTCTTACTCGGTGGCAGGTGGGAAGCCAGTGAGAAAAATTCAGGATGACAGGACGATGATATTTTCTAAAGGAATCCTTTCCACTCATGCTGACATTGTTGGCCTGGTTTACAGGCTCAAGCGCAGGAGAGAGTTTTGGGGTCTCATTATAACTTTGACAATTCAGGACCCAGACCCTCTGGCTGTAGAGCCTGAGAGCCGAGGCAGATTGTCTGAGGAAGGCATCTCCTAGTATCACACGGATCTCTTCTGGACATGCCAGTGAGCGCCTCTGTTTACTCCAACATTCGATAGGTATACGTACTTACTCTCAGCCCAAAATAGAAACTAAAGAAAGCGTTGAAGGTCAAATCAATCGGGATGGTTCTGTCTTTGTATGAAGAACAGCTTCTTACTGGGCTAGAAAAGAAACAAGGACAGTTTATAAAGATGGACATTTTAAAAGCTGTGACTACAGAGGACACAATAGAGAATAGGTGGGCAATTTTCTATTTATTTACCATGAATGGTCAACCCAGACTCTTATGTGCACATCTCGAGGAAATTACTTTTCTCTTGGGAGCAGAGGTCTGCATGAACAAAACCACCGCACTATGAATGGAGCTAAGAAAAACAGAATTACCTGCTCTTCTTTTCATAGGGTTTGTTGGTTGCATTTCCATTTTATCAATGGGATTGAGCGGCACATGGCTTACATGGCTTTTTAAGGTTTGCAAGACCATCTACCCAGCCAGGACATTTTGGCTTCAGTATACTTCTGAGAGAGAGCTACTCCAGGTCAAATGAACTGATCTGAACCAAATTCCAAGAAAACGTTCCTAATAGATCAGTAAGGAATTCACGAAGCAAAGATGACTAGTTTCTGTAAGATCTCTGAAGTTGCCTGACTCGTGTGGCCCTGTAATCTCATTTTACTTTAGCTGGAGCCCAGTGCAGTTCCCAGAGGATCAGCATGGAGTTCAGACTCTGTTGGGCTGTGTCCCAGAGGCTGTCCTGACTGTGGCAGAAGTGAGGGGAGTGCCTGCAGGGAAGAACACAGGATAATGTGCTCCTATGTTCCTGACGAGGGCTAGAATTTTCTCAAGACCATCCAAACTTGTCTGAAATCTATGAGAAACGCTGAAATGCCTACCGAACTTCTGCGTCAACACCTAAGGAGCCCAAAGCCTGTATGGCCCACATAGAGGATCCAAAGGAGGCGTAATAGCTAGAGGCTTGTAGTCCCAGAAACTAAAACAGTCTTATGCACAGCACCCCAGCTTCTAGCAGTGCAGAATGACAGGATACAGAGGAAACGCATGCATTTGTGTGTGTGTATGTGTGTGTGGAGCTGGGTTTAGTACTTTCTGGGGGAAACGAAACACTTATCCTTTTTTATGAGCTTCTGTGTGTGAGTATCTGTGAAAGTATATTAAACATTATTCCTGAGAGAAAATTCCAAATTAGCTGGCAGCCTACTGATATAAGCAGACAAGACTGGGGAAATTTACTCACTCAGTAGAGTTGATGAAATAGATTATAAGAGACCCGATGCTTAGGACAAAGACAAGGATAACCTGGAAAAAAAAAAAAGAGAGAGAGAGATGTACAGATCCGTTTTGTTAACATGAACATAGATGAATAAACATACCAACAAAATTATGTTTTCCCTTTTTCCCTTCCTTATATATCTGTGGCCATTTTTTCAAACATTCATTCATTCATTCAAGAAAAATGGATTGGTTCAGACAAATGCTGTTTGAGTCCACCTGTATGACATGCCTGGAGAAGTTGAATTCATAGAGTCAGAAAGTACATTGGTAGGTGCTGGGAGAGGGGTGGGCGGGGGGGATGGGGAGTTAGTGTTTGATGGGGACAGAGTTTCAGTTTAGGAAGGTGAAATTTGGGAGACAGATGATGGTGAGAGTCACAACAATGTGACTATACTTAGTGCCACTGAGCTTTCCAGCTGAGTATGGCTAGGAGCATATGTTTTATGTTATGTGAATTTTACAACAATAAAAAAAATTAAATAAATGACAAATTTAAATAAAAACTGACTGGACCTTTACTATAATCAATAAATGAACCTGTATCCTCCCATAACTTCCTTAATTTTAACTTTCACACAGTTCAGAATAAACAATTGGTCCTTTCTGCTGCTTCTAAGGTTTTCTGAGCTCTGGAAGTCCTATCGTTCACTCACGCATTCACCAAACATTTATAGTGCTTAATATGTGTTATTCACTTTATTACACGCTAGAAAATGAGGGCCATGGCATACAGACTCTGAATTTGAATTGCCAGTGATGGTGGAGAAGAAACAGTCCCAAACCTGCCCCTCTAAAGGACGATCAGACTCTTGACAGGAGAGAATGTGCTATAAAGTGAGAAGAGAAGAACAAGTGCTTGAACTTGCCAATGTATCCAGTCTGTAAAATAAGAACTTGTGGAGTGCAATGAGAAATCTACCCATTCAGAATCTTCAGTGCATTTGGATGAAATCTTTTGCAGCCTCCGTGATTTTTTAGATCAATTATACACAATCAGTTAGTTCTAGTTTCCAAACATTAAAAAAAATATGTTCAGTCCAGTGTAAAACTCAGAATTTTATTTACAATTAAAGCTTCACTCCCCTCCAACTCAGGTGCCTCTTGGACAGGCTACCTGTATTTGAAAAGTGGTCAATGTCTTTTCTCTGTTAAGCTTTTTTGTTTTTTAGTTGAAGGCGATGGCAACCCACCCCAGGACTTGCCTAGAAAATCCCATGGATGGAGGAGCCTGGTAGGCTACAGTCCGTGGGGTCGTGAAGAGTCGGACACGACTGAACGACTTCACTTTCAATTTTCACTTTCATGCATTGGAGAAGGAAATGGCAACCCACTCCAGTGTTCTTGCCTGGAGAGTCCCAGGGACGGGGGAGCCTGGTGGGCTACTGTCTATGGGGTGGCACAGAGTCGGACACGACTGAAGCGACTTAGCCGCAGTAGCAGCACCAGCCTAGTGACTAGGCTGCCTCTGGCCTCTAGAGACTTGAGATTCATGATCAGTGTCAGGCAGTGAATCGAAAGGGGAGGTAGGACAGGTAACAGCCAGAAATGTTGGACCTGGCTGGTGTTAGATCACTAGGCTCTCACCCTTGGGCTCTCCAGGCAAGGGAGGTGTTAGTTTGCTTTCCTGGGTTGATTCATTGTTTTGTAGAGATCCCGTTTTAATTTCTATTCCTATTCAACAGCTATTTGTTTCGTACCTCTCATGCCCCAAGAATCATTCTGGGGATTGGGATATATCTGTCACAAATATACACAAAGATCCCTGCCCTATGGAGCTCAGGGTCTGGACAATGAAGTAATTAACATGTACCTTAGGTGATATGTGAGAAGATGCGTGCTAGGAAAAGAAAGGAGAGCAATTGAAAAGATCAGAAGTGCAAGGTGAGGGGGCAGACTGGCTGCCATCTAGATAATATTTAAAGCTAAGTGTCCCCACTGCGGTTCTCCTGCGCTGAGTGGAAGCATCTTCTCTCGCTGGCTGCTCACAACTCCTTTCTCAGTGCACTTCCCACTCCTGATTCTGCTGGGACTCCTCCCTCCAGAGGCCTACTTGGACAGGTTCCAGAAGACTCTCCCCCGTGACCCATGTCTGGCCCAGGGACCAGCTTGAGCACCCTGTGCCCCAAGAAACACTAGAAAAGTGAAAGTGAAAGGAAAGTGAAGTTGCTCAGTCGTGTCCGACTCTTTGCAACCCGTGGACTGTAGCCCACCAAGCTCCTCCATCCATGGGATTCTCCAGGCAAGAATACTGGAGTGGTTGCCATTTCCATCTCCAGGGGATCTTCCTGACCCAGGGATTGAACCTAGGTCTCCCACATTGCAGGCAGACGCTTTAACCTCTGCACCACCAGGGAAGCCCTTAAATACAAGAATACAGTCTCTCAGAAAACCTCCTATAGAGACACAGAACTTCAGATCCAAGTACTAACATCAAACATTTCAAGAGAGGAAAGGAAGCCAAGTTGAAAGAAGAAGGAGGAGGAGGCGGGGGGTGGGGGGGTGCCGAAAGGGGTGGCCTTACAGACGTCTCCTGCCACCTACAGATACCCAGGCGTTATGGGACTTTTCTCTGGGACTCCAGAGAAGGGAGGACTGGAACTCGGCCCTACCAGAAATCAGACCAGACCAGAACCAGAATTTGAGTTCTCTGCCAAGAGGAGGTGATCAGTAAATTGGAAATTGGAGGGAGCTCTTATTGTGGTGGGGTGGTGGTTGGGGGGGGGGGCTTGGGGCTTTCCTTAAGGACCGATTGTCTTCAGGGTGGCCATCTCTCTTCACCAATGAACCAGACTCAGCTTCTGCATCCCCAAAGGTCTAAGAGATGCAATCTGATCTTTCTAAGTGGTCTATCACTTGCCAGGAGAGGAAAGTCCCATGCCCCCCCCCCCCAACCACCACCCCGCCACAATAAGAGCTCCCTCCAATTCCCAATTTACCCTGATTTACATGGGATTGGTCAAGATGCTAAGACTTTCAAATGGTTTTCTTTCAACTGCTTTGTAAGTGGCAGAAGCTGTAGCTTACTGGGAGTTACTGACATCTATTTTTCTTGGGGTCTCAACTTTTACTGTCAGTTCTAACATCTGAATCATGAATCAATGGAGACATCACTAAGTTAGTGGGTCTCATGGAGATATTCAGTTGCAAATGTAGTCTGAAGTTCAGGAAAATATGTTGGGGGTGAATATATATAATATATATATATATATATATATATCAGTAGATTAATCATTATTAATAGTTTTCATGAAATATTTTTCCTTCTCCTTACATATAATTACATATTTTTCTCCAAGGCTAAATTCCATAAGTGATTATTTATGTGTAAATCATGTATTGACAAGTCTCCAGAAATATGGTGGCAAGGCCATATATTTACAGCAATCCACAACATAGGAATTAACAAAAAAATAAATAAAAGAGGGAAATTTTAGCTTTATTCAAGAAGAACATCAACTTCATGTAAAAAGTAAAAAGGATGTAAATGTAAAAAGGATGATCCAGAAATTATGTGTAACAAACAACAAAATGTGTACCAAAGCAGAGTAAGGCTCTGGGAGCTAACAGCTTGTGAAGGCTGTTCAGGTGAAAATGGGAGATATTCTGAGAAGACTTAGGAATTTCCCTTGGGTTGAAGGAGCAGAGTCTGGAAGTGCTGGCTGGCTGGGAGAGGTGGGAAGCCCTCCATCTGGGCTTTGATTTCTACCTGCGTGTGTGCATGCTCAGTCCAACTCTCTGAGACCCCAAGGACTGTAGCCCACCAGGCTCCTCTGTCCATGGGGTTTTTCAGGCAAGAATACTGGAGTGGGTTGCCATTTCCTTCTCCAAGGGATCTTCCCGACCCAGGGATCGAACCCATGTCTCCTGTATCTCCTGCACTGGCAGGCAGATTCTTTACCACTGAACCACCTGGGAAACCCCAGTGGGGCTTAAAACCCCTGTTCAGCTGGTGGATGGTTATGGGTGTCTTCAGAATACAAACAGCCGCCAATGCAGTTGACAAGGGGCGCTATGAAAACCCTAGATCTTCCTTTGTGAAAATGAGCAGACAACAGAAAATTGACAATTACATAGAAAGGATAAGAAAACAGGAAGATCAGGCCGACAAAACAGACTACATAACTTCCAGGGAAAGAGTGAACACAGAATATATAATCAGACATTTCAGAATTCCCATTAGTGTTCCGGTGAAATTCTAAAAATCTGTGAAACAGTACTGGAGGATTGGAAAGGCAGAGGAACATGGGGTAACACAGGCAGTATTGCAAGAAGCTGTACCCCCGGGTGCTGGGAGATCAACAAAGAAAGGTCAGGATTCTCAGTATTTAGCATCTTAAAAGAGGTGCCCTTTGGAGGTGGGCTTCAGACTTGGGCGGAGGCGTCCTGGATTGGCTACTGAGCTTTGGTTCCAGCAGTGTTGGCAAAAACTGGAAATGGAAACCAGACATGGCTGCTGGAGTGAAAAAACTTTGATGAAGTGAGGCTGAAAAAAAACAGACGCAAAACACAGGAGCAGTTCCTCCCCCCACTCTAGAGCACAAGGGAGCTGACAAGGGACCTGTGGCTGCTGAGCACTAGCCTCACATGCCAAAGCAGAGGAGAGAGGGGGGATTCAGAGACCAGAAGCAAGGACATGCATCTAGCAAGTATCCTTAAGGAGCCAGGACACTTTGGAACAGCACTTCCAGAGATTTTAGGGAAAAGGATTATAAGCCAAGAATTCTAAACCCAACCAAATTATAGTTTACTTCTGAGAGCAACAGAAAAGAATTCTTGGACATCCAAGAATTCAGAAAGTACACACCTACAGTTTCCCTTGCAAATGAATATGGCAAGTACTCAAGAAAAAAAAAATAGAAAGTTAAAATAAGTTACGTAAGAAAAGTGATGCCTAATAAAACAGGTAAAATTAATGGAATTTTTAACTCTAAAGAAAATATTAAGAAGGAAATCTTATGAGTTGTACAATGCTAAAAGCCAAAAACAAAACAAAACAAAGCCCCTAAAAAACAGTAGCAATCTGGAACTGAATGTTCAGATTAATTCAACAATTTCAGGAAGGAAAGAGGGGTGGTGTGGAGGAAAAATGTGCCAATAGTCTCATGGGAGAGCAGTATACAGATATAAAACACGCAGAGGTATGATTGGAGAGAAATATAGGTGGGGAGTTTGTTCTGAACTTCATTTACTGAAATGCTTATGATATTCTATTAAAAATGGAAAAACCCAAGTCAAAAGATGCAAAAGACGAAGAAGGAAATGGCAACCCACTCCAATAATCTTGCCAGGGAAATCCCATGGACAGAAGAGCCTGGTGGGCTACAGTCCATGGAGTTGCAAAAGAGTTAGACACGACTTAGCGACAAAGCAACAACAACAATAACAATTTCAACACTCACGAGGCCACTTGTGTATTGACTTAACCACAATTAATTCAGCCCAACTGCTAGAGGCTTGTCACTAACACTGAGAGGGGTTTAAACCAACAACCACATCCAAAACAGATAGGCAGAACAGGTAGCTGAAATCCAGAAGTCTGTCATGGGAATACTAATAGTGGGTCTGTTTGCTGTTCCATGGCCACTTACAACATGGTCAGGCCAGTTGCAACACTGTAGTCTAAGCCGCTTCACCTGGGAGGGTGGAGATGCACCAGTGGCTCCCCTTGATGCCGTAGGCTGATGGATTCAGAGCTCACAGGCCAGGAGCTAATGCTGCCAGGCAAACACAGGCCTCTGGGGGAACGAGGCAGGGGATGAGCCCAGAGCTAGGTAAAGCCCTCTGCCCTCTCTGGTCCCAAACTGCACATTCCTTCCACATACTATTGCCGGGAGCCGGCGAGAGACATTCCACTCGTGACAAAGGTCATGAGGAAGGAGGCTCGGCATACGCAAAGGCGGGATCGAGCCTCAGGAGTCCCCCTGGATATTCTCGAGCATCTACCCCCAAAAAACCAGAGTCTGCCTACTTTATTGCTTTGTGCTCTCACCTCTGACTTTACTGGGGGCTGTCCCCCATCACCATCTCGCTCTCTCTGTCAAAGAGTTAACTTACAGCTCCAATTAATAAAGTTCCTGGGCATTAGGAGTGTTTAAATCCAAACCCCTCAGATAGCTCTCTAACTCGCCTGACAAGTTTACCCGGACTCCTACAGCTATGCACACGATTGTTTACAGTCTCCCAGCTTCGAGAGGCACGGGAAGCTTAAGATATTCAAATAGCTTAGAGCCTCTCAGAGAGTTAGAAACTGTCAGAATAAAACTAGTAAAAGATTTCATTGATGAGCCAATGCTTGTTGCCAAGTTTTCACATCCCCTGAATTGTATCCTTGAATGTGTATTAATTAATACAGTTGGTATGTAGAAAAAATAAGCAGTGGCCTTGGTGTTAGTAATTTTAGACCCTTAAGGTAATAAATTCTTTCCTTTGTTGTAAACCCATTACACATCCGCCCTATAGGAATGCAATTTTATCTTCGGAAGATGGCGCCAAACCTTAAAATAATTACTCTTAGAGAAAATAAGTCTTTGTGGATAAGTCTTTGTCAAGAGTCATAAAATGTTAATAGGCCTTCTGACCACAAGATGATGTAAATCACCTAAACCATTTGTATACGATAAATTTGCAGGATAGAAACCCTAGTTTTTGATAAGGATCAAAGACTGCTGACTTTGCATCCCCTATTATCCTCTATGTGTAACTTAGCGTATAAAAGCCCCTGTTGAAAATAAAGCTACGGGCCTTGCTCACCAATGCTTGGTCTCCCCATGTCATTCTTCCCCTTAACTTCCAGCTGAGTCTCCATCTGGAGTGCGGATATCCTCTGCGACCATTTATTTGCCTGGGCTTCTAAGACCCACTCGAGAAGGTGTCTAAGGTGGGGCACCATCCGCTATTCGAGAGGGTGCCTGCGGCCTCCGTGGTCAGAGCTAACCTGGTGTCACAGGTTATATTGATTTTCTGCGTAAACCAAGCTACTCAGCTTCTTTTCTCCACTGAATTCCTACTGAGCTATCCTCATTCTATTATTCTTTATATCTTTGATAAATAAATAAATAAATAGTCGCCGACGCCGTCTCCCCTTCGAATACCCTGGATCAGCCGGGGCTGGACCTCGGCATACTATCAAAGTGTGATGTGAGGACTCAGCTCCAGGGATCCCAAAGGCTTCTCAAAGGAAATCTGTGAGATCATTTAATGGCACCCCACTCCAGTACTCTTGCCTGGAGATCCCCATGGATGGAGGAGCCTGGTGGGCTGCAGTCCATGGGGTCGCTAAGTCGGACATGACTGAGCAACTTCACTTTCACTTTTCACTTTCATGTTTTGGAGAAGGAAATGGCAACCCACTGCAGTGTTCTTGCCTGGAGAATCCCAGGGACAGGGGAGCCTGGTGGGCTGTGATCCATGGGGTCGCACAGAGTCGGACACGACTGAAGCGACTTAGCAGCAGCAGCAGCATTTATTTTCTAACTACAGACCTACATGAAGCTGGGTTTTCTTGGCATGTTTCAAAACAACATACTGCCTGTAGAAACAAATTTAAGATTCTAGCTGTCTTGAACTAGACCAGACAGTAAAGACATTTGCAAAATTATAAAAACAGTACTGCTGCTGCTAAGTTGCTTCAGTCGTGTCCGACTCTGTGCGACCCCATAGACGGAAGCCCACCAGGCTCCTCCATCCCTGGGATTCTCCAGGCAATAACACTGGAGTGGGTTGCTATTTGCTTCTCCAATGCATGAAAGTGAAAAGTGAAAGTGAAGTCACTCAGTCGTGTCTGACTCTTAGCGACCCCATGGACTGCAGCCTACCAGGCTCTTCCATCCATGGGATTTTCCAGGCAAGAGTACTGGAGTGGGGTGCCATTGCCTTCTCCGAAAAACAGTAGTACTCTTCTAATTAAGTTTTGGAAAAATTTGACTTTTAAAATAAATGCCATTCATATTACCCCCAAAATGCAAAAGAAATAAAATTAATAAAAACCAACAAATGAGGACCAGTTGGTAAAAAATCCACCTGCAATGCAGGAGACCCCGGTTTGATTCCTGGGTCACTAACATCCACTGGAGAAGGGACAGGCTACCTACTCCAGCATTCTGGCCTAGAGAATTCCATGGACTGTATAGTCCATGGGGTCGCAGAATTGGATACGACTGAGCAAATTTCACTCACCTCAACAAATAAGGAATGTAGATATCATCCAATTGTCAGTATTTAGTACACCCACGACCTTGATGCTGGGAAAGATCAGAGGCAGGAGGAGAAGGGGACGACAGAGGATGAAATGGTTGGATGGCATCACCAACTCAATGGACATGAGTTTGGGTAAACTCCTGGAGTTGATGATGGACGGGGAAGCCTGGTGTGCTGCAGTTCATGGGGTCGCAGAGTCAGACACGACTGAGCAACTGAACTTAACTGAATGAAGGGTTTACAATACTCCCTGCAGCATTTTAAGGAAGTTTATAGTCAAGGCTATGGTTTTTCCTGTGGTCATGTATGGATGTGAGAGTTGGACTGTGAAGAAGGCTGAGTGCTGAAGAATTGATGCTTTTGAACTGTGGTGTTGGAGAAGACTCTTGAGAGTCCCTTGGACTGCAAGGAGATCCAACCAGTCCATTCTGAAGGAGATCAACCCTGGGATTTCTTTGGAAGGAATGATGCTAAAGCTGAAACTCCAGTACTTTGGCCACCTCATGTGAAGAGTTGACTCATTGGAAAAGACTCTGATGCTGGGAGGGATTGGGGGCAGGAGGAGAAGGGGGATGAGATGGCTGGATGGCATCACTGACTCGATGGACGTGAGTCTAGGTGAACTCCGGGAGTTGTTGATGGACAGGGAGGCCTGGCGTGCTTCGATTCATGGGGTCACAAAGAGTGGGACATGACTGAGCGACTGATCTGATCTGATCTGATTCACATTATATGAAAGAAGTTCAGTTTGGGAAAAATTAATCTGCTCAAGATGAAGTGCAGAAGCCAATGTTTTAAGTTCACATCTTTCAAAATTCTCAATCACCATGTCATTTTGCCTCCCCAGTAAGGAACAAATACGTTACAAAGGTTTTAGTTGTTTATCCAACACCCACTCTCCCTTTTCTTACTAACAGAACTCCCGTTTGTTTGCTTAAGCCACAGATATTTAGATAGCCTATTATGCAGTAAATTCAATCTCTAAATATTATAAAGACCAACAAAACAGATCACCATAAAGGAAAATAATTAAATCCTCCTGGTAAATTAACAAATAAATGTATTCTTAAATCAATAAACACAAAAATCCAGCTACATGATATTTAAAGAGACACATAAGAGGAAATAAGACATAAAGACTGAAAGACGCTGGGCAAAGACATCCCAATCAAGTATGAATAAAAAGAAAGCAATGTTACATGCTAATATTATATCCCAAAATATGCCAGGAGTTAAAAAAAAAAAAAAAAACTACAAAAAATCCCCACTCAATGTGACAAAAAACACCTAGTCAATGTGACAAAAATGGATATTTCATATTAGTAAAATGCACTATCAACCATGGATATACAATAGGTAACTATGCATCAATTGATGCTATATAAAATATCTAAATCTGATAGAAATGCAAGATATTTGATAAAACTATAAAATCATGAATGAAAAATTTTGACATGCCCTTTTCAAGCAGTCAGCAATTAATTAAGGGTAGGGAAAATACATATAATTATAGTGCCTATATGTCAAACCATAAACATTCTCTCAAAAGTCCATTACACAGTAATAAAAATTGACCATGTACTAGGTAACAAAGAATTTCCCCATAAATTTCATCAACTAGAGATCATAAAGGCAGTGATATTCTTGGTCCATCAATTCCACCAAAATAGAAAAGAGAGTTTTCCATTCCTAAGGAAACAAAAGCACGCACGCTTCTCAATAGAATAGGAATCCAACAGGAAATCAAAATTAAAACTGAAAACAACTTAAAGACGATCAGGCATTTTTAAAAACCAGAATATCACTTGCCAAGGCCTATGAGATGTGACCAAAGACGTGCTCGGAGGAAGAAGTTTTTATAAATGAAATTCAACTGAATAACCTGTTGAAAAGCACTCAGCCCAGATGACTGGCCAGGTGCAGGCTGCGCAGGCGCAGTGGGACTGAGCTGGGCATGCGCAGTACCGTGATGTGGCTTCTAGGCTGCGCCCGGCCAGATGAGGCCGCCAAGGTTCACGGTTCAGGGATCTCCAGGTTGACAAGAAAGACGACTGGTGGCCCACGGCAGAGCCGACTGGGGAGGAGGTGTGAGCACGAGCTCGGGAAAACCAAGCTCATCCAAGCTGCTCCAGTGACGAAAATAAGCCCAGTGATCAGGAAATTGACCAACATGATGATTTAGGAGGAAACGAACTGTGGAATACGTGAACCGTGAACTTCCAGATGTTCAAGCTGGTTTTAGAAAAGGCAGAAGAACCAGAGATCAAATTGCCAACATCTTCTGGATCATCGAAAAAGCAGAGAATTCCAGAAAAACATCTATTTCTGCTTTCTTGACTATGCGAAAGCCTTTGACTGTGTGGATCACAATAAACTGTGGAAAATTCTGAAAGAGATGGGAACACCAGACCACCTGACCTGCCTCTTGAGAAACCTGTATGCAGGTCAGGAAGCAGCAGTTAGAACTGGACATGGAACAACAGACTGGTTCCAAACAGGAAAAGGAATACGTCAAGGCTGTATATTGTCACCCTGCTTATTTAACTCATATGCAGAGTACATAATGAGAAACGCTGGGCTGGAAGAAGCACAAGCTGGAATCTAGATTGCCGAGAGAAATATCAATAACCTCAGATGTGCAGATGACACCACCCTTATGGCAGAAAGTGAAGAAAAACTAAAGAGTCTCTTGATGAAAGTGAAAGAGGAGAGTGAAAAAGTTGGCTTAAAATTCAGCATTCACAAAACTAATATCATGGCATCTGGTCCCATCATTTCATGGCAAATAGATGGGAAAACAATGAAAACAGTGAGAGACATTTTTTGGCTTCAAAAATCACTGCAGATGGTGACTGCAGCCATGAAATTAAAAGACACTTGCTCCTTGGAAGAAAAACTATGACCAACCTAGACAGCATATTAAAAAGCAGAGACATTACTTTGCCAACAAAGGTCCATCTAGTCAAAACTATGGTTTTTCCAGTAGTCATGTATGGCTGAGCGCTGAAGAATTGATGCTTTTAAACTGTGGTGTTGGAGAAGACTCTTGAGAGTCCCTTGGACTGCAAGGAGATCCACCCAGTCTATCCTAAAGGAAATCAGTCCTGAATATTCATTGGAAGGATAGATACTGAAGCTGAAACTCTAAAACTTTGGCCACCTGATGCAAAGAACCAACTCATTGGAAAAGACCCTGATGCTGGGAAAGATTGAAGGTGGGAGGAGAAGGGGATGACAGAGGATGAGATGGTTGGATGGCATCACCAACTTGATGGCCATGAGTTTGAGTGAACTCTGGGAGTTGGTGATGGACAGGGAAGCCTGGCGTGCTGCAGTCCATGGGGTCACAAAGAGTTGGACACGACTGAGTGACTGAACTGAACTGAAGTTATTGGCCAGGACCCCGGGACAGAATGAGGAAGGTGTGGAAAGGAAGCAGTCTGAGAAGTACCACACTGTTTCTGCAGAGGAACAGAGAGACATCAAACTCCATTCCTGCACTCTCTTGCATGGGGCACTGAGAAACTGAGCCTGGGATGGGCAGGGACCCGTCCTCAAAGGTGCCCATTCCTACCAGGCCCCTGTGATACGAGCTGACCAGTGTGGTGGCTTCCTGGCCTCGAGAGGAAAAAGTACCTGTGGATGGTGTTGTCTGAGGAGTGTCACGGTTGCTGCTGGAGGCTTCTGGGAGCCGCAGTGATGATCTAAAGGAAGCGTGATGCATACAAGATGGCCAAGGCCACCTCTACCCGGGCTGGGTACCACAGGTAGTAGGGGGAGGGCAGAGCCTCTTCTGCCCCTGGACAAAATGCAGCTTCTATCACCTTAACCAATAGGTAAGGATTGGCCACATGATGCGAAGAGCTGACTCATTTGAAAAGACCCTGATGCTAGGAAAGATTGAGAGCAGGAGGAGAAGGAGACGACAGAGGATGAGATGGTTGGATGGCATCACCAACTCAATGGACATGAGTTTGGGTAAGCTCCGGGAGTTGGTGATGGCCAGGGAGGCCTGGCATGCTGCAGTCCATGGGGGCACAAAGAGTTGGACACAACTGAGTGATTAACACACACACACACACACACACACACGTATATCATGAAACAAACTAGTTTGCCTTTGACAGTTCCTTTATTTTCAAACTTTAGTGCCTCTTGAATTTCTAAAACATAATTAGACTGTGTCAACCCATGCTTCTTAAAAACTCCTCAATGACTCCCTGTTGCATCAGAATAAATCCTTCCATTTGAGCAACCTACGCATTGCAGGGCCCTCCCATCTCTACTCAGACCTCACTGTTCTCCTACCTCCTGGCCTCTGACACAGGAACCCCATTTGGCATTTACCGTAATTTGAGCCCTTACTTCCACAAGTCTCTTCTCTCAAACAGGAAACTTGTTCCTTCTGCTCTTTAATCTCTTTATTCTTCTGATTCTTCAGGTCTCAGCTCAAATCTTACCTTTTCAGAGATTTCCTCTCAGATCACTGCATCTAATGTGGTCTAACTCCAAAACCACCAAAATTCTCAAACATACCCCTCATCATTCTCTCACTGGTAACCATCTGAATTTATCCTTCCTGTTTATGTACATATTTATCATTTCTACCTCCACGAGAATTTCAGTCCCATAAGTGTAAGACTCTCGCCTGCATTTTTCACCATGTCTAGAATATATGCTTCGCATGTAGTTGCAAACAATAAATATTTGTGGAAAGAAGGAAGAAAGGAAATTACAAAGGAAGGGTGGGTGGAAGGAAGGAGCCATTCCCCGCCCCCCATCCTTTCATACACACTTGCTTGGAACCCTCACAGAGACTCTCAATTCTGTCTTTCAGTGCCAGACTATTCTGCTTCCTGTTTTCCAACTATTTAATCATAACCCATGTCAGATCAAAAGAACAATTTTTCCATCATTAAAGAAGTACTATATATTGGCATGTACTCAACACTTACTCCTTGCCACCCACTCTGTATACGCAGTGCTTATATGGTAGACGGTGTAGAGTTCTCTTTTGCCTCACCCCAGTCACCTTGACTACTTTAGTCCCAACATTGTCCACATATAATCTAACATGATTTGAACACTTGAAGAGATCTAACCAACAAATCCGTGATAAAATTTTAAAAAAAGAACCAGAAAATCCTTCTTTAACAGGTGTTGGGGTTAAGGATTTCAAAAAAGAGACCAGAAAAAAAAGGAGAGGCACATTCTCAGATGACTCAGTATTCACTGCAGAGTTCATCAACGCAATTTTATTTATGTACTTTAAGTTTTAAAAGCTGTTAGATCTGAATTAAGTAACATTGAGTTTTCTAGAAAAGAGCGATGTATGAATCACAAAAGACGATCGTTGTTGGTTCACATACATCTCCTTCCACTGTGTTACCACGTGATGGCAGCACACCCTCACATTACGGATTCTGATTTTGAATGTTTCAGATCAAACAATACTACTGAAATGATGATCAGGGTGATATTCATTTACAGGGCGTCTGCTATTTCCAGACAATGGGGTATAAACTTCCCCCCATCCCCCCCGGCATGGTCTTTTTCTCTCAAGGAGCGCATGGAGCAGTGCGGGGAGACAGGCTTATGCACAGATAATTTTAAGAACAGTGGAAATGATAGAAACCTAGAGGTGGGGACTCTTAGCTTAATATGGTGGTTGCTGTTTAGTTGCTAAGTCGTGTCTGATTCTTTGTGACCCCTGGACTGTAGCCACCAGGCTCCTCTGTCCATAGGCTTTTCCAGGCAAGAATACTGGAGTGGGTTGCCATTTCCTTCTCCAGGGGATCTTCCTGACCCAGGAATTGAACCCAGGTCTCCTGCACTGCAGGCAGAGTCTTTACCAAGAGAGCTAGGGAGATAAGGTAAAATTTCCCTGATGGGATGATGCCTGGATTGAATTTTAATGCATCAGAGTTTACCTGGGTGAAAATAGGAAGTAAATGATAAATATTCAGAGGCAAAAAAGACTAGCTTTTGAAA
This sequence comes from Bos javanicus, assembly GCF_032452875.1. Classification (NCBI taxonomy): domain Eukaryota; kingdom Metazoa; phylum Chordata; class Mammalia; order Artiodactyla; family Bovidae; genus Bos; species Bos javanicus. The sequence goes on along the minus strand of NC_083894.1, from coordinate 32,121,978 downwards.
ATTTACTTTTAATTGGAGGACAATAGCTATACAATGTTGTGTTGGTTTCTGCTGTACAACAACATTAATCAGCTATTAGCATACATACATCCCTCCCTCTTCAGCCTCCGTCCCAGCCACCCCTCCATCCCACCCCTCCTGGTCATCACAGAGCACTGAGCTGAACCCCTTGTGCTATACAGCAGCCTCCCACTAGCTATCTGTTTTACATATGGTAGTGTATATATGTCAACGCTGAAGAAAGGAAGCTGTTAGCATCAAAGGAGGGGGAAATACCTGTCCCTTACAGAGCAGAGAATCCACTACAAACCAACATTATTTGAGCATCAGCTATATGCCCGGCATCGATCTACATTACAAAGAGAACAAACCATCTACATACAAGGAGAACAGAATGCACACAACCTTTGCCCTAATAAAGTTTTTCTTCTGGGGGATAGACTGACAACAAATAGAAAACGCAATGCCAAATGAGTCTCTTCACTCCAAAGGAAAAAGCAAGCAGAAGCGTAAGTTGGAGACCACAGATGCAGGGAGACAGCCGTTGGGAGGTAGTGATGTTTTGGGAAAGGCCGCCAGGGCACAGCAGATGCCTTTACGTGGACCATGCATCACAGTCATGGCTAAAGTCTTTTAGCAAGTGGTCACTGGAAACGTACTCACCAATACCTGTCCCACCAAGGTCTGTGCCGAGAGCAGCATTTCTATACGATCACGAAAGTGGCTCTGGAAGGTGAGACTTCTTGAATGTTTACGTCTCATGTTACCTGAATTAAATTCCTAGAAGCAAGAGAAAGAAATGGAGAGTGAGCTGGGTCTCAGAAGAGGTCATGGGTTTCATGAGTGGTTGATGGCATCTCCTGCTGTGACATCAGCCAGAATCTCTCCACCTTGTCCCACCCCAGGAAACTTAAAGTCCCCTCTTCCATATTTCACGGATGAATCTGACTCGGTTTGCATTTTACTGCTCTTCTGCAGTAGTTTCATTCCAACCCCTGCAGTCTTTGCCATGTTTGTCTCACATCCTTCACACTGACTCTGTCGTAATGATCAGGGTTGGGAGAAAAGAGCTTCCTTCTGCTCTGGGAATAAGTGTCTTATCCTTTTCCATCAAGATACATGGACAAAGAACAAAGATTACACGTGGATTTCTAGGTGGTTACTTAAGTATCTGCTTTTTTTTTTTTTTTTTGAGCAAGAAAGAAGAGGAAAATGTTTAGGCATTTTATATTGATATTAATTCCTTATCTGGTATCCTATCCTGTTGAAACTATGATCCTTCCTCACATTTATAAAATGCCTTTACTTATTATACAATCTTTGGGTTCCGCATCTGCGGATTCAACCAATATCAGATGGAAAATAGTTGGAAAAACAATTCTAGAAAGTTCCAGAAGACAAAGCTTGGATTTGCGGGGTTTGGGCCTCTAGTTACACAGCATTTACATTGTATTTGGTATTATAACTCATCTAGAAGTGATTTGAAGTGTACTGGAGACATGCCCAAGGAAGGTGCAAGTACTATGCCCTTTTATATAAGGGACTTGAGCACCCTCAGATTTTGGTATGGGGGGACGTCCTGCAACCAACCCGTGGCTGATACCAAGGGATGACTCTATTTGAAATTTATAATAATCTTATGAGGTAGACAAAGTAAGTCTGATTGAATCCATTTTATACTGAAGGAAACTAAGGTATCACAAAATTAAATAAGGAAACTGAGGTATAGCAAATTTAAATGACATACTCCTGGGCAGGCAATGAAAACAGGCTGGAGGCTGAATTAGCCGCTGGGTCTGTTAGTCTTGAACTAGTCCCCAGAAAGGCACACATGAATGGGCATTGACCTCACCATGTGAAATAAGACCTCTGAGTTTTAGAAAAGCTCATTTCATGTGGAGCCAGGCTTTTGAAATGATATAATTTCTCTATCTATGTTTTCTGAATGGTAAGAAGTTTCATTAAATGACTATTTGATAGAGTTCATATCTCCATCAACGATTGCCTCTAATGCCTATGACTCATCCTGTGCCTTCCTGGGAAGTTGTCTGGACATCGATTTTTTTTTTAAAAGATATTCAATGGCATGAATGTGGAACACTCATTTGAATTCCATTATAAAACTGAGGTGCCTTCTGTGGGAAAACAAATTGGCCCTAAGATATAATAAAATTGTACATATGAATGTAGTAAATCTTTTAAAATGCACATTTAAGGAGAAAATTATGACTCTCCAAATAATTTTTTTAAAACAATTTTCCACAGTACCTAGCTTTGTGGCATTTTTGCATTAGGCCAACATTCCCAAAGGCTTAGAGAAAAATACAACACTCTCAATTCAATTAGATCTAACAAATTATTAAGAAGTCATTCAATTGTTATCAAACTCTCTCCTCAGGATTTAAAAGAACAGCACAGTCTGTTGGTTGCTAAGACCCCACTGGTGAACATTTTGCAACATCTTCTTCCTATCTGAAATGAAAGGTACCTCTGGACTGGAAGGCAGACATAAATTATATCAAAAGAAAGACATGAAAAATACAGCAAATGTTTGTAGACAAATGGGTTCCCACATTTTTGTAAACCACAGAAAAACGAATATAATGGGGGAGAAGATACACTTCTGGAAGCAGAAATCTAAGGAGACTAAATAATTCTACCAATTCAGTTGTGCACTAAAAAAATAAAATAAAGATAGAAGGCAGGTTCACTATATCCACTACCCATTTGTGCTTCCCATTAGTGTCATTAAGCAGTTAGAACCCAGGATTCTTCTCCCAGTTGTAATGCCACTGCTTGTTGTTTTTAATCTAGAAATAATTAGTAATAGCACTGGGGCTTCCCTGGGAACTCAGTGGTAAAGAATCTGCCTGCAATGCAGGAGACAGGCAAAACTTGGGTTCGATCTCTGGATGGGGAAGATCCCCTTGAGGAGGAAATGGCAACCCACTCCAGTGTTCCTGCCAGGAAAATCCCATGGACAGAGGAGTCTGGGTAGACTGCAAGTCCATAAGGTCACCAAGAGTTGAACACGACTGAGCACACAGCAAACTCATTTAGCAAAAAAAAAAAAAAAAAAAAAATCTGTAAACTTCCATATTGGACACTTCTCAAAAGCAGACACCTGAATTTCATGTAATGACACTGCCAATGCCCTGAAAAAATTACCAAGTTATAAATTCTTTTATGTCAGTGTTTAGCATCAAGAGTCAGTGCTTCAAGGAACTGTTCAGGATTAATTGCAAAACACAATTGAAATGTGTTCTATTCTGGAAATCAGAGAAATGAAGCTGGGGGAAAATAACTGAGAGCATTCAACCACTGGTACTAGAATAGCCATTATGTAGCATTTGAGTGTTTCTATTCCTTTAAGCCAGCTTCCCTGATGGGGCCATGGTAAAGAATCTGCCTGTCAATGCAGGAGACAAGGGTTTGATCCCTGGGTTGGGAAGATCACTGGAGAAGGGAAGTGGCAACCTAACCTGGAATACTTGCTTGAAAAATCCCTATGGACAGAGGAGCCTAGCGGGCTATAGTCCATGGGGTTGCAAGGAGTTGGACACGGCTTAGTGGTTGAAGAAGAAGAACAACAGTCTCTTAAGCAGAGCTTTCCCTGGATAAGATACCTCTTTACCATCATCATTTTCCAGCTGTTATGCAGCAGCACCCACCCTTGCAAAGCTTGTTTGGGCATAAAAAAGTGTCTCTGCATTTGCGGCTGGATGACCCGTGCCACGTGTGCATGGGTTTCTGTGGGTGCGTGTGTATAGTTCCTTGTGTTGTTTTAACATGTATGAAAGGCAGTGTATACTTCTGAGTACCTGAACCTCTTGCACGAACGATCCGGGAAAGTGAGATTGACCCCGGCGTCTCTTCTGCCTCCCTCATCGTACCTAACACGACTGTCATTTTAAAATTTGAAACAGAGGCACAGACATAGTGCTGTGGATGCTCAGTCACCCGGCCATGTCTGACTCTTTGCGACCCCACGGCCTGCAGCCCCCCAGGCTCCTCTGTCCTTGAAATTCTCCAGGCCAGAATACTGCAGTGAGTAGCCATTCCTTCCTCCAGGGGAATCTTCCCAACCCAGGGATCGAACCCAGTTCTCCTGCATTGCAGTCAGATTCTTTACCTTCTGAGCTACCAGGGACTCAGTGTTAGTAGATGTTTTTTTCAAATTAGTGACCTCTGTTTCCAGAGCTAACATTCTGCATCATCCACATGAGGCATTGCTTCTCCCAGAGGTGGGAGAGGAGGCCAGGCCTTGTAGCTGTGCCCTTTGGAATGAAGGCCTGGGGTCCTGCCCCCTGAGCGGGGTGGACACCTTTCTAAGTCACTCCACCACAGCTCTTGGCCCAGGAAAACTGGGTGATGCCTTTGTGGTCTTCTAAACACAAACTCAAGCCAAACCTGTCTCTGATCTTTGTAACAGGGGAACTGACCAGGAAAATTCCCTTGCTCTTTTTCCATTTTTTAAAATTCCTCCCGATGAACCTGGATATGAATAAGATGAGGAATCCACAGAAGAAGATTACAATGGAGGAAAGAATAAACACTGCCTGGATCTCAGTTGTACAAGACAATTTCTCCATGCTTTCCTCAAGTTCATCCTTTGGCTTGGTTACAAACATCTTGAGACAGAACTGTCCGGCGGCCTCCTCTGTGATGTCATGATCACACGGTAACGATTCCAGGAATTAGAGTTCAGTGCGTCAGGGTCTTAACCTCCTCGTGCAGCAACAGTGAAGGGGTCTGGTAACCAGTGAGGTGCTGACTCACAGGATGCAACTGAATGAGCAGAAGGTCCAGGACGTGGGTCTTTGGAAGACCGGGATTCTAGATGGGATGCTCTTACTGATTTTCTCCATGACCTTGAGAAAACTGCATCCTTCGTGGCCACGGTCAACTGGCCATCTATCTGGTTTGTGCAAGCAACTTTAGGAGAACTTTTTTTTTTGAGTGAGATGACCTTGAACCACGCCTGAATCCACAGGCTGACTCTTCTCCTGAGTGATACCACAGTCTCAGTAACCTCAGAGGAACAGAGGAGAGGAGGACTTCAAGATTTTTGTGTATCCTCTCAATCAGAAAGGCAGAGTACAGGAGTTGCAGGAGGCAACTTTGTGAGGGGGAACACTGGTTGGTTGCTTTTTAGCTCAGGAACCCATTCCCCCCATCCCTTCTTTTATGGGGCCCTCTCCTTTCTTGCTTTTATCCCTGCCCTGTCCCCAGACCCTTTGGTCCAGTACAGGTAGAGTTCAAAATGAGAGCAATAGCTTTTATTTCCTCTGGTGTTTTCAAAGGTGTAAGAAATGTCATGCCTTTCAGTGTGCACGAGTAGTGGGCAAAATTTCAGTGCCCGGCAGAGGGGCTAGTTCCCCCCAGTTATTGTGAAGATGAGTCATCTTCATGCTGTTGTCCTTTGGGGCCCGCCTTGACTCAGCTACCTGTAGCAACTGATAGCGATAGCTTTTCCTAGAAAGGCTGCCATGGGCAGATTGCCTTCTCTTCAGTTTACCTATAATTTTCACAAAAGGCTGTCATTAAGCTCGCTGGCTAGCAGAGGGCAGCATGATAAAGAACTCTGTTCTAGGAGTCCGAAGCTCTGAGCTCCAAACCCAGCCCTTCTGTTAAGTTACTATGTGGGATCTTCCAAGTCACTTAGTTTTTTATAGTCTTATTTTAAGATAATACAGACTTGATGCCATCTTTAAGAACTCCATAAGGTAGTGGGATCGTACTGTGAAAAGTAGTGCTTAGCTAGTAGAGTTCTTTTTATGAATGGCATTGATTCTAAAGAAAAGGAGGAAACAGGCAGATAAAGGAAGGAAGGGAAGCGGGAAGGAAAAGAGGGAGGTAGGGGAGAAGGAAGGAAGGAACAAAGAAGGAAGGGTTTTGTTCATATCACACACTCACACTATATGCCCATAGATACGTGGTAAACAAGATCACAGTTTCCAAGTTGAAGTTCATTCACATTGTTGACTTAGTCTGATTAAGCTGTCATCACCAATGATATTTTTCCACTTCCTGACGTTTGTCGTTAAATATTGTCAAAGTATTACTGTCCTCTGAAAGAAGTGCTATCAGCCGAGTGTGTATATGCACAGGACATGGTGGTGGGGTGTGTGTGTGTACACAGTGGCATGGTGTGTTTCTGTGGGTATGTGCCTCCTAGCACGCAAGCAGATACTATATTCCAAGAACTGTAAGCATGATAGAGAATAAAAAAGACTAGTTCACCCCCTCCCAGGGGATCCAGTTGTCAAAGGAAAACAGTTAAAATTAGAAACTGGCCACATGTCCGGGGAAGAAGTCAAGTAAGTAGAAGCAGGACCCTCACCCAGCTGAGGCTCCCCAGATGTGCTCAGGAGGCTGCCTTGAGTATGCCGATTGTGTTTGAAGCTGGGGTCTGAAACGGGGGAAGCTACCTAGGCCCAGAGCCCCTGTGGGCTTGGGGGAGCTGGACAAACGCTGTGAGGCTGCGGGTCTCTCATGAGTGAAGGTGGAAGGGAAATGGCACTTCTGCACAGGCTGGTTGGTTGGAAAGCAGTGGCCCAAGAGAAGGCTGGGGATGTCAGGAGGGAAACTTCGTGTTCCAGTTTTCGATTAAAAAATATATATATATACAAAAAACTTTGGGACTTCCATGGAGGTCCAGTGGTTAAGAATCCACCCCAGGGCACAGGAGTTGAGTGCCTGGCCTGGGAAGAGCACCCCTGCTGCGGAGCAACTCAGCCGGTGCACCGCAGCTACTAGCCCACGGGGAAACGGCTGAAGGATTTTAAAGAAGAGAGTTAAGTGAGCGAATGCCGGTCATAAAAGGATGGTCCTGGCTTCCACGCAGAGAAAGCACTGGTCCAGAGAAGAGGTCAGTCCAGGCAAGATGCTGGGTGGAGGCAAGTGGGCAGGGGTGAGTCAAGGCAGTCCAGGGAGTCAGGTCTGCAGGCGGGGATGAGGGCGTGGCCACGTCCAGGCTGACCCCTCCCTTTGCCTGGTACTTCCGGGTGGTCCTGGGGGGACCTTTCATTGCTATGCCTTTAAGATTGCACTTAAGAAATGAAGACTCTGCTACTGATGAACTTTCTTTTTTTTTTTTTAAGTTCAGATGAATTTTTTAACATGCCAGTGATTTCATTAGAAAAATAGCTTCACTTTGTACACATCTCTGTAATTTACCTCTGGGCACTCAAATATTCTGGAAAAATTATACTTTATAATGAGACTGAATAAATGTTTCATTTAAAAAATTTGCTCTCTTCAAGAAACATGCATCTGAGAAAGTAAGAACTTCATTTTTTAAGTGTACAGAGCAATACTCACGAACGCGTGTGTGCATGTGTATGCCTATGCTTTTAATGCTTCTGAAAATAACAAATCATATTTCCATGTTATCTTTTAAGGGCCTAAAAGTATCCATCCCAGTTAATGATGCAACCCTCCCTTCCACTTTGACAAGCAGGGGTTTATTTCATACCCCCAGCTACACCCACAGCAATGGTCAAACACACTGGTCAAGACGTATTAGGCCTCAGTTCAGGCAGCTAGTCAATGACAAAACCAGGTCTAAAGTCAAAGATGAAGATGGTGTCACCTCCACGGGACACTCACTCCACAGAAGAAGCTGTTTCTGAGATAAGCATCTTCTTGCTGACTTAATACATCCATCACTTTGGAAATGCTACACTGTCTCTCAAGATGTTTCCGAGAAGCTGTTTTAGTCACCACATCTTTACCTTTCAACTTCTTCAATTTTCATTTTTGGTTTAATTCCTCTCTGTAAATTTGCATGGAATAGGCAAGATAGTAGATGAATCAATTTTAAGGAAAGCTTTCTTTTGAGGAAATACGATTTAATCCATATTCTATTTACATCTCTGAGCTATTGAAACCCACCCTTTAAAAAAGACATTGCACTTTTTCCCTTCACTCTGGTGTTCCCCATTTATTCTAAGTGGACAGAGCACAGAAGATGGTCCACTGTGGTAGGGATTTTAGCCCAACAGAATGCCCATTCTATTTTTGGTGAGCATATGTTTTTAGGAATTATTGGCTTTTTTATTATATGTTTTATAAACAATGTACTTGTATTTAAAATCCAGACAGAAACTTCCAGTTTTGTTTTTTGTTGAATTAGTTGGTTTACTTCTGAAGTGGAAGTCTTGCCATGGGCTTCTAATGCACCTCCGATCCTAACCATTGCCTCAGTAAAGTGAGGAGGCTATTCTGGTGTTTGAGATTCTACCAGCTTTGACACATTATAAATCTTTAATTCTGTAAACCCAGATTAGTTCTCTAATAGATTGTAAACATCTTTCCATATTCCACTCTCTGACCTCATTTCCCATATGGATTCTTTTTCAAAATGAACAAGAAACTCATACAATGCAATATCAAAGGAACCCAAACAACCCAATTAAAAATGAGCAGAGAATCTGAATAGATATTTTTTTCCAAAAAAAAACTTACAGATGGCCAACAGACACATGAAAAGACGCTCAACATGACTAATCACCAGGAAAACGGCTATTTGATTAGAAAGGTGCTGTTTTGGGAGAGAGGCCATGTCTTCCTATCTCTCTGCTTGGTCTCCCATCGCTTCTCACTAATTTGCTTTCTCTGCAGACTTACACTTCATTTTGGGTATTTTCAAACTGTATACATGGGTCAAATACATGGGGTAGGTAGGTTTACTTTGGGTGAACTGCTAGGTTCAAAGTAAAGAATTTCCACAATATCTTTAAATTTCTGATTTTTTATTTCCGATTATTGTACTAGACATTTGGAGAGTGGTCCTCACAAATTCCAGTACGAGTAGAACAAAAGTGTTGAGACAGGAGCCTTCCCTGTTTGGCCAGTAGATGGAAGTATTTCATAAGGAAATAGGCAAAAGTAGGGTTTTGGTTGGCTGGTTCTTGTTTTGTTGTTTTTAAGAGGATGGACAAAGATGCAGACAAAGGCCCATCTAGTCAAGGCTATGGTTTTTCCAGTGGTCATGCATGGATGTGAGAGTTGGACCATAAAGAAAGCTGAACACCAAAGAATTGATGCTTTTGAACTGTGGTGTTGGAGAAGACTCTTGAGAGTTCCTTGGACAGCAAGGAGATCCAACCAGTCAATCCTAAAGGAAATCAGTCTTGACTATTCATTGGAAGGACTGATGCTGAAGCTGAAACTCCAATACTTTGGCTACCTGATGCGAAGAGCTAACTCCTTGGAAAAGATCCTGATGCTGGGAAAGACTGAAGGCAGGAGAAGAAAGGGACAAAAGAGGATGAGATGGTTGGATAGCATCACCGACTCGATGGACATGAGTTTGAACAAGCTCTGGGAGTTGGTGATGGACAGAGAAGCCCGGCGTGCTGTGGTCCATAGGGTCACAAAGAGTCAGACACGACTGAGTAGCTGAACTGAAGAAGATGGAAGACTCATCCCAGAAAAGAAGTAGAAAGGAGAAATGAAAAACAGAAGCTCAGAGACAAGTTCTATAAAACACAGAGCTTCTAAACTGACTAAAAACCCATTTTCTGTTGAGGTTTTCTCTATTCTCTGTGACTCTGTCCCTTTTGAAAGAATAGAAGGATAAATTAAATAGTTCATAACTCTGGAGTTTTTGTTTTTTTTTTTAATACAATCTCTGTGGATTCTTGAGAGTCTGAAAAAAATCTTTTCAGGAGAGTGAATAATGCAATCAGCCTCTCCAGCAATCATGCCAGCTGAACATGAAGCTGGTGACCTCACTGGAATGCTTAATGCCCATCAGCAAGAGTGGTATGAGAGGAACCACAGGGAGGCCTGTGTTGGCAGCTCCAACCAACGATTCGGGCTGGGGTTCCAGTGCAAGAATCACAAAACCATTGCTGTGTCCTTCCTCTTGCCTGCTCCTGTTTAGAACTACTGGTCTACCACAGACAAGCTAAGGTGGATAACCAAGCATTGTACCAGCAGCTGGTTGCGTGAGTCCTCTGGGTACTGTATGAGTGTATTTCTAATATCTCAATTTCAGTGAACTGTGTGTTCGAGTTTCTAGGCAAAATCATATCCAACGTGGAAATTAGATTGAAAAACGGAATTGTCGCCAACAGCAGAGGAGATGAAAGCCATCATTTCTGTATCAGCTCCCACTGAATTGGTGCACTCATCAACACACCCCTCTCCAAATGCCCCAGTCTCCTTGTGAGTTTCAGCAGGAGATGAAGGACTGGATTTTTAGCTCTGTGTTTGTTTTGGGGAAGCAATCCAACAGTTTTCCAAGTATGTCAGGAGAGAAATGAAAACTCTATAGATAAAAAATAACTTCTAGAAACCAAATTTCTTTTCATCTACGTATTTTTAAAGAAAATCCCAACAAATAACAAGCATGCATGAGGCAAATGAAATGCTCTGAGACTGGTTAACATCTTCTAAAACAGAGCTCAGCTTATTCGCCCAGCTCTATTATTTCTCTCATCAAAGGGTAATGTTGCCCTCTTTATTAGTATTTCTGACTTTTTTCATCAGCATTGTGATTTTAATTGCATTTGTCTAAAAACTGCCTCTATAAGCAATGCCCTTGATATAGAGTTTCAATGTAACTGCTGCATTAATACACTTATTTTCTTCTTGTAGTATGTCCTTGAAGTAAGGGCTTTTAAAAATATAATATGCAAAAACTATGTAGATAAGCATTGAGGTATAAGAATTATTGAGCATTAAATCTATTTATCCCCAAGTTCTTTTTTTTTAAATGAGAAGATTGAGATCAAGGCAGAGGAATATATTCTTCAATTTATGAAAACAAAGTTACCATCCCCACCCCTCGCCCCCCACCCAATCCAAATGCATGGCATTTTGGAAGGAAAAAGATAAACCTACAAGGGTTAGTCATCGTCAAGCTCCAATGGTCAGTTTCTTTGGTAAGATCGTTGGGCCTCCTAAGTATTTTAAAACATCTTTTGATCTCACTTCTAAGAAGCAATGAACTTATTTGGGGGGTGGAGCAGGAGAATGCTATAGAAGAACGATGGATCGCAGCCTTTCTGGACAGGAGAGACAGGGAAAGGAGAAAGCAATTTGCTGGCAACGTATTATTTGCTGGTTGAGAAAGCCAAACTCCATGGAGCAGCCATAGCTGAGCAAGCTCCCTGGCCCCTCCTCATTTACACTGTCTATAACCACTAGAGCCAAGAGCTGGGGCTGGATGCCACTGCACTTAACAGTCAGCCCTCCGTATCTGTGGATGTGAAACCTGGCAGATTCGAAGGGCCAACCGTCCCATGTCATTTTATTTGAGACTTGAGCATCTGGGGTTTTGGTATGAGTGTCCTAGAACCAACTTTCTGGGGACACCAGGGACTACAGTACTCACCAAAGCAAAGATGTGTATGTGTGTGTGTGTGTGTGTGTGTGTGTGTGTGTGTGTGTGTGTGTCTGTTAGTCACTCAGTCATGCCTGACTCTTTGTGACCTTATGGGCTATAGCCTGCCAGGCTCTTCTGTCCATGGAATTCTCCAGGCAAGAATACTGGAGTGGAGTGGTTTGCCATTCCCTTCTCCAGGGGATCTTCCTGACCCAGGGATCAAACCCTTGTCTCCTGCATTGCAGGCAGATTTTTACCATCTGAGCCACCAGGGAAGAACACCAAAGCAAAGGTAGCTCTTTGGAAATCTTGCCATTAGGGAGCAACAGCGACTAATTTTTGCCTTCAAGGCCCTCCCAGCCCTACTTCCCTCCCCCCACCCCTTTAAAAAAAAGGGTTAGGGTGTTTTCTGTGTGTTTTTTGTTTGTTTTTTTCCACCTTGGGGCACAGGTGAATGAGCCCTTCTAAAAGCACACTTTTGCAGTTTCCTGCTCAGAGCTGGGGAAGAAATGGAGTCCTGAGAAATGGTGGATAAAACAAAGCCTGTGTTTCTCCCTTTGTTTGTCAATGTTGCCTTGGCTCAGCTCGAGGAAGCTGGAGAGAGGGGGTGTTTGGGGCCCTGCACAGGAATCTCATGAGTTTGGGAACGGGTTGCTCTGGAGACCTTTCCCCTCTGGATTTTCAGGAGTCAGACAAACTGAATTTAGGTTTGCAAAGTTAATCCTTGCCCTGAGGCACCATCCTTGGATTAATAAATCTAATGAAAGAACCAAAATAGTAAATCATTTTACTGCATTTCCACTCAAAATGTTTTCTTCTGCTTGGACCTTTCTTGCTGCAAACACTATTTTATGAGTGATCTCAACCATAGATAATCCAGATTTCCCCCAGAAATTAAGAAATAGGGGAATCTTTATTTCTGGGCTTCCCTGGTGGCACAGTTGCCAAAGAGTCTGCCTGCAGTGCAGGAAACATGGGTTCCATCCCTGGGTCAGGAAGATCCCCTGGAGAAGGAAATGGCAGCCCACTCCAGGATTCTTGCCTGAGAATCACATGGACAGAGGAGCCTGGTGGCTACGGTTCATGGGGTCACAAAGAGTTGGACACGACTGAGCGACTAATAGTTCTTTATAAGAATCATTAATGAGATGATACAAAACAAAGCACCAGGGGTTGCCAGAGGGGAAGGATGAGAAGGAGGAATAGACTGGGAGTTTGGGATTGACAATGGTTTTGTTAATTATTCAAAGTAATCGCACCTTTAATACAGTTGCTAATTGTTTCCTATTTTAGAACGCATATTTGGCTACCACACTGTGTTCTGTATGATCCATTGTAAACTACTGATACCAGTATTTTCAAGGTTAAGAAGGAATGAGTTCAGTGTCTTCTCATCCCATTAAAATCCAAACATTCAAAGTACATAAAGAGAAAAAACGTGAGTGAGCCTCCCTGGTGGGTCAGCTGGTAAAGAGTCTGCCCGCAATGCACGAGACCAGGGTTCGATCCATGGATCTTGGAAGATCCCCTGGAGAAGGAAATGGCAACCCACTCCAGTATTCTTGTCTGGGAAATCCCCAGAGGAGTCTGGCAGACTACAGTCCACGGGGTCGCAAAGAGTTGGTCACGAGTGAGTGAATATGCTTTCTTTCAGCTTTTTCACTTGAACTGGTTTCATCCATCCACCCAAACATCATTTCATCAAATAGATATTTCTGTGTTCTCTGTGCTTTTCCTCCTCCTGATGTTACACTAACATTGGGGATACTAGAATAAACAACAACAAAAACAAACCAAAGCAGAGAAAGGTAGAAGAAATTCAACAAGTCTCCCCTAGAAAGACAGGAGTGCTGTAAGAAAGATGGCCCAGGACTCTTGCTTGGCTTTGAGAGGAAGGATTTTTCCTAATCCTTTCTGCAGCTGAAGAATAAGTTTCTGGGGGCCCTTTTGGTTTCCAGACTTTTTTCCCAAATCTGCCACACGTTGGTTGCCATTCTTTCTCGTCCTATGTCCCCCACCTGCTTCTGGAGTGAGGCAGCAGTTAGCAGTAGGGATGCTTAGAATCTAGTACCCCAGCCCAGCCAAGCCACACTCCGATAATCATATCATTAACCTTGTGATCGGATGTGGGGTTGGGGACGAGCCAGGTCAGCTTCCCTGAGGGCTGAGACTCCCTACTTTGAAAAACATGCATTTCTATCTAATGGGCAATCTGTCACTTGCCTTCTAATAGAAATCAGCTGCTCCTAGAATAATCATTAAACAAACTGACAGCATGAGAGAGCTGGACTTCCCAGCTTCGGTGCTGCCTGCCTGAGTCAAGCACGTGGAATGAAAACAAGCACGACACATCACTGCACATCCTTTAGAAGCTCATCAGTCACAGGAGGATCACAGGCTCTGCTGACTCTTCCCCTGGAGAGTCTGGGGGTCCTTTGTGGCCAGGGGCCAGTGCCCTGGACCCCAAGTGATGGCTTTGAGTCTTGACTTTGCCACCTACCAGTGCTAGGGCGAGAAAAGTCTCCTGGGAGATACAATACCTACCTCAAAAATGTCTATCTCATGGATTGCATGAGAGTCAAGTAGCTGTTATGAGAAAAAGCACCTTGTGAATTTAAAGATTTAAGCTCTCAATGCGATGGCAGTTTGGACACTCCATAATCACAGCTGTCAGGGTTCCATATTAAACACTTTATGCAGATGGTCTCACCAAATCATCACAACAGTGCCTGGTAGATATCAATTCCCCTACTTTAGAGATGGAAGATTTGGCGTCCAGAGAAATTCAACATTTCGCCCAGGTCTCTGAGCTAACAAGTGGTGAAGATGATTCAAAGCCTAGTCCACGGTCCAGCTGACTCCGGAATCAGTATTCTCATTGATGGGGTTTGGGACAGGTCACTCCAAAATATGGCAACTCAGCATATTAAATATACTAATGAATTTTTTTTTTTAACGGGCAGAAGCAGTTTTTTTTTTTTTTTCCTAACTGCCTTGTCATCCTTCTTCCCTGAAACAGGTCATAAAGCTCCCCTGTGAAAAGTAACTCTCCCTATGCAGGGCAGGACAAAAACACTCTTATCACCAGAGACAGGAAATTTAGGGCCAAAAAGGCTGTATAAGTGAACCTTGCTAAAGTCACCCTTATCTTTCTAGTTATTTCTTCTCCATGAATCACCCCTGGCCTAACCCCTTTGCGTCTTTTCCATTCTTCACAAATTTACTATTTCCTGGACAAATAGCTTTTGGATCTGGTCACTTCCTCTGTTTTCATTCTTCAGTGATCGCCTTCATCCCCATGTAAAAATTCAGTTCTCTTTGTATGCTTTTCTCTGACTGTCTTGGTCAGATTGGTTTCCAGACCAAGCCAGGGACCCTATGAGGATGGAAGGAAATGTTTTTTCTTCCTCAACATCACGGTTTCCTCCTCTGCCTCAAGAGGATTGAGGGAACTTTGTCCTCTTCTGAATCACTGTTCAGCAATGCTGCCTGACAGTTGGCCGGTTACATACAGACTGCTGCCTTTATCTTGGGGCAGGGGAGCAGATAAAACTCTTGGCTTCTGAGGCTGCTTCCCTGCAGAGAGGTTAAACCTCCTTCCTCCTCTTAGCCCTCGTGATTCATTACAAAGGGGCACTCGATACTAATGAAGGCTCTTTAATGGCCTTTATAGAGCTATCCTGATTGCCTCCAGTGCTCTGATTTGGAGATCGTGTTGTTTCTTAGGGGAGCTCTTCAGACTAAGGAGGAGAGAAGTGGGCATGACTTGGAGGCAAAGAGGGGAGGGCGCTGAGGGATGAGGCCAGTCCCTACACCTAATTAGCAGCATTTTGCAGCTGCCACGGAGGAGAGCTCTTCTAAGGAGAAGTCACAGTAAGATGCTGTGATGCTTTAATGGCATGACCATCTCCTGGGAGATAGGGAAGAGAGGACTCTGGGTGACTGGCCCAGGTCCTCTAGAACTACTTTGATTTGAGGTCTCATCCCTGGAAACTGTTCATAACAGGGAAAGAGCTCTGATACACTGAAATGCACTGGGCAGAAGGGCAGATAACCTGTCAAACATCATCTGACATTGAGTATTTGAAGTGTGTAGTTGGAATTATATAGCATTACTTTTAAGGTACATGATTCTTGTTTAGGGTAGGGTTGGCAGTAGGCATTTACTTCTTGCATATTTGTTTCATTTTGAAAAAAAAAAATGAGTTAGCTGAGATTTATAGATCTTCTTTGGCTCCTCCACTGCATTTTGCAGAATCTTTTCACAGTTTTAAAAAGATGGGTTTGGTGGAGGAGATGGCTGTGCAGAGAAGGCAGACACACAAAAACAGAGGGAAACTATGAGGAAGCTTTTAGTGCTTAATTAGAACCTCAGGTGTGCAGCCCTAAAGAGGGACATGAGACCAGATGATTTTTCATGGAGGAGACAGTAATAAGGAGCAGGCAGAGTTCAGAGGATGAAGGAAATAGAGAAAATCATTCCAGCTGAGAAAAGGTCATGAAATTCAAGAATGAACATACATGCAGAGGGGAGGGGGAGGAGAAACATTGTGAGCGGACTCAGACCACTTGGGAAGCTTGGTCCTCGGGTCTGTCTGCACATGAGAATCACCTGGGATGCTTCAGAGTCGACACATGAGCCCTCCCCATGGATCTTTTTGTTTTAGAAATTTATCTGCAAATCTCATTTCTCTTATACAGAATCTAGCACTGCAATTAAGAGGAGACATAGTTTAAAGGAAAAAACAAACAAACATGCTTTGAGATCTAAAGGTCAGTGCTTCTATCCCTGACCAGGTCTATGATCTTAACGACAAGGTAAAGAGCATCCTTGAGTAAAGTGGGTGTCATCTAGGGCTATTATATAGGAGATATTGGAAAATGGCTAGATCTCAAAGACACTGGCCTCTACTTAAGCTGTTTGGAAATGGAATAAGGTGTGTGTGTGTGTGTGTGTGTGTGTGTGTGCTTATTAGCATCAGACTCTTTGCGACCCTCTGGACTGTAGCCCATCAGGCTCCTCTGTCCATGAGATTCTCCAGGCAAGGATACTGGAGTGGGTTACCATTTCTTTCTCCAATGGGGGCAGGGAGGTCTTCAAAATCCAGGGATTGAACCTACATCTCCTGTATCTCCTGCACTGGCAGGTGGATTCTTTACCACTGGTGCCACCTACAGAAATGGAATAAAATGTATAATAATAAAGACTATTAAGTATCTTTCTGGGACTCAAGAACCACAAGACAATAAAACAATGGCTTCTTGACTTTTGTGGATAACATTTAAGATTTTGACTAGGAATATATAGCTTCATTAGTAATTTTGCAGACCTTATGAATTTGAACTTAATGTTCTAGAATTGGCTAGGATACTGAGTGTCTTGGTAGGTGAGCTTAACAGATTCTTTGTATCTAAATCTTGACTCAACTCTGTTGTCTGTCTGGCCCTGTGTATTTACTACAGTTCATGATTAAAAAAAGTTAAAAATAAAGCAGCACCAAAAAAGCTACCCGTTTAGATCTTTTGAAAAATGACCTTGAGAGACAGTCAACAACTAAGTTTGGGATAAAAGTTAAGGTGCTCAAACTTTATGTTTCTCAGCCAGAAAATAATATTAAGGACTCAAATAGTGAGTTCAATGCAGAACTATAATGTACTCTAAAGAGAGACAAGGGTAAGCAATCAGTGATATCTCAGCAATTGCTTCCACCAGGATTAATTTTAATATCTGTATAAAAGGCATTAGTACTGAATTTACAGAATCAGTCATTGTCTAAGGGGGTTACTTAAATTTTTACATTATATCTCATAACATTTTATGGGGACAATGATAGATAATGGTGGTATTTTGAAATTTGTGGATTTAAGGTCTTGGGACATTTCCCATTGGAATGTGTATTTCTTAAAGTATTGATGATATGGTCCAGATAAGAAGAACAAAAGAATCTAGAGAAGAGAGGATGTAAAGCAGTTAAAAAAAGAATTCCCTGAACCCTGTCAGATATAGATCTGGAGATAACAGTCTGAAGGACTAGAGTCCTAATAGGTTGATAAGGGTAATGCAGATGAAAAGACAGAAATGTGCTGATGCAGGTAGGAGGCTGGACACTCCTCAAAATGCATGACATGAGTTCGGAAATTTATGTGAGCAAACTCCAGGAGCTATAAATGGGGAGTTTCCAAGACCAGGGCTAGAATTGCAGTCCAGTCCGTTCCTAACTCTGTGACTTTGAAAAAGTCCTTTATTCTCTTTGAACCATAACTTCTTTTTCAATTGGTTGTGACCCATAGCATGTGGAATCTAGTTCCCTGACCGGGGACTGAACCCTTGCCCACTGCAGTAGAAGCCAGAGCCTTAACCACTGAAACACTAGGAAAGTCCCTTAATTTCTCAGTTTGAACCTATATTTCTTTATCCGTAAAATGACTGCAGGGGCCTGGGTGATAGCTGAGATACAGTTCAGTGATTTTATGGCTTGTATATAATCATACTATATACAGGTATGCATCTATTTTTCTCCTTCTACTGTACGTTAGATAGTGAATATTTTCCATGTCACTGAAATTACTCTAAAACATTGTTGCAAAGACTGTGTAACATGTAATCTATTAATTAGCCATTTTCTAGGTATTCGGGTTTTCAATGTTTTTAATTATAAAAATGCTACCATAAGTATCTTTGTAAATATTTGTCCCTGCTGTAGTGACTTCCTTGAATAGAGTCTTAAAAGTGAAATTACTATGTCAGAGAATATAAGCCTTTTTTTAGACGTTTGATATGTATTGCCAGATCTCTTCTTGGAAAGCTCTTATCATTTTTATTCCCTCTTGAGCTCCTGGGTCTTCTCTTTTCCACCCACATTGCTGTGTTTCATGTTTTCTGTGTGTGAGTTCGGGTGATAATTTCATGTATCTTACCATTTCAATTTCTAGTTCTTCTTTCATTTTTAAATGGAATGTTTATACACATGCATTTATAAGTCACGGTCCTTCATGCAGGGCAGAAAAATATTTTTCCTCAACCTTCTTAGGGTCACTGGCTGGATCTGAAAATTAAACTGACAAAGACAATCAGAGAAAAACAGACACTTTTTATTGAGTTTTTTACATACACAAGGGAGTCTTCACCAGAGAATGAAGACCAAAAGAAGGGACCAGAGCAGGGAGCTCTTATGACTTTTAGACAAAGAATCGATACATTTGCAAAGAATTGACAAGACAAAGGGTTTGGACTAGAGATGGTAAACAGTGAAGAAGTAACTAGGAAAATAAGGACTTAACAATGGTTTGTTTGCAGAATGCACTGGTGCCATATCTGTGCTAATAAAAATCTATTTCCAGAAAGGAGAGTTTGTATTCTTGCTTCAGGTAAAAAAAGGAGAGCTTTTTTGTGTTTACTGTTTCTTAATTGCCTTCCGTTCAAAATAATTTTTATGTGAAAGATGCATATTTCGGGGGTGACATATCTGGTTTCCTATATTCACTAGTAAATTATCTGTTGATATTCATTGACTTTTTTTTTTCCCATTGGAAAGACAGTCCTTTGTTTCAGTGTTAAGAATACTTTTATGTTAGTGATAATCATTGTCTTTGTCTCTTATGTTGGTAATCCATAGGTGTCTTGGTCTCACCTATCACTGGTGACAAATTTTCTGCCAATCTTAATGTTCAGAGTCTCAAGCAGTTCTGGGGTCCCCCTTGCCACATTATTCTTTAGGAACCTGGTTAGGGAAGGGGAGGAACTCACATAGGGATCAGATATCCATACCTTTTCTTGATGGCAGCTCCTTCTGTCTCTAAGTCCCAGACAATCAGCCTGATGCTTTTCACCATATTCCTGAAGCAACGTGGGGACTCTTCTCTCTGGTCAGTCTGATAGGTTCCTCTACATTTTTACGCTGCTCCTTGGAAGAGGTTTCCCACTCCAGGGTAGTGAGATTCCCCAACTATCCAGCAGGCTGGTGCCCCCTTCTCAGACAGCACAAGTGTGCCAAGGGTAGAGGTGGTGCTGTGGGGGCCAGGCCAAATTCAGATTTTTCTTAGAAGTCATCTTCCTACTGATCTCGAGGTTCTGACACTTTCTTTCAGCAGACACACAATTTTCCCCTTTCTGTCCAGTCTACCTGTCAGATCTGCAGACACATTGGAATGTGTCCAATAGTCATGTTCTCTCTTTCAGACTGGTTCCCAGAGCCCTCCAATGCAAGGCAGGTTGCTGCATCCCTTTCCTCTCGAAGCATCCCCTGACAGTTGGGTAGCTTGTCCGAAGGTAGGGCTGTTCCCTCCCAGAGCAGTGAAGGAAGTGCTACGTCCTGATCTCAGGAGGACTCACAGTGTCCGTTAGATGCCCCCTCCCCAAATACTGCTACGTGGCATGCCAATGCTTCTCCCAAGTTTGTTACTGATTAAAAAAAAATTTTGTGTGTGTGATGTGGACCATTTTTAAAATCTTTATTGAATGTGTTACAATGTTGTTTCTGTTTTCCATTTTGCATTTTGGGCCTCAAGGTATGGGAGATCTTAGCTTTCCCACCAGGCACCCCCTGCACTGGAAGAGGAAGTCTTAACCACTGGACCATCAGGAAAGTCCCAATACTGATGCTTTCCAAGTACAGAAGTTCATATTTTTATATAAACAAATTTAGGATCTTTCTCCCTTCATGATCTGTTCCACTTTCATTCTACATTGAAAATGCCCACAAGTCTGAACTCTGTTGTTCATCTGGAAAAGATTTTCAATGAAAAGCTTAAAAAAGGAAAAGCAATAACTTGCCCCCATCGTTTACTGCAGGCTTCTTTGGGGGTTCAGTGGTAAAGAATCAGCCTGCAAGGCAGTGGGGGCTGGTTTGATTTCTGGGTCAGGAAGATCCCCTGGAGGAGGGCATGGCAACCGCCTCCATTATCCTTGCCTGAAGAATCCCATGGATAGAGGAGCCTTGCAAGATACAGTCTATGGGGTCACAAAGAATTGGGCATGACTGAAGCAACTAAGCATGTAGCACATCATTTATTGCAAAATTTATCAGTTCATAGTGATTAAAATCGATCAATTTGCCAGAACTATCAGGCATATGCATCCAAGTGACAGAGGAAAAAAAATTATAAAATAGACCATATGTAAGAATGTAATGAGTAATAGAGGAAACACTGCATGTGAGTGAGAAAGAATCCTATTATTCTGTGAATAGTATGGAAAATTGGCTACTTAGATAAAACACCAAGGTAGAACTATAAAGTACATGTACAGCTATTTTAACCCAAGTTCAGGTAGGCAATTTTACTTAAGGTGTCAGATACTGTTTTGGGTATTGAGGACACAATTGTGAAATAAATAGACAAAAACTCCGATTTATTCTAGCCAGAGAAATATACTTCAAGTGAATGAAAAAATAAGTTAATAAACAGTTTTACAATATAAATGCTACAAAGGAAATGAATGTGGTGAAGAGTTAGAGAAGTGGGGAGGAGGCAGAATGACTTGTGATGAGGTGGTCCTGGAAAGCGTCTCTAAAGATGGAGTCTGAGCAGAGGCCACAGGAAGCACGTCTTCAGTGAAGCAATGAGAAACAGCAAGAAGTCTGCAGGTGACGGCAACTGGAGGGGTGGCCCCTCTAGTCTGCGCTGATGGTCTGAGTATCAGAGGGGCGGGGATGGTGTGAGAAAAGCAAGGAAAAGTGTGGAAGCGGCAGTGAGAAGGAGAATACACCGCCTCACTGCCCTGCAGTATTGGGGAGGAGAGGGAGATAAAAGGCCTCCCCTTGAAGAAAAACTTGGCAGAAATGGAGTTCTTTGGAAAAAGATGGTTTTCAATAAAGGTAAAGCCATGAAGCTGGGAAAGATTGAAGGCAGGAAGAGAAGGGGACGACAGAGGATGAGATGGTTGGATGGCATCACAGACTCAATGGACATGGGTTTGGGTAAACTCCAGGAGTCGGTGATGGTCAAGGAGGCCTTGCTTGCTGCGGTCCATGGGGTCAAAAAGAGTCGGACACGACTGAGCAACTGAACTGAACTGAACTGAAAGCCATGAAGAGTTAGAAGATTTACTTTTTCCAGAAAAGGAAATCCAAGGTGCACAGTAGAAGTTTTGTAGGGGCGGGAAGGTGTGGGGAACATACTGTATGATGGGATGTTCCAAATAGGAAGAGGATGACAGTGGGAATAGCAGTAAAGAGATGAGAGTACAGATGGTACTTAAGTAGGGAAGCAGGGCATTGTGGGATTATCTCTTATCCTCTCCTAGAGGAAAAGTCAAAGTGTTAGTAACTCAGTCATGTCTTTGAGACCCCATGGAGTGTAGCCTGCCAGGCTCCTCTGTCCATGGAATTCTCCAGACAAGAATACTGGAGTGGGTAGCCATTCCCTTCTCCAGGGAATCCTCCCAACCCAGGGATTGAAGCCAGGTCTCCTACACTGCAAGCAGAGTCTTCACCATCTGATCCACCAGGGAGAGGTAGGGGAATGCTTATTTCTACTTATAGTCCCAAGAAATTAACTGAATGAAGTGGAGTGATGGTTCTCTGTAACTCCAGATGATGTTTGTATAATTTGTGTAACAATCTTGACTGGGGACTGAGGCATGAGGAGCAGGTTGGAAGATTCTCACTGAGAGTGAGAAGCAAGGTGTCGGTCTTTGGGTGCTTATTTCCTCAATCATTTTCTTTTATAATGGTCAGTCATGAATATAGGGATTATTTCATAAGCTAGAGTTATAGTCACTGATACCAGAAGTCAGAGGTGAGACTGTCCAACAAAGAAAAAAAAATGCATAAGTTGTTAATTCTACTAAACAGTGCCAGACTATGAGCTGTAATAATTTGGGAAAGAATTTTAAACCCTAGGAAATGTCATCGGGTATTTGTCAATACTGCTGAAAATCATGTGTATCAGTCAGCTTTAGTTGCAAGAAACAGAAAATGACCCTTACAAAACAAAAATGAATTTATATCAGAATATTAGCTACTCACAGTAGCTTGAATATCTGAGAATGCTGGACCAGTAAATGTGTGGACCATGGAGCCAAAGCAATGGAAAACAAAAACAACACACATATCTGGTCTGTTGGGAAACCAACATCGTGGCCAATTGTAATTGGCAAAATGGAGCCCAACGAAGTCCACGTCCCAATCCCTAGAAACTATAAATAGAATACTTTATGTGGCAAAAGGGGCTTTGCAGATGTAGTTCAGATAATGGACCCTAAAATAAAGAGGCTACCCTGTTTTATCCAGGCTTGTCCAGTCTCATCATGTAAGCCTTAAAATAGAGAACTTTTCTGACCAGAGGCAGGAGAGATGTGGCAGGGGGAGAAGTCAAATTCCAAGCATGAGTAAGACTCTGCACCACTGATGGTTTGAAGATGGAGCCAGAAACATGATGAGAAGTGTAGGTGGCCTTAAGGAGCTGAGAGAGGGTCCTGTATGAGAGCTAGCCAGAATGCGGGGAGCTCAACCTGCTACTGCAAAGAACTGAATTCTGCCAGCACTTCGAATGAGCCTTAGAAGTGGATCATCAATGACACCCAAGAAAAGGCAAGGGCAAGACCAAGACCCAACTGCTTCAACTTGCATTTCAGCAAACGCTGGGCCTCAGTTTATTACCTACATAAACAGCAAGATGGAAGAGCAGTCAGAGGTTCTGGTCCCACACACCAGAGTGGGAACCTCTCAGATTCCCAGAAAGGGTGACATCTCTCCATCCCAGAAAGGATGACACTAAGCAAAAGCATCCATGTAACTATAGTGCAAACTGTGGACTACCTCATTGCTAAGGCGCCAATTCAAGGCTACAGCTTATCCTCTAGCTCTATTCTGATGGGGGGAAGGGGCAGGGCAGAAAGTCCCATACCTCATCATCACCTAGGAAATGTCTTACAGGAAGATTAAGTGCAGGGGAAGATGATCTCACAGAAGTTTCCTACGATGCTCGCATACTCTCTTGCTCTGGGAAGATCACGGGCACCCTGCCCAGGCTCAGAAGAGCTGCACTTCAGGCCTTCATCTGCTTGGTCTATGTGGAAACCTGCAGGGTCAGCAGAGTGCATGGCAGAGCCATTCCTGTACATGGAGTCTCTCTCAGAGTCTCCAGATAAGAGCTCAGGCAGGTCACCACCTTGATTGTTTTTTTCTTATGAGACCCAGAGTGGGGAAATCAGTCATGTCATCCCAAACTTCTGACCTACAGAACTGCCAAGAGAATACATTTGCATTGTTTTAAGGTGCTAAGTGTTAGTCTCAGTCATGTCTGACTCTTTGCAATCCCATGGACTATAGCCCGCCACGCTCCTCTGTCCACGGAATTCTTCAGGCAAGAATACTGGAGTGGGTTGCCATTTCCTTTTCCAGGGGATCTTCCCTACCCAGGGATCAAACCTGGGTCTCCTGTATTGCAGGCAGTTTCTTTACCAGCTGAGCCACCAGAGAAGGTTCCAAGGTGCTAAGACGGCTGTCATCTGTTACACAGCATTGGACACATACGGGCTTCCCTTGTGGCTCAGCTGGTAAAGAATCTGCCTGCAATGCGGGAGACCTGGTTTCCATCCCTGGGTTGGGAAGATCCCCTGGAGAAGGGAAAGGCTACCCACTCTGGTATTCTGGCCTGGAGAATTCCATGGACAGAGGAGCCTGGCAGGCTACAGTCCATGGGGTCTCAAAGAGTTGGACACCACTGAGCGACTTTCACTCTCTCAGAACACATATGAGCTCTATTCACCAGGACAGTCAGGGACTTAACTGAACGCTGTTGCTGGCATTTCAGGTGTTGGTGTTCTTGGAAAATGGATGCGCCCACATCTACTTTCAGAGAAGTTCCTCCTGCCTCGATTTTTTGCTTTACCAGTTCCTTCTTCAAGGTCCAGTGGTTGCTCGGTATTGGGTGTGCAATCATATGCCCGTGTGCTGACTACAGGGAGGGTTTGGAAGGGAGTGTCTGAGCTTTTGGGGTGGAATTAGGCTCTGCTTCTCTTCCACTCATAATGTGAGAAATCCCCCAAATAGTGAAATGAGATTCAAATTATCATCAGGAAGAAAGTGTTGTTACTGTTAATTATCACTCTTTTGTTGTCCAATACCAGGAAATCCAGGCTCCTACGGTTTCCAGATTTCACTATTTCAGAATAGTGCTTCCCTGAAGAGACTCGGGAACGGCCCCATTGAATCTGAAGCTATAACGCACCTGGCTACCCTGAGCTTTTCCAGCAACTGACTAAACCAAAAGAAATGTCTGTGATACGGGAATACTGATCAAGAACTTGGTTAATTAATGCATTGTGCTACTGCATAAGATGAAATTTGTGAGATGGTTATTATGTGTGTAAAACTAAGAGGGGATCCTTTCACTCTGATTTCTTGGATCCTGCACCTGTGGCTTCAGGAAGGAAGAGCTCCTTTCTGGTTGTTGGTGTGGAGTGACTTCCAATTCTATGCACAACACCTCTGTTTTGCTGGGTGTTTTCCCTTAGTTAACACAGAGTCTTCACGAAGCACTCAACTGACTTCAACGGAGTTAGCTGCTCCTAGATGATGGATTGGAGGATAAGATCAGTAAATCCTAAGGGATTCTTTCACTGTAAACTGAATTCACTGAAAAGTGAGTTTCTTGGAATATTACTCTCTTTTCTAAAATTTATTTGAAGTGCTTCAACTTCGCAGTATGGGGCATGCGTGCATATCTAAATTAACATTGATCTAGAGTGCAGGAATGGTCGCGTAGCATGTGAAGTATGTTAGTTGCTAACTTACATTTCAGAATATATCAGAACGGGTTGGTTAGAATCTGAAAACCTTACTGTATAGTTCACACTCCACTACAGTAAGTACCTCACATATCAGTCTGATTTGGCACCAGAGGGTTTATTAATTAACATAAAGAATATTAAATTATGTCATTGGAGAAATGAATAGTGTCAATATATGTCAGGCAGAAAGATTTGAACAGAAAAAAAATCAATGCTAGTTTGATTAACACTCTGACAATCCCAGCAGGCTAATAGTTTTTGAGCAGTACCCTAGATTTTGAACTCTACTCATTCCCGAGTTCCCCACTTTATAGAGAATTCTTTGCTCTAATAAAACTAGGAACATAGCTGTTTCTGCCATCAGAATACTTGTTGGGGCTGGATGAGCCTTTAGTGCAAGTGACTTGCAGAGTACGTAGAGTGTGGAAAGGGTGGAGAGTAGGGCTTCACTTGAGTTGCAAGACCACATTATTCAGATATCTTAAAACCTGCTCGCCAATCAATATTGGTACTTATGGCAGTATTTGCAGCAATATCAATGGTACTTTTGGTAGCATCAACATTGGCACTTAGGTACGGTTTTTGCTTTCTTTAAAGCACAATATCTGGCAATGATATTGCAGAGAAAAAAAACGGCTCCAACCATCAGTGATCACTGGAGGAAACCAATATCAACCCCAAAGAACCTAACAACTCTGAAGAGCTGGTTAACCTAGGTCAGCCTTAATAAAGGTACCATTAGGGTGAGTAGGGCCATACTGCTGATAGTGGTAGGTATATGGTGGCCACGGATCAACATTTCCTGGCGATTCCCTGGGTCGTTTCACTGATACACAGGAATGAGTTGGCTTAGGTCAACCCTGGCCTCCTTGTGGGTAGTGGCTGCTGCCAAGTGTCTCAAAATAGGTCATTTGTCACTTGCAGTGCCATCCTCCGAAAGATGCTGAATGCTTGACCAATCTACTAAGAGCCACCACATCCTTGAGATGCCAAATGAAGCCGCATTGTCTTTGAGTCCTTCTAGGGCTGGAGCCATGGGATAACTTGAGGAGCAACAGAAAGAAGGACAATCTTCCTGACTCTGTGTTGACGTTCTCATCTGAGCACTCTTTGGGCTGAGAGTCTCACAAGATCTCTCAAGGAAAGAACTCTTTTATCCTGTGGTTTTTAATGCCCTTCTCCATGGAACTGAAAACCCACAGCTCAGGAAACACTGAGCGTGGGAGCCATTGTTCCAAGACCTTTGTATACCCAAAGTCTCTGCATAACATGACTTCCTCAAGCCAAACAAACATTCTATGTATATAAACTCATGCAAATAGATACCGAAAGGAAATAAGTGCTCATGCTTGAGGTTATATGTGGGGAGACATATCAGCCTGTCTTTAGAATGAGGTCATATTACAGTAATGCATACCAAAGTGAAAAAATTATATTTTGTGAAGATTAGTCATTATTCAATCTAGTAGATTTCCTTGTTGTGTCTAAGTCTTTTGATACTTGCAATACTTCAGGACATTTATCATACCTTATTTTTTATTTTATTTTTTTGCCACGCTAAACAGCTCTCAGGATCTTAGTTCCCTGACCAGGGATTAAAGCCAGGCACTTGGCAGTGAAAGGGGGTGTCCTGACCACTGTGCTGGCTGGGAGGTCCCAGAACACTTATTGCAAAGTCAACTCCTGCAGAGGCAACATCGCATCTGCAGATACCCTAAGGTAGCTCATAGGGTTGTCTTGTTCAAGCCCAGAGAAATATCCAGAAGGGTCCAAGGTCAGTGTTTTTAAGCTTTAAAAAATAAGTTGTTAACCTTTTTAAATAGTTAAATTTCACTTTAAAATATTTGGATTTCTACATATACTTGAAAAACAAATCCTGCACCCTTATTCCCAGATGGCAGGAATAGGCTATGACTTTTAGAAAGGGCATTGGTCTCCAGTTTTTATATACTTTCCACCTTCCCACTTAATTCTGTAGGTTTTTGTTTGTATTCTGTGCTTCAGAATCTCATTCATGTGGTGCATTTATGTGGAAGAACCCAGACAAATGTCATAGAAATCAATTTACCAAAAGCTCTACAAATACCCTATGACTCTTGACTATAATTTCATATTGTCCAGTGGGTTCCAAAAATCTGGTCATGGAGCAGCACCTTGATGGCTGCAGGGAAACGAACTGGAGGAGTTTTCTGAATTTAGATGATCAGGCTCCTGCCCTCAGAGATGTCCATCTTGTTTAAAACATCTAGAGTAATTCTGTTGCACACGTGTGTTGGGAACAATTGGTTTCCTCCAGCCGTTCTGATCCTGGAGGGAGGGAGGGTGAGATGGGAGGGGCATGGGAGCCCAATGATTATTGCAGCTTGACTGCCTGGCAGGTCCAGGAATACTCATACATTGAATTAAATTTCCTGGCATTCAATTCAGTTCAGTTCAGTAGCTCAGTCGTGTCTGACTCTTTGCGACCCAATGGACTGCAGTACGCCAGGCCTCCCTGTCCATCACCAACTCCCAGAGTTCATTCAAACTCATGTCCATTGAGTGGGTGATGCCATCCAACCATCTCATCCTCTGTTGTTCCCTTCTCCTCCTGCCTTCAATCTTTCTCAGCATCAGGGTCTTTTCAAACGAGTCAGCTCTTCATATCAGGTGGCTGAAGTATTGGAGTTTCAACCTCCACATCAGTCCTTCCAATGAATATTCAGGACTAATTTCCTTTATTAGTAATTTTATTTTGATCTGTTAGATGAGCCCATTGAATGAAAAGATCAAGATCTAAAAGAAACATGGCTGAAGTCAAAATTACAGAAGCAGTAGCAGCTCAGAGATCTGTGTTCTAGGTCTCTCTGTTTTCAAGAGTACTTTGGCCTCTTGGTTTCCCCAGACTTCTTGTACATTTTCAAAACCCTCAGCAGGGTGATAAGCAATTGAGTGATTACTGGGTTTAAAATTTCTCTAATTTTACCTCTTCTATTTTTCCTTTAAGCTCCTCTGTCCATAGGTATTTTTTGAGGTCTTTGCACAGTATCAAGATGGAACACTGACATTCTGATGGTAGGTCAAGTAAATATTTCATATCTAAATGTTGATATTGATCTATTTTTTTCAGGTTTTTCTAAGTACTTTTTCTAAATATTACCAGCTGAGCCACAAGGGAAGTCCAAGAATGCTGGAGTGGGTAGCCTATCCCTTCTCCAGCAGATCTTCCTGACTCAGGAATCGAACCGGGGTCTCCTGCATTGCAGGCAGATTCGTTAACAACTGAGCTATCAGGGTAGCCTAAATTTTGATATTAGTCAATTTTTTTCAGGTTTTTCTAAGTATTTTTTCACTGGATAATATTCCACATGTATTTCCTGATGTACATATTTTTTATACTCAGAGGAAAGACGTAAGGAGGATGGAGAAAAAGAAATTAGAAGCTTCCAATTAGAGTCCAGGATTTCCATGGTTTCAGAAACCTGATCAAAGTCTTTACCAAAAAAAAAAAAAAAAAATCACCTCACTCACACCTCCAACAGTCTTAAAAAGTACAGCATCAGTGTCCTAACAGACACAGGGAGCAATAGTGTTTGGATATGAGGGCTTAGTCAAATGAAAAGTTGATCAGTGAGACTGAGTACCTACCCTTTGATAGAAGCCAGATGCTGCTTCTGTGCATATGAGCTAATGGCAAATGAAGGACTTTCTCCTGAATTGTAATGTGTTCTTTTATCTGTATGAATGGGGCTCAGATGGTAAAGAATCTACCTGCAATATGGGAGACCTGGGTTCGATCCCTGGGTCAAGAAGATCCCCTGGAGAAGGGAATGGCTACCCACTCCAGTATTCTTGCCTGGATAATTCCATGGGCAGAGGAGCCTGGAGGGCTACAGTCCATGGGGTCGCAAAGAGTTGGACACAACTGAGCAACTAACACACATGACTGAGCGATTAACACACACACATACACACATCTGTATGAGTATTTCAAATCTAGAGCTTGACAAAACAGAAGGAATGCAACATAACTTTTGGGACCGTGCTGAATGCTACCAATGCAGCAGCAACCCTAGTTAAATATAATACAGGATGCAGGACTGCCATGAAAAAAGTGTCCGTATGTTCAGGTCCTCTCTTCTTCCTTCCTGCCTAGTTCTCCCTCTTCTTTTTCTTATTCCTCCCCCTTGTTCCTTGCATCACTTATCTTTCTCTCTGCCAAACACCACCCCAAGTAGAGTAATTTAAAACAATGAACACTTATTTAGCTAACGGTTCTGTGCATCAGCACTTCTGTTTTCAGCTTGCTTAGGTAATGCATCTGTGGTCAGCTTCCAATCAATGAGGAGCTCAGATCTGAGGTTTTGGGGACAACAGCAAGTACCTGTTAACACACAGCAGGCTAGCCCGTGAGAGGCACAACGGGGGTTTCGAGGATCTTGAGAGGGAAAAGAGGCATGCAGGGCATGTGGAGAAGGAGGCTCAGACCCAGTACAGCAACATTCCTGACACGTCCTCGAATCAAAGCAAGAACAGCCCAGATGCAAAGACTGAGGAAGAGGTTCTGCCTCTTGCAGGAAGTCCTGTAAAGTCACATCGCAAAGAGGCATGGATAAAGGTCGGAGTGAAGCATTACAGCAATTTTTGTAATCTATCATCTCTCTGTTGCAGGTCTCATGAGTCTCTTGGTGACTTACAATTACTGCAGTATCTGGGTGTATAGGTGTTGTGTGTGTGTGTGTGTGTGCACGCTCAGTCATGTCCAAGTCTTTGCGATCCCATTTACTGTAGCCTAGGCAGATTCTTTACCACTGAGCCACCTGGGAAGTCTGTGTAGGTGTTATAAGGAGTGACAAAAGGAAGAAAAACTATTGTTGCTGTATTCAAGTTCCTAATAATCTACTGGGGAGATAAACATCTGCCTCATCTAAGGTCTACAGATTCATGCATCCCTAGCTTATAAACACCAAACACACGTGTGCTAGGGAGACATGAATGAGAGGCTATTGGAAGTAGGGAATATTTGAACCACAGTCAAATTTGTTTAGCTACTTCAGCTCCCTGTCTATCTCCACCATAGACTAAGCTCTTCTGCGGCTGCTAAGTCACTTCAGTCGTGTTCGACTCTGTGTGACCCCATAGATGGCAGCCCACCAGGCTCCCCGGTCCCTGGGATTCTCCAGGCCAAAACCCTCTTTAATCCTGCTCTACTTGAATTTTAAACATATTTAAAAGCAAGGAGAACAGTATAACCACCCTCCACATACTCACCACATAAATCAAACAGCTGTCAATATTTTGCCATATTCTATCGTATATACATGCCACACAACCATACATACACAGATATATGTATAATATTTAAAAACAAAATTCGTATATACATTTTAAAAATCAGACATTTTCAGCTGAGAGAAATTTATAGTTCTAAGTGCTAATATTAAAAAAGAACAAGTGTCACAAATGAACAGCCTAACTTTATATCTTAAAGAGGGAGGAAAAAAAAACTAAAAGCTAGAGGGAAGAACATAATAAAGATTAGAGCAGAGGCAAATAAAATAGAGAACAGCAAGGCAATAGAGAAAATCAATGAAACTAAGATCCTTGTTTCTCCTTCAAAAAGATCACAGAATTGATGATCTTTAGCTAGATTAACTTAGCAAAAATAGAGAAACGCCTCCAAGAAGTAAAATCAGAAACAAAAGTGGGAACATTACTACTGACTTTACAGATATAAAAATAATCATAAGGGACTACTATGAAGAACTGTATGCCAACAAATTTGATAACTTGCAAGAAAAGCACAAATTCCTAGATGCATGCAACCTACTAAGTCTAAATCATCAAGAATTAGAAAATCTCAATAGATCAATAAGGAATATGGAGATTTTATTGGTAATTAAAAAAAAAAAAAACCCTACAACAACAAAAATAGTTCTGGGTCAGATGACTTCATTAGTGAATTTTATCAAACGTTTAAAACAACAGAATCTCAGATTCTTCCAAAAAGTTGAAGGGGAAGGGACACTTCCTAATTCATTCTATGAAGCCAGAATTATCCTGAATCCAAAGCAAAGAAAACTATAATACATACCAATATTGCTAATGAATACTGGTGGAAATATTCCCCCTAAAATACAAGCAAACTGAATCCATGTTAAAAAAAAAAAAACAAAAAACCCATGATTAACAAACACTTATACCTGGAAGGCATGATTGGCTCAATATACAAAAATTGACTGATATAAAACACTACATTCTTTTTCAGATTCTTCTCCCATATAGGTTATTACAGAATATTGAGTAGTTTCCTGTACTATGTGGTGGTCGTGGTGGTGGTCGTGGTGGTGGTTTAGTTGCTCAGTCGTGTCCGACTCTTGCAGCCCCATGGACTGTAGCCCACCAGGCTCCTCTGTCCCTGGGATTCTCCAGGCAAGAATACTGGAATGGGCTGCCATTTCCTTCTCCAGCTATATGGTAGGCTTTGTTGATTATTTTATATATAGTAGTTCTTGCCTGGAGAATCCCAGGGATGGTGGAGCCTGGTGGGCTGCCGTCTAGGGGGTCGCACAGAGTTGGATACGACTGAAGCGACTTAGCTGCAGCAGCAGAATATGTTAATCTCAAACTCCTAATTTTTCCATACCAACCTCCATGTTTCCCCTTTGGTAATCACAGGTTTGTTTTTGAAGTCTGTGAATCTGTTTCTATTATACAAATATGCTATTTTGTATCAACTTTTTTAGATTCCATATATTAGTGACATCATATGATATTTTTCATTCTCTGTCTGACTTAACTTCACTAAAGACAGCGGGCGGTATGGTTGTTCCCAGGGTCTTGCAGAGGAGAGGACTGGGAAGTCCGTGTTTGGTTAGTACCAAGTTTCGGTGTGGGACAATGAAAACAAGTTCTTGAGATGGATAGTGGTAAAGGCTGTAGCATAATATTGACTGTGTTTAAGGCTGCTGAATTGTGTGCTTAGAAATGGTTAAAACAGTTTTATGTTTTGTATATTTTATAACAATTTTAACAAAATAAGTTGTTGCTGATGTTGAGTATTTTATGTTGCATCACATCAAGCAGCACAAAATGACTAGCTGACCCATTATTCATGGCGGAGACAAACCATTCCTCCATTGTGAGGGGATATTGTCCCCTGTACAAGTGGGACTTCACCTGAGTGGCAGCATTTTCAGCACAGTCACTTTTCACTTAGTGATTTTAGCATTCATCAGTGATCCTTGCCTGACTCGAGCTAGTCAGTGGTGGTGTTTTTCTCCCTGTCGTTTCATCTACAATCATTAGCTGATTCTCTTTTATAATGAGATATTGTTTTCTCATCAATTAGGGCCATCTGGTGACATGTCATAGTCAGAAAAACAAAAGTATAAATGCCTAATTAATTCTTTCTTATTAATCTACTTTTAAAGTCAGAAGTTAGTATAACTGTCATTTCCAATGAAAGCCTTTTTCATGTGTGTAATTTCAATTTCAAATTTCAATCCACAGTGTTTTATATATACATATGTATATACATACACACACTTCCCTGGTGGCTCAGCTGGTAAAGAGTCCGCCTGCA
Source organism: Bos javanicus (assembly GCF_032452875.1). Lineage (NCBI taxonomy): Eukaryota > Metazoa > Chordata > Mammalia > Artiodactyla > Bovidae > Bos > Bos javanicus. Next base: position 32,089,341 of record NC_083894.1, on the reverse strand, counting down.
GTGCAGGAGACCTGGGTTTGATCTCTGCGTTGGGAAGATCCCCTGGAGAAAGAAATGGCAACCCACTCCAGTATTCTTGCCTAGAGAATTCCATGGAGGAGCCTGGTGGGCTATAGTCCATGGGGTCACAAAGAATCAGACACAACTAAATGACTAATTTTCACTTTTTCATACATACACATACACACATATGGGCTTCCCTGATGGCTCAGATGGTATAGAATCCGCCTGCAATGCGGGTGATCTGGGTTTGACCCCTGGTTTGGGAAGATCCCCTGGAGAAGGGCATGGCAACCCACTCCAGTATTCTCAGCTGGAGAATCCCCATGGACAGAGGAGCCTGGAGGGCTGCAGTCCATTGGGTCGCAGAGTCGGACACAACTGAGCGACTAAGCACACACACCTGTATTTCACTGGGCTGAAATTGTATATTCACAACATGCTACAATGAAATACATTTATTATTATTATTTTGCTCATATTGTTTCAAGTTTGAACAGTAGAATCTCTTTCAACTAGGTCCTGGGTCCTTTTGACAGAATTCCATTAGTCTTTGAATGCCTTTTTGTTTTCTGGTACAAAAAAGATGTCCCAATACCTTTCCCTTGCCCTAGCAGATCTGGAGACAGTCATTTTTAGAAAAGAACACCGTCCCCTTTAGTGGAGAATGGTATTGAGAAAACAAACTTTGGATACAAGTGGTACTCAATTTTACTTGGATATCACTGATCATCAACCCTTTCGTGAATGCCATAATTTTTTAAAAAAATCTTGCATCTATCTATACAGTTTTCATTTCAAGGATGACATAAAAAAAGTTACTTAATTTCTTGAACTTTAGATCTGTGTCTCTTTTCCCATACAGTGAAATCATGATACATAAAAAATGATATGGAAATGACTATTTATTGTAGCATAATACAATATTCACAAGAAAGTTTCAAAATAAAATAAGCATTACTACTGAAATAAAACTACTGAATAAACTTTAAGATTTCCTTGTACTTCTTTTTAAAATAAGTTTATCAATGTCTTTTAAATTGTGGTAAGAACATTTAATATGCGCTCTATCCTCTTGGCAAATTTTTAAGTGTGTAATGTAGTATTGTTCATTATAGACTCGATGTTATAATGATTCTGCTGTGACACCTCTTTGTAACCTCACACAGACTCAGTTTAGCCCTGAAGTATTCCAAGTCTTCTCCAGAAATCTCCAGCCTTTCTTACGTTACTTAGAGTGCTGGTCGTTGCACACATACTTGTGAACTGTAGGACATCATTCCTCTCTGACTCAGGGCAGCCCTTGCTTTTCAACAACCTGATCTGCTGGGTAACCCATGGGAGGAAGGGCTCATCCGTTCGCACCCGACATCCTCTATTGCTTCTGTTCTTAGGAATCTGGAATTGGAATCTACATGATTGATTTCTACCTTAAAATATCTCACCGTTGTGAATCCTAAAGATTTTCTGAGCTTGAGGTTATCAAACTCTCTTCTGTTTTTCTACGGTTAATGGGCAAAGCAATTCTCGTGAATCCTCACTGAGCCCAAACTGCCTAGTTCTGGGAAGAGAAGAAATATTTAAAGTCATTGGATCATACTGGTTCAGTAACACTCGAGCACACAGGCACAGGTCTCAACCAAACAATGATTCAAACATTGCCTAACTTGCTGAAATAGTGCTTCAAATTTGAAAAAGGAATTGCGTTTGGATTATTCCAGTGACTTCTACGATTCAATACCATGGAATCCTTGACTTGTTAAACTCTGTATTTTAAGATACACGAATTTTGTTCTTTTTAATATTTACTTCACTTTAAACTTTAAGTGAAGAATATCTTAAAGCAAATTCTTCTTTTTTTTCTGGGAAAAGGTGGTATGTATTGATATTTTAAACTAAGAGTTCATTGTTCTGCCATGAATGGAGGCCCCTAACTCTTCTTATCAAGTTGCAATCTCAATTATACGTGGAACTTAAAAACATTGAACTTACAAAAACAGAGAGTAGAATGGTGACCCCCACAGCTTGAGGTGTTGGAGGAATGGGGAGATACGGGTCAAAGGGCACAAACTTTCAGATATAAGATGAAAATACCCAGGGATCTACGGTACAGCGTGGTGACCACCGCTAACAACAGTGCTCTGTCTACCAATACAATAACAATACTGCTTCACAGACTGTTGCTATGAGAGTAGAGCTTTAATGTTCTCACTGCAACATAACGGAAACAAGAAGAAAATGGTAATTATATGAACTAACCTTGTTAACTAACTTTATTGTTGTAAGTATTTGGCAATATATACATGTATCAAATCATTACCTTGTATAACTTAAATGCACACAATGTCATTATGTCAAGTATATCTCAGTAAAGCTAGAAAAAAGAATTAAGGAAACTTCAGGAAGATGTAAACACAATAATTAATTTGGTCATTATTAAGGGACACTGTATGATAAATGCTTATAACTTAAAGACAGTGTGATCTCCAAGTTCTGAGTATTATTTCTTCAATTAAAAAAAAACAAACAAACAATCATTCAGTTCAGTCCCTGAACTCAACCCACTACCAAGAAAATAGAAGAATTCACTCGGGGTAGGGTAGGAAAAATCCCCTAGAGAAGAGAATGGCAACCCACTCCAGTATTCTTGCCTGGAGAATTCCAAGGACAGAGGAGCCTGGTGGGCTACAAAATCCATGGGGTCACAAAGAGTCAGACAAGACTGAGCAATTAACACTTTGGACTTCCCAGGAGGTGCTAGTGGTAAAGAACCTACCTGCCAATGCAAGAGACATAAGAGACCCAGGTTCGAACCCTGGGTCAGGAAGACCCCCTGGAGGAGGGCATGGCAACCCACTCCAGTATTCTTGCCTGGAGAATCCCATGGGCAGAAGAGCCTGTGGGCTACAGTCCAGGGGATCACAAAGGGTCAGACCATCTGAAGAAACTTAGCACACGTGCACAGGAGCTGCCCATGCTCTGAAGAACAGAAAATCTGTACACACTGGATGTGTTGGTCCTGCCTGCTCGGTTACTCTACACATCTGATCAAAATCCAAATGAATTCTGGGTCTGGACAAAAGGCACGCCACAGCTAAAAGCTTCCACATGCCGCAACAAAGATGAAAGATCCTGCAACTAAGACCTGGTACAGCCAAATACATTTTTTTAATTTTACTTTAAATGTCAGGTGACAGGAAAACTCAGAACTGGCTTCTAGTTTGGCATCTGTGCTGGATTATGATTTCTTCCGGACTGGGCAATATTCTGGATAAACCCCAAATCCCATTTTATGCAAGAATCTAAGCTCCTACCTTTGTCTTCCAGGTCCTTTGTTTCACAGCTGAGTCAGGAGACCAATGTGGAGGATTAAATCCATTCAAAGCTTGTGCAGAGACTATTTTCATTTTCCCCTGCTGCATTTTTCAAAAGAGGATAAGACCTATTAAGAGAGATTTATATTCTGTCAAGCTTTATTTGAGAGAATGATATTCAACATTCCAACCCATTTTTGCTAACATATCTGAAGAGAAAGAATTTTTCCCTTTTAACGTAGTGAACTTGTCTCTTTGGCTTAAAATCTTATGATGAGGTCACAGATATCTGATGGAATCTCAGACCAAATTAAACAAAGGAAAGAACCACTTCTTAAACAGGATTATCTATAGTGTTGTGATTGAATATATATTATTTTACTATTTCAAAATTTACTTCATGCATCTTCTGTACCACATAAATTTTCTTCCCACTCACGCAGTCTTGAATTACAACGTGGAACGCAGAACACACCTCCTGGAATCCAGGAGGCTGAAGTTACATCTATAGATTGTTGCTGTTCTTATTTAGTCTCTAAGCTGTGTCTGACTCTCTTGTGACCCCAGGGACTGTAGCCCGCCAGAGTCCTCTGTCCATGGGATTTTCCAGGCAAGAATACTAGAGCAGGTTGCCTCTTCTTCTCCAGGGGATCTTCCTGACCCAGGGATCAAACCTGTGTCTCCTCCACTGGCAGCAAGTTTCTTTACCACTGAGCCACCAGGGAAGCATCTCAGCTAAAGATATTTCTCCTAATTATAAAAGCATCCTCTTCCCATCTTCAGCCCCTGACCTTTCATGTGCCTAGAGAATCTAGCAGAGCTTCCGAGGAAAAAATATGACCACGGTCCATGCTTTCCTTCAAGTCAGAAGGACTACCAGGGAACTGTTGGCAGCCAGGGAACTCCTAACTCCTCCCCCCTGGGGAAGAAGCTTCATCCGGGCAGAAGTCTCTGGAGAGTGACCAAGTGCTAACAGCCCTATCTCTTTTCTCCAAGACATTTTATTCACCAGCAAGTGCTTTTGGATGAAGAGATTCCTTTCTTGGTTTCTCTTGTTAAATTTAACATCTCTCAAAAGAATTAATTTCAGCAACTCAATACTAGCAAGTGACTAATGAATTACTTTGGCCACCTGACACAAAGAACTGAGTCACTGGAAAAGATCCTGATGGTGGGAAAGATTGAAGGCAGGAGGAAAAGGGGACGACAGAGGAAAAGATGGTTGGACGGCATCATCAACTCAATGGGCCTGAGTTTTGACATGCTCTGGGATTTGGTGATGGACAGGGAGGCCTGGCATGCTGCAGTCCATGGGGTCGCAAATTTGGACACAACTGAGCTGAACTGAGCTAATGAATTCTATAACTATTTTCTGGGAAATTATAGAACAGAGAAAAAGGGAAAATTAGAGTGATGAACTCTGATTGGAGGAATCTGCTTTACCATGTCAGAAGTGCCTTGGCACAGGTGACCCACTCACCTTGCTGAGAGTATCAGCAATCAGAGATGAGGCAATCAGAAGAGGGAGAAATGGAAATTTTCCAAAGACAAATAGGGCAGTTGCTTCACCCTCCATGGGAGGGTGCACAGCAGTCATGGGATGTACACATAGAGCGGGGTGCAGGATGGCTTTTTCCTATCACCCCAAAAATCAGCGTGAGAAGCCATCAGCCTAGGAGAAGAAAGGGCCCTTTAACTTAGTTTTCCTCTGAGGTTAAGAGAATATTGCCGTTTTTGTTTAAAAAAATCCCACAGATAAATTTCTCCTATTTCACCACTGTAGGCATTTTCAGTGGCTTGAATTGAAAAGCCATGAACAGTGATGAGAGGAACATCACATTTCAGAAAATCGTGGTAAGAGATGAAAGAAACATGGGGACTGGCCACTCAGGTGGACGACAGGGTGTGTGTCAGTGGTATGATGACACCGGGGGACCCTGGAGCTGCCCCTCCTGCGTCTCTGCTCTTCTTGAGCACTGGGCTGGCTGCACCTTTGCCTCACTTTTTAAAAAAAATTATTTTTATTGGAGCATAGTTGCTTTACAGTGCTCTGTTAGTTTCTACTGTTCAGCAACGTGAATCAGCTACACATAAAAATATTCCCCCTCCCTTTCGGATTTCCTTCCTATTCAGGTCACAACAGTGCATGAAGTAGAGTTCCCTGGGCTATAAAGTGTGTTCTCATTAGTTATCTACTTTATCAGATCAGATCAGATCAGATCAGTCGTGTCCGACTCTTTTCGACCCCATGAATCGCAGCACGCCAGACCTCCCTGTCCATCACCAACTCCCTCCCGGAGTTCACCCAAACCCATGTCCATCAAGTCAGTGATACCATCCAGCCATCTCATCCTCTGTCGTCCCCTTCTCCTCCTGCCCCCAATCCCTCCTAGCATCAGAGTCTTTTCCAGTGAGTCAACTCTTCACATGAGGTGGCCAAAGTACTGGAGTTTCAGCTTTAGCATCATTCCTTCCAAAGAAATCCCAGGGCTGATCTCCTTCAGAATGGACTGGTTGGATCTCCCTGCAGTCCAAGGGACTCTCGAGAGTTTTCTCCAACACCACAGTTCAAAAGCATCAATTCTTCAGTGCTCAGCCTTCTTCACAGTCCAACTCTCACATCCATACATGACCACAGGAAAAACCATAGCCTTGACTAGACGAACCTTTGTTGGCAAAGAAATGTCTCTGCTTTTGAATATGCTATCTAGGTTGGTCATAACTTTCCTTCCAAGGAGCAAGCGTCTTTTAATTTCATGGCTGCAGTCACCATCTGTAGTGATTTTGGAGCCCAGAAAAATAAAGTCTGACACTGTTTCCACTGTTTCCCCATCTATTTCCCATGAAGTGATGGGACCAGATGCCATGATCTTCGTTTTCTGAATGTTGAGCTTTAAGCCAACTTTTTCACTCTCCACTTTCACCTTCATCAAGAGGCTTTTTAGTTCCTTTTCACTTTCTGCCATAAGGGTGGTGTCATCTGCATATCTGAGGTTATTGAGATTTCTCCCGGCAATCTTGATTTCAGCCTGTGTTTCTTCCAGTCCAGCATTTCTCATGATGTACTCTGCATATAAGTTAAATAAGCAGGGTGACAATATATAGCCTTGACGTACTCCTTTTCCTATTTGGAACCAGTCTGTTGTATACATAGTATCAATATTGTATATGTGTCAATCGCAATCTCTCAATTCATCACACCTGCTTTCTCCCCCTGGTGTCTATACACAAGTTTCCTATGTCTGTGTCTCTATTTCTGCTTTGCAAACACGATCGTCTAGACCATTTTTCTAGATTCCATGTATAAGTGTTAATACGCAATATTTGTTTTTCTCTTTCTGACTGACTTCTCTCTGTATGACACTCACTTCATTTTGTGCCTGCTGCGTCCCTGACCTGGACAGTAGCATGGTTTTCTGTACTTAGAAGGTGTAGGTCTCTTCAAGCCCTGACTGTGATGGATTCCTCATGTGTAACCTTAAGGGAATATCTTTATCTCTTGAGAGATGATACCACATGATTACCACTCATTGTTGGAGACATTAGGATCCTATCACCTGAATAGGGTTTTCTCATTGACAAAGTCTTTTCAAAGGTTATTTCTTCCCTTTCTGCCCTTGTTTCCCCAAATTGAGGTATAATGAAATGTTCTCTGAATTTATCTTTCACAAAAGCTCTGTTACATTAAAATCTATGAGTCAGGTAAAGGCAAGCAATGAAACTAAAATGGTATAGTTTACTCCACTGGGGCTTTATATATATATTGTGTGTGTGTGTGTGATTGATGGATTGATTGATGCATTTTTGCTTTCAAATAAACACAACTTTTCCTATTGTAGATCCCTGGCTTTATTGTGCTTTTCCTGGAAGATTTAATAAAATCGTGCCTTTCAGCATTTGTTTTAGAGCTTCCATCCTGATATTGCACTGGTGTGGGTGATGCAAAGAAAGCAAAACAAAACCTATTAACCTTCTTCAAAATTGTTACAATATAAGTTTCTTCTTCGAATAGATACGCTGCTGGTTGATCAGTTGTCCAAGAAAACTTTTCTAGCCACTGCCCTAGAGCTCTCAGCAGTGAGAAGTTAGGAGATTTCGGCTCAAGGAATGAGACCGTATTGACATCAACCACAGTATCCTGAAACTGATGAGAATATGTCTCTTAAATATTTAGAGCAATGGGCTAGATGTAAAGGGAATTAAAAAAAAACACACACACAGATATTTTCTCAGGGAATGGGACAAATTACCCCTTGGATCTAAAATAACACCTATTCATATGAACCAGAATGATAAAGCAGAACTTCCCAACCAGCCCTAGGGAGATGCTGAGCAAAACTATCAGTGTTGATAATTTCCAATAATTCTCAGCATGCACGTATCTTATAATTCTCGAAGTACACTTAATGCATTTGACTTTGCATTTTCCTCCTGAGAAAATTATCACTATTTATCAATATGTATGGCATTATAAAATAAGAATTAGGTCAGCCTCCTTCACACTTTGGGATCTAACATGGTAGTAATGCTTGTTAGACATTGCTAATTCCGTTCCCCCCAATATCTGGTCTCCTCTTCTTTAAATGGGGACCTCTGACTTTTAGTTGAGCACATTACAGCCCAGAATAAAAGACTCTCTTCCCAACCTTCTTTACCAGCTAGCCATGGCAAAGGGATGAATCTTTACCAGGAAGATGGATGTGGAAATGTGTAGAATTGTGGAAAGGCTGCTTGAAAAGAGCTGTCTCAGCTGAGAGAGGGGCCCTTTATGCTCCTCTGTCATTTCTCCTCCTCACTTGACACAGTCATGCTCACCACAAGGTGACCCTGGGGGAGGGGGAAATACAGACTAAGGATGGTAAGGTAAAAAGGCAGGAGCCCCAAGTCCTGCCCACGCATGGAGCTCTTCCCCAGCCCTAAGCAGCTGACTCAGGACCTTCTCTACTCAAGTCAGACATTTCTCTTATGGAAGCCACTGGTTGCTTTGTCTGCTCTATGAAGGTAAATCTTAAATATAAAGTATATCAATAACAATGTTGTGGAGGGTCATGTTGGAGCCTGAAATAAGAGGAAATTCAGTAAAACTGATTCTGTCTTTAATTTAAAAGTTCTGACCTTTTGTTTACATGGATTTCTTGGCATACACTTTGATTTGTTTAAATACTTCATTGGGATTGCTGCTTCTTGGAAGATAAATTAGACATTTTCCCCTATTCCTCCTAAGTACAACTAAAACTTTTTCATTATATATATGTAAACCATGGACTTTGGATTATATTGATGGTTTAATGCAAGTTCATCAATTGTGAAAAATGTACCATTCTGGTGGGGGATACGGATGAGGAGGGAAGCCATACGTGTGTCAGGACAAGGAATATATGGGAGATCTCTGTACTTTCTATTTAATTTTGCTGTGAACTGAAAACTGCCCTAAAAAAAATTGTCAATTTTAAAAGAATTTAATAGAACTGAAAGGAGAAAAAGGCAAAAGACCAAATTGTATGTGGAAAAATCAAGACCCTTGTCCTAATAAAATGATTGGACAGAAAATTAGCACGAGTACAGAAAAACTCAGTATGATCAGTGATCAGGATATAATCCATTTTCATAGAAAAGAAACCACATAGGGGCCATACATCCAACCTCAATAAATTTAAAGAAAATTTAATTCAGATTGAGTGTGTTGACTGACTACAAATGAATTATATATTACCCCTTAGTAATATTTATTAAAATCAATATATTTAGTTCTCCTCACTCTCCAAATTCTTTCCAAAGATAAAAAAAATCAAGGACATGTCTTTTGCTGCTGCTGCTGCTGCTGCTAAGTCACTTCAGTCTGTCCGACCCTGTGTGACCCCATAGACAGCAGCCCACGAGGCTCCAGTCCCTGGGATTCTCCAGGCAAGAACACTGGAGTGGGTTGCCATTTCCTTCTCCAATGCATGAAAGTCAAAAGTGAAAGTGAACTCGATCACTCGTGCCCGACTCTTAGCGACCCCATGGACTGCAGCCTACCAGGCTCCTCCATCCATGGGATTTTCCAGGCAAGAGTACTGGAGTGGGTCGCCAGTGCCTTCTCTGGGACATGTCTTTTAGGACCAATGTAAAATTAATCAGTTAGCAAATATTATTTAAGAAAAATGTTTCATTAATTTTATTGTGTGCATGATGTGCTAGGCAATGTATACATGTTAAACATTAAACATTTTTTAAACAAATCATCACAGAGGAAAATTTCCACTTAAGGTATTATGTTCCTAGTTAGTATGCTCACTATTGTGTGTCACAATAACTGACTCTAAACAGCTGATGCAGATAAAAGATGTGACCTTTGAATGATCTCAATATCCTAGACCCTTACTGGACCTTACTGGGCTTCTCTGGTGGCTCAGATGGCAAAGAATCTGGGTGCAATCCAGGGGACCTGGGTTTGATCTCTGGGTCGGAAAGATCCCCTGGAGAAGGGAATGTCTACCCATTTCAGTATTCTTGCCTGGAGAATTCCATGGACAGAGGAGCCTGGCAGGCTACAGTCTATGGGGTCACAAAAAAGTTGGACATGACTGAGCAACTAACATTACTGGACCTACCTGAAGACATTGTCCAAAAAAGTGAACAATGAGGCTTATTTCAACTAATCATACTGGATCCATGGACTCATTCTATTCTATCTATAAAGCTAGTCTTCAGTTAACAATTAACTAGCAGAACCACCATTAACTCTGACTTTCCAACACTTAAAATCCCTTGATTTCTTTTTCTAACCAACAAATAAATGAATTTCTCCATTGCTGTATGTTCCCTTGTTGGCAAGTTAATAGACTCTGATTTGCAACTTAGAAAAAAGATAAATTTATTTTTCTTCCCTTCTTTGGTAACTGGATAAACCAAGGTCTGCAGATTCTGAGCCCAAAGCTCTTGTATTCATCCTGTACTGCCTGAGTGCCCACCACTTCCATGGAATATGCATAAGGCACACATTTAAGAAATCCAGCCCTGACCCCACAAGAGGCCGTTGATCTGTTGAAGTAAATAGAGATGAAAATAATAACATGAAAAATATTTCAAGAAAGCAAAAAAATGCAATTGCTGAAGAGTGGAAGATACCAAAAGCACTGGGGACTTGAAGGGAGGAGAAGCAGAATGAAGAAAGACTCTAGGCAGGAATGCAGAAAATAGGCAAGTAACACCGAGATCACTAACGCTCCTGTATCAGAGGCTGATCAAGCTGAACAGGAAGTTGTAGGGTCAGGTGTGGCTGAAGTTAGCACTAGGAATTTGTATTTCATTTTCCAATCTGACCCACCAGGGGAATGTGCCCTATTTATCTCAATAATACAAGATGACACAACAGTGGTCCTTCAAAAAGGGATGAAATGGGAAGAAAGTGAAGTCGCTCAGCCATGTCCAACTCTTTGCGACCCCATGGACTATAGCCCACCAGGCTCCTCCATCCATGGGATTCTCCAGGCAAGAGTACTGGAGTGGGTTGCCATTTCCTTCTCCAGGGGGTCTTTCCAAGCCAGGGATCAAACCTGGGTCTCCCGCATTGTAGGCAGATGCTTTACCATCTGAGCCACCAGGGAAGTCCTATGAAAGGAAGTCCTATGAAATGGGAGAGGAGGTTAAAAATTGACCACTGACTCACTGCTATAAGCCATGGGGATCTGCTGGATACCTTTGAACCGGGAATGACGTATAACGACAGTGGTGTTTTATGAGATTAGTAAGAAAAGGAGCAGAGGGCAAAAGGAAGAGGGATGAAAAAAACTGATGGCATATTTTAATCAAATCCAAAATTTGTTCTGAGTTGCTTATATCTGTCAAAGAATTAGAGGATGGAATTAGAACTGCTAAAGCGAACTGAAAGAAGTCCTCTGATGGAATGTGAGCTCTGTGATACAGAGCTGGGTGAGTTATTCTGCAGACAGAGCCTGGGTCAGGGCCTGGCACACCATCAGTACGCAATAAATAGTTTTAAAACAGATGAAAGTTAAATAATTGAATTAAAACAACACTGGAGAACTTCTGGGTTGGGCTTGTAATATGAGAATTTGGCAAATCAAGGACGTTTACATTATCCTGTACTGGGTTTTCTTTGATACTTGTGTCTGCAGATATTCGAGTGGGGACCTAAATTTGAGAAAATAGAGTCTTTTAATTTTTAAGTTGAGTTTCTTACACTGATTCTGAGGTTTTATTTCATTACAGAGAGTTTGGAAGTGTTTCAGGAACTAAAATGAATACTTTCAGCAAAAGCTAGGTTTGTGAGTCATCAGATAAAGTTATTGTTTTTAAACTGAGAGAACTTCTCAGAAATAAAAGTCATTTAATAGTCAGGATCTGACCCCAAGATCAGACCAGCAAGATCCGGATAACTTCTGACCTAAAACCTTTTCCTCTCATAGAAGGCTCACCTAAGTTCACTGTATTCAGCCTTGCACGCAGCACCATGTGGGAACTTCTCAAATACCTATGTCTGCAGCTGCCCTCAGATATCCAGGTATCACATGGTCCGGAAGCAGGGGCTTGGACATTAGTATTTTTTGAAAGTTATCGGGTGATCCTGCTATGCAGACATTATAGAGGACCACCCCCTGCTAACTTTATCTCTCCCACCAACTGCACCCCATGCTTCATTTCCCTCTAAAGTCACCAAGCCCTTTCACGCTTCTGTGCCATTACTCACACTGCCCCTTGTCACTCTAACTTCATCCGAGGAATACCTGTTTATTTTCTTTGTGACTCAGATTAGATCCATTTGATCCTGGACATCTACTCTGCTCTCATGGCCAGCTCTGGCTTCATCAATGCCTCTCTATCCGATGTTGCCACAGCTCTCAGCTGACTTATATACAGTTGTCCATTTAATTTTGCCCCCTGGGTTAGGAACTCACTGAGGGCAAGAAACATGGTTCATTTCTGGTAGTATCCTGATCACTTGCCACTTGGTAAATAATTAATAAATATGTATTTGATGGAATCAAAATTATTTGAAAATATAATAGACAGTAATGTCCAGATTATGTTAAAGTCCCATTCAAAGTTTCTTTCTTTCTTTTTTTTTTTTAAAGCATGCTTTGTGTGTATTTTGTGCATCAGGACACAGAACTGAAAACTGAGGGTCCTATTTTCTGGTCTGGACAGTCCTTAGGTTTCCCTGAATTTTAGTTTCCTCACCTTTGAAGTGAGAGAATGGTTTCAAATACATTCTATATTCTCATTAATTTTTAAATCAATTCATAGCTCACAGAATATAAAATTATAAAATAGCCTAATGGGGTGGTAAGAAAACACGCAACTTTCTGCTTGTAAGCTATTTATATGCTAAATGCACATTCACCTCCTGAAATCATATCTTCATGGACTGGAACACTCTTTGAAGCACAGAAAATCAAGAAATGTGCTGCTCTGTCAGCCTTTATTAACCATCACTTAATGGATGCTTACCAAACATTAGGAAATTCACAGCTGGGATGGTACCGTAGGTGTCTGCTTTACTTATTGATCATTTGTCTTCAAACTACAATAGTATTAACATATTCTATATTCATGCTAGTAGTATTGGTTGGGCAAGCAACATGGATTTATCCTTCGTTACCCTAAAAAGATGAATGTTAAGTGAAGCTAGTTTCAGAGGATCACACTATTTATTCTAAGAGAACACAAGAGTCCTTACTCAAGAACAGAGAATTCCCAGTAGGAGAATAAAATTATGTAGCATTTACTGAGCACCTTCTATGTACCTTACATTCTACTTTGCTTGTTCTCTCATATGTATAATTTTATACTCATTAACATGGCAAGGTAGATATTTTTTTTTTTTATAAATTTGATTGTGTTTTAAATTCATTTAAAAATTTAAAAATTTTATAATGAAAAAAATTTAAATATGTAAAATAACAGTTTAGTGTAGTGAACATCCATGTACCTATCACCTAGATTTAATACTTTGTCAATGTTTTTCCTTTATCTGTTTTGTTTCAGGTTTTTAAAACTAGAGATATTCTGACAGTTTACCTTAAATTCTTTAGTATCCTCTCAAAAAAATAAGCATTGTTGCTGAAACAATCATTCACAATACCACTACAGCACCAAAATATTGAAACATCTCCTTCATATCATCTAACATTAAGTTCACATTGTATTCATGTTCCCAATAGTTCTCAGAATGTGTGGTATTAAAAAAATACATACTGTCCGAAGTAGTTCTGGGCTGGGCTGGAGCGGAGGAGGGAACAGTGAGCACAGGGGCCGAGTGTGCTCACATCCTTCTGCCCCTCTTTGGGGGGAGGCTCGTCTGAGACAGGACGGCCCCTTTGAGTCACCAGCCGGCAGGATTACTCCCACACCCGTGTGCAACCTGGCACAGCGGAGACACACAGCACACACACACAAGGGCAAGCCAGTCCCTAACGGAATATCCCGATGGGATGCTTCCAGAAGCTTGGAGAAAGCTAAGGCCACACTAGGTGAAGACGAAATGCTAGAACTTCCACGGCGCACAGTGGAGGGCATGATCAAAATGCCCAGGGAGAGGAGCAAACTAGAGAAAGCCCAGTTGCATTCTAGAGGGTCTGAAAGACACTACAGTTGCCAATGAGATGAGGAATCCACTGGAGAACTGAGCAAACGTATCATGGGGTTGCTGAGTGGTACCTGCCTTCTGAAGGCCAGGGAAAGTTACACAGTTGGGCCCCTTGATATCAGTGGGTTAAGATCTGATCTTATATATAAGATCTGATACATAAGGTGGCCGCACTTAACAGAGTAAAGTCAAGTGGGCACAGTTATTGTAACGAGTGTCAAGATATGAGCAGTAGCTGAGAGTCTGGTCTGCAGGCAGCTATGAAACGGTTACCAGGATACAGTATTCTTGGGGGCAAGAGAGACAGGCAGCCACCAAGAAAAAGACTTACTTCATACAACAATAAGTCAAGAATAAATGACCAGGAGGCTGAGGAAAGCTACCCCGTATGATACCAAATGTTCAGCATTCTTGCTTAGTTTCCAGACATGAGCCAGTTCTCGGGCCCAGAATTCATTTAACAAAGAAGAGGTGAGTCAAAATGAAGAAGGATTCTGCAGCAGTCTGGCAAGAACATATGTAGAAATTTCCCAACCCTCCCTAGAAGGACCTACCATCATTTTCTCGGGTAAATGTACACTAAGGACGGATAGTACATAGGCCTTTCAAGAACTGTTAGATACCAGGTTCATGCTGACAGTGATATTCTGAGATACAAAGTTATCCTGTCCCCCATTAAAGTGGGATATATGGGGTTCTCATAATACAGCGAATCTTGATCCAGGCCTGGCTCATAGTGGATCCACAAGGTTCTATTCGTGGTTAAGAGCAGTATTCCCAAGCGGGGATATGCTGGCTTCAGATCCTGAAGAGCTTGAATAGGCACCGAGCTTCCCTTTTAGTGAAAGAGGTCCTAGAGGCAAACTGTTTTTTATTTTGGAGAGAATTTCCTACCATAACCCAGACCACTAGATCCCTAATAACATGACCAATAGAGGAGGCCTTAGTGTTCATATGGAGAAGGCAATGGCACCCCACTCCAGTACTCTTGCCTGGAAAATCCCATGGATGGAGGAGCCTGGTAGGCTGCAGTCCATGGGGTCACTAAGAGTCGGGAACGACTGAGCGACCTCACTTTCACTTTTCACTTTCATGCATTGGAGAAGGAAATGGCAACCCACTTCAGTATTCTTGCCTGGAGAATCCCAGGGACAGAGGAGCCTAGTGGACTGCCGTCTATGGGGTTGCACAGAGTCGGACACAACTGAAGCGACTTAGCAGCAGCAGCAGTAGTGTTCACAGGGTTTATCTTCCATCTTCTGAAGCACGTTCTCACCAAGACTTCTAATGTCATTGCCATGTTTTGGCTCACTTTGGTCAATTAACATTATGTCAATAAGATGGACCAATGTAATATTCTGTGAAAAGGCCGGATAGTCCAGGGCCTTTTGGAATGAGGGTGGAAGAGATGACATGTGACAATGTAAGTGTATTCTGTGGCCAGTCAGCACCAGTTGAGCCAGGCCTACTTCTGAACCTCCTTTCTAATAGGAAAAATAATGCATTTTCCAGATTAATAGCATGGACGCTCTCTGGAGGTGACCACTGACCATATCTGGGAAGGAAGCAAATTCTTAGGAGTGGAAGTTCCCTGAGGTCAAGGCCAATGCCCCAAGAGGTGGGAATCTGTGAGCAACCAGGGCTAGTGCTCTCATGCAGCTGGGCTGATTGGGTGATGGTCCTGACAAGGAGATCCAAGTGGGGACCACTGTAGCTATGCTGTGTGTACTTAGTCACTCAGTCGTGTCCGACTCTTTGCGACTCCTTGGGCTGTAGCCCGCCAGGCTCCTCTGTCCATGCGGATTCTCCAGGCAAGAATACTGGGGTGGGTTGCCATGCCCTCCTCCAGGGAATCTTCCCAACCCAGGGATTGAATCTAGGTTGCCTGCATTGCAGGTGGATTCTTTACTGAGCCACCATGGAAGCCCAAGAATACTGGAGTGGGTAGCCTATCCCTTCTCCAGGGGACCTTCCTGACCCAGGAATCAAACCAGGGTCTCTTGTATTACAGGTGATTCTTTACCTGCTGAGCTACCAGGGAAGCCCACTGTAGCTATAACAGTAACTAATCCCCACAGTCTAAGGGAGAATAACTTATGTAAGTTATGTAAAACCCAGAAAACACTATTAAGATTTTAATATTACATTTAGTTGCTGGATTGGAGAAGAAATCTAAATCTATGAAGTAAAACTGATTTTTTGGAAAGTTCTGTTGTTTCTATCAGTAATTTTTCCTTAGTGAAATGGATCAGAAATGCAGAGTGTTTAGCAAGACCTTCTTCATATTGTTTCCAGTTGCTTTACCCTCTCGGTGTGTGTATTTTAAGTTAATTTGACCCTGTCACTTGAAGAGGGTTCTCACTTGGATCAGAATCAATCTATGGATGTGAGTAGCCTTGTCCATACACGGAATGCTGACACTTTCCAGCAGGGGAGAAGACTATTACCAACGAGAATTCCACACAGAGGACCTGGCCGACTTTTGTAGGTAGAAGCAGCAGAAACCTAAATTAAGGCTTGTCTGTGATAGTGTTCCAGCCAGGACTAAATGCAATAATGCACATATTGATTGACCTCGCTCGTCTAGCCTTTGCAGTTTGTAGATGAGAACAATTTGATTTCTTTGTTTCTGCCTTCTGTAGTGCAGACAATTTCCTTTGGCCCTTGGGGGACATTTCTAAGAGGGAGAACAGCTCATCCTAAATCTTATGATGGACTTTGCCTGGGTGAATAAAGAATAAAATTTTACTTCGCCTCTTTCCCCCACATGCTTGGGATTTAAATGTTGGAGAAGCAACTCATTTCCTCTAGGTCTCAGTTTCACCGTTTTTAAATGAGGAAGTTGAACCCATGATAATTGTGTACACTTCCATCTCTGAAATTGTTTCTGAGGTCCTGAGATCATTTTTCTGTACTGAGACTACCTGAAAATCAGTTTTCACTCCTGTTGGCCAATGCATACCATATTCAATGGTGTTTGTAACAAAATCATATTATTATTATTATTTTATAAAAGCAATACATGATTTTCAGGAGTAAGCCTCTTTCTGAAGCCAAACACTTAAAAGTAACAGTTAAGACACAAAATGACCAATTGAAACTAGGAACAAGGGAAGTGAAGTTCCTTTCCCCAAACTCATCTGTGAAAGGAAACTGGGGAAGTGCTGCTGCTGACAGTTCCGTGAGGCGACATCTCTAGAGAGAGGATGAAAGGACATGGACATAGATTTAGACCAAATCTGAAGACAGTCACCCATGGGTTCAGTACAAGACCAATGATGTCTTGAGATCACCAAGGAAAGACTAAGTTCTGAGCTGGGAGCTTGGAAGAAACTGAGCAAAGATAGATGCTGTCAGCTAGGGAGTGGGCATAGGTGAAAAGTAAAAGGCAGAAAGCCACAAACCACAATTCCAAACACAAACACACAGCTCACACTAAGAAAAAATGCAAAATTACAATAACCAGAACATAAATGTTCTTTAGATAGTATTAAATAAATAACTCTGAAAAACTGCTATAAAATAATCATATAATCTAGGAGTTAAATGCATAGCAACTATTAATGGGAGGGAAAAAAACAGGCATAAAACAAGAACAGGTAGAAAATGAGAAATGCAATTACTGAAAGAGATTTTTTAAAAATATTTAAACCTTAGACTGAACACAGGCATAAAACTAGCTAACTGAGAGGTAGTTCTAAGGAGATTATGTAGAGAGTCTTGATTAAAATGTAATTAGACTGTGCTCAAGTTCTTCCCTTTCAGAAGTTAGTTGTTGTTAGTTACTCAGTCATATCCAAGGCTTTGTTACCCCATGGACTATAGCCTGGCATGTTCCTCTGTCCATGGGATTCTCCAGGCAAGAATACTGGAGTGGGTTTCCATTTCCTTCTCCATCAGAAGTTAGATACAGGCAATCAATAATTTAAGACTTTGTTAAGAAATATATAGTTAATTGCTCAGTCGTGTCTCTTTGTAATCCTATGGACTGTAGCCCACCAGGCTCCTCTTCCATGGGGATTCTCTGAACAGGAATACTGGAGTGGGTTGCCATGCCCTCCTCCAGGGGATCTTCCCAACCCAGGGATCAAACCCAGGTCTCCCGCATTGCAGGTGGATTCTTTACCAGCTGAGCCACCATGGAAGCCCAAGAATACTTGAGTGGGTAGCTTATCCCTTCTCCAGGGTATCTTCCTGACCCAGGAATCGAACCGTGGTCTCCTGCATTGTAGGTGGATTCTTTACCAGCTGAGCTACCAGGGAAGCCCATATTTTATAATAATAAATATTTATTATAGAAAATTTGGAAAAGAAAATAATGGATGAAGATAGAAAGGAAACTCTCATATAACACTGTCACCCAGAGAGACAAAAAAAAACCACACCAATATTTGATATAATTCCCTAATATATATGCAATTTCCTCATGTATTATTTAATCCTTTCATTTATATATGTGGACATATATGAAGGAATTGGGGCTTTCCTGGTGACTCAATAGTAATGAATCCACCTGCAGTGCAAGATCTGCAGGAGACTCAGGTTCAATCCCTGGGTTGGGAAGATCCTCTGGAGAAGTGAATGACAACCCACTCCAGTATTCTTGCTTGGAGAATCCCATGAATAGGAGCCTGGTGGGCTACAGTTCATAGGGCTGCAAATGATACAAATGAGCAACTCTGTAAAAGTCAGGCCATACCCGTGAGGAAATCATGTATATAAAGTATTAAAAGATAATTAATAAAGTCTCCCACGTCCACTTGAAATGCTAGAGTTCACTTCAAGGAGTTCTGTTATTATCCCATAAGTCTTGAAAGTTCCCAGTACATATATTATTGTCAATGCATACCTTCAAACTCACCTAAACTTATGTGCTATACTAGGTTTGTAAGAAATATGAGTCCTGTCTTTGAGCAGTTTAATATAAAGAATAAATCTGAAGTAGATTTATCCAGAACCTCACCACTAGTACGTCTACACCTAGGGGGAAAAAAGAAAACAGGCATAAGTTAGTTTTTATGAGCCTTGTGGCCAAAAATTCATTTTATGTTTCATCCAAAAGAGATGATAAACAATCTTGTCAACAAGTTAGTACTTGTTAGCACTTCAGGAACTTTACGTAAACTCTGATTATAGAATATTGGCAAAGCTTTAAAAAAAGTATTCATTCCAAGAAGCATTTGGCTTGCTACTAATAAACAGATTGGCTTTCCAATATAGGGTACAAATATGAGAGTAGATTAACTGCTACCTGCTTCTCTTCTCACCTAAACTTTTCCCCCATAGTCAGATTACTATGAAAGTTGTAATAAAATTTGTAGCTGGTGTTTCATTCACATTTCAGTATTATTTTGTTACTATTCAAGCCAGTGAATAGAAAACAAATTTACATGGTGATAAGAGCTCAGGCAGATGCTATCCATAATGTTAACTACTTGTCATACATGGAGATGTAGTTTTCTCTCTCATGGGAAAAGGATTTCTCATTTCTCCTAACCATAGAGCTGTAATATTTATTGTCTCTCAGCAAAAACTACAAGGCGTTCACTGCAATGATGTCTCTTCTCAGAATAGAGTTTTACAGCTTATAGCTTCTCTCACTGACTTTCTCTCTGCCTTTAGAATATTTGACAGAGATTCTCTCTGGAAAGGAGTCTGGATAGTGAAGAGAGGTTAGATCATGCAGCTACAGTCTCCTCTTTCCTGTCACAGACCACAGAGACCCCATATCAAAACGCTGGGTACCCTTAATAGAATTCCCTGGCGGGCAGGGAGTATAAACTGCTAACCCTGCCAGAAGCCAAGAGACACAACACACACACACACACAAAACACTGGCAGATGGAATTTTATCAGTCAACCCTAGTAGAATCCACATACTTGAATTCTGTTTCTCAAAGTCACGTTTAAACCCAGATAACAGTTTTGAGCACATCCAGGAAGTATTCCTGCTGACAACTGGGAGCTCTCATTCTATACTCTCCATGTTAATTCCCCTCAGTGACTACCAGTGAGAGACAAGAAAGCTTTTGAAGAACTTACTAAAATATATTTTAAGCAGGTAATGGGGACGAGTATCACAGTTCGGCATTTTTTTGTAGAAATATTGACAAATTTACCTCTCAGTCAGTCAGTCAGTTAAGTCGCTCAGTCACGTCCGAATCTTTGCCACCCCATGGACTGCAGCATGCCAAGCTTCCCTGTCCATCACCAACTCTTGGAGATTGCTCAAACTCATGTCTATAGAGTCAGTGATGCCATCCAACCATCTCATCCTCTGTCATCCCCTTCTGCCGCCATCAATCTTTCACAGCATCAGAGGGTCTTTTCCAATGAGTCAGTTGTTCACATCAGGTAGCCAGAGTGTTAAGTTTAAGCTTCAGCATCAGTCATTCCAATGAATATTCAGGACTGATTTCCTTTAGGATGGACTGGTTGGAGCTCCTTGCAGTCCAAGGCACTCTCAAGAGTCTTCTCCAACACCACAGTTCAAAAGCATCAATTCTTCGGTGCTCAGCTTTCTTTATACTCCAACTCTCACATCCATACATGGCTACTGGAAAAAAACATAGCTTTGACTAGATGGACCTTTGTGGGCAAAGTAATGTCTCTGCTTTTTAATATGCTACCTAGGCTTGTCATAGCTCTTCTTCCAAGGAGCAAGTGTCTTTTAATTTCATGGCTGCAGTCACCATCTGCAGTGATTTTGAAGACCCCCAAAATAAAGTGTCACTGTTTCCACTGTTTCCCCATCTATTGGCCATGAAGTGATGGGACCAGATGCCATGATCTTAGTTTTCTGAATGTTTAGTTTTAAACCAAATTTTTTCACTTTCTTTCACTTTCATCAAGAAGTTCTTTAGTTCTTCTTCGCTTTCTGCCATAATGGTGGCGGTGTCATCTGCATATCTGAGGTTATTGATATATCTCCCAGCAATCTTGACTCCAGCTTGTGCTTCATCCAGCCTGGCATTTCGCATGATGTATTCTGCGTATAAGTTAAATAAGCAGGGTAACAGTATATAGCCTTAACATACCCCTTTCCATATATGGAACCAGTCTATTGTTCCATGTCCCGTTCTAACTGTTGCTTCTTGACCTGCAAACAGATTTCTCAGGAGGCAGGTAAGGTGGTCTGGTATTTCCATCTCTTTCAGAATTGTGTTGCGGTCTACACAGTCAAAGGCTTTGGCTTAGTCAATAAAGCAAAAGTAGATGTTTTTCTGGAACTCTCTTGCTTTTTCAATGATCCAGCAGATATTGGCAATTTGACCTCTTGTTCCTCTGCCTTTTCTAAATCTAGCTTGAACACCTGGAAGTTCATGGTTCCTGTACTGCTGAAGCCTGGCTTGGAGAATTTGAGCATTACTTGGCTAGTGAGTGAGAAGAGTGCAAATGTGTGGTTGTTTGAACATTCTCTGTCATTGCCTTTCTTTGGGATTAGAATGAAAACTGACCTTTTCCCGTCCTGTGGCCACTGCTGAGTTCTGCGTTTTTTGTGGTAATATTGACAAATTCACCTCCCAAGTCTTGCAATCACGTGAACTGTCCGGTTATGTATGTATCGCTGATGGTGTAACACTGCTGCCTGTTCCTGAAATGTGGACTGCCAAGCACTTTGGAAGGACAGAAAGGTAATTGGGCTAGAAATCTGGAATCTTATGTTTGGTTCTGCCTCAACAGTTCACGGGTTTCCCTGGTGGCTCAGATGGTAAAGAATCTGCCTGCAATGCAGGAGACCAGGGTT
Organism: Bos javanicus; assembly: GCF_032452875.1. Lineage (NCBI taxonomy): Eukaryota > Metazoa > Chordata > Mammalia > Artiodactyla > Bovidae > Bos > Bos javanicus. The sequence goes on along the minus strand of NC_083894.1, from coordinate 32,067,689 downwards.
TGATCCCTGCTTGGAAAGATTCCCTGGAGAAGGGAATGGTTACCCGCTCCAGTATTCTTACCTGGAGAATTCCATGGATAGAGGAGCTTGGGCAAAATGGCCTTGGATAAGCCATACAGCTTCTCTGGAATCTTGTTTTCTTACCTGCAAAATAAAAGGGTCTAGCATACTTTGCTCATTTGATCTATAATTTGTAGATTCTGTGACTTAAATGCATGGTATATGTGTAGAAGTGAAAGTGAACCTCAGACTGTGACTCAAACCCACACGGCCAGGACTCGAGCCAGGCCAAACCTTCAGGCTTCCAACCAAGATCACACTTGGTCTCTGGACTTAATGAGGCTCAAGTTCTTGATGTCTCATCACAGAAGAAATTCAGTGAGAGACAAAGTGATAGGTCAGAAGTGGATTTGTTTAGAGAGAGGCACACTCTGCAGACAGTGGACCGGCCAGCTTAGAAGGAGACAGCAGGCTTGAAATATGGCATGGTTAGTATTTATGGGCTGGGTACAATTTCATAGGCTAATGGGTGGGAAGATTATTCCAGTCATTTCAGGGAAGGGGTGGGGATTTCCAGGAGTTGGGCCGCCACTCACTTTTTGGCCTTTGATGGTTGGCCTGAAACTGTCATGGTGCTGGTGGGTGTGGCATTTATCTCTGCTGTGTTATGATGTTATGATGAGCTTATATTGAGCTCAAGGTGTAGTAGAAGTCAACTTATCCACCATCTTGACCCGTTCGGTTCTAATTAGTTTAAGTCATGTCCTCAGGCTTTGTCATTCTTTCCAAGTTAGTGTCTTTCCCCTTTCCCTGCGCCTGCACTGCAGGAGACCCAGGTTTGATCCCCGGAATTGGAAAGATCACCTGGAGGAGGAAAAGGCAACCCACTCCAGTATTCTCGCCTGGAGAATCCCCATGGACGGAGGTTCCTGGCCAGCTACAGTCCATGGGGTTGCAAAGAGTCAGACACGACTGAGGAACTAAAGACAGCCCTTCCCCCCTGTTTCAGAAGTAGCATGGAGTAGGAAAGCATGAAAGACAAGGAACACAGACCTAAGAGGCAGCGAAGCCTACCTCAGTCACCTTTAAATCCTGGTTGCACTTCATGTTAGTGGGGTGGATGCAACGCCTTAACCTCCCTGAACACACTTTTTCATTTGTAGAGAGGAAATAACAATGCACACCCCAAGGTATTATCAGTATTGAATATAAAACGTAACTAAGGAAAAGCCTTGACCATTTACTGGCACAGAATATGCAGACTAAAAATGGCAATTTTATTGCTTTTGGTATCTGTTTTTCACATACAAATTTGAGAACCATTCATTTATGTATGACAAAAGAATCCTGGGATTAAAATGATAAGTTCTGGGCTTAAATCCTGCTGTGTGGATGACAATAAAAAATACAATATACCAAAATTTTTGGAAGGAAAAGATGTTCTTTAGAATGTAATTCATAGTATATATTATAATTATATTTTTAACAGGCTAAAATTAATTGCATGAAACTTAAAAAATGTTAACAAAAACATAGTTTGATAAATCTAATGAAAGTAGAAAAAATGAAACAGTCAATGTAAGAGTAGAAATTAATGAATTAGGAAACAAATATAGAGTAGGCAAAGTTTTCTTAAATAGGACCAAAATGTATTATTCATAAAACAATTGATTTATAAAAGAAAACCTATTAAAATTAAGACTTTATTTGTCAAATATATATTTAAAAATAATAAGACATTTGAAATACATAATTTCATCAAAAGATAAACATCCAGGATATATAAAGATGCTGCTGCTGCTGCTGCTACTAAGTCACTTCAGTCGTAAAAGATGCTAGACAAATACATAAGAAAGTTCAGTAGAAGAAAACAGGCAATAGTCTTGAAGAGATGACTCACAAAAGAGTTATCCATTTGGACAACAAATATATCTAAAAACACTTGGACTGGTTCAAAATTGGGAAAGGAATGCATCAAGGTTGTATATTTTCACCCTGCTTATTTAACTTATGCGCAGAGTACATCATGTGAAATGCCAGGCTGGATGAATCACAAGCTGGAGTACAGCTGGGAGAAATATCAACAACCTCAGATAAATAGATGATACCACTCAATGGCAAAAAGAGAAGAGGAAATAAAGAGCCCTTTGATGAGGGTAAAAGAGGAGAGTGATAAAGCTAGCTGAAAACTCAAATTCAAAAAAACTAAAATCACAGCATCCAGTCCCATGACTTCATGGCAAATAGATGGGGAAAAGGGGGAAATAGTGACAGATTGTATTTTCTTGGGTGTCAAAATCACTGCGGACTGTGACTGCAGCCACAGATTTAAAAGACCCTTGCTCCTTGGAAGGAAAGCTGTGACAAACCTAGATAGCATAATAGCATAATAAAAAGCAGAAACAACATTTTGCTGACAAAGGGCCCATACAGTCAAAGCTACGGTTTTTCCGGTAGTCATTTAAGGATGAGAGAGTTGGACCATAAAGCAGGCTGAGCACTGAAGAATAGATGCTTTCAAATTGTGGTGCTGGAGAAGACTCTTGAGAGTCCCTTGGATAGCAAAGAGATCAAACCAGTCCATCCTAAAGGAAATCAATCCTGAATATTCATTGGAAGGACTGATGCTGAAGCTGAAGCTGAAGCTGAATCTCCAATACTTTGGCCACCTGATGCGAAGAGCCAACTCATTGGAAAAGACCCTAATGCTGGGAAAGATTGAGGGCAAGAGGAGAAGGGGATGACAGAGGATGAGATGGTTGGATGGCATCACCAACTCAATGGACATGAGTCTGAGCAAGCTCTGGGAGATGGTGAAGGACAGGGAAGCCTGGCATGCTGCAGTCCATGGGGTCACAAAGGGTCAGACACAATTCAGGGACTCAACGACAATAACAAAGGACACTCAACTTCATAGGTCATTATGTATATGCACGTTAAACTACAGAGAAGTACCAGAGCATACTTACCATAATTGCTAAAATTAACATTGTGAGTGTTGGCAAGAATGTGGAACAATTAACACTCTCACTTCTGGGGGAACTGTAAACTGGAACAATTGTTTTAGGAATCTGTTTAGCAATGCCTACTAAAGCTGAGTATATGCGTACTGTAGGACCCGACATCTCCACCTCTAGTTCCATACCCAGGAGATTCACACCACACGTAGCCAGAGTAGCACTATTTGTAATAGCCTCAAACTGCAAAAAGTCTAATGTCTATCAGCAGATAAATAAATGGTGGTGTATTTTGACTATGAGACAACAAGCAGAGTGAACAACTGTCACACATACATGTATGAATCTCATACATGTGATGTTGAGCGAAGGAAGCTAGTTACAACAAGAAAAACATACTATATCATTCTGTTTATATGAAGTTCCAAAGGAAGTAAAAGTAATCTATGATACTAGTTGTCAGAATAATGGTTAATTGGTAGAAACGTATTTTCTGAGGAAGGTTCTTGGGTGAAGGTATTTTTTTAATTTTTGGATTTGGGTGACAGTCACATAAAATATTCAGTTTGTGAAATTTACCCAGATAGATACTTATGATGGGTGGATATTTTCATGTGCTTATATTTCAATAAAAAGTTTACTTGTAAAAATACTGGCTCTGTGACGTCCCAGCTTTTTGTTCTTTGGAAAATCAGTTATCAATCAGATCAAATCAGTCGCTCAGTCATGTCTGACTCTTTGCAACCCCATGAATCGCAGCACACCAGGCCTCCCTGTCCATCACCAACTCCCGGACTTCACTGAGACTCACGTCCATCGAGTCAGTGATGCCATCCAGCCATCTCATCCTCTGTCGTCCCCTTCTCCTCCTGCCCCCAATCTCTCCCAGCATCACAGTCTTTTCCAATGAGTCAACACTTTGCATGAGGTGGCCAAAGTACTGGAGTTTCAGCTTTAGCATCATTCCTTCCAAAGAAATCCCAGGGCTGATCTCCTTCAGAATGGACAGGTTGGATCTCCTTGCAGTCCAAGGGACTCTCAAGAGTCTTCTCCAACACCACAGTTCAAAAACATCAATTCTTCAGCGCTCAGCCTTCTTCACAGTCCAACTCTCACATCCATACATGACCACAGGAAAAACCATAGCCTTGACTAGATGAACCTTTGTTGGCAAAGTAATGTCTCTGCTTTTTAATATGCTATCTAGGTTGGTCATAACTTTCCTTCCAAGGAGTAAGCGTCTTTTAATTTCATGGCTGCAGTCACCATCTGTAGTGATTTTCTATATCTTATTTCTCCTATCTCTAAAACAGACATGAATGAATAACTATTTCACAGCATGTGAAATAGAATTGTCTCTTTTTCTCTTTAAAGCACACCATGGCCAATTAGTCAACGTGTTTCAGGTTCTGTGGGTGCAGTGATGAACCAGACAGTTCCCCCGCCTGCAATAAACTTGCATTTTGCTTCATTATGTATAGATATGAGGACAAGGATCACATTTGATCCAACCTGAACTCAACCTTCTCTTTTAACTTCCACACAAAGAATTGCTAAGAAAGTGGCAAAAAGCAATTCAATTCATATTTGATAAAGAAAAAAATGATATAAATTTCACCTTTTCCCCTGCTTTGTCCCCTCGCTGTGATACAGACAGTATGCATAAGGTAGCTGGGAAAAAGCTGAAAGCAAGAGATCTTGTGGTTAAATAATGAAGATGAAAATTATCAGGGTAGTGTATTTAGAAAGCTTGATGATGCTGATGGCCCTGGTGTTCTTCAAGCCAAACCTGTGTAGAATTTTGGTTTCCTCTTTGTGTTTTAGTTCACTGTTCAGCTTGAATCTAACTCTCAAACGCAGTCACCTGCACATACTCACTTCAGCTTACAGCCACCTTGCTTGTCACTTTCCTGGCCAGTTCCCAGCACTTTCAACAAATGCCTTTACTTGCCCATGGCTTGAACCTAAAAACGCTTCAACCTTTAGCTTGAACCTGAAGACAAACTGGTAAATTATTAAATTTCCAAGGCCACCTCTTACAGGGTTTGGAAGATCTCAACAGGAATCTCTATAATGTGAACTGCCCAGCAATGTTATTAGAGCCCCATGGTGCATGCATAGAGAAGTGAAAAGAAAATAATCGCTTCTTTAATACCTGGACAATTGACACCACTGAAAAAGCATGTGGATTCTCTTTATCCTGAGAGTTGGGCTAGCTTCTCTTCCAGTTCCCCAAGAAACAGTGAAATATTCAGAAACTTCTGAGTCCCAGTCAGCATTCAGGGTGGGTGAAAGGGAAGGGGCTTGGCAGAGATAAGTCATTGAGTTCAATCGTGCTAAATTATTGTGGCTCATTAGGAATTATCAAAAGCCTTTCTCAGCAGAAACAATTTACACTGAAGAGATTGTGTTTTTCTAAAACAACTCTCACATTGGTTAAATGCATACATGAGAAACTGTCCTTTGGTCAGGGTTAGTGTTAAGGCTTTACCCTAGACTTTGTCAATGCTGCCGTGGTTGAGCAGTAACATAAAAAGGCAATTGCTACAGAAAGTAGAAAGTAGATCACTGCAGATTTTACTTAAAGCCAGTGATGACTGCGCAACACACTTCTTGAAACAATGAAAGTAATAGGAGTAAGATCTTAGCATGCATTGAATGCCCATGATGTGTCAGATGCTGTTCTAAGTTTTCAAGTCTGACATCACTTATTCTTCACAATATGCCTATGTTATATACTTTCCAAGAAAGCTTGGAACTACCCTGGTAGTCCAGTAGTCCATTGCCTTCCAATGCAGGGCGTTTGGTTTCGATCCCTGGGCTAAGATTCCACATGCCTTGTGGCCAAAAGTCCAAAACGTAAACCAGAAGCAATATTGTAACAAATTCAATAACAACTTTTAAAATGGCTCCCCCCAAAAAATCTTTTTTTTTTTTTTTTTTTTAAAAAGCTTTCTTATGGTATAATTGACATATGTAATACACTTCACATACTTCAAGGATACAATTTAATAAGTTTTGACATATGTATACACCCCTGAAACCATCATCATGATCAAGATGAAACCATTATCACGATCAAGATGAAAGAACATGGATCACTCCAAAAGTTCTTTCTTGCTCTTTGGCAATTCCTCCTTCCTGTATTTCCACATTCATATCTCTTTCCAACCACTGACCTGTTTCTATCCCCATAGGTCAACTTAAAGTTTCCAGAATTTCACATACATTCAATCATATAGTTGTCTGGGGGAATCTGGCTTATTTCACTTAGCATAAATATTCTGGGATTCATCCATGTGGTCTGTGTGGAGCCCATTCATTTTTATCACTGAGTAGTACTTCGTTGTATGTATAAGCAAATTTTATACATGCAACTGTTGATGGATATTTGAGCTGCACAATTATTGGTTGTTACAAATGCAGCTGCTATAAACATTTGTATACAAATATTTTTATACATTTATTTTTATTTTTATTGTCTAATAGCTAGTAGTCAAATATATGAGTCCTGTGGCTTGCTTACCATTTAAAAAACTGTTAAACTCTTTTACAAAGTGGTTGTACAATTTCAGTGATAGAATTTTGCCTTGAAACTGTGCATAAGAGTTCCAGTTACTCTACAAACCTGTCAATGCTTGTTACTGTCTGTTCTTTTTTCATTTCAACCACTCTAATATGTGTGCTGTAGTAGTTCCTTGTTGCTTTAATTTGCATTTCCCTAATGATTAGTGATGTCAGGTGTCTTTTTATCTGCTTATTTGCCATCTGTTTACCTTCAGTGAACTGTCTGCTCAGATCTTTGACCCACTTTTGGTGGTTACTTGTGTATTTGGAGAGTGCATAGTAACATACAAAGAAAGTTCTGGAAAAGAAGCAAACACACGTAGTTGTGAACAGTATCAGTGATATTGAGTGCCAGCTTCCTTTATTCGGTTAACATAGTGCTACTTTACCTCTTTCTTCTCCAGATGCATTTGATAGACTTCATGGTATACGTGACAGTATTACTTTGGTCTTTTCTTGAGATGAGTTTAAGTCTGGGACCTTAACTGTGAAAAAAGCTGAATAGAGAGAAAACCTGTTGAACAGGACTGGCTTCCCTGATGGTTCAACTGGTAAAGAATCCTCCTGCAATGCAGGAGACCCTGGGTTGATTCCTGGGTTGGGAAGATCCTCTGGAGAAGGGATAGGGTACCCACTTCAGTATTCTTGGACTTCCATGGTGGCTCAGCTGGTAAAGAATCCCTTGCAATGCTGGACACCTGGGTTTGATCCCTCGGTTGAGAAGATCCCCTGGAAAAGGGAAAGGCTACCCACTCCAGTATTCTGGCCTGGAGAATTCCATAGACTGTATAGTCCATGGGGTCACAAAGAGTCGGACACGACTGAGTGACTTCCACTTTCACTTTTAAGTTTGAATGCTGGTTCTATTCCAGGCTAGTTGAGTCACTGTGGACAAATCCCTTATGTCTGAGTCTTAGTTGTTTCTATCTGGACAACTGGGGGGTCAGTGTGGGGTGATGGCTCTCCCTTTACAGAGCTGCCATGAGTATCAAAAGGAGCTAAGGAAAGAGAAGCATCCAGGACTGTATTAAACTTGTGTTGTTTTCAATTTCCTTGTCTTTCCTCCCCCCTCTCTGTAATTTCAGTGGGAGACAAGCAGAGATGTGTACAGGGCCTGAGAAAAGAAATACATGATATACTTCAGGGAATTCTTTTAAATACTTTTAAAGTAGATGCCTTTATAATTAGAAGAGTGAAAAAATTTCTGTCACCTAGCACTACAGATGCCAGTGAACGAAAGGTACGTTGCACTATGCACCAGATGTATAAATCAGCCCAGGGAATACATAAGATGAAGAATCTTATTTCAAGTATCTGAAGCCTCACTAGGGACACAGTATATATCCCCATAATCCTTCTCTTTTTATTATTTCAACTTATATGAAATGTTTACTTGGAAACAGAAGACCTCCTCTGGCTAATGCTGAGTGATGTTGACGTTTTTATGAAAAAAAGAGATGATATTGCTTGCTACAGCTGGGTGGGCGGTAGGCTGGGAAATTGGGATTTGAGGATCTTCAATAGTACTAAGTATTTTTAATACATTTAAACCTGATCCAAAGTCCATGTGGTCAATTGTATTATTTGTTCATAAGTAATTATACATTTCTTAAGCTTGGCTTCCCCTGATGAGAATACCCTTCTGTGTAGTAGTTTCTAATGGTAAATACGTCATTTTAAGTCTCCAATACTTCAATGCTGCCTGAGTGAACAACAATTCAATTCAGTTCTGACACTAATAACCCAATAGTTAGTATGTAGGTCCCATGGGTTAAGGGCTCAGTCCCACAAAACTGCCCCCACTTCAGGGTCAGCTGTAAATGGGGCCCCCGGCTGACCCACACTTCTGCCTGCTGACTACCAATTCAGCAGGGGCTTCAACAATCCCCTTGATCAGGTTCAATAATTCATTAGAATGATTCACAGAACTCAGATAACCACTTCACTTATGTTACTGGCCTATTAGAAAGGATACACAGTGCAGAGTCCTAACCCCATCAAAAAAGATACTATATGACCCTGCAATCCCCCTCTTGGGCATATATTCAGAAAAAAACATATGGTTGGAAATGATAAATGCACCCCAATGCTCATTGCAGTACTGTTTACAATAACCAAGACATGGAAGCAACCTAAGTGTCCGTCGATAGAGGAATGGATAAAGATGTGGTACATATACATGATGGAATATTACTCAACCATTAAAAGAATGAAATAATGCCATTTGCAGGAACATGGATGGACTTAGAGACTGTCATACTGAGTGAAGTAAGTCAGACAGAGAAGGATAAATAGCGTATATCCTTGTATGTGGAATCTAAAAATGCATTATACAAATAAGCTTATTTACAAAACAGAAACAGACTCACAGCCTTAGAGAACAAACTTATGGTTGCTGGGTGGAAGGATGGGGGAAGGGATAGTTAGGGAGTTTGGGATAGACATGTATATGCTGCTATATTTAAAATGGGAAACCAATAAGGACAGGGAACTCTGCTCAATGTTATGTGGATATCAATATATATATTTCTCCAAGGAAGACATACAGCTGGCCAAAAAGCATACGAAAAGATGCTCAACATCACTAATTATTAGAGAAATGTAAATCAAAACTGCATTCCGACCTCATACCAGTCAGAAAGTCCATGATCAAAAAAACCTATAAATAATAAATGCTGGTAGGGGTGTAGAGAAAAGGGAACCCTCCTACACTGTTGGAAGGCATGTAAATTGGTGCAGCCACTATGGAAAACAGTACAGAAGTTCCTTAAAAAACTAAAGATAGAACTACCATGTTACCCAGCAATCTGGGCATATCCCCAGAAAAAACCATAATTTGAAGAGACACATGCACCCCAATGTTCATTGCAAGGCTATTTATAATAGCCAAGATATGCAAACAATCTAAGTGTCCATCAACAGATGGATGGTAAAGAAGATATGGTACATACATACAATGGAATATTACTCAGCCATAAAAAGAACAAACTAATGACATTTACAGAGACGGCAATGGCACCCCACTCCAGTACTCTTGCCTGGAAAATCCCATGGACGGAGGAGCCTGGTGGGCTGCAGTCCATGGGGTCGCTAGGAGTCGGACACAACTGAGCGACTTCACTTTCACTTTTCACTTTCACGCATTGGAGAAGGAAGTGGCAGCCCACTCCAGTGTTCTTGCCTGGAGAGTCCCAGGGACGGGGAGCCTGGTGGGCTGCCGTCTATGGGGTCGCACAGGGTTGGACTCGACTGAAGTGACTCAGCATAATGACATTTACAGCAGCATGAATGGACCTAGAGACTGTCACACTGAGTGAAGTCAGACACAGAAGACACATATCACGTCATATCCCTTATATGTAGAACCTAAGGGGAAAAAAGGGTACAAAAGAACTTATTTATAAAAAGTAGAGTCAAATATATAGGAAACAAACATGATTACCAGGGGATAAGACAGGGGAGGGATAAATTGCGAGACTGGGATTGACATAGACACACCACTATACGTAAAAGAGATGACTAATGAGAACCCGCTGTGTAGCACAGGGAACTCTACTCAATACCCTCTAATGGTCTATAGGGGGAAAGAATCTTAAAAACACAGAGTGGATCTATGTATCTGTGCACCTCGATTCATTTTGCTGTCCATCTGAGACGAACACAAAATAGTAAATCAACTATACTCCAATAAAATATTTTTTAAAAGATTGACCTAAGAAGTAAAAAATAAATAAATAAAGGATGCAATTCAAGACCAGCCAAATGGCAGAGATGGGTAGGGCAAGGCGGGAGGGGGCTTCTGTGCCTTCTCCAGGCACACCACCCAAGCATATCAACATTGCATCAAATCTGAAGCTCTTTGAATCCATCAGAGGGGTTTTTTATGGAGGTTTTACAAGAGATTAAACCTTCTGACATCTTTGACTGAACTCAACTGCCCCCCCTTTCTTCTCCCTCCCTGGGGGCAGGGTGGGCTGAAAGTTCTTATGCTGCATTCACATGGCTGGTTTTTCTGGTGACCCATCCTCCTCCTAAAGCTACCTTTAGGGTCCTCCTAAAGGGACCTCCTTCCCTATGATTCACTTCATTAGCACATGAAAACTGAAAACCCCAATAAAATCCAAGAGCCTGGGGAGTTGTGTGCCTGGAACCAGGGACAAGGACCACATATACACAGATGTGGGCATACTCTCCAGGCTCCACTGACTTTGGGTTGGGTTATCTGACTTGCGTGGAACAATGAAATGTGGGCCGCTGTAACAGTGTGCCAGTTCCAAGTGAAGGATTTAAGAGGAATTCCATGGTTTCGCTCATCCTCTTGAATTTCTGCCCTCTGTCACAGAACAGCACGCCCTAGACAGTGGCTGCCCCTTAAGCCTGGTTCCCAGAAAAAGGACCAGTAAGTAGAGTGGACCTGAACCCAGAGTGTAACGTGGAGCCAAGTCACTCCAAGTCCAGTTGAGAACAATACTCAACTCCCAGAGCCATGAGTAAGAAAGACTTGTTTGTGTTATAAACTGCTGAGACCTGGAGTTTGCTTGCTGCCACAGCAAAAGTTGACAAATGTATACATCAACATGCATTACTTCATGTTTATCCTTCGCTTACTGTTGGATTTTAAACACAGTTGTACATGTTTGAAATAAATCATGTTTCATTGAATTCAGAACTGCCATCCATTTAGATTTTTCTTTGCATTTTGGGATTTAAGCTGAACTTTATAAGGTTTCATTGTCACTTGCTCCTATGGATTCAGGCTTTCTTAAATCCACAAAGACCTGGAAATTAAAGGAATAAATAAATAGGTTACCTGTGGGGCAAAATCCAATGCAAGTGTTGAAAACTCCAGTGTCTGAAAAATATATTCCTTGAGCCTCTCAGTCCGAATGCCACTGGCTTCTTCCATCCCCAGCTGATAGTACATTATGTTCAGGACTTATCAAAAATGCAGCCAGTCTGCAATTCAAACCTGCTCGCACAGAGGCAAGGTTCCCAGTGGGAGATGCCTCACAGAACTGACTTATCTCTTGACTAAGAAAGGCTAGTTAGGAATGACAGCTCTAAGAAGGAAAATGTGTTCGGGGGTGAAATGCATGCTGAACAAATACAGATGAGAAAGAGGCAAGAAGAAAAAGGAGGGGAAAAAAAGAAAAAAAAAAACCCTGAAAAAAAAAAAACCCACTAAAATCTGCCCTGTAGAAACTCAACTTTGTGTGCATGTGTGCTGTAAAGCACTTCAAAGCCTAAAGAATCAAAGCAGAGAAGGTGTTAGCCTACAGTGAGAGACGAACGCATAGCCCGCACTGCCTTGGTGCTAGGCAGGCACTTCATTGGAAGGAGTGAGAATTAACTAGGGCTCCTTCTGAAAGCCTTCCTTGGTGTTGCCTGTTTGGGCTTTTGTGGGTTTGATTTCTCTGTGTTCTTGGTGTTTTTCCAGTTACCAGGCTGCTGCAAACTCAGGTCTTGAAAGCAAATCTGACTCTGTAAGTCTACAGGAAAAAGTGCAGCAATATTTACCCCTTTGATTTATACTCTGTTCACCACGGATCTGTTTTGTCCTACAACCCAAAGACTCATAACAATTAATGAACAGCCCATACTATCAAGAACACAGAATAAATTTCCCTTCTGAATCATTTTTGATTTTGGTTTCTGCAAACTCATTTGTGGATCGCTGGGTCCAGACCTTCCTATTGTGGGAGGGGCTGCTTATTTTCAAAACTAAGTGCGAAGCTATTGATAAACTCAGAAGATGTTGGTTGACAAAACAGCCCAATATCAATATACTCAGCCTTAGAGTCTTCTTTTGAAACTCATTATGTCCTTTAATGTAATGCAATATTTTAGCCTATTGTATACTTAGTTGTCTCTGTGGGCATACGGCAAATTTAAATTTTCAACCAGTTTTAACCTGAGCCGTCAAGATTAATTTTTTCCCCCAATTTTGGTTGGGTGACTGAAATAATTGCTGGAACTTAGCAGGTTAAGATGGATTGACTTTCATGATCTATTATGCATCTACTACAAGTTACAGAGTTGGGACTGGGGTGGAGAGACATCCTGTTTTCTGCCGTTTGTCTTTCTGAACTCGTTTTTAAAAATGCTTCAAGAGAGCTAAGAGTTCTTATCATTGGTATTGCATCTATGCATTAGAGAAAAGTCTTTAATTATTCGGCATAAATGAAAGGAGTTTTCCTTCTTAAAGGTCGAGACTCTATGAGTAGACAGTTCATCACCATAACCCTGGGGTCCTGCTTGTCCTTCAGTTTTAAGTTTCTTCCTTTAGAAATGGGATTTACTGGAAGCAGAGTCCAGGAGAATGTGGATCTTGCTGGAAGCACACTCCTCTTAAACACCACCTGTCCATGGAGGTAGGAGAACCAGCACCCTGTAAATCAGGCCCTTCGTTTACATGCACTCTTCTTAGAGGTTATTTCCCTTAAACTTCCTAAATCAAACTCAGGCATAGGTGTAAACCATGGGTAAGTGTTGGCCTGTCTTCAGAGGAGCAGAATATATTAACAGATTTTCATACCATCTGACATTTTCCAAACTCGAGAGACGAATGATTGTGGAAAAGCGACTCCTTTGCTACCACGCAGCCAAAAGAGAAGAGATGAAAAGAAACTGAGCAGTCCCTGGGCACTACCAAACTCTGCTTCCGGCTTTTTCCTCCCGTGGCAAGCGCAGATCATTAACATTGGTAATGTCCTCACTAAATCTGCTTGGAGAAAGTGACAAGTCTCATTTGTTACTGACAGAAAGTCAGCTGGGAGTACGTTTAAAATGCATCGCTCCTGCTCCTGGATCCTCTGAGTTGCTGTGCGTTGTCTGTCGGGTAGGCCTGGTATTTGGTTAAAGACTATCTGTGCTTTCATCCATCTCCTCGGAGGCCTCCCGGAGGGAAGACCGGCTGCTATTGCTCCCTCCTTCTTTCTTCGGTTCCAGAAACAGCCTCTGCCAGCCAGCTGGAGGTGCTGTGATTTCAAATTGGGAACCTGGGGAGGGAGTTCTTAAGCCAGTAATTGCCGTGGATAATCAATAGTGCTCAGTCGGACAAATAATCGCAGCAGATCTGGATAGATCATGTGGATGTGGCAATGATACTGGTTTTCATGAACTAGAAAATGTAGTTGGGGTCCCTTTTAATAAACTTTAGAGTAATTTTAAATTAAGTAAGGTCGAGTTTAAAAAACACGACGCAGGGGCTTCCCGGGTGGCTCAGTAGTAAAGATTCTGCCTGCCAGTGCAGGAGATGTGGGTTTGATCCCTGGTCTGGGAAGATCCCACATGCAGCAGAGCAGCTAAGTCCGTGAGCCACAACTACTGAGCCTGTGCTCTAGAGCCTGGGGGCTGCACTTACTGAGCCCACGTGTCACAATGACTGAAGACCACAAGGAGAGAAGCTACCGCTCACCGGAATCAGAGAAAAGCCTGAGCAGCAACAAAGACCCCCAAAGCCAAAAATAAACCAATAAAATTATTTTAAAAAGATCTTGAAAGAATTGATGCAAATGGGATCTCTCAGGAATGGAGATGAGTGTGCCTCATGAAAGAAAAGCTTAATCATGACCTATGATCTAAAATTAAAGTGAATTTTATGTGGATGATGATGGCCTGATCCCAATGCCAACCAAATCCAGAGCTATGGATTTTAAGTATGACATGAAATATTTAGACTCCACATTGGGAAGGCTTCCTCTATGATGCGGATATTTAGCTTATAGAAGGAAGCTACAGTGGAAACTGGATCAGGAGTAAACTAGCTGTTTACCCCACACTACATGCCTCACTTCTAGTTAGAATGAATGGTGCTGAGTCTTTGACAGCCATTCATGGCCTTTGAGAACTGAAAGTGAGTTCTCCAAAATGTCAGAGAATCAACTATCTTCTGTGATAGATGTGGGTCACATTTAAAGCAAAATTCATGTTCTGTGATTTTATTCTTATTGTTCTTTTATTTAATGTCAGTAGTTTCTTCATTTAGTTTTAGAAGTGTGGCCTTTCAAAAGCATGTGTGCCATGGGAATGCAATACATATGGCAATAGTAATCTAACCCCTGCTAATTTACCAGGTACCGTGCTTAGTCTTGTGCATACAGATTTCATTTGATCTTCTAAACCGATGAGATATTTATATCTTTTCTTCAATTTTAGATAAGGAAAGTGAAGTTCTAGATTTGGTATTTCAATAACTTGATAATAAAACAAGTAGAAGATCATGTAGGAAAATTGTAGCCACATAAAAGTAGAGTCTGGTGAAAGATCATGTGGGACAGCCCTGATGTGGAGATGGATACATGGTATTCATTCTTCATTCTAAATATCAAGGACATCCAGAGAAATAAGGAATTGTCCCCATCACTTTTTAAAGTATCTTTGATATTAATTTCTCATTTAAATGCTTTCTTCTCTGCAACCACCCTCTATGTATTTTCAGTCTTCTAACTTTATTGAGGCTTTTAATGGCTAAGTCAAAGATCTCTCTTGGCAAATGTCACACTGCACTTGAAAATATGTGGTTTGCTTTCAAATATCTTTCAATATTGATCTCTAACATAACTCCACAGTAATAAGAGAACAGCCTCTGTATGGTTTCAATACCTTTAGACCATGAAATTTCTGCACCTGGTCTTATATCTCTGGATATGTTCCAGTGTCTCCTAGTTTATAGTCTATGGGAACTGGAATAGAATTTGTATCCTACTGTTGTGTGAAAATTGTATAAATTTTAATTATGTCAAATTGGCTCATAATGCTTTTCAGGTCTACTATATTCTTCTACTTCTCTGTTCAGTTCAGTTCAGTCTCTCAGTTGTGTCTGACTCTTTGCGACCCCATGAATTGCAGCACTCCAGGCCTCCCTGTCCATCACCAACTCCCGGAGTTCACCCAAACCCATGTCCATTGAGTTGGTGATGCCATCCAGCCAGCTCATCCTCTGTCATCCCCTTCTCCTCCTGCCCCCAATCCCTCCCAGCATCAGAGTCTTTTCCAATGAGTCAACTCTTTGCATGAGGTGGCCAAAGTACTGGAGTTTCAGCTTCAGCATTAGTCCATCCAATGAACACCCAGGACTGATCTCCTTTAGAATGTACATTCCTTCTATTAATTTCTGAGAGTTTGATGATTAAAGCCATGAAATTAAAAGACACTTACTCCTTGGAAGGAAAGTTATGACCAACCTATATAGCATGTTAAAAAGCAGAGATATTACTTTGCCAACAAAGGTCCGTCAAGTCAAGGCTATGGTTTTTGCAGTAGTCGTGTATGGATGTGAGAGTTGGACTATAAAGAAAGCTGAACACCAAAGAACTGATGCTTTTGAACTGTGGTGTTGGAGAAGACTCTTCAGAGTCCCTTGGACTACAAGGAGATCCAACCAGTCTATCCTAAAGGAGATCAGTCCTGGGTGTTCATTGGAAGGACTGATGTTGAAGCTGAAGCTCCAGTCTTTGGCCACCTGATGCAAAGAGCTGACTCATTTGAAAAGATCCTGATGCTGGGAAAGATTGAGGGCAGGAGGAGAAGGGGACGAGGTGGTTGGATGGCATCACCAACTCAATGGACATGGGTTTGGGTAGACTCGGGCAGTTGGTGATAGACAGGGATGCCTGGTGTGCTGCAGTTCATGGTGTCGCTAAGAGTCAGACACGACTGAGCAACTGAACTGAACTGAACTGATATTGAAACTCTAACTAAAATTCTTAATTTATCTACTTAAAACAAACAACTATAATATATAGTAGAACTATATGTAACTTTGTTCTGTACTTTCCAAGTCTCCTGTATATATGTTATCATTTTTCATAATCAAAAAAATAAAAATGAAAGATAAAGGAAAAAAAAAAGAAGAAATGGTACCCATCATTGAGACTTGAGTACAATGGAACAGGTTGGGGGAGGGTCTGTCCCCAGTGGGGTAACCGTCGTGTAGCGCTAGGTCAGGATTGTGGATGGGAGGACATCACGTCAATTCCAGGGGAGAAGCTACACTGATGGGAAGGAAGAGCTTAGCCCAGAGGGAAGGAAGAGAGCCTGATATTTGTGCAATGGTGAGAAGCACAGTGTGGCTGGAACACAGACGACATCAGTTTGATGAAGAGGAGTGCTGAGTAAGGCAAAACAGGGGTCTAAATGGCAAGAAGTGGGGTTGAGAAGTAAGGTTGGAGATGCTTAAGCAATCTAGTGAAGAAGGCTGAGCACAGAAGAATTGATGCTTTTGAACTGTGGTGTTGGAGAAGACTCTTGAGAGTCCGTTGGACTGCAAGGAGATCCAACCTGTCCATTCTGAAGGAGATCAGCCCTGGGATTTCTTTGGAAGGAATGATGTTAAAGCTGAAACTCCAGTACTTTGGCCACCTCATGTGAAGAGTTGACTCATTGGAAAAGACTCTGATGCTGGGAGGGATTGGGGGCAGGAGGAGAAGGGGACGACAGAGGATGAGATGGCTGGATGGCATCACTGACTCGATGGACGTGAGTCTGAGTGAACTCTGGGAGTTGGTGATGGACAGGGAGGCCTGGCGTGCTGTGATTCATAGGGTCGCAAAGAGTCGGACACGACTGAGCGACTGAATTGAACTGAAGCAGTCTAGTATGTAGCTACATTGCTCCCAATCCCCCTAGAAGAGCATGCCTTTATTTATTCTTTTTTTAACATTATTTTTTACTGGGGTATAGTTGCTTTACAATGCTATGTTAGTTTCTGCTGTACAACAGAGTGAATCAGCTATATATATACATATATATCTCCTCCCTCTTAGCCTTCCCTTCCACCCTCAATCCCACCCCTCCTGGTCATCACGGAGCACTGAGCTGAGCTCTCTGTGCTATATAGAAGCTTTCCACTAGCTATCTGTTTTACACATGGCAGTATATATGTGTGTGTGTGTGTGTGTGTGTGTTCGTCTTTAGCAATGCAATCTTCCCTTTCACCTCCGAGGTTGTCCAACCAGAGTCTTCCTTTCATTCTGAAGTGGGTCCACAAACCTTTGCTTCTGTTGAGGACAGAAGCTCACTGATGGTGTAAGACCGAAGGATGGGTTGACCTACTTCCCGCACTGGAGAAATCACTTCTGGGCTTCAGGACACTGGTTAGTGTTCCCTCTTACAGCTTTATCTTCTCAGTTCTCGCTTGATGTCTAGGAGCATGTATATATTGCCACTAGGGCCACCAGTAGTCTATACTGTGTCTGTGTACTTTGGAAAAAACTGAACTTCCTCCCTCCCACACCTGCCCTGCTTCTCTCCTGTTACCACTGACAGCCCCTCTGATACCTGGTTTGGGATTCAAAGATGCTATTGTACCAGGAATCCCCCTTCATCCAGGTAGATGCCATCACTTGCAGGGCACAAGGCTACCATATTGGATTACAACTCTCTTTGCTCGGCATGACATAGTCCCCCCAGATTTCAAGGTGAGGCTGTAATTGCATTTTTGTAGTCCTGAGCTCCAATTTCCATATAAACAGCATAATTTGATAAATCACACTATTACAGGATATAGCTAGCTCTGCCACTGCAAGTTCTAGAACAGACTTTAAATCATTATCAACGCTTAGTAATCATAGCAGGGAAGGTTTTGTGATGGTATAGATGGTCTCTCAGATCCTCCTGACCTAGAAATTCTGCCTGTGCTTATAACTGTTAACAGATGAGCGGCCTGTTCCCATTGATTGAAGGTCTGTGAGTATGTGAAGCTGGGTGTGAACAGTGCTTGGAGCAGATGGGAAGAACAGATTTCTTAATGGTAATTGGTCCCTTGGATATCAGGGCTTACTTTCCACCTCATTTTTGGAGGTCAGTACATCAGTATAAAAGGAGAGAGATTTTTCATATCTGAATTATTTTGTAGCCTCATATTGTCAGCTTTCAGTTGACTATCTTCATCCCCTACTTCGTCTCCTAATATCAAACATACAGAGGCAGAGAATTCAGAGACCCGGATTAAAGTCCCAGATATGCCATTCACTTACTGTGCAATCTCCTGGAGGAGGGCATGGCGACCCACTCCAGTATTCTTGTCTAGAGAATCCCATGGACAGAAGAGCCTTGTGGGCTATGGTCCATAGGGTCGCAAAGAGTCAGACACGACTGAAGTGACTTAGCGCGCACACACACACACACACACACACACGCAAGTCAGATACACTGCTTTTTTGGATCTCAAAATATACATATGCAAAATAAACATAATTGGGAAAAATGCCCCCAGTGCCCTGTTCCTATTTCCTACCACATTGTGAGGACAGGCGTCAGCACACCCAACCCCCCACCACTTGCCAAACGCATCATCCTATAGCAGACTGGACCCCAAGGCCACACATACATCTGCCTTCTTCCTCCTTTTCTGCTAGGAAAGTTAGCAAGCTGGTGCTCTGGCCACTCAGCCCTTTTTCCAGCAAGTGACAAGTCCAGCGGCAAAAAGGAAGCTCTGCTTTAAACAGTTAATTAAATTGTTCATGCTTTGCTCTGATTTAAAACTAAAACTAAGAATCAGTTATAGACCTCGGGAGGTTCTAATGGAGACTTGTTTAAATCATGTGCTCCTACATCTGTTACACATTCGCTTTCACACATTGCAAGCTCTTCAGACAGAAAGATGCTCCCCATCCTGGGGGCTTTACTCTGCAGAATGCCCATCACTCAGGTTGCTACATACCCAACACTGGCTCTATCACCTAGGCATCCTTTTTGGCATATTTTTCACACTCAGTATTCTGCTACAGATTGTCCCCATCACTTCAGTTAAGTCAATTGATGCTTATTTTTAGAGAATAAGTATAAATGTAGGTACACAATGTGGAGAGTGTATTTACATTCATGGGACACGTTTCTGTGACTGTGCATATTAATGACAACATTATTCAAGTGGTTCTTGTAGAGATGGAGACACACACAGTATACAAGTCATTTAAAGTTCATTTGGGTGGAAAATATTTAGATAAACTTAAAGTGGAATCCTGGTAAATGCAACACTGATTCTTAAATTATTCTAGTATTTACTTTCCAATTTTTGTAGCTCAAACACAAAAATCGAGCTATAAATTGCTAAGTAAGAGAAGTTAAACTAAAGTCACCTTCAGTTTGCATGGACCAGAATCAGCATTAGGCTCTCATTACACTGGGCTTTTGTAAGTGATGTAATAAGGATGAGAGTGGAGCGAGAGGTCACAAGTAGGAGCCAGTACGAGCTTCCTCTTCTCCACTAGGGAGCCTGGGATGCTCCAACATCCATGGACAAAGAAGTCGGCAGGCTAAAGTCCATGGAGTCACAAAAGAGTAGGACGCGACTTAGCAACTAAACAACAACAAAATGTACGTACATCAATCCCAACCTTGCAGTTCTTCCTACCCTCCCTCGCCCCATGTCCACACATCTGTTCTTTACATCTGTGTCTCTATTCCTTTCCTGAAAACAGGTTCATTTGTACCGCTTTTCTAGATTCCACATATGTGTGTTAATACACAACATTTGTTTTCCTCTATCTGATTTGCTCCACTCTGTATGATGGACTCTAGGTCCATCCACATCTCTACAAATGACCCAGCTTCATCCCTCCTTGTGGATGAGTAATATTCTATTGTATGTATGGACCACATCTTCTTTATCCATCCATCTGTCGATGGACACTCAGGTTGCTTCCATGTCTTCTTAAAAGGAAGAAGCAATCAGTTCTGATTGTACTTTAAATAGAAAACAAGCTGGGCTAAGACAGTTAGAAAGAACGGCACTGCACATCTTGTGTGGTGCCTATTCTTTCCAGGTATGTGATTAAAAATTACAAAACAACAATACCAAGATTTAAAATAAAACTAAGTTTAATTTTTAAAAAAATCTCATTTTTCCCCTCCAAAGAGTTCTCATTTAATGCTTTGATTAGGAAATAACCTTGTTAAATCTAAGATTTTTCAAGCATCTTTCTGGTGATCCTGCTTTGCAGAGGGCCCTACACGTGTTTCCTCTGCCGGGTGGGAAGCTGTGACTGAACACAGCAGGACACCTGCCAAGAGTGGTAGCATCCCTCTTGTAGTCTTTATTATTTTTTGGTGACCAATTTAAAGTATTTTTTATTGAATTTGTTGCAATATTGCTTCTCTTTTATGTCTTGGTTCTTGGCCATAAGGCATGTGGGATCTTAACTCCCCAACTGGGGATCAAACTCACCCCCCCGCACTGGAATGTGAAGTCTTAACCACTGAACCTCCAGAAAAGTCTCCTCTCTTGTACTCATGGAGGGGAGAAAAGAATGGAGGCTCAGATTCAACAGTCACTGCGGGCAAGAGCATGGATTTGGACACACAGAGAGGAAAAGGTTAATCAGGGACTGGGTGTTGGTCTCCCTGTACCTCTGAGTAAGAAAACCAGGGAGAGCTTCTCCAGGGTTCTGTGGCTACTCTATCACTGAGCAGTGTGCCTCAACAGGTAACTGGTGAGCTCTGCAGCGTTTCCTTCTGCAAAGATGTTGGCAATGAAAGAACAGATGTATGTCTGCTCAGCTATTAAGTGTGAAGAATCAGCAAGTCTGAAATGAACACAAATGATAATATACATCGAGTCCTTCATGGAAACAAATATCAAAATCAAATCTGGCCGCCTGGTCTTTTGCTTCCCTTGGTGTTCCTGACTGCGGCAGCAGGCTTGGCTGGAAAAGACCTCCCAGCACCTGGTTCAGGGTAGAGTCAGCATACATTTCTAATTTCTTTCTTTAGTCTCAAGACCAAAAGTTACAATGGTTCATTTCTGCTGGGATTCCAGGGGGTGAGAGGCCCTGGAGATGAATGAGGATAAGACTGCCCATGAGGCATGAAAAGGACGTGAAGAACAGAGAGCAGAGTAAAAATACAAATGATAAAATATGAACTATGAAAGTACAGAAAAACAGTAGCAGATTCATAAAAGAGAAAGAAAAAGAAGAGAATCAGTTATTGGCTGAATTGCTTCCCCTAAAATTCATACGTGGAAATCTTAATCCCTTGTACATCAGAATGTAACTGTATTTGGAGACAGGGTACTTAAAGTGATGATTAAGGTAAAATGAGGTCGTACGGATGGGCCCTAATCCAATATACCTTAAATTTTTATAAGAATGTTAGATTAAGACACAGACTCGCAAAATGGGAAGACCTTTTGAAGATACAGGGAGAAGGCAGCCAACTACAGCCAAGAAGCCTCAGAAGCAACCATTTTTGCTGACACCTTAGTCTCAAATTTCTAGCCTCCAGGATTGAGAGAAAAAAAATTTCTGTTGTTGAAGCCACCCAGATTGTCAGACGCAGAAAATAAAATCCTCCAAGGATGAATAGAAAGAATAGAGAAAAGTTGCAGATAGCTAGAAATCCTCAAGAAAATAAGATAAACAAATAATAGGATGCTCGTAATAAGGATGGGAAGAGAGTGGAGAGGTCAAGTGAAAGGGTATGGAGGCATTTTTTGCTGAATTTCTAGGGAAAGGAGGGAAGGAAACCTGGAAGACTAGCAGGCACAGAATAAATGAATGCAGCCAGAGAAGGCACACAGCGGGCTTCATGAGTGCATGATTGCAATAACATTGGAGCGTTTAGCTGAACTTCCTCACTTTGTGAAACACCAACTCCAGGAAAGCCTTGGAGTTAGTTCTTGCCAGGGAACTTAGATAGCTTGAGGAAATAATAGACTCATGAGATAATCTTGATTATATATTGTTGCTGTTGTGTAGTTGCTAAGTTGTGTCCAACTCTTTGTGACCCCATGGACTGAAGCTTGCCAGGCTCCTCTGTTCATGGAATTCTCCAGGCAGAGTTGGTAATCATTCTCAGCTCCAGGGGATCTTCCTGACCCAAGGATCAAATCTGGGTCTGCTACATTGCAGGCAGATTCTTTACTGTCTGAGCTGCCTGGGAAGTCCTCAGATAAGAAGGAATTTAAATAACAAAGGGGAACTATCACGACTCTTTATTTCTGAAAGAACTGATACAAAAATTGAGCAGGTAATTAAGACTTCTGTTAATGACGTCATTAATTGGGCTCATTTTCTGGTCTATTTTCTGGTCCTTCAAAAGTGTTTCTAGTGGTTTGCCCAATAATATGTCACAGAAACTATGGAATAATGCCTGATATGGAGAGGCTTATAAGTCAAGTGCTGAGAAGGGGAAAAAATGTGTTACAGATTTTTTGCAGATGTTCTCAGATCAAATTATGGTATTGAAAAATTGTATAGTATGTTCAATAGAGCATCCAAGATGAAAAGACAGTTCAGTGGCTTTGTAATCTGGATAAAAAAAGAATCGTGGAGCTGTGCTTATGTAGGGTGTAATTCACAAGTTCAGAACTGTCAATGGTGGAGGTAATGGTGAGGAAGCATTTGACTTATTGAATAACTTTCACATAAATTTACATATAAAAACCTGGGTAATAGATGTGCCAGATTTCTTATTTTCTATATCTACTGAGTGAACACTTAGGTTTTATATTTTATCTATATCAACCAGTACATGTTCTATACACATGAAATGCTGAGAACATGGGGTAGACAGAAGAAATTATCCTAAGAATCACAGAATACCAGAGTGTGGAACAAAATCAGGTGTCATGTAGTTTAGGCATTTTCCTTTGCATTCCCATGAAACTGAAGTTCTGAGATATTAGTGGTTTGAACCAAGTCAGTGCTGGAGACAACGGTGGATCAAAACTAGGAGACAAATTGTGCAACTCCCAGATTTCTGGACATTTGAGATCTTTGCAAAAAGAAGCTAAATGTTCCAATCAGCATTTTTGTAACTGTTTTGAAAAGAAAGTAATCTCTTTTTAGACTGTTTCCCTGATAAGAAAGTATGTTTAGATATAAATCTGGGACATTAAAGATATACCAAAAGTGTTACAAGTCTTTATTTGGGGCTATCATTCCCTCACTTGTTCAGCAAATCCTTACTGAGCATCTATTATGGATCTTGGAGAAGGAAAAGGCAACCCACTCCAATATTCCTAACTGGAGAATCCCATGGACAGAGGAGCCTGGCAGGCTACAGTTCACGGGATCACAAAGATTTGGACACGACTGAATGACTAACACACACACATACTATGGATGAAGCACTGTCCTACAAACTATAGGGACAGCAGTGAGCAAACATCTGCCCTTAGGGAATTCATATGTTCACTGGGGAGACAAGAAAAACAAGACAATATACAGAACGTCAGATGTTAACAGCACTGTTGTTGACAAGAATGAATTGGGAAGAGACAGAGAGTTCAGGGGTGGGTTAAAAGGATCCAATCAGAGCAAGCCTCACAGAGAAAGTAATGGTGTGCAAAGGTTTGAAAGAGAAGAGGAAGTATGAGCCTTTCTACTAAAGGGAGCAGTTCTGTGGAGCCATGGAGTTAGGTCTTCCCAGATTTTAATCATTTCGGAAGATCAAGACAGGTGGCCAGTATTTATTACATTAAGGAGGAAATAAGGGTAAATGCCACTTGTCCTTTTCACTGTGTAAGGTGAAAATACTCTCGGGGCCAAATGGTCTTTCAGATTCTCCCAACATATACAGTCTGGCTTGGCAAAGTGGATACATTTCATGAACTGGCTGGTTGAAGATGGTGAAAGGGCGCCATAGCTGAATTCGGTCAATGACTAGTTTTCTTTCATGTCAGTTTTTAATCTTTGGATGCAGTATGATTGTTTGGGTTAAGAAATATAAATTGGGATACTGCTTTCTGACAAAAGTATGATGGATTTATTCACTGTGCCACAGCCAGAAGTATAACCCTTCTGCAGAAATGAACAGTTGAGCACTTCTAGGTCACAGGATGCTGAATTCCACCCTCTGAAGATGATACTTCAGACCTCTTTAGTATAAATGCAAATCTTACCAAAGGGTGGCATGACAGCAGGGTTTGAAATGATTCTTTTCTTTAGAAAGCAAACCTAAGAATTGATCTTTCCTAAACATTCAATTTTTCTGCTGTTAACCTTTACAATGACTTGATATGTGAAAAAAAAAATTGAGAACCCACTGCAGATACATATGAAAAGAAAACAAAAAGAGTCTCTTCTTGACACCCTGGTGGTCCAGTGGTTAAGACTCTGTGTTCTCAAAGCAGGGGGCCTGGATTTGATCCCTCTTCAGAGAACTGGATCCCACATGCCACAACTTAGACTTTGCATGCTAGAATTAAGATAGCACATGCTTCAGCTAAGACCCCGTGCAGCCAAATAAAGACTTTTTAAAAAAGTCTCTTCTGTGTGTGTATACACACACACACACACACACACACACACACATATATATAGACACTCCTTGGTTTCTGTATGTTACAATGAACTAAAGTATGATTCAGTTTACATATATCCAGTTTCCCCATCACTTATTAAATGCTCAGCTGTTGAAGATACTGAAGCTGTCTTCACCACTGAAATGTACACACAAACCTATTAAAATTTTCAGGGACCCTTCGCGGGCTCTATTCAGAATGGGGACAGGTTAGGCATAAGTTCTGAAGTCAAAACAGGGAGTGGAGCCGGGCGACGAGCAGATGGAAATGCTTTTGAGCGCCTGAAGCATGAGAGCACTCTTGTTTTGGGAGATACCTGAAAGTAAGACCCAGTGACAGTCAGAAATGGTTTTCTTGCAGATAACGATGCAGCGACCCAGCTTTGTAAGCATTTTCTCTACTTTCTTAAAGAGAACTTCAGTTTCAAGTCTAGAGGCGTCTTGTGTAGAGACAGTATAGGGTGGCGTGCTCTGACATCAGACAAAGGGATTCGAATCTTAACTCTCCTTACTTCTGGGACTTTGACCTCTCTATCTGTTTGTTCTCCTCTGTTTCCCTTTGGGATTATTGTAAATTTAAGTGACATAACAGATAAAATTTCTTTGAACAGTATTTGGTACAATGGAAAGGCTCACGCATATTAGGTATCATTACTACGCCTCAGTGCCCATCTGGAATGAAAAAGTGGAAATTGGAAATACAGGACCAGACTCTAAATTGTTGCTTAACACTAATCCTGGTGTGATACATAAAGCACAAAATTTACAGTGAGACCTGGATTCTAAGGAACTCCAGTGCTCAGTAGATTGTGTGACACCTTTTAGTACACCATTTGAAGTAAAGGCACCCATACCTTTCTTACAGAGGCATGACAATGTGACAAGGATTAAATGCCAATACTCAGTGGGGAATGGCATTCCTCGTATGTACCTTATGGATGCTTAATGTCATAGCAGATTTTTATTGGATATAGTTATGATATCAAGAGTCAATTCATATCCTTATTTCATATCAAGATCTGTAAAATATTCGTAAGGCATAAAAAATACATGGGATTTGTTAGCAGCAAAGACCCTGGAAATAATCTAGTTCAATCATGGGGTCGCAAAGAGTCGGACACGACTGAGCGACTGATCTGATCTGATCTGAATCTTTTTATTTTACAAGCAAATGAACTGAAACTAAGAAAAGGCAGGTGTGCTGTTTTTGAAGCTATGGTTAGTTCATAGAAGATCTAAGACCACGTGTCTGTGACTACATATCAGAGCTATTACGGGTTTATCTCAGCTAAATTCCTAGCAAGGCTTTCTCTCACGTTGAAGCTTTATTGCAATTCCCTACCATTGAATCTGGGCTTCCCTGGTGGCTCAAATGGTAACGAATCTGCCTACAATGCAGGGAATCCAGGTTTGATCCCTGGGTTTCGAAGTTCCCCTAGAGAAAGGAATAGCAATCAGCTCCAGTATTCCTGCCTGGAGAATCCCACGAACAGAGGAGCCTGGCGGGCTGCAATTTTGGGGTTGCAAAGAGTCGGACATGACTGAGTGACTAAGCACACACATCACTGAATCTAGATAGTGAAGATCTTGTACTTTAAATTGCAAACATTTTCACAAAACTTCATTTCTTCACCTCCAGTGGCTATAGACTTATAGATTTAAGAATATTAGATTTGCTTTGGGACAGATATTTTTTTGTTTTCAGGCAAACACTTTAGTGATACATCTCCAGGTGTCCCTTGCTGGGTTAGGGTGAGGAGAGAGTAAAGCAGGGGCTTCCTGGGTGGTGCTAGTGGTAAAGAACCTGCCTATCAATGCAGGAGATGTAAGAGTCATAAGTCCAATCTCTGGGTCGGGAAGATCTCCTGGAAGAGGGCATGGCAACCCACTCCAGTACTCTTACCTGGAAATCCCATGGACAGAGAAGCTTGGCAGGCTACAGTCCATGGGGTCACAAACAGTCAGACACAACTGAAGTGACTTAGTATGCATGCATGGAGTAAAGGAGACATTCAAAAGGACGTGACCGATAGAACATTTGGAAAATGAATACTGACTAGTGTCCATTTTCCCTGTGGCAGGGGAATCGAGGATCAATGTCTCACTTATTATATGGCAAATATAATGAGCTTTTAAACTTGTCTTAGAGTTAAGTATCAGTTCAGTTCAGTCGCTTAGTCGTATCCGACTCTTTGCGACCCCATGAATCGCAGCATGCCAGGCCTCCCTGTTCATCACCAACTCCCGGAGTTCACTCAAACTCATGTTCATCGAGTTGGTGATGCCATCCAGCCATCTCATCCTCCGTTGTCCCCTTCTCCTCCTGCCCCCAATCCCTCCCAGCATCAGGGTCTTTTATAATGAGTCAACTCTTCGCATGAGGTGGCCAAAGTATTGGAGTTTTAGCTTCAGCATCAGTCCTTCCAATGAACACCCAGGACTGATCTCCTTTAGGATGGACTGGTTGGATCTCCTTGCAGTCCAAGGGACTCTCAGGAGTCTTCTCCAACACCACAGTTCAAAAGCATCAATTCTTCAGTGCTCAGCTTTCTTCACAGTCCAACTCTCACATCCATACATGACCACTGGAAAAACCATAGCCTTGACTAGACTAACCCTTGTTGGCAAAGTAATGTCTCTGCTTTTCAATATGCTATCTAGGTTGGTCATAACTTTTCTTCCAAGGAGTAAGCGTTTTTTAATTTCATGGCTGCAATCACCATCTGCAGTGATTTTGGAGCCCCCAAACACAAAGTCTGACACTGTTTCCACTGTTTCCCCATCTATTTGCCATGAAGTGATGGGACCAGATGCCATGATGTTCATTTTCTGAATGTTGAGCTTTAAGCCAACTTTTTCACTCTCCTCTTTCACTTTCATCAAGAGGCTTTTTAGTTCCTCTTCACTTTCTGCCATAAGGGTGGTGTCATCTGCGTATCTGACATTATTGATATTTCTCCCGGCAACCTTGATTCCAGCTTGTGCTTCTTCCAGCCCAGCATTTCTCATGATGTACTCTTCATAGAAGTTAAATAATGACAATATACTGCCTTGCCGTACTACTTTCCCTATTTGGAACCAGTCTGTTGTTCCATGTCCAGTTCTAACTGCTGCTTCCTGACCTGCATACAGGTTTCTCAAGAGGCAGGTCAGGTGGTCTGGTATTCCCATCTCTTGAAGAATTTACCACAGTTTCTTGTGATCCATACAGTCAAAGGTTTTGGCATAGTCAATTAAGCAGAAATGGATGTTTTTCTGGAACTCTCTTGCTTTTTTGATTGTCCAGCAGATGTTGGCAATTTGATCTCTGGTTCCTCTGCCTTTTCTAAAGCCAGCTTGAACATCTGGAAGTTCACGGTTCACGTACTGCTGAAGCCTGCCTTGGAGAATTTTGAGCATTACTTTACTAGCGTGTGAGATGACTGCAATTGTGTGGTAGTTTGAGCATTCTTTGGCATTACCTTTCTTTGGGATTGGAATGAAAACTGACCTTTTCCAATTTTCAGTTAAGTATAATCATCCCTCTATTTCCAAAGCCAAGAAGACAGAATGGGCTATAAATTGCAGCCTGAGATATTTGCATTAAGTACATGGATCCTGGCACTGAAATAGTCATGAGATGTAATAATATATCCAGTTCACCCACTGGCTATATAGTTTCTACAACATCTGCTTGATTATTTAAATAATGTCTGCATCTGAGACCAGTAACTTCTCAGTTCAGTAAACTCAGTGAAAGAAAAAAAGAGACAAGATTAGTTTGCTTGACAATTCCCACCACCCCTCCTCCCCAGAGACCTTGTTTAAAATTTCTCATGCCGTAGACATTGGTATATTTTCGTCAAAATAATTTTTGAATGTCAATCAAAACTCCTGGTGTGAATGCCAGTTGACACTCTATGATTTGGGAATCTACATATCTTGAAGGTTCTTTCAGTTCAGTTCAGTTCAGTCACTCAGTCGTGTCAGACTCTTTGCGACCCCATGAATCGCAGCACGCCAGGCCTCCCTGTCCATCACCAACTCCCGGACTTCACTGAGACTCACGTCCATCAAGTCAGTGATGCCATCCAGCCATCTCATCCTCTGTCGTCCCCTTCTCCTCCTGCCCCCAATCCCTCCCAGCATCAGAGTCTTTTCCAATGAGTCAACTCTTTGCATGAGGTGGCCAAAGTATTGGAGTTTCAGCTTTAGCATCATTCCTTCCAAAGAAATCCCAGGGCTGATCTCCTTCAGAATGGACTGGTTGGATCTCCTTGCAGTCCAAGGGACTCTCAAGAGTCTTCTCCAACACCACAGTTCAAAAGCATCAATTCTTTGGCGCTCAGCCTTCCTCACAGTCCAACTCTCACATCCATATATGACCGCTGGAAAAACCATAGCCTTGACTAGACGAACCTTTGTTGGCAAAGTAATGTCTCTGCTTTTGAATATGCTATCTAGGTTGGTCATAACTTTCCTTCCAAGGAGTAAGCGTCTTTTAATTTCATGGCTTCAGTCACCATCTGCAGTGATTTTGGAGCCCAAAAAAATAAAGTCTGACACTGTTTCCACTGTTTCCCCACCTATTTCCCATGAAGTGATTTAGTGAACCTAAAGAAACTGCAAGATTTATTTTCCATATATATATATATTTGTGTATTTGAACCAGTGGACATTATACAGCATGGTCAATATTCAAATCACTAGTATATTTTTCCTATATTCTCAGTTTAACAATATAGAGATAAGCCGAGCATACCACAGTCATGTTATTGAAAAAAACTGTCTGATACATTCACTTAACAAAAATTTATTGAATGCTTACTGTGTGTCAAGCACTGTGTAATGTCCTGTATTAAGTGACAGGTATATTTACAAAAGTAGTTTTTATCAAAAGAGGGAGAAATGAAAGAATTACTCAGCCATTCCATTTGTATGAAATATGTAAACAAACATTTTCTGTGTGTTGGTTTTCCTCTGTCCTGCTTCAAGATAGGAAAAGAAATTGGACAAAGCTCTTAAGTTACTTCCAGGGTTCATGTCCTCGGTTCATTTTGATTCTGCAATAACCTCAGATATGCAGATGACACCACCCTTATGGCAGAAAGTGAAGAGGAACTAAAAGCCTCTTGATGAAAGTGAAAGTGGAGAGTGAAAAGTTGGCTTAAAGCTCAACATTCAGAAAACTAAGATCATGGCATCCGGTCCCATCACTTCATGGGAAATAGATAGGGAAACAGTGGAAACAGTGTCAGACTTTATTTTTCTGGGCTCCAAAATCACTACAGATGGTGACTGCAGCCATGAAATTAAAAGACGCTTACTCCTTGGAAGGAAAGTTATGACCTACCTAGAAAGCATATTGAAAAGCAGAGACATTACTTTGCCAACAAAGGTTCGTCTAGTCAAGGCTATGGTTTTTCCAGCGGTCATATATGGATGTGAGAGTTGGACTGTGAAGAAGGCTGAGTGCCGAAGAATTGATGCTTTTGAACTGTGGTGTTGGAGAAGACTCTTGAGAGTCCCTTGGACTGCAAGGAGATCCAACCAGTCCATTCTGAAGGAGATCAGCCCTGGATTTCTTTGGAAGGAATGATGCTAAAGCTGAAACTCCAGTACTGTGGCCACCTCATGCAAAGAGTTAACTCATTGGAAAAGACTCTGATGCTGGGAGGGATTGGGGGCAGGAGGAGAAGGGGACGACAGAGGATGAGATGGCTGGATGGCATCACTGACTTGATGGACGTGAGTCTCAGTGAAGTCCGGGAGTTGGTGATGGACAGGGAGGCCTGGCGTGCAGCAATTCATGGGGTCGTAAAGAGTCGCACACGACTGAGCGACTGATCTGATCTCTGATCTGATCTGATTACCTGACATAAGGTGAATTAAGCTTCTTTTCAGATAAGTACATAGGCTAGATACCAGGAATAAACTTCTCATCAGAAAAATTTATCAAGACATAGAATCATTGTTTGTGGAAAACATTTGAAGTCCCATATCTGGAGTCCTTTAAAAAGAAAAATGGACAAGATGATGTTGCCTTATTGCAAATAACTTAGGCTTTGACTTTGTCTGGTTCTTTGTTCTTTAAAGAGTCTAGTGCATTTTGGGGGGCTTAATAAATGTTGAATTATAAGTTAACATTCTTACATAGCCTCTGGGGATGGACTCTCCATCTTAATAAGACTTTTCCAACTCTCATTTTCATGATTTGCTGCCGTGTAGGTAACAGTCATGAATTCAATGAGATCTATAAATGCAAAGTATTTTGCAGTCTCAATATGTCAAAGATAAGATTTCATTGAAAGTAGCACTAGAATGCACACTATTGAGTACTTCTAAAATGTGGATCGAAGGACAATCTATAGAATTTCATATAGGATGAGCATCATATAAAGTGCTAACCCAGGTTAATTTTCAGCTGAGATTGATTGGGAAATAAGATGAAACAGAAATGAGAAAAAAGATCATTATCCTCCAAAATGAAAGGTACTGGAGGATTTATGGTGACACAAAAGCAGAAAATACCAGGACTAGTGAATTAGGTAAAAGTTCAGTATATATCAAACTGGTCGTTTTGGTACTAATACATTTCTGAAAATAATCTTGCTTTAGACAACATATGAAAGAGCATAGTGTGTGTATATGGTGGTGAGATGTGAGGTATGTGTGTGTGGGGTGGGGGGGAGTGAGGATTCAGAGAAATTGAAGTAGAGGTGAGGTTAGTGCATCTTTTGGATTAATGCAGGCACCATGTAACTGATGCAAAGAAAGAGTAGGCCATAAACTGCTTTAAGGAAATCAGGGGGCAACAGGGGTCCTGGGCAGGCTCTCTGAATAATAGTTTCAGAGCATCTGCTGTGCAATATGGTTAAACCTTTTGAAGCCCCCTTGCATGACTCACTTGTCACTTGGCTTGAGGAAGAGATGACAGATCTGCCAGGAATATTCAGGAAGACTTTTTTTTTTTCCCAGGGAGAGGAACAAGCCAGCTGTTCTTGTTGTATTGATATTTTAACAAATGCAGGGATCATAGTCTTCTGAATGTACCAGGGATTTTAATATTTCATATATAATATGTTGAGGGAAAATACTGCCCAAGCACCTAGGAAGGTGCTCTGAAGAGACAAGATGAAATCCGGCAGATGGATTTAATTAGCACACAATTATTTCAAAGAAATACCTTGTTTCAATATTGTATATTGACGCATATATGTGGCATTTAAAAAATGGTATGGATGAACCTATTTCCAAGTCAGGAATGGAGATGCAGACGTAGAGAAAGGATATGTGGATGGGGGGGAGGGGAGGGAGTGACAAATTGGGAAATTGAGATTGAGATAAATACACTAGCAGGGGTAAAATAGACAGTTAGTAGGAAGCTGCTGAATAGCACAGGGAGTTAAGTTCCATGCTGTGTGATGACCTAGAGGGGTGGAATACCGGGGTGGACAAGGGGTCCAAGAAGGAGCAGATATAGGTATACAGATAGCTGATTCACTCTGTTGTACAGCAGAAACTAACACAACATCGTAAAGCAATTATATCCCAATAAAAATAGAAATACATTATTTTATTTGATGTGATATGCTTCATTGTCTTTTCTTCAAGTTGCCCTTCATCTCATGAAATTAATTCAGAAATCTGACCTTCCTTCTCACACTGTGAAAGAGTAAGATTGCTAAGGCACCACTTGTAAGAAAATGCAGGGTTTGGAGAAGTGACGATTGTACTTCAGCCACTCTCCTCAATACACCCACACACCACATGCACAGCCACCTCTTTGCCGCCCCTTCACCCCACCCTACATACACACAAACACTTCCCTGGTGGCTCAGATGGTAAAGAATCCCTGGGTCAGGAAGATCCCCTGGAGAAGGGAATGGCAAACCACTCCAGTATTCTTGCCTGGAGAATGCCATGGACAGAGGAGACTGACAGGTTAGAGTCCATGGGGTCACAAAGAGTCAGACACAACTGAGCAACTAACACTTACTGGACCTAACTGAAGACATTGGCCAAAAAGTGAACAATGAGGCTTATTTCAACTAATTATGCTGGATCCATGGACTCATTCTATTCTAGTTAACAGTTAACTATCACAGCCACCATTAACTCTGACTTTCCAACGCTCAAAATCCCTTGATTTCTTTTTCTATCCGATGCATAAATCAATTTCTTCATTGTTGTATGTTCCCTTGTTGGTAGGTTAATAGACTCTGATTTGTAACTTAAAAAAATAAAAAGATGTATTTGCTTTTCTTCCCTTCTTTGGTAACTGGATAAACCAAGGTTTGTCAGGTTCTAGGGCTTCCCTCATGGTTCAGCTTGTAAAGAATCTGCCTGCAATGCCAGAGACCTGGGTTCAATAGCACACACACACACAAACACACACCATCATTTCTACAAGTGAGCCATTTACATGTAAAGGTGCCCAAAGACCCATGGAGCTGCCTTAGAACTCATCTAAGCACTGCTTGTTTAGCATCTCTATTTTCCGATCGATTGGAGGAGACATTTTCTAAAAATGATGCATGTTTATATCACTAATTCCCCTTAAGGGATCACAGCCTTGTCATGGAAGAGGGCCTTGCATAACTCAGTGAAGCTATGAGCTATGCCATGCAGGCCACCCAAGATGGACGGGTCATAGTGGAGAGTTCCGACAAAACAATCCACTGGAGGAGGCAATGGCAGACCACTCCAATATTCTTGCCTTGAAAATCCCAGGAACAGTATGAAAAGGCAGAAATATATGACACTGGAAGACGAGCCCCCCAGATTGAAAGGTGTTCAATATGCTACTGGGGAAGAGCAGAAGGCAATTACTAATAGCTCCAGAAAGAATGAAGCAGATGGGCCTAAGCAGAAACAATGCTTATTTGTGGATGTGTCTGGCGGGTTCGATCCCCAGGTCGGGAAGATCCCCTGGAGAAGGAAATGGCAACCCACTCCAGTACTCTTGCCTAGAAAATTCCATGGATGGAGGAGCCTGGTGGGCTAGAGTCCATGGGGTTGTAAAGAGTCAGACACGACTGAGTGACTTTGAGTTCGCCTGGTGGTGAAAGTAAAGTTCGATGCTGTAAAGAAGAGTATTATATAGGAATCTGGAGTGGCAGGTCCATGAATCAAGGGGTTCCTTGGAAGGAAACCTATAATGAACCTAGTGTTAGTTGCTTAGGCATGTCCTACTCTTTGTGACCCCATGGACTGTAGCTCAACAGGTTTCTCTGCCTATGGAATTCTCCAGGCAACAATACTGGAGTGGGTGGCTATTTCCTTCTCCAGGCGATCTTCCCGACTCAGGGATCGAACTCAGGTCTCCTGCATTGCAGGTAGATTCTTTACTGTCTGAGCCACTGGGGAAGCCCAAGACAAACCCAGACAGCATATTAAAAAGCAAAGATCATTTTGCTGACAAAGGTCCGTATAGTCAAAGTCACGGTTTTTCCAGTAGTCATGTACGGAGGTGAGTGCTGAACCATAAAAAAGGCTGCATACCAGAGAATTAATGCTTTCGAACTGTGGTGCTGGAGAAGACTTTTGAGAGTCCTTTGGACAGCAAGGAGATCAAACCAGAAAATCCTAAAGGAAATCAACCCTGAATATTTATTGGAAGGACTAATGCTGAAGCTGAAGCTCCAATACTTTGGCCATCTGATGAGAAGAGCTGACTCATTAGAAAAGACTCTGATGCTGGGAAAACTGAAGGCAAAAGGAGAGGAGGGCAGAAGAGGATGAGATGGTGAGATAGCATCATTGTCTCAATGGACATCAATTTTGAGCAAACTCCAGGAGATAGTGAAGGACAGGGGAGCCTGGCATGCTGCTGTCCATGGAGTTGCAAAGAGTCGGACATAACTGAGCGACTCAACAACAACAAATATCACCAATTTCCTTAAAAAACTTGATGTCTACTCAATGTCTTTAGTCACTGTGATATGGGTGAAAAATCCAGACAGTTTTACCAGCCTTTCCTCTTTACTCTGCACTACCCTCCATGAACTTTATGACTGGTTTCATGAGTTGGCTTGCCATTCCTGAATATGCCAGATTTTCCTGTCAATTCTTGTCCCAGGATTGCTGAATTCTATGCACAGAAAGTTCCCCCACCTCTTTTCCAGTCATCTGTTCTTCATGGCTTAGTTCAATCATCATCTCTTCAGGGAAGTCTCCCTGAAAAGTAGACTGAGCGGTTCCCTTCTGAATCCTCGGGACCTAGCATAGCTCTTGCTTATGGAAGATATTTGTCAAGTAGTTATTGATTGAGCATGGTTCCCTCCAAAATGAGCTTATATTTGGGAGTCTCTGTTGCTTTTCAGGTTTACCCCTTTTAACATTTATTCTCCCATATGAGTCCCAGACATG
This sequence comes from Bos javanicus, assembly GCF_032452875.1. Lineage (NCBI taxonomy): Eukaryota > Metazoa > Chordata > Mammalia > Artiodactyla > Bovidae > Bos > Bos javanicus. The sequence continues at coordinate 32,032,566 of NC_083894.1, read as the reverse complement.
CAGTTTAAAAACCTAGCCTGGTTTTGCATCTCTATGGTCAATTCCAAAACTCCTTAATTCATGCATAACTTGTCTTATATGGCTTACAAGGCTTATACTCCTAAGATGTTAAATGATCCCTTTCATGCTGGAACCAAATTCCCCGCTATTTGCCTGTTATTAGCTTCTTCTTTTCACACATCTCAAATGCCAACTATCTTGAGTCTCTAATCTAAGACCTGTTCCCCTTTATTCTCTAGAGGTGATTCATTTGTTCATTAAAGGGGGATTCTTCATTAAAAGTCAACCACACTACTAAATGCTAGGGATATAGCAGGTTTCTGACTTCTTTAAGTTTAGAGTCTAGGTAAGGGATAGAAAAGCTAAAGAGACGATGGCAATACAAAGGGATGAACTCTCATCTACAAAAAGGAAAGGTGGTTATGGGAGCACGTGGGTGGGAAATTCAGCGAGGCTTGTGGAAATAGTACATACTTCTTGCAGAAAGCAATGTGTACATTGAGAGTGGAAGACTAAGTCATGGTTAGTTAAGTAAAGAATTGGAAGAAGACCATTACTGCTAAAGGCAAGAGTAACACATGAGAAGGCCATAGAACAAAGAACATATGTAATTCACATTTTGACAAAATACCAAGAGATAAGGCTTTAGAGCTAAGCTGGAGTAATCATCTATACTATCTTATACTCCATATTAAAGGAGTTTGAATACATCAGAGAAAAAATGAGAATCAATTAAAAAGTGTTAAAGCATAGATCTAATTGAATTTGTGTTGTAGAAAGATCAATTTGCCTGAAGTATGGAAAATGAATAAAAGGCACAACTCAATGCTGGGAGACCAGCTAGGCAGTCACTTTGGCCATTTCAATGATAGGCGAAAGTGGGTGAAACTTAGAGCTTGAAGTGGAGAAGAAAAGTAACAGGAAGATATGAGAAATACTTAGGAGTCAACATGATGCCCATTGATTGATTATATATGAGGGAGGAGAAAAGGGAAGATGAAGCTGAAGATTCTGGAATCAATGATGATGATTATGTTACAAGCCTGGGCAACTATGCAGAGGGTGGGGTGATGATGACACTAAAAAATGTGAGACTAGGTTTATAGGAAAGATGAGAAAATAGACTTTGGACATTTTGAAATTGAGGTGCCCACGGTCAGTACAGATGAAGACCTGTGAGTCTACTACTCAGGGTAGCAAGAAACATTTAAGAGTCATTAGCACCATAATTGAAATCATAGAAGTAAATTATTTCACTGAATAAGACAGAACACTGAGACAAGAGACGGGAACAAGGCAGGGCAGGAAATGGGAGAAAGAGAAAGCCCAGGGAACTGCTGAGCCCCGTGTGGATGGCTCCGTACATTGCCTCCCAGCTTCTCCAAGGATGCCCGAGTGTGTCGGCAGATGAAATCTGAATGGTGTCCCTGTTCTGACAAAAGTATAAGCTATGTGAAGTCTTACAGAAATGACAGCCGCATAAATAATACAAAATAACAGATATTTGTGTGGCACAGAATATATGAAAGAGCTTCCCAAAGTGGATGGAGTATTCAGGACCTCTTTCTGTGTGTAACTGCTGGCTGGCAGCAGAGAAAAATCAATCTACTGATCAATCTACTGGGTGAATGAATGCAGCATTGAATACACAGAAAGGGAGTAAAAAACCATCTTGTACTGTAATAATAGCATACACGATGTCCTTAAATAGCTTATACCCTTCCTGACAAACATGGAAAAGCCCAGAAAGAAAAAGAGGACAAATACTTCACATGATCCTTTAGCAACTCTTCAGTTGAAGATAGGGCTTCCCAGGTGGCGCTAGTGTTAAAGAACCCACCTGCCAAAGCAGGTAGACATAAGAGACGTGGGTTCCATCCCTGGGTTGGGAAGATCCCCTAGAGGAGGGCATGGCAACCCACTCCGGTATTCTTGCCTGGAGAATCCCAAGGACAGAGGAGCCTGCTAGGCTACAGTCCATGGGGTCACACAGAGTCGGACACAATTGAAGCAGCTTAGCAGCATGCAGTTGAAGATGTTGCTATCTTCATCTTACAGAGGAGAAAACTGAGGTACAAAGAAATTGAGTGGCATATGTGAAGTCACAGAGCTATAAAAGGAGAAGCTAGGACTTTTCCCACATAATTTTCAAAATGGTTTTATTATGACAGTAGGTTTCAAAACCAACATTCTTCAAAAATGTGACCAAGTACTTATGAGGGGAACACAGGGCTGCCTTTCCTTCCGCTTAGTCTTCCCAGTAAGCTCTACAGCTAGTACTTTTCAGGGTTCCCTTGTATTTGTTGATCACAATTTGGGTCAGCTTAAGAGTTCCATTTTTTATCATGGAATTTCTTCTAGCGAGCAGAAAGACTAAAGGGACAGCCCCAAGGAGCTAATCAGAAGAGTGCCCTTAGGGATGTCACTGGTGGTCGAGTGGTTACGACTTTGCTTTCCAATGCTAAGGGTGCAGGTTCGATTCCTGGTCAGGGAGCTAAGATTCCACATGTCTCACAGCCAAAATACCCAAAGCATAAAACAGAAACAGTATTTTAAGAAATTCAATAAAGACTTAAAAAACAGTCCACATCCCCCTAAAAAAAAAAAAAATCTTTAAAAGAAAAAAACAAAGACTGCTCTCAATACATCCAACTCAAAGCCTAAAATTCCAAAGTCGTTGCCTGTTTCTCCCATTAGGACATTTAAAAATCCTGGACTTTTCAGCTTTTGTCCCTTTTGGAAATGCAAAGGTTCTTCAGTGAATTCAGCTAATTCATCTTTTGTTTAGATATCAGTTATCTGTAATCTTTTCTTGGGAACTATAGCAGAATTATCCACGACCAAGAATGATGCCTCCATTCCTTGTAGAGGTGACGGATGGGAGGTTTGGGAGGGAGCTGCCCTATTACTAACTAAAAAACAAAACAAAACTGAGATTCACATGTGAGCCACCCATTAAAACACCTGGCCTTGTTACAATGGCAAATTTAGGGTGACCTCCCTACTTTCCACATATTTCCCGTCAGCTCCTTTTTAATTACTCCTCTGAAAAAGTGTTCTCAAAAACCATTTTATCCGGATTTTGTTAGGGTAAAAATGTTGGCAGTTAGCTTCACGTGTACTTAATGTCTCAGGAATGCTTCTGGTCCTCGGTGATCTCTTGAGAGAAGATTTATGTTACTGCCTCAGCGGCTCTAACTGCTGTCCAAGGTTCTGATACACACTTCCCAGAAAGCTACGAATATCAAAGAAAACACCTCAGGAAATTCTCCCTAATGGCCAGTCAGCTGAGATTAACTGTTTTCATCTAAGTTTCTTCTCTTGCAGTATATTTCTATTTAGTATTTTACCTGAGTTGTGATTGAGACATGCTATCCTTTGGGCTGCCATCTATGGGGTCGCACAGAGTCGGACACAACTGAAGTGACTTAGCAGCAGCAGCAGCAGCATCCTAACAAGGAGGACCTCTTTCTTCAAGTGATTCTCTGCAGCAGTGATTTGGTAACAACTGGAAACATTTTTAGTTGCCAAAGATGGAGATGGGAGGGACCTGCAGGAATACTACTGGGATACTGCTAAATGTTCCAAAAGGCACGAGACAGAGCCCCACAACAAGGTGTTCTGCAGGCAAAAGTGCTCATTTTGCTAAGGTTGAGAAACTTTGCTTTAAATAAATCTTCAAAAAATGGGACATTACTGTTCCTTTTCTACTATGGTAAGGCAGCTGGGTTCTAACATCAGACCGAAAAATAACTTCTAAAGAAAGGAGAACCGTGGTTAAAAGTTGAAGCTTTGAGCCAGACAGACATGGATTCCACTCCCAGATCTGCTACCTAGCTGTGTGATCTTAAATAAGTTATGCAACCTCGCTACGAGGCAGTCTTCTCAGGTGTAAAATTAGCAGTGATATCGCTTTATTGGGTTACTATGAAGAACCTGTAAATGCACACAGAATGCTTTGGCACAGGTGCTGCTGAACAAAAGCATGTGTTAGCTATTTAATATGATGACTGTTACTCTCCAGTGAGAGTTTTATCAACTCTCAGTTCAATACACTCAGACCAGACAGAACTAACTCTTGGCATAAAAGAAACCCAGAAGCATAAACCTAAGGATACCCATCAGTCTATTTTCTAGTATTAACTATTTCTTAGCTCATTATTGCTGCCATAGCTCCTTCTTTTGCAAAAAAAAAAAAAAAATGAGGATGAAAGTGGTATGATCAACATAATTAGTTGTGACTATTTATTTACTCATTCATTTATCACATCTGACTAGGCTCATGGCAGAAGGAAAGTCTGGATGAGTAGACTGGAGATGAAGGTAAAACAAAGACAGCGAAGACCTTATATCAAATAAAAGACTCAAGGGACTGATTTAGAATGGAAGAACTAAGGCATGGACACAGAGGAGCCTGACACAAAGTAGAAAATGATAAAGTGCCAGGGAGACAAGACCAAAGTGCAGAGAGCTTTACGGCAGTTCCAAGGAGAAGAGACCACTTCTAGGGCGAGAAAAATTTGGCTATCAATTTCTCGAATAGCAAACACTCTTGATTCTCTATCAATCCTTCCCTTTCACAAAGCTTAAAGGAATTTTTAAAATTCTAAACCGAGTGATTAATTAAAATAATTTCTGGTGTCTTCCCTCTTTCTTTCAGCTTTGGTGGTAATTAATCATCACCATTCCTGGCTTCAATTAGCATTCACTTTGTGTGTTACCATATTATTTTAGTTGTCTCTTAGAAACTCAATTGTGTCAGCATACAACAAAGCTGACAATAGTTTCAGAAACGTAAATTAACCTTGATTCACCCCATCTCTGAAAGAGAGCTTCCAAGTCTTTCAGGAGAATACTTCCCATCATTGAATGTGAAGTCTGTCTGGATTTTTTCACAGTGTTTTCAACAGGAGGCCAGATTCTTTGGGCCAAGAGAAACATGTATTTGAGTAATAGTGGACCATTTTCCTACTTAAATAGGCTTTAAGAGCCTCAGACCAAAGGGCAAAAACATCCATCAGGGAATACCACAAAGGTCTTGAATTCACTAACATAATTTATGTTGAAAAATATCACACATTTTAAGCCCTCTTGAGAAATAAAGTGGTAAGTTTCATGTTCAAGATGGTGATCTTACCATTTTCAATTTCCTTGAAATTCTTATAAAAATTTGGAGAAAGAAGAAAAGACACAGTTTTGATTGATCCCTAGTCAGGGAACTAGATTCCACATGACATAGCTAAGAGTTTGTATGCTGCAACTAAGACCCTGTAAAGCCAAGTAAGTAAGGAAAACAGTAAAAAAGAAAAGAAAAAGGACTTCTCTGGTGGCCCAGTGGCTAAGACTCCGTGCTCCCAATGCAGAAGGCCCAGGTTTGATTCCTGGTCAGGGAACTAGATCATGCATGCTGCAACTAAGACCTACTACAGCCAAATAAATACACAATATTCTTTTAAGAGACATGACATAGGCTTCCCAGGTGGAGCTAGTGGTAAAGAACCCCTCTGCCAATGCATATATACCAAATCAACAACTATCAGTTCAGTTCAGTTGCTCAGTCGTGTCCGACTCTGCAACCCCATGAACTGCAGCATGCCAGGCCTCCCTGTCCATCACCAACTCCTGGAGTTTACCCAAACCCATGTCCATTGAGTCAGTGATGCCATCCAACCATCTCATCCTCTGTCATCCCTTTCTCCTCCTGCCCTCAATCTTTCCCAGCATCAGGGTCTTTTCCAATGAGTCAGCTCTTTGCATCAGGTGGCCAAAGTATTGGAGTTTCAGCTTCAACATCAGTCCTTCCAATGAACACCCAGGACAGATCTCCTTTAGGATGGACTGGTTGGATCTCCTTGCAGTCCAAGGGACTCTCAAGAGTCTTCTCCTATAACAGTACATAATTTCCTAACATTCAGAAGGTCTATGGTAACATAAAGAGACTTACCATTGATAATAAAGGCTGATACACACATGAATGAGAGCGAATATTCTTTCTTGAAGAACTTTAAGGCAGCACTTCATTCCTCCTGTGTTGTTTGAATAAGAGCCCCAAGATCTGCAACAACAGAAAACTTTCAGGCTACCTCATATAGGATATTTATTTAAAAATCAAAAGATAGGAAGTAGAAGGGGCTGCTGGCAGAGCGCTGAGTTTGAGGAGTTCCAATTCCAACAATGAATTGTGGGGTGGGGGGAGATAGGAGGAGCCTTGGTGTAGGCTGGGGATGATACCTACTATTGTAGCCCCAGTCTGCTCTTGTATTTCATCTCTTCTGCACGATAAAGAAGAATGAAGCTAGAGGACGGTGTCTCTGATCAGTCCTGTTGTGCCTGTGGAGAGGATATATTGGAGTCATAAGATAGAGTCTAGCTTGGTGGTGGTGGTGGTGTTTAGTTGCAAAGTTGTGTCTGACTCTGAGAGCCCATGGACTGTAGCCCACCAGGCTCCTCTGTCCATGGGATTCTCCAGGCAAAAATACTGGAGTGGGTTGCCATTTACGTCTCCAGGGCATCTTCCCGATCCAGGGATCAAACCCAGTTTTCCTGCATTGCAGGTGAATTCTTTACTGTTGAGCCACTGGGGAAGCCCATATAAGCTAGTAGCTGGGCATTTTAATTTGTCTCCCCCTGAAAAGGGAGTGCTAGATGTTGTGTTTAATGTGTCCATTCATTATCTGCATGCCATAAAATGAATTGTAGACTTTTGGATCAGTTGAGAAAAGCTGACTTGTTCCCTTTATACACAAGCAAAGGACCTTTCTCCCATGTATAAGTGGATTCCTCATAACCAGGGAAATGGGCCAGCAAACCACCTCTAAGATTAAAAATCAGCAACAGTGACAATCTAAAGTGATCTTTCTTCCGATAAAGGCAAGTCTCCTTTATCACTGCTTTAAGTCTCCTCCCTTTCTGTATCTCCTTGTTTCTTGTTCATTGGGATGCTTCTCAGCCCAGCTGGGAGAATACTACCTATTCTTTCCTTCCTTCCTTAATTGGGTTATGTTTCTCTCTAGTTGAAAAGCTGGCCACCAATAATGAACCTAAAATTTCCTCCGTCATAAGACAGGAACAGTAGTAGGGCTGTGTTTACAATAACTGGATTGGTTACAGGACAGTTTTGAGCACTGCCTGTGATGATGCAGGCAAAGTACTTACTGCAGTGCCCCACACAGATAAACACCTCACAACGAGAAAACCTAGAAAGTTCTATGACCCAAACAGTCTAATGTGGGACCAGGTCACACACGTGGCCCTGCCAAAAGAGGCCTGGCTTGCATTTAGTGAGAAAGAGAAAAGTCCAGGTGCAAAGACAACATCATAGCAGGTTGGGGGGCAGTGCCTGGACCACTGCTTACAGCGTTCTGTCCCACTTGATCGTGTCCCTCTTGTTCAGCTCTCAACCATCCTGTTCTTGCAGGAGAGGAAACTGGGCTCACTACTCTTATTCCAAAATGAAAGTAAAATGGACATCCCTGGTGGTCCAGTGGCTAAGACGCCACCCTCCACTGGGGGCCTGGCTTCAGTCCCTGGTGCCGGAACTAGATCATACATGCCACAGCTAAGACCTGACAGAGACAAATAAAGAAAAAAGAAAAAGGAAACCAAAGTAGAAACTATAGCCCACATGAGCCACAAGAATGTTAGCCACCTGATCACTGGGAATATGGAACTGATTCTGCAGCAGTCTGAGAATTGGTGAACCAGCTGAACAGGGTCTTCCTTGACCCTCAGATGACCTTCTAATTGAGAGAATGTCTCTATCTGCTGCTGTGGAAGATGCTGCGTTGGTACATAAATGTGTAATCTCTATCTTATCATATTTTCAGAGCGCTATATCAGGGCAACACTACCTGCCCTAAAGCTCAGCAGTTTAACACATAGAAGGTCATTTCTCTTTCATTTTGGGTTCAAAACAGGTGTTCTCAGTTGGTGGGTAACTCCCTTCCCAGTTGCTATTGAGAAACCCAGCATCCTTCCTTCTTGAGCAAGTGGCTTCTGTGCATGTCTACATCAATCCAGAAGATGAGGAAAGAGCAGAAAGTCTTTGACAGACCAGGCGCCAGACAGCAGACACTACTTCTGCTCAAGCTTCCTTTGATAGAACATAGCCACATGACCACACCTAACAAGGTCCCACATGCTGCAAAGCAAGTAAGCCTGTGCCCCACGACTAGACAGAAGCCCCTTCTCACCACTAGAGAAAACCTGAGCGCAGCAATGAAGACCCAGCCCAGGGAAAAATAAGTAAATAAATAAAATTATTTTTTAAAAGTCCAAATTATTCACTAGAGAGTCAAACATGGAATGCCAGAGGGAGTTGTGCTAACGTCCACCTTGCTCTCAATGGCTCTGAAAATGAGAGAGAACAAAATAAGATCAAAGAATTGTAGAGCTTGGGAGAAATCCAAATGCCCCCACTGGTCTCAGGATAAAAATCTAAGAAAGCCTCACAGAACTTTCTCTTTCCTGTCACACTTCATCTCCTACTTTTTCCTGTGCTACTCACTCCATGCTGGCCACTCTGGCTGTCTTGCTCTTTTCCAACAATGCCAATCTTTTTCTGCCTGAAAGACTGACTTTATTTTGCATGCTAAGTCACTTCAGTCATGTCTGACTCTTTGCGACTCTATGGACTGTAGCCACCAGGCTTCTCTGTCCATGGGATTTCTAGGCAAGAGTGTTGGAGTGGGTTGCCATGCCCTCCTCCAGGGATCTTCCCAACCCAGGGAGTGTACCCTCATCTCTTACATCTCCTGCACTGCCAGGTGGGTTCTTTACCACGAGTACCACCTGGGAAGCCCATTATAACATACTCCTCGCTTTTCTGTCAGAGTTATGTCTAAGGCCAATTTCCCCATGCCATTTTGCTGGTAGCATCTAACTGTTCTGCTACTCCCCTTAGAGCATCTCTGGAATAGTTAACAAACCTCTGTGGGTCATAGCAGATATAGTTTATCCAATCTACGTTTTTGTTAACGGTAGACCACAAGAATGATACCAACTCACAACCTGCTGCTGTTTGGTTTCTAGCCTCAAATTCATTAGGAATGCTTCTAGGGACCCCAATAGAATTGATATATATATATACATGTTTAAAGCTTGACATTCAGAAAATGAACGTCATGGCACCTGGTCCCATCACTTCATGGCAAATAGATGGGGAAACAGTGGAAACAGTGTCAGACTTTATTTGGGGGGCTCCAAAATCACTACAGATGGTGATTGCAGCCATGAGATTAAAAGACACTTACTCCTTGGAAGGAAAGTTATGACCAACCTAGATAGCATATTGAAAAGCAAAGACATTACTTTGCTAACAAAGCTCTGTCTAGTCAAGGCTATGGTTTTTCCAGTGGTCATGTATGGATGTGAGAGTTGGACTGTGAAGAAAGCTGAGCACCAAAGAATTGACGCTTTTGAACTGTGGTGTTGGAGAAGACTCTTGAGAGTCCCTCGGACTACAAGGAGATCCAACCAGTCCAACCTAAAGGAGATCAGTCCTGGGTGTTCTTTGGAAGGAATGATGCTAAAGCTGAAACTCCAGTACTTTGGCCACCTCATGCAAAGAGTTGACTCATTGGAAAAGACTCTGATGCTGGGAGGGATTGGGGGCAGGAGGAGAAGGGGACGACAGAGGATGAGATGGCTGGATGGCATCACCGACTCGATGGACGTGAGTTTGAGTGAACTCCAGGAGTTGGTGATGGACAGGGAGGCCTGGCATGCTGCAATTCATGGGGTTGCAAAGAGTCAGACATGACTGAGAGACTGAACTGATATGGATCAGACTTTATTTTAGTCTTTGTTTAAAATCCACCTTCTCACAGTATTTGTCCCTAGTCACTTTTATACATAATATTAACCTTCATCACACTCCAGTCTTTAAACTGCTTTATTTATCATGACCTAAAAATATTATTTGGAGAAGGCAATGGCACCCCACTCTGGTACTCTTGCCTGGAAAATCCCATGGGTGGAGGAGCCTGGTAGGGTCCACGGGGTCACTAAGAGTCGGACAAGACTGAGCGACTTCACTTTCACTTTTCACTTTCATGCATTGGAGAAGGAAATGGCAACCCACTCCAGTGTTCTTGCCTGGAGAACCCCAGGGATGGGGGAGCCTGGTGGGCTGCTGTCTATGGGATCGCACAGAGTCGGACACGACTGAAGCGACTTAGCAGCACCAAAAATATTATTATTAATTTATGTGTGTGTGTAACATATGTGACATAAATAATACAAATGAATCCACCAAAATGCCAGCTCTGTGAGGGCAGGCATCTTGTCTGGTGTCATCAGGGGCTTGGTCTAGTCACAGTCCCTGCAGCATGTCTATTACTAGTACCAGTTTCTTCTTTCCAATTTACATATGCATGCACCACGGTTAAATTAATATTCCTAAAGACAAGTTGCAATCACATGACCTGCTATGTTCAATACATTAAGCTGTAGCTGACTGCATACAGAATGGAGTCAAAATTCCTCACAATGGTGAACTGATGCAGTCCTCGCCTAGCTTTTATATTATGTCTCATCATTCCTCTACTATTCATTTTAACCAAACTGGACTTTGCAATGTGTTCAAAAGATATGTGTATTCAATATCCGCATTTCCATGTTTTCAAAATTTTATCCAGCTTGTCTCAAATCATTCTCTCTTCATGAAGAAATTTCCAATTCTCTCTGGTTGAATATGACTCTGAATCCTTAAAGAACTTAACATGCAACTCTTTTTTCCCCCACCAAGCAACTTGCAGGATCCAAGTTCCTTGACCAGGGATCACACCCACACCCCTGCAGTCAAAGCACAAGAGTCCTAACTACTGGGCCCCCAGGGAGTTCCTCTGGGGGTGACTCTTTTATTGCACCTACCTCATCTGTTTTCTCCTCCATTCCACAGCAAGGCTAAGACCGTGTCTGACTCATCTCCATGTTGCCCCAACAGAGTGCCTGGCATCTGGCTGACATTCATTTACTGAGCACCTGTTGACTGCAGACAGACTTGGTGAGTGCTAGATCACAAATAAGCTAACTACCTGGAATGAGTGAGTGAGTGACGTCGCTCAGTCATGTCCCACTCTTTGCGACCCCATGGACTGTAGCCTACCAGGATCCTCCGTCCATGGGATTTTCCAGGCAAAAGTACTGGAGTGGGTTGCTATTTCCTTCTCCAGAGGATCTTCCCAACCCAGGGATTGAACCCAGGTCTTCCGCATTGTAGGCAGACGCTTGACCGTCTGAGCTACCTGGAATGGAAACTATTATTAACTCCACTGTACAGAAGAAAAGGCTAGGTAACAGTGATGCAGCTAGAATTCCAACACAATTCTATTTCCAGGTTATCTGTATAGCAACGGCATACACAGGCATGTGATCTGAAAGATTGCAGGGAACTTTACTCATAATAAAGCCACACAATCTGGAGGATACAACATCTGGTTATTTTGGCTGAGAATTTTTGGATTTATATTATTCTTTCCTTGTGACTGGTTGCAAGTGTTTATTTCTGAGTCTGACACATCTCTGGGCTGTTTTATCTTTTTGATGGAAATGATGTACTACACAGATTTACAAGACTATTCTGAAAAATATGAAGTCTATATTGCTGCTCAATTGTGTCACCTGGTATTTTAAGCCAGTCAACACTATGTATTCAAAACAATCAAGGGACCAGCGAACAATTAGTTAGGAGCCTTGACAGCCAGAGAGTAAATTACATTTATGAGCATACTCTGGAGCCATCACAAAAGGCTCTTTAATGAGAACATGGGCTATTTGTTCTCATTCATTAAACAATGTCTATATGCTGGTTGTTGGTTTGAACAACCCCCAGCTTTTGTTTTTAAGGTCACAGTGGAGATTCCACACATTGTCATCCGGACCACTTACAAGAGTCACTGAAATGTATCAATGTTTCATGGATGTGGAATCCACACTTGTCTTTTGAAAGCACATTAGCTAGTGGTAAATAACCCACCTGCCAACGCAGGTAGATGTAAGAGACATGGGGGTTCAATCCCTGGATTGGGAAGATCCCCTGGAGGAGAGCACTCTAGTAGTTTTGCCTGGAGAATCCCATGGACAGAGGAGCCTGGTGGGCTACAGTCCACAGGGACACAAAAGAGTTGGACACAACTGAAGCAACTCAGCATGTAACACTTTTTTAGATATTTGGCCACATGGTACAATGGGAAGTATATTAAACTTGAATTTAAGAGTCTAGATCTTCTTCTCTCTAACTTATTATCTGGGCAAGTCATTTTACTTCGCTAGTATAAAAAATAGAGGATAGTAGATTAGATAAAGTTTGCCCCACTTAAAAATTCTAATTGCATGCTGCCCACATATTGATGTAAAGATGCAAAATGTTATGGCTTTGATAAAAGACAGTATAGTTTAGAGAGAATCCTTTTATATGGTTTCAGAGGCTTCAAAAGAAGATATTAAAATAAAATATGTGAAACAATCTCTGGTCTTACATTTAGGAGAGAAAGTGAATTTGACATTATTGGTCAAAACCTAGCCCCAGAGTTCATTTAAGAGGGTGAATTAAGGTCAGCTGGGCTTTTTTGATGGCTCAGATGGTAAAGAATCCGTCTCCAATGCAGCAGACCCAGGTTCAATCTTTGGGTTGAGAAGATCCCCTGGAGAAGGGAATGGCAACCCACTCTAGTACTCTCGCCTATAAAATTCCATGAACAGAGGAGCCTGGCAGACTACAGTCCACAGGGTTGCAAAGAGTTGGGCATGACTGAGCAAATAATACTTAAGGTCAATCCATGTAATTCTGTTCTTTATATTATGCTCTTATACTAGGAATAAATATGTATAGTACCACTGGATATGGATAAATTGAGAGTAGTATGTTTCCTCAATTACTATATTCAGACTACAGAGTATATCATTAGAATATGTTCAATTAGAAGTAAAAGAAAATCCAACTTACACTGTTGTAAAAAGAGAGGAATTCATTTTAAATGCATGGGTTTGGGTGGACTCTGGGAGTTGGTGATGGACAGGGAGGCCTGGTGTGCTGCAATTCATGGGGTCACAAAGAGTCGGACATGACTGAGTGACTGAACTGATACCTTCTTCCTGAACAATTTTTAAGAAATATCTACTGATACATACATATACATATATATAGATGCATGTGTATGCATGCATACTTATATATATACAAATATATGATTTAGATATGTTGTATGATTTAACAGATACGTAGAATAACATAAAAATTGATTTTAACTTTTTAATTACTTAATTTATTCTGGAGTAGAACTTACTCAGTTCAGTTCAGTTCAGTCGCTCAGTCGAATCCAAATCTTTGCTACCCCACGAACCACAGCACGCCAGGCCTCCCTGTCCATCACCAACTCCTGGAGTTCACCCAAACCCATGTTCATTGTGTCGGTGATGCCATCCAGCCATCTCATCCTCTGTTGTCCCCTTCTCCTCCTGCCCCCAATCCCTCCCAGCATCAGGGTCTTTTCAAATGAGTCAGCTCTCTGTATCAGGTGGCCAAAGTACTGGAGTTTCAGCTTCAACATCAGTCCCTCCAATGAACACCCAGGACTGATCTCCTTTAGGATGGACTGGCTGGATCTCCTTGCAGTCCAAGGGACTCTCAAGAGTCTTCTCCAACACCACAGTTCAAAAGCATCAATTCTTCGGCACTCAGCTTTCTTCACAGTCCAACTCTCACATCCATACATGACCACTGGAAAAACCATAGCCTTGACTAGACGGACCTTTGTTGGCAAGGGTTTTTAATATGCTTTTTAATATGCTGTCCAGGTTGGTCATAACTTTCCTTCCAAGGAGTAAGCGTCTTTTAATTTCATGGCTGCAATCACCATCTGCAGTGATTTTGGAGCCCAGAAAAATAAAGTCTGACACTGTTTCCACTGTTTCCCCATCTATTTCCCATGAAGTGATGGGACCGGATGCCATGATCTTTCTTTTCTGAATATTGTGCTTTAAGCCAACTTTTTCACAGTCCTCTTTCACTTTCATCAAGAGGCTTTTAGTTCCTCTTCCCTTTCTGCCATAAGGGTGGTGTCATCTGCATATCTGAGGTTATTGATATTTCTCCCAGCCATCTTGATTCCAGCTGGTGCTTCCTCCAGCCCAGCATTTCTCATGATGTACTCTGCATATAAGTTAAATAAGCAGGGTGACAATATACTGCCTTGACGTAGTCCTTTCCCTATTTGGAACCAGTCTGTTGTTCCACGTCCAGTTCTAACTGTTGCTTCCCGACTTGTATACTCAAGAGGTTTCTCAAGAAACAGGCAGTCTGGTATTCCCATCTCTTTCAGACTTTTCCACATGAAAAAAGGAAGGAAGTCTGAAAGGAAGACTTTTCAGACTTCCCTGATGGCTCAGATGGTAAAGCGTCTGCCTACAATGAGGGAGACCTGGGTTCTATCCCTGGGTCGGGAAGATCCTCTGGAGAAGGAAATGGCAACCCACTCCTGTACTCTTGCCTGGAAAATCCCATGGATGGAGGAGCATGGTAGGCTATACTTCATGGGGTCGCAAACAGTTGGACATGACTGAGTGACTTCACATCACACATCACATCAGACTTTTCCACAGTTTATTGTGATCCACAATGTCAAAGGCTTTGGCATAGTCAATAAAGCAGTAATAGATGTTTTTCTGGAATCCTTTTGCTTTTTTGATGATCCAGAGGGTGTTGGCAATTTGATCTCTGGTTCCTCTGCCTTTTCTAAAACCAGCTTGAATATCTGGAAGTTCACAGTTCACATATTGCTGAAGCCTGGCTTGGAGAATTTTGAGCATTACTTTACTAGCGTGTGAGATGAGTGCAATTATGCGGTAGTTCGAGCATTCTTTGGCATTGCCTTCCTTTGGGACTGGAATAAAAACTGAGCTTTTCCAGTCCTGTGGCCACTGCTGAGTTTTCCAGATTTGCTGGCATGTTGAGTGCAGCACTTTCACAGCATCATCTTTCAGGATTTGAAATAGCTCAACTGGAATTCCATCACCTCCACTAGCTTTGTTTGTAGTGATGCTTTCTAAGGCCCACCTGACTTCACATTCCAGGATGTCTGGCTCTAGGTGAGTGATCACACCTTCGTGATTGTCTGGGTTGTGAAGATCTTTTTTGTACAGTTCTTCTGTGTACTGTTGCCACCTCTTATTAATATCTTCTTCTTGTGTTAGGTCCATACCATTTCTGTCCTTTATTGAGCCCATCTGTGCATGAAATGTTCCCTTTGTATCTCTAATTTTCTTGAAGAGATCTCTAGTCTTTCCCATTCTATTGTTTTCCTCTATTTCTTTGCATTGATTGCTGAGGAAGGCTTTCTTATCTCTCCTTGCTATTCTTTGGAACTCTGCATTCAAATGGGTATATCTTGCTTTTTCTCCTTTGCTTTTCGCTTCTCTTCTTTTCACAGCTATTTGTAAGGCCTCCTCAGACAGCCATTTTGCTTTTCTGCATTTCTTTTTCTTGGCAATGGTCTTGCTCCCTGTCTCCTGTAATGTCACAAACCTCCATCCATAGTTCATCAGGCACTCTATCAGATCTAGGCCCTTAAATCTATTTCTCATTTCCACAGTATAGTCATAAGGGATTTGATTTAGGTCATACATGAATGGTCTACTGGTTTTCCCCACTTTCTTCAATTTAAGTCTGAATTTGGCAATAAGGAGTTCATGATCTGAGCCACAGTCAGCACCCTGTCTTGTTTTTGCTGACTGTATAGGGCTTCTCCATCTTTGGCTGCAAAGAATATAATCAATCTGATTTTGGTGTTGACCGTCTGGTGATGTCCATGTGTAGAGTCTTCTCCTGTGTTGTTGGAAGAGGGTATTTGCTATGACCAGTGCGTTCTCTTTGCAGAACTCTATTAGCCTTTGCCCTGCTTCATTCTGTACTCAGAGGCCAAATTTGCTGTTACTCCTGAACTTATTAGGGTATATGAAACTATGTCAATCATTTTAACCATTATACAGTAGTCCATTTTTAACCAGTCTTTATACATATGAGCATTTAAATTCTTTCCACGGATTTGCTAAAAGACAACCTGCCCAGTGAATTATTATTTGCCCACCAACACTGAAAGGCTTCCCAGTCCAGGCCACTTGGTCAGGATACCTCTCGCTTGTTCCATCTGGCCAGGATTTTGCATGAAATGTTTCCATCTCTCTGCCGAAAATACCTAGAACTGCAACTGTTGGGTCTTAGGATCAGATCAGATCAGATCAGATCAGTTGCTCAGTCGTGTTCGACTCTTTGCGACCCCATGAACTGCAGCACGCCAGGCCTCCCTGTCCATCACCAACTCCTGGAGTTCACTCAAACTCATGTCCATCGAGTCAGTGATGCCATCCACCCATCTCATCCTCTGGTGTCCCCTTCTCCTCTTGCCCCCAATCCCTCCCAGCATCAGAGTCTTTTCCAATGAGTCAACTCTTCACACGAGGTGGCCAAAGTATTGGAGTTTCAGCTTTAGCATCATTCCTTCCAAAGAAATCCCAGGGCTGATCTCCTTCAGAATGGACTGGTTGGATCTCCTTGCAGTCCAAGGGACTCTCAAGAGTCTTCTCCAACACCACAGTTCAAAAGCATCAATTCTTCGGTGCTCAGCCTTCTTCACAGTCCAACTCTCACATCCATACATGACCACAGGAAAAACCATAGCCTTGACTAGACGAACCTTTGTTGGCAAAGTAATGCCTCTGCTTTTGAATATGCTATCTAGGTTGGTCATAACTTTCCTTCCAAGGAGTAAGCGTCTTTTAATTTCATGGCTGCAGTCACCTGCAGTGATTTTGGAGCCCAGAAAAATAAAGTCTGACACTGTTTCCACTGTTTCCCCATCTATTTGCCATGAAGTGATGGGACCGGATGCCATGATCTTTGTTTTCTGAATGTTGAGCTTTAAGCCAACTTTTTCACTCTCCTCTTTCACTTTCATCAAGAGGCTTTTTAGTTCCTCTTCTAGGATAGTTGCACGTTTAATATTTTAAGATATTGCTAAACTGTTTTCCAAAATGACTAATTATTTTACACTTCCACTATTAGTGTTTGAGTGATTTAGTCTCTATGTATTTGTATTAGCACTTCATATTATCAGTATTTTTTTTTAGCTATTCTTGCAAATGTGTAGGGATATCTCATTGGGGTTTTAATTTTTTTAACTTGCATTACACTTAATATTATTTTAATTTACATTTATTTACAAGGTTAATGATGTTGAACATCTTTTCATGTGCTTATTTGTCATCTGTATATCCTTTAGGTGGAATATCCCTTCATATCTTTTATGCATTTTCTGAATGGATTCGTTGTTCTGGATACTTGTTCTTTGTCAGCTAGGAGGTTTGCAAATAGTTTTTCCTTGTCTATTTTTTTCCATTTTCTTTTCTGTTTTTTTTTTTTTTTGTTTGTTTCTCTTGTCCATTTCTACAAACAAGTGTTACTGGGGCTTGGATATGAATCACGTTGAACCAAAAGATCCATTTGGGTGACTTTCCTTTGTTGAATCTTCCAAACCATGCAAATGATATGTCTCTCTACATTTTAAAAATTCTTCTTTGATTTCATTTATAACATCCAGTATACAGATTCTATACCTATTTTCTCAGTATATATCTAAGTGATTTGACCTTTTGTCATTATTATCAGTTTAGTTCATTTCAGTCGCTTAGCTGTGTCCAACACTCTTTGCAACCCCATGGATTGCAGCATGCCAGGACTCCCTGTCCATCACCAACTCCCAGAGCCTACTCAAACTTATGACCATCGCTTCAGTGATGCTGTCCAACCATTTCATCCTCTGTCATCCCCTTCTCCTCCCGCCTTCAATCTTTCCCAGCATCAGGGTCTTTTCCAATGAGTTGGTTCTGCCCATCAGGTGGCCAAAGTATTGGAGTTTCAGCTTCAGCATCAGTCCTTCCAATGAACATTCAGGACTGATTTCCTTTAGGATGGACTGATTGGATCTCCCTGCAGTCCAAGGGACTCTCAAGAGTCTTTTCCAACACCACAGTTCAAAAGCATCAATTTTTCAGTGCTCAGCTTTCTTTATAGTCCAACTCTTTCGTTGGCAAAGTAATGTCTCTGCTTTTAATATGCTGTCTAGGTTGGTCATGACTTTTCTTCCAAGGATCAAGCGTCTTTTAATTCATGGCTGCAGTCACCATCTGCAGTGATTTTGGAGCCCCCCAAAATAAAGTCTGTCTTTGTTTCCATTGTTTCCCCATCCACTGGCCATGGAGTGATGGGACCAGATGCCATGATCTTAGTTTTCTGAATGTTGAGTTTTAAAGCAACTTTTTCACTCTTGTCTTTCACTTTCACCCAGAGGCCCTTTAGTTCTTCTTCACTTTCTGCCATAAGAGTAGTGTCATCTGCATATCTGAGGCTATTGATATTTCTCCCAGCAATCTTGATTCCAGTTTGTGCTTCATCCAGCCCGGCATTTCTCATGATGTACTCTGCATATAAGTTAAATAATGAGGGTGACAATATACAGCCTTGACATACTCCCTTTCCCAATTTGGAACCAGTCTGTTGTTTCATGTCCAGTTCTAACTTTTGCTTCTTGTCATGATTATAAACAGTGTTAATGATTTTAATTTAGGTTTCCTTGCATAATTGTCAGTACACAGATATGATTATTGTTTGTTGATCTAGTATGCTGTGACATGGCTGATTCTATTATTTCTAGGAGCATTCAGTTTTCTATATGATAATGTCATTTGGCAATGGGAGCAGTTTTATTTTTCCTTTCCAGTCAGCATGGCTTTCACTTATTTCTCTTGCCTATGCTGCTGCTGCTGCTGCTGCTGCTGCTGCTGCTAAGTCGCTTCAGTCGTGTCCGACTCTGTGCGACCCCATAGACGGCAGCACACCAGGCTCCCCCGTCTCTGGGGTTTTCCAGGCAAGAACACTGGAGTGGGTTGCCATTTCCTTCTCCAATGCATGAAAGTGAAAAGTGAAAGCGAAGTCGCTCACTTGTGTCCAACTCGTAGCGACCCCATGGACTGCAGCCTACCAGGCTCCTCCATCCCATGGGATAGTGGCAAGTAAAACTTCCAGTATCATTAAGAGCAGGCCTCTTGCCTGCTCCTGATCTCAGGGAGACCGCCCTCAGTGTCTCACATTTACTGTCACCATTGAATTGCTGCATTTAAATAAGTGTCTCTGCTCCAGCTTCCAAAGAGACCTCTATCTCCATGACAGTTGTTTTTCTTATATCTTCCCCTAGTTCTACCAGCTTACTTTTCTTCTCACAGTTGTTCTTTGCTTAAAATATCCCTGAATGCTGGCATTTCTGCTTTCATCAGGTATTTTTAAAAGGCAATTATTATGGCATTTTCCTGGCTGTTCAGTGGTTAAGACTTCATCTTGCAGTGCAGGGGGTGCAGGTTCAACCCCTGGTCAAGGAGCTAAGATCCGCACACGCCGCATGGCCAAAAAATCCAAAGCATAAAACAGGAACAATATTGTAAGCAATTCAATAAAGGCTTTAAAAATGGCCCACATTTAAAAAAAATTTTTTTAAAGGCAATTGTTTTATTATTTTTTTGGTTATTAATCATTAAATGGTTATTAGTTTTATTGGTTTTTAATCTACTTTTATATGGAAATCCTCTGAAGTGAATGCCCCCTGACACTTATCTTTATCTTAGTTTGACACCTTAACAAGTTTTTTAGTTGCTACTTTGTCATATATTATTTTTATAATTTTTAAATTTTGTTTTGTTTTTAAACAATAATTTATGGTATAGATTTGCCTTGATTAATTGTGTGTTGGGATCATTTTCTTAATTATTTTATGTATGAATGAGGTGTGTTTTCCTTCCCAGATGAAGTATTTGAGGTGTGGAGGATTTTGGCCCCCATTCTGGGACAGCAGCAATTTTCCTTGATTTCCAGAAGTCCTCAGGGACAGTTTTATCCGTGAAATGTTTATCTTGCCTTTTCCCACCCAACATATACCAGCAGCTGCAGGACTGCTCCAAATTCATATTTTATCCTCTCTACTCCAGGTTACCTGCAAACGGCCTGCTGTAAACCTGGCTTGTTTGTGTGGTCCACTTCCCTCACTTTCCCTGTGGGGAAATGAGATAAAAATGAAAGATGGAAGCTTCTACCTTTCAGCCTATTTTTCCCCAGAATGAGATTGTTGAGTTTTCTCTTTAACATATGGTACCTACTTCAGAAAACTGAGCTCCACACTGGTGTCCAGACTTCTTCCCACACATCCACGGGATACCTCCTGCCTGTATTAATACGTGAAAATCAACCAATTTATAGAAATATTGCATTCCTGTTCTTATCCTTTTCACTTGTGGACTAGTCCTGAGAAGAGAGGGCATAAATATCTTATTCTGTCATCTTTCGAGCCAGAAATCCATGAAATCATATTCACACCATAAGAATAATGGCTAGTATTGAAGGGTTTTACTGGGCGAAGACCCTGGGGCTAGGGAGATTTGAGAGTCTCTATCTTGGGCCTCCTGGTGGCTCAGACGGTAAAGTGTCTGCCTGCAGTAAAGCGTCTGCCTGCAGTGCAGGAGACTCGGGTTCGATCCCTCGGTTGGGAAGATCCCCTGGAGAAGGAAATGGTACCCCACTCCAGTACTCTTGCCTGGAAAATTCCACGGACTGAGGAGCCTGGTAGGGCTTCACTTCACTTCACTTGAGTATCTGATGTTCATCTGAAATGAACATCCAGATTCTCATCACTGGGATTTAAGGTACGTGATCCTGGGAAGCATGTCCCTACACTGCCTCAGTTTTCATACAGGGAGTGATCAGTGCCTCCCTAAACCAAACCTTCTCTCTTGGTGTTCTGAGGTTCCAGATTCAGAGGAGCTTCCCATTGGCTCTGGGTGATCAATCCCACAGAAAATTATCAACTTGTGCCAAAATTTGTGTATTCATTTCTTAAGGCTGCTATAACAAATCACCATAAACCAGGTGGCTTAAAACAACAGGGCTGTATTGTCTCAGTTCTGGAGGCCAGAAGGCTGCTATCAGCATCACTGGCCCAGAACCAGGATGCAGGCAGCACTGTGCACCCTCCAGAGACTCTAGAGGGGAACCTCTTCTGTGCCTCTTGCAGTCTCTGCTGGCTGCCAGCATTTCTCAGCTGTGCTTGCGTCACTCCAGTCTCTGTTTCCATCTTCACAGCACCTTCTCTTCTTTGTGTCTAATCTTCCTCTGCTTCTCTCTCTTATAAGGACCCTTGTGATTGTATTTAGGGTCCTCACAGTTAAGCCAAGGTGATTTCCCAGCTTTGAGATCCTTAATTACAGCTGCAAAGACTCTTCTTTCCAATAAGGTAACATTTACAGGTTCCAGGAATCAGGACCCAATATCTTTTTTTTCAGTAGATAGCAGGCTTAATTACTTATGAGGCTTGCCATCTACTGCCTCAAGACAGTGGATCTCATCTCCAGACAGTACATCTTCATTATCAGAATCTTAAAAGTTTGTCTCAAAGACTTAACTGGATTCAGTCATGCGTGCGAGCCTGCCTTGTCGCTCAGTCATGTCTAACTCTGTGTGACTCTTGTCCAGTGCTGTCCAGCTGTGTCCAGCGCTGGCATTTCTGCTTTCATCAGGTGTTTTTAAAAGGCAATTGTTTTGGCATTTTCCTGGTGGTTCAGGATCTTCCTGACCCAGGGATAGAATCCATGTCTCTCACATCTCCTGCATTGGCAGGCAGGCTCTTTACCACTGGTGCCACCTGGGAAGCCCAGGTTCAGTCATACATGCGGCCTGGATATTCTCAACACCACATGTCTATCTCAAGGCCATGTAGAACCCGATACCTTTGGGGGCCATTTTTAGCCAACCATACTATGAAAAATCCATTTATAAAATCCCAGCAGTTGACACATCATTCCGTACACTCTTCAGACTGGCACTCATTTGTCTATATCTATAAATGGATCCCGCCACGGCTTTCAACTAGAAGCGCTGCTGGTTTTAATAGAGATGTATACCATTACATGAGCTAAAATGGAAAAAGAAACTTTAGACACAACAAACAATCTTTCTCCTGTGACCTTTATCCATTAAGATGTAGTTCTTATCGGAGCTGGTCTACAGGAAAGTAGAAACAAACACAAATGAGCTGATCCATCAGGAAGCAGATGTGTGGGGTGCTTGTTGAGAATCATCCACAGTCAATGCCCTGAATCTAGGAGACAAACCATTACAGCCAGCAGAAGCCGTCAGGTAGCTGAAAGGATTGTTACTTACAGTGAGACAGTTCCCTCTAGCTTCTAAGTTATCAAAGTTGAAATTAAGAACAACAGAAAGTACGGGAAAAAATGGAACTGGCCCAGTGACTCAAATGAATGAGTATACTTTATATTGAAAATTATCATCGAATCCAAAAAATTAATTCACTGAACATAAGCAAAATGTAACTGAAAGGAGGTTTTCCTTCTCCAAAAAAGCATGGAGAGGTCATGGACATGGATTCCCATTCACTAAATGAGTGTGTAACTTCACATCTTTGAGACGTCCTTTCCTATCTAATGTGGCGTGGGTTTGGGGAGATAGAGTTACAATGAGACTATTGAAGGGCTTCTTCGGTGGCTTAGTGGTAAAGAATCCACCTGCAATGCAGGAGCCACAGGAGACTCAGGTTCAATCCCTGGATCAAGAAGAGTCACCAGAGGAGGGCATGCCAACCAACTCTAGTATTCTTGCCTGGAGAATCCCATGGACAGAGGAGCCTGAAAGCCTATGGTCCATGGAATCACAAAGAATCAGACATGACTGAAGTGAAGGCAGGCAGAGGCAGTTGAAAACATGATCTCTTGCAATCCTTACTGCTATAACAGTGATGACACTGTTATATTATGTCTTCAATGTTGCTTGCTCAAGAGTATGAACATTTGGGTTTTAGGAGGTCAATAAGAACAGAATATTGCAATTGGGAATAACCCGAGAGAGGACAATTGGATTAATGACAGCTTTTAATTCTGCAGTTGGTTAAAGTCTGGTGCTAATTGAAGTCAACGATATGGGTTCAATTCCTCTAAGGGCTAGATGGCTTTGCTTAGTTTTGGGGCAAGAGGCTGCTATGCTGGGCTTCCATCAGCCTCCTCACTAATGTGAATCATTGGTCCCAGAAGAGAAAAAAATAAATCAGAGTCCGTGCCATATGTGAACAAACAGGTCAACATCATTATAGAGTCCAACATTTACAGAATTTCAGGGGCAAATGGAGTCCTGCGACCGTCACAAAGTAGAAATGAGTATCACAATTATGATATTTAAAAATACAGTACTATTGTTTTTTTTTTAATTTAAATTTATTTATTTTAATTAGAGGCTAATTACTTTACAATATTGTATTGGTAGTACTTTCTATTGTTAACTTTTGGGTTTCCTTTCTCTGAATGGGAAATTTCTTTGTTTGCGATGATACAAGAATTAGAATTTGATGAGAAAGACAGAATCACTAGGACTGAAAAGAAGTAGGTGATTGAGTCTTCCCTGATGAAATTGTGGAAGCTGGTTAAAGAGTCCATATTAGGCAGTTATCTCTACATCTGTAGCTGGGCCTGAAATCCGCATGGCTGACAACTGTGAAGGAGAGATGTTGCAGTATGGATAAAATGAGATAAACAGGAACCCCCAATGTGAGCTGCAGCCTCTGAGGACAAAGTTGAAACTATGTCTGCCTCTCCCTGCCTCCAAGTCCCCAGCTTCACTGATGCAAGATTTTCAGAAAGAGCTGGGGTCCTTTTCCACAGAGCTGCACACGAACCTGGCCAGGATTTGGAACAACTGAAGGAGAAGGTCTGGCAGGTGCTGGGGAAGCTGGGGGCTCAGCCCTGGTCACATGTCAACAAGGTGAGCCAGCACATCAGCAGCATCATGCAGGGACTGCACCCTCACACCTAATGCCCCACACCAACCTTGAGCGTGTAAAAAAGTGGCTGCTTCTCCAAGCCTGCCTTCTCCCTAACTTCCTGCAATGTGTCATTTGTGACCTATACTTACCCAGAAATAGACAAAGATGGGGGTTCTGGGAAACATGGTTCTGGCTTAGCTAAGTTGAAAGCACAAATCTATCATAGATGGAAAGATTATAGAGAGTTTTGTATATAAGGTGTTTGTCACTTTTATGTATGTATACATGCACATGTATATTCTAAATTTGCATATATATGTATATACACATATACATACAAAGAGTCTCTTGCTTCAAAAATAACTTTGTTATTTCCTCCTAAGTGTCTGGATGTTGAATATCTCTCAGCTGGGGCAGATGGGTAATGGGTGTCTTTCTTTGACTTGTATAAAACAGAGATCGGCAAACTATAGGTTGTGGATTCAATATGGACCATTGCTTGTTTTTGTAAAAAAATGTTTTCTTGGAATGCAGCCACTTTCATGTATTATGTATCATTGATGGTAGTTTCCCACCACAATGGCAGAGTTGGGTACTTACAGAGACCATGCAGCCTTCAAAGCCTAAAATGTTCACCATCTCTCAATTTACTGCCAACGTCTGCTGCCTCTGGCATAAAGCTCTACCTTAGGCTGTCCTCTTGTCTGGTACAGTTCAAAACTGTCTTCAGACATCTCCCAACACTGCATTCTGGTGATCAGAGATGGGTAACAGAACAACATCGTCTTACCACTAATCGCTCACTCATCAGAGTGTTTTGCCGCAATTCTGAAAACCCCACGTGGAGATTAAGGTAAGCTTCTGGAAATCATGTAATAAAAGTACCAATATACCACCAGGGTTTACACATTCACATGAAAAGCAATTGGTGTGATTCCATTCAACAAATTCATTACATTCACTTAGTGAACAAAGCTTGGAGAAATAAAGCAGAAGAGGAAGTGGGTGCTGGATGTTCAGGATGCTAACTAGTCAGTTCAAATCTCATCAGTTCAGTCTGTGTTGGACAGACTTCCCTGGGCCCTTAAAAAAAGATCAATGGATGCCTGAGCCTGGTGGTCAACTTATAAGGGAAGTGGATAGGAAGACAATCTCAACTTGCCCATGTCATCATTTCACTAAGGACCAACCTTGTTAAGAAGACAGACTGCTTGCTCTCCCAGGGCATGTCAGTTACAGCAATCAGTCCCAGAAGACTCAGAGTTTTAAAAGAACACTTCCAGCTTAAATCAGAGCGGTTAGGTCAGGATGTCTGCACCCAGTTGGTGGCTGTATGTCCATGTATTTGACAGGTGACTCTTGACTCCATCAAGTCTGTGTTCTAGCTGAGGTTCCAACTCTCTGGGGGATTTGGGTAGTTCAGCCGGAAAATCAACAGCCGCTCATTTTTGCTTTTCTAATAAATCTTTAGCACTGGCATCTTCCTGGACTTCTCCTTTTTCATCTCTTCCTGTGGCTGCAGCGTGGTTCCTTATTTAGATGCCTGATCTTCTTTCTGTAAATGGAAAACTTTATTAATAAGACACAGGTGAAATCTCAGGAGGGTTTCCTCTTGGGAGGTGACTTTCAACTCAGTATGAAACTAAGAACATGGTAAATAAAGGTTATTTTCCAAGGTCTCCTGGGCTTGGAAAGTGGGCATAAATGAGACTGAAGGGACAGGTCTTGAGGTAACTATTGCAGAGGCTGTTTAGTGTCGTGGCACAGCTTATTAAATACTCAAAGTCACTTTACAAGCAAGAATGAATGTTTGTTCTCTTTGATCTGTGGGGCTCTGTCTGTATATTTTGAGGCTGCAGTAATGATGCCACTTGCCTGTTTACCCAATCAGCCGGAACTCTTTGACCTTAATCCTTGCTCTTCATGCTCGTCGATGTCCTTTTACAAATGCTGTGATTCTGTCTTAGAAACAGTCGAAAAATGCCCAAAGCACATGAGAGAATCTGCATAGCTTGTAACAGTGGAAGCTCACAGTTTCCAAGGGAATGAAATGCCAGAAAATCACTAAGCTTTCAAGAATGCAGCACTTAATCCAAATAATCCAAAAGCAATCTACTTGGCAATCTAATTATATTTCCTTAGGAGAAAACGGCAATAGTGTTTGTTTGCATTTAATTGCCTCCCTTTAATATGTTTGTGTTGTACTCATTTCTGACTCTGTTCACAATCTAAAGGTCCCTTGTAATATTTGACTTAGCCTCCCAGACAAACCCAGAGGATTACGCTTGGATTCATACATAAAATAGGACAAGAAAGCTCTTATTTTGTGTATGTCAGAGCTGATGTCAGTTTCTAGAAACAATCACTTTTCTGAGACAGGTAGAAAGGAAAACTAGATATTCAAATAGACTCATCTGTTTTGCTCTCATGTATTGAAGCATTGGAAACACAGAGAAAATTCTATGCCCCTCTGTCTTTCTCTCATTATGTGCTTAATGGTGAGGATGGAAGACACCAAGAAAACGACTCATCTTCAGCCATAAGCAACAGAGCAATACCTCTCTATGGAATGGTAATGTTCTGATGGGAATTCCATTCCCTGAGAGCCATGACAGCACTCTTTATACTGAATTGGAAATGCCACATTTGCATATTTCCCTGAATGTTTTCAGAGATCTCGGAGGAGCTGGTGAAGGTTGAGGCCAAAAGCCACTTCTGACTCTCAGGGAAGTCATGCCACACGACTGGATTCAAAACATCTTGCTGGTTTGTAGAAATGCAGACACTGCTTCAGTCCCAGCAAGGGTTTCTCCTCTGTCTTATCTCTAGCGTCACAATGGAATGTCAGTCCTCACTCCAACTACTTCATTTTTTCATCTGCTCTTTTTTTTGGCTTGGAATTGTCCCCCAGGACTGCCCTCTTTCTCTCTTCCCCAGGACACAGATGCTGCTACCCCCAGACAGACAAAGGCAAAGCTACCTTATTGATAAAATCCTACTTGATAAAATCTTGCTCAAATGTCACCTCCCCTTGGAATTTAATCCCAATATCACTCCTGACTCTGGAACCATGACATTTTGACATCAACCAACATAAATGCCATTGGTAAGACAGCCCTCATGACACTATGAGCCCTTCCCATGTAGGGTCATAGTTTCTCTTGCCTCTCCAGCTTCCAAACACAGTGCAGAGCATGTTACAAACACTCCATAATATCTTTTGAATGAATGAACAGAAAGCAATATTCTGCTCTGCAGTGAAAAACTAGACTCTGCCACATTTAGGAAAGGACAGCATTGCTCAAAGTTGCTTCATCTCTTTTTTAGATTCCATGGCTCTGGAAAGTAAAAGAGACACACAGAAGTTTTTCTTAACATTTCCACCTCTCTGCCTGCATTGCCCATATGTTCTTGCATGCTGTCTGCTTTATCCATGAGAGCCCTCAGCATAGTAATCACAGTTGTTTGAAATCCCTGGCCTGGTAATTCCAACATCTACTCCCTGTCTGGTTCTTCTGCTTGTTCTGTCTCTTCAAGTGGCGGTTTTTGCCCTTTGGGATACCTTGTCATTTTTTTTTTTTTTTTTGAGTGCTGGGCATGATGTATCAGGTAAATGGTGAATGAATTGCTGTTAACAGGCCTTTATTAATGTGGTGGTGGGGTATGGGGGAGTGAAGTGTTCTCTGGTACTGTGGTTGGGTCTCAGTCTCTAAATGAATCTGTGCCTCCAGCCTGTGAGCTTCATAAGTGTTCCTCAGGTGTTTTCTCTCCCCATTGTGTGGGGTAAGATGGCTAGCATGGGTTAGAGTTTGGTAATTCCCTTCTCCCACGTGGAAGGCTAGAACAGGCTGGCAGTGGTTATTTCTCTTCCCCAGATCATTAGGCTCTAATAATACCCCTGTAAGTTTGACTGTGATTACCTACTTTCCCAAGGACAAGTCTTATTAAGAAGAACAGGAATTTCCTGCTGTTTTAGTGGTTAAGATTCTGTGCTTCCAATGCAGGGGGCACAGGTTTGACCCCTGGTTGGGGAACTAAGATCCCACATGCTGCACATCTAAAAAATAAAAATTAAAAAAAAAAAAGTGTACTGCTGTTGCTAAGTCGCTTTAGTAGCGTCCGACTCTGTGAGACCCCATAGACGGCAGCCCATCAGCTCCCCCGTTCCTGGGATTCTCCAGGCAAGAATACTGGAGTGGGTTGCCATTTCCTTCTCCAGTGCATGAAAGTGAAAAGTGAAAGTGAAGTCACTCAGTCCTGTCCGACTCCCAGCGACCACACGGACTGCAACCTACCGGGCTCCTCCGTCCATGGGATTTTCCAGGCAAGAGTACTGGAGTGGGGTGCCATTGAAAACAGAGTGCTGTGGCA
Source organism: Bos javanicus (assembly GCF_032452875.1). Lineage (NCBI taxonomy): Eukaryota > Metazoa > Chordata > Mammalia > Artiodactyla > Bovidae > Bos > Bos javanicus. The sequence goes on along the minus strand of NC_083894.1, from coordinate 32,004,331 downwards.
TATTTCAGAATCACAGGGGGCTTTTTTCCTGGATATTGACTATAGGAATATGGTCAAGTCTGGAGATAAATTTCATGGTGTTGTGAGGGTCTTCCCTATGACTGCATCCCCCTGGAATTTTTCATTCTCAGAATTGTCCACACTGAGCCTCTGGGAATTCAGCTATTGCAGTTCAGGTTTTCCGGCCATGAAAACACTTTGGTGGTTTCTGCCAGGGAATTTCTGTTTCAGTGAGTTGTGATATCCTGTATTTGCCTGTCTCCAGTCTTGGGGGACAGTGTTTTGCCCCGTGTTCCTGCTCTCTCTGTGGATCCAAGAAGAGTTGTTGATTTTTTAAGTCCCTTCAGATTTTTACTTGTTAGGAAGCAGTGGTGACTTATAAGCTCTCTCCATTCGGAACCAGAAACTGTCAAGTCCTTCTAGTACTCCTTGAAGCATCATTTTCTTACTAATGTGGAGAAGCAGTGTTCTAAACTGTGAGTTGAGCTGTGCTGTTCTATGTGGAAAGTGCAACCACTCAGCAGGGAGGTCATAGGTGTCCAAAGCCTAGAACGAGTAGGTCAGTGCCATAGGTCACTTGCTTCCAAGGTGGAGATTCTGTGCTGCTCCTCAAAGGCTGGCAACCTTCACTCCTGTGGTGCTGCTCGGTGGTTCCACAGAATTCATGAGAATTCTGAGAGCACTGAGGCGCTTTTGATTTTTCCATCCTGGCTGTTGGATTTGCCAACTTAGAGCCTTCTCTTCAAAGTCTGCAAACTAAACTCCAGATGATTGTGTTAAAGATCGGAGTCTATTTGTGCTGGAAATCTTCTTCATTGGCAGGGCTCTCTTTTGTCTGGTACAGTATCAGGAAGTCTTGAGCACAAGCTGGCAGAGTCCTGGCAAGTTCTAGAGAGCTTGTCTGGAGTCGCTCGAGACGGGGAGAGTGAAGAGAAGTACATGAAGACAGTAGGGCTGGGAAACTCTTCAACCCTCTGGCATTATCTTCATGCCTTTTCAAAGAGCTGGGGAACTCGCCTAGCATTTGTTCAGCGGGTTGGTGTCATGCAAAACTCACCACCTTCTCCACTTTGAGACAAAAGGCATCTCCCTTTATAGCTTGCTCTGACAATTTTCTGTCAGACATTTGCAAAGCGAGTCAGACACACAGACAGGAGCCTTTGATGGAACAAGGGTGACATTTCAAAGCAAGAAGGATGAGAAGATACCTAAGAGCACACTCTAGAAATAAGCACCTTTGAAAAGGTACGGAGGAAATTTCTGAGCATCAGCCTGGTATTTTATCGTGTAGTGCCATCCACTGAGTCCTTTCATGTAGCTCAACATGAGTTATATTATGTAGAAGTTGCAAATGTCATATCACAGAAAGGTGAATTTCAAATTCTTATTTTACAGCTCCAAATTAGTGTGGACACTTCCCATCAAGAAGGACATTTGTTTCACTTGAGTTCTAGGCACAAATATTGCTCTTTTATGAACACATTGCAGTAGGAGAAATGATGTTCCCCACAGGCAGAAGGAAGGGATTGCTTTTACATTCTCAATAACTAAATGAATATGTATTTTTGATGGCCACTTTAGAAATGCCTTCCTTGACGGGTGTCAGGAGCTATAGTTATAACTATTTGAAACTAGGCTTTGAGTACTAAGAAATAGCTCACTGCTTCCATAATACAGAATTGCACAGAAGAGTAAGACGCTGTTAGTGGCTAGATTGATGGTTTGAGAGGTATGCGGTAGTGTGATTGAACTGGATGAGGGCAGAACCAACCCTTTGGCTGTTTTCTTCTCACTGGAGTGCAATTCTCATAGATGGGCGCCCACATGGTGTTGGCATATGCCTTCTGAAGGGTCTTGGTTGCTGAAGCATTGTTATACCGTCTACTTGCCTGACTTGAATTCACACAAAAGTGAACAGACCTTTCTCTGTTCATTTCTTCTTAATGAGAGGTAGAAAGTTTCTTGATTTCAGCTTTGGGTTAAATCAAACCCATAATCTTTGGACATTTCCTCAACTTCCCCAGGACTCAATTCTCTAACCAGCAAAATGGGGGAAAGTGAATTAATCTACACATGCCATCATGTAACTCCTCTGCTCATATATCTGCCCTCTCAGAGTTAAAGCTGAAGGTTTGATAACTGTCCACAAGTCCTCGCAGGTTTAAATCATCCAATTTGAAACCACAGCTCCTCTTTCTTCCCCGCTCTCTTCCTCTGCCTTTCTTGACTTATTTTCCTCCATACTTAACACATCTGACATACTATATACTGTCAGTTCAGTTCAGTCGCTCAGTCGTGTCTGACTCTTTACGACCCCATGAATCGCAGCACGCCAGGCCTCCCTGTCCATCACCAACTCCAGGAGTTTACCCAAACTCATGTCCATCGAGTCGGTGATGCCATCCAGCCGTCTTATCCTCTGTTGTCCCCTTCTCCTCCTGCCCCCAATCCTTCCCAGCATTAGGGTGTTTTCCAATGAATCAACTCTTCGCATGAGGTGGCCAAAGTTACATTTTGTTTATTTATCTGCATACACACCTACACGCAGATATTAAAAACCCTAGGAGCATACAGGTTTTCACTTTTTTATTAACTGTTGTATCGTGGGGCCAAGAACACTGCTTGGCATACAGTAGATGCTCCATAAATATTTTGAATGAATATATGGTCAACATTTTTATGGAGTTTGGCAGTTTCTTATTTAATTCCTACTCTACAAAGGAAAGATCTTTTTAATCCCTATTTTACAGATGAAGACAATAAGATTTAAAAGCAGTCATATGTCTAGGGCTTAAGGCCCCATACCTAATATGTAGTCAGCTAGGATACACCCTCCATCTCTTTTTTGAATCCAGTTCTATTTTCGTTGTGTTACATTATTCTGCCTCTTGTACCTGAAAAAAAATTGCTGTGTGAATTTAATTTAGAATTATCTGAAGTCTTTAAAAACTGTAATGTCCCATTTTAGCAAAAGGCATACTAGGCATGATTTTTGTATCTTTGTTTTTCGATGAGAACACAAGCCATGGCTGTTTATTAGAACCCGTCTATTTTTCATCCACACAAATTTTTGACACACATTGGCTCAAATATACCCTTCATGTCCACTGACTCACTGGGAGGAGCAACCCAAAACACTGTGACATGAGAGAAGGGAGAAGATTGTGGCGGGTGGGAAGAAAAGACGAGGAGCCATACGATAATAAAGGCGGTGTCTTCCTTTTTTTCCTTCAAGCAGTTCCGGTTGTTATCCTCAATGGTTTCCATGAACTTCTTTGCCTCAGCCTCTGGTTTGCTGTGTATCGCTCCCTGAGTGTCACCGAGAGCACGCCCCATCCACCATGGTGCCAAACAGCGCCTGTGTGTGTGCGCGCGCACACGCGCGCGCTCAGTCGTGTCTGATCCTTTGTGATCCTGTGGACCGTAGCTCACCAGACTCCTCTGTCCCTGGGATTTTCCAGGCAAAATACTGGAGTGGGTTGCCATTTCCTACTCCAATGGGTCTCCTTTATCCAGGGACCGAACTTTCATCTCTTGCATCTCCTGAATTGGCAGGCAGATTCTTTACCACTGCACCATCTGCGAAGCCCCAACCGTGCCCATGGAGGGAACCAAAGCTACCTAGCCCTCACCAGTCTACTTTCTTTCTTTCTTTTAAAATATCCCTTTTGCTGCCATACCTCAGCCACAGGTAACCACTATTCTACTATTACTACGAATCTGTTTTTATTTTAAATTTGAAATATAAATGAAGTCATACTTTTTGTCTTTCTGTGTCTGGCTTATTTCACTTGGCATAATGTCCTCTGGGTTCATCAATGCTGTTGCAAATGGCAGGATTTTCTTCTTTTTTTGAAACTGAATAATTTCCCTTTGTGATATATCTATCTATCTATCTCTACCTATATATATACTCAGTCATGTCCGACTCTGCAATTCCACGGACTCTAGCCTGCCAGGCTCCTCTCTCCATGGAATCTTTCAGGCAAGAACACTGGAGTGGGTTGCCATTTCTTACTCATATATATGTATGTGTGTGTGTGTGTGTGTGTATATATTCACTAAATCTATCAGTGGGTTCCTGATTGTTTTCCTATATCGACTATTGTGAATAATGTTGAAGAGAAATGTGGGAGTGCAAGTATCTCTTCTAGTAATGATTTTATCTTCTTTGGATATATACCCAGAAGCAAGACTGCTGATCATAGGGTAGATCTATATTGAAGTTTTTGAAGAAACTACATGTTTTCCACAGCACTGGCTGCATCAATTAACAGATAAACGATCAAATGAGTAAATGAATGAATGAAGTGATTAAATATGAAAGTAATATTTTAGGCAAATATTTTTTTTTTCTAAATTCCTTAAACTTTATGACTTTATGACATTAGAAAAACTATGTGTAAAACCTGAGTCCTTGCAAAACTGTAAATAAAGCAGTTTCCAATGGCTGAAGGAATTCTACATTAAATTATTGAAAAGTGAAAAACCTAAGAATACTTTGGTAAAAAGAATTCAATAAATAATTAACACAGTTGGGGCACCTTAATCAGTTTTTTTTTTTTTTTTTTAATCTGGGTTTTCATAAACCCAAAGTTAAATTAATACACATGTGACTCAAGATCCCATGTGTATCAATGTATCAAGGTATCGTTTTTTGTTAGTTAGGAAGTTCAGGTTTACGAAGAAGGAAGGATCTTATTTCCCTGTAAACATTTAGGAAGTGAAAGCTGTCAATAGCAAACTAAAATATTCAGGAGGGAAAACAGCCCAAATGTCACATGGGTAAGGAATAACTTTCAGTGGTCCTATCAAAGGACCTCTTCAAGTTATGTATTGATCCCAACACAAGGAAAATATGCCTAGAAACTTAATTTGACATTTATAATCAATAGCACTCAGATGTCACTGGAGCAGAGGGTAGAAAAAAGATGACTTCAAAATTAAAGTCATGAATTTGTAATTACAATAATGAATAGAAGTAATTTATTCAATTAATGTTTCCAGAGTCTAAAGAAAATCAGCCTGCCACAGCATGCTGCTGGAGGAATGGAGAGGCAGGATCTTGGTTCTTAGAGATTAATCTTTATTTACCCATCCATGCCTTCCTCCTTATCCTATTATTTGGGCTGTGTGCTTTGCTTTCTGAAGTGTGGTCATACTCTCCCCTCCCCTCCTCAACAAACTAACTATCATACATTAACCTAGTACGAAGATTGAACCAGGGGCTTCCCTGGTGGTCCAGTGATTAAGAATCTGCCTTGCCACGCAGGGGACACTGGGTCCAGCCCTGGTTGGGGAAGATCCCATCTGCCTCAGGGCAACTAAAGCCCAGGCACACAACTACGGAGCGTGTGCTGCCACTACTGAAGCCCGTGTGCCCACAGTCTGTGCTCCACATGAGAAGCCACCCCAATGAGAAGCCCGAGAACCACAACCCGAGAGTACCCCCACTCCCCACAACTAGAGAAAGCCCACACACAGTGATGAAGACCCCGTGCAGCCCAAGAGAAATAAACTGAACTAAGTATTGTCTTTAAAAAAATTGAGCCATTAAAAGACTCAACTTCGATAAGAATGAATCTTTGCCTATGTGCATTACCCCATCTTTGTCCAACAGTCTTAAAGAATCTGCAGATTTCTGTTTTGGTGGAGGAATAAGAAGCGTTGTACACAGTGGATGCTTAAGAATCTGTCCAGAGTGAATAAATCATCCAGGAGTCATTGGCATCAGGAGTGTCTACTGGGAATAACAAATATGTTATTTAAACAGAAAGACTATGACTGCAAAGGTCTACTGTGCTCATATATACTTTGGGAACGTCTTTCTCAACTTGATGAGTTTTTCCTTTTCTCCTGGCCACACTTCCTTTCTTTGTAACACCATTTCTTTGATGATTTATCTGGTCTCAGAGTTTTAAATGCCATCCTCTTGCTGGTGTTCAAAGTTACACCTCTGGCTATGAACTCTACTTCTAATTTTTAATGTTTCTGTCCTGGCTGCTGCTGCTGCTAAGTCACTTCAGTCATGTCCGACTCTGTGCGACCCCATAGACGGCAGCCCACCAGGCTCCTCTGTCCCTGGGATTCTCCAGGCAAGAATACTGGAGTGGGTTGCCATTTCCTTCTCCAATGCATGAAAGTGAAAAATGAAAGTGAAGTCGCTCAGTCATGTCTGACTCTTAGCAACCCCATGGACTGTAGCCCACCAGGCTCCTCCATCCATGGGATTTTCCAGGCAAGAGTACTGGAGTGGGCTGCCATTGCCTTCTCCATCTGTCTTTGCTACCCAACATATATATTCTGATATTGGAACAGGTACCTCACACTTGACACATCTCCCATCAAAGTTTGTGATTTCCTTTTCTCCAAAGATGCTCTTCTCCCAGTCTTCAGCATCTCAGCTAGTTGCAAATTTATCCTTAAGGCAGAACCATCCTGGACTCCTCTTATTTATCATGACTGACATGCAATATGCAGCAAAGCCATGTCACCAAATAGGTACAGAATCTGGTTAATGCTTGCATTTCTTCTCTATTCTCTGCCTGAAACCATCATCTTCCATTTGTGTTATTGCAATGGCTTCCTTATGGATCCTCCTGCCTCTGCCCTTCCCAATACCTGATCCTCACCCAGAGTCTGTTCTCAGTGTATCAGGCGCAGTTGTCTTTTCAAAACTCAGGTAGGATCATGTCCTTCCTTATTGTAAACCCTGAGACTTCCCCCGCATCCCACTCAGCATAAAAGCTAAGCTTTACCATGGCTGTAGGGGCCCAGGGGAACTGGCTCACCTGCAACCTTATTCATCTCACCTCCTTCATCTCTCCTTGTTAGTCATTCTTTCTGGCCTCACTAGTCTCCTTGATGCTTCTTAAACCTGGCAAGTATATCCTTACTTCGGAATGTTTGAGTGTGCTGTGTCCTCTAACAAGTATTCTCTCCTTATAGATAATATGACTGGCCTTTGAACAACATGGGTTTGGATTGCATGAGCCCCTTTGTGCAGAAGGAGGAACAACTGTAATGTTATATGTGGATTGTGGACATTGGCACCTCCATTTGTTCGAGAATCAACTGTAATTTGATTTCATTGCTTGGTTCCTCCAGCTTTCAGCTCATGTGTCATTAAATCAGTAATGCCTGACCTGACAACCCTACATGAGAAAACAGTTTCCACCCATCTTCGCCTCTGAGTTATTGTCATGTCTGACTCTTTGCGACCCCATGGACTGTAGCCCACAGGGCTCCTCTGTCTATGGGATTTTCCAGGTAAGAATACTGCAGTTGGTTGCCATTTCCTTCTCCACAGGATCTTCCCTATCCAGGGATCAAACCTGCACCAGCCCAGGTTTCCTGCATTGGAGGAGGATTCTTTACCACTGCAGCACCCTACCCTATCTGTTTCTTTGTAGCTTTTTTTTTTTTTTCAATTTTATTTTATTTTTAAACTTTACATAATTGTATTAGTTTTGCCAAATATCAAAATGAATCCGCCACAGGTATTGATCACCATCTGACCTACTCTTTACTGGCCTGTGTTATTTACTGCTGACGGCTTCACACTGGAATGTAAGTTTCATGAGGGCAGAGAATTTCTGTTTCTTTTTTTTTTTTCCTCAGCTGTATTCTCAGTGTGCAAGGCAATGCTTCAATAAGTATTTTGGGTGAGTTAAATGCATTATACTTATCATCCATTCCAAAACATTAAAAATCAAGACTGCATCTGCCATTCTGAGGAGACCAAGTCTCCGGATTATTCAGCCCTCTCTTGCTCATCACTTCAATAATGTGGAACAATTATGCTCTGGGTTCCACTTTTGGGTTTTCATTTGTTAATTTATTGTCAATAAATTCAACTTATTTTTTCATAGTTGCTCTAAGACATGCTACTGAAAGATTACTGTATGAAATATCATGTGTTTGTACAAATATAATGGGACTCTAAATTCTCAGGTCTCTTTTAGCCATATTGGCTTAAGTTTGGTTTAAAAAAAAAAAAAAACTGCAGATCTTAGATATTCTAGAAAATATATCCCCATTTAAAAAACTTTTTCAGGCAGGCCTACTGACACTGTTGGTAAAGGACCAGTAGAACCTGGTAGCTCTAGTTGGTATCTGCTTCCAGGAGAGCAATAAGTGTAGAAATGTGTGATGTCCTCTTGGGCTTACACTGTCCCCAGCCCCGTGCCGACAGGTTTACTGACAGGTAGGTTCAAGCAGAGGACATCTGTCCCTTCTGGTTATAAGCCACTTTGGTCTTGCTCCATCCAGGATGCTAAAGAGACTGGACAGTGTTGTGTATCGGGTCTTCTCTAATGATGCGTGAAAACTCACAGAGACAGATATATGAAGGAAATACCTGCTCATGTGTATGGAATCGATTTTAGGGCAGATTTCGAGTCCTCAATCCTACGAAGAACTCATTTCAACGTAGAAAGAGTTTCAGTTCCCAAATTAATACTTGTTAGCTCTAGACCAAATGAATAGTCTCTGGAAGGAATCAGGATAGAAGGTGAATCAGATTCTTTTGAAAAATTCAGAGAATCTTACCCCTTACTTGAGTGGCTTTACAACTAAATTTTTCTTTCTATGTTTATCTCAGCTAAAGAAAACTTCAGTAGTCTCTGCTCAGGCTGGAAGGGACCAGGAAGATCTAAACAGTTCTATATTCTGTATCTTCTTTTCTGACATCACTAAAATTTTTTCATAACTTTTATGTATAGGTCAAATATGCCTCGTCCATAAGGTTTTCCCTATCACCTTTATATGAAAATTAATCTTTTGTTCCAATAGGCTTTCATAATTCCCATAACACACTTTATATACCTACATATATAATATTTAATATGTTAACTATTTAATATACATAAATTTATATCTGAATTTGCACGGCTGCAGTCATTAGGGACCAATCATTCTTTCAACTGCCCATTCTGTGGATAATTCTGTTCCCTTGACTCCTTGAGCATGGACTCTCTGTTTCTACTTTAATCACTTCTATTCCTTCCGTCACTGCTGCCATCTCCAAAGCAGCCTGCCTTTTTCAGGTAAATTTGACTTTCTGCTGACAACAGCTTGGACCAGGCAGAAAGTATCTTCTGCAGGACCTAAGCTGTAGCAGGCTTTTGTTTTGGCTCATTTGTTAAAAAAAAAAAAAAAATCCTGGTCTAACAATAGGACAGTGATGACTTAAAAAGGAATTTTTCGCTGACAATTGAGGGATAAAATGTGCTGTAATTACCAGGAGTTTGAGGGAGAATTAGATGGTGGAGATGATGTTTTTAAATGATTAAGAGATTTGTTTTAAAAAATCATCTTTCCTTTTTCAGGATTTGGAGTAGTTTAACTGCAATAAACATGCAATTTTCTGGAGGAGCGTCTCAGGAAAGAGCCCCAAGAGAGGCTTAAATCCCAAATGCTGTCTTTTTCCGGTCTATGCCTCTGCTCTGTGCTCCCCCTGACCTGGGACACACTTTCTCCCAACATTTCCCATACTTTGTTGAAATTAACTCTTTAACGTGTACCTTCGATGCCAGACTGTGAGCTTAAAGAGGTCTAGTAATCAAGGTGGTTGTGTCAATCATTTCTATTCCCAGGTCCAGCAATTATTTGCAGAATGGATAAACAGTGGATGTGCTTAACAGTTTGGGAAATCGTTAGGCTCTTTAAAAACGGCTGCTCACCAAGACACAGGGTCCTGGAGTGAAATGCTATCAAAGTTAGTCTCTCTTCTTCTCTACAAGGTGTGCATTTAAAGTGGCATAATTTAAAACCTTGTTTTATGACTTCCATGGATGTATTTAGTGAACAAAATAGTTTATCTGAAATAATGTCCAGAACTAAATTCTTAGAGAATGGAGGCTGAGAAACAGAGTCTAGGGAGCAGTGCAGATGGGGATAATTATATAAACACTTAACAGATGTTAATTACCTACTTTTTTATTAATGCTCTCTAAAAAATATGAAAGGATATAATATATATATATGTATTTATGTACATACAGTGCTGATATAAGTCATGTGTTTGGAAAGCTCAATAATTCAACAAAACAGTAAATTATTGATGAATAGATTGTATTGCTTGGAATAACAGCAAACAGGTAGATGTTGATGAAGTGATTATCAGGAATTATTGCTCTCTACGGTGTGATCTGATTAAACAAATATTGATTGAGTACTTAGTAGGGTAACCATAATAATAAATGATTTCTATCTATTAACTGATTTGATCTTCTCAGACATTCAATTAAGTATTTTTTATTTTCATTTGATAGATGAAGAAATTAAAGGTCAATTACACTGAGTAATTTGCAAGCAATTATATAACCTGTAATTGGCAGAGCTAGGATTAGAATTCAGTTGTGATTTATCCAACATCTATGTGTTTTTTTTTTATTGCACCATAATGGATAGGGAAAAGAGAAGAGCCAGAGCATGTATAAAAGACCTCTTGGTTTTTATCCATGTCTGAGGAGGAGAAAAGTATTTAATGCAGTAAGTGATGAAGGGAGAGGGCAGCAAGTAACTATGGTAGTTACTACAGTTAAGTATGGTAGGGAAGAGAAGTTTGGAGAAATATCTGCAAGTATCCATAGGGGACGCATTGATTATAAGTAAGGAAGAGATGTTCTCTGACGTGCTCTGTAGACAGGTGACTTTGCCAGCAGTGTGGATACTAGGAGACTGGTGAAGAAACAAGAGAGGCTGGACACTTTGGCAGTGCTGAATGCTGTTACTTTTCAGTCCCTCAGTCATGTCTGATTCTTTGCAACCCCGTGGACCATAGCCCACAGTGGAAATCACCATATCCAGATGATGAGACACAGGATACACTACTGGCCTTAAGAATTCCTCTGGAAGAATCCTGGGTTTGGATAAGCTATGAGTAATTTTAATTTCCCTCAATTTGAAGATTGTGACTTTGAGGAAGAGAGTAGAATAAGGGGAATTGAATAAGTTTGGATATAAACCAGTTTGAAAAGCAGATAATTGTTTTTCAAACCATAATCAATATACCAATGAATATGTTCTTGACAAGGAAAAATACTTTAAAAATCACCTAATTAATATAAGGGCACAGTGTCATTGTACAAAGCACACAGGACAAATGAAAATCTCCCTTCCAGGATCACAATGTGGCTACAAGACTCCTTCTTAATGGTCCTTCCCAAGTATCAGCTGAAAGTTTCCTGCTCAACTGTTTATCCCACTCCGCTCCCCCATGCCTGGTTCTTTATAGGCTTGCTTACTATTCTCTATGAAAGAAGATTCCTCTCTGCCTTTAAGATGCTAGCAGATCTCATGACCTGAGAACTCTCTTTATTGCAACTGTCCTTCTCCCCTTATTGCCATAGTCTTTTCAAGTAAAAACTCTTTTGACTTAAGCCTGAATTCATTTTTCATTTGACCCAGGAAATAATAATAATAATAATAATGATAAAAGAGAGTCAATGAAAAATAAGAAATCATACGATAGAACAATATTCTATTATAAAAATAACAACAGTAATTGTAAACAGACTAGATATATCAATTAAAAAGCAAAGACTAAGATTTAATTAAAAACTAAACAAAAAAATCTGCTGACAGGAGACATACTTAAAATAAGAGGAAAACAGTTAAAAAGGAGGGGATATAAAGTGATATCTCAAACAAAAACACACCAAAGAAAATAGATTTTTCATAGGATCTGATTAAATAGCCTTTAAGACAAAAGCAGAATAATGTTCAAAGAAGACACTATGTTCTTAAACTGAGTATTCTACAACAGCTTTATATACAATATGCACTTTACAATATAGACTCTGCATGTATTAAGGATTAACTGGATGGCATGTTAAGAGAAATAAAGAACTGCTACTGAGAATTTTTATATCTCTTTTAGAAATTGAGTGATTAAACAGGGAGGAAAAGCAGAGATTTTGAAAACTAAAAGAATATTAATAAATAATAATCCACAGTAAGTGAAGATAGTATTTTTAAGTATACACAAACATTGACATCCCCCGAGAAAATTGGTTTCAAATTGACATAAAGGACATCTTCAAGAAATTTCAAAGAAATACAATATAAAAAAGTATTATTCTTGTAAAATCCATTATGTTTGGAAACTAAATAATTACTGAGTTATTTCTCAGGTTAATAAAAGAAATATTAACAAAAACTAAGATATATTCAAAATAAATGATAATTCATGGATTAAAAGACAAATTTACACAGCATAGCTAAATCAGTGCTTAAAGAGAAATACAGAGTTTTACATAAATTTATCAAGAAAGAAGAAAGATGGAAGATAAATGAACTTAGCACTCAGTTCAGGAAGTTAGGCAGAAAAAATCAAATCCAAAGGTATAAAGAGTAAGAAATATGAAACTAATCAACATAAGAGAATATTCAATGAAATTTAGATAATATACGGATATTAACATTAATATACAAAGATTAAAAAAAAGCTGATTCTTCCAAGAGACTGTTAAAACAAACTTCTGCCAAGGTGAACCAAAAGAAACAAACAAAAACAAAACTGCAGAGTAAAGTGAAGTGGCTCAGTCGTGTCCGACTCTTGGCAACACCCTGGACTGTAGCCGACCATGCTTCTCTGTCCAAGGGATTTTCCAGGCAAGACTACTGTAGTGGGGTGCCATTGCCTTCTCCCATATCTTCCCGACCCAGGGATCGAACCCGGGTCTCCCGTATTATAGGCAGACGCTTTACCATCTGAGCCACCAGGGAAGTCCCTAAACTACAGAGTGGGGATATGCAAATAAATAAATTGGAGAATGAGAAGGTGGAGGTAGCTAGCTACAAAACCGAAGTGTCAAAAGAGACCATAACTCTATAGATTTTTTAAATGTATTATGAGTTATCATAAGTAATGGATTTGAAATCCAGATGAAATTGATAGATTCTTTAAAACTGCATAAAATGTTAAAAATATTAGGGACAAGAAATATTACTGGGGCCCATGCCTAGGACAGTGTGAGCAAGTGAATAAACCTTTGTATCTGCCTGGCATCTGGCTTACAACAGAGGTTCTGATTCGTTTGTTGAATAGGATAATAAATGAATGGGTGAATAAATGACACTCAGATGCCTCCTGTGATACTGAAGGAAAGGACAGTGACCACTGCAGAGCACGGTGTTGATGCTGAAAACACGCAGGGTGGGAGCTGAGATGGCTGAGACTGGCGTGGGCAAGAAAAAGGGGTTGGGACATTCTGCTCAGGAGGAAGAACGATGCAGACAGCCGGGAAGACAAATAGCTCCAAAATTTAAGACCTTTGTGAAAAATAGACTTTGAGAAGAGAAAATTGTTCATGCAAACCAAAAAAAAAAAAAGTCCTTTTTAGGAACTGCTTTCATTTTGGGATAACAAAAGTAAGCTTTTCCTTTTTGCCTTTTCATGCATTGCATCCTAAAGCCAATTTCCATGATATTTCAGGAACGGCATTACTAAGAGCAAGGCAGCTTCTGTTGGGTTAACACTGAAAAGCCCGAGGGAACTCAATAAATAAGAAAGGAGAGATAAGAAAGGCTCCTTTCTCCTTCCCATTGCTGAATGACAATTGACTCTAAGACCCTGTGGGAAAGAAAGACACTTTTGTGGCAACGTATTTCAGGAAATTGTTTAAAGGGCTTAATACAATAAATCTCAGATCAAATTAAGGGAGAACAGTTTCATGGCATGGTCACAGTGTTAATAAGGACCTTCCCAGTCGGGGCCATTTCAAGGTGCTTAGCTCAAGTGGAGAGCCGTGGCACGCCCTGTAGGCACGAGTCCCTGGGTCTGCGCCAGTTCCTGGGGTGCACAGCTGGCCTGGATCGCCAAGGAGCTGCACAGTGCCAAAAAGCATGATTTCATAAGAAAAATACAGCTTTTCCTCATCCCAGGTGTGTGAGCTTTGGAGACTTTGCTTCAGCTGTTAACATAGTTACTCAACACCCCCAGGGAAGGCAAGCTCTAAACTGGTCCATGGTTGGGCTGGTTCCTGGTACCTGGCAGTCTCACGCTAACTTAGTCTCCTGAAGCTGTTGCTCTTTTTTCTCCTACAACCAAAATGCTCTTTGGGGCTATTTTCTTAATTCCCCAGATTCACAGAAGTCTCAGAATTCAGTTCTGTTCTCTTTAGTATCTATTCCCACCCTCCCCACCGCCCCCCTCCCCACCCAACTTCTCTCCAGGTATTACATGAAAAACCTTTTAAATTTCTTTAATATAATGACTTCAGAGGAGAGATGTGTCAGGTTAAAGACTATAGGCTGGAAAAGAAAGTGTCTAAGATGTCAGAGTTGCTCTAATCCCTAACTCAGAAGAGACAAATTACTGCTGCTCTACGCTCTGTGCCTCGTCTCTCAGCCATGACTGATCTTGTTTTTGTAGGAAAATTAGCACTCTGTCTGGGAAGTTTGCTTGACTGAATGTTACTTCCTCTTGATCCTGTAAAATTCTGAATCTTTCTTGTCCCACTTGAACTCTATTCAGACATATCCTTAGTTATTCCACCTGGGCCAACTTCTGGCACATTCTATCCTCCAGAGGAAGGCACTTTTCTACTATACTTTAGAGAGGATTTACCTTTGCCTTCAGAACCTCTAATATTACTGACATTAGGTCAAACGTTCTTCTAAAACCTGTAACTACAATAAATATTCGAAGCAAATATAATAGGTAGTTGCTTTACACTTAATACAGAAAAACTAGGCAAAAATTGAGACTGTCACTAAGAAGAAAAAATACATAATATAGAAATGTACAAAGTACAAATGAGGTAATGGAAATATCTGACATATTTATGACTCTCTAGTAATCACAGAAATGCACATGAAAACTGAGATTAACTTTAGGACCTATAAGTGAACAAACAGTAAATTAAATGGTGTTAACTTATTATTTATTTATTAATGTATTAATTGGTGATGGAGGGTGCTACGAAATGGTTGGGCTTCCCCAGCAGATCAGCAGTAAAGAATCTGCCTGCAATGTAGAAGCTGCAGGAGAGGCGGGTTCGATCCCTAGGTCAGGAAGATCCCCTGAAGGAGGGCATGGCAACCCACTCCAGTATTCTTGCCTGGAAAATCCCATGGACAGAGGAGCCTGACGGGCTACAGTGCATAGGATCACAAGGAGTTGGACACTACTGAAGAGACTTAGCATGCATGCATGAAATGCTTAATTTGATAGACTATGTGAATATAAGTTACACAAATATCTTAGGAAGTTATTTAGTATTGCATCTTGGTAACATTTAATACATTTATCCTTTTAAGTCATTTTTTCCCCTTCTAAGAGCTCTTACTAAGGAAATAATTTGAAATATTGGGGAAAAACCTGATGCATAAGCATATTTATTTATAAAAGAAAAAAATAGAGTAAATGTCAATGAACAATAAATAGTTAAATTAATTATGGCTCCTCTACAGAAAATTGAATATTATTCAACAGATGAATGTTATGTTTATAAAGAATATTAGTAATGTAAGAAATTACAACATTAAGTGAAAAAGCGGACAGAATGATATATAGAGTAAAATCTCAAATATCCTGCTCTGTATCTCTGTGGCTTCTGTCTAGCTGGTATTTCCTCCATAGAGCTTGTTTATTCCATCTGCTTAAGTACAGAGAGTTGATTTGTTCCTCTATGAAAGGAACATATTTAGTTTTAGTCCTCTTCCTAATTTCTCAAGTAGGGATACAGGGTCTCAGTAATACAGATTTTTAACAGTAAAGCTTCAATAGCAATCAGTCATCATTCAGTCCATCAACAAATGTCTACTGATCTCAAGCGATATGTGTCAAATATTAATTGTATGTGTGCGTGCTAAGTCGCTTCAGTCGTGTCTGACTTATTGCAAACCTATGCAATCCTGTAGCCTACCAGGTTCCTCTGCCCGTGGGATTCTCCAGACAAGAATACTGGAGTGGGTTGCTGTTTCCTCCTCCAGGGGAGCTTTCCGAGCCAGGGATGGAACCTGCATCTCTTATGTTTCCTGCATTGGCAGGTGGGTTCTTTACTACCAGTGCTATCTGGGAAGAGCAATTCAGCAGCAAGGGAAATACAGGTACAGAGAAAGAGAGGGAGAGATGTCCTACTTTAAGGAACTTGGGCAGGTATCTGTGCTATGTCTGTGACAGAGGTGGAGGGAGATAATGCACCCAAGAGAATGCTGTGAATAAAGAAGCTATATGCAGAAGACAGAAGGCAAGAGTAATAATGAGGTAGACATGCGAGTGGGTGAGTGGTTTTGGCTAGATTTGCCAGGAGAGGTCTCTTTGAGCAGGTGATATTTAGATTTGAGATCAGAATAATGAGCAGAGGAAAGAACAAATGCAAAGTCCTTGGAATGGCATATGAGAGAGACAGAAAGGAAGTCCGTGCAGCTGATGAGCAAAAGGGGTATTGGAAGCAGACAGGACTGGAGAACACAACAAGAGTAACAGTTCACGGACCATAATAAAAAGGTTTTTCTCTAAGTCCGTGAGTCTGACAAACTCAGTGGGGAGTGGGGAGAAGGGAAGAGATAGTTAGTGAGTTTAGGATCAAATGGACACACTGCTATATTTAAAATAAATAAGCAACAGTGACCTACTTTACAGCACATGGGACTCTGCTCAGTGCAATGTGGCAGCCTGGATGAGAGGGGAGTTATGAGGAGAATGGATGCCTGTATATGTATGGCTGAGTCGCTTTGCTGTGCTCCTGAAACCATCACAACAGTGGTAATGGGCCATACAAGAAAAAGGGTTTTCTGTCATTGTTTTTTAATAATTGGAGGCTTTTGAAGGGTTCGGAGCAGTGGAGAGATGTGATCTGAGTTACTCTTAAAATGAACCTGAGGATGTCATGGCAAATGGACTGGAGGCAGCAGGAACAGAAGCAGGAGGACCTGAGAGGAGGCTGTGGCAGTCACTCATGCCAGAGATAACAGGCATTTGAATTAGGAGCATGACACTGGAGATTGTGAAATGATGTCAGATTCAGAATGTATTTCAAAGTTCACCTTATGGCACTTGGGACTCACTGATGAATCACCTGTAGAAGACGATGAAAAGGAAGGACTCTGAACTTTGAGGCTGAGTAACTACGTTGCCAATGCCCTGTGGATAGATGCAGTTGGGGTAGGTTTGGGCATTTGTTGGAATCCAATAAAGGGGGAGAATTTGATGCAGAAGAAAAGAGGGTGATTTTAGGAATGAAGCCCTTAATAAGACATCCTGGGGATAAAAACCAGAGTTTAGGTGAAATCAATTGCCTAAAACATTAGCAAGTGCACTCCTTTCATTGAAACATCTCCAGTGGAAATGGTAAAAAGGCGAGATAACTCTCATCTGTTGATGTAATTTCCCTACCAAGTCTATGGTGAGCTTACCAGCAGAGAGTATGGGGTACGTGGAGAGGAAGGGGAGACTTGGGGAGAAGAATGCACAAAATAATTACCTGAGAGTGTGCAGAATGAATTTAATGAGAAGAGTGAGGCAATGTGATGGTGAGTCCCTGTTTCAGAATCGTAATCAGAAATTTGAAGTCCAGACACAATAGTTTTCTCATTTTTTTAACTCTGGCAAAATTCAGGGGACTATGTGTGAGAGAATCAATTCCTAGGCAGGTTGATAAGAAGTTCGGGATCACCAGGGAGGAAAAAGGGGTCTGGAATTCTCAAAGAGAAAGAATGCAAACATCTTTTTTTTCCTTTTGTCTACATTCCTTAGTCTTAGTCACATAAAACATTTTTTATTTAAGCCCAGAACTGATGATTACACAACAAACTCAGTTTAAACTCTATACTAAATCCTTTCAATGAAAGGATTATATTGTAGAAAGCAATGGCACCCCACTCCAGTACGCTTGCCTGGAAAATCCTATGGGCAGAGGAGCCTGGTGGGCTGCAGTCCATGGGGTCACTAAGAGTCGGACACGACTGAGCGACTTCACTTTCACGCATTGCAGAAGGAAATGGCAGCCCACTCCAGTATTCTTGCCTTGAATCCCAGAGATGGGGGAGCCTGGTGGGCTGCCGTCTATGGGGTCGCACAGAGTTGGACATGACTGAAGGGACTTAGCAGCAGCAAGGATTATATAACAACAATGTATCCTGCTTGAGGACAGTTTCTCCTTGCTGAAAACCTTCTGGCTAATCCTGTTATCTTAAAATGTAAATTATGGGAGTGGGTCTAGTAAGATCTTTACAACCTTGAGACATTCTTTTGATTTATCATAATAACTAATTTAAAAAGTATATAATTCCTTTGCTAACACTAGGATTGGGGGCACTCTCTGTCCCCCTCTTGATGTCTGTGTCATAAGCTTTCTATGTCCCCACTTTAATAAAACTCTGCTACACAAAAACTCTTGGGTGACCAGGCCTGGTCCCTGGGCCTGAAGCTACATCTTCTGCTTCCGAGATCACGAATCCCACGTTGTTCACCGTAAGCCACCTTGTGCCCATATAGAATAAACACATGTAAGGATTCAAATGAGGACAAAGTTTTGTGAGACAAGTAGAATTGAAGGGAACAGAATATGCAGAGTCTGAGGGGACAGGATTAGAGAGTTAAGGTGTTCACTATGAATTCTCGACTGCGTACAGAAGAAAGAGCAGAAGATAAAGAGAGTGATGGAATGTAAAAATGTGGAAAGATCAATAGATGGAAGACCTCACTGAGAGCATAAAATCCCTGGAGTAGGAAGACTAGAGTCAGTGAGTTGGAAGGATGGGGCAAGATTGACTTTTAAATCAAGATTTTCGTGGAGTGTAGTCATTAATGATTGCTCTAGGAATGGATGTCTTAGATGAGGGTAGAAGAAA
Organism: Bos javanicus; assembly: GCF_032452875.1. Classification (NCBI taxonomy): domain Eukaryota; kingdom Metazoa; phylum Chordata; class Mammalia; order Artiodactyla; family Bovidae; genus Bos; species Bos javanicus. The sequence continues at coordinate 31,985,527 of NC_083894.1, read as the reverse complement.
ATTTAACACTAATGAGCTCAAGAAACAAGAGAGCTTCTACACATATTTTAGTCTTTGAGAATTAACACTGAAGTGTGGTTGTTAGGAAGACAGTGAACAAGACACTGTAATTCTAAATTAAGGAAGGAGGGTGACTAGGAGATCTGCCAATGAAAGCGAGAAGACAGGCATGAGATGGTGAAATCTGAGAACAGGTACAGTAATGGATTTGGGAGGAGAATGTAGGAAAAGCCGTTTGGAAGCCTCTATAGGAAAGCAAGGGGGCCATAACCCAATCCTACACCTTGAGGTACGTAGGTCTTGGGGAATAAAAAACAATCCATACCTGAGATGCTGCAGATGAAATTATGTTGTTGGGACAAGTCAGTTTCGGTTAGAGCAAAAGTAAGAAAGCAACATGTAGGGAACGCATTTTGAGCATGTATGTGGTAACTTCATAAAAATTCCTAATTACAGAAGGTGCAGTGGAAGAGCTTGGGAAGGCAAAGAAGGGTGAAAGGTTAGGGGTCGTACAGATAAGAATGAGGATGCATAAATGGGAATTCCATTTGGTGCTGAGGCTTGGAATTCCACAGGTGCCTAAGGATGGGGAGGCTGATGCCATTGACCCTAGATGTCACAGTGTTCAACCATTGGATCAGCCTGTTTTATCTGAGGACACAGTATTTTCGATACATATCACTTTAAACAGCTCTCGCCAGGCAGTTCTTTTCCTAAATATGACTTGCTCCTCCACTGTTATGTGTGAGGGAATTAATCTAGGCTGGCCAGGGATCCGAAATGCCAAAGCAAGTCATGAAAGTAGCCAGTATAACAAGTCAGAATAGATTATTGCATTGGGAATGAAACCCCAAAACCGATAAGGTTGAAAAAGCAAATAAGAAGCAGGAACAATACAACCAGAGTGAGGTTCCCAATAATAATAAGGCTAGTATCAGTATTTATTGAGGGGTTACTGTGGACAAGCATGTCACCTGTATTCATTCATTCATTCTTCACACAGCTTCTAAGGTAGATACTTAACCACAGTTTACAGGTTTGAAAACAGAAGTACAGAATGGTGAGAATTGGTAAAAGGCATCCAGCTAGGAAGTACCAAAGTTAGGAAGGAAACGCAGAGCCTGGATCCAGAGCCCACTGTCTATACCATGGGCTGTCACATGCTGTCACAGCTCCAGGTATGCCCAAGGACATGCTGTCCAAGCTAGGATCTGGGAAATCATTTCCAATTTCAAGAGATTTCTTATTGAATCAGTCTATAATTGGCATAATTGGTTCTGACCTCTAAACACCTCTTATTCTGCTCACTGTTTTCCATCCCATTGCTGCCATCCTGCCCCAAGCCTCTTTTCACCAGGATTACAACAATTACTTCCCAAAAGGGCTCCCTCTATCTTGCCTTGGCTTCTCAGTGGAGCTGGAGAGACCTTTCAAAAGAATAGTCTTATTGTATCACTTTCATACTAGAAACCTGGCGATCACCTTCCCTTGCCCTTGAGATAGAATCAACTGCATGATGAAGTTGAGAGGCTCTCTGTGGCTTCACCCCTGCTAACATCTACAGCTGTCTTTCTTCTCTATCCCATACGATGTATATTTCTCCGGTACTAGACTTGTTTCTTTAGTGATTCAAAAGATACAACAAGTTACTCAAAAGATGTGTGTTCTCTGGCATTTGGGCTGTATCACAGATATTTCTTCTGCCTACAACACGCAGCCCACCTTTTTTTCCCTCCCCCATTTGTTGAGATGTTTTCAGTTTTCAGCAACTGAAAACCCAGCTAACAATGGCTACAGCAAAGAGCTATGTTTAGTATCCTCGTAAGAATCCCTAATCTAGATGGTTCTAGGGTTCAAAGAACCAGCCTCTTTCTGGCTTTCCATCCTGCCATTTTGCAGCATTGCCTGTTACCTTTAAGCTTATCATCTACAGGTCCAAGGTGGCGGGTGTAGGTTGTGATGAATTCACTGAGACAGCACTCAAATCCCCTTCAATGAAAGCACCTGCGGACCCAGTTTTTGTGAGAGCTGTGAGCAGACAGCCTTGAGGTGTCAGTTTCTTTAGGGATTGGCTCAGAGCAGAGAACCAAACTGCATGAGTTACAGACCTTCCTGGGGTAGCTTATATGCAACGTGAAGTACTGTGTGTAATGGCCTGGCCGTCTTGTGCCAATGGGGAACAGCACTGAGGAGCTTTTCTAGTTCCTCCAGAGCTCTCAGTTGGCTCCAGATATTATATTTCAATGTCCTATTCTATGCAATCCAGCTTCTGCTCCCTTTCTTTTACAGGTTTGTTCCTAAGGGCATTCCCAAACATCCTGCATGCGAACCTCTATCTGAGAAAATACTTCTAATTGGCAATAGTTGGTATCTGGGTGATCAGGAACAACAACCAATAAGATGGCCTTTCTGAGCTGGGTCTCTTGCTGCCAGCTAGCAAGGAAGAGCCCATTAGTGATGGTCAGTGAATCACAAATAGTCCCTATAGAAAATGGGGATCCAAATGCTTCACCTTTCACCAGTGATGAATTGGGTTGGTGTATCAAAGGAAGAGAATGTACTAGCTGGTGTAATTTATCAGGTCTTTAAGAAATATGAAATAGTAACTATAAGAGCAATATAACTAGCTGGTTAAATTGAGCTCTGGAAAAACAGTAATACAAATTTGAGGACAATTAATAGCCAATTAATTGCGGGAGACCTGGGTTCGATCCCTGGGTCGGGAATTTCCCCTGGAGAAGGAAATGGCAATGCACTCCAGTACTCTTACCTGGAAAATCCCATGGACAGAGGAGCCTGGTAGGCCACAATCCATGGGGTCGCAAAGAGTCGGACACGACCGAGAGACTTCACTTCACTTCACTTCACTTCAATAGCCAATTAAAAACTATGGGTGAAAAAGAGGGCCTTGCTGGAAACATATGAAGAATATCTCATCTCCCACAAAGGCAGGGCAGAGAAAGCTGTGACGAGCCCTAGACTTGATCTTCAGAGTAACAGGGCTCCAAAAAGCTTAAACTTCCAACTAAAGCAGGTCTTTCTGAGATTTCAGAAATTGACAGGACACAGACGCTAAACTTTACATCTCCCACATTAGAAGCAGTTTACATCTCTTATTTAGATTTTACAGCTGAAAATCTTTTGCTTTCTTCTGAGAATCTGTCATCTCCCCAGGACATGTGGAGTTCAGGGATCACCCGAGGTTTTAAGGAGCTGTTAGAAGCAGAATCAGGACAGGATTCTCTGTAGCTTACGGGATTATATGAGGGACCTCCCCTCTCTGCTTTTAGCCACCTCTGAGACTGAGGTTTTCTGCTTGATTTCTTTTTTTTTTTTTAATTTAAGTTTTTAAGATTAATTTTTATTGGAGTATAGTTGCTTTCACTGCCCAGTGGCTCAGACGGTAAAGAATCTGCCTGCAATGCGGGAGACATGGGTTCTGTCCCAGGGTCGGGAAGATCCCCTAGAGAAGAGGATGGCCACCCACTCCAGTATTCTTGCCTGGGGAAGAGCCTGCTGGGCTACAGTCCATGGGGCTGCAAAAAGCTGGGCATGACTGAGCGAATGACACACACACTCAGTTGCCTTACAAGGTTGTGTTAGTCTCTACTGCGGGGCAAAGTGAATCAGTCACACGTACACATGTGTCCCCTCCCTTTTGGACTTGCTTCCCATTCAGGTGACCACTGTGCATGGTTTCTAACCGTCCAGCTTGCTGTCTTCTCTGGGTACCACCTGTGAAATCAAGGACCTCTCCCAGGGAGATTCCCATCTTTCAAGGTTGAATCTCCTCAGGTTTCGTCCTACCTTTGGCTTCTCTTCAGGGATTTTACACAGTTGTTTTATATATTTTGTCTAAAGCTTGCAACTGCTTTCTTTCTGTGGGATGGCTTGTTTCATACAAGCTACTGATGAATTACTGAAAGAAGAACTCTCATTATTAGGATTTTTGAACAAAGAGTAGAAGGTGACTGCCACACCATCACCCCCCATCAAATAACACCACGTTGCCTTGCTCACTCCTACAGTTTTGAATTTTAGTTTAAACACCTCAAACTACGGATGCTCTGTCTTCCTCCACCTGCTGGAAGAGGTTAGCCATACATATCTCTGTTGTACAGTCCTACTGTGCCCTGTGCCTTCACTATCCCAACACCCATCACGGTTTATGGAAATCACATGTTTAATGTCTTTTTCTTTGGATAGGCTATCCATTCTCGAAGGACAGCAAATATGTGTCTCCTGTTAATTGCTGTATTCCAGGTTCTATCACGTGGTAGATAAATGAGAAGGATAGATGAATAAACAGTGAATAAATTCAGACAGATAGGGAACTTCCCTGGTGGTCCAGTGGTTAAGATTTTGCTTCTAATGCAGGGGATGCAGGTTCGATCCCTGGTCATTGAACTAAGATCCCACATGCCACTGGGCAACTGAGCCTGAGTGCCGCAACTAGAGCGAAGCCCTCCAGCTCTGCAACAAGAGATCCTCCTGTCACAGTGAAGATCCCACTTGCCACAACTAGGGCCCGACACAGTCATAAATAAGTAAATATTTCGTAAAAATTTAGATAGATAGGAAAAATCATATAGTTTAAAATTAGAACAGAGAAAGTGAAAAGGTTCTGAAAATCTTGAACTCTGATTGACGTTGCCTCAACCTACTGAATATACAAATACTAGTCAGCTCTTGAATGTCTCTCTCATCTTCTGACCCAGAAGAACCGGATATGACCCCACAACAAAGCCCACCTCAGTTGAGACCAGAGCGTGAAAAGAGCAGGAGCAGGTGCCACTGAGGATGTTTCCTGTATTTACCCTGAGCAATTTGCACCTTCTGTTTTGCCAGAGAGAAGCCAGGAGACCCTTGAAAAGAGAGAGCCCAAAGGCCTTGGAGTTAGGTTGCATTATCTGATTAATTATCCTCCTGTCCTGGCTGAAGAGTCAACCCAATTAGCCTTCCGTAACCTAAAGATTCTTCACAGATATTAGGATTTTCATGCTTTGAGTATTTCAGTTATGTGCATTTTGTGTCTCGGTTTTTGTTTATAGAGTTGGGGGTTGGTAAATATATATTTTGCAATACATGCTGAAATATTGAAAAATGAATATTGAGAAGTAAAAACACTTCAGTCAGCACCTATAATCTGCCAAGGCAATTAATCAAACACATACTTTGTCAACTTACTTTTGTTCTGTTATGTTTTATGACTCTATTATTATTTTATCAACACAATAAAAGGGATTAATCTTCATTGCATGGGAAATGTTTGGGAGGTAGAGAAAAGGGACTTAGCTGTCAGTGTCGGTCTTGTGGTTAAAATCAATCATTGGGACAGACTGAATTATTTTTAACTGTGATGTATTCATTAAGCCTTATTGGAAACACTTTAATGCATTATAGGATTTCCTACACTATCAGAATACAGATTGTCCCCTGGCATGAATTTGTTCAATGACTCAGTTGCCCTTACATTATCTGCCTTCTCTAATAGGAAATGGAAGCTTTCAGAAATTGATGAAAGAATAGCAGTTACATCTTTACCCACAGGCTTACAAGTCCCTTGAGATAGAAAGGCACAAATGTAAACCCAGAAGAATTTCTTAAATCTGGAAATAACTGTTTAATACTAGAGGGGATGCAAAGTTTCTCAGAAGGACCCTTATGCACGATAAGACTTCATCGGTTTCTACAACAGAAGGTTCCTTCGCCAGGGGTTGGGTTTTCTACATTCAGTGTAATTCAGGCTGACTGGCAGAAACAGTCACACAAGTAACACTCATCGATGGGTTAACTTATTCAGCATTGGTTATGACATGAACAATAAAAGGGGAACTGTGGGGGTAGAAAGAGTTAAGCCATGTAGTTCCTATTGGCAATGCACTGTAATCTAGCTGGGGAGATTTGTAGGAGAATAAACTAAAAATTATTTGAATCAGTATAAAAAGAGTCCAGCAGATTGGCAAGGACATATGCTTCACTCATCAAGTGCAGGAGAGGACAAGGTGGGACACAGTGTGGGTCTGAGGGGTCCTGCAGGTCCAGGAGGCAGGTTAATCTTGTCACATGTGCCTTGGAGTGAAGAGGGAGATGGTTGCTGTCTTAATGAGAATCTTGTGGAAATGTTTGTTTGTAAGTGGCTTCCCACATTTTCTTCTCTCTGATATGGCTAAGTGTCAATGAAAAACATACCAGGATAAACCTATGTGAAAAAATCTTAGTTTCAAAACATGTGATACTTCCTTTTTTTTAATATAAATTTATTTATTTTAATTGAAGCATTGAAACATGTATAATATCATATATGATACTTCCTTTTAACTGTCTCTCCAAAATGACTCTATTTGGTCCTGCAAAAAAGCCTGGAACCATCCATCGGGTCCCTGTGTGACCTCAGACCAATTATTTTACCTCTTCAGGCCTCAGTTTTCTCATCTACATAAGAAAGCACAGAACTAGTCATCTTGATGATTCTTTATTACTCCGGTTTAATGTTATGAACAGTTCTTCATTTTCTGTGGGAGGAAAACAGGGATCAGAAAACCCAGCTGAGCTCACTGCTCTGACTTGCTGATCCATCTCTGCCTTTCTGGTTGGTGTCCTTGCCCCGTTTTGCTTGGCTCGGGCAATTCTGCATTGCTTCTACAGAGAGTGGAAAGGTGTAGGGAAGTAGCTTGTTCTGTTCTGGTTAGTTATTCAATCCTAAATAATTAATGCTATTCCTGTACTCCATCACCTTGAAGTTGTTGGATGGCCAAGGGGTATTAATAAAGGATAAGTTTCATGAGGTCTAAAGAAAAGACTCCAAAACCTTTCTTAGGGTCAGCCAAGCAGAAGGAGGAAGGAAACAGGGTTAGGAGAAATGAAGGAGGGACAGGAAATACATGTTTCATCTAGTCCCCAAATTCTCCAGTAGGTAAAGAAGGAGAAATATTATAACTGAGAATTCTCCACACAGAATTAAGCCGGTGATAAATTAATATCTTTGAAGAAAAATCAATAACAACAAGGTCTGCATTGAGCTGAAAAATCTCATTATAAAATAGAAGCGTTTGAGCTGTGTTTGTCTCCCTTAAAATTAACCCTCTGTAGAAAAGAGCCATTTGAAAGTGGCAGGAAGTGCAGATCATCTCCTGTGAAGAGCTTCTTCTATAAATTACCTCTGCAAGGACCAGGGAGGGGCCGGTTCTGTGATCCAAAACATAAAAATGCACCGATGACCCAATGTAGCGAGATTTTCAAAATTAAAGGCATGCTGAGTCTCCTCCAAGAATGGAGTCTATGAAGGGCTGGCAGCCATCATTGTGTTTAGCTGTTTGGTATGTGTTCTGGATCAGGAGAGAATGGCCTAAAACCCATGTGGTCTGGATGGTAGAGGCTCGCACCATGTCTCCAAGATGCCAGACAAATATATTTTTAAAAGTCATTTTTAGAAAGTGAATTAATTATATATGTGTGTGTGTGTGTGTGTGTGTGTGTGTATTAAATGAAACTGATTACATCTGTGCTGAATTTCACCAAAATACATGCTTCTTTGAGTGTGATGTGTACATAGAACAGCCTCTGCACACATCTTCAAAACTCTGGAAATGGAATACTCACTCGTTCCAAGAGTTATTATTGATATCTATAGATCAATGAAGGAAAAAATTAATCAAGCACTAATTATGTGTCAGAAACTGTGTTATGTGCTTTACATACATTATTATAGTAAATCCTTACAACCCAATGACACAGCCACAATTATTACTTCCACTTCAGAATCAGGCATCTAGGTCTAAGTTACCTGCTCAAGGTCACATACCCAATAAAAGAGTGGAACCCACCTCTGTCTGGCTAAGGACCTGGCCTCTTAAACACCATTATACATTGCTGTACCAAGAATATGAATAATAACCAAGTTAACAGTGAAGTTAAGATCCAGTCTTCAGTGTAACACAGTGATCAGGACTATGGATGCTGGTGAAGGGAGAGACACACAGCATGATGGAATGAAACGGGGCACTCAGAAACAGTCCTAGACAAAAGTGCCTAGCTTATTTTCGACAAAGGTGCAAAAGCAACTCAGTGGAGGAAAGATAAACTTTTCAGCAAATGGTGCAGGGGAAAGGTGGAGTTTCTGGGCCAAAAAAAAAAAGGGAAAAGGAAATACCACCTAAATCTCACACTGTAGACAAAGATGACCCCAAAACAGATTTCAGGCTTGAATAAAAACCACAAAACTCAGATAAATACCGTATTCTAATGCATATATACAGAATCTAGAAACGTGGTACTGAAGAATTTATTTACAGGGCAGCAATGGAGAAACAGACATAGAGAATAGACTTATGGACCTGAGGAGAAGGGAGAGAGGGTGAGATGTATGTAAAGAATAACACAGAAACTTGTTACCATATGTAAAATAGATAGCCAAGGGGAATCTGCTGTATGGCTCAGGAAACTCAAACAGGGGCTCTGTATATCAACCTAGAGGGGTGGGATGGAGAGGGAGATGGGAGGGGAGTTCAAAAGGAAGGGGAGATATGTATACCTATGGCTGCTTCATGTTGAGGTTTGGCAGAAAACAGCACAATTCTATAAAGCAATTATCCTTCAATAAAAAAATAATTTAAAAAACCCCACAAAACTCTAAAATTTGCTGGGAAATATGACAGAATCTTCAGGAGCTATCATTAAGCAAATAATTCTTAGATTTGACCCAAAAAGCACAGTCTGTAAAAAGAAAAATTGATAATTGGGCTCCATCAAAAGTTAAAACTTTTCCTCTGTAAAACAGCCCATTAAGAGGATAAAAATACAAGCTATAGTCTAGGACAACATTCTTGCACACCAAATATCCAGCAATGGGTGGTATCTAGAATATGTAAAGATCTCCCAAATAACAACAACAAAAAGCAAACCATCTTATTAGAACATGGGCAAAAGACATGAGCAGGCATTTCAGCAAAGAGGCAAATAAGCATAAGAAAAGTTACTAAACATTATTAGCCATGAGCAAAATCCAATTTAAAACCACAATAAGATATTACTACATACTTATTAGAATGGGTAAAATAAAAATACTGAAAATACTAAATGCTGATGAGTATGCAAAAAAAACTGGATCACTGTGCAGAATATAAAATGACACAGTTGCTTTAGAATTTCTTAAAAAACCTAAACACGCAACTATAATAACAACACAGCAGCTGCATTACTGGGCATTCATCATCCTAGAGCAATGAAAACTTACGTTCACATGAAAACCTATATGGAAATGTTTATGACAGCTTTATTCTTAATATCCCCCAAATGAAGTAATCCAAATATCCTTCAACAAGTGAATAAACTGTAATACATCCATACCATGAAGTACTGCTGCTGCTGCTGCTAAGTCGCTTCAGTCGTGTCCGACTCTGTGCGACCCCATAGACGGCAGCCCACCAGGCTCCCCCGTCCCTGGGATTCTCCAGGCAAGAACACTGGAGTGGGTTGCCATTTCCTTCTCCAATGCATGAAAGTGAAAAGTCAAAGTGAAGTCGTTCAGTCGTGTCCGACTATTAGAGACCCCATGGACTGCAGCCCACCAGGCTCCTCCGTCCATGGGATTTTCCAGGCGAGAGGACTGGAGTGGGGTGCCATTGCCTTCTCCAACCATGAAATACTACTCAACAAGAAAAAGGAACAAGCTATTGACACACACAACCACTGGGATCAGACTCCAGAGAATTCTGCAGAATGAAAAAAAGCCAGTCCCCAAAGTTTACATTCCATTTACAAAACATTCTTGAAATGACAAAGTTATGAAAATGGCAAACATAACAGTGCCTGCTGTGGGTTAAGAAGAGGGTGACGAAGGAGGAAAGTGTATGTGGCTACAGAACAAAAGGAAGGATCCTTGGGTTGGAAATGTTCTGTATCTTGAGAGTGTGAGTGTCAACACTCTGGTGGTGATATCGTACTATGACTTTGTGGGGTTTTAGTTCCAAATAGGAAAAGGAGTTCGTCAAGGCTGTATATTGTCACCCTGTTTATTTAACTTATATGCAGAGTGCATCATGAGAAACGCTGGACTGGAAGAAACACAAGCTGGAATCAAGATTGCCGGGAGAAATCTCAATAACCTCAGATATGCAGATGACACCACCCTTATGGCAGAAAGTGAAGAGGAACTCAAAAGCCTCTTGATGAAAGTGAAAGAGGAGAGTGAAAAAGTTGGCTTAAAGCTCAACATTCAGAAAACGAAGATCATGGCATCCGGTCCCATCACTTCATGGGAAATAGATAGGGAAACAGTGGAAACAGTGTCAGACTTTATTTTTCTGGGCTCCAAAATCACTACATATGGTGACTGCAGCCATGAAATTAAGACACTTACTCCTTGGAAGGAAAGTTATGACCAACCTAGATAGCATATTGAAAAGCAGAGACATTACTTTGCCAACAAAGGTTCATCTAGTCAAGGCTATGGTTTTTCCTGTGGTCATGTATGGATGTGAGAGTTGGACTGTGAAGAAGGCTGAGCACCGAAGAATTGATGCTTTTGAACTGTGGTGTTGGAGAAGACTCTTGAGAGTCCCTTGGACTGCAAGGAGATCCAACCAGTCCATTCTGAAGGAGATCAGCCCTGGGATTTCTTTGGAAGGAATGATGCTAAAGCTGAAACTCCAGTACTTTGGCCACCTCATGTGAAGAGTTGACTCATTGGAAAAGACTCTGATGCTGGGAGGGATTGGGGGCAGGAGGAGAAGGGGATGACAGAGGATGAGATGGCTGGATGGCATCACCGACTCGATGGACGTGAGTTTGAGTGAACTCTGGGAGTTGGTGATGGACAGGGAGGCCTGGCGTGCTGCGATTCATGGGGTCACAAAGAGTTGGACACGACTGAGCGACTGATCTGATCTGATCTGAAGTTATTTTACTTTATTCATTGTTCTTGGCCTCGCAGCATGTGGGATCCTAGTTCCCTGACTAGGGATCAAACTCACACCTCTTGCATTGACAGCTTGGAGTCCTAACCACTGGATTGCCAGGAAGTCTGATTTTGGAAGCTGTTCACACTGGAAGAAACTAAGGGTCTATAGAGATTATTTGTATTATTTTTTCAATTGCCTGTGAATCTACAATTATCTCAAAATAAAAAGTTAAGTTAAAAAAGAAAAGAATTTCCAAGTAATATCATGTGCTTCCTGATAGGTTGTGCTATGAGGGCTACAACTTCATATCTGTGATATTTTTGCCCCCAAAATGCATAACCCAAATTTAATCATAAGGAAATCTCAAGGAAAACCAAGTTGAGAGACATTTCACAAATAATCAGACACTACTTTTCAAAAACATCAGAGTAGTCTTGCCTGGAGAATCCCATGGACAGAGGAGCCTGGTAGGCTATGATCCACAAGGTTGCAAAAAGTCAGACATGACTGAAGCAATTTAGCACACAGGCATTAAAGGTAAAAAACAAAACAAAACCTTGGATTGTTCCAGATTAAGGTACGCTAAAGACAATGGCATACAGTGTGGTATTCTAGATTAGATCCTGAACTGGAAACAAAGGATATTAATGGAAAATTGGTGACATTTGCAGGTTTGTAGATTAGCTCAAACTATTGTTTCCATTGTAATTTTCTGATTTGGGTAATTGAACTGTGATTTGGGAGAATCTGAGTGAAGGGGATACAAACATTTGTATACAATTTCTTCAAATTTTTGTAAAGTCTGAAGTTATTCAGGAAAGTAAAAGCATAAAGAATTTTAAACATATTTAACGTATAAATTAATGTTGGATAAATATATGAAAAAAAGACTGGTTCTTTTTTATTGCTTAGTGAAATCAAATGCCTAAAATCTGAAACATTCCCCTCCAATATGGCAGCCAAACCTCTGTCTCCAGCCCAGACAGGGAGTCACCCTGGAGCGTCCAACTGCTGGCCTGCAACTAGGGAATGGAAGGTTGATTTTGTGCATGATAAAAAATCAGACGCTTCAAGAGAACTGAGTTATGCAGGCTCAGAAGAAGGTAAGATTTTAAGGCTGAGAATAATTCTAATTTGTATCCTCTCAAACCCATTTGAGTTCTTTTCTTTCAAGGGAAAACTTCCAGCTCTGAGTGGGTTGTTGCTGTGACATGAGCAGCAGTGGCTGTCTCATACATCTTGGCCTGACAGCAGGAGAATCGTAGCCCCTCAACCTGTCATCTCCACCTTCTGGTTTCATTTATTTTTCCACTCTTTCTCTCTGTTCTGGGCTAAGAGCAGCTACAGCAATGCAGTCTCTAGCAGCCGTCAAAGCGGCATAAATATTAGTGATAATTGTAAGGTACAGTAATTGCAAATAGCGGTGATTAATTCTTACAATAATAGCTGTCCTAAGAACAATTGATTTCCCTTCCAGTCATGCCCAAGTTTCCCATGAGAAAGCTTTAAAATGGTTATTATTATTAGTTTAAGCTTTGGGGAGAGAAGGGAAGTGGAGAAGAATGGTGATTACTTTGGTTTTGTTGGCACTGATTCTCGGTTAGTGGGCAGAGGAAAGACATCCATGGTTTTGCAGGAAGCACTGTCCTGTCTCCCTTACCAGAAAATCAACCCCACTCTGAACGTGGAGGGGGGACTGCAACTCATGGAATGTGGATCCCACAGTCACAGCCAAGAATTGGCTTAAAACTATGATGACACAGCACAGGAAATGCACAAATTCTTACTCAGGTAATAACTCTCTCTTGCCTAAGTCTTATCCAACACTATGTGATTTACTTTTGAAATCTTCCTGATATAGCTATCTAAGCACTATTATCTCTATTTAACATATGCTAATAGAAATATGAAGCAGTAAATTGCTTCTTTCAGACCACTGAAGAAGTCAGTGATGGACTTAGAATTTAAGATGAAACAGCCAGGGCTCCCATTTTTATGATCTAATCAGGAAATTAACCCAAAATTTCAGGGCTGGTTTCCCTCAGAGATTACCCCCTCATCACTCTTCTTTTTGGTTAAGCCCACATGTAAATGAACACCAGACAAAATTTATCACCAAATGCTTACTGTCCAACTAAAACCAATCATTTTATAGTATATCAGTACTCAAATTTCTCTTAGTGATTAAAATTTATTTTATTTCAGTTACTCTCCAAACTAGGGGAAAACTATTTCTAAATTTACTAATTGGGATCTGATTTCCTTTTGTATGAGTACAATTATTTGATTTCAGAGTGGTGTATACTTGCATGCATAAACTAAGTAGTAGCAATAAAGCTTTGAATGTTCAGCATCTAGTTGACATTTCAGGTCCTTACATCCACTTTCACATACTTGCCTTTCGGAATAGGTATGTACTCAGAAATTAATTAGCAGTTTTCCTGTCTTTTCCAGATTTTACTATAACTCCAAACTTTATGAATTCAAGCGCTCTCCTCAGCTCATTCTGGTGTCCTTAGCACCTAGTAGAGTGTCTAATATAATACCAACTGTAGGTGATCAATAAATACTTGTTGTAGGGATAGATAGATTGATTACATCCTTATTATCTCCATTTATTTCATAGCTCTTGCTACTAACTGTTTGAGAGGTATACTAATCTTTTCTGACTACATTCCCTCAGCAGGCAGGGATTAAAAATGTATCAGTCAGCTACTGCTGCATAACAAATTACCCCCAAACCTTCCACTTTCAAAAAATGAATAGGGCTTCCCTTGAGTCTCAGTGATAAAGAATCAGCCTGCCAGTGCAAGAGACATGGGTTCGATCCCTGATCTGGGAAGATCCGGTATACTGTGAGGCAACTAAACCCCTGCACCACACATACTGAGTGTATGCTCTACAGCTTGCTGCTAAGCTGCTAAGTCACTTCAGTCGTGTCCGGCTCTGCACGACCCCATAGATGGCAGCCCACCAGGCTCCCCCGTCCCTGGGATTCTCCAGGCAAGAACACTGGAGTGGGTTGCCATTTCCTTCTCCAATGCATGAAAGTGAAGAGTGAAAGTGAAGTTGCTCAGTTGTGTCCCACTCTTAGTGACCCCATGGACTGCAGCCCACCAGGCTCCTGCGTCCATGGGATTTTCTACAGCTTAGGAACTGTAACTCCTGAAGCCCAGGCACACAACAAGCCACACAACAAGAGAAGCCACCGAAATGAGAAGCCTGTGCACCACAACGAGAGGAGCCCCTGCTCACAGCAACTAGAGGAAAGCCCGACAGTAACAAAGACCCAGCACAGTCAAAGGTAAATAAATAAATAAAAACAACAGATATTTTTTACCTTACACAATTCCTGAAGGTTAGGAATCTGGGTTGTCTAGCCTCAGGGTTTCTCAATGAATTTCAATTAAGCTGTTGACCAAGATTATAAGCTCAACTGGAACTGGATAATCTAGTTTCAAGCTCACTTACCTGCCTGTGGTTGAGAGTTCAGCTTCTTGGCAGGCAGGCTTGTTCCAGTGTTGTTTATGGCTTGTTCCCCAAAGTAAGTAATCTGAAAAAGAGAGGGAGACCATATTAGGGACAGAACACACAAAATTGAAACTGTAATTTTTTAGTGTCTAATCTTAGAATGACAAACCATCATTTACTGGCTGCAAAACCCAATCCTGGTACAAAAAGGGTGTAAATATTAGGAAGCAGGGATGCATGAGACCCAGCTAGGAGTCTGGCTACCATAAAGGCTTTGCAAGATTTTATATATCACCTTCTCAGTCAAGCATATATATCATGTACAATTAGTAAATTAGTTTAGATGAGGAAGAAAATTCTTTAAGTGAAAGAGGACAGAATCATCTTGGACATGAGAACCTCTGTAGTGGGAATTATGTTAGGTTCATCTCACAAGATTCTAAGGCTCATCCTAAATATAAAAGCGCTGGAAGAGAAGTGAGAGGTGGGAGGCCAGGGGAAAAAAGAAGATGACCAAACGAGAGAGGAGACAAATGTCTATTTTCTTGTTGCTTGCATGGGCAATAATAGGAACTCTTCAATTTCCCAAATTTTAACCTCTTATGAGCAGGGAAATCCTGCATTTCTGACCAAAAGTTGAAAAGGGTAGCTTAATAGTATGAAACAGAGTGTGGAGATGGTTGATAAATTAGTAGAATGACTGTATAATTTATTGTCTGAACCAAGACACTATTTAGAGCAAAAAGAAGGGCTATTAATAATGATGCCACAGCAACCGGCATAAATTGAGACTGTCCAGGACAATCTTGGACACATGCTCACCCTGTAAATTACAGCCATTTATTTTGGGCTATTTCTACGGTGAAGAGCCTGGAATAGTGAGTTTGGTAAACAGTCCCTTGAAACTTACCTTTTATGCTTTCTAGAATACCTAACCCAGAAAAAAGAATTAAGAAGGAAGCAGGCAGCACTGTGTCCTATAGCTTGACAAAGGACAACTTCTTGGGGAAGGGCTGATTTGTAAGGATGTTGTCTAAGAATTCATGTCCCTCTCAGGGAAATCACCAGTCATGAGGGATTCGAACATATCTTTTACTGCAGTTTTCCTCGTATCAGCTGCAAATAGAGAGTCTGTTTAATTTTGCAAATTTTCTTTTCATATGCATCTAATTAAAGTATCTGTTGAGTCCATCATGTTGTATTCAAGTTAATTGAATAGGAAAAAAATTTTAATGGTCCCCTATTAGATTTTCCTGGTTAATGTCACCACCATCTATTGATTTTTTTTTTTAATTAGAGATTTTTGTTAATGGATTTGCACAAATTAAAATCTGTCTAATAAGCAGTGCTCCTCTGGCAGTTCTCAGGACACTTGCTGAGATTTGGGGGAGTCTGCATTTTCAATGACAGATTCTATAGAATTCTAAGATGAGATTAGAATTCCTGCTGATAAACTTCATTATGCCATGGATATTTTTTCCTCCTCTGAAAAATACGATTTTTAGAGAGGATTTTAGGGAGACAAGTGTATAAATAGTAACACTCACTTGCACCCAAATACAGATTGTCATTCTTAAGTCTTTCCCGGTGGTTCAGCAGTAAAGAATCCGCCTGCAATGCAGGAGACCCAGGTTCAATCCCTGATCCAGAAAGAGCCCCTAGAGAAGGAAATGGCATCCCACTCCAGTATTCTTGCCTGGGAAATCCCATGGACTGAGGAGCCTGGTGGGCTAGAGTCCATGGGGTCACAGAGTTGGACACGACCGAGCAACTAAACCACCACCCCACCACCTACCCCAGCACCAGTATTCTGCAGCCCAGGGCAATTGCTGAAATTCTGGGTAGAGTTGTACCCTTGATTTTTAGGCTCTGCCCTAATGGTAAGAGAGTCACTCAGTCTAGCATAATTTTTTTGTACGGCTATAAATAGAAGAAATAACTATATCCAAGGTGATTACATTATAATTCACTCCCCGATTGCCTTTTCCAAGAAGAAAGAACAATTGTCCAAGGGCATTGGATTAATCTTAGAAAAGCTACTTTTTCTTTTTTTTTTTTTAATTTTTAAAGAGAAATGTTCAGTCCTAGACTTGATGCAACAAAGTCCTGTTCCTGATGGTCTGAGAGAGTTTAAAGTCAAAAAGGGGTCTGCGAAATATTCTTACTGTAACTTGTTTCTTCCTAGAACATCACTTAAAATTCATTCTGAATTTGAGCCTGCCGAAGGACAAAGAGAAGCCTGAGGGAAGCTTAAGGGCAAAAGAGAAAGTCTTCAGGGTCAGCATCTGGTCCTGGAGAAAGGTAAAGATAAGGCAAGAGAGCAAGGGAAAAAGAAACCTTCACCTTCACAGACTGCTGGGTAGTGGAGCTATTCAGGGCACACCAGACCCCTCCTATTACTCCTTTTAAAAAGGGAAGAAAAGTCCTCTAAAGTTCCTCATCTTCACAGAAGCAGATTACAGGAGAATTATCACAGGTAACCCTTAACCCACCACCCAGGAAGCCTCGCAGTTGTCACACAGTCAAGTCATTACAGACTCAACTCTGTCTTACTGCCAGGCAAGGAGAAGTGGTTAATCCAGTCCCTTTCATCCCTTTGAATCGTTTCCAAGGAATAAAATCAGGAATTCACCAAAGACAATAATGAAGCCCACCTGGCTCCACATTGCCCATAAGGATAAAAATCCTTCCATTTACATCTTCCAAGCTCTGCATGTCCCATCTATTTACCCAAATCCTATCCATCCTTCCATTTCCTAGAACTCCATAAAAACTCCCTGGAAGACCACCACTAAAATTCATCTCATCTCTCCTTTATCTGAATACTGTAGTGCATACAACATGCAGAATAAAATTTAGTGCTTAATTATACATCACTTTGTATTATCCTTTAACTGTTTCATGTAAGTAAAAGAGAGATAATATATTTTTTCAATTATCTCCCACATTTAATAATATGGACCTCCCCACCAATTTCCCATTCTTCTGACACACTCACTGTCCTTCCTGCTTTCCAGACAACATCCATTAGAATTGTTCCAAGAGAAATTCACATAATATTCAATATTTTTATATGGCTTACTACATATAAGCAGTTAAGCAAATATATGATCTGCACAGCAACCCTGTAATGTAGTAATATCACTTTGTTTTCTTTCCCTGATGAAAAAGAAGACATTACATAACTTACCCAAGGGCACAAGTCTAGTGAAGTGATAGAGGGAAGATCCAAATTCAGGGGTGTGGCTTCAGATTATGCATTCTTAACCCCTTCATCATACAAAGAGAAAGGTTTTATCTTCAACTGCTGATATCCAGATTGGATTCTGCAGCAAGTTAAAGTTCTAACCTTCAGGCTAATAGGTGACCTCCCATTGAGTAAACCATGAACCAAACCCAAAGGATCCAACCACAAGGTGATTTCATAGTACAGCAAGGACAAGCCTTTGGCCAACAATGGTGGGAACATGGTTTGTTTCTCGAAGTAGAAGGATCTGACTTAGATAAAGTAGGAATTCTGAGTCTCTCCCTTTCAACTAGAGGAGTGATGAGGAGAAACCAATGAAGATGCTAATGACCTTGTCTCTGTATCAATTCAACCAGGAGCAAGAGAACCTTTAGCAACATCCATAAAAAATGGGGAAAACAAGGCTGACTCATGACCGTGGCTATATCTTAGTGTTTTCTGTGTACTTAGGAAAGTGAAAGTCTTTATCTCAGAGCCACAACCCGTATAATGTGGGAACAGTGGTATGGGGGTAGTACAAGTTGGGTAATAGCTGATATTGAAAACACCTTTGGGGCTCCCTGTGGATTTGTCATGGCAAACATGTGACAATGAAGCCCTGTATGTTCTGAGTGGGCATGAAGAGAGGGTGAGGGCAGTGGCGGATTGGAAAAGGCTTGGTTTGGGAAAAGGGACAGCCTTGTGCAGCGGCCAGTGGTGATGTGTCCAGCGGACTGTGGAGAGCTGATGAAATCACCCACCCCTCACTGGCACAAGACCAGAAGGAAGGACAGCCTAGCCACACCACCCAGGGTTTGGGGGCGATCCAGAGGAAGCCAGGTAGATCAGAGGACCCCTCTTCTTACCCAAACTTCCATACAAATACACCAAGCCCCCTTCTTAGATCCAATACCATTTGGCACTGGTGGAGGGGCAGTGAAATATAAAGCCTGCGTAATTGCTCTAAGTGGCTGAGCTACCCACAACCACTGTCACGCCAGTGAGGCTTAAGAGGAGAACGTTGAAGAGAACAAAAGTGTGAGCTGGAGGAGGACTCTCTAGGTCAGAAAAGCTTGCAGTATTATTATCCAACAAGTTTAAGTTGCCTCTACTAACCCACTGAAAGGGCGTTTGTCACAAAAATCAGATGATTTGGAGAAAATATCAAGATGATTTCCTTTGCACATCTGAAGATGCTCTCTGAGCAGATGTCAAACCTCTGTGTACGGCTACACAATTTGCTATTTTCTCCTAAGTGCAGGCCCTTCAGATTAGGAAATGGTGTATCTTTTTGTATTTCTTGTTGGCTCAGCTCACAAGTGGGCACGGCAAATGCGCAGAAGTATTTGTTGACACACTGCCCCAGCGCAAAGGGAATGAACCTCTCCTGTACTTTCTCCAAGACAATTAAAAGAAAGAAAATAATAACACATGCGTGATTTGGGGGGAATGATTTTCCTTCCTCGCATCTAAATGTCTTCTTGGTAAGTGTGGGTTTGGGAATCTAATCTGGCTTCCTCTGCCTGTATGATAACCCAGGGAGCAGCTCCAAAAACCAGACAAGCCAATTAGTATTGCATCTAATTTTTGTAATTTCCAAAACCCTCCATCACAATGAGGTGATTACAGGAAAATTAACCTCTAGCAGTTGAAATTATTCAGTGTGGAGTTCAGCCAGGGACAGCAAACCAAGTTGACTTAGGAAGAAAAGCATGGGGCTTCTCCTTTCAAGTGACTTATCTGAAAAGTCAGCCAAAATGTGGAAACCTTGTTATTTCACTGACTTGTTAATTCCTTTGGCAACCAGACAGCCAAGGGCAGGCTGACGTGAGACAGGTGATAGAGTGGAATCAATCTGGAAGGCTTGGTTTTCACCCAGTGGCCTTGGGTGAATGAACATGGAGGACATAAAACAGAACAGAATCTGAGAAAGGAAGAGAAAGACTTCGAAGACGACACCTGGCACTGAGGACTTGGTGACCAAAAGCTTTAAAGGGTGGAGGGAGATTTGAAGGACGTATTTGTCAGGCACATAATAGGCATATTCTTAAGAGTTGAGGTTGAATAGATTTGTGTATATATATATGTATACACACACACACACACACACACACACACACACATATACATCAAATCTCATGTTCAATGCTGCGAGTGAAATCACTAGGAATTGTCTTGTTTTAATGAGGAAAAAAATAACTTTTGATAAATGGGTTTTGCGAATCTGTGACATATTGGGTTCTCTTTTTCTTACTATTGTTATTCATTCATTTCTTCACCTTTGGCTATGCTGGGTTTTCACTGCCGCATGGACTTTTCTCTAGTTGTGGTGAGTGGGGGGCTGCTCTCCAGTTGCGGGATGCATTGCAGTGGTTTCTCTTTCGGGGGGAGCATAGGCTCTAGGTGTTCTTTGGAAGAACTGATGCTAAAGCTGAAACTCCAATACTTTGGCCACCTCATGCGAAGAGTTGACTTATTGGAAAAGACTCTGATGCTGGGAGGGATTGGGGGCAGGAGGAGAAGGGGACGACAGAGGATGAGATGGCTGGATGGCATCACTGACTCGATGGACATGGGTTTGAGTGAACTCCGGGAGTTGGTGGTGGACAGGGAGGCCTGGCATGCTGCGGTTCATGGGGTCACAAGGAGTCTGACACAACTGAGCGACTGAGCTGAACTGAGGCTCTAGGTGCACAGGTTTCAGTAGCTGCAGCTCCCAGGCTCTAGATCCTGGGGTCAGTAGGTGTGGTGCAAGGGCCTAGGGGCTCTGAGGCATGTGGGATCTTCCTGGATCAGTGTTGGAACCCATGTCTTCTGCACTGGCAGGCAGATTCTTTACCACTGAGCCACCAGGGAAGCCCCCTTCTTTTTTTTTTTTTTTTTGTTTTGTTTTAAATACAGCCCATGCAGTGACCTGATTTTTTTTTCCTCAGGAAGTAGAACCCAGTGAGGACCTTTCTACACTTCATACACTAGACCCATTCAGTAAAACCCCTCTGACAACTCCTTCCTTGAGACAGGTATCCACGGAGCATCCTTCCCTTGCTAGAAGCCTGCAACACATCTAGATTAGAGTTTAAGGAAGCTGCCTTGCCTATGAACACAATCTGAAGTCCTAGGTTGTATTTGGTCAGTTAAAAAAAAAAATACAACATTGTTGCCTGCCACATCAGTAAACAAAAGATGTTGCGGCCATCAAGCCATCCCAATACAGCCTCCCCAATGACAGTGAACCCCGAGAGCACTCAGGATAGAAACAGGCTGCCCGCCATCAAGCCGTCCATCACCCTCACAGATGGACCCTGAGGAGACTCAGCGTGAGAAAGCACAGGACATTGGCCCTGGATATCTGAGGCGCGTATCAAAGGAGCCCAGACTCCTGTCTCTTCCCAAACATAGAAAAGCACCAAGTTTACTGAGAGGTCTGGTTTTCTTTAATTAACGGTAACATTTTCAAGATCCAACTCCCTTGGTCTTTGTTACAAAACTCCCATATATCTTGGCTCCTCCCCTACTTCTTTGGAATAGTCCCTCAGAACTACCTGAAAGGCTGCATCGTGGGCTTCAGTCCTCAGTTTTGTTCACTACAGAAAACTTAATCCTCACCTTTTAGGCTGTGTGTTCTTTTTTCCCAGTCAACTTTTCCTTCAGCAAGTAAACCTGGTTAGAAGAAGAGAATTTAGCAGGGCCCTCCATGTATTCACTGAGCTGATAGAAACAAAACTTCTATTTAGTTGGTATTAAAGGACCTGATGCTTCTCAGGTGACTCAATGGTAAGGAATCTGCCTGCCGAGCAGGAGACTTGGGCTCAGTCCCTGGGCTGGGAAGATCCCCTGGAGAAGGAAATGGCAACCCACTCAAGTATTCTTGCCTGGGAAATCCTGTGGACAGAGGAGCCTGGTGGGTTACAGTCCGTGGGGTCACAAAGGAGTCAGACACGACTCAGCGACTGAAGAACAACAAAGGTCCTGATAGGGTATTGACATTTGTATCGGGATTACTGTTGGATCCTCTCTCTAGAAGGTAAACTTAGTACCACTTGAATCCGGTCAATGAGACCTGAGAGCTAATTATTGTTTCTTTAGGAGTAACCAATAATGATCGACTAGAGCCCTTGCAAAAGCAAGAATGGAAAGACAGACGAGGGGATGAACACCCACCTACCCAGCCCAGCCACACATGGTCATGCGTGGACAGAACAGCTGGGCAAACTCAGAGAATTCAGAGTTTTTCTCTAGAACTTGTCAGGCAGAACACTAAATGGAACAGAGCTTGCTTCTCACACTTGAATGTGAATCACCTAAGGACTGTATTAAAAATGCAGATTCTGCTCTAGAAGGTCTGGAGTGAGGCCAAGATTTTGCATTCCTAACAAGCTTTAAGGTAATTTTGATGCTGGGGGCCCAGGGTCCAAACACCCTAAAAATTGGGCACCAGATAACATGATACTTAATGTGGAATCCACGCTGAAATTTGTAGAGGTCAAGCTCTTTGTCTTTTCCCCCTTTCCTTCCTTATGGCTATCTGTGTAAGCACCATAAATGTCAGCTAGAGAGCACTCACGCTGCGAACAGTTGTGGCTATGGGAGTGGGGCGCGGGGGCTATGGGAATAAAAATGGAACTCTTCTTTTTTTTCCATCAAGTGAACATTACCCTTTACATGGAACCAAACAGTGAAGAATTCTGTGCTCCTACTCTTGGGCTCCATTGACTGAAGAATCTGATGTTCAGAGAAGGAACTGAACTTTCACAAGCCCACTGGGAAAATGCTGCTGAGATGCGCATTAATCAGAAGGCTACAGGAGGATAATCCTAAGTGACTTTCCTTGAAAGCAGTAGCAAATAATCAACAATTTTCCTTTTGCCTCTGTTTAAAGGCTCCTAAACTACTTCGAATAGTTTATGCCACAAACTCTCATACTACTAAATAATAAAGTGGAAGACAGAACTATCAAGCTGTAGGTACTGCCTACACCTATGTTGTGAAATGTGAAGATCAATGTGCAAAACGACCAGCTCACCAGGTAAGGTCAATAGCCAAACTATGAATGAACAATAGGGTCTGCATGTCCCAGGATGGGGCTTAGAAATCCTTTTCTGAAGCATTGTGTGTGTGTGTGTGTGTGTGCCCAGTTGCTCAGTCGTGTCCAACTCTCTTCCACCCCATGGACTGTAGCTCGCCAGGCTCCTCTGTTCATGGGATTTTTCAGGCAAGAATACTGAAAAATCTTTTCATTTCCTCCTCCAAGGGATCTTTCTGACCCAGAAATCAAACCCAAGTCTCTTGCATCTCTAGTATTGGCAGGCAGATTCTTTACCCCTGAGCCATCTGAAGAGTCTTTTCTGAGGCATTACAATATAAACATTCTCACAAAAACGGCAATCCTTGGTGACGGGTAAATTGGAGAGTAGATTGAGATAGGTCTTGTACTTACTGAATTGTCCTTTTTCACAGAAAATATAGAACTAGAATGAGCCCCAGAAGGGTACATGATATGAACTATTGTTGGTTATCTGGTCTTTCTGCCAATTAAAAGGCAGAATGAAAACAATATGAAGTAAATGCAGATTGAACTCAGAATTATCCAGAAATAAACTCCATTCCACAAATTAGAATATTACATACTAAGATCAGATGATCCTGCCTTATGTATGCAAATTTAGTTTAAATAAGAGACAACAAAATGCCAGAAGCATGGTTAGGAATGTGTGCGTCTTTAAAAGCTACAGCTTTATATTTCAGAAGATAATTCTAACAGCAACTAGAGAAACAAACCACATCAGGGATAGATATGTTTACTCATTCAGTGATGTGGAAATCAGGGGAAAAAAGCAAAATGAAATCAGTAAAAAATCTGCAACATGAAAAAAGTGGAAAACAAAGCATTCAAAGTACATCAAATATCAAAGTAGAGAGAAAGAATATGTATACCTTATATTTTAAGGCAGAGCAGAAAAAAAAATTTTTAAATATATTACTTTGTACTCAAAAATTTCAAAGAAAATGGTCAGGCTGTATATACTAAGAGATTAGAGATAAAAAAGTAAAATAGAAAGTTATGTCTAATATGAAAACAACACATTAAAAAGTAAAACAAAAAGATAATTTTTTAAAAATATAAAATTATAATCACAGATTTAATATCAGTGTTAAAGATCATATTTGAATCTAACAGAAATTAAATTAGTGTTACGGAGGGTAAACTTGAAAATATTTCAGAATTTATTGAAAGAGAAAAGAGATAAAAATGAAATCCTGATGATATATATGGAAGAGAATGATGATCTAACATAGAGATAATTGATGTTTCTGAGAAAGACGACAAGTCAAACAGAAGCAATAATTCAAAATATGAGAGAGAAAATCCTTCCCAGATTGAATGAAGTCATAATCCTGTAGATTGAAAACATCCCTAAGTACATGTGGTAATATAAGTAGAAGACTAGCTTCCACATATAAGTTGTTGAAATTTTTAACTTTAAAGCATAAAAAGAGATGGCTACAAGATTTCTTCTGGTTATTTTTGTTGGAGAAAAAAAAACCTACTTCAAAATTTAAAACAATACCTATTTCCTTTTCTCATGGACTCTGAGCGTTAAGCATTTAGAAGGGGCTCAGTGTGGATGGCATGGAAACAATACACCTGAAAATTAAGGATATGGTTTTGTACTGGCTTTTGCAACAGACAGAATGTTCACTAATGAGGACAATCAGAGAGAAAATACAGGGGGATCTGGGGCTTTACAAAAGGGTAAACAGGGGAATCATTCATGAGCTATGTGCGAGTCATGAGGAAGGATGGAGTGGGTCTTATCTTGGAAACTGTGAGGGCAGGGTGGTCCTTCCCAGTTGGCTGTTTCCTGCCATAATAAGTGTGAGAGGCTTTCTCAATGAGCACTGTCTTCTGGGAACTCCAGACTCAGCGAAGTTCAACATCTCCAATGACTTAATCTCTGCTGCCAGGGCATCTGGAAATCGAGCAAAGACAACCTGAAGGCCAGGGGTGACGCTGTGCCCGGAATCACCTGATGGTTTCTTTATTCGCACATCTGGTGCCTTGCCTGGATATCCAAGGGCCGGGATGAAAAATTAAAGTCTGTCCTAACTTGGCTTTCCCTCCTGGTATCCTCAGGATGATCGCACTTGTTTCCTTGCAGTTCAGGGTTCCAAGTGTGCATTTTCCAAGCCAATGAGACAGAGACTGGATTTCCTTTTGTGACCTAGTCTTGACAGTCAGATTGTAACACTCCTAAAAGACTGCAAGGGTGTAAGCAGTCAAACCTGCTTGTCAAGCCTGACAAGGTTCCTGGTGAGAGCAAAGAGATGCTGGACTCTCAACTGAAAGAGTGTTGAAGTATTTGTGGCCTTTAAAAAAATAGCCAAAACCAACACTTTGACTATAAATTACTTACATTCTGCTGCATGAAAAATAAACTCACTCCTGCTCCTAAGATTCCCAGAGTGAGTGAGTGAGTGAAAGTTGTTCAGTTGTGTCTGACTTTGCAACACCCACCAGGCTCTTCTCTGTCCATGGGATTCTCCAGGCAAGAATACTGGAGTGGATCGCCATTCCCCCGCACCCTGGGAAGATTCCCAGAGTCTCATCCAATTGCAACTCGAAGTCTAGGATGTGATCATCCAAACTGGGTCTAGGTGCTGATGAAGCTCCTCAGGTGTGGGTCTTCAAGTATGGGTCATCTCCTTCTGGAGGTGGGTGAGCACAAGAGACTAGTTACCTCTGACTTGCCCATGAACAAACCGTAGCGGGACAGGCATAAGATAATAGTCGTGTCCAACTCTGTGCAACCCCATAGACGTCAGCCCACCAGGCTCTCCTGCCCCTGGGATTCTCCAGGCAAGAACACTGGAGTGGGTTGCCATTTCCTTCTCCAATGCATGAAAGTGAAAAGTGAAAGTGATGTCACTCAGTTGTGTCCGACTCTTAGCGACCCCATGGACTGCAGCCTACCAGGCTCCTCCATCCATGGGATTTTCCAGCCAAGAGTATTGGAGTGGGTTGCTATTGCCTTCTCCAGATAAAATAGATAGTCCTATCCAAAAACAGATAAATGTAAGGCACACAGAAGTCACTGTTCCATAGCAAATCTGAAATTGAGCTGTACATGTGCTGCTGGTTCCCTGACTAGGGCTCTGCCTTATTCCTTCAGTGTTGTTTATCTTAGGGTTCTTCAGAAATACAGAACCAATAGCATGAAGATAGAGAGAGATGGAGAGAGAGAGAGAGAGAGAGAGAGATAGGAGATAAATAGGAGATAGATATGTGTGTGTGTGTGTACATATATGTAGGTATATGCATTTATACACACCAACTTATCTATCTGTAGAGAAAGATCTATTTTAAGAAATTCATTTATGTAACTGTAGGGTTATCATTGGAGAAGGCAATGGCACCCCACTCCAGTACTCTTGCCTGGAAAATCCCATGGACGGAGGAGCCTGGTGGGCTGCAGTCCATGGGGTCGCTGAGGGTCGGGCACGACTGAGCGACTTCACTTTCACTTTTCACTTTCATGCATTGGAGAAGGAAATGGCAACCCACTCCAGTGTTCTTGCCTGGAGAATCCCAGGGACGGGGGAGCCTGGTGGGCCGCCGTCTATGGGGTCGCACAGAGTCGGACACGACTGAAGCGACTTAGCAGCAGCAGCAGCAGGGTTATCAAATCTGAAATCCACAGGACAGGTGGGCATACTGGAGACCCAGGGAAGAGTTGACAGTGCAGTTCAAGCCCAAAGGGAAACTGGAGGCAGATTCAACTTTTTTTTTTTTTTTTGGAAGGACTCACTCTTTTTTCCTAAGACAGTCAACTGATTGGATGAGACCCATCACATATGGAGGCTAATTTACGTTAAAGTCTGCTAATGTGCATGTTAATCACATCCAGAAAATACTTTCACAACAACATCTAGACTGGTGTTTGACTTTAAATTAGACACCATATCCCAGGAAAATTGACACAGAAAATTAACTATCACACTGTTCTTCCTGGCTCTTGGCTTCACCCTGTAAGTCCTTCTTCCTTTTCCAAAAAAAAAAAAAAAAAAAAATCGAGTTTGCCAAAGGATAATGTACTCAGACTGGGAGCCCAAAGGTCTCTGTACTGTCTCTTGTGTCTTTATATTTTGTACTATTTGTACTGTTTCTGTCTCTTTTGGGTAAAGTTTTTGCCTCCTCTTCCTCATCCTACAAAAACTGTCTTAAAGATGTGTTCTGTGCAATTCTAGATATGCTATTTGAATTAATTCATTTCATCATCACAACAGCCCAATGAGATAGGTATCAATTTTTTCTTCTGTTCAGGGAAGAAAATGAAGTCAATGAAGAGTACGCTTGCACAAAATCACACAGCCTTACTCAACAGAGCTGAGATTCTCAGCAAGTGTTCTGTCCACACACTTGCAGCTATGCACAGCACTTGTCACATATAAGCAGATGCTTCCTGGACTTCTTGCAATGAACTAACTCATTCTCTCTCAATCAACACTGACAGGGCACTAATATTTGGAAATAACTTATTAAAATGAATGAATATGTTGGAAGCAATCGTCCTGGTTGTGAAAAACAGACAGCTGTCAACTTTAGTTAGATCTTTTGGAAATGTCAGGAAAGAGCAAGCCTGGTGAACTAATAGATTTTCATTACAGGGTGAAGCCAGGGGGAGGGATGGAACAGGGAATCTGGACTCAATAACCTAATGGTGACTAATGGTGTAGAGTCTGGTCAAGAAACGAAGCCAGACCTATCTATTTTAGTATTTCCCTCTGTTCTTTGAAGAGAGAAGAAAAGATATGTCAGCTGTAACAGTGATCATATGTTGTTTAATTACTGTGCTTCTCACATCCAAATACTTGGCCATTCTCCTGAATTTTCAATAAGTGGCAAAAGAAGTGAAGGAAGAAGCAAGCAGTGGGACATAATTTAAGACGGCTTTCTAGCTTGGGGCCTTGTTTTATTCTTTCCCTTCCAGTGCGTCCTTTGAGTCCTCTGTTGTGTATTTTCCTATTCTCTTTACGCCTCTTGGGATAAAAAAAAAAAAAAAAAAACTGTGAAAAAAAGGAACTTCCCTGGTGGCTCAAATGGTAAAGAATCTGCCCACAATGCAGGAGACCCAGGTTTGATCCCTGGGTTAGGAAGATCCCCTGGAGAAGGGAATGGCTTACCCACTTCAGTATCCTTGCCTGAAGAATTCCATAAATTGAGGCTACAGTCCACGGGGTTGCAAAGAGTCAGATATCACTGAGCGACTAACACCATGTGGTGGGGAAAAAAAAAAAAAAACACCTCTTTATATATGCATTCTTCTCTTCCCATCCCCTCCCCCACCACCAAGAAGTTGACCCTTGAAAGTCAGTAAGTCAAGAAAAAGATAAAAGACATGCATTTGAGGGAGGTGACCACTCCACAGCGTAAAAGGCTGGAGGCCTCCAAAACCTGTCCCAGATTCTAGAGGGCATTCTCTCAGGCCACCGCCTGCCCTGCCTGAAACCAGAGCAGATGCCTCTGCCGGTCAGCCATCTGTCTGGACATGTGCAAGGGCGTCCTACGGTTTTTGTGTGTGGTCTAATTGCCGGCTTCAATAGTGTGGCTGATTGGGTGTATAAAAATCTAGTGTTCAGTAGGGATCTGCCATCACTCCTTGCTCTTCTGCATCTTCCCTTTCCTCTTCCCTGAGATGGGTTTTAAATAGAGTGTGCACACTGTATGTAATTGCCTCACAACTAAAATTCAGACTCTGGAATTGGGGGCAGGGGAAGTCAGAGAACAAGAAATATACCATAGATCAAAAATACTGGGAAAAGCACACAATACTTAACAAGGTGCAAGCCTGGAACAGGGACCCACAAGCAATCATGCCTCTCAGGAGGCACCTGGGAATATCTCTGACGTCTTCCCTTTTCCTCAGCAATGCCCCTTTTGCTCTCGTTACTTGAACTAGACCTTGAGCCGGAAGGTAGCTGGTGATATTCCCTGGGGATCTCTTCTGAGCCCCCCTCATTTCAAAATATTTGGAATGAGTTACCCAGGAACACTTGGTAAAGAGCAATTAAACGCCACCCTGCAATCTTGTGCTTAATTATCTTGTTAGGTACACACTGTAGCTCATTGCATCTAAATGCAAATTTGTGTATCTGAGATTTTTATTGGATTTGTTAAGGCCAATGATTGCTAGTTTATATGGAAAGGGGTTGGGGCTGATGAACTGTAGGAACCCATCTGGGCAGCAAGGAGACAAAAAGTTCTTTGATTCGTTTAAAATAGACCTCCCTCCCCCATGGTGTCTCTTTTCTTGAACTCTGGTTTCTTTTTTTGTGTGCTATTGGGCTCATTTGCTGATAAGGAAGATGAAGGTAAATAGTATTTTGAAGAGCAGAGTGCAATAAAGCAAGAATACGGCCGGACAAGGCAATTTGCCCCAAGACTTGAGTCTGGGTGCTGATCACTGTATCAGTGATTTTCAAACACTGGACAGTATCTTGCAGCATTACACACACCCATGTATGTATATTATATACATAGATTTCTATAAATCTATACTTTCCTTTGGGCTTCTCAGGTGGCGCTAGAGGTAAAGAACCCGCCCTTGCCAATGTAGAGGACATAAGAGTCACAGGTTCTATCCCTGGGTCAGGAAGATCCCCTGGAGGAGGGCACAGCAACCCACTTCATTATTCTTGCCTGGAGAATTCCATGAACAGAGGAGCCTGGCAAAGTGCCGGACACGACTGAAGCAACTTATCATGCACGCATGCGTACCTTCCTTTATTGTTGTAATTTATTTTCTATTCTAGTGTGCTCTATTCTATTCCATTAAAAAATATTTAAATGCTGGTTGTGACCCAGTTGAAGGATTTCACAACCCCCAAACAAATCTTGATTCTTAATTTGAAAAGGAAAAAAAAGAAAAGAAAATTGCATTAGATATTGCTCCTGCTCACAGTGTTTCTAAACTTTATTAAATCCCCATATGAATGATGGAAACAGTGTTCCTAAACAATACCACCAGCCCAAGGTGCTAATCATAAAGGGTCAGCCTAAAATCAGGTAAAGCAGGGGGGCTGAGGGGGCAGCACATGTGTGCAGTGGAATTTGCTAAAGGTGGCGTAGTTGGCAGCGGAATGAATCCCCTGGTGAGTTGGCATTACTGCATTTCAAATGATGCCAGCTTCCAAGGGCATTTTACATTCATAAATACAAGTGCAGGCTGTGCCTGAATGGTTCTTGGGCACTACCCCTTTCCACCAGCCCCGCTCAGGCTATTAGACCACAGGGATCTTGAGGGAAGATGACTTCATGTTCAATGCCAGCCATGGCTATCACTTTTCTCACTGTCTTCCCCACTGAGCTTGGGGTCAGTCACCTTTCATCCTTTTCTGGTAGACAAGCCTATTTTACGAACTGTGGCTTGCCAATCAATAAGCATCGTTTGTCAACATTGCCCTCAGATCATCTGCAGCCCCAAATATTAATGCCAAATATTCTATCTTAGCTAAAATATCAGGTTGGTACAAAAGTACGTGTGATTTCTGCATTGTTGAAATTTGACACTGGAATACATTCTAAATAGATATGGTTATGTCATACATCATTTTAATGTGCCTTTCTCACTTCATGTTTCTCTGCTAATGATATTACTTGCTGTTTAGTTTATATTTATTGCAGACTATGGAAATGATGTTAGACAAAAAGCAAATTCAAGTAATTTCTTATTTGAGTTCAAAATGGGACATAAAGCAGCAGAGACAACTCCCAACATCAACAACACATTTGTCTCAGGAACTGCTAACAAAAGTACAGTGAGGTGGTGATTCAAGAAGTTTTGCAGAGGAGATGAGAGCCTTGAAGATGAGGAGTGCAGTGGCTGGCCATCAGAAGTTGACAACGACCAACTGAAAACAATCATCAACGCTGATCATCTTAAAACTACACGAGAAGTCGTTCAACCTCGACCATTCTACAGTTGTTTGGCACTTGAAGCAAATAGGAAAGATGAAAAGGCTGGATTAAGTGGATGCCTAATGAGCTGGGCACAGATCAAAAAAATTATCATTTTGAAGTGTCATCTGCTCTTATTCTATGCAAAAACAACAAACCATTTCTTGGCTGGATTATGACATGTGACGAAAAGTGGATTTTATATGACAACTCGTGACAACCAGCTCAGTGGTTGGACCAAGAAGAAGCTCCAAAGCATTTCTCAAAGCCAAACTTGCACCAAAAAAAGGTCATGGTAATTGTTTGGTGGTCTGCTGCCCATCTGATCCACTACAGCTTTCTGAATCCCAGTGAAACCATTACATCTGAGAAGTATGCTCAGCAAATCAATGCAATACACCGAGAACTGCAAAGCCTGCAGCCAGCATTGGTCAACAGAAAGGGCCCAATTCTTCTCAATGACAAAGCCTGACCACACATCACACAATCAATGCTTTAAAAGTTGACCAAATTGAGCTACAAAGTTTTGCCATATTCACCTGACCTCTCACCAACTGACTACCACTTCTTCAAGCATCTTGACAACTTTTTGCAGGGAAAACACTTCCACAACTGGCAGGAGGCAGAAAATGTTTTCCAAGTATTCACGGAATCCTGCAGCACGGATACTTATGCTACAGGAACAAACTTATTTCTCATTGGAAAAAATGTTTTGATTGTAACTGTTTCTATTTTGGTTGTGTTTGAGCCTAGTTATAACTTAAAATTCACAGTCCAAAACCACAATTACTTTTGCACCAAGATAATAGAGTACAGGGAAATTATAAACTTCTGGAGAGAAAGGAAGGAATGGAAGATGAGGAACTAAGGGTGGAAAACACATTCATTGAATGCCTTCTCTTTTAGACATAATGTCAGAGGTATTATTTTATTTAATACTAATAAGCCCCATTAGACTGGTTCCAAATAGGAAAAGGAGCACGTCAAGGCTGTATATCGTCACCCTGCGTATTTAACTTATATGCAGAGAACATCATGAGAAACGCTGGGCTGGAGGAAGCACAAGCTGGAATCAAGATTGCCGGTAGAAATATCAATAACCTCAGATATGCAGATGACACCACCCTTATGGTAGAAAATGAAGAGGAACTAAAATGGTTCTTGATGAAAGTGAAAGAGGAGAGTGAAAAAGTTGGCTTAAAACTCAACTTTCAGAAAACTAAGATCATGCCATCTGGTCCCATCATTTCATGGGAAATAGATGGGGAAACAGTGGAAGCAGTGTCAGACTTTATTTTGTGGGGGCTCCAAAATCACTGCAGATGGTAACTGCAGCCATGAAATTAAAAGACGTTTACTCCTTGAAGGAAAATTATGACCAACCTAGATAGCATATTAAAAAGCAGGGACATTACTTTGCCAACAAAGGTCCGTCTAGTCAAGGCTATGGTTTTTCCAGTAGTCATGTATGGATGTGAGAGTTGGACTGTGAAGAAGGCTGAGCACCAAAGAATTGATGCTTTTGAACTGTGGTGTTGGAGAAGACTCTTGAGAGTCCCTTGGACTGCAAGGAGATCCAACCAGTCCATTCTGAAGGAGATCAGCCCTGGGATTTCTTTGGAAGGAATGATGCTAAAGCTGAAACTCCAGTACTTTGGCCACCTCATGCAAAGAGTTGACTTATTCGAAAAGACTCTGATGCTGGGAAGGATTGGGGGCAGGAGGAGAAGGGGACGACAGAGGATGAGATGGCTGGATGGCATCACTGACTCAATGGTCGTGAGTCTGAGTGAACTCTGGGAGTTGGTGATGGACAGGGAGGCCTGGTGTGCTGCAATTCATGGGGTCACAAAGAGTCAGACACAACTGAGAGACTGAACTGAACTGAACAAGCCCCATTAAAAAGACGGTCATTGATCCTACTATTTGAAAATGATCTTCAGGAAGGTTGAGCTGGAATTTCCAAAGTTATATAGGTAGTGGGTGTTGTGGATTAAAATATAGGTCTGCCCATTATTCACAGTAACTAAGGTATAGAAACAATCTACATGTCCATCAATATATGAATGGATTAAGAAGATGCAAGATACATAATTATATATGTATATAATTCTAATATTTTTTCATCCATGAGAACGAAGGAAATCCTGCCATTTACAAGATTTTGGATGGACCTTGAGGGCATTATGCTTAGTGAAGTAAGTCAGATGGAGAAAGACAAATACTGTACGATATCCGTTATGCACAAAATCTAAACAGAGAAACAAAGAGTGGCGATTACCAGGGGTTGGGGTGGGGAAGATGGGGACATATTGGCCGAAGGGTACAGAGTCCCGATTTTAAGATGAACAGGTTTAGGGATATAAGGTACAGCTGGTGATTATAGCTAATAATACTGTATAGCTAATATACTTGGCTTTGTTGCTAACAGAGAAAATCATAAATGGTCTCACCACAAAAAAGAAATGGTAACTAGGTCATGAGATGGAGGCAGTAGCCAGTACAAAGGTGGTAATGATTTTGCAACTTATAAAAGTATCAAATCAACATATTGTACACTTACACACAGTTACCTGTCAATTATACTCAATAAAAATATGAAAAAAAAATTTTTTAATGAAAATGTCTCCTCCTACCCCTGCCAAAAAAAATACAATTCTGCCTGGGTCTCCAGAGCATGTTCTTCCTAATATGCACAGGGACCTTCTATTTTCACTCTGAATCACAGAGAACATCAATCAGAATGTCAACAAAGAAAACCCACTCTTGATATGGTGCTTCCACATTCACATTCAGAAACTCTAAGGAGACGTGTGAGATGGAATGATAGCCGAGTTAGAGATCATGAGATTGAGTTCCTGGATCACTTGATACATTGGACAAGGTAGTCTCTTTGCAACTTAAGTTGCAAAGAAGATAAAAAGAGAAGGGAAGGGAAGGCAAGTAGCTGCAAGGTTGGAAAAAAGAGAAACTTAATTAGATATTCTCCTGCTAAGTGAGATAGGTACTTTCAGACAATAGAGTTATTGTGAGAAAGGTTTGATTCAAAACTAAGGTAAGCAGCTCCTTTGCCCCTTTTCTGTTTGTTCGCCACTGTTTTCCTTAGACTTAAGCATAAAGATGAGATTAGGCAACATTAACCTAGCTCCTGATTGCTGCTTTTCTAAATATACACAACACCTTACCTCACCTGTTGATTCCTTTCCTAGATTAGGAGAAATAAGAATGGAGAATTAAGTAGTTAAAGAACGACTGACTCTCTACCCCTTGTTTCCCCTTAGTAAATTTACAGGTGGACCCCACAAGCTCAGGCTGATCACAGGGGCAAGACAGCACCCCAAGGAAGAAGATAAGGAAAAGTCAGCCAACCTGCGCACAATGATGAAGAATCTGACCTCCTGCCTTAATAATTCACTGAGACTCTTACTCCTTTCTTCCCTTAAAAAATTGTTGCATTTGAGCAGAATCCTTGGCACTGGTCTCTGGACGAGAGTCCACTTTCTCCCCAGATTGCCAGCTCTTCTGCATAAAGCACATTTCTTCTGCCAAAGCTTGCCCCCTGATTTATCGGCTATTGAGCAGCAAACAGCCAAACCTGTGTTTGGTTACACCAACTGTTAGCTTCACTTTCTTCTCTGTGATCACGATTCTGTGTGCATTTGGACTCTGGTCCTGATGGCTTCAGATGTGACTGCTTTGCAGAGAAGGCCCAACCTGTGGAAGTTTTCCATCATATCAAGTTGATGTTTTTATGACCGTGACTTAATGTTTTTGTATAAAGAAGTTACCT